>NC_059077.1:127853198-129346114 GCF_020497125.1 Mauremys mutica
TTAGGTGAGTCTCTTTGAAAAGGGGTGTCATTTAAAATACACAGCCATTTCCTGTAGCTTAAAGAGCAACAAGAAAGCCACATAAGAAGAGCCGAGGAAGGAGAAAAATCACTCATGTCAATATCTCAGCAGTTCAGATTGAACTGCCCTAGAAAAGCAGGCCCATTGACAAGTGTATGGCCTGTGCAAATTGAAAGCGCTCACCTGTTCTTCAGATGCTGGACGCTGCCAAGACACCTGAACCGCCCGTTGACCATTATTGCCATTCGAGTGCACAGGGCTTCACATTCTTCCATGCTATGGGGGCAAATGAAAAAACATTTAACCCTGCAAAAAGCCTGCATTTTCTGAAATCACCACCACCACATCGTACCAATCTGCATTTACGAAATGAAGCAGCTGAGCTGAATGTTTAGATTTCAAAATCCACCCCCAATTAAATCAGACTGGAGAAATACAATGCAGTATATACCCAACTATAATGAACACTACATGCCTGTGAGATGTAAGCCCACTGATCTCCCCTCCTTGATGATGCTCAGGGCACAGTTCCATAAGAAACGGCGTGCTTTGGGATCCATTCCCGTGGTTGGCTCATCCTGAAAAAAAACATTTAATACCATGTTATACTATAACATGCTACTGATACACTATTTCATATACAATGACAATATTTAACTGTGAAGAGTGAAAACCCACACCCATCCAAATTGATTTTTACTGGAAAAGTTTAAAAGAAGAAAAAATGTCATAGAAATTTCCTCCCCTTTTTTTTTCAAAATTTAAAATATTTTTCCCAGAAATTTTAACTTAGTAAAAATTTGTTCCGCTCTATTGTTGGTCAAAATTGGGGAACAAATTTTGTGAATGTTGTAAACTTTTTTCTCTAATTAAAAAATTTGGTCATCAATTTCAACATTGGAAAAAATTAATGAGCTCTAGTTTAAACAGAATGTGTAGCTCTCATTCATCACATACTATGGATGTTAGCAGCTCTTTTTCAAGAATTCACAAAAGGAAAGATAAAACCATTGCTTTCTTGTCTATTCTTTTCTCAAACTGTTCATACATAAAGGGCTGGATCCGATCATCCATCTATGCACAGAACTCCCTTGAAGTTAAGGGAGTTTTGTATATAAAGCAGTGGCAGGCTATCATCCTTAATTCTTAGTGAGTATCCAAATCTAGACGGTCATTGCCAAAGTAATTGGAAACAACTCTCTGGAACAAATTTCCAAAATAGAGGCCTGAAGCTCATGCCATAGATTTTGCCCTATATTTGTACATGTAACTATATCATGTTCACATATAAGTTGGCTCTTCGCACATACAAATGACCTGTTATGCATTTAAATGTATACTTCATTGCAAATGGTAAAACTTCACAGACTTCAGTGGGAACAGAATTGAGACCTAGTTATTTTTTAATGGAAAAAAATGTTAATACATGAAGAGTGTGAACTCACAGGAACACCACTGGAGGGCTCCCAATCAGGGCAACAGCAGTGGAGAGCTTGCGTCTGTTGCCGCCACTGTAGTTCCCAGCATATTTTTCTCCATATTTCACAAGGCCCAGTTTACGAATTGCCCATTCGCCAACCTATAGAAGAGAGGGCAACATGACCTTCTGAATGGATATCAATGGGTGGGAACTACTGCGCTGGAAGGTAAAGAATCTTTGGGAAATGGAAAAATATTTATAAAAAATTAGGGCCGTCGGTTAATTGTAACTGATTAAAAAAAATTAATCGCACTTACGACAATAGAGCATCAATTGAAATTTATTAAATATTTTTGATGTTTTTCTACATTTTCAATATTGACTTCAATTACAACACAGAATACAAAGTGTACAGTGCTCACTTTATATTATTTTTTATTACAAATATATGCACTGTAAAATGATAAAAAAAGAAAGAGTGTTTTTCAGTTCACCTCATATAAGTACTGAAGAACAGTCTCTTTATCATGAAAGTGTAACTTCCAAATGCAAATTTTTTTTGGTTACATAAACTGCACTGAAAAACAAAACTGTGTAAAACTTTAGAGCCTACAAGTACACTCAGTCCTACTTCTTGTTCAGCCAATCGCTAAGACAAAAAGTTTGTTTACATTGATGGGAGATACTGCTGCCTGTTCTTATTTACAACGTCACCTGAAAGTGAGAACAGGCGTTTGCATGGCACTTTTGTAGCCGGCGTTGCAAGATATTTACATGCTAGATATGCTAAACATTCGAATGCCCCTTCATGCTTTGGCCACCATTCCAGAGGTCATGTGTCTACGCTGATGATGCTCGTTAAAAAAATAATGTGTCAATTAAATTTGTGACTGAACTCCTTGGGTGGGAGAACTGTATGTTACTCCTGATCCTTTTTAACCTGCAGTCTATCCTGCGTTTTTTATTTTATTCATTAGTAAAGCTGTCTTGGATGATGACCCCCAGCACGTGTTTGTTTTAAGAACACTTTCACGGCAGAATCGACAAAATGCAAAGAAGTTTATTGCTGTAATTTTTCTAAAAAATAGCTACTCATTTGACCCAAGGTTTAAGAATCTGAAGTGCCTTCCTAAATCTGAGAGGGATGAGTTATTGAGCATGCTTTCAGAAGTCTTAAAAAAGCAACACTCTAATGTTGAAACTACAGAACCCCAACCACTAAAAAAAAGAAATCAACCAACTACAACAGTGCCATGTGAAATGCCCTTTCTCAACTTTCAGGTGACATTGTAAACAAGAAATCAGGCAGCATTATCTCCTGCAAATTGTAACCAACCTTGTTTGTCTGGAAGTTGGTGGGGATTGGCTTGACCAAGAAGTAGGACTGAGTGGACTTGTAGGCACTAAAAATTTTACATGTGTTTTAATTTTGAATGCAGTATATCTTTGGTACATAATTCTAGATTTGTAAGTTCAACTTTCATGGTAAAGAGATTGTGCTACAGTATTTGTATGAGGCGAATTGAAAAATACTATTTATTTTGGTTTTTTTACAGTGCATATATTTGTAATAAAAATAAATATAAAGTGAGCACTGTACATTTTGTATTCTGTACTGTAATTTATATTAAAATATTTGAAAATGTAGAAAATATCCAAAAATATTTAAAATAAATGGTATTCTATTGTTTAACAGCGCAATGAAATTTTTAAATCGCTTAATGGCCCCAATAATAATAGATCCAGTTAATACAGCACTCTCTTTGGATAATGCTCAGTGCCAATTCACTTGGTGGCAAGCTACTGTTTCCTAGGGCTTGCAGTAACATGACTCATTGTGCGCTCATTCCTCAAGGTGCTTGCAGTTACTACATACTACCACTGCAGCTGAAGGCCCTTAACCTGATTGGGGAAGATCCTCAGCTGCTGTAAACGGGCACAGCTCCTTTACACAGATATGGCCTATTAGTATTTCCAGACCAGCATTCTATTTATATCGACCACATCTGGGATGTAGATGGTGCACGTTACTGACAGCATGAGAAATCAACAGCAGAGAGGGAGTAAGTTGATACAGATAGTTGATAGTACCAATGGCCTGAATAACTGCTTCAGCACTGGGAACACCCAAATGTCAGTGTTCAAATAATGAAAATGTAGTCTCTATAAACTATGAGTGGCCAGACTGGGAAGCCTTAAATTGGTGAGCATTTATTCCCAATGAACTCAATGGGACTACTCCTCAGAGTAAATGATCAGCAACAGGAATAAGGATTCCACCATTTGTCCCTAAATAAGCATTCCTTAAAGCAACAGATCAGTCTAGGAGTAATGGTGACCAATAGGAAAAGCCTGGGGAGGTTTAACTGACTTGAAACCCAGATTTATTGGTAACATCAGCTGCTCTGGGCAGGACATAGTTGTCCTAGGTAGGAGTGAACGAGTAGAACACTTAGAATATCAGGGTTGGAAGGGACCTCATCTAGTCCAACCTCTCTGCTCAAAGTCCAGGACCAATCCCCAATTAAATCATCCAACAGATTTTTGCCCCATATCCCTAAAGTGGCCCACCTCAGGGACTAGAACTCACAACCCTGGGTTTAGTTGGCCAATGCTCAAATCACTGGAGCTCATCCCTCCCTTTGTTTCGGTACTGAAAAATATACAGCAGATGAGAATTTCACTATCCTGTCCAAACCGACGGATTAAAGTGGCAGTGGAATGCATGCCAGCAAAAATGTGTAAACAGTTCAGCCAGGGTCTGTGATTTCTGTTTTGCGTACCTGGCAGACCTCTTTCTCAGGAACACCCCGTAAAAGTGCAAAGAACTCCAGATGTTCTCTCCCTGTCAGCAGCTCATTAATAGCATCAAACTGAGGGCAATAGCCCATGTTCTGATGGACTCCTTGGATATTAGACAAGATACTGTAAAGCAAGAGAAGATCCATAGTTAGGGTTGTGCAACATCCATTGCCTTTTCAGGTAGGGAACACAGAACAGGGATCTGGAAGTATCAAACACCAGTGGCTTAGGCAAAGCTGTAAATGGATCCCAAAAGCAATTCGGGGTCACAGTAATTTCTTTTAAAATGTGACTGTTAATCACGATGGGTACCATTGTCAAAAATTCCTGTGTAACTTAGGACCCTATGGGCATGTCTATGTGGCAAGTTATTGCGTGGCAAGCAGGACTGCTACAGCACAGTGAAAGTCCTGGAGTGCCAGCAGGAAGGCAACTTTGACTGTGCTCGAGCAGTGTCCACACGCGGCATTACTGTGCAGCAAGCTGATGTGCTGGAGTTTCATACTGTGGCTTGCTGCACAGTTAACTTGTTGCGTGGACAAGCCCCAAGCCCCATTTTGAAAAGTGACTTGGGATTTAGGTACATTTGAAAATGTTACCCTATGACCTTGACTCAGCAGAGCACATGTTTAAAGTGAGGCAGGTTTAGCCCTGGTGCAAGCAGGGGCCAGTCTAGCAAAGTCAGTGGAGTTACATTGCTTGGGAATTTGAGCACACAGGAAGGAGAGAAGCAGAGGATTTTCTTTGGTGTAAAGCAGAGGGAAGTGTCTTCTTCTCACCTGTTTCCCTTCAGATAAGCTTCTCCTCCCGTCACATCTGTATCTCCAGTTAGCATCTTGAAAGTTGATGACTTGCCAGCGCCATTCACTCCCAGGAGGCCAAAGCACTGAAAACATTAAAGAGCAGATGAGCCCATGTGTATTTGAGTGCATGATTTGGCCTGCAGAATCTTTTATTACTGACAATGACAGGCATAAGGCAGGAAGAAGTCCCTGGACTCTCAGAGCTCAGGGTGAGAGTGAGGGTCTATAGGAAAAAAAATCTTTTTTTTATGTATAAACATGAGCAAATTTGATCTGGAATTAGCAAGACAGACTAACTCTGGCTCCGCCCATTCTGACAGCTGCTCTTCAGTGTAATACCACATTTTCATAGGAAGTTTCTGAACTTTTATTTCCAACTGAAATCAATTGGAAGGGAGAAGGGAACAAAAGCATTTTATCTAGAGGAATAGCCTCAGACTGCATACCAAACACTAATGTATTTATCCTGCCACCCCCAGTGAGGTCCAAGAGTGCGATTATCCTTGTTATCCTGAGGGATTTAGTGATTTGTCCAAGGTCACATCCAGAGTCTGTGGCAGCGCAGGGAATTGTCTTAAGCACAAGACCATGTCTCCTCTTCATTACAATGAAAACCTCAAGGATTTCAGTTCTTATCCTACTCTTTCCTCTACTGCTCCTAAATAGTTCAGTAAAAACCAAACACAGATCTAGATGACAAATTGGACATTACCTCCCCAGGAGGGATTCCAACACAGATCCGGTCAACAGCCGGTTTTCTCTTCATTCTATAAATCTGAAACCAGGAAATAAAATTTATGAGAATGACCAATGTGGGAGGTTAGGAGAAGAGAGAGAATCTGAGCCCCACATACTTCCCAAGACATCCTTAAGGCTCCAGTCCTGATCCCCTTGGACTTGATGGCTAAATTCTCATTGGACTTCAGTGGGACAGGATCAAATCATACTAGCCATACTCCCGGAGGTGACTGGTGGTCGAGATAATCAGGGGAGCTCATTCTGGGGTCTGCACTCAGGCATACAGGGCCAGATCCTCGGCTAGGGATAATTGGCATAGTTCTGTTGATTTCATTGGAGGGTCTGGCCCAGTACCTGATTGGGGAAGAAACTGTAATGTGTCAGACAGTGCCCCAGACATGCGAGACTTGTGCCAGAGATGCATGCATTTCTGGATGCAGACGCACTGCTGACATCAAACACATTTTACCTGATGGAAGTGAACTGCCTTTTAAGCCTGTGAATAGAATGTATCTGGGCCCTGACTCAAAGTCCACTGAAATCAGTGAGAGTCTTACCCTTGACTCCCGTGGGCTCTGGATCAGGTCCTGGGTAAGCTGTGTGGTACTGGTGAGGGACTGCCCCAGCCCCAACCTATCTAGGTAAGCATGAGCAGCCCTCTCTCTCTCTCACCTTGGTCAGCTCTTTGATTTCAAGGATGTCACTCTGTCCACCGCCACTAATTATCCTCTGCCTCTCCCTCGTCACATCCTCGTCCTCATCATTCACAGAAGGCAACTTGGCACTGACAGGCCTTCGAAGGGGAACAAGTCAACATGTGAAAAGGAAAAGAAGAAAACATCCAAGGTGAATGCATTACAAATGAAAGACAGAGAGGGTGAGACAGGTGTCAATCATGCACCAGCATCCAAACAGAACACACCTGGGGAAGCTCTTCTGGGTTTGCAATTCAGCCCTGTGCAGGAGGCTAGCAAGCTGCTTCCCTCCCACGTAGGCCTTCAAAGCGAGGCTTCAGTGCACAGGCCATGTGCTGACCCTGTGTATGCAGGGGAACTTCACCCATAGTGAATGCTGATCTGTTTGGTGTCAGAGATTCTATAAATCTTAAATCCAGGCACATGACTCCTAAGGCCTCCAGCACACTCTTGGGCTACTGATTATTGCTGTTCACATAGCGTCCTCCAGACAAAACCAGTTTCACACCAACTCAAGTTCAAAATATTGCCAAGGACCAAAATGTTCTTTCTTCGAGATGCCTCCCACAGCTTTTCTCAGGCTGCTTTGATTGGCTTGGGGTACACAGGGAGATGGGTTTGCACTAGAATTTTAAAATTGTACTAGTGATGCAAACTTTGGGCCCATTCCTGCTGCCACTCAGGTAAATGGAAAAATGACATACAGGGTCTGGCTGCACAATAATTTCCCACTGTGAATTGACAATGAGGTGGTACAATGGCTGGCTGCACAAGCATCATCATTAACACAAGGTTGCTAACTGTGATTTGACCTCGCTGATTGTCTAAGTTGTAGCATGGGTCTTTTGTAGTATGACCGGGCCAGCTGAATCCTATCTGCCACTGAGCAAAGAGCACACCTCAGGCTTCTGTGCATCTTCCCACCCCACGCACCAGCCCACAACACTGAAGCATGGTGCAGAGCAAGCTTACCTCGGTTTGATGAAGAACCTGTATTGGATGAGCACTGTGATAAGGAAGAAGACTGCCCCTTCCACAGCCATGGCAAAGAGGTTCCGTCCCACCAGATCCCAGGACAGAGGGGACACAAAACGGTTCTCGCCTGTTTGGAAAAGCCAAAGCACATAGTCAGCTTTGCACAGCGGCTGGAGAGACTGATACAAAAATGAAAGGCTCTTGCCCGGAGAGAGCTTACAAACTAATTTTAGACAAGATGCAATGAGAGGGTGATACTAAGGGGAAAGAGAAGACAAAGATAATAAGATCATGCGGTGACCCAGTTTTGGCTTGTGCACGTAGTACTTTTCTAATAGTGATATTCAGATGTTCATTGTGCTAGGTGCTGCACATAGCTATAGTATTAAAACAGGCTCTACCTTGAAGAGCTTACAATCTAAACAGACAAGACAGTGAAAGGAAGCATTATCCCCATTTTACAGAGGGGGAACTGAGTCACAGGGAGATGAAGGGACTTGCCCAAGAGCACAGAAAGTCTGTGGTGATGTCAGGAGTTGAACCCCGCCCTTCTGACTCGCAGCCCCAGTGCCTTAACCACACGACCATCCTTCCTCTCAACTTGATGCTGCATTTCATACAACTACATTTTTGTATTTTTAAAGAATCAACGGACTCCCTAATAACTCAAGCTCCCTAACAGCTGAGAACCATTTGCTCGCTAGTCCTGGTAAGGAATCAGACGGGATATCTACAGGCTCTGGCCAGTTCAGAGCAAACCTCTGTACTGTTTTCACTACTGTTAGCTAGGCACTAATCCTGCCAGGCCCTGTGAGCCAAGGGCCCTCAGTTCTTGGTGAGTTCAATGGGAGTGGAAGGCGGTCAGCACCTCCCAGGCTCATGCCCTAGATGTCCAGCTGACGTTATGGATCCCGCATTGTGTGAGGTCACTTACCAAACCTTTCCAAAGCATCGGCCATGGCCTGATTTTTCACCATGTCGATCAGTCCGCGCCCCAGGCAGAAGTGGGGGAAGATGAGGAACACAGACTTCAGGATTTCATTGATGTTGTTCAACTTCTAATGGAACAAAAGCCAAGCACAAATCAGCCACCTGAGCAGCTTCGCAGGGTGAGAACCAAAAAGCAGGGAGGTTTAGCTTGCTGAGGGTGACTGTCCTGTGAATTTGCTTCCCAGTGGGTAGACACAACCACTCCACCCCCAACCTCTGACAGCAAGGATTAGACAAACAAACCTGACAAATAATGGGGGAACCCTCTGGACATGATTATAATTGTGCCTCAGGACCCCATGGTGCTAAGCACTGTATGTACCAACATCACAAAGATAGTCTGGCCCAGAGAGCTCACAGTCCAAGATTTAGATAATATGCTTGAGGTGAACAAATAGGGCTGGGGTCAGGGAATGGCAGAGAGGTGGGGTTGCCATGCACTGTCTCAGCACCCATAATAGTCACAGATTACCATCAGCTGAACTAATGCCAAGCAGGCATGGGATATCCCATTCCCCCAGGTCTCCAGAGGGCAGGGGACTGGTATTCTTATCTCAGCTTTCATTCCCACCTCCAAGTGAATACAGAGCTTAGCTTCTCTGCACAGCTTCTTTCCCTTTGACTATCGATTTGAAACAGCTGAAGAGTTGTAAGCCCCTTTCAGCAAGGTACATAAGCACGTGACTAGTGCCGCTGATGTCAAAGGGGCTACTCTTGTGCTTAAAGTTATACACATGCTTACATACCTTGTTGAACTGGGGTCTTCTGGGCAACATGCCTCACTTGCTCCACCATTCCCTATTCTGACCTAGCCTTCCCTACCACTCCCCTGAACACCAGGGGATACAGAATGGACACCGGGCACTCGCCAGTTCCTAAGGGCAATGTAAAGCAGTGGGGTGGTCAGCGACGCATCACTGGGAACATACATTGTTGGTGAAGAGCTCGAGGACGAAAGTGGCCACGCTGCCATTTATGCCAATGAAGAGATTCACACTGGTCAGCACCACGTAGGCTGTGCTGGGGATCTTGAACACAAAGGAAGCTGGGTACATGAGTGGTGTTATAGACCACCTGGTAAGCAGAAAGACACAGTGTAAGACATGCTCATTCAGAGCACACAGTCCACTGGGACCTCACAGATCTCCTCGAGAGGTGCAGCTTACCCATAGAGCAGGAGGAGAAGGGCCAGCGCGGGCAGGTTGGAAGAGGACACGTAGGACTTCTGTTGGAAGCAGATGAAGATGATGATGACCAAGGTGGCTGGAACTATGTAGTTGCACTGGGAGGAGGAAGAAATAGCTCCAGGTTACTTGAAAAATAAAATCAAATTTTATCCCCATATTGACTGGGAACATGTCACCTCAGGACGAAATGCAGAGACAAAATTTCTCGATACTTTAAATGACTGCTTCATGGAGCAGCTGGTACGGGAACCCACAAGGGGAGAGACAACTCTTGATTTGGTCCTGAGTGGAGCGCAGGAGCTGGTCCAAGAAGTAAGTATAACAGGACCGCTTGGAAATAGTGACCATAATATAATAACATTTAACATCCCTGTGGTGGGAAGAACATCTCAACAGCCCAACACTATGGCATTTAATTTCAAAAAGGGGAACTATGCAAAAATGAGGGGGTTAGTTAAACAGAAATTAAAAGGTACAGTGACTAAAGTGAAATACCTGAAAGCTGCATGGACGCTTTTCAAAGACACCATGATAGAGGCCGAACTTAAATGTATACCCCAAATTAAGAAACACAGTAAAAGAACTAAAAAAGAGCCACCGTGGCTTAACAACCATGTAAAAGAAGCAGTGAGAGATAAAAAGGCATCTTTTAAAAGGTGGAAGTCAAATCCTACTGAGGTAAATAGAAAGGCGCATAAACACTGCCAAATTAAGTGTAAAAATGTAATAAGAAAAGCCAAAGACGGGTTTGAAGAACGGCTAGCCAAAAACTCAAAAGGTAATAACAAAATGTTTTTTAAGTACATCAGAAGCAGGAAGCCTGCTAAACAACCAGTGGGGCCCCTTGACGACCGAAATACAAAAGGTGCGCTTAAAGATGATAAAGTCATTGCGGAGAAACTAAATGAATTCTTTGCTTCAGTCTTCACGGCTGAGGATATTAGGGAGATTCCCAAACCTGAGCTGGCTTTTGTAGGTGACAAATCTGAGGAATTGTCACAGATTGAAGTGTCACTATAGGAGATTTTGGAATTAATTGATAAATTTAACAGTAACAAGTCACCGGGACCAGATGGCATTCACCCAAGAGTTATGAAAGAACTCAAATGTGAAGTTGCGGAACTATTAACTATGGTTTGTAACCTGTCCTTTAAAATCAGCTTATGTACCCAATGACTGGAAGATAGCTAATGTAATGCCAATATTTAAAAAGGGCTCTAGAGGTGATCCTGGCAGTTACAGACCAGTAAGTCTAACGTCGGTACTGGGCAAATTAGTTGAAACAATAGTAAAGAATAAAATTGTCAGACACGTAGAAGAACATAAATTGTTGGGCAAAAGTCAACATGGTTTCTGTAAAGGGAAATCGTGTCTTACTAAACTATTAGAGTTCTTTGAAGGGGTCAACAAACATGTGGACAAGGAGGATCCAGTGGTGTTCCCCAAGGGTCAATCCTAGGACCAATCCTATTCAATTTATTCATAAATGATCTGGAGAAAGGGGTAAACAGTGAGGTGGCAAAGTTTGCAGATGATACTAAATTGCTCAAGATAGTTAAGACCAAAGCAGACTGTGAAGATCTTCAAAAAGATCTCACAAAACTAAGTGACTAGGCAACAAAATGGCAAATGAAATTTAATGTGGATAAATGTCAAATAATGCACATTGGAAAAAATAACCCCAACTATACATACAATATGATGGGGGGTAATTTAGCTTCGACGAATCAGGAAAAAGATCTTGGAGTCATCGTGGATAGTTCTCTGAAGACGTCCATGCAGTGTGCAGAGGCGGTCAAAAAAGCAAACAGGATGTTAGGAATCATTAAAAAGGGGATAGAGAATAAGACAGAGAGTATCTTTTTGCCCTTATATAAATCGATGGTACACCCACATCTTGAATACTGCGTACAGATGTGGTCTCCTCATCTCAAAAAAGATATACTGGCACTAGAAAAGGTTCAGAGAAAGGCAACTAAAATGATTAGGGGTTTGGAATGGGTCCCATATGAGGAGAGATTAAAGAGGCTAGGACTTTTCAGGTTGGAACAGAGGAGACTAAGGGGGGATATGATAGAGGTATATAAATTCATGAGTGATGTGGAGAAAGTAGATAAAGAATAGTTGTTTACTTTTTCCCATAATACAAGAACTAGGGGCTACCAAATGAAATTAATGGGCAGCAGGTTTAAAACAAATAAAAGGAAGTTTTCTTCACACAGCGCACAGTCAACTTGTGGAACTCCTTGCCTGAGGAGGTTGTGAAGGTTAGGACTATAACAGGGTTTAAAAGAGAACTGGATAAATTCATGGAGGTTAAATCCATTAATGGCTATTAGCCAGGATGGATAAGAATGGTGTCCCTAGCCTCTGTTTGTCAGAGGGTGGAGATGGATGGCAGGAGAGAGATCACTTGATCATTACCTGTTAGGTTCACTCCCTCTTGGGCACCAGGCATTGGCCACTGTCGGTAGACAGGATACTGGGCTAGATGGACCTTTGGTCTGACCCAGTATGGTCGTTCTTATGTTATTAAAAGCATCTTAATGCTCTAAATTTGTTTTTGTTCAATATCTTCATTAATGATCTGGAGGATGGCATGGATTGCACTCTCAGCAAGTTTGCAGATGACACTAAGATGGGAGGAGTGGTAGATACGCTGGAGGGTAGGGATAAGATACAGAGGGACCTAGATTAATTAGAGTATTGGGCCAAAAGAAATCTGATGAGGTTCAACAAGGACAAGTGCAGAGTCCTGCACTTAGGACGGAAGAATCCCATGCACTGCTACAGACTAGGGACCGAATGGCTGGGCAGCAGTTCTGCAGAAACGGACCTAGGGGTTACAGTGGACGAGAAGCTGGATCTGAGTCAACAGTGTGCCCTTGTTGCCAAGAAGGCTAACGGCATTTTGGGCTGTGTAAGTAGGAGCATTGCCAGCAGATCGAGGGACGTGATCATTCCCCTCTATTCGGCATTGGTGAGGCCTCATCTGGAGTACTGTGTCCAGTTTTGGGCCCCACACTACAAGAAGGATGTGGATAAATTGGAGAGAGTCCAGCGGAGGGCAACAAAAATGATTAGGGGGCTGGAGCACATGACTTACGAGGAGAGGCTGAGGGAACTGGGATTATTTAGTCTGCAAAAGAGAAGAATGAGGGGGGATTTGATAGCTGCTTTCAACTACCTGAAAGGGGGTTCCAAAGAGGATGGAGCTAGAGTGTTTTCAGTGGTACCAAATAACAGAACAAGGAGTAATGGTCTCAAGTTGCAGTGAGGGAGGTTAAGGTTGGACATTAGGAAAAAACTTTTTCACTAGGAGGGTGGTGAAGCACTGGAATGCGTTACCTAGGGAGGTGGTGGAACCTCCTTCCTTAGAGGTTTTTAAGGTCAGGCTTGACAAAGCCCTGGCTGGGATGATTTAGTTGGGTTTGGTCCTGCTTTGAGCAGGGGGTTGGACTAGGTGACCTCCTGAGGTCCTTTCCAACCCCAATATTCTATGATTCTATGAAATGGAGGAAAACGGTAAAAATATGGGAATAGAATTGAAAACGATGATGCTATCTGCTCAGAAAATAAGCTAGCACATTATACATGGTGATTGGAGAGCTTGCCAGCCACTCCACATCTTCCTTAGTCCAGTACCGGAAACGTACTGTGTACTCGTCCTAGGGTGAATCGGAGTGCCCAGATGTTAAAATAAATGAAGAGGAATAAGTCAAGGTGTTCATTACTGTCACAATTATTTGTATTACAGTAGTCAGATACTGATGGGAGGTTTTTCACATAAGGGGCCCTGTTGTGCTGGCTCTGGACATGCTGAAGAGCTAGCAATACATTAAAAGACAAGATAAAAGGTGGGAAGGGAAACAGAGGTGTGGAAAGGGGAAGTGACTTGCCCAAGGTCACAGAACAGGCCAGCCAGCAGCAGAGCTGGGAATCAAACCCAGGACTGCTGAGTCCCAGCGCAGTGCCCTGATCACACCGTAGACTCTTCAGCACTAGCTAATGTCAGTAAATTCCCCTGAAAGTGGGAGTTCACCTTGCCCTTTCAGTAGGTGTGTGACCATATGCACATGTCTGTGTGCACACACATGCACAAGGGCCAAATTCAGCCCAGCCAGAACTCCGTAACCGCACCAGCTTGTACCAGGGATGGTCAGCTGTGCTGGCAGGACAGCCAGGTGGGTGGAGCAGGGGCAGGAGCAGCTTGTCAGAACATTCATCACATGCATCCCGTTAGGACATGTAGAAGAGCACACACGCTTCATCCCAGCGAGCTCTGCAATGAAGACGGAGTGCCTTTGCGTCTCTGCACTGCCTCCACAGCAGGCCTGGGCCTAACCGTCACAAGCTGGCCTTAGTTTTACAGCGATGGGCATTATACACATTGTAACCTGCTCTAAAGGATGAGCTTCTGTGAGGCAATCTTACCATATCCCAGACGAAGTTAGCCAGCCAGTAGATCACCGGTTTCACTCCACTGATGAACTGCAGGTGCTTGGCCTTGCTGACCCGCTCCTGGATCAAGAAAACCACAAAGCTGGCTGGGACGAAGGACATGGCGAAGATCACACAGATGGAGACTAAAACGTCCACCGACGTGGTCATCCTGGGCAAAGGGAAATCAGAGTGGTGATAAATTATTGCCAGAATCTCCCTCCATACCATGCCAGTGCACGTTAGCACCATAACCTGATTGGAGCCCAATTTTGCCACCCTCACCACACAATGGGAATACAGATGGTAGAAGTGGGCCCTCTGTTGCAAGTATGTTCATTGAAAGGGCATTGTTAGGCCGGATAATGATGAGAGGTCTTTCACATGTGTCTAACCACAAGGGAAAATGTATGGATTTACGTCTGATCTTTACTCCACCAAAGATTTGTGTGTGTAGGATACTGGCACACGAGAGCAAACCTCTGCCTAGCACTTTTCTAGCGTTAACAAGCTTCAGTATAATGCAGTTGGGAGAGTCAGAGACTGAGATTTGCAAAGCTGCTTAGGGGATTTGGATACCCAAGTCCCATTAATGTAATGGGAATTGGAGATAAAATTCCCATAGGTGGTTTTGGAAACCTCAGCCTAGAGTGCTGCAAAATCCCTGGCCAGATCCTCAGCTGGTGACTACAACTGGCCATGTTAATCCAGCTTGGCTCTGGTCTGCTGGCTTTTGAATAACTAAGGTATCCTCGTTATTTTATTTACCCGCTCCCCTCCCCCAACACATTTCTTGCAGCTTCCTTAATTCCAAGGCACTTTCTTCTCCCCTCCCTTCCATTCCCTGTAGCCCCTCGTCTCCAGCAGGCTGCGGATAATGTTCATACTAGGACGTACAGGGCGACCTCGGAGAGCTGCTGCTTGGTGAGGTTGAGCGGGTGGTTGAACGCGGTGATCCCGTAGGTGCTGGGATTCTCGCCGTCCTGAAGGTTGGCCCGGAGGATGGCATTGTTGATCACATTCAGGAAGGAGCCAATGGCATGCCAGCCTTTGTTATTGAACCAAACCTGAAAAGCAACATGCCAGCATCAATAGGGTTGCCAGCCATGCCTACCATTCTACAGGATCCCCCATGTCCATAGCCAAGGGGTTCAGAGGTCTACAGCCACTTGGGTGGTGGTGGGAAGATGTACTGATTCTTCCTGCCTTTTTGCAAACTAGTCAGTCACCTCAGTGGCACAATGTACAGTTTGACAAGGGCAATTATATGCCCCCTGGTCTCCTGAATAAAGGTGGTAGCATCACTTCAGTTCAAATGAGGAACCTGGATGTTCATGAGATCCTAAGCATGGGTGAATGGAGGCATATGGCCCGTGTGCACTGGGAAAGCACAATCTATGGTTCCTATGCTGGGAGCAGGTAAGTGCCACGATCTACCGATTTCCAAGACCCTTTGGAGTCAGTGGGCTTTGGACTGGGGTCCAAGAGGCCACTCTCTCCTGGAAAATCCCACACAGGGATGTTGGCAAATGATTCGGGCGCAGTGCCCCCTGTTCTGAACACATGCTGCATACAGACCGCTAGGGCATTGCCGATTAGAAGCAGAGCTGGGGTTTAAAATGCAAGGTTCTGGCTTTGAATATCAGGCACAGCAGTGGGTGGGCAGGATTTACCTTCACGTTGTTTTTTGTGTCCATCCCTTTCATGAAGCTTCCTAAGCTGTGAAGAAACTGATCTCCAGAACTCCCCTGTGAACAGCACACAAAGCACATTTGCGTCATTCATTATAGACAGTGCAGCGGATACCTTACTTATACTGTTTGCTTTGCCACAGATTGTGGAATGGGAAGGTGCCCCAGCCTCATACTCCCCCTAAACTGCAGTCCCAGGGCTCAGAATCCCTCACTATTCTGGGATGACTCCAAAGCGGGCAGGAAGTTGAGAAAGCCCAAGGGAACTCCAGAACTGTCTTTTGTGTGGAAGCAACTAACCAGCACAATCCCACACAGAACTTTCCTATTATAGCAGCTCTCAGAGACACTGTCACAAATACTCGCCCTCTCAAGAAAATCAATAGCCTAGATTCCTTCCTGTGCCAAGATCCATTAAGTGCAGAGGGGTGGGGCAAGGCTCACTGATTCTCTGAAGCAATTTGCACTTCCCTGGCACAGGTTAGAGCAGCTGAGAGGCTGCTCTAATTTACAGCAAGTGGCAATCGGGCTGGATGGGGCATAGGGGCCCTCTACTCCTGTTCTGTGCCATCTGAGAGTAGGGGAGCTCTGAGCTAGCTAGATCCAGCTGCTATCTGGCTGCTCTGTAACAGCAGAGTGGCATAGAGAGGCCAGAATGAATGAGAATATCAGGCTTGATTTTTTCCCCCAGTTCTCATGTTGTGGTTAGTGCAACACCGAACCTACTCCCTGCTCTCTGAGATTCTGAGCTGTGCTAGCCGATAGTAACTGGGGTCACTGACTTCCACTGACATCAATGGAAGCTTACTGGAGTGAAAAAGGAGTAAAATCAGAATAAGGACCTCAGGACTTAGTCCTCTTTAAGTCAGCTTCCTGACTCCACTTTGGGTTTATATGATCAGGTATTCTGAGACTGCAGTTACTAAATGGTTCTTCTGAATGTGAACAATGACGACTCCGCCCACAAATGCAGTTATATTACAACCCATGCTAGCATAATGTAGCTCAGCACATTGTCCTTTAGCTCAAGCAGAGGAAACTCA
The DNA here is from genome assembly GCF_020497125.1 of Mauremys mutica. Lineage (NCBI taxonomy): Eukaryota > Metazoa > Chordata > Testudines > Geoemydidae > Mauremys > Mauremys mutica. The sequence continues at coordinate 127,870,004 of NC_059077.1, forward strand.
TATTTTTAGACCCAAAGGTCTAAATCCCTGCTGGCCACACTCCCTCCCACCCCCAGGGGGGTACTAGGACATCAGCCCATTCTGAGCCCATATGAAATTGCTCTTCACCTTGGCTACCTCCAAGATTTTCTTCACTTGCTTGATGGCATCACTGACTTCATCACTGGGAGGAAGCAGGAGGGAACTGCTGGCACCCACTGAAAACCCACCATACCTGAAAGCACAGACAGACAAGACAGTGAAGCACAGACTGACTCTACAGTTTTCAGAGTGGTAGCTGTGTTAGTCTGTATCAGCAAAAAGAACAGGAGTACTTGTGGCACCTTAGAGACGAACACATTTATTTAAGCATAAGCTTTCGTGGGCTAAAATCCACTTCATCGGATTCATGCAGTGGAAAATACAGCACACACACACACACACACACACACACACACAGAGAACATGAAACAATGGATGTTGCCACACTAACTCTAATGAGAGTAATCAGTTAAGGTGGGTGTAGTGGGGTGGACCCCTGCTCCTGCCCTGAAGGGTTAAAAACAACCCTGGGAGGGGGCTGTGGCTGGAGAAAGCAGCTTTTAGGCTGGGCTGATTGGGGGAAGTGGCTGCAGCTGGGGCACACCCCCAAACAGACTCAGCTGGCTCTATAAAGGCAGAGAAGCCAGGGGAAGACATGAGTCTCTCTCTGTTTGTAGGGTACTTGAGTGAAGCAGGGCTGGGGAAAGGCAGAGGAGCTGGGGAGCTCCAGCCTGGAAAGCCCCAGGCTGCGGCCTAGCGAAGGGCTAACAGGTACTGGGGGTTGCAGAGGGCAGCCCAGGGGTAGGCCAAGGCAGCAGGTCCAAACCCAACCTTGCCAGCGATGAGTGGCTGATAGTGCAGTCTGCCCCAGGGCGTGGGGCTAGACAATGACTGGCAGTAGCCAAATACTGAGGCAAGGTGGGAATACTGAGTGGGGGTTTCCCAGGGAGGGGAGACCCTAAGACTGAGGGGTTACTGCCAGGGGGCAGCATCCCAGGTAAAAGGGCACCGGGTCCAGGGAGGAACATGGGGGTCAGAGGACAGGCAGATCACTGGCCTGCAGAGGGTGCTCCGGAGCTGGAATTGAGCTAATTCCCTGAGAGACCAGCAGGAGGCGCTGCAGGGGTGAGTCCGCTCCTCTACAGTGGGTATTATCAGCAGGAAAAAACCACTTTTGCAGTGATAATCAGGATGGCCAATTTCCAAGAGTTGACAAGAAGTTGACTCTACAGTGTCCTCCGTAAAAGGCCCTTTTTCATCGCCTGTGGCTTTTAGCTTGCTGCTCTGTGCTGGGATCTAATACCTCAAGTTTAGGCCTTCAGTGACAACTTGAAGTTAAAATTTTTGTGTTACGCTTCCATTCAATAGGATGTCCACACAGCCCACAGCAGTGAGACATGCCTGAACTCTCATAACAGCAGGTGCTGAACCAAACAGGACTCCAACTCGCTGAGCTCTCATAAGGTGACCACAGGACATTCAGGCTTATTCCTCCCAGGAGCTGTGCTAGATTTCTGGTTAATTCCCCCCAACAAAATTAGATCTGACTGTTTACAAAGCTAACCTGTGGCCTTTCCACACCGCAGCCCAACCTTTCAGCTTGCTGTCCTTTAATCACGCAGGGGTTAAAGCAAGGGGAAGCAAGACGGAGAAGCAGCTGCCATTCCACTGCTAACAGCAGAGTGGGGTCCTCTCTCTGAGAGCAACGCTCCCCCACAGTGCTCCCGCCCCTCTTAGGATGGCGCAATTGATTGTAACCAATCTAAGGGCCTGATCCTGCAAGGGCTTGCTAATGAGCATCCTGCTAACTGGAACTACTCACGGTAGCAGGCGTAGTAGGCAGACAGTATTTGCAGGATTGGACCCTTGGCTCTTTCAGTTTGCTCACGAAGTGCGGTGATTAGGGAAAGGCTCAGTAATTGCGGATACTATTTCTAGTGCAATGCTAAAAACAATCGTCTCATTGAAATATTTCCAGTGGGTTTAGATTTTGAAAAAAGCTTTGTTTTGCAAAGATTACGTTTAGGGGCAAACTTGACCGGACAGCAGCCCACCGAGCATGGTACTCAATCGGTTAATGAGCCCCAAGCTACCTAAAGAAAGGACAGTAACTTACCTGAACTCATTCACCGAGATCTTGTTCCTTAAACTGGGAAGGCAAAGAGAAGAAACAAGCCTGTTATTTATGAGATGGGCCATCAATCAGACCTACCCTCCAGCCATATAGACACAGACTATAGTGAAACAGAAGTGCATTAATGCTTTGTGTAACTCCAGGGAGTTCAGTTGTGTCACCCGACATTGATATAGCAGCTCCCGGGCTCACTGCACTACACTGCCTTGGCCCATGGGATAAAGCAGAGAGGGACCTGAGCTGGAACTGGAGTCAGAGACACTTCTGAACTTGGCTGAAGTTTTGGGCTGAGCCCATTGCTGGATTCATGGCCAACATGCTGCCTTTGCATCACAAAAGAATGGGAAAATGGGAAGCTGCTTACAAAACTTACCCAGGGTCGTGGTGGATTCTCCATCACTGACAAGTTTTAAATCAAGAGTGGGTGTTTTTCTAAAAGCTCTGCTCTGGGATTATTTTGGGGAAGTTCTCTGGCCTGTGTTACACAGGAGGTCAGGCTAGATGATCACAATGGTCCCTTCTGGCCCTGTAGTCTATAAATCTAAAACAGGAAGGGACCCAGCAGTTTCAGACCACGTTTTTAAAAGCCTCGTGTTTTACTCCAGGAAGAAACATTTCAGCTAGTTGAATACGTTGCTAGAAATACTTCCTGCTGACTTGCACCAGCCATTGAGAGAACAATCAAAGTGAGTTTGAAACTTAGGGTCTGATCCAAAGCCCACTGAAGTCAATGGAAAGACTCTCACTGACTTTGCATTAGTCCCTCCAAGACGATCGGGAAGGGGCTATTAGCTATGCACTGGTGGGTCTAAAAGGGCCTAAACTGGGGTGGGCCAGGAGAAAGCGCAAATTAGACTCACTGAGCCTCCCATAGTCTCAACTCTGCAGATGGCCCAGAGTTTAAAGCTCTCCGCGGGTCAGATTCACCCCATGGGAGTTATGTGGTGCACAAGTCTCTGCATAGGGGTAGCAGCAATCACTAGGGAACAATGTGTGTAATAGGCACCTTTTCCCAATGATCTGTGCGTAGGTCTTCACCAGATAGTCCGATATGTTCCGGCCCGTCAGGTTCTGCAGGATGTCACCAGTGTTCTGTTCTCTCTGGTGCCATGGGAAAAGCAGAGACTTGGAATCGAGTATGTTTTCCTCGGCTTCATGCATAGCCCCCGCAAAGACCCAACCCAGCCGCCCATTCTCTACACACATCCCCGTGCTGCTCTGGGGATACAGAACAGCTGGGATCTCTCCTACCTGTGGAGGAGGCAGCCCCCCTGCACCAGGAGGGCACACAGGGAGCATTTTCTTGATCTTCTCATTGCTGCATTCGCAGGCTGGGGAGGGGTTCTCCATGGTCCAGTTGCCATTCAGGAAGATGTCCAGGACCGTGTCGGGGACAGAGGCGGTGGTCCATTCATCCTCTCTGACCAGGCAAGGAGTGTCTCTGCATGAGGCCAGAGCCAAGGCAAATGCAACTTTTTATAAAGACAGGTCAGTTTGCAAAAGTATGTAAATAATCAATGCTGGTCAACGCACAGAGGGAGTTTTCCGAAGTGCTCAGCTTGGGCCTAGCTCTGCTCCCACTGAAATCAACAGTCAAACTTCCATTGACCTAGCCTGGCGCCTGTGGAAGGCAAAGGGAAGGCTCTCATTAACATCAATGGGAGCAGAGTCAGGCCAACGCCAGGCACTGTGGAGAATCCCACCATTATCATCCCTTTCTGGGGAGTTTCAAGTGCCTCACAACCCCCAATAGAGCCACTTTGTGGCGGGGGGACGCCGCCACACAGCGATGTGTAGGGGCTTGGCTGGGCCTTTGGAGTGAGCATGGAGCTGCACTGCCCCAGGGTAGCACCAAGAGGCAGAATGTCTCGGAGCTCCCATTCCTGCAGGGCAAGTGCGCCTGCTACTGCACAACTTTGCAGGTGCAGATAATTCCCCCTCAACCAACCGGCCTACCCCACTGCCTGATGTGTGGGGCAAGGAGCTATGGCCCATCACCTCCCTACCCAGTTTGGGGCAGTGACTTCAGTTCTGGGCCTGTATACAGATCACACAAGGGTTGGTGGAGCGGGGGAATGGGGAGGGTTCTCCTTTGTGCCTTCCTTCCATGCACAATCTGGCCATAAATGACTTGCCCAAAGCCATTCAGCACGTCCGTGGCAGAGGCCTGTCTCCAGGCCTCCCATCCTGCCTGCTAGCCATGAAAGCACACTTGTGGAAGCCACACACACAAAGAAATCCTACAGAACATGAAGCAGAGAACTGTGGGAGCAAAATAACTAGACCAAGCCAACGATACATGGCCATATGGCCAGTTTGGCTTTTCTTTTCAAAGCCAAATCCTCACTGCTAGTAACTTGGGGAACACCCTTACGTCTCTATCCTGGTCAATGGCAGTTCCCAGCATGCTGCCTGCACGGAGCACTAGCAATGGCCTGGGAACCCCCGGGGGGCAGGTTCTTGAAGAGAGAAGGAAAGAGGTCATTTTCACAGTACACACCTGCACCCCTGTGTGCTCCGTTCTGCCCTGCGGATTGAGTAGCTCCCACTCAAGTCTGGGTCAATACTCTCAGTGAGCAAGGGGAAGGAAAAGGTAGGGCCTGAGCCTGCAACCCTGGCTTATCCTGAGTGACAGTGCCAACAAAAGATGCAATCACAAATGAATACTTTCATACAACATAGGAGGCAAGGGGCCTGCACCTCTGAAGGAAGAGCGTTCATATGAGTCCAGGCCACTGGGATCAGGCCTTCTGCTTGATATTTCCCTAAGATGATCACTACAGCTGCTTCTAATTAACCACTGCCATTGCAATAATACAAACACCACACCCATCACATTGATGTTACAACCCTGAAAGCTGATTCTGAGGCTGGTGGCAATAGCAGCTGTGAGTTATGTGACACCCATTAACAGCATCCACCAGTCCCTCAAAGCAGCAGCAACGTGAAGTGGCTTAGAAATGACAGAGCTACCCCTTGTGCCTGCCCTTGCTCAGATTCTACTTACGGAATGGAATGTCCTTCCACACAACGGGTCCCAAAGCCGGGTTCATTGAGAAGAGTGTTCATAAGCTTCTGAGTGCCTGCATCGTCTGGCGCATCATTGCTATGGGCGCATCAAAGAGACACATTCAGGGCACCAAGATAAGGCATGTGCAGCAAAGCCAGCAACACGGCAGGGCAGAGACACAGGTAAGACGGGAGGAAAAGGAACTGGGTGGAAAGTTTCCTTTGTGGCATGTGTGTTTCTCTCTCTCTCTCTCTCTCTCTCTCTCTCTCTCTCTCACAGACATACGAAAAGTACTGTAACATTTGGAAAGAGTTTGGGATACTTTTAGCTTCTTTTTTGTGTGACTTAGCATCTGAGAACAAAGTGAATTGAGATCTGAGGAAGAAAAGTGCCAAATAGTATTATATTCCTCCTACCATTCAAACTCACTCTTATTGGGAGCTTGCCTTGTTAAAGCTACAAACAGGCAAAATGGTGTCTTTTCTTTACCCTGTACTTTGGAGCTACACACACAAATGCAAACTGTGAGGTGATGAGACCGTAATGGTGAATAGAGAAAGCAGAACCAGTCCTAAAGACGCCTATTTAATGTTTTCTGGTCATTTGCAAGGTACCTGATAAAGGTATACTGCTCCTCGTACATCCAGGGCTGCAGTTCCAGGCTGGGGTATTTCCCGAAGGGAGGTACAATCAGGCTGAACATGAGAGCAATGCACACAAACACGGCAGGCAGTACGATCTGAAATCACAAGGGAGGCGGCAGAGCCACCTTTAAAAGAAGCATCCCCACAGGCATCAGCCGCCCAGAGCCACTCGGAAACACTGGTAGAATTGGGCCATGTTTCGGTGACTTCTGCAGGAGTTGCTGCCTGGTCTCACCTGGGCGAAGAAACCCTTCCTGCTGCGCTTGGCAATGAGCAGCCTCTTCCACAGTAGAGCTACGAACTGCTGCCGGATGAGCTTCCAGCCCTTCATCTGGTAGGACCCTTTGCCATCCATCCCACTGAGCAGGTCTGTCTCTCTGGATTCTGCTGACAACAAATGATACAGGACTCTCACCCACAAACAAACAAAAGCAGATTTCCTTCTCCTTCAGAGGCTGCTCCTGCTTGTGCAGACCGGACCCTGGTGGCTGCCCATGTTCTTACCACCATGTCTCCTAGACTCGCTCTGAGCACTATGGTGTGCAGTAGGGCAAGGGGAAATGATCTCTCATGAATATGCATCTAAGTGTTTATCTTTCTGCATCACTGAGGCTGAGACTACCTTTCCAGAGTACCTTCAGATCTGGCTGCCATTCATTTCCAAAGGGAACTGGGCAGCCAGATCTACTAGGCACTGTTGGAAACCTCAGCCTTACCGTCTATACCAGCGGTTCTCAAACTGTGGGTCATGACCCCTTTGAATGGGGTTGCCAGGGCTGGCTTAGCCTTGCTGGGCTCTAGGGCTGAAGCCGGAGCTCCACTGCTCAGGTTCCAAGCCCCCTGACTAGAGGCCGAAGGCCTGGAGCTTCAGCTTTGACCCCCCTGCCCAGAGTGATGGGCCTTGGGCTTTGCTCTCCTCCCCCTCCCTGGGCAGTGGGGCTTGGGGGTCGTGAAGTAATTTTTGTTGTCAGAAGGGGGTCATGGTGCAATGAAGTTTGAGAACCCCTGGTCTATACTCTGTTCATTAAACCCCTCTCGGAAGCAGAGTTGGGCCAGCCCGGAAATGCCAGCTCTGAACATTCCCAAACACGGGGGAAAGTTCCACTCTAGAGTGGAACTTTTTAGCCCAGGTCCGCCTTTCATGATAAGGTGTCCCATAAGGCAGGTGCTTTATATATTTATCCTGAGGAATAAGAGTATTAACTTGGCCTTAGGGAAGGGTAGATGCATCTCAAAGGGCAGGGGAATGTTGATATAGCAGCTGAGATCCAGCAACATCTGGACATAGAAAGCCCCTGCTTGAGTTATTGTGGCTAGGTTACATTTCCATAGTCTAGATGTCACTAGGGGCACCTCTATACTATAAAATGACCTGACGCAGTGTCCACGGAAATCGCTGAAAAAGCTCCCATTTGACTTAATGGGTTTTGGGTCAGGCCCTTAATCTGTCCCCTTTGGACAGACTGTTTCATGCATATTCACACATTAGCTTCTGCAGGGCCCTAGAATGAGTTGGGATCTCTAGTGCTGATGCATAAACAAACCTGTTCCTCTTGCCTTGGCCCATACAGGGAAGTAGAGATTAATAAACATCCTGCATGAGGATGGAGCATCCAAGGTTAAGTATGTCAGGAATTCTAACACACTTCAACAAATGCAGGAGAAACTAATAGGACATTTGCTGGAAGGAATTTAAATACCATCCAAAACTCTTCAAAGGTGTGCTGGTTAGTTTGTTTCAATGCCCTCATAAAATTTAGTATTTCTTGCATTGTGATTCACCCAAGAACATGGACAATGAACACATTTCTTTAAAACATTAATATTTTAGAACTGTAGATTAGTAATGATGCACAGACAGACAGAGTTGAGATTATTGCACTACAGTTCCTTCCATCTTTACCTGGATCTATGTCTGAATCATTAGGGTCGAAAGCATCATCTTCCGTGAATGGATGAAGGCAGCTCTGCCTGTCTCCAAACACACGCCTGTTCCTTCTTGCAGGTAATGTGCCATCTGAAGAGGACAGCACATGTTAGCTGATTTGCTCAAGTTAACAAAGACAATGAACAACCCTATTCTTCTATAAGCCCCAAGCACTGGGAACTGAAGTGTTACCAGCAAGCTACTGTATAGAAATCTTCACTGAATATTTGCTTTCAACTTTTAAGAAGTTCCCATATGCAGACTGAACAGCTGTGGACTGCCTCTAAGCTGCTGCTGAATTAGCACCAGAGCTGGGAAAAACCACCACACACCTTTGCATTGATGTGTAAAGTGAACCCATGAGCCAGTTTTTCACATGGTGTCCAAGGAACTTACTTTTAAGGGCACTTCAGATGTCCTGGTTTTCCATTTATCAATTAAAATGTGGGGGGCGGGAGGGTAATCCTAAAATGTTAATTCAAGATGTATTGTTACATCAAACAGAATTTGCTCTGTTTCTCCCAGGAACAAAGAGACTATTGGAACAAATTTGTGGTGCGAAGAGCAGCATGTGGAGTGAAAAGAAAAGTCAACTGAACATAGACACTTGCTCAGAAACTTATTTGCTCGGAAACTTATTTAATGACACTTATTCAATGTTTCATGATGAACTCATTCAGACACTAAGTTACTGGAAAAAATCCTCCATTCCAAGAAATATGTGCATGTGTCTTGACACTCAATAATGACATTTTTGTATGGCTATTTTGTGGCTTTAAAAAAGTCACCACAAAAGTGTTCCAGTTTCTGATTTTGAAAATAATTTGTGTAGCATTTTTCACTTGTGGCTTCTACACCAGGGCAAGAACCATCATTTTACAGATGGAAAAATTGACACCCAGAGAGGTCAACAGATTTGTCCAAAACTACAGAGTGTGTAAGTGGGAAAGTGGGAAACAGAACTCTTATCTGCTAAATTACACCCCCTTGCTCTAACCACTAGACATGGGGTTGGCAGCCTTTCAGCAGTGATGTGCCGAGTCTTCATTTATTCACTCTAATTTAAGGTGTTGTGTGCCGGTCATACATTTTAACATTTTTAGAAGATCTCTTTCTATAAGTCTATAATATATAACTAAACTACTGTTGTATGTAAAGTAAATAAAGTTTAAAAAATGTTTAAGCAGCTTTATTTAAAATTAAATTAAAATGCAGAGTCCCCTGGACTGGTGGCCAGGACCTGGGCAGTGTGAGTGCTACTGAAAAGCAGCTTGAGTGCTGCCTTTGGCATGTGTGCCATAGGTTGCCTACCCCTTCACTAGATGACTGATTCTACTTGCTCAATGGCTTAATTCCTTGAATGGGAATTTTTATCAGTTGAGAATTTAACCCTCTGTCATAGAATATCAGGGTTGGAAGGGACATCAGGTAGTATCTAGTCCAACCCCCTGCTCAAAGCAGGACCAATCCCCAGACAGATTTTTGCCCCAGATCCCTAAATGGTCCCCTCAAGGATTGAACTCACAACCCTGGGTTTAGCAGGCCACTGCTCAAACCACTGAGCTATTCCCTCCCCCCTATCAGTTGTGTGCATAAGGGATGATGCATGTAAATCCTACGTGCAAAGCTGTACAGATAGAACCTCCTTTGACAATGCAGCCCTGAAACTACTGCACTAACCTGAGGTCTCTGCATCCACCCCAGTATCTTCAGCCACTTTGAGAAAGATCTGACAGGCAAAGAGAGGTTAAAAAGAAAATTAGAAGTGGTCTAACACAGCAATAATGTGCTGTTTGATGTAACATGGGAGGTCCAATGATTCCAGTACAGAATGCATCATTTCAACATGAGGGGCTATATGGAATATCCCTTGCCTAGAGCAGTGGTTCTCAACCAGGGGTACGTGTACCCCTAGGGGTACTCAGAGGTCTTCCAGGGGGTACATCAACTCATCTAGATATTTGCCTAGTTTTACAACAGGCTACATAAAAAGCACTAGAAAAGATAGTACAAAGTAAAATTTCATAGTCAATGATTTTATACTGCTCTGTATACTATATATACTGAAATGTAAGTACAATATTTATATTCCAGTTGATTTATTTTATAATTATATGGTAAAAATGAGAAAGTCAGCCATTTGTCAGTAATAGTATGGCTGTGACACTTTTTTGGTCTGATTTTTATGTCTGATTTTATAAATTTTTAAGTGAGGTGAAACTTGCGGGTACACAAGACAAACCAGCCTCTTTAAAGGGGTACAGTAGTCTGGAAAACTTCAGAGCCACTGGCCTAGAGCAACGTAGAACATAACCAGTGTGACACCTGAGGACTTGGCAGCCCAATGCAGCCCTATGATTTTTATTGCTGAGGTTGGGACAGTTATTTTTTGCAGGGGAGAGGAACAGAACACATGTTCTTTTAGCTCCAGCTAAGAATGGCATGGGACGTTTTTTATCTGAGTACTATTCACAGGATGGAGCAGCCATTAACAATACAGAAGCATGATGCAGAGTAAGCACTTATTGTAACCTTCATCCCTTTCCAATGAGGATGCACATACGAGGCTTGGTATTAGACCGGTGGAAGCAGGGGCGGCTCTAGAAAATCCGCCGCCCCAAGCAGGGCGGTGTGCCGCGCCGCTCGCGTCGCCCTTCCCCGGTCCCGCAGCCAGGGCAGAAGTGCCTGCGGACGTTCCCGTGGTCCCGCGGCTCCGGTGGAGCATCCGCAGGCATGCATGCGGGAGCTCCGTCCGAGCCACGGGACCAGCGCACCCGCTGCAGTCATGCCTGCAGGAGCTCCGTCCGAGCCACGGGACCAGCGCACACGCTGCAGTCATGCCTGCGGGAGCTCGAGCGGAGCCGCGGGAAGAGGGGACCCTCCGCAGTCATGCCTGCGGCAGGTCCGCTTGTCCCAGGGCTCCGGTGGACCTCCCGCAGGCATGACTGCGGGAGATCCGCCGGAGCCAAATGCCGCCCTGCCGGCAAAATGCCGCCCCACGCGCCTGCTTGGCGCGCTGGGGTCTGGAGCCGGCCTTGGGTGGAAGTCCACCTGCCTTCTAATCAAGAAGGAACAACATTCCCAGCTGTGATGGGATATGCTTTCTGCTGTGGTTTCCTATACAGGAAGGGCCAAATTTTCAAACACAGAAGACAACAATGTTCTAGAAGCTGCTGGAAGAATCAGGTTTTCCTCCAACCAGTTAAAGAGGAAATCATGATGTCAAATGTGTTTCAGAAAGTGTTAGAGAATACAATAGACAGGGCTTCAAGGGGACAGGCTCCTTGTGCTGCTCTGGTGACGCAAAGCTACAGGAAAGCCAGTGTGCCCTAGTGAAAGTGGAATCCCTAGGTGGAGGAGAGTCTGAGTAGGGGACATGACCAAAATGTTGCTGAAATCCAGCAATCCCTGGCTGCTTGGAATGGCCCCATGGAGACTCTTGGAACCAGGTGCACTTACAGCAGCCCCGAGATGTCTGAAAGTACTTGACAAGGTAAGTTAAAACCTGATGGTTAGAAAATAGTTTGGGCCAGACCCCCAGCTGGTGAAAATGGGGAGCTCTACTGTCTATAACAGAGCTGTGCCCACTCACACCAGCTGAGGACCTGGCCCTCAATTTTTAATGCACGTTTCCCTTGTGGACACACTTAAATTGGGCAGGAGGAGAGAATTCTTTTCACACTTCTGTGGGTTATGAACTCAGGGCCAGACCAGTTCCCTGGTAGACAGGCTTCCCATGGATATACAGGGGATTTTTCCCTGGGGTCTGCAATTATTTGTTTGGCATTGTTTAAGGCATCAGATCAGCTTCAGCTCACATACTTCCTCCAGGGTAGTCTCTGAGATGCCGTAACTTGAGATGCCCAGGTCAGAGAGACGGTCGTCGATCTCATGGAACAGCTCCACAAAAGCTCCCTCTCTTGCAGCTTCATACGGCAAGACGTAGGTTAACTCATGGCCAATCTCCTCTACCAGCCTGGCCTCAGGAACGTGCTTCATAATGAGGTTGGAGATAACAGAGACGTCTGGAGGAACCAAAATACAAGATGCCTGCCCTGTTACTCTGTGAGTCACCGGTAACAAAGACTGCAGAGACTCAGGAATCTTGCTGGGGGACATCCTTAGTTGGGGTAAAACACAACCCACTGAAGGATCGACTTCTATGGAGCTCAGCCCCAGCTGCAGATCCCAGCAGCTATTACTATTTGCAGCATTTCTGAGGACCTTTGAAAACCAAATACAAGCAACAGCCCTGCAAGCCACTCTACACGAGCGTACTCTGTGCAGTGCTAACATACTGGCAAGTACATCGGCTTTGATAGCCCTTAAATTCTGGTCTCATTTGATCATTAGGTGAAATTTCATACTATTCAGCACTTTGCATTCATTATGCTTTGCAAGTATTAAATGTTCCTCAAAATCCCAGATAGTCAGTGCTGTTATCCTGATTTTACAGATGGAGGAACAGAAGCAGAGAGGTTAAGTGAGTTGCTCAAGACCACAGTGATGAGATTCAATCTCATGCGTGCCTTTTTCAGTCCTTACCTACTGTCAAGGTGTCACTTTCATGGTCACTGCCAAGCCCAGCATCTGAGCTGCTCTGGGAGACACTGTCGTCCTAGGTACATAAGAAAGGATGAACATATGTTAATTGCATCAAAAGCCAGCCAGCTGTATGCTGCACTCTCCTTATAACACCATCCAGAGAGGCCCAGCAATCCGGATGCTCTAGGAAGGGGCTATAGCACAAAGGATCTTAATGTTGTTTATTGTAACAAACGGCTGAGATAACTAGTACTGTAAGAGGATGTAAGAGCAGAAGCTAGTATCAGTAGCAATGTATTTAATCTGTTCAGGCAAGCAGCCAAATCGCAAAGCAGCAGCATCCATTGTCAGGCCGAAAACACAGGCATTAAAGACATCATGCAAAGCGGCTGTCATGGACACAAGCCTCCAATGCAATGGTTTAACCAAATCTGATCTCAGGGCTGTACCAAGGTAGGTAATGCTTCTGTGCCCAGGGGCGGCTCTAGCAATTTCGCCGCCCCAAGCACGGTGGCACACCGCGGGAGGCACTCTGGCGGTCGCCGGTCCTGCGGCTCCGGTGGACCTCCTGCAGACGTGCCTGCGGAGGGTCCGCTGGTCCCGCGGCTCCAGTGGAGCATCCGCAGGCATGCCTGCGGGAGGTCCACCGGAGCCGCGGGACCAGCGAACTCTCTGCAGGCACGCCTGTGGGAGGTCCACCAGAGCCGCCTGCCGCCCTCCCGGCGACAGGCAGAGCGCCCCCCATGGCATGCCACCCCAAGCACGCGCTTGGCGCACTGGGGTCTGGAGCCGGCCCTGTCTGTGCCGTGCTAAGGGATTTCTTTTCAACGCATTTACTCCATTACATTTTAACTTCTTGGCAGCCTTAAGTTTTGGTGTAAGGAGGATAAAGATGGAAGGAGAAAGGAAGTGGACAGCTGCTATGGGAACTGTACCTTTTTCAGGTACGACACCGTACTGCTGCTGTTTCTGCAGGAGCTCAGAGAAGAGTCCACATCCTTCTTGACCAGGGTCAGGTAATAGCCTGTTCCTAGCTGGTTCTTCAGGAACAGGGAAGATCCAACGCAACACAGTTTGCCATTAGAAATGATGGCGATCCTGTCCCCTAGGATGTCTGCCTCATCCATGTGGTGTGTAGACAGAATGATGGTGCGGCCTGTAAATAAAGAAGATAAGACAAACACCAAGGAGTTTGCCAGTAAGTCAACAATATCAGCGTCCCTAGGTCATGGGGGATGCAAGCACCCTGCCTTCGCCATGCTGCTAAATGGGAGGTGGGTCCCTGGTATGAGGGGGAATGGTATGGAAGAAGTTAACAACTAGCTCAGGTGGATTCTCTCCTCTCCTTCATGACCCAGTCCCCATCCTGTTTGTATTTTGCCACTCGTCTTGGTTGGCATTTACAGTGCTAGCTATGGAAACGGAACAAGCGACACCCAGCGGTGAGTGGACGCACAGTGATCTGAGCAGTGTAAGATGTGGTGCACCTCAATTCCTGATTCACCAGGTCCTGCTCAACTGGAGCAAGGGTTGTGATTTCAGAGTACACCAAAGAAAGGGGTTTCATACCAAGAAGTAGGCCCACATAACACCAGAGGGCTTTACCCTAATGCAGACACCAGGAGTCAGCTTCTGAACTGAGCTATATCCATATGAATCCACTGGAGTTACTCCAAATTTACACCTGTGGGAGTGAAATCAGAATCTGCCCTCCTATCCTCTTCCCTCAGTGGGTAGTGAACATAGAACATGGCTTACTCTTGAGCACTGAAATGCAGTTCCACCAATTATAGAGAAGTGGCTCGTTATAACGAGACTGCAAAAAGGGTCTCATTAACGGGGAATGCAGGTGGCTGGGTGCCCTGAGCCCAGGGCTAGGGCTGTTTGTTGCCATCTTCTACTGGGGCACCAAGGGATTTGCAATGACACATTAGTAACAATTCCCCCATACAATCAGCAAAGGTAGAACCATGTATTTTATCTAAGCCACAAGCCACTGATGCCCTTTTGCTTCCAACTATAACTGGGTGAAAGAACAGATACCTTGGCGATACTTCAGAAGCAGCTCCCATATCCCTCGGCGAGAGTAAGGATCCACCCCAGCTGTTGGTTCGTCCAAAATGACAACCTTTGATCCACCCACAAAGGCCAAGGCCACAGACAGCTTTCTCTGCATGCCACCTGCAAAGCGAGAGAAGAATTCAGGATGGAGATGTGAACAACGAAGCAGAGATCTGTGCCGTAAGGTGCTGTGGTGGAGATGGCTAGAACCAGATTCCCCACCTCCTTCTGAAGCCACATGCCTTTTGAAGCCATGTGTGCACACAGATGAAGTTACATGACTCTAGGCTCCATCCTCCCCCCATGACAGAGTTCTGCACCATGCCAAGGAACAAGTGGGGGGGGGCGGCGCCCTTAAGGAGCTGGTCGTTGCTCCTGGATCTTGCGCTGCTCAGCACCAGCATTAGAGCAGCTGACAAGCTGATCTAACTTATCTGACTGGTGTAAAGTCTGCAAAGTACCTTACTGCCAATGGAGAATGGCAGAGTGGACTCCACACCATCCCACCACGTCCCTACACTGGGAGTGAGGCGGCTGGCGCAGGAGCCTACACCAGTGGAGTGTTCTCTCACACAAGGGGGATTCTCAGTTAGCCGTCTAGGGCCAGAATCCACTCACCTGGCATTGCCTGAGTGGGATAAAGTGAACAGAGCAGACTGGAGAATACAGACAGTGGCTTTAACCACGTTGCTTTTGTTTAACTTGCTCCAGTCACTGCCCAGGGTACCAGGCATATTGTTCTAGTTTTACATTTTATTAAGATGTCTAGAGATTTTTGGACACTGGGTGCTAATAAATTCAATAGCATATTTACTATGAGAGCTTTTGTAATGACTGTCACCTTGGATTGAAGCTGGGACCTCCAGAACTAAAGCATGAGCTTGTGCTAAAAGATTAAGTCAGTATAGAAGATTCACGTCTTCTATGGGTCAGGCACCGAGAGTGGTGGGTAATGCACACTCAGCCTTGGTTAACATACTTGCCCTAGGCAGAGGAAGCTCAAACCAAACACCTCAGGCCTCTAGCCATTTGAATCCCAGATGAGCACCCAGTCTTTGTTGTCAACAGGCATAGGTGCTGACTTACTCCGATCCCGGGGGATGCTCGACCCCCGGCTCTGCCCCAGGCCCTACCTCCACTCCACCCTTTCCCCCAAGCTCCCACCCCTGCTCTGCCTCTTCCTGCCCCTTGCCTCCCACCCCCAGCACCTCCTGCACGCCACTGAGCAGCTGATCTGCGGGAGGCACTGGGGAGAGGGGGAGGAGCTGATTGGCAGGGCTGCTGGTGGGTGGGAGGCTCGGGGGGGAGGGGGGAGATGCTGATCTGCAGGGCTGCCAGTGGGTGCTGAGCACCCACTCTTTTTTTCCCATGGGTGCTCCAGCCCCAGAGCATCCACGGAATCGGCACCTATGTCAACAGGAATTGAACCTTGGCAGCTCCAGAATTAAGAGCATAAGTCTCCTCAGCTTGAGCTAAAGGACTATGTTCCCAAGCTATTAGCTGTAGCAGACCCACCTCTGTTGTAGATCAGGCATAGAGGTGGATACTCAACACGCACTGAGTGACAGGTTACACTGTAGTATCTTGCTTTGCCTCTCGGTATTAGGGAACTACAGTGCCCTTCTCAAAGCCGCCTCAGCAGCTGAGATGAGACATGCAAAGGGCTGAAGAGTTGGACCTACCAGAGAGTTTGCTGGTTCTAGCTTTGAGTTTGTGAGGCAGGCCAACATCCATCACCATCTGCTGCATCTCTTCTTTCACCTTTTTTTCTGACAGCCCTTTCAGACGAGCGTAGAACCAGATGTGCTCTTCCACAGTCAGCCTAAGGAGTAGAGAGCAGAACCAGCAAGGCACTATGTCTGTCAGGCTCGGACTCATCCCATGAACTGTTTTTTTTAATTAGTTAAAAAAACCATACTTATTTAGGCAGGAAAATAGTATACAGGGCTAAGATTTTTGGAAGTGACTAATGATTTTGGGCACTCAACCTGGAACACCTTAGAAGGGCCTGATTTCCAGAGGGCAGGTGCTCAGTGTTATCTGAAAATCAGGCCATATTAAGGTGCCTCAGGTTGGACTCCCAAACACTGAGGTACCCCAAATCATTAGTCACTTTGGAAAATTTTGGCCTATTTTTTTAATGGAAGGAACAGTTTTCTAAAAGAAAAACTGGAAAAATGGTCTCGATGGATGTGCAAGGCATTGCTGATAGACCACAGATACATCTAACAATAAAACAGAACCTACTTCTGTCCAGCTACAGATTCTTAACAGCTCCATCACTGAACTATCCCAGACCACATATACAACTCAGAATAGCACCTCCTGGGAGAGAAGTAACCCCTAGTATAAGCCACTACTTGCTGGTTTGAGCCCAAGAGGTGCAATGTCTCCCATGTGACACCAACCACCCTCAGCTTCCATTGAATATTATGTTCCAGATCCGCAGCTGGTGTAACCAATCCACTCCCTTCAACTGAGCTATGCTGAATTACACCACTGAGGATCTGGCCAAATATGGTACATTTTAACATCCTGATTCTTGGTTCATTCCCATTTACCAATATATTGATAGTACTTCAACACTACTTCATTGTTCAACTGCCTTTAAACAGCAGCCCTGGCCAATGATATGCCGGTTACATCTACTTCTATAGGCACATTTGCTAACCACTGTCCTGTGGAGTTACTCTGGACTTGCACAAGCAAGAGAGACCAGAAGTGGGCCTCGAGCCATAGAGGATGGTACTATCAGAAAATGAGAAGAGGAATCCTGTCATTTTAAATAAGCACACACACATTTTTGTTTTGTGCTACAGCCCCCATCATTGTGCTTCTTGGCTGCTACTCACAAGTCAAAGAGGACATTGTGCTGGGGACAGACACCCAAGTTCTGCCTGATGGTGCTGAGCTCGGAGCGGATATCTTTGCCCAGGATGAAGGCCGTGCCCGAGGTCGGAGGAAATAAGCCAGTTAAGATGGACCTGAATGACAAATGCAGTAAATAGTAAGTGAGCTCCAAAACGGTACAGCACAATCCAAATCAAGAGGGGGCTTGTTCCACATGCACTAGGGAGTGAAAGGACAATGGCTAGGATAGAGTCTTGCTGATATCCCATAACATGTGATTATTCCCCAAAGGAAAACAATCAGAGAAACATCTCACACGTGAACTTTTGGGTTTAATGAGAGCTGGACTGAACCACATGCTCTTGGTTCTGGGAGAGAAAAATATCCTTCCCACTCCCTAAAAGCTTTTAATGCTTTCAGAATTCATTTCCTTATTCTGATAAAGCGAGGTCACAAAGGGAGTTATTAAAAAGTGCTGCTGATACTGTACCAAGTCAGCCAGTCTTGATCTGGAAGTGTGACAATTCACTGGCACCATTCCCCAATATCGGTGTATTTCATTGGCCAGATTCTCAGCAGATGTAAACCAGCAGAGCGCTACTGAAGTCAGCGGAGATACACTGATTTACACCTGCTGAGTCTCTGGCCTTGTGTATTTAATCTATACATCTATCCACATGCACATATTATATTGTCACGTTTAGACAAAACACTGTTTCAGAACCACTCTAATAAGAGGACCTCCCCCACCCTTAAAAATACTGTCCTTACATGGTTGTGGTTTTCCCAGCTCCATTGTGTCCCAGAAAGGATGTGATCTGCCCTTCAAAGAAATTCAGTGTAAGCCCATCCACAGCAACCTTCTTGCCATCACGATAAATCTTCACCAGGTTCTGAATGGAGACCCCCAGGCTAAGATGATTGGGTTCCTCCTCCATGCAGTCTGCGAGAAGAATAAGTAATCAGCAAGGCAGCGTAAAATAGACACAGCACCAATAATATTAATACACATCTCATCTTACAATGAGAACCTGCAGTGAAGTGGGGCATTTAGAAAGCTTCGTAATCTCCCTTCCCAGGGTGTTATCCCTCCATGGAGGTTCATTTTAGCTTGGCACTAATTAGTTCTTTGGAGGCCAGCTGTAAGGGCCTGATCCAATGCCAGATGTAGTCAGTGGATACGTATCTGCCTATCAGATCAGGCCCCATGTCAGAGAGGACCCAGTCCTGTGAGATACTGAGCACACTCCATTGAAATCAGTGGAAGTGGAGGGAATGTCACAGCTCACAGGTTCATGCCTCAATGCCAAAGGAGAGCCCAATCCTGCCTGCCTTATTTGGGCAAGATTTCCAGTGGGAGTTTTATTGGAATATGGACTGCACAATCATGCTCACATTCTGTTAGTTATCAGGGGAACAAATAGTGAGTAGGACAGGAGCAGCTTTAATTTCATGATGCTAAATCCTGACATCTTTTCACGCAGTCCTTACCCCGGGTAAGTCCCCAACTTCATTCATTTAAACCTAAACACCTGCCTTCTGGCCCAGCGTGGGTCAGACACTTACTCTCCGATGGCCCTTTGTGATCAGAACGAGCATGCCGCCTCTCCTCATATTCCTCACCGAACCAGTAGGACTTTGTGAAGGGGAAGTACCAAGGCCTGGGAATTCCGTACTGGCCTATATGGGGAGGAAAGCATTCATGTGAACCCAGCAACATCCACAATAAGGTCTCTATATTTAAAGGCAGAGGGCCAGTACTGAAGCATCGTATCTCCAGCTGTCAGGCCTTGGAGAACAGCAGCACATACATGAGAAGGTGAAAATCCTCCTTCTAGAATGGAAATTGGCAACAGATTGAGAAAGAGATTTTAGCCAGGTGGGGAATATTAGACGATTTCAAAACATTACAACCAATCTTCCCAAATCCCACTTTACTCTAATAGTTAAAGGCCCGATTGTGGGAGGTGCTAACCACCCTGTGTCAGGTACCAAGCGTCCTCAACTCCTGGCAAAGCCAATGGGAATTGAAGAGGCTGAGAATCTTATAGGAGGTGCTAGCACCTGGCTGGACTGAGCCTAGTTTGTATGTGGGGGCACTTGGAAACTGTCCAGGAGTTTGATCAGTGGATCTGATAAAATTGATGGTGCGGGGTTGCCCCCTTCCCCCTTCTGTAACATGTGCTGCCTGGAACGTGAAACGCTCTTGCCGAATGGGCAGGAATACGCAGTACCCACAAAGAGCAGAACACCACATCTCTAGGCAACAGTAAAGGCTCACCTGGGAAGACAGACTCAATGTACCAGGTCATAACCCCATAGAGGAAGGTATCAAACAACATCATGAAGGCAGATGTGGTGAGGTTGAAGCCATCTTCTTCCAGGGGGCTTTCAAAGAGGTTGTCCCACTGCACGCCAACTCCCTGCTCCTCAAACAATGCAAAGTACTCACAGCCAAACCCAAAGGCAACCGGGGACAGTAGGCTCTAGGAGAGCAAGATGTTCACACTCTTGAGACCATTCACAAACTCATCTCTTTATCTTTAAAAATAAACGAAGAGGGGGCTGCTCAGCCCTCATGCTAGCGTCATGACTCATAACACAAAGGGTGGAAGCCGGACCCTACTGAACTCAATGGCAAAACTCCCATTGGGGCCAGGATTTTCACTTAGGGCTCAGCACGCTCCCATTGCCTAGTTTTGTGCTTGCATAGCCCTCCTGAGTTTGAAAGCTTGACTCCTACTCAAACTTGACAGGATTTGTGTTGCTCTTTGAAGAGATTGAAACAAGGAGCAGAGGTAGAGAGAATGATGCAGTAGAATAAGTATATGTGTGTGTATACACATAAGTAAAATGAGGGGATTCTCTCCCCTAGTAACCAGCAATGACTTCCCTTTAGCTACAGAAACATGTTGTCCTTGTTTGTTTTTATTGAGTCCCCCGGGAAGAAAACCTAATAGATCTTTTTTGAAGAGATGGTGTGAGCACAACTGCATGCAACATTGAAGGTGTGGGCATACCATGGATTTATATAGTGGCATTATGATAATTACTGTCTTATTACTATCCCTTTCCTAGTGGTTCCTATCATTCTGTTAGCTTTCTAGACTGCTGCTGCACATTGAGCAGATGTTTTCAGAGAACTATCCACAGTGACTCCAAGATCTCTTTCTTGAGTGGTAAAAGCTAATTTAGACCCCAACATTTTGTATGTATAATTAGGATTATGCTTTCCAATATACATTACTTTGCACTTATTGATATTCAGTTTCATCTGCCATTTTGTTGCCCAATCACCCAATTTAATGAGATCCTTTTGTAAGTCCTTGCAGTAGCTTTGGACTTAATTATCTGGTGTAATTTTGTATCAACTGCAAATTTTGCCACCTCACTGTTTACCCCTTTTTCCAGATCAATTACGAATATGTTGAACAGCACTGGTCCCAGTACAGATCCCTGGAGGAACCTGCTCTTTACCTCTCTCCATTCTGAAAACTGACCATTTATTCCTACCTTTTGTCTTCTTGTCTTTTAACCAGTTATTGATCCATGAGATGACTCCCTCTTTCCCATGACTGCTTACTTTGCTTAAGAGCCTTTGGTGAGGTACCTTATCAAAGGCTTTCTGAAAGCCCAAGTACACTATATCCATTGGATCACCATTGTCCAGAGGTTTGTTGACCCCTCAAAGAATTCTAATGGTTTGGTAAGGCATGATTTCCCTTTACAAAAGCCATGTTGACTTTTCCCTAACAAATCATGTTCATCTACGTGTCCGATAATTCTGTTCTTTACTATAGTTTCAACCATTTTGCCTGGTACTGAAGTTAGGTTTACTGGCCTGTAATTGCAGGTATCACCTCTGGAGCCTTTTTTAAAAATTGGTGTCACATTAATTATCCTCCAATCATCTGGTACAGAAGATGATTTAAGTGATAGGTCACATGCCACAGTTAGTAGTTCTGCAATTTCATATTTGAGTTCCTTCAGAACTCTTGGGTGATCCTTGTGATTTATTACTGTTTAGTTTATCAATTTGTTCCAAAACCTCCTCTATACTTACGTCAATCTGGGACAGTTCCTCAGATTTGTCACCTAAAAAGAATAGCTCAGGTGTGCTACTCTCCCTCACATCCTCTGCAGTGAAGACCGATTGAAAGAATTCATTTAACTTCTACAGAATGGCCTTATCTTCCTTGAAAGTGCTCCTTTAGCACCTTGATCGTCCAGTGGCCCCACTGCTTGTTTGGCTGGCTTCCTGCTTCTGATGGACTTAAACATTTTTTTGCTGTTAGTTTTTGAGTCTTTTGCTAGTTGCTCTTCGGATTCTTTTTTGGCCTGCCTACTTATACTTTCACACTTGATTTACTGGAGTTTATGCGCTATTGTCCTCAGTAGGATTTGACTTCCAGTTTTTAAAAGGATGCTGTTTTGCCTCTAACCGATTCTTTTACTTTGATATTTAGCCATTGTGGCACATTTTTGGTCCCTGTACTAGCCTAAGAAGTTCTCAAAAATCTCAATCTGCATGATGGTCATCCATCCCTATCTGCATTGGGATCACTGAAGTGTTCAGAGAGTCACAGATTTTACAGCCAGAAGTGACCATCATGATCATCTAGTCTGAGCTCCAGCATAACACAATCTGTGGAATTCCACCCAATGCTCCTGGACCTGAGCCCAAGGTTTGAACACTATGCTATTACGTGGCTAGACAGTGCCCCAGTGGTAGTTCTTCGTGCTGCTATGCTGAAGACTGGGGTTTGGTTGGTTTCCCCCTTCTCTTGCTGCCCAGATGACTAGACCGCAGTATGGGGGAAGGGAGGGAGTGTTGTACGCAGCCACCCCCAGTGAGTTAAGGAATGCTATGGAGAGTCTCTAAAGGGAGGCTCTCAGATGGACAGGCCTCTGGGGGAGGGCAGCTTAAGGGTTTGATCTTGTCACAAACGGGCAATACTACATGAACTGCACCAGGGCAGCACCAGGCCTCACAGTAGCAGATGGGGGAATCTCAGTACTCCATGAAGAGCACGCCCAGAGATCGCTTCCCCACTCCCAGGCTCCCTGATCACTAACAAACCCAGAAAGTTCTTCATCGGTGCCGGCTCTGATGGCCCTTTGCCCTGGGTACAGTGGAAAACACTGGCCTCTTGCACCCCACAGCCCCACACGCTAAAGAGCCACCAAGCGCATTGCTGGCCACGGCATGATATTCAATACAGCTCCTCTGTGCCACACCCGCCGCAACTCACCGCGAACATTTTCAGCGAGACGCTCACATAGTCCTGCCAGGCGACGCACAGCACGTAGGGAAGGTAGAGGGTGAAATAGATGATCCCCCCACAGGCTGTTGCCAAGTTGGCCCTGGAGAACATGGTGCTGATGAGGAAGCACTGCAAGATGGTCACCACGGCGAAGACGGAGAGGAATACAAACACCACGCTGGGGTCGCTATAGGGCAGCAGGTTTCCCATCTTGGCAAGGAGGAGATACATGTGTCACAAGGCAAACAGGGCTCACTGAGAAGCAATGAACAGGGCTCACTTGCAGAATCACTATTCAGAACAGAACTACCTTTTAACTGCTTTAGCTGCCCAGTCCTGTAAGCAGGAGGGATTGTGACCGTGCCAGAGGTGCATTTTGCTCTAGGCACAGTACTCTGCACACTGAGATGCACTGAAACAATTAACTGAAGCACCCTTATTGTTTTAAATCGGTGGTTCTCAGCCAGGGGTACACGTACCCCTGGCTGTACATTTATTCATCTAGATATTTGCCTAGTTTTACAACAGGCTACATAAGAAGCACTAGCAAAGGCAGCAAAAACTAAAATTTCATACAGACAGTGGCTTGTTTATGCTGCTCTGTATACTATATACTGAAATGTAAGTACAGTATTTATATTCCAATTGATTTATTTTATAATGATACGGTAAAAATGAAAGTCAGCACTTTGTCAGTAATAGCATGCTGTGACCCTATTGTATGTTTATGTCTGATTTTGTAAGCAAGTAGTTGTTAAGTGAGGTGTAACTTGGGGATACGCAAGACAAATCAGACTCTTTAAAGGGGTGCAGAAGTCTGGAAAGGTTGAGAGCCACTGTTTTAAATCACTCAGCCTCGTTTTGGAACCAAGAGCCTCTTCCCAGTGAGTCACTGCCTGATCCAAGTTCGTAGAATATTAACCCCACAGCATTCGTTACCAGGCTGATTGTTAGCAGGGCCCCGCGTTATGCCGCCCCACAGGAAATCAACACTGCTGAGAAGGGGAGAGAGAGAAACTGTGATGGTGCCAGCCTCACCTTCAGGATCAGCACCAGAAGCCCAGCGCTCATGAGGAGGGGGATGAGGCTGCTGATGAACCAGCTGAACCAGAGGATACCATTGTCCAGGCCCATGATTCTCATGGTCTCCTTCAGCCGGGCTTCCTTCTCGTACACAATCCCCTTGATTATTACAGCCACTGAGTAGATCCAAGCCAGAGTCATGAAGAGGGGCATGGAACGGCCCATGACACGCAGGAATCTGGTGGCAGGAAAGGAAAGAGCCAGGGGAAAGATGGTTGTGGTTATTTGCTTTAGAGAGCGTCACCAAGGGCTGCCGGGTACCCTACAGGTGCAGAGGAGGAGGATCACAGTACTGCCTAGAGGTCCCTGTCAGGGCCAGGGCTCCATTGTGCAAAGTGAAGTATGCACACAGGACCGGGGCCTCACCTGCTGTAAATCGGCATCGCTCCCTGGAAGTCACTGGGGGAGCGAGCGACTCACAACTCTGCACTGCTGCTCTATTAGCAGGGCAGTGCTTTACGACCTTTCTAGACTAGTCCCCGGCCACTTCTGGGCCAGACTGCAACTGCACAAGCCTGGGTGGAGGAGAGCACCCGGGGACCAATCCCTGCCCCCTCCATTGCTGACCCCTGCCACTCCAGCCAGAGGCCTGGCCAGGCACCGAGAGGGGGCGATACAGTACTGTCCTGATAATGCACTCTCCCACCCTCCACACTCTGCAGTTGGGAGGCACCATCCTGCAGAGAGCTCTTCTGGGGCAGGGCCTCCATGTGCAGCCCCCCCCAGGAGCCATCCTGGAGCCAGAAACGCTTTGGGTACCTGCATAGAGCGATACACCCAATCCCATATTGAGGAGCCCTGTTCATGCACCAGTATAGGAATGCACAGGTCCCACTAGAGCAAATCAGCAGGGAAACAGCTGGCCCAACCCTGCCTGATAATGCCAGTGGCCGCACTTCCAGTGACTCAGGAGCAGACACAAACCCTGCTACCTAGTAGACCTACTGCATAACTTACATATCATCCACGTAACAGGGGTAGGGCATCTGCTGCACATAGACACCAGTCTTCTTCTCTGTGCCTGTCAGTGCCCTGATGATCGCCTGCTCCACAACATCCTGCAAGTACACAAAGCCGCCCCAGACATACCGCATGTCTTCAAAGGGGTCGGCACGAGGACCGGGGTCCCAGTACCTAAGCCAAGGGAACAAAGATCACCTGTTAGAAATCCTTACTGGCCTAGAGTCTCCCAACACCTCTCTTGAGAAGGCAGTTAGGCAGCACTCACCCATCCTTAATCTTGTTTGTCCTTTCCACATTGTCTATGTCCATCCGTATCTTGTACTTGATGTGAGGAGGCAGCTCTACACTGTTTGAGGTGATTTCAGGGAAGACAATGCCAGCCCAGAACTTCCTCTCCTCCAGGAGCTCCATGGACCTGTTTATGAGCCGCACTTCTGTGGCCACAGGCTCCAGCTTGTCCAGGTTAACACACTAGATGAAGACAGTTTTGTAAGTCCCTGGGCAGAGTTTATTACACAGGGTTATATGTTGGTAGCTCCAGTGATAGAACCCATTCAAGCCTTTGAAACGAGGGACCCGGAGATGATAACACCTTCACCTAAAAGATGGGGCAAAGCTACACTGTGCTGGAACACACGGTCATTCATTCATAGAGGTGGAATCCAATGAGTTCAATAACTCCTAGAGCTTTAAAACCGCTGCAGTTTCTCCTGCAGTCACTGGGTAATACCAGATGCAGAAAAACAAGCATCCAGGGCGCTGATGAGATCAGCCATTATCAGCTGCCCATAATGGTGGGGCAGGACTGTCACTGGAAACCACATGGAACATGCAAGATAGGATTTTGTCAAAGATGGGGGCCTAAAGTTAGGCTCTTCTCTCTGTATTTTGGCACCTAAGTGAGCAGCCTGAGTTTCGGAAGTGCTGACCACCAGGGGCGGCTCTCTCTTTTTTGCTGCCCCAAGCCCGGCAGTCAGGCGGCCTTCGGTGGCGTTTATGCAGGAGGTCTGCCGGTCCCACGGCTTCGGCGGCAGTTCAGCGGGTGATCTGCCGGTCCCGCGCCTTTGGCGTACCCGCCGCCGAATTGCCACCAAAGCTGCGGGACCGGCGGACCTCCTGCAGAAACGCTGTTGAAGGCTCTCTGACTGCCGCCCCCACCCCGGCTTGCCGTCCCAGGCACACGTTTGCTGTGCTGGTGCCTGGAGCCACCCCTGCTGACCACCCAGCAGCTCCCCCTGAGGCTAGGACACTTACTTAGATGCCTAAATGTGGGCTTAGGAGCAATTGTTTCAGATTTTAAATCTTGGCTGCAATGTTTTATTGCTTTCTTAATGCAAATCTCCTAGGAGCATTGATGGTGTGAACCATGACACTGCAAACCCAGACACCAAACTACCACTCATAAGCACTGAGCTTTTTACAGTATGACTCTCCTAGACCCCTTGCAGAGAGCATGGCTTGGCCTTGTACTGGAGGACATGCATGAGCAAACGTTACCTAACAGCAGCAGCAAGCTCACCTCCATGAAGCGAGAGATGGTTTGGACAGCCCGGTCAGTCTCATTGAAGGCATCCATCCAGGTATATGTGAAGCCATTCACTGGCTGAATGTCTTCTGGGGACTTTGCCAAGAACAGGGAAACATCTTGAATCGTCCATGTTGAGCCGCTCAAGTGAGTGTCCCAGAGGCCTTTGCTTTTCAGCAGTGTCTGCAATTATGGTGCCGGGGAAAATAAGGACTGTTAGGGTCAGGTTTGGATTCCCCCCAGCAAGGCAGAGCTTGTACCAAGCTACCATGACTCTTTCCCCTTGGACCTGGAAGTCCAGCTCTGGACAAAGACTGAGAATGGAGAGTTTACTGAGCACATGAATGCTCTTCAGCACGTCATGTTACTAACTCTGCCGATGCACGGGACTTCCATCAGAGAAGCCCAGGTTCCCAGAGCGCAGCATCACATTAACTGCAGTGTGACAAAATGAAAATTCCCAGGGGAAAATAACATTCAGGGGAGACGCAGAATTGCTAGCGTCAAATGGGGTGTCCAAGTTGCCTGACAGAGGAGCCTCGTTTGGCAGCTTGCTAGATGACTGAAGGCTACTCCCAGTTCGCATGACAATAAACATGTTGCAGCTACTCTTAGAGAACACAAATCCCAGAACAGATTGGCCACCTACATCATGGTCTAGCTATCTGGTAGAGGCAGCATGATCTGGTGGGCAGGCCACAGGACTGAGACTCAGCAGGCCGGGTTTCTAATCCCTGTTCTGCCATTGGCCTATTGTGCGACTTTGGGCAAGTCACTTCGTTGCTCTGTGCCTCAGTTTCCCCTCCCACACTTTGTCCTGTCCATTTAAACTATGCAGGGCCATGACTATCTCTCACAATGAGTGTGCACAGGTCTTAGCACAGTGGCATCATGATCTTAGCCTAGGCTCAACTGGAATACAAGGGATAGCTCAGTGGTTTGAGCATTGGCCTGCTAAACCCAGGGTTGTGAGTTCAATCCTTGAGGGGGCCACTTAGGGATGTGGGGCAAAATCAGTACTTGGTCCTGCTAGTGAAGGCGGGGGGGTGGGACTCGATGACCTTTCAGGGTGCCTTTCAGCTCTATGAGATAGATAATATATGGTGATATACCTGTCTGAGGTATTCCCAGGGTGCCCAACACCCTATGTCCTGCCTTGCAGGCTGAGAGTTGACTCTGGACTGCTCTCTCTACTGCAGGTGGAGGGCAGCAGAGAACCACACACTTTGGACACTCAGAGCCTGCCCAATGACACAGTAAATACACTCCCAGCCTCACAGGCACATTTGGGAACAACAACTCTCCAGCAGGTGGCAGCCTTGTTCCGGTCGCTGGGAAAGTGGGAAGAGTTGCAAAACACCTCCTGCCCCACAACCAACCCAAAAGCCATCCTTGGAAAGCAGGGAAGGAAGAAGGAGATTTTTCAGCTAATTGGTGGTTGCTACATACTGCTGACACCTTCCAAACAATTCTTTGCTTTGAGCAGAGCCGAAGGGGTGATCGAGTGTAACCGGGAATTCAGTTCCCGAGGTGCTAAGCGTAAATATCAATGCAGCAAGGCTGACCCTGCCTCCTCCGACGTATTTATTGTAAGTTACTGCACACTGTTGCTCTGGAAGCAAAGAGGTTACACAAGGAGGAACTGCTGGCTGAACCATCTCTCTCACAGACAGAGTGGGTAATAACATTAAAGAGAAGGGACATTCCAAATATGCAGGACAAATACTAAAACACTTAATGAAAGAATCTATGGAGGAGGGCTGTTAGAGGAAGGCTAATCTTGGACTAAAGACACTGAACCCAGGAGATCTGGGTTCAGTTCCTTTAGTCCAGGAGATCTGGGTTCAGTTCCCAGCTGTGCCACGGACCCTGGGGTGACCTTGGGCAAGTCATGTAATCTTGTGTCTTAGTTCCCTGTCTGTAAAATGGAAATGAACTTCCTTTGACTGTTTATGCTGGAAGTAAGACTGTCTCCTATACCACTCTACCACATGTAACATTACGTACCGTATCAGGATATGTAGAAAAGAGGGAAGTGTTAACTACAAAGGATATGGCTAAGCAGAAGAACAACAAATCTAAGGAATGGTTACAAACTATACAAATAGGAAATTGACTTTTGAGCATACTTCAGACTAAAGAAAGGTAAAGAATTTAAACCTGAATAGCTGTTTCAGACACACAGTGCAAATGGGAATGAGATTAAAAAAATAACATGGCAAAGCAGGAAAAAAGGGCAGAATACGTCAGGCTGGTGAAGGAGAACACAGGAAAGAAAAACAGAAATGGAAAGGGGGGATTGTGCTCCAGCACTTTCTCTTGTCCCTTCTGTGTCTATATTTTGTCTCCTTAGGGTCTGCTCATCCAAACACTCCTTACAGCAGCCAGCGGTCGCACACTATTTGTATTCACGTTGTTCATGTTCACGCACTGTTCTCTGAGCAATTGCTCCAGCTCCTTTCAAGTCAATGGGGGTGTTGTCATACACCCCCACCAGAAGTAGGATCCAGTCCCAAATGTCAAACAAGAGGTAGGAAAACATTTCCCCTTTCAGCGCCCCTTCAGCTGCAAGGAGCTTGACAGAACCATACAGTGACCTGCAGGGCTGGAATTCGGAATCTAACCACTCGGTACCACTGTCGTCTGCCTGTCTCACAGAAGCCATGTCATCGGGTTTAAACAAACGGCCGTCAAGGTCATTAGGCCAAAGAACTGACCTACCACGACAGTGGACCCAGCTGGAAGGTCTTGTGTTTTGGCCTGATAAGCATGTAACTGATCTGTGTTCCAGCTCTACATTTAACAGAACGCTGATGGCATGACTTTGCCCAATACTCACAACAAAAGACCCCAACGCACGCGCATTGGGATGCGTGATGGGGAAAGAGAGCGATGCCTTGAACATTGAGCTATAATGGTATTTGTTAAAACAAAGCAGGGGACTGGAACTCTTAGGAACCTCAGGAAGCCTCTGCTAGAATGGAGACGATAAACAACAAGTATAAAATGCCAGCTCCCTTGGTTCATGGATCTTGCTTCAAAACACACCACTCACTTTTCAAGGGACATCTGATTGCAAACCAGTATCCAAAGGCCAGCCTTCGGCAGGGCTGTGCAGCTCCCTTTACAGTCTCCAGGCCTGATTCTGATCTTACTCAGACCAGCGTAATCAAGAGTAACTCCCATCAAGCCAGCACCGCCATCAGAGTCCTGCCCAATCATCTCCAGCATTTTCAGGCCCTGGGGAGAATGCAGTGGGGTGGGCCAGAGAATACTTTACACTTCTGTTCAGTGGGGGATATTTGTCTAGCTTTACTGGGGAGACAGTAGTAACAGCTGGCTTGGACTTGTTCTAGAGGGCCCGATTCACCACTGCGCCACTCCAGTTTTCCCTCGGTGTATCTCCTGTGGGGAAGGTGCCAATGGTCTGACTCGGAGTCCACCCGATCAATGGAGTTATGCTAGCATGTAAGTGCAGTAATGCAGCAGCAAACCAGGCTCCTGATATTTATTTTATACGTTAGACCTGATTCTCTTCTTGCTTACACGGGTGTAAACCAGGAGTTACTCCGCTGAAGCCAAGGATTTATAACAAAGGTGGGAGATCATTGCTCCTTCGGGTAAGTCAGCACGCACTGCATGTTATCAAGTGATCGGCTACTAGGGCAACATTTGCTCTTCCACAAATGTAAGCACACCATGCAATTCAAAAAGAGCCCAATCCTGCCGGATGCTTCACTTCAGCCCCCAATTCCTACGGCACTCGATGGGATTGAGGGTGCTTGACACCTCCCAGGATGAGTCCTTGGTTTGTGACTGCTTTCTACAAGGTATACCTCATGCCAACACCAAGACAGCAGTTGCCCTGGTACTTACAGGCATTTGCTGTTACAAAGCAGAACACAGCATAGCAAGTTAAATGTGTCGGGAACCCTCTCTCCAGGTTCTACACATGTAATAGTCGGCAGTGAAGAAGAGTGAGCAGATCCCAGGCAGAGCAGATGGAAAGCAGTGGTTAATCATGCTCTGCTTCAGTTCACGGCACTGTGTGACATGATTACAGGGCACGTATATCAGTGGTGTAGCCAGGTGGAGGGAACGAGGGAGCAATTAAAAAAAAAAAAAAAAGGCGCCACCCACTGCGGCGCTTTTACTCACCCGGCAGCGCTCTGGGTCTTTGGCAGCGGGCCCTTCCCTTGCTCCAGGTTTCTTCGACGGCACTGAAAGTCCCGCTGCCAGAGACCCAGAGGGTCTGGGAGGCAGGAGCTGTGGGGGGCACTTTTGGGGGCCCCCGAGTGGCCCAGGGGATTAGTGGGAGATGGGGAGCAGCCTGCTCTGCTTCCAGAGCCGGCTCCAGGCACCAGCCAAGCAAGCTCATGCTTGGGGCGGCAGATTCAAAGGGGCGGCTTCCGCCCATTCCTAGGGCGGCCCAGCTGCCCTATTTATTTATTTTGGCTTTGCCTCCGGGTCCGGCCGCCCTGCACCCTGGGGTTTATTTATTTTTTTTGGCTTGGGGTGGCAAAAAAGTCAGAGCCGGCCCTGTCCGCTTCCCGCACCCTAGCCCCAGCCGTGTTGCTCAGGGGAGGGAGCTTGGGGGAAGGGATCCCCCCCTGCACTCACCGGCAGTGGCAGAAGTGGAGCAGCCCAGCCCCAGCCAGCTCTACTCCGCCAGTTCCCAGCCGCAGCACTCCGCTTCCCGCCGCTGGTGAGTGCAGGGGAGGGGGACCTTTCCCCAGCCCTCCCCCCCGCCCCCAAAGCAACACGGCTGGGGTAGGGGCAGGGGCAAGGGAAGCAGAATGGGCTGGGGCCGTGTCGCTCCGCTTCCCACCGCCGGTGAGTGCAGGGGAGCGTCCTTTCCCCAACCTCTCCACACTCACCGGCAGCGGGAAGCGGAGCGACGCGGCTGGGAGAGTGGAGCGGGCTGGGGCCGGGCTGCTCCGCTTCCCACTGCTGCTGGTGAGTGGCGGGGGGGAGGAGGGACCTTTCCCAATACCCCCGCCCCAGCGACACGGCTGGGGACCGGGCAAGGGAAGCGGAGCAGGCTGGGGCCACTTTGCTCCGCTTCCCGCCACAGGTGAGTGCGGGGGGTGTCCTTTCCCCAACCTCCCCGCACTCACCGGCGTCAGGAAGCGGAGTGCTGCGGCTGGGAGCTGGTGGAGTGGAGTGGTCTGGGGCCACATTGCACCACTTCCAGCGCTGCTGCCGGTGAGTGCCCGTGCCCCGGCCCCGGCCCCAGCCCCAGCCGCCTTCCTGGGCTCTGCCGTGCCTGGTGGCTTCACCCCCTTCCCGGCCACCAAACTCATGATCCTGCCCCTACCTGCGGCTCCCGAACTGAACCCTGCCCTGCCCTGCTCCCCGTGCAGCTCCGGCCCTGCACTGACCTCGCCCTGCTCTCGCCGCCGGCCGCTAGGATTTAAAATCCAAGCCGCCTGCCACGAAGCACCATGGGAACGCCCCCTCCCGCCCGGTTTAAAGGGACAGGCATGCCCACTGCACCGCGAGCTGACAGCTGCGAGCAAAGAGGTGCTTCCAAGGTCTCACCCCACAACGTCGTCCCCGCGCGAGTGTAAAAATTAAAAAGGCACCACTTTTGGGGAATGTGCTCAGTGGGGTAGCAGCTGCTCCCCCTGCTTCCCCCCCTAGCTACGCTACTGGCTCATATGTCACATACTGTACTTAAAAATCCCCTGTTCTCAACTCAGATGGGCCAGATCCTCAACTGACGTAAACTCGTGCAACTCCAGTGAAGTCAGTGGAACTCTGCTGATTTACACCAGTGGAGGAACTGACCCAGTTGTGTCTAGTTCATTATTCAGTTCCCATTTCATGTACACACAGTTTCAGACAATGCTAAAACCTACCTTCTCGAATCCTGCTGTAGCATTGCACTGGCAGGGAACTACCATGCAAGAGAACTTGTCTCAAGGAATGACCACGTAGTGCTATGCATACAGCTCAGGACTGAAGTGCCAGTCACATCCCCAAAATAAACACTATAGGTAAGGACAAAGTTATCTGAGAAATTTAAGGTATGTCTACACTGCAATTAACGCCCCCTGGCTGGCCCATGCCAGCTGGCTCGGGGTCAGGCTAAAGGGCTGTTTACTTGCAGTGTAGACTCGGGTGCTCTGGGACACTCCTACCTCACAGGGTCCTAGACCCCAAGCTCCAGCACGAGTCAGAATGTCTACACCACAACTGAACAGTCCCTTAGCCTGAGTCAGCCGACATGGGCCAGCCACAGGGGTTTCATTGCAGTGCAGACATACCCACAGTGATGGCATACTGACCCGGATCAGATCCATTTCCTGGCTGCTTTCCATGAACGTCCAAATCTTCAGGCTTATCTCCTCCCACATCCCTCCTAGGTCCCGGAACACGCTCAGCTCCTGGAAAGTCTTGTTCACCTGCCAGCAAAGGGGAAGGATTATTCCAAAATTTCAGCATTGCAGGTCGGAGCAGCAACAGGCCAGGTGGGCAGAGTGCAAATCTAGGCACTGCGCTGCCCAAGTTTTACTGGTAACGTGGGAGCTACAGCAAGGAGAAAAATCACATGTGTTTGAAAATAAAAATATCACAAGCCAGTACATTTGTGTGTCCAGGATCTCAATGCCTTTGTAGGCCACTTTAAAGGGCTGAATTATGTCTGTCTCTTTCATGAGTGTGCACAGGGAGCAGCGTACAAAAAGCCTCCCCCCCCCACCACTTTTCATGTCAGAGTTATTCAGGAAAGCACTAGGACTGCTGCTTCCCAGTGCTCCCAGAAGTGAGTGTCTCCCCAAAGGAGGTGGGAAGGAGACACAGCCAGGGTATCCACCAGCCACCCCTCCTGTCTTCCAGCCCCCTTTTCTCTGTGAGGCTTCAGCAGAGAACATAGATAGGCTATGCACTCCAGGACAATCACCTTTATACTTGAGGGGTGTTCCCTGAGCCGGTTACACCAGCAGTAGGGCCAAATTAAACCATCTCCATTCCATAGCCTACCTCAGTCATGACCCGCCTCGTGACCGGGGTGTCAGGAGTGTACAGGATCTTCCCAATGAGCAAAGGCTTCAGAGCCCTCCAAATAATTCGGGAAAGCGGACTGGACTCAAGACTCTTCAGCAGCTCATTGCAGTAGGGTGCTAAACAGGGAGAGAACATGCATGAGCTAAGCTAGAGACACTGTATCGAACAGCTCAAAGGCACTTACTCATGGGCAAGCATGTCACACACGTGTGCATTTTAAAAACAGAAATATCTGAGCCAAGAGGGTTGGAGTTAAAAAGAAACCACCCTGAGCTGCACAGCTTAACCAGAAACCCAATGCCTCTCACTGGATCTGGAGCTCTGAAAGTCACAAAGCGGCATCTGCACAGCATCCCCCGGGAAAACCAGGCCCCCATGCAAAGCAAGCACTTCTCACTGATTACAAAGCACAGTTCAATCCAAAGAGCACATCAAAGGCCCAATTTTCAAAGGGTCAGTAGCCAGATCTGCAGCAGAGCTCAGCACCTCATGTGAACCCCCAGGGCAGAGCACTTTGCAAATCCAATCCATGGTAGCACGCCCAAGGCCCAACCCAAAGCCTAGATTAGTCAGTGGGAGCCTTCAGTGGGCTCTGGGTCAGGTCCTTACACTGCCATTATAAGAACATCTCACATCATATGGAACGGTCTCTGCTAGCCTATCACGGAGTATATGAGCATGTAAATACACACACACCTTGAGTCATTATCTGGCTATCCTGTCACCCTGTGGGACAGTCAAGAGGAAGTGGAGGCCTCTAACGATTCACACACTCGTAACATGAATAGGCACGTTGCCCAGGACCGGGTCTCACTTACTTGTAGAATTATCATAGAAATTAGCTGCATCCTCCTCGGTGCTGTTGCCTCCAAACAGGGCCTTGTAGTTGTTGTCCTCATACCAGTTGAGAGATTTGATTTTCAACCCTCCCCCCTCCGGATGGCCACACACAATCCGTGACACCGCTTGGTAGATCTGAGTAGAGGCGCTTGTGGAGTTCACATTGGTCAGAAACATCACCTCCTGCCTCATGTCACTCCAGCTCTTCATGCTCACCAGCTGCAATGCACGGGGACAAAGTGCTTGCTTATTTCACTTGCATGAAACAGGTATTTTGATATCAAAGCATGTGTCTCCACAAACACCTGATCTAATTTAATAAACCAGCTACGTGAACCAGACCTTGGAAAAGCAAAAGGGCATGATCAGCGGGGGGAACCCTGCACTCAGGAAATGTCCCATGTATGCGGGGGGGGGAGGGGGGCTGGCTTCTGTTGTGCCAGCTCCTTTATTCTGCATTTTTCAATGACATCACAGAGAAAATCCTTAGCCCCTGCCCTCCCGTGAATTCCACTCCTTCTCATGGCTGCCCCCATTGCCATTCCAGCAGGGTCCCCTCACTCAGGCAACAGAATGGGGGTGGAGGGGAGTGAGCCAGAAGGAGAGGCAGGGAAATAATAAACAGTGAGTCAAACTAATCAGATGCAGCTTTGCAACATTCAGAGGCTGAGATACGGGACCCAATTCTCTACTGGTGTAAACTGGCATAGCTTCACTGAAGTCAATGGGCTTGTGCCGATTTACACTGGTAGAGAATCTGGCCCATGAGGTCAGCTATCACTTTCCTCCCACCCTCCCTTTATCAATGGCATTCCCAGAAAATCCTTAGATGGTTATGAGGCAAGTCCAGCTTTAGCTAAACTTCAGGGTCACAACAGGGATCTTCACTGCCTCCGCAGCCATTAAAACCAGCCACACATTACAAGGCACCTCCTTTGGCATCTTGCCTAACACAAGGTGCAGGGGCATTAACACTACAGATTGGCTAGGAAGAGGCTAGCCTCCACCAGAAACAATCTCCGTCACTCTGACATTAGCATCCGTGTCCACTCACTTATAAAGTGATGCGAATAAAAACACCACAGGACAGGCCTATGACACTACAGTAACATACTGTGCTTCAAGAGGGAAGGCCAGATACCCAGAGTGTGTAAAATGACACGTCTCCACTGATGTCTATTTATACCAGCTCACAATCCAGCCTGTAATGCTTCGGACCATTATTTTCAGAGCTGCAGTCCCCATTGACTTCAACTGGAGCTGGGCACGATGGACACCTTTGGAAAATATCAGGTCACCTTAACCAGAGGTGTCGCTATATTTGCCACCTATCGTAACAACAACGACACACGTTAGTATTGGAGAGCTGCACTGCTTCACTAGCAGTGTGTAAAAGGGCTTTCTGAAACCTCTCAGTAAGAAACTAAATTACACAGTAGCGAGACGTGTTGTTCCCAGAATACGAGACACACAAGGTGGGTGAGATAATATCTTTTACTGGACCAGCGTCTGCTGGTCCAAGAGACGAGCTTTTGAGTTACACAGAGGAGACTGATGAAGAGCTCTGTGTAGCTCGAAGGCTCATCTCTTTCACCAACAGACATTGGTCCAGTAAAAGATATTGCCTCACCCGCCTTGTCTCTGTAACAGCTAAAAGGCACTACAGTATTGCTACCAAAATGCCCCCTACCCCCACCCCCAGACCTATAAACCTGCAGCTGCTCTCATGTTGTGCATTGCTAGCCAGTATGCTACCCTGGTACCTACATGGTCAGGTCAGTTTGAAATCTGAACCAATAAGCTCCAGAGTCCAAGTCAGACAAGTACCCAAATGGGGCAGAAGCGCTGAACAAAGTAATCAAGGCCTTTCTGTACAGTGACTGGCCTTTTAAGGCCATGGTTCTATCTGATCATCTTGTTCCCTTCTTCCCTGCCCCTTCTCTCAATCTATACTGCACACCCACTGCTTCACAAAGCTTTGATACAAACACAAAGGCCAGAAGCGGTGAAACCCGGAGATCCTGAAGAGCCCAGGCACCTGCAAGGAAAGAAGGTTCACCCCAGGAACCCCAGGACAGCCTGGGGAGCTGGGCTCTCATGACAGCTAATCAGCCTCTCCCTCTCCACTGGACCCACAGTTCCTTCCTGAGCTCCAAGGGATCCTCTGGGCCCTGACTGGGGCATTTCTAGGCTTGGAAGAATCAGATTTGTATCGGTAAATATCGATTTCTCTGTATCCACGCAAACCGACAAAAATATTTCCACTGTTAATAATCAAAATTTACAGACAGACAAAGTAGGGAAAATGCTGCTTAAAAACTTCTTAGACTCAAAATCCAGTGATTTAGACTCTTGAACTGGACTTGTTACAAATGGACTAGTGAATGAAGAGTAAACAGGTATGGTTTGTTTATTAAAGGATATCATGTATATTTTGACATGTGATGTTGACAATCTGTGAATCATAGAATCACAGAGTATCAGGGTTGGAAGGGACCTCAGGAGGTATCTAGTCCAACCCCCTGCTCAAAGCAGGACCAAACCCAACTAAATCATCCCAGCCAGGGCTTTGTCAAGCCTGACCTTAAAAACCTCTAAGGAAGGAGATTCCACCACCTCCCTAGGTAACCCATTCCAGTGCTTCACCACCCTCCTAGTGAAAAAGTTTTTCCTAATATCCAACCTAAACCTCCCCCTCTGCAACTTGAGACCATTACTCCTTGTTCTGTCATCTGGTACCACTGAGAACAGTCTAGATCCATCCTCTTTGGAACCCCCTTTCAGGTAGTTGAAAGCAGCTATCAAATCCCCCCTCATTCTTCTCTTCTGCAGAATGAACAAGCCCAGTTCCCTCAGCCTCTCCTCTGAGGTCATGTGCTCCAGCCCCCTAATCATTTTTGTTGCCCTCCGCTGGACTCTTTCCAATTTTTCCACATCCTGCTTGTAGCGTGGGGCCCAAAACTGGACACAGTACTCCAGATGAGGCCTCACCAGTGCCAAATAGAGGGGAATGATCATGTCCCTCCATCTGCTGGCAATACCCCTACTTATACAGCCTAAAATGCCATTAGCCTTCTTGGCAACAAGGGCACATTGTTGACTCATATCCAGCTTCTCGTCCACTGTAACCCCTAGGTCCTTTTCTGCAGAACTGCTGTCTAGCCACTCAGTCCCTAGTCTGTAGCAGTGCATGGGATTCTTCCGTCCTAAGTGCAGGACTCTGCACTTGTCCTTATTGAACCTCATCAGGTTCTGTGTTAACAGTTTAACCTTTAGATTTTTGAATCACAACATCTACTGTTGTTGGAGAATTGTCTGGCCCTTGCCCCCCAATTTCCCACAGTTGTGAACATTTAAATTGATAAAAATCTAAAAAAATGCTTTAAAAACATTGATATTATCCATCCAAGTAATAAAGAAATAAAAATCCAATTCTGCCAAGCCTAAGTATAACACAGAGGCACATGGGAATGGCTGCACAGGGGTTTCCAAGAGCAGGAGGGGAAGGAAATATGCCCCCGAGCTGTTGCAATTCTGTGACCCACTCTTCCACGACTTCTCTTGGCGTTTGCTCCTGTCAATTAGCATAAGTGGAATGGACGCATCCTGCCCAGAGTCAGCACCCAGAATACCAGGCATGTTCTAGCTAGACATGACACTGGTGTCTTTCTTATCCCATATATCTGTAATATAACACACAACAGCCATCCCTTTATGAGAGTCACACAAGAATGCTAAGGAAGATTTTAACATTACAGATACTTCCTGGGCCATGGTCCATCACTTTATTTCCATGGACAGTCACACAAAGTCAATCAGAGTGTAGCTGGCCTACTAGTTTTGATGTACTGTGCCACTTGATTTTGACAAAGTCAAAAATGACAAAGCCCTGGACCAGAGCAAACCAAAGTCACCCCAGAGGTTACACCACTGAAGTTGGTGGAGTTATGCTGGGGATGAGCTTGGCCCATTGAGTTTATTCCCAGAATTGTGGATGTTTTATACATGTTCTAATGACATGGCAAAAATTCGGTTGATGCTGATCAAGAGCCACTCCCATGTCACACACAAGAAGTCTGTTTATTTTTAGAAAAATATACACCTCACATCGATATGATGGGAGACAGATGAGACAAGCAAAGCCTTGGGGTTTATTACATATTTGCCTAATGTTAATGCCTCAGGCATATTTTAAATTTCTCCACTGCCCGTTTGTTGTCTTGGTCTGCATCCCACTCCACCACATCTGGTGTCATTGTGCTCAACACAGCTTGGGGGAAGCAGACATCACGTAATACAATGGAAACAGGAGCACCGCCAGCTTTTTTGGTGCCCTAGGTGGCAGAAGGTCCCGCCCCCGAAATACCGATGACGACCGGGGCGGCCAAAGATCCAGCCGCTGCGGTTGCCGCCCCCCAAACGTTAGCACCCTAGGTGACCACCTAGGTTGCCCAGTGGGTTGCGACGGCCCTGAATGGAAATAACCTTAGGTATACATCAGTAATTTTACGTTTCAAAATTGCTAACTTTAATTTTGCTCTGGTTGACTCTTAAAAATAAGAATTGGACATATATGGCCAAGATTCTCAAAAGAGACATGTGATTTTCAGTGCCCAACTCAAAGGCCTCATCTACACTGGAAAATTCACCCATTCCACTAAGCTAAAGCAGTATGATCCTCTCCCCCCCACACCCCTAATGTGGACACAGGTATATCCATATAAAGGTGCTTTATACCTGTATAGCTGTTCT
Organism: Mauremys mutica; assembly: GCF_020497125.1. Taxonomy (NCBI): domain Eukaryota; kingdom Metazoa; phylum Chordata; order Testudines; family Geoemydidae; genus Mauremys; species Mauremys mutica. Next base: position 127,908,631 of record NC_059077.1, read on the forward strand.
CATATGCAGAGGAGAATAACTATATACCAGTATAACTGTATTCGCAATAGGGCTTTTACCGGTATAACTATATTGGTTAAAAAACAAAATCACTCCCCTAACTGACAGTTATACCTGTTCAACTTCCAACCTTCGGCTAAGAGTTAGGCCAGGCCTAAACTACAAAATTTACCAGCTCCACTACCATATGTTGAGTCAAGGGTGTAATGAGGTGAGATCTGTGACTGATAGAAGTCTCTAGTGTAGATGCAGCTATACTTGCAAAACTGTGCTTTTTCCATTATAGCTTGTTTTGCTCTGGGTGGCTGGAATAAGCTATACTGACAAAAGCACAGCTTTGCCTGCATGAGTTATGTCCACACTAGGAGCTCTTTGCCAACGTAGCATAATGGTGTAGCTATAGCGGTAAAGCCCAGTGTAGACCTGACCTTAGAGAAGGGCCTGATTTTCTGAAAGTTCTGGGCACCCATTGTAGGGTGACCAGAGAGCAGATGTGAAAAATCGGGACGGGTGGGGGGTAATACGAGCCTATATAAGAAAAAGACCCCAAAATTGGGACTCTCTCTGTAAAATCGGGACATCTGGTCACCCTAACCCATTGTCTGAAATCAGACCGCTTTGGCTGGACACCCAAAGACCACTAGTCACTTCTGACTATCTTGGCCATACACATACACAGGGGTATTTGGAGCTAGCAGTCTGGGATGACTCACTGATCGGTAAAGAGAGAGATTAGAGGGATAAAAAAGAGACAGACTAGATTCGGCCAAGCAGTAATGCCGGCAGTTTGAGTCTCATTTACTCTACTCTTATAGCTCCTGGTAGTTTGAATTTCCTTCCTACATGTCTCCTGTCTCTTATTTCGGACAAAACCGCAGTGGGCAAAGTACAGAACACTCGAGAGCGAAACAACTCCCCCCACTGGCCTGGGGACGTACTGAAAACAAACCCTGATGGTCACAAACCCTGCATCTCAATACGCCGCTGCCCAAGCAGAGTAATCAATAGGCCTCTGGTTAAGCACTGGAGATGCCTGAAGGCACAACAGGTAACAAGCTGGCTGCCGTGCATCACCTATCATTAAGATTTCAGATGCATATGGCTAGCTGACCGCTCCACTGCATTCAACATTGAAGGCTACATTACGATAGCAGTAAGGGATGGTTCTAATCTCACGAAAGCCGCAATGCATATCCCACATCGCAGAGCAGGATCTCGTTGAAAAGCTTTTACTGAAAGCAACACAAGCAGGGAGATGTGGCTTTCTGCAGCTCATTCTCAGTTCTTTCATTCGCACTGAGAGAAACAAGCAGTCACTCCACTGAAGGTAATGTGTGCAAAATGAACCATTGCATCTGTGCAAAATGAACCACAATCAGCTAAAGTGGGAAATGGGAGAGAGGGGGAATGAACATGTGTTTAAGAGCTGGACTGAAAACTCAAATGGCAAGTCTCAGCCTGATGTAAGTGGTTTTATAATGCAGAAAACAGGCTTCATAAGGGGGAACATGACTGAGAAGAAACCCGACATAGGGGCTAGGGCACCGGACTGAGGCTTCAGTTCCCAGCCCTGTCACTGATCTTCTGGGTGACCTTGGGCAAGTCACTTCACCTCTGTGCCTCAGTTTCCCCTCCTACCTTATATGTCTGTTTAGACTGCAAGCTTTTTGTGACAAGAACGGTCTCTTACTACATGTATATAAAATACCTGATCTCAGATGGGGCTATAGGGTATGTTTAACACTGCAACACATCTGTGGCTGGCCCACGTCCACTGACATGGGCTTGGGGGCTATAAAATTGTGGTGTAGATGTCCAGGTTCAGGCTGGAGCCTGGGTTTTGGGACACAACAAGTTGGGAGGGATCCAGAGCCTCGGCTCCAAACAGCTACACCATAATTTTATAGCCCCCCAGTGTGAGCCCCACAAGCTCGGGTCAGCTGACACGGGACAGCTGCAAGTGTTTAACTGCAGTGTAGACATGCCCTTAGTTGCTATCATAATACAAATAAATAATAATTCAATCTAACAGACCCTGCCACTAAAAAACAAAAATCATTTGTGCGAGCAGCTTTGTTCAGTCTTTAGGACTGTGCAAAGCACTTTAGAAATTTAAAACAGTAGCCATGTGAGGAGTTATGTCGATTTATAAGTGCTGAGGATCTGGCCCAGGCATATTTTTCAGAATACTGGGCTCGTTCTCCACTGCAGCCTGGGAGCCTCTCACCAACAGGTTCAGGCTAGGAAAGATTCAGCATGTAGGCTGAATTGGAAACTTGTCCAAAGACTGCGATTGGGATGTTCAGAGCCAGTGATCTAGTTCAGTCCCTTTCCTAATTAAAACCCTTTGCCAGAAAGACTAGGGGATGTGGTGCAAATAATCGTTTTCTCCTTTCCCCAACACCTGCTGCTAGATCAACAAGGGAATGAATCCTCCTTCCCCAGTTGTCACACAGCAGTCAGCACCCCAAAGACTGAAATGTAACTTTCAGTCAAGCAGTCTGGGCGGCTAATGCGACAGGCCAGGCGCTGCAGAGAAAAGGCTGCCTTTGTTTGCACTGGAATAGGGGGAAAGAAAGGTACGCCTACCCAGGAGAGCTGTCAGGCAACAGGCACGTTACTCAGGGAGTTTTCAGCCACATCAGCAAAGAGAACATCACATGGTTTCAATTATTTTTACCCCCAGGCAAAAAAAATAAAAAGAGGCCTGATTGCTGTAACAGGAAACAGCTGTAACCAGCCCCCGAAGCCAGGCTCTTAGGAGAACCTCTTCTGCTAACGGCTACAGCTTTGCCTTGATTCCAAACGGAATGTTTTTGTTCATCTCATCAGAAATGGGAACTGCTGCAGGTCCTAGGATTCAGCAGGGAACATGTCCAAGGAAGAGCTGGTGGGCATGTGCCAGCTTCTAACGCCCTCCCCTCTATGGAAACCGAGTGCTCAGTAACCTGCGGTGACCTCGGCTTTCGCAGGCTCTAAGAGGTTACTCCAGTTCATGGCTGTAGGGCTCTCTTTCCCTGATGAAGAATAATGGGGAGGAGGGGGATGGTATTGTTTAGCTTAAATGGCGACTTCTCCAAGAGAGAAAACACGTTAGAATAACAGCCCGTCACAGTCAGCACAATGTGAGCTAAATGTCACTTCTTATTGCTATTTATATTCTCAGAGGGCCAGCAGCCCCAGTTCTGGAGCAGGGCCCCACTGTGCTGTGCTGTACAAACACAAAACAAAGGCAGTCCCTGCTCCAAGGAGCTAGCTCTAAAAATATAGCTGGGGGCTGGTCCAGCACTAAGCACTTAGGTGTGATTTTTCACCATTTCACCTACAAAAATGTTTTTTCTCATCCATATGATTGTCATTTACACATGCAAATTGGTCACATTATTATTTGTATTTATATTCGGATAGTGCCTGGAGGGCCCCCTAGCAGGATCAGGTTCCCACTATGCTAGATGCTTCACAAATATAGATGAGACAAGCAACAAATACATAACTGTCCAAAAGTCCAGAGCTAGTAAATTACAACAATCAACCTACCTTCCCCCTCTCATAACTCCTTGTCACTCCCTGAGACCAGCTGCTGAAACCAACCACTGCTCACATCCGTGAGCAAAACTCATTACACCGGCTCGCGCCCACGGGCCCCATCCAGGGCACAGCAAGCATTCTGTTTATTTTGCCAGTGAAATGATTGTTCCTGCCTTGGAAAAGCTGGCTCTGAAAAGCAAATGTAGGGCACAGTGCATCTCACAGATATTTCAGAGTCCTTCCTTCAGGTCCCTCAGAAGACCAAATCTGTAGCTGCACGGCTCAAAGGACTCCCACTGACTTCCCTCAGAGTTCTGGGCACAAAGGTGCTACAAAGTAGGGCCTTTCTTTATTAAAGGGAAAAATGCTGTAAGGCAGGTGCAGGTTACTGAGCAGCTTTGTGCTTTGGGGAAGTCAATTTCAGGCTAGAAACAGTGATGGCAAAGAGAAGTTCTCCCTCCCGATGCAGGAAGGAGCAGCTTACCTCTTGAACGAGCTTCCCAAGACTCTCCACCAAGGTTTCCAGGGCTCCTGACAGATCATGTAAGGAGGAATTGGAGGTGATTCCTTTCTGTAACAGGAAAGTGAAATAGAAACTTGGGATCACAAAAAGAAACCAACAGGGAAACGCAAACTCTCAGGAACATTCAGATTCCGAGCAGGGTTTAGTGGACAGGGACTCAGGAGACCCGAGTCAATTCCCAGCTCAGCCACAGACTCCCTCTGTGCAACCTGGGGTGAGCTTCTTAATCTGCCCCATGTCTCAGCTCTTCATCCATCAAGGGTGGGTAATGCTTCCCTTCCTCACAGGACTGGGGTGAGGATAACACTGTGATAGTGAAGAATCCCATGCTTCAGTGAAGGGTATGTGTGGGTAGGACTTGAGTTAGGGGCAACACTCAAGCTAACTTTTCTGTGAAGACAAGCCCTGAGTAAGAGATACAGGAGCTGGTCATGTGCTTTTGACATTTTTCCCATGAAGGATGAGAATGGACAATTCACAGGCTGAATCGTGAGATTTAAAAAAATAATTTCTGCACAATATGCAATAAAATGTCAGTATTTTTTCAAGGGACACAACGTTCGCGTATATGTCGCCTCGCCCTGCCACATGATACTTCAGTGGTCGCTTCTGGCAAGTAAATATGGCATCTGAGTCATATTTACTTTGCAATGGGAAACAATATTTGTCATAAACACTATTTCAACCAGGAAGTGGTAGACAAATCACGCATTTGGAATTTCTGTTATTATTTCCTAACAGGAACCTTGCCCTATTGTTTAAGGGAAGGGTGATCTCATGTGGCTTCATCCCAACACACTAAAAAGGACACCAAGCCAGAGGTTCAAAAGACGCTTGTATTTATATTAAAGAAAACCTTCTTTTCATAGGCAACTTCGCTCGCTGTGTTCAAGTAATTGGAATGTCTGTATTATTCAGTGTTCTGTTTGGGCCAGAGCAATGACAAAATGCCACCCATGTCATTAAGAGAGACCAACACAATTGCTTTTTGTAGCCCTCACAGCTCTAGGGTGACCAGATGTCCTGATTTTATAGGGACAGTCCCGATTTTTGGGTCTTTTTCTTATATAGGCTCCTATTACCCCCAAACCCCATCCCGATTTTTCACATTTGCTGTCTGGTCACCCTACACAGCTCCCTCATGTCCTCGTGCAACATGTGAATCACAGCACAGCTATAGCTCACTGCCAAACCTGGAGACGTTTTCTGGGATGCCCCAGCACTGCAGAGTTAAAACCCATTACGTAACACACACACACACACACACACACACAAACTGCCTCTCCATGCTGAATATTAGAACTGGAAAGATCTACACAGAGCAAAGTTCTTCCCTACGTGGGAAGGCCCCATTTTAACTTGTGTGGTTTACTGTCTCGTGGGGAAAACCCGCTCACAGAGATTGTGTCTCATTCTGTCAAGCGAAGGAGGGTTGGTCCCACATTTAAAAGGCAGGGGTATCCCTCCAGCATTGATCTCAGGGGATTAACTGAGGGCAAGGGCACTAGATTCCCCCTCCCCCGCCCTGGCTGCCTGCAGTCCCTGATTGGCATCGCTCCTCTTTACTGAATCAGCAGCAGTATCAACACTAGAGAACAGTTTGAAGGAAACAGAAAATAAAATCCATGGAAGTTTGGGTGAAATGGCCCCTCCACCCCCGTTTTTGAGCCAGCCCTGCCTAAAGCACTGCAGACTCTCTGCATACTGTGGGCACTATTCAAATACCGAATTAACAACAGCTACCCTGCAGGGCAGGCTCAGCGCAGAGTGTCTAATACTGCACGTGGCAGATCTCATCTGTCATCCCAAACAGCCTATAAAATGGGAAAGGCTTACATAGATCTCTACTGAATCTGCAGTTCAGCGATTGGTACTGCATTATGCCCAGGTGTGTTGCTTGGACAATGAACATCCACTCAACAATGGCTTTTTGCCAGCCATAATTTTGGGCTTTTTGATGATCCCTCCCAGAGTCCCTTCTGCAGTCCTGTCTAAACTGATTTGCCTGTCCAAGTGCTTATATAAGCCAAAGTATAACTAAGCGCATTTAGAAGCAGCAAAGAATCCTGTGGCACCTTATAGACTAACAGACGTCTGTTAGTCTATAAGGTGCCACAGGATTCTTTGCTGCTTCTACAGAACCAGACTAACACGGCTACCCCTCTGATACTTAAGCGCATTTAATTTATCCTCTGTGAGGTTAGGAAACACCACAGTCGCCATTTTATAGGTGTGGAGCTGAGGTACAGAGACATTCGGGGCATGTCTACACTACATCCGGGAGCAAGCCTCAGCTGGGGCCTGCAGACTCTCACTCGCGGGGCTCACGTTGGTGCTCTAAAAAATAGCTCTATAGATGGTGCTTTGATGTTGCGGCTTGGGCTGGAGCTTGGGCTCTCAAGCCCATCCCCGGCCCCAGGCTTCAGAGCATGTGCCTAGCCCGAGCCACAATGTCTACACTGCTATTTTTAGGACATGGGCTCACTCCCAGATGCAGCACAGACATGCCCAGAATCAAGGTCACACAGCAGGGCAGTGGCAAAGATGGCAACCTGGATCTCAGTCCAGGGTTTTAACCACAACTGCCTCCCTCTATTCCTGTGGCAAAGGTTCTCTGTCCCCAGGCTTGGACAATTATTTGGGAAGTTCTCTATATGGAAAAATTTGCGAATATGAAGTATGGTAAATGAGCACCATTTTTCTATCTGGCTTTCTTCTTCTTAATTGCGCCGAAATCTCACCAGCCAATTCATTGCACTTTGTATCACACTGATTTACTTTGTAACATTAATTCTTCTCTTTTATGTAGAGCTGAACACACTCTCCAATGCAGAAAGACCAATGTATCACTTGAGCCCTTAATGCGGTGCTTAAATGGGAGCTTGAGTTTTTCACGAAGTCCCTGAGGTGAAATTTACCCTAAATAGAGCTGCAAACTCATGGACCCTTCTCCTTCTTCTTCCTCTTCTTCTTCAGGGGTCTCAGAAAAGAAAATTATGAAAACTTGTAGTCAATTGAGCCACGTCTGTTTACGCCAGTTGAAAACATGGCCCAGACTTTGTTATACTTGCATTACAGCTAGAGAGAGCTTTGAGTTACTAAAATGCCATTAAACAAAGACCTCCAGGGCATTTTTAAAAATGTAATTTACTTGGCCAATGAGCTTTTCAACACGGGTTTATGAGCTTTGTATAAGAAACAGAACAGAACTCATTTCCAAGATTTCACCCTTAGGAAAATGCTGCTTTTATTGATACACTGCAAGTGAACAGACTCCTTTGTTCAAGAGTAGCAGAATGTTACCTCCTTTTCCCAGGATGTTATTATAGGTCAAGTATCAGAGAGGTAGCCGTGTTAGTCTGGTTCTGTAAAAGCAGCAAAGAATCCTGTGGCACCTTATAGACTAACAGACGTTTTGCAGCATGAGCTTTCGTGGGTGAATACCCACTTCGTCGGATGCAAGAGTGGAAATTTCCAGGGGCAGGTAAATATAAGCAAGCAAGAAGCAAGCTAGAGATAACGAGGTTAGATCAATCAGGGAGGATGAGGTTCTAGCAGTTGAGGTGTGAAAACCAAGGGAGGAGAAACTGGTTCTGTAGTTGGCAAGCCATTCACAGTCTTTGTTTAATCCTAAACTGATGGTGTCAAATTTGCAAATGAACTGAAGCTCAGCAGTTTCTCTTAGAAGTCTGGTCCTAAAGTTTTTTTTGCTGGAGGATGGCCACCTTAAGATCTGCTATTGTGTGGCCAGCTTTCCTCTAAAGTCGAGATCAGAAGCAGGCTTCTCAATACTGCACCCAATATCTATATTGTTCTTGCCCAGTGGCAGGAGCATAATGATGTATGGCCGCTCTTTTACTGATCAAAAACATAGGCTTAGATATGGCCAGTGTTTTTGTTTCTGCTGGGCTAAAGAATTCAGACTTTACTAAGGGTATGTCTACTTGTTGGCAATGTTCTCACTTTTATCTTTTTACCATCTTCGCTGCAAGAATATTCGTGAGCTTGTCATTACAGAAAGCAAATTCTATAACCGAGGATGGTGGAAAATGAGGAAGTTGGGCCTGTACTGAACGAGTTTGGCTAGAACCAGAATTCATTTAACGTGGAAGAAAACCTACAGGCCAACATTTCCAATGGGTAGCCTCCTTTTTTAGGGCCCAGTTTATTCTCAAGTAATTTGCTCCCGTATTTTGCATCTGCAATTGGATTGTGGGTGCAAATCTCAGTACTTGTACCCTCACCTACCTGACTGAGTGTAAACTGGGCAGTTAGAGGCACGTACTCAGACTGGCATCTGAAAATCTTTGGGCTCAAAGAGAGTGTGTATGGAGATTTGGGAAGTGTAAACTGCCCAGGTAGAGAGATGCTGGGCTGCAGCCATGTGAATGTTTACACCCGTGCAGAGGGCCAGTAAAAGGCCTATAAACCACTTCAGTCCCATTCAAGCCCACAAAATGCAAATTTCACTTATTATGAACACTCTAACTAACTGAAGATAACCTCACCTCAACCTCTCCTGTCCCCAGCCCGCTCTGAAATGCTTTCCTTCCCAGAGCCCTTTTCAAATAGTTCATTTCGCTATAGGAACAATTTTTATGCTCTCTTTCCTTTGTCTGCTGTTACTTCATCTCTATGTATTCATTATTATGTCATTCTCGGTAGTGGCCTCCCTAGATAAGGACAAAATGCACATGGAAGACATGTGCAAAACAGAACATGAATTACAGTAAAGTCTGGACTGAAAGGTAATCTGATTCCAGTGCTTAATAGTCAACCCCTTTGATTGGGAAAACTCCAAGCAATTGATGCTTGACTGTCTGTCCTATGAGGCATATCAAAACTGGATACCCACAGAGCAAGAGTGCTGAATTCCTCTAGGCAGACAGTAGAGTATTTGTTTTATTGGACAACAAAGTGGGTTCCATAGGCTCTTTCTTCTCCGTGGGGCTGTTTTCAGTATCAACTTAATCAAGTTCTTAATCAAGTGTATGCTACCAGACACTGTAGGTACACAAAGAGTCGCCTGGGTTCCAAAATAAACAAGCATGTCTGTTGCAAATATCTTCACCAAGCACCTTAATTTTACTTAAATAATTGCAAACTGCATGGAGCTAAAGTATTTAGGTACTGATCCAAAGTCTATTAAAGTCAGTGGAAAGATTCCCCTCCACTTCAGTGGTCTTTGGATCTGGACCTAAAATCTCACATGCGTGCGCATGTTTAACACATGCTACTCAAAGAGTTTAGGTTGCCATTAGCTACAAGCTTCCTCATGTTGCAAATATATGAAAACTCTAATGCTAAATAGGTTTCTGTCAGACATCTGTGGGTTCATTCCAGCTGAGATGCAACATCTGATCAAAATACAGGAACAATGAATGGCCCTTTGTTACCATACAACATAAATATTTTTCTCCTGACAAATCAATGCAGAGACGCATGTTCACAGGCAATGTCCTCATTTAACATTTAATCAACAGAAAGCAGCAGTATGGCAGGAGAAAACTATATGATTAACTTGGGGGACTCAGAACCCTTTTCCATTTTCCTTATTGGCATTAAACAGTCTATTCCAAAAAATAAAGGCTTGTGTATTCTTGAACACCCCATCCCCATACTTCCCGAAAGCTTGTACAACCAAGCATTATATCATGCCCTGCATAAAGCACTAATTCCCAGCACTGATGCTCCCCCTTACGAATCACTGTATAGCCAGTGCACTCACCAGTACAGGCTTCAAAAGGTCTATATTAGCACGAAAGGCTTGCTCAGCTGCGTGGAGTTTTTCCTTAGGCATGGTGCAAAGGAAAGCTTCGCTGACCACCGCGACTATCGGGTTGTGGATTGTAACAAATTCAGACAGCTCTGACGCATTGCACAGATCTCTCAGCTCCATTCTATAGCCAGACAGGATGACCTGGGAACAGTTGTGAAACAATACAAAATGCCATCAATAAATCATTCTTGGCACTAAGTCAGAAATGAGCATTTAGCTATATCATAATTCATAATATTCAAAGTTAGAAGGGAGAGGGTATTTCTCCCTAAGGATTTCATGGTTCTTAGCCATGCATTACTCTGATTATGACAAAAGTATGTGGCCCCACTGAGTTCCGAAATAGGAGGGTCCTATGGCTGAGATATCTCCAGCACTCCATGCAGATCCATATAATAGTAGATTCCCTACTCTACACCAACCTCAATATATATTTGTCTGGGACCTGAGCCCCTCTAACAAGTTAAGGTTTGTGGTCAAAACTAAGAAATGTGGCAAAAGCAAAGTCTAAACTCCTGAGATATATCATCTGTAAGGCACATTCTCTAGCCTACAATCAGTTGCAATCAGATTTCTCTTGCCTCACATGCAGGTGTGCAAGACCAGGAATTGAGAGCACACGAATCCTGCCATTTGTGCTCCTTGGCCTGATCCAAAGCCCACCAAAGTTAGTGGAAAGACTCCCACAGACTTTAATGGGCTTTGCATCAAGACCTCTGAGCACAAAGAGAGAGAGAGGGGTGTGTGTGTGTGTGTGTGTGTGTGTGTGTGTGTGTGTGTGTGTGTGTGTGTGTGTGTGTGTGTGTGTGTGTGTGTGTGTGAGAGAGAGAGAGAGAGATCATAGCTTTACCTGCAGCACAAGACACCCCCAATGGCCTATCCTCACCAGTTGGCAAAGGTCATGAGATGGGAGGAGGTTGGTTCCTTCCTCTCTCTTCCTCACATGCTCACAAAGGACCGGCCACAGCCTGGCGCTTGTAATTTTGCAATGTTTGGAACTGATCCTGAGCTACTGAAGTCAATGGGAACATTGCCACTGACTTCAATGGACATAAGACCAGATCCCTAGCTCCTGTCCACAAACACCTCATACTTTAAGTTAAGGATTCCCGTTTAATATCTGTAAAGGAAATGAATGAAAACCTCTGATCAATCATCTAATACCTGGGTCTCTCATGAGACTGATCTCCAAATCCCTTTAACAGGTCATTATGGCACTGGAGTCCTTTGAATGTGCAAAGGTAAATGCTTAATACAGGTGATAAACAAGAGAAGCTTTGGAATGTCATGGTTTACTTTGTGAAATAGTTGCAGGGCAACCAGATTTACACAACTAACAACAGTGTTTCTCTCCATTTCTGCTTCTCTTGGTTTGCAACCGCTGGTATGCCTGGACTGGACGTCAGTCTGAATCAAAGGTGATCACGAGGAGTCGGTCAGACGGAAACCCCCGCTCCGAGCACCCTCTTGCAGCAGGCTGTGGCAGAAGCAATGCTTGTCTCAGTTTCCCTTCTTCAGACTCCCACGCACTCAACTCCCTCTGCTGCTGCTCCTCCTGCCTTCAGCCTTCTCAAGCCCTGGTTCTCTGGTTTGGGGACACCAGTCAGCAAACCCCTCTTGCTGCTCTCCTACCTTCAGCCTCTCTCTAAGGAACCAACTTCGGCTTCGTTCCAGGACTCCTCCAGTAACTTGGTCTCTTTGGGGCCAGCCACAGTGTGACAGAGTCTCACTAAAATCTCTTGTATCATGCTGAGCCGACGAAGTACAAGAACTTTCATATTTTTCAAGGCAAAAACATGTCTACCATCCAGTGGAGAGATGCCTATCTAAGGAAGGATGCAAATGGACTCAGAGTTATAGAACCTTAACTTCTGCCTACATCTGCATTCCAGAAACAGGATGAATCCAAGCTTTGTTCTCTGTAATGGTGGCACTTCACAAAATCATTGCCTCCAGCACCACAGCAATATGAGAGAAGGATGGTCTTGTGGTTAAAGGCAGTGGACCCCACGGGATTCAGGAGATCTGGGTTTAGTTTCCAATTCTGGCACAGATTTCCTGTGCAACTTGGGGCACAACACTTATAACAGGAGTCGGCAACCTTTCAGCAGTGGTGTGCCGAGTCTTCATTTATTCACTCTAATTTAAGGTTTTGCGTGCCAGTCATACATTTTAACATTTTTAGAAGGTCTCTTTCTATAAGTCTATAATATATAACCAAACTATTGTTGTATGTAAAGTAAATAAGGTTTATAAAATGTTTAAGAAGCTTCATTTAAAATTAAATTAAAATGCAGAGCCCCCTGGACCGGTGGCCAGGCCCTGGCAGTGTGAGTGCCACTGAAAATCAGTTCGCGTGCCGCCTTCGGCACCCATGCCATAGGTTTCCTACCCCTGACTTATAACAACAAAAATATTTATATTAAACAAAAATAACAAGCAGACAGGACCAAAAAACCCTCCCAGCCACATGAAGTCACGAGCAACAAAGAGTCCTGCGGCACCTTATAGACTAACAGACGCATTGCAGCATAAGCTTTCGTGGGTGAATACCCACTTCGTCGGATGCATGTGAGTTTCACAACTTAATGAAAATTACAATCGGTCTGAAATTGTGGTGATTTCAGGTAGAAGCATAAATTATAAATGACAGGCTAATTCCCCTAAGGAGTCTTCAAATGTCAAGATCATTTTTGTAGAAGTTGGGACTGTCTCTGAAAAACAAGACACAGGCCACTTTATTTCAGGCTCATGGATCACAGTATCCTTTCTTTCCTGTCCACTAAGCACCGTGTATGTAAAATTGGGAGATTTGTACAGTCAATCAGAAGTGGCTTAGGTGACACAAGTGCAATTGTTCAGTCCTATTGTTAGCTATACTGTGGTAGCGCCCAGGAGGCCCCAGTCATGGGCCAAGACCCATTGTGCTAGGTGCAGTACAAATGCAGAACATAGAGACAGTCCCTGCCCCACAACCCTACAGTCTAAGTGGTTTTACAGCTTTCCATGTTTTCAGGGCTCACATCTCCAGCTTCTGGCTGAGGAGGTTGGGGTGGCTCTCTCTTCAGCACTAATCAACACTCCTTTGAAAATCCCAGCCTAATTGGTCTGAGGAGTGCTACAGAGTGACCTGAGTTGGTGTCTCCTTTCCCCAAGAGCTGACTAGACTGCTCTTCAGGGCAGAGACCTTGTATCTCATCACATGTCTCTGTACAGTACCTATAGAGTACACAATCCTGGTTGGAGCTTTAACTATATACCAATAACGTCCCCTTGGCACTGCCAGTTCCAAATATTTTCTGAGGCGAATGAAAGAGAAAGCAGCACCTGGAAATAATCCCAGATCTCACACAGGGGGATACAGAGTCCTAACTTCAATACAGAGCGGGGAGAGGACTGTATACCTGCAGTGGGCACTAATTCTCTCTGCAGAGATCCTCCCCTCTCCTTCTCTATCCCTATCCACCAAAACCAAACAAACCTTCCCCTAACAATCAATATTCAATCCAGCGGTAAAGTCAGGCCTCTCACACGACTCTCCAGCGAAATCACTTGGGAACATTTTATGCTTTTTCTGAGTCACAAGTCAGATCATGAAGTTTTCCAGGAAGAAAGATGTCTGCTTTGATTCATTATTTATATTATGGTAGTCCCTGAAGCCCCCTACCAGGCTCCAGGGTCCCACTGTGCGACAGTACGACTTGTTGAGTTTGGTTTATGGCTACTACTGTACTTCAATGGAAAATATCATGGGGCTGGAAAACATCAATCCAACAATATTGACAGAGTCTACACAAAACGTGTTATTCTATTGACAAGAAGGTGTAAGTTAAAGTCATTCAAGAGGAACCTAGCTAGCAGTTTTCCCCTCTAGTGTCACCAGAGTAGCTCTAATATGTTGGTCTGCTAAAAGTATTACTCTTCCTCTCACTTATACTGCCTTCCTAATGGCTACTATGGCTACAAAATCAAATTCAAGTTTATCAAAAGACTGGGCGCCAGGTAGTTTTATTTCATTTATCTTTTAATTATTAATCTCTTTAAAAGCTGTCTCTACATTCCCACTACTCAGCACTACACACGTTGTTAAAGTTCTCTGATTATTTATTCCATGTTCACATCTAATATGTGCTTCTCTTTGATTCTATATTGAGCTTTAGAAAAATTAGGGTTGCAGACAGATTCCTTAAAATAGACACAAAGAATTTTTTTAGAGTAACGTATTAACTATCAAAGGCAGATGGCTTTGTCAAATTCTAGAAAGCATCAAACATTTGTACGAATGAGACCAGCTTCTGAAATTAAGAAGGATCAAAGTTTAAAAGGGTTAAGTCACCATCCTTCAGGACATAAACTGACCAAGAACAGTGGTGAGAAGAAAGAAGAATTTTCCCTCTATGCTAGATAACTGCATGGCACTTGCAGTACTGTGAGCATACGTCGTCCTCTGAAATCTGAAGCAAGCATCCCTGGCCAATGTCAGAAAGTGGAACATGAGCTAGGTAGGCCATTGAGCTTTTGCAGCCTAGTAAGCCCAATGTTCTGAGCTTGACAAAGAAAACAACCTAGTATGTCAAGGACTCCAGTATTTGCACCTTCTTGTATTATGTGCAGTAGCTTTCACACGTCTCAGCCAAAATCAGGTCACCACTGTACCAGGCACCATTACAAATTTGGGTCCGATTTGGTGAATAGTTTCAGCCAAAAAAAAAAATAGATTTTTTTCCCACAAAAATCAAAATGTTTCATTTTGACCATTTCAGAACAACATGTTTGGCTTTTCTTTTCAAAACAGCATTCTGTTTAGAAATTTGGCTAATTTTTTAGACCATAACAAAGGGTAAAAAGCACCCCAAAATTACCCAAAATGAAATGTCAAAAAAAAAATCATTTGGGGTCAAACTGAATAATTTTTTCTTCAGATCCTCTGAAAAAAAGTCAATTATTTGCTTAGTTCCACTATGTTCTGTACAAGCACACTGTCCCTGTCACAAAGAGCTGACAATCTAAACAAAAGACAGACAAAAGGTGGGGAAAAGGAACCCTCCTCTTCCCCATCGGACAGACGGGGAACTGAGGCACAGAGAAATTAAATGATTTGCCCAAGGTCACTCTGGCAGTCTGCAGCAGAGCTCCTGAGTCATTCCTGTGACTGACCCACAAGGGCATCTTTTCTTTGTCATTGAGAAAGAAAAGTAAAATAGTCCAAACAACACTGTTTGGACAGGTGTTTTCAATGGAAAGTCGGACTTGAGAAATTCTCTTTGGCTTTTCAAGTGTTCTGTGCCTTTTAGGCATTTCCAGACTCTCTACGTGGATTTTCAAGTCCTCTTACACCTTGCTGCAAACCAACCAAGATGAGATTGTAAGCTCTTTGGGGCAAGGACCATCTTTTTGCATTGGTACAGCAACCAGCACAATGGGGCAGGGCTCCTAGATGCTACCACAATAATAATAATAATAATGCTTGAAAGAGTTCCTCACCTGCTTGAGGTTGACCTCTGCATTCAGTATCTCATCCACAGCAAACGACGGCATGGAAACGTTATGATGGAGAAAGTCTGAGAAGGTCTCGTTGTCGACCAGGAAATCCCGAAGTTTCAAACCTGTTAGGTGAGAAGCAAGAATCACTCGGTTTTATTTAGTGCAAATCCAAAAAGGAGAAAGAATGTGAAATCTTCAAACTAAAATAGCAAACCCTGGTTGGGGGGGAAAGGGAAGGGACAACGACAATGCAGAACACATAAGGAAAACAGTAGCTGCTGCCAATGTGCTCTGAAATACAGCAGCTTGCAGAGATACATTGGACCTGCCATGTTTTTACACCAAAAATAGAATCTTTGAAAACAACCTCCCTCCTACACCAACGCTAACACCTGATTTGTTGCATTTAATCGGCTGCCAGGCGCATGAGATGCAAAGGGAACTCAATGGTTCAGAATAAATTGCTCTTCAGGTTTTGGGAAATTCACTCCAGTGCAGAAGGCTAGTCACAAGAAGTTCAGGACTCCACTTGAACTCTATTTTGTAGGCTTAAGCAGGACTGAACTGGTGTTCAGGGCAATAAGAAACTTACTAAATCTTATATAAAAATGTTTGATCGTTAATAATATGAGTACTACTAATAATCACCATCATTGTAACCTACCACAAGACATTTCCAGGCCAAGCACAGGCAGACACAAGTGTGCCTGGAGCCAGAGATTACTTTGTACAGATAGCACAGGTAGATTTAGGAAGTAGTCTTGCCATCTCTCACGTTTTTTTTTGGTAAGTCTTATGATATTTAGTGTTTTTCTAAAAGCCCCAGCTCCTGGAAGCATATGATTATATGAGAATCTCAACTTTTTTTTTTGTAAGCAGAATCTTCCTGGTTGAGGTGAAATGCTGGAAAATGTTGTACCCTGAAGTCTTAAAAACCAGAGTAAAGAACAGAACCCCAACCCTGATTTTTTTTTAAAACCTCATGTTTTTTAAACCAATCACATGATTTGGGGGGCCTGACTCTGGGGCTTTTGAATGCTTGATGTTGGCAATACAAAGGAATGCAGTTGAGATGAAAGGTGCAAATGCTAAGCAGTGGGGAGTTGAGGGAAGAAAGACATCTTGGGAGTCACTGTGGATAGTTCTCTGAAAACATCCACACAACGTGCCGTGGCAGTCAAAAAACAGAATGTTGTGGAATCATTAGGAAAGGGACAGATAATAAGATAGAAAATATCATAGTGCCTCTATATAAATCCACGGTATGCCTGCATTTTGAATACTGTGTGCATATCTGGCCGCCCCATCTCAAAAAAGATGTGTTGGTATAGAAAAAAGGTATAGAAAAAGGCAACAAAAATGATTAGGGGTATGGAACAGCTTCCATATGAGGAAAGATTAATAAGACTGGGACTTTTCAGCTTGGAAAAGAGACAACTAAGAGGGGATATGATAGAGGTCTATAAAATCATGACTGGTGTGGAGAAAGTAAATAAGGACGTGTTGTATAATCCTCATAATGCAAGAACTAGGGATCACCAAATTAAATTAATAAGCAACAGGTTTAAAACAAACAGAAGTATTTCTTCAGACAACGCACAGTCTACCTGTGGAACTCTTTGCCAGAGGATGTTGTGAAGGCCAAGACTATAACAGGGTTCAAAAGAGAACTAGATAAATTCATGGAGGACAGGTTCATCAATGGCTATTAGCCAGGATGGGCAGGGATGGTGTCCCTAGCCTCTGTTTGCTGGAAGCTGGGAATAAGCGACAGGGGATGGATCACTTGATAATTAACTGTTCTGTTCATTCCCTCTGAAGCACTTGGCATTAGCCACTGTCGATAGACAGGACACTGGGCCAGATGGACCTTTGGTCTGACCCTGTATGGACGCTTTTATGTTCTTATGAAGAGAATTGACATGGTTGACTCTAGAGAAAATTCATAGGCATAGGCTAAGCTGATTAGGTAGATAACCTGATGCCTTTTCTACTTAAGGAAGAGCAGAGGCACAAAACAAATTGGTAATTGATGGCAAAGAGGGAGAAAAACCCACGAGCCAAGCCCTAATGCAATGGACTTCTAATAGCTTGTATTCCCTCATGGCTGCACTGCTCATCCCAGAGGGAGCAGCAGCGACTGTGGCACAGGGCTCTCATTCTTGTTTTAATCAGCTTGACTTCTTACAAGAAACACTCAGTGCCTTTCTGAGAAGGGACCGGAGTAAGTCTGCTGCAAATCTCCACAGCACTGGGAGGGAATGGGGAGCACGCCAGGGCGGCCACGTGTCCCAAGAACATGGAGTCCCGCTCTCTGTATGCCTCTCAGGGTTTCTTTTGTCTCAACTTGGCAGGACACCAGTCTGGTATAAGAATTATGAGGCAAGAGCGGGGGAAGAAAAGCAACACTCCCCATTCTCCTTGCAGCACGAGCACGCCGGGGTTACTGTCGGTCATTGCTCTCTAGCCTACATCTCTAGTTACAAGTTCCCTGTAGCCTTTTTGTTCTACATGAAAAATAATCGCCACCATCAGCTGGGCTGAGGAAAGCTGGAGGTAACATTGACAGGAGGTTACTTCAGGGTGAAAGCTTTATTCCCCGCTCCCAGGCAGGATGATTTAATAACCTGCCCGTTGATCATACTGTGAAAAAAACCCTAACAGGCTTCTGCAAACAAACAGGCCTAGTTTTCTTTTTAGCCAAGACTGGCACTAAGAAAAGTGGGCCAGATGCTCAGCTGGTGCAAATCAGCATAAGCCATTTATACTGATTCACACCAGCTGAGGGCTTTGCCCCGCAAAATTACTCAGATTCAAAAATCTCCTTCCTCCTGATTTCTGGCTATTTCCTAACTGCACTACATTGGCTAAAAAAGTACTCGGTATGTTTGAGTTTTGGTGAGATCATCAACAGCACTGAAACTCAAAATGACAAAGAGATTAGCTGGACAAAAACGCAGTGGCATTTAAAGATCAGACATTTGCAAGTTTTTTCATTTAGCCCAATTCTAAATAGAGTCTATTTTTCTAGTTGCTCTTTTAATAAAATTTTATTGAACAACAATTCTCCTGCTCTTCCTGTATTTCCTCCTCCTTTGTTCTTTATTGCTGCTCGGAAACAGGATCTTTGTTAGTTAGGAACATTCTCTTTAGTTTGTCTAACTCAGAGTGTTTGGACAACTGCAGCAAAGCAACTTGCATCTTATTACAGAATGTAAAGAAGCTATTTTTGGATTCCCACTGCCCTGTCTGTAAAGATGATGTGGACTGCGAAGGAACCTTGTCTTCTTACTTGTCTATAAACTAACTAACACAGTGTACCTCGGGTGTTCTATTTCCCATTATCGGCCAGCATTTGCAAAAGTGCACAGTGCTGGCTGAAATTCCCATCCCAGGCATATTTCTACATTTGTTTTCATCCCGATTCCTGACAAAAAGTCAAAGTTTTTCACCAAATGGAAAATTCGAAAAAATGTTGATTCAGAAATGCCAAAACATTTTGTTTCAGGTTGGTGCGACATTAACCTTTCTCCCACAAGCAACTGTGCTGACATGCCTGAGGTCCCACAGAAAGCCGGTGGCAAAGCAATGATTTGTCTTGACCTCAAGTCCAGTGCCTGAACCAGAAGGCCAAGCTCCTTCTTGGTGAGCTCACCCCGCCTCTGGTCCTCTTTCCATCAGGACAGACTGCACCACCCCACAGAATCCCTACTCTTCAGATCACAGAGGCCCACACACTGACTTGCCCCTGAAGCCAATCACAGGTGGGGAGAGGAACAGAGCAATGCACTGCACAGGCTAAGTGTGTGTCTACACTACAGCCCTTCCAGTGGCACAGCTATACTGATGCAGCTGTGCTGCTGTAAGATCTCCTGTGAAGCTGCTCTGTGCCAAAGGGACAGAACTCTCCCGTTGACATAACTAAACAATCTCCAATGAGCGGCGGTAGCTGACAGAGCTGTCCACACCGGCGCGTCTGCTGGTGTCACTTATGTCGCTCAGGGATGTGGGTTTTTCCACACATCAGAGCGACATAAAATTATACTGACAAAAGTGCTAGCGTAGACATAGCCTTAGAAGATGAGGCTTTTTTTAAAGGTGTCCCTTTCAAAACACCCATCATTCTGTCCAAGGCTACCTACCCACCAGCGCATAACACAACCAATGCAAACAATGCAAGATTCAGAGGGAGAGCCATGTTAGTCTGGATCTGTAAAAGCGGCAAAGAGTCCTGTGGCAACTTATAGACTAACAGATGTATTGGAGCATGAGCTTTCGTGGGTGAATACCCACCTTGTTGGATGCATGTATCGGACGAAGTGGGTATTCACCCACGAAAGCTCATGCTCCAATACGTTTGTTAATGCAAGATTGTTAGTTCAAAACTGCCACAATTCCCGCAAACAACACAGTCATAGTTCCTGAATGCGCTAACAACATACTAAGTAATGGGAACACTTAAAGTGGGAGGGCACATGCTGGAATTACAGCGTAATCACCAAAATGCATCCCTGCCATTAAAGAAATTCTTCACTCCCTGTTGGGATGATCTATGTTCTGCCTCGATGGAACAGCTCACCCCCTTCGTCATGCCCTTTGCTGCCAACAGAGCCAATTGAGTTCAGTACCAGAGTATGGCTTGTGCTTCTGACAAACGAGGCGGCAGATCAGGACCTTCTGGTTGAAATGTATAGAATAGATAAAGTTAGAGATGAGCCCTAATCATGAAACTTGGATCTGGGTTTGGGTGTAGGCTCAGCTGGTGTAAATCAATTTAGCACCACTGAAGTCAGTAGAGCTTTGCTGATTTACACCAGCTGAGGATCTAGCCTAACATGTGAAAGGAGCTCCTCTCCCTACTGTACAGCCAGCTTTGCTCTTTAATTTCCAGTCTACCCACACTAAGGCCTGGATCTTGCAAGGAGCTGTGCTGAGCTGAGGACTGGAGGCCAGCTCCCTGCTGCTCTTTGTTAATTAAAAGGTCTGAAGAAAACAAGGCAGCCAGTCAGTCCATGTGCCATGACTGCACCTTCAGCAACTGCAGACACTCTTCTACTGGTGTCAAGTATCAGGGGGTAGCTGTGTTAGTCTGTATCCACAAAAACAACAAGGAGTCCAATGGCACCTTAAAGACTAACAGATTTATTTGGGCATAAGCTTTCATGGGTAAAACACCCACTTCTTCAGATGTCTAGTGGGACATTCAAGACAGAAAACAATTATGTTATTTCCTGCACTTCCTTTGCTATTACTGGATTGATCGGCTTTTGGCTGAACTTCCATTTCTCCCAGCTCAGCCACTCCTTCCCCTTGATCCTGAAGTGCAGTCATAACCCTTTACTTATTATCTCAGAGGCTGCTAATAGAAAAGTGATTGTGTTGCCATACAAACAGCATTAAGGCATCACTGCAAGATCAAGTGGCAAGACCAGACAAGTTATGGAAGCCTTTACTTTGCTCCTTAGCATCGGCAGATTCTTGTAAGTGCCTGCAGGCGGGCAGGTTCCTTTCCCGGCACAAAGCAATCACGCGCCTGCCTCTCTCAATTAACGAAAGCGGCAATGCAAGATTGAGAAATCCACGAGAATGATCAGTGGATGTTTCTTTCCTTGTGATGTGATTGAGAAGAGGCTGCAAGGCACTAAGATACCCACTTGGTAGGGTTCAGACTTATGGGGCCTGATCCCCAGCTCTGGGTGAGCTGCCTTGATACAGAAACTGGAGTGAGGAGAGGGACATCTTTGCACCTCTTGGTATACTGGGGCTAAGCCCATTTATAAGCCAGAGCAGCATCAGGACTTTACCCCAGGCTGCCAAAGACCTTAAGGAGCTGTTCCAACAGCTGGGAGCAACCAAAGTGCACTTGCATTACGTACCATCCTTCTGGATCCCTGCCCTCCCCAGCAAGTTCTCTCCCCCCACAGCTGCCCCTTGCACTGCACCAATACAGACAACATCAGCGGCCTGGTCCACCTGTTTGTTGCAAGGTGAGCTGTCTCTTCCCACACAGATCCCCAACCCAGCGAATGAAAATGCCTGTATTTTAAGGACCACAAGATGGCCATAGGGTAAGCGGTCCTGCAGCATTTTACCTTCCCCGTGATACAAATGGAAAACCAGAGACACAAAACTGCATTGACCTGTCTGATAGGCAGTCTGACCCAGTGGGACATGGCATAGGAATGGGATCCAGGAGGCATTGTGTTCTCAGCCTGGATCATCCATTGATTTACTGAGCAAGTCTCTTACCCTCAATTTCCCTGCATATAAAATTGAGATAACATTCTCTTTGGTGAAACTTCTCCATCATATAGCTGAGCACCCACTCCTTCCATCAGCCCCCACAAAAATAAAGACCTGAAACAAACAAAATAACCCTACCCCAATCAGAATTCTTATATCTAGAAAAGACAGAAGAGTCTCCATGAAGTCTAACAGCGACTTCACTAATGCTAATCTATTTTCTGAGGAAGGCATTTAGATATGATGGTGATGGACAGCAATATGAAACCCTAAGACAGGCTAGTAAATTACCAATGTCAGATATAGGAACAGAACTCAGGATCTGTGAGCTCTCAGTGTCTCTTGCTTATCTAGAGGAAACAGCAATCACAGTAATGTTAGAGACTATATTAGCAAAGGACCTACTGATCCAGTGACCCAGCTCTGTTATGCTACAAAAAGCCCTTTTGATTCCCAGTCATCAGCCAGTGCTGGGCAATTTTCATTTGCCCGTGTTATATTCCCATGATTAAACTTTTGGCAACACATCCATGAAGCGTGCTGGAGCATCACACAAGCCTCCTTTAAGGGCTCATTTGGCTTTTAATTTTTTCCTCCCTCCACATGGTATCCTTCCCTTGTACAGGTGGTATAGCTCTCACAGCTAAATCTCTTCCTAGCTGATGCCGACAGGAGCTAAAACAGTCATAGGAACATGTTACACAACATTACCTTGATTTGCTAACAGGAAATTGAGCAGCTCAGAAGGCCTGTGGTGCAAGATCTGCTAGCATCAACACGCCAGCCTAATCTGCCAACAGTTGTCCCTTTCCCATGTAAACGTGTTGTCCTTTTGCTGTGGGAGGTGGTAGGCCTATCTGCTCTCAAGCCATAAAGTGTCCTCAGCCTGTTGTCAGAGGAGACAACCAGTTACCTTAAGGCCCATTCAGAACCTTCACACATCTTCCTTTTTGGAAAACAGGCTACTGCGGGAGGTTGTGGGATCCCCATCACTGGAGGTTTTTAAAGAACAGGTTGGACAAACACCTGGCAGGGATGGTCTTGGTTTATTTGGCCCTGCCTCAGCCCAGGAGACTCGACTTGATGACCTCTAGAAGTCCCTTCCGGGCCTACATTTCTATGAGTCTGGGTTTAAGAAGGATTCAAGCAGTTCCCTTTCTCCTGTCTGTTTCATTTACTTGTCTGACTGCTAGGTTTCTTCTGAGTGGGGGGGGGAAGGTTATGTGCAGACTCCTCAGCCTTTCCCCACAGGAACTCGGGAGGAGGTTTACTCCTCCTCCTCCTCCTCTTTTGGAGGTCATGCTGGGAAGGTTTCAGTCAGACGGGCAGTTCCATGCTACAGCATGTGAGCCACCTCACAGGGCTAATAGAGCCATAGCAGAAAGCCCAGAGATGAAGCTACAGGGTCCCACTCTTACTTCCTAATGGCCACTGTCACTTCTTTTAGTCCCAATGACACCTATCTGCAACACACATTTGGTATTGCCTCACTTATACTGTTGAAAATTGCTGACACTCGGCAGTAAAGGCCCCCGAAGAGGAAAGGCAAGAGAGGGTCATTCCCACTAAAAGAAGGGATCCTGCTGCATTTTCCGCTTCTGGTGTGAATCACTTTTTCGTGTCCCTCTTAGCTCTTGGTCGGTCACACGCTGTCCCCCACACTTGGCCCTTGGCGTGTTGAGTGTTTTGATAATGCTCCCCCGCCTCCACTGCCGAAGAGACACGGCATGGGCTGCCCCTCACAAAGAGAGCACGGGGGAGGGGCGGTCAGCAACCAAGGGAGCCTGGAGCACTGTGGGAAATGAGGAACTCAGACAGGTCAGAGGGAAGAGGTGGATAACACTCTGCAGTTTGCCTCTCACTAATGTTCAGTCACGCATCCCATCAATACACGCAAGAGAAAGACGAGGGGGGAAAGACCATAAACTCCGGAGCCAACAGGGCATGTTCCATCTCCAGCTCAGAGGAACACACCTTTAAACTTGGTCAGATGGTATGGGCGAACAGCTGCAGCAGAAGTGTTTAAAACAGAAGCAGCAAGAGAGACACCAATAAAAAGAATAGGCTCTCAGAAGGTGGGAGCCATGGGAGGATGTATCTTTCTGCCTGCTGAGTTCACTTTCCAGGAATTCCCCAAAATATTATTTCTGCCAGGGCTAATGGGAGACTTTGGTCTCACATGTCATGTTTTGTTTTTGATGTGAAGCAAAGGTAAGTATCAAAAACGCTGCTCCACATGATTTAAGAGGTGTCATTAGGTGAACACGCAGCTTCCGTGGGTTGCACTTGAGTCAACTGCAAATGTTGGAGGAAGTTAAAAAAGCCTGTCTCTCTCTTCCTCTCCCATTCAGCTGTCTTGAAAAGTCGTAGAAATGTAGCTTTAAATGCTGCAACACATGCATGTGAGAAGAACAATTATTCTGACAGCAAGCACAAGCGCCTCGCTAACGATTGCACACCACAGGGCGGATCCTCAAATAGTATGAACTGGTGTCGCTCTGTTGGCTTCAAGGGAGCAACACCAATCTGGCATAGAGCCGCCAGACCAATCCATAGAAACAAATTCTTTTTTTCTGCTGGTAGTACCTTGAGTCCCCAGTTGTTACCAAGGCCCTGTTGTGCTAGGCAGTGTGTATACATGTAGTCACAGACAGTCCCTGCCCCAAACAGCTTACAAAGGGCAGGAGGGGAAACAGAGGCACAGAGAGGTGAAGTGACTTGTCCAAGGTCACTCAGCAGGTCAATGGCAGAGCTGGGATTAGAAGCCAGGTCTGCAGATTGTCAGTCCTGCATCCTACCCACTAGAGAACATTCTTCTTATTTAGATACTGCAGAAAAGCTGGGAAAGAGACAAATGCTCTATTATCTCGTCTTCCACCCTGGACCAGATTCTGTGATTAGTACAAACAAGAATAAAACAAGGTTTGCCAAATGGAGACTAAAACAAAGAGAAAAACGTATTTTCAAGCTTCTAACAGAGTATTAAACATGATACAATTTTTTTTTAACAGGCTTATGAGGTACTGAGAAGTAACAGAGAGAGAAAGAGAGAAAGAGAGAAAGAGAGAGAGAGAGAGAGAGAGTGTGTGTGTGTGTGTGTGTGTGTGTGTGTGTGTGTGTGTGTAAATATGGTGCCATCCCTGGTGGGCGGAAAATTTAAACTAAAATGAAAATTCCCCCCAAAATTGTTTGTTTTGGTTGAAAAGCTATTGCTTGTCTCCCCCGACTACCTGCCCCCCCCCCAAATCAACCACTTTTAACACTTATGCTTTAGGCTTTTAAGCCAACCTCTGATTATTGGGAGTCAGAAGATAAACTTGTCCAGAACAAGTTATTGCATAAACTGCCTACTGCAATGGTTCTTGCATTAGGCTTTAAATTAGACGAAGGTTTCTAACCATCAGAGGAGTGCAATTCTGGAACAGCCTACCGAGGGAAACAGTGGGGGCGAAGGACCTCCAGACTTTAAGATTAAGCTGGATAAGTTTATGGAGGGGATGGTAAGATAGGATAACGGGTTTAGTCAATAGGTCAATAACGTGCCACAATGGTAATTAGTACAAAGGGTCAATGATAGGATATTGTTAGCCTTTTTCCAGAGGGTCTGGCTGGAGAATCTTGCCCGCATGCTCGGGGTTCAGCTGATCGCCATATTTGGGGTTGGGAAGGAATTTTCCTCCAGGGTAGATTGGCAGTGGCCCTGGAGGTTTTTCGCCTTCCTCCGAAGCATGGGGTAGGGGTCGCTTGCTGGTGGATTATCTGCTACTAGAAGTCTTTAAATCATGATTTGGAGCATTCAACAGCAGGGTCAAGGGAGAGAATTATTTCAGAAGTGGGTGGATCGGCTTATGTGGCCTGCATTTTGCAGGAGGTCAGACTAGATGATCATAATGGTCCCTTCTGATCTTGAATTCTATGATTCTATGATTCTTGCAACTTCTTCTGAAGTAGCTGATACCAGTCATCACTGGAGACGGTATACTGGACTAGAAAAACTACTGGTCTGATCTGAACATAGCAATTCCTATGTTCCTGACAATTTCCTGGGAGTCCTGATGAAAACCAGGGCAAATATGCACTAACTGCATGAAAAGGTATCACCCTTCAAATCAGGATTATTCCACTGCGGAGCACAACTTTGTAATCAGAGCAGAACATGCTGGAGTTCAGCACTAGTAGTACGCTGTTTAGAATGTACTGGAAAGTGTGGGTATGTCCACATCGCAAAGAAACCCCACAGCTGACCCGTGCCAGCCAGTTTGGGCTTGTGGATTATGTACGGGTTTTTCTTTGCTGTGTCTTCATGCCACTGCCCCCTGCTGCCTGGAATGTCTAATCATTCCAGGGCTTGTTATGCCGCTTTCAAGGGCAGTGGTTCTCAATCCGCAGCCCAATCGGCACACAGCTGTGGCCCACATGACATCCTCAGGGCCATACTTGTAATATATACATTATGCGGATGCGGCCCACAAAACGCATAGAGAACTGCATATGTAGTGTCGGAAAGGTCTGGGCTATCGCAGCTGGATGGCACAGACAGGGCAAGCACTGAGACACAGCTAGGAAAACACTACTCAGCCAAGCTCAAAGCCTTTGCTAGTCTTGCCCCAGGAATGAATCCACTTCTGGCATGTGCCTGTGTTCAGCCATCATCTGAGAAGGTCCTGCCATAGTTCAGCTGTTGTTAACAACAACACACAGAGATTCGTAAGGTGAAGGTCCACCATAAATCCTGCCTTCAGATGCACACACAAAGCTTCTACTAACATCAACAAGAACTACCTGCGTGCATCCTAAAGTTAGTATTTATTATTATTATAGGCACGGCTGGTAGCATCTTCTATTTTTAGGGTTGCAGAATAGTTCCCATTATCATACTGCCTTAAAAACTACTTTAAAGGAACAGTAAGGTTCTGAAAAAAAGCAGGACAAAAGTAGGCAATGCTCATTTAAGCAGGGAAAGACACTCCTACCACATGTCAAAAGGGGTAATAATTGGAGATATACCAATCTCCTAGAACTGGAAGGGACCTTGAAAGGTCATTGAGTCCAGCCCCCTGCCTTCACTAGCAGGACCAATTTTTGCCCCAGATCCCTAAGTGGCCTCCTTAAGGATTGAACTCACAACCCTGGGTTTAGGAGGCCAATGCTCAAACCACTGAGCTATCCCTCCCCCCTTTAAAAATCAAGCACAAGAGGGCAAATGCTGGTTGGAAACTGGATGTTTTGGTTCCCAAAGCACTGAAGGATTTCTGATTCCTAGATCAGCCTGTAATTTAATCTGCACAGCAGTATCCCCTTCATAGCTGCCAATGTACAGTACACACTCTATGGGCCAGATCCTCAGCTGGTGAAAATCAGCACAACTATGTTGACTTCAAGAGCTATCACAGTTTTACACCAGCTGAGGCTCTAACCCGCACATGCAGGCAAGTTGCATGCATTCAGCTGACTTACAATATACTGCATGTCTATAGTACTCTTTCATCTCAAATTATTCCACAGTGCTTTGGAAATGTGACTCAGTATACAGGCTACAGTACATGGAGGAATCACTTCACTAAAATGCAGCTACCTCTGGGGTGAAATACAACCACTGCTTAACATGCAGCAACACAACAGACAACAGTTTAGACCAAGAAGTCAGGAAGAATGCTGTAGCTAGCTGAAACTGCAAGGGCATTTAGCAACAGGAAGCAGAACGTAATTACACATACTGGATTTTAGCTGGAACCCTGGGGTTAACACTCCCCTATTTATATTACCAATAACATTTAAAAAAGTAAGGCATTTGATTTCCATGAAGAGGCAGCCTGCAAAAATCTATTTTATATGGATTTCGTAGATATTTTGGTTAAAGTATGCTCCACGTCCCTGCCTGGCTAAAGCTGACCTTTGATTCAACACAGATCGTATTTCCAACACATCAGTCTTTTACTGCCCCACTGTTACACTAAAATCCATGCCACAATCCACTGTATTTTGGAGTGAGGACTCAAGTCCCTTGGCAGCTGCTACTTAGCTCACAGGGATATTGTGAAAACTGATTAGTGAATGTCTGCAGAGTACTTTGAAGAGGAAAAGTGCTCTGAACGGAGAAGTTCCCAAATCTGAACACTGAACCTGGGGAGGTAGGGCCTCAGAACCAAATCCCGCCCTATGGATTTGGTTCCAAGTGAGATGCAAATGTGGAAGGGATCTATGCTCTAGCCATACATCTGATGTGGCTGCAATCTCTCAAAAACAACCATTTGCACAAGATTTCTGTTCCAGATGGTGGAAGTCTCCCAAAAACAGCTGATCTGTCCACCATTCAAAATGTCGTAAGCTTCCCACGGTCACTTTCTCACCATTTTTGGCAGAAATGTCACAAGACAGGGGTGCTATCAAACCCACACTGGAATCAAAGCCATGGGTCAAACCAAAACCTTGAACCTTAGCCCAGGTCCTGAGGTCCAAGCTCTGCTTACTCAGCTGAAGCCAAATGCAACATTCAGCAAATTAGCCAATTTTTACATATCAAGATTTTTGGGGTTAAAAGTTACTAGAAACAAATGCAGAAATTCTGTCAACACAATCTGAAGAGAGAAAATAATTGCACACTGAAGATAACCATATGCATATATTTCTGATTACACAACACCAGTGTGTAATAAACTATGCTGACAAGTTTATATAGATAATGGAAACCACAGAAGTTCTATTGTTTACTCAGTACAATTTTTAAACTTCTCAGTTCCAGATAGAATCTGTATTTACAGATAAGGCTACAGCAGGTACTTTAGCTGACTAAGAGCAAAGCCACACAGAACTTTCAGAAACAACCCCAGCAGTGTCTTATGCAGGCAGATACTAGTTACACTGACTAACATCGGAACTGGGAAGTGCTTGTTTTCTCTATTATTACGGCTGTATCCAGGCAGTAAAGACAAGCTAATGGAAAGATAAAAACAGTGTCCTTAAGATACAGTATTTTGTTGCCTACTGGAATAATACTGTTATGTACTGTAAGTGCTATCATTAAAAAAAACAAAAACTATCAGTTTTCCTGGGCCTGGAGCCAATCAGTAAGTTGGAAATGCAGAACATACTGAAGAAGGTAACAGAATTGCCAGCCAATACTGGCTAATAGTATTACACTTAAGACTTTCCGTTCTGCTAACACACACATGCAGTGCAGTGCTAGCCCATGAGGGACCTTAAGTAGGAATATTTTTGCCTCCCCCCAGCTCCCACAACACATACTAATTAATAGGGGGCCCCCCTGAGCTGCTTGGGAAGTTCAGATCTGAACTACACATCTGAGTCCAGTTCTGCTAGAATCGCATGAGTACAGTGCACATTAACACCCTGTGCCGTGTTGCCAAGCTCCACCTCTGATTGTGGATCATGTAATTATACTGTTAAAGAAAACAGATGCTTTGAAAGTTCACGGGCATCCTGACCCACAGAGCGCTCCATGGGGAAAAGAGATTTAACGCTTCACCAGACCTTTGTATCCAAACTTCTGCAGAGATAATTTCCTACACACATCCTACCATTGACTTGGAAAAATAAAAGGGGAAAGCAGAAGTTAATTACATTTAAAGGGATAAATTCTCAGCATGGAACATGGGGAATTCAGTATATACAATAAAGCCTAGCTAAAGGAGCTATATATCTAATCCCAACACACACAGTTCTACCAATATCACACTAAGGGTCTGTCTACACTGGAAAAAAGGGATGTTCTTAACTTGGGTTAGTTAACTCAGGTTAAAATAGCAGTGAAGACACAGCAACTTGGCTTTTAACTTAGATAGCAGTTTGAGGTCAACCTCAGACTCCCCTATAAACTTTAACTCAAGCTGCTAACCCAAGTTAAAAGCTGAACGGACGTGTCTTCACTGCTATTTTAACCTGAGTTAAGAACTCACCTTTTTATTTGCAATGTAGACATCCCTAAGAAACCTTTCACGTGCAGGCTTCATACTTGCATTTTCTGGCAGGGTGTCTTTTTTTGTTATAAAACAGAAAAGCAACAGGATTCATTTAGATTCTGGGCCCACTGCCTGTGGGAGGGGGTCCCAGAGACATGCCACCACAAAGGCGAACATGCAAGCACTGGTCGGGATTTTTAAAGCAGTCCCAGGGATTTAGACGCAACTTCCATTCATTTTAACAGAAGAATTGAGTGAAACTTTCCAAAGCACTCAGCATTAGCCTAACTCTGCTCCCCATGACTTCAACAGGAGCAGAGTTATAGCCCACATGGACTGCGTTTGAAACTTCCACCCTGTATGTCTCAATACCCTTGACTGCTCTGAAAACCTCAACCACTGAGACTGAGACATTTCTAAAAAACTGCTTGAATTGGTCACCAAAGTGTTAGTTTTGGTAGGTAAAGCAAAGCACACAATGGGATTAACTGTATGGAAACCTCCCACTGAGTTATATGTGAAGTGCACACGGCAGAGTTAACTACTCCCAGTTGCCTTATCCCAGAGCACAGATCTATCCTTTCATGCCTGAGAGCAGTGTGTGGAGCAGCATGTTCTCTAGAACCAAGAGAAGCAAAACTGCATGATGGGACTGCTAGACTCCATTTTGGGTCCTTGGTTGAGTGCTGCTATTTATACCTTTACATAGCCCCATGTGGTGTTGGGCGGACAGCTCCCCACTGAAGAGTGGGAAAGTGCTACATACATTTGTTGCTTGCTTTGGTCTCATTCTGATTTGTTCGGTTTTTGGTAGCAGTCCCTTCCAGGGCAAAGTGAGAAAGGAAAGTGTTTTAAGGAAGAGAGGAGGAAAAGATACACATTAAAAAAAAAAAAGAGAGAGAGAGAGAGAGAGAAGGTGAAGGGGGCTGATTAGATTAAACCAAAAGAGAGCGGAGCCAAGGGTTTATAACGCTGGTTTCTGGCCCCATCAGGTTAGGATGAAGGCTTGGTTAGACTTGAGCACAAACAGTGGGGTTTGAAGGCAGCTGTGTCTGTCCTTAAATGAGGGTTTGATGAAGTGATGGGGGGCGACTATTTCATACAGCTGTTATTACAGACACTTTGTTAATGTATTTTTTTAAATGAGCTCTTAGGTTAAAGCCCATTTTTTTCAGTAGTCTCTTGGTGTCTCCCTGCCCTTTCTCTTGCCCGTATTTCTGAGAGTCTACAACCCTGTCTCCTACCCAGTGTTTCTCAAATGCGCCACCACAGGCTTTTCATGCAGCCACTACAACCTCCTGGGGGGTGATGGGGGGGAGGGGCAAAGTATCAGCCTCCGCCCGTCCTTGCTCCTGGATGCGCCACGCTGCGTAGCCTCTGGAGACAGGCGAGGCACACTGCTGCAGAAGCAAGGGGAGTTCTCGAGGAGGGGAGGGGCTTGGGCTTCAGCCTTGGGGTGATTGGGCAGCAGGCTACACTGACACGACTTCAGGAGCCTGGCCGCAGGGCTTCAGGTGCCAATGCCCAGCTCCAGCCATGTGGGCCTGGCTTTGGGCTCTAGCCCCTGGCACCAGGCCCTGGTCCTATGCTCCAGCTGTGTGGCGGCAGCCAGCTCTGAGTGCTGACCCCGGCCCCATCCACATGGCTGCAGGCTCTTACCCCTGCCTTCCGCCGCGCGGCCTCCAGCTCTGCAGTATTGACCACTGGCTCCAGCCATGCAAGCTCACCCACCCCATCACCCCAGGCCCCTGCTGCCTCCCCCTGGCCCCACATCCATCCCCCATTGCCCCAGGCCCCCTCTGCCACCCCTTATAATCCCCCCATCTGGGCTTAATTTGTCTTGAGGCTTGCTGAGAAAAGTAATATTGACAAACATGCAACTATCACTTTTCCCAGCACACTTACTAGCTAGCTGGGAGGCTGTGATAAGTGATACCGGTACTTCCATGTTAGTTAATATCACTTATCACAGTCCTCCAGCTAGCTACTAAGTGTGCTGGGAAAAGTGATATTAATGCACATACAAATATCTCTTTTCACAGCATTTTTTATTACTGAGTCTGCAAAAAAAAAACCCACATAAATAAATTACAATGATTTGGACATGTATCTGTGCATATTTACACATATTTATAGGCATATTTGTTTTTCCTAAACTTAATTAAGTATTTTAGTAAAAAGCTTCAGTGCAATCACCAGCAAGAGTTGGTGGCCACCAAAGTTTCTTGTGAGGCTATGCTATTGCCATAATGTGATGTTGATTCAGTGTCCACTGAAGTCAATGCAAAGACTCCCCTGGCTTGCAGCGGATGCCGGGCCAGATCCATGCTCTCAGCTGCACCAAAACTGCATAGGCAACATAGTTAAGCATGCCTGATGTTGAAACCTGTATAAAGGGGCTCTGATAAAATGGGTTGGTAGAGAGTGCTAAATTGGGATTTGCAAAGCAAAAAGGTGCAGCCCTTTTAATGTAAGTCAATTGAAACATCAAGTATCAGGGGGTAGCCGTGTTAGTCTGTATCCACAAAAACAACAAGGAGTCCGGTGGCACCTTAAAGACTAACAGATTTATTTGGGCATAAGCTTTCATGGGTAAAAAACCCACTTCTTCAGATGCATGGAGTGAAAGTTACAGATTCAGGCATTGTATAGTTGAAGTGTGTGTTTCTGATGTTGTTTTAATGAAAATTTCAGAATGTTACTATTTTGTTTATAGATTTTCCAGTTATTTCATACTCTATGGATGGGCTCAGACATTCCTAAATGCAACTGCCCAGGCTCATGGAGGTCTGGGTAATTAGCATAATTGCTCCTATTCAAACTCTATGTAGACAACCCTTGTTACACTTGTAAACAAAAAGTATGACTCAGTATACCCAATGTATAAATTCTACTGCACTCAGACTAGGGATCGCTCAGTGGTTTGAGCATTGGCCTGCTAAACCCAGGGTTGTGAGTTTATTCCTTGAGGGGGCCATGATCTGGAGCAAAAATCTGTCTGGGGATTGGACTAGATACCTCCTGAGGTCCCTTCCAACCCTGATATTCTATGTATCAAAGTCAACAACTAATCATGAATGAAATTTGTATTTAGGGCATATGCTTTTCAGGGCAGGGATTATTTCTTAATCGGGGTTTGTACAGCGCCTAGCACAGTGGGGTCTTAATTTTGCTTAGGGCCTCTAAGCATTATTGCAATACAAATAATTCACTATTTATAGAATTATTTTCACTGCTAGATGGTCATCAGTTTTGTAAGCCTAATCATTAGAACGCCTAAAGCTTTTTTTGTTTGTTTGTTTTTTGGGGGGAGGGGGGTAATTCTTCTTTAAATCCAAAGAAATATTAAACATTTGAAAAATTTGGGCAAGTATCTAGCCTGCCAAAGGATATAACATCTCTCTGCTTTCACACTCTCAGAAGGTGTGTAGTTCTGGTCTGTTTTCAAGTCTCATTGAATCCACCTGGTTTATCATTTAATTGTCTACTTATATACCTCTTCAATCAGTGCATTATTTAGAAGTTGAAGTCATTCCATGTGTGGTGCCAAAGCAGAACCGAGACGTGAACTACTCAGAAAGCATAACAAGTCCCTCCATCCCCATATTAAGTACTGGGATTTTGGCATGTGGATATAGGACACTTGTTTTCTACCCTGAGAAAATAAACAACAAATAATAAGCTGTCTCTACTACAAACCAACCACTTGCCTCATCTCCATTTTTAATTAAAATTTACTGGGCCAATTTTTATCAAGCTATTGTAAAACTGGCCTGATGAGATGAAGTTCTGAGCATCCTCATTGCCGGCTAAAGTATGGGGATTGTGGGCAAGAAGCACCTTGCAGGATTGAGCCTCGGATGCTGCTGCGTGGCGGTTTTATGTTCAGGTTGCCAGCTTGCTTCCTGAGCCAGTGGAGGTTAGGCCCACCCTTGTTCTAAATCGGACCAGTTTTTGTGGGCTCTGGAAGGAGTCAGATCCAACCCTTCCATTAGCCAGTGGGTCACCACAAAATGTGACCTCTGAAGCAAGTGGTTAGAAGATGGAGAAAAGTGAGATGCTAAAGGAACCTCCACTTCCAAAAACAATCAAAAACTGCTCTTTTGGACAGTATTGAGAATACAGGAAGGCACTAATGTAGACCTCAGGAGACCTGGCTTCATTTTCTGCCTCTGCCACAGTCATACTGTGACACCTTGGGCAAATCCCTTCCTCTGTCTATGCTTTAGTTCTCCCCCTGCAAAATGAAGAAAATAGTATTTCCCTTGTCTATTTACATTTTAAGCACTTTGGGGGTAGGGACTGTCACATGCAGCACCTCACACAATGGGGCACTGATCTCAGTAGAGGCCTCTGGCTGCTACTGTAATATTACTAAGTAATGTTAATTGAGCAAGTGATTCCATATGGAAAGGGGAGGGCAAGACTTTAAGGGCAGTCCATGCTGAAACCTTGTCTGGCAAGTTGCAGTTCACAATGAAAGCCTGAGGTATAAGTACATCTTGAGAGGGATATTTCTGTGGGTCTGTGTTTCATTGCCCTGTTGTTTTTGTAAGAAGTTAACAGAATGCGTAGTGAAAAAGCAGACTGTCATTCTGGTGTCCCTAGAACGTGGAAGCCATGAGTTGACTACGGTATCAACTGCTGACTGATTTGCACTGTGTGATTCCTAGAAATTAACAGGCAATTTGGCCAAGTGTTACCCGCTGATTTTTAGTAACACTGCAAGATAGTAACACTGAGTCAAAGACCTAGTATTGCTTGTGGGGGGCTGTGTCTCAGGGCTAACTCCATAGGGTGCCTTCACACAACAATGCAATTTGCAAAAGCAGTGTGGGAATTTTTCTTGAAAGCTGCTAAACTCAAACTCCATCCCTATTAGGGTGACCAGACGTCCCGATTTTATCGGGACTGTCCCGATATTTGCTTGTTTGTCCCGCGTCCCAACCGATGTTCGGTCGGGACACTGGACAAACAAGCAATTTTGCCCTCCGCTCCGGTGCACAGACGGAGCCCAGAGGGGCTTTCACCCCCCACTTCCCCCGACCATCCCCCTCCTTCCCCCATTGGACCCCTCCCCAAATCCCTGCCCTGGACCTGCCCCAACCCCGCCCCTCACTGCCCCATTGGATCCCTCCCCAACTCCCCGCCCTGGCCCCACCTCTTCCCCAAGCATGCGGCATTCCTCCTCCCTCCCAGGTTTGCACACGGGCCATGGCCGGGGCTGGGAGCGCAGCACGGAGGCTGCTCCAGCCCTGCAGCCTGCAGGGCAGCGCGGAGCAGGCAGGGGGCAGAGACACGTGTGGGGCAGACACGCTCCTGCCAGGAGGGGCCGGGCCTGGCTGCCTGGTTCGCCCCCTGCCCGGGGGGCGGGGGTCCCCGAGTTCCCTGAGCCGGAGCGGGGCTGCCCGGGGGGAGTGTCCCGGGCGGGGCAGAGTGGAGCAGCCTCTGCTGTGGGGCTGGTGCAATGAAGCCCGGGAGCGGCTGGGCCGGGAGCTGCAAGAGGGGTCCGGAGCGTGGCTCGGCTGCACAGCTCGGGGCCCAGGAGCGAGGGGATGGGGGAGCTGGGAGTGTATTGGGGGTCAGAGCTGAGAGTTGGGTGGAGACGGGGCTGTGCCACTGCCGCCTGGTGGCGGGGGGCGCTCTGGCTTTTTTTTTTTTTGCTCCGCCCCCCCCCCGCGTCCCGATATTTCATGTTTGTCATCTGGTCACCCTAATCCCTATGAACCCTTCATTCTCACCTAAAATGCTGCTGCTGGGAGGCACACAGTCAGTATCTTAGAGCAACCACTGCAAACTGGGCTGTGTGGCTGTGTCATGCTTCTGGAGCAGGACATCGTTCAGGTCTTTGACTCTTGTTCTCTGGCTCTTCTCTCAGTGCTGAAGAGTTTGCTCTGTTAGATGTATCAACAACAAAGGGGACGGGAGAAGCTCTGCCACCTGGCTGGGGTTAGTTTTTGATTCTTGTTGACTTTTTTGTCCTAAAAGCTCCTTGGTGATTGATGGCCCACTAGCTACCAGGGACTTTAAGCAGCAGTGCTTATAGCATTTGAAAGCCTTCTGTAGCATTCAACTTTGTAATGAGACAATGTATCTGTGCAAAGAGCTTTGGCTGGGCTGTAAAATAAAGCAGTGCTACCTCCAGATCACACTCGTTTCTCCCTTCCCCTGCAGCAGGGAGAGGGGGGAGGAGAGCTGCTTCCATAACTTCTGGAGAATGGGCCCAACTCTGTGAGGTGCTGAGCACCCTCAGCTCTCCCTGAGGACAAAAGGCGTTTGGGTTGCAGTGTGCCTTGCAGTAGGTGCTCAGTACCTTCTAGGTTAAGTGCTAAAGCATGAGGCTGCATGCTCCAGCGGTAGCCGCAGTTCGGCTCATGCACATGTCTGGCTTTAAGATGCAAGCAGGCCCACTTCAGTGACATTACTCACACCCTTAAAGCTAAGCATGTGCTTAAAATGAACAGAACCCCAGTGCTTAATTACTGCCGTTGGGAGGAACAGGACAACTCCCAGCAGTAAGCACAACCCCAGGAGTGGTGGTAGGAATGGAGCCTCAGGCTAGGAAGAGAGAAACAGACCGATGGCAGTCAGTGGAAGGGTTCGGTTGCTCTAAATAAGTCTGGATTAAAAAAATCTGAAGGGAAGATGTGGACAGGGGAAAAGGAAGAGAACGATCACAACCACCGGTAACTAGCCTTCCCCATCCCTCACTCTAGGGGCATTTCCCCCCTCCCCCAGTAAGTGAGCCCTGGGCAGGAAGGCTCTTTCAGATCAATGATGATATAACTGACCCACTTTGCTCACTTCTTGTGAGGTCCAAAGTCAAAGGACTCTGGCAAATGCTGACTCAATAACTGATACAAGCTCCCAGATTTAGATAAAGACGGCATTAGCAATGCCAAAAACCACACCAAGGTGCACTTCACAGAGCAAACAGAAAAGAGGCAGGGCTTCTTTTTTTTAAAAAACCTGAAGGTTATTATATGGATTTAGGGCCTACGCCAAAACCCAGCAGATGCAAAGGCAAGCCCCTCTCCCGCCCCCAATGATTTCAATTGGCATTGCATCGGACCATTTTTGGAGTGGGGAGGGTAATACAGGACTTTTAAATAATTAACTTTGTGTTGCCTCAGTGGGCAACAGGCGCAGCTACTACTGATGTCTGAGAGCAGTCCCAGGCTCCCTTTCTCCTGCTGACCCCAGCCTTCAAGACCAAAAATAGGGCAGATTAAATATGGTACCATCTCTCTCTCTCGCTCTCTCACACACACACACTTTTGTTTCTGGCATTCAGAGGATGATGCCTGGGGAAGGATAACTCAGTGGTTTGAGCATTGGCCTGCTAAACCCAGGGTTGTGAGTTCAATCCTTGAGGAGGCCACTTAGGGATCTGGGGCAAAAATTGGTCCTGCTAGTGAAGGCAGGGGGCTGGACTCGATGACCTTTCAGGGTCCCTTCCAGTTCTAGGAGATTGGTATATCTCCAATTATTACCTTTATTACTCCCGACTCAGAGTGTCTTTTCAGCAAGATAAAGTTGAACAGCTGCTGAAAAAGATGCAACAGCTACTAGAAGTGCAGTGCTGAGCACCTGCTCTACATGAAGAAGGCTCTGAGGCAGTGGCTGTGCTGATTGAGTCCTGCATATTGCTATGAGCTGAGAGGGGTCAGCCAGGGTCAGATGCAACCTCTGGACTCTGCCCTGCCTTTGGCTGGTGCAGACACAGCTTGTGCTGAATGGAAGGGGCACAGTTGCACAAGAGGAGGAAAGCTGCCTGGATTATCTGTGGATATCTGACACCCAATGAAACACAGATGGCCCATGTGCTCTGGAAAGCGAGGACATGCTCTAGTTATTAGTGTGAGATAGCAAGAGAGCCCTGCTTGGCAAGCTGAGTAGAACCAAAATGCTGTATGACCCCTTTCTATATCTGCCTACTCCCTCCCTTTAACCATCTTGTCTATTTCCTAAGAACACCCCAAATCCTGCCAAGAACCAACAAAATGCCTTTACCAGGTCGAGCACTTGATGCTTATATGTGAGATGCAACCAGCAGAGAGCCAGAATTTCTGCTGTTTAGTCTGTTAGGATTGGCCTGAGCTCCATGGGCAGCTCTCATTTGTCCTTCTCTCTGACAAGTTTCATGCCATAAATGTAAAAATCCTTAATGAGCTTCTATGTTTTGCAGACAAGTGATAACCAACGTCTCTTTGCACTCCCCAGAGTCTTAGGTTTTGGCTCCGTGCCAGCAGCTGAGCCAGGAAAAGAGACGCATGAGGAAGAATAGGCCACAGAAAACAGCCACAAGTGCTTGCAGCATTTGTTCTGATGCGCTGCAAGAGGGCAGAAGACAAGAGGGCCAGGTTTTGCCTCAGCTACACCACTGTAAATCCTCCAGAACTCCACGACCTAAGTGGAGTTCTGGTGTATTTACTTAGGTGTAACATGAAACAAATATCAAAATGATCCTGGAGAAACCACCACACAACACTCATGAGGACTGTTTTTCCTTTTCAGCCAGTAGTCAAAAATACCCCGTTACCCTGCCATGCCATTTCACAGCAGTGGCTATCTCCTCTTTACACTAAGGCAAGCAGATCTTGCAGACTTAAGGTGTGTCCCCTTCGGAAAACAGCAACACAGAGAGGGAACATACCTATGGAGCCTACTCCTCCTCTCTATTAGACCAAGCATACATAGAAGTCAGTGGAGTTACACACTGGATTTCTACCAGTGTAACAAAGCAGAGGAAAGCTGGTCCAGTTGTAAAACCCAGGTTCAGTTTCCTGGTCTGCCACAGATTTCCTGTGTAATCTTGGGCATGTCACTTTCTCTCTGTGCCTCAGTTCCCCAGCTGTAAAAGGGGGATATTACAGCACTTCCTTATCTCACAGGCATGTTGTGTGGCAATTTAAGATTGTGTGGTGCTCACACACAACAGTACAGAGAGCCATGTTAGTACAAGAGATAGAGGCAGGTCCATAATGATTACCTTTTCATTCAAGGGGCTGGAAGAAGAAAATAACCTTAAATAGTTCCTTATGGGGGGAGGAGGGATGAATGAAGTAGGTCATTTTTTTTCCTTGATAAGCTGCGACCTCACCCCTTTCCTACAACTGACATAAAAACCTTTATGATGCAATATTGCCTCATACTAGGTATTTGTCCAGCACCTCGCACAATGGGGCCCAGAGCTGGCTCAGGCCTTTAATTACTATGGTAAGTGTTAATCATTCATAATAAAAGAGGGCTAGTCAAAAGGCTAAGTATTTTCATTTCTTTCTCCTAAAAGTTTGCATTTTTTTCCAATTTTTTTCATGGACATGTTCAATTTATAGTAATAATCATTTTGATTCAAAAAAATTTAAACTTCAGTTTTTAGGGTTTCCCCCTTTCCCTGTTTTTAAACTAGGAAAAGAAATAGTGAACTGATCAAAAAGTGAAAAAAATTCATTTTGATTTTAAAACAAAATGTTTTATTTAGATGAAAACCTCAAATGTTAAAGTGTTCTGCATGTTTTCCATGCAAAAAGGCCAGTTTTTCCACTAATAAAAGCTCTGAAATTTTTTGATCAATAATAATAATAAATAAAACCCAACAAATTTCTAACAATAAGCTTTGATCAAAACAGAATCAGTGAACCCCATTAAAGATGACAATGGTGGGTGGCTGGGATGGGTAGGGCACCCGCTATATCCCTCATCCTCCTCTTGGTCCTGTAAGAAATGGTCATCCGTGTCAGAAAACGGAAAGATCTTTTATTGTATGTGGCTGGAGAAAGGGTCAGGCCCAGGAGGGGCTGACAGGGAACTTCCAGACTTGTTTTAATGAAGAGTTTGTAAGTGAGTGTAACATGGAAGGAACAATCGGGCTTTATTCTCTTTGCCACACCAACAATAGAGGGACTGTCATGTTCAAAACATGCAGAATCACGGCTAATCTGTTGGGTGCTTTACTTGCACAGTTGAATTGGTTGATTTCTTTCCATGTAGTTTATCATAGAAAGAAGGTCTTTACTGTGTTTGCTTGAGCCTTGTTTTTGCAATAAATTCACCAAGCATTATCATCACACAGCAGGAGCATCCTTGCTTTGACTTGTACTGACAGAGCTCCTCTATGCAAGACACTCATGAGGATAACCCCTCCCTCTGGCCTTCCCAACAGCCTCTAGTTCACCTTTGTGTCAAGTTTCCCTACACAAAATATATCAAAGCACACCCTCTGGGCATGGTTTTGGCAAGTACTATTCTTCCCAATTAGGACACTGCTTGCTTCAGCACCATCTGAAGGCAACAGGAGTTCAGCCATTGATTTTCAAGGGGGACAAGACATACCAGTAAAACATAGACAAGATTTTTCCAAAATTGACTAGTGATTTTATGTGCCTCAAATTTTCAGTCACCAACTTGAGACACCTTAAAAGGGGGCTGATGTTCAGAAAGTGCTAAGCACTCACCCTCTGGAAAAATCAGGCTCCTTTAAGGGGTCTCAAGTTGGGCACCCAAAAATGGAAGCCTCCAAAAATCACTTTAGAAAGTCTCAGGCTTAGTTTCTCTCCATGCACACGTGTGTCGGATGAGGGCATAGACTCACTCTGCAGGAGGCATTGGGACGTTGTCAAAAGCAGCTGTCTTGAACATACCTGGGGCACGAAGATTTGGGACCCCCTAGTTAGTGTGGCAGGGGTGGGAAGAAGCAGGGAGTGTGTGTTTCTCCTTCTGAGCAAGCAAATCAAGCCGCTTCCTTGTGCTCTAGAGACCTGGTGGATTTTGGGGGCAAGACAATGACCCTATTGGTCAGCCCCCAAAGGAGGAAAAAGGGGAAGCAGCCATTTAGGGCCCCTAGAAACCCGAGGCAGGGGCACCAAGCCTGACAGGGAGGGGTTTCAACAACTGGTGCCCCAAAGACAAAGGTAAAGCAAAAGGGGGCCGGCATGGCCTATGACAGAAGGGAAGGAAACAAGCTGGACATGTTGTAGGCCTAGGCTGGTGTTTGTTGGTCTGCTTAGAGCCCTGATCTGGGGTGTTTTGAATCTCTAAATGAACCTTGTGCACAGTTCTACTCCAGTCACCCACCCCACCCCGGATATATTAGTGGATCTATCGAGTCCTAATACATACCCACCTGTCTGAGAGCTCAAGGATGTGAAATGAAGTAAAGAAACAAGCCCTGCTCCAAAGAGTATATAATCTAACTCTGACATGATAAACTACTTGCAGTGCTTCAGGTGAAGTTGTTGCAGGACAGGGACCTAAACAAGAATCATGAACGGACACCAAATAGTGCATGTGGGAGAAATGTCACAGTAATAAAATCATGCGGTTCCTCATTAAGACCCAAATTCTGCAAAGCACTTTAGCATGTGCTTAACTTTACACATGTACTTAAATCCCACTGACTCCACACGGGTGCAGGAGCCTGGCTGTGCAGAGGCAGTTGAAAGATCAAGGCCTAGAGGCATGTCCACAACTTGATGCTTCCATTTGTTTTTA
Organism: Mauremys mutica; assembly: GCF_020497125.1. Lineage (NCBI taxonomy): Eukaryota > Metazoa > Chordata > Testudines > Geoemydidae > Mauremys > Mauremys mutica. The sequence goes on from NC_059077.1 coordinate 127,949,600, forward strand.
GAAGGTTACTTCTTTTTAAACCAACCCCCGCCCCCCATCACCATTTCTAATAGGAGAGGCAGAACATAGGCAGTATATGAAAAATAACCTATAGAATAAATATTTATTCCGTTAAAAGGGAGTACACAACTCTTAATAAAGGCTGCCCAATTAGATGGCATTTACACTGACAAGAGGAAGGATGTTACTAGCCAGGGATGCGTGAAACTCTGCTCCAGTTCCCTGCTCTGCCATAGCCTTCGGTGTGACCCTGGGCAAGTCCCTTGACCTCTCTGTGCCTTGGTTCCCCATCTGAGAAAGGGGAAAATACCACTTCCCTCCCCCATCAGTGTGTTGTGAGGAGAAATATATGAAACACTATAAGGCATTCAGATACTTACAGCAATGGAGGGCACACAAGTACCTAAGACTGATCAGTTTCCAAAACAAAATGCCATCTAACTCCTTCTAGACTACATCAAATAATTAAGTGCCCTCAATACACATTAGAAGGGAAGTGGGGTAATTAATTTTAGATAATATCTGCTTTGATTTAGCATGCTACGACTCAGCTTCAGCTGTTTCATACCCAAGTTCTTTTGTATCTTTGATTTGTTGTTTGGTTTTTTCCTTGCCAGTGCCAGCTGTATTGGAAACATGCTTTGCTATTTTGTCATTTGCCTTTGAAATCACTAACAAACTTGTATGTTCCAAAAATGCATGCAACAGGCTACAACATTGGCAGTTTCTCAAATGAGGCTCACTTCAGCTCTAGGAAGAGGCAATTTTACATTAAAAAACAGCTGCTGCAGTTGGCTGCCGTAGGCCAGAAAGAAAGACTAAGAGAGCACAGAACACTCATTCTGGAGAAACACATGTATTAGGGTGGGATCTGATGAGCAATGACAATGAACATACACTATGCCCTTTCCACCCATTGCAAAAATAAATAACATAAGTTTTCAAAAGTGCCAGCTAACAGCAGCAGCAAACTCTGCTGCCAAATGTACAAGGTTTTTCCCCATTGAGTTACCTGAGCCAGAGTTCCCAAGCTTCTGCAGTTTTGCCAGGAGTTTCTGAGCATCCTTTAAGCTGCTGTCCTTCTGGCTGTACAAGAGCAACCTCTTGGCATCAGAGAACAAGCGGGAAATGCTGCAGGACAGGGATGGAAAAGCAGACAATGCAATCATTAGCCTGGTGGTGCTGTCTGCACCAACTTCCACAGGCTCAGGTTTATGTCTCAGTTTGTTTATATTCAAAGACAACCCTCTCCTGTACTGTGAAACCTTTGTTAAGAGACCTCCAGGGGACAGAGTGAGGAAGCCTAAATAAAAGTGGCCTGTAATGAAAGATTTAAAAAAAAAAAAAAAAAAAAAAAAAAAGTGCACGGGGACCTTTCAAGTTATTTGAAAGCAGTTATTTAAGATGAGGGGGATGTGAGGTGCTTCTGGTAGGTTTGTCTGTTTTTTTCTGCTAGGATAAAACACTTAGCTGTTTGCAAACACACTGCTTGTAGAGCACCTCGACAAATACATCCCCTTTTCTTTACAATTCTTTTCCAGGTAGACAAAGTCAACTGACCCTGAATTCCGATTGTTCTGTGATTATAACCGTGATCTTAGGGACAGATTAGGGCTGACCATCCCGTGGGCACAGTGAGATGGTAAGGGAATGGCACAAGGATGCCAACCACAGCTGGAGTCCCTGCTCTCAGCAGAGCACAACTGCCTTGGCATGTCATCGCACTGGGACCACTTGGGCAAGGCTTCTCCTTGGTGCCATATGCTGTGAATTTCCCCCCCAGACTGGGAAACCCAGGGAATACGCTGTTATCTCCGAGAGGCAATGCTCCCTGGGAGCAATGCAGAGTCACACCAACCCCTAACACAGGGCTGTAGTCGAAAGCTATTCATGTTACAGACACAGCACATTGTACGTACAGTCTGTATTCTCCTTGGTGACTAGCAGAAGGCATACGCTCCTCCATCTCACTCACTCACTCTCATTGCTCAGGAGTCCTTAGTGGCCATTGTTCCAGACCACCACTATTGTTCCTGCCCTTACCCATACAAGATGCCACAGCTTTGATGGGGTTTTAGCGCCTTTGTTACAACTGGCCAGTGATTTCAGGAAAAAGGCCACACCCTGTCCATAACCTGGCATCTCCCAAACTAAACAGCTTCTCAGTCAAGGAATAGGCCTGACTCTTCTCTCTATAGGCCAAATTCTACCTCTGTTGATATTCATTCCTTACTCAGGCAAAACTCCTTATTTTACTGGGAGCTCTGCCTGAGTAAATACGAGGGAGGACGGCAGGATTTTCTCCTATACATTATACTGGGTTTGCACAATCATTTGCTATCTATAACAGGACTTGCTGTGTACTGCAGCCATGGGTTCTTTGTATGGTTCCTTCAAAGTCCAGCTGCGGGAAAGCACCACCACAGAACACAGCACTTGGTGGTGACTCAAGTAACTTAGCCCTTAATTCCAATCTAACCACCAGCTGCTATTCCCACAACTCATCTTACTCTTGACTGGCTGTCCCCTGAGAACGGTCACAAGGAAAAGCAAGATCTTGTACTTACATAGACCTGTTGAAGTTTCCGACGACACCTGGGGATTCCCCGGGCGTTGGGTAGCGGAAGCAAGGGTTGTTGGCATTACAGATAATCCCTTGGAGCCAGGGCAAGGTTCCCGCTGAAGGCATTGCCTTGTTTGGAAAGTGACCTAGAACAGAGGGGCAAATGTTAGGAAAGGTTACACCTTTATTCGCAAAATTGGAAAATGGGAGAGATGTGTGACAGTGTAGGGTCCAATCCGTGCTCATTATGTACGGTTACCTCTTATTGAAGTCAACAATACATCAACCCCAAGCATTTAGAGGTCAGGAGTCCAGCCCCCAAACTTATGAGATTTTAAAAATAATAAATATGGGACTCCTTTTCTTTGCTTTCAGGTGTGAGCCTTTTGAGGGCATTTGGGTTATGTTTTCAACCTTCTCTCCCATAAGGGCTAGAAACTTTTTTTTGATTGAAAGTGGAAATTCTTACTTAATCACAGGATTCCAGGAGCTGGGGCTTCCAGAAAAAACCCCCACCAAAAATATGGCACACACTTAAAATAAATAAATAAATTAAATAGAGACTTGGCAACACTGAATTGACAGGAGATTGGAGTGAACAAGGAATGAAAGACCTGGCCCCGAATTTGGAGCTAGAATGTTCTCCAAATTCCCTCCTCACCAATCCCTGGTTTCTCATGTCCTAGCAGATGCTTTAAACACAGAAAGAGCAGTCTGAGAGGGAAGAAAAGCTCACAGGGTAAATTCTCCCTTCAGATGCATGGATGAGCAGAGCAGCTTCCTTTGCAGGCTAGACAATAGTAGCCACTGCTGCAGGCAGGCAGCCAGAAGGGGTGAGAAGCAGGGTCTGCGCTTTGTGCAGGGGGAGAGAGTAAAACTGCTCCCTTCCCCTCGGCAAAAGTAGGTTCTTGGGCTCTTCCCCACAGTAGGAACTAGATGCAGAGTAACTTCTTCAGGCTCCCCAGTCAGCCCTGGCTCCCTCCACCTTGCAAGCTTCCCCGGGTCCCTCCTACCCCTTGTTTCTGCCATGTCTGAGGTAAAGACTCCTCCCTGCCCTCATCCATCACTCCAGGCATGCCATGCAGGGAAATAAGTGACACTCTCTACACAAAAAGAACAGGAGGACTTGTGGTACCTTAGAGACTAACAAATTTATTTGAGCATAAGCTTTCGTGGGCTACAGCCCACTTCATCGGATGCATGCAGTGGAAAATACAGTAGGAAGATACATATATATACACACACACACACACACACCAGGGCCGGCTCCAGACCCCAGCGCGCCAAGCATTTTGCCAGGAGGGCGGCAGGTGGCTCGGGTGGACCTCCCGCAGTCATGCCTGCGGAAGCTCCACCGGAGCCGCGGGACCAGCGGCCCTCCCGCAGGCACATCTGCAAGAGGTCCCCCGGAGCCGCGGGACCGGCGACCGGCAGCACGCCCCCTGCGGCATGCCGCCGTGCTTGGGGCGGCCAAATTCCTAGAGCCGCCCCTGACACACACACACACACACACACACACAGAGAACATGAAACAATGGGTGTTACCAAACACACTATAACAAGAGTGATCAGTTAAGGTGAGCTATTACCAGCAGGAGAGAAAAAAACTTTTTGTAGTCGTAATCAAAATGGCCCATTTCCAGCAATTAACAAGAAGATGTGAGGAACTGTAGGGTGGGGGGTGGAATAAGCATGGGGAAATAGTTTTACTTTGTGTAATGGCCCATCCACTCCCAGTCTTTATTCAAGACTAATTTAATGGTGTCCAATTTGCAAATTAATTCCAATTCAACAGTCTCTCATTGGAGTCTGTTATTTCCTCCCTCCCCCCCCCCCAGTTCCTCACACTTATTTTGCTCTGACTTCCATTTCAGATTAAGGAAATTAGCAAAGAAAGAACCAATGCGAAGTCCATGAGGATTGTGATTCACTCTGTTGCATTCTGCATGTGAACCAAAACACAAAGCAAGCAGGCATCCTCTACATTTAGAAGTGTGGCATACAGAATCCAGCATTCCCCTTCAGTGACATAGTTGCAAACACTGATCTTCTTTTTCAGTAATGTTTAAAGTAATGCAGATTTTTTCTAAGCACATGTTTTGAAATCCTGAGGACGTAGATTTTAAAAAAAGTAAGCTTCCACAAGATAAAGACAGCAATCTCACCACAGAGCTACATTTGCAATGGTCTGTTTGGCTTGACTGGTGGAAATCATAACGATCACTTATATAAGGGGAAACAAATCTTGCTGACTGTATCGGATGAGAGCGCTTCAGCCAGTCGAGGCTGTTAAAAATTATCAAAATCCTGAATGGCAAAGGCTTAGCCTAATATGTGACTCAACCCTTGGTTACATTCTTGTCCTTTTCAGATAAGATTAGACAATGACAATTTTTGTTTTTAACCATGCTCGGCACAATAAAATATTTAATATCTCACACTTTGAAAGTGCCTTCACATTGCCTAGTTACTATTATAATTTGTAACTGCCTGCAAGTCATTTCATACACCGTACAGGATCACCACTGCAGATAACAACTCTGTTCCTCTAAAGACATATGCAGAGTTGCCACAGAGTTCACTGTGACCCGATTTCAAGGTTTCTCTCTATAGCCGGGCTCCCGATTCCACAAGAGACAACATTCCACTTTACAAGACTCATCCATGTCTGTTTGCAAATGAGTGAATGTTCAATGAAACTGAACTGCACTAGAGAGGCTTAAAAGAAAGAATCCAGTTACTTATTCTCGGAAGCTATAAAATGAAAGGAAAGATGTTAACTCAAAGAGTTAATTCAAAGTGTCGGATGCCACGCTACACTTCCTGCTAAAAGCCTCAAAAAATAAAATGTTATTAAATAAAAGGGAAGGATTCCATATCAGACAATAGTTGATTAAAATTCAGCTCCTGACAGAGGTGTTAAAGGAAAGGATTTAGGGCAGTATATGCAAATTTGAGTGCAAGTCTGAACAGGGAAAATACCTCTGGCTTTCAGGCTACACACAGGGCCAGATCTTCAGTTGGTGTAAATGGGCATCAGTTGAGCTACATTGATTTACACCAACTGAGACTCTGGCTGACTGAGCCCATCTGCTTTCCCTGAGTTTCAGATGCCCTAATGCCGTTGTCTCCACTAACACCATCCTAAGGCTCTGTAAGGAAAGACCGTAGGAATGTCTCAAGGAGTACAAAAGCATGACATTTCACCCAGGGAAACTTTCGGTGCCTGCCAAGCATTAAAGACAGCAAAAGGCTAGTTAGGCAAAAAAAGAAAACCCACAAGGCTGAGTATGTCCAGAGTTTGCTGGATAATGGAAAACTGCAAACATCAGCACTTCAGCTTTGCTGGAAGCCAGATTGTGAATAAAGTATTTCTCTGTGAAGGGATTCCCAGCTGGCTTGAAGCTCTACCAGGCAGCATTCTGTATAGCAGGCACACGTGTGGGAATATTGTGTTAATGCAGCAAAGCTGCTTTCATAATAATCCATTGTTATATTGCATTTTAAAAGCCAAACACTTGGTACTCCCCTGTGCGTTCTGTGGAGAGCAAAATTCTCTGAACTTGGGCATTAGGCCTAACCTAGGAGTAAGCAGGTAAAGGAAAGAAACAAGGATCCCTTCCCCAGACAGCTGACTGCTGCCGAGAGGAGATCATCATAAGAATACCGGGCACATTGCTGACCAGCAAATCAGGCTCACTAAACAGGGAGCATCCCAGAGGACCGAAGGGGTCACTGGAACCAAAGGGAGGACAGCATGCCTTTTAAAGAGGCAGGAGGAAGCTAAGAGGACTGCTCTATGTCCATAGATGATCTAAAAAGTCAATGCAAACCTGTTTTCCCCAGACAAAAAGCTGTGTGTGATTCCAGATGGGAAGCAATGCCCCTAAAATAAGCTGATTCTATCGCCGTCTGCTGAGCTAACATAGTCCCTGGTGTTTTTATATTCTTTAATATGTATATTGCCGTAGCCCTAGCCCTGGCTGAGATCAGGGCCCACTGTTCTGGTCACTGTACAGTCACATATAAAACTGCCCCCCTGCCCTAGAGATCTTATCTAACTAGACAAGACAGCCAGCTGGTGGGAGGGCAAACAGAGGCAGAGGGGAAGTGACTTGCCCAGGATCACACGGCAAGACAGCAGCAGAGCTAGAAACAGAACCCAGGTTTCCAGATTCCACATCTTGTGCCCTTCCCACTGGACCACACTGTCTTCATAGAATCATAGAATTCAAGATCAGAAGGGACCATTATGATCATCTAGTCTGACCTCCTGCAAGATGCAGGCCACATAAGCCGATCCACCCACTCCTGAAATAATTCTCTCCCTTGACTCTGCTGTTGAATGCTCCAAATAATGATTTAAAGACTTCTAGTAGCAGATAATCCACCAGCAAGCAACCCCTGCCCCATGCTTCGGAGGAAGGCGAAAAACCTCCAGGGCTTCTGCCAATCTACCCTGGAGGAAAATTCCTTCCCGACCCCAAATATGGCGATCAGCTGAACCCCAAGCATGCGGGCAAGACTCTCCAGCCAGACCCTCTGGAAAAAGGCTAAGAATATCCTATCATTGACCCTTTGTACTAATTACCATTGTGGCATGTTATTGACCTATTGACTAAACCCGTTATCCTATCATACCATCCCCTCCATAAACTTATCCAGCTTAATCTTAAAGTCATGGAGGTCCTTCGCCCCCACTGTTTCCCTCGGTAGGCTGTTCCAGAATTGCACTCCTCTGATGGTTAGAAACCTTCGTCTAATTTCAAGCCTAAATTTCCTGACTGACAATTTATATCCGTTTGTCCTCGTGTCCACATTAGCACTGAGCTGAAATAATTCCTCTCCCTCCCTGGTATTTATCCCTCTGATATATTTAAAGAGTGCAATCATATCTCCTCTTATCCTTCTTTTGGTTAAGGAAAACAAACCGAGCTCCTCAAGTCTCCTTTCATACGACAGGCTTTCCATTCCTCGGATCATTCTAGTGGCCCTTCTTTGTACCCGTTCCAGTTATCTTTCCCATGCTCTCGCTGGAAGTCGCACTGTCCCCTTTCCGAACAGGCTGGCACAGACAGTGTTCTGAACACTTCGTGGGGAAGATTGTTCTGCTTGTGTCAGCAAGCTTGCAAGGAAGTGCTCAGCCCTGCAAGCTCTTCCGTATGAACCGCCTGCAGCCTCTGCAGTCAGCAGGGTGCCAAGTGACACAGAGTGAGTGACATCCTTGTGGAGCAGCAGAGTCCAACTGCCGACATCTGCCGTTTGAGAGAGGGGCAGGTGTGGGGGGACTCAGTTACAGCATAGCAGTGCCCTCACACAATCTGGGTCAGTCTGCGGCCCGAGGAGACAGCCATGTTTTCAGCATGCCCCTGAGCATCTGTGCTACAGCACACTGCAGGCCTTTATACTGCTTAGGAACATGGTTAACACCTGGGCTACACCAGCTGTCAGTCATGCTAGGGCACTGCCATATTACAATTGGTAACCCAGGTTAGTATTTTCTGTCACGTAGCAGGAGCCAGACTGCTTAAAGCCACTCCAGTCACACGCTGCTCTGAATGTGGCTCTCTTCTAGGTCTATTTTTGTTGAAGGAAGGAAGACTCACCAACCAAGGATGGAGAATAAGGCTGAGGTGCTTTCCAGAGGAATCCCACAAGCTAGATCAGGGATCAGCAACCTTTGGCAAAAGCCCCCTGGTGGGCCGGGCCGGTTTGTTTACCTGCTGTGTTTGCAGGTTCAGCAGATCGCTGCTCCAGGCCAATGGGGGCTGTGGAAAGCCGCGCGGACCGAGGGATGTGCTGGTTGCTGCTTCCTGCAGCCCCCATTGGCCTGGAGCGGCGAACCACGGCCAGTGGGAGCTGCAATTGGCTGAACCTGTGGATGCGGCAGGTAAACAAACCGGCCCGGCCCGCCAGGGGGAGTACCCTGGCGAGCCACATGCCAAAGGTTGCCGATCCCTGTGCTAGATGTTTTCATACAGCACCTGCTTAGGCCGACATAATATAAATGCCAAATGCGCCCAAGAGAAGCAGCAGCTAGGTACAATGCTGGAGCAACAGGCCACAAGTGGCACGACCCCCCAAGATCCCCTTTGGTGGCAGTTGGAGGGGGAAGGAAAGGTGTTGGTAAACAGCTCTGATTAAGATTTGATCACAGTGTGTCAAACTGCATTCCCTCCAAGCCATGAAACAATCAGCCACCCTTGGTACAGAAGCCTCATTTGTTACTTACATTCATGTTGTTCGTAGGGTGGATATGAAAGGCGTACGGAGATCAGTATGAAGAAGATAAAGAGAGGCCAAGCAACTTCAATCAGCAGCTGAAACTGGAAAGAAAAAAGAGACAAGAAGTATTAGGATTTCATATTGAAAATACTAAGGGAGCTGAGATCACCATACAATCCATGTATAAGTCAGTAGAAATACTGTAAGCTTCACACTGGCTCTCTGCCTAGGTGCTCTTAAAGAGTCAGGGGCTGCTCGGTTATGGATTTCAAGAGCTTTTTGGGGTTGTAAAGTGCCACTTACACCGACTATGCAAAACATACCGTAGACGGCTTACTTCTGGTTGGTTTTCATTCTTGTTAACTTCAGTCTGATGGGTGAAAAAATGATGCTTACCCTCAATGCATCTCACAGCCAGCTAGCTGAAACTTTGGCCTCCTATGTTAGGGATAGCTGAGAAGTGGAGTCCCCCCGCCCCCACCGCAGCCCTAACCAGGGACTCAGTTCCAGCTGTTAGTTACAGTGGGGTGTATCTGGAATAACACCACTGATGGCACACCACATTAGGGCACACCTGATCCCAGATGGTCGTTTTCAGTCTACAAATTATGTATACCTTGTTCATCCCTACAGGCCCCCAGGAGACTGGGGGCCCATTGTGCTAGACACTGTACATATGTAACCATACACCTCCTGGGTGTGGTGCTCTGTCCCAGCTAGTGGCACCGAGACCACTTAGAGACAGAAAAAAATGAGTCTGCTCTACAGCCTTAGCTAAACAGGCAGCTGGCTTTTAGCTCGTGCAGCAGAGACTCATGCACTAAGCTCCAGAGGTCCCAGGTTCGATCCCGCCTGAAGACGACCTGGGTCTGTCAGCGTTACACATACACATAGTGAGACAGTTCTTGATGCAAAGAGCTTGCAACAATCTACATGGACCAGACAAAGGGTGGGAGAAGAGTATTATCCCTATAGTGTTATCTGGATGGGGGACTGAAGTACAGAGACATTGAGTGAATTACCCAAGGTCATGCAGAATGTCTGTACTGGAGCCAGAAATTGAACCTAGAGTGTCTTGTGTCCCTGTCTAGTTCCTTCCTCGCTAAGTTTGGCTGCCCAGAAAGCTTGCCCACACACGCTAGCCCTAAGGTAAGATCACAACTACGAATTTGAACTTGGTCTCCTTTTGCATTTTTCAAATGTCTCCCACTTTTACAGCAAACATGGAGATTGTTTGTTGGCTCAGGCCTTACCCCTCACTTAAAACCCTCAAGCAAGATTTCAGTTCTGTCCTTACACATGCGCACAGGTCAGTGGGACAAGCAGGGCTGGCTCCAGGCACCAGCTGACCACGCATGTGCTTGAGGCGGCACCTTGGGGCGGGGTGGCGCTCGGGTTTTGGTTTTTGTTTGTTTTTGGTTCAGCCAGGCACCGCTGGAGGGATTTTTTGTTTGTTTTTGTTTCGCCTGGCAGAGCTTGGAGGCGGGCCTGGGGCTTGGGTGGTGCGGCGCTCGGTGGGGGGGGGGGGGGGGCTTCGGGCAGCGCGGTGCTTTTTTTTTTTTAAACCTTGCAGAAAAAAAAAAAAAAAAAGTTAGAGGCAGCCCTGGGGACAAGGTCAGGATCTCACTGCAAGGTATAACCCCACATACTGCTCAGTGTCCACATACTAGATCATGAACAACCAAAATTAGTCCCCTGCCATTCAATACAGGACACTGCAGGCAGAGGCGGGGAAGACTTCTGGATATTTACCATCACTCCAGCTAGACCCACCCTGTGCATTAAGGCAATGGTGCATTAACCCAAATGCTATCTGCACCTGCCAGGGAAGCCATTCCAGCTGAGATTCCCACGGCTGGCCCTGCAGGTCCAGTTCCCATTACAATGAATAGAAGTTGGGAATCGACGTCCCTTAGGATGCTTTGCCTCTGAGGCTCACAGCTCTGCTTCCAAACCACTCTTTGCCACAAGCACACTGTGCCTATTTATTGGCTCCAGGCTCTGCTGAAGTGACGTTCACAGGGCGTGGTAGTAACCCTGGAGCTCCACCTTTCCAAAGCAAACAGAGAAGAATCTCACCAGTCCCTATAAATATGGCAGAACCTCCTTTCGGGCTACAGGTGTTTACAAGCCAGCGAGTGCTAGGGGGAAACAGAGGTGCTAATGGGAACATGCTTCCTGCTGCACAACCCCGCACTATGGTCCCACTCAGGCCTCGCCGGAAACAGAGCTAGGAAGTTCATAGTTGCCTCTAGCTTCCTTTTCTTGGGTCCTCCTGCTGCTGCTGGACAGGTCAGACTTTCCATTGCAATAATGAACAGGAGGGGTAGCGCTAGGTTATCCTCTCCTCCAAGGACTGAGCACAGGGATCCCTATTATCGTCTGCGGTTGGGCTCCGCGCTGCTGAAGAAGACTGGGGCACAGTGGTGGGGGTGGCTTTTCTGAAGCTCCTCGCTGAGACAAAGGCTACCAACCAGCTTCCCTCCACTCCTGCAACAACGCGACACACATGAGCGGAAGCCAGGGGGAGGAAGCAGGAATCACTCAGAATCCCCACTACCGAGAGACCTGAGCTAGACCAGGGGTCAAACAGAGCTCCCCCAGCTGGCACAAGATGTCTGCTATCCTAGCCCTGTCCCCATTGCATCAAGCTGCCATTGTCACTCACAGATCCTCTGTTTGCACAAGCAAGTGTGGTAATTACAGAATTAGGCCAGTAATGCTGCACATCGTGGTGGGCGATGTGCCAGGCTTTTAATGGTCTGAAAATGGGCCAATCGATGCTGATTGGCCAACTTGCAGTTCACTGAAGCATGTTATAATGAAGTCCTTCTCTTTCACAGCAGCCATGGAGCTTAGCTGGAGCTGAGGGTCTGCACCCAAGTTCCCTCTAAGCTGCACGGCTGCACAGCAGCCTACCAAGGGCTGCACAGGCGCTCAGGGCTGCAGCCAAGGAGAGGTGCCTCTCCCCTCTGTCCCCCCCGCCCCAGCCCCCGAGCTGCTGTGGGGAGAGAGGGCTGGGGGGAAGTCCTCTTTCCCGCCCCGGCCCTGGGGCAGCCTGCATCCCAACCCCCTCATCCCTGGCCCCACCGGAGCCCACACCCCCCAGCCAGAGCCCTCACCCCCCTGCACCCCATCCCTGAGTCCCCACCCCCACCCCCGAACCTCTCATCCCCAGCACCGCCACACATCACCTCCATGTTGGTGCACTTAACAAAATTCATTCTGCACATGCATGGGAAAAATAAGAGGGAACATTGGTCTGCTGAGCCTGGCACAGACTGGTTGGATAATGTCCACTTTGTTGAAATACTTGTTTAATAAAGGCATACACAGAAGATAAACTTATGCTTAGGATGGCATTTTAGAAGATGGTTTTGATTGCTGGCTTCATTCCATTCCCCGTCAATCAACTAAAAAAACCTGATCCTCCTCCTTTGGCTTCTAAAGCTCAGTGGGTCTCCCTGCTGCTAATTACATGCATCACTTTTTATTCAATACTATAGTTCCCTTTACAAACGTGGGTAAATAACCCCATCTTTACACATGAAGACAGAGGCACAAGGTCACACAAGAAGTCTAGACTGGAACCCAGGACTCCGCGATAACTACTAGATGATGTTGACTCCCGTGGAATGCAGATAGCAATAAAAAGCTTCTAAACACACGTCCTCAGCTCCAGTCCAGAATCAGTCAGGGACATAATTGCCATGCACACTCCCAGCATTGGTCTAACTCTGCTCCCACTGAAATCAGTGGGCGTTTTAGCATTGTTGGACAATGTAGCTCCTCTGATTTACACCAGCAGAGGATCTAACTCAATGTGAGGGGCCAGTTAGATAGTGAGATCTAGCAGCGTGTATAGGCCTGCGTACATCTGTCTGATCCTTAGCTAGCTAGCTATTTGCAGAGGAATAGAGTAGCAGGAGGAGGTGCTGAATAAGGGGAGTTGAATCAGAACAGTGCGTTTTTGCACAACTGTGACCCCTGCCCCTGGTTTTCCTTTCCTTCCCCCTGCCCTAGGAGCAGTCAGGATACTTTGTACTGGACAACTTCCAACCGCACAAAAGTAACACTTGAGTTGCACACGTCAGGCTGAGCTTTGAACCCAGCTTTTGCAATGCAGCTCAAACTCACTCCAACTTGGAAGCGAAGTTGTGATAGGAAACGTAGGCGGGTGCTGGCTCATTACAGGAGTTCTTGTGGGATGTAAAAATGATATTTAATGTGTCCACACAAACTGTTTTCTGGGTCAGATCTTTGGCTGGTGTAAATCAGAAATGACTTCAATGAGCCTATGCTCATTTATACTAACCTCTAACACAGATACAAACAGAGAATTACCAAGCTAGCCATGAAAATGGTGTAATGGGGATCCCTTTCCTCATTTTTGTTTCTATCATGTAATATTCTTCCCCTCTTGGTATTGCCAGTCAGATCCCACAGCTGGATCATTAGCAAGATAAAGGCCTTGGGGACAGGCACCAGAGAAGGCACTAAAATTATTCTGCCTGAGGCCTTCATTATAAGCTAACTAATGGTTTATTAAAAAAAATTATTAGCACTCTCTCTCATCCAATGGGCTACTAGCCAGGAAAACTACAGCACAGAAGCTATCCAGACGGTACCAAAAAACGTGGATTAAGACAACCAAGAACACAGCCCAAAAGAAGAGCCAGAAGGCCTTTTTCATTGGCAGTCACACGGTTCACTAATTTTCTATATAGGTCACTACGTTTTGGTGGTATCCCCAGATGTCTAATTATGTCCATGTTGCCCAGTAAACTAGTATATTCTGCATGGTCAGTACAGATTAAAACTAAAACTAAATTCCTTTCCCCACCTTCTATTTTGTTCAGAACACATGACTCTCGGAAGGCCTGGGCATAACAAATTCTTGAGATACAGGGGTCAATTCCTCAGCTAGTGCAAACCAGCATAGCTCCACAGACATCCATGGAGCTCCGTCAATTTACACCAAGGGAGGATCTGGACCTGTACATGTTTTGCATAAGAAGGAGAAATAGGGCTATAGAGATGAATGGACAGAATAGCACTATTGGCCACGCTGCAGCCCTCTACTTATATGAGCAGTTCTGCTGAAATCAGTTCACATAAGGCAGGGGTGGGAAAACTTTTTGGCCCAAGGGCCACATCTGGGTATGGAAATTGTATGGTGGGTCATGAACGCTCAAGAAATTGGGGGCTAGGGTGCGGGAGGGGGAGAGGGCTCCGGCTAGGGGTGCGAGCTCTGGGGCAGAGCCAGAAATGAGGAGTCCAGGGTGCAGGAGGTGGCTCCAGGCTGGGGTGTGTGGGGAGGGTAGGGGCTCCAGCTGGAGGTGCAGACTCTGGGGTAGGGCTGGGGATGAGGGGTTGGGGGTGCAGGAGGATGCTCTGGGCTCGGACTGAGGGGTTCAGAGGGTGGGAGGGTTGGGGTGCAGGAGGGGCTCAGGGGTGCAGGCGGCACTTACCTCAAGCAGTTCTTGGAAGCAGCAGCAGCATGTCCCCACTCCGGCTCCTACGCGGAGGTGTGGCCAGGCGGCTCTGCACACTGCCCCGTCCACAGGCGCTGCCCCTGCAGCTCCCATTGGTGTGGTTCCTGGCCAATGGGAGCTGCAGAGGTGGCACTTGGGGCAAGGCCAAGGTGCAGAGCCCCCTGGCTGCCCCTACATGTAGGAGGTGGAGCGGGGACATGCCGTTGCTTCTGGGAGCCATGTGGAGCCAGACAAGCCCCCGACCTTGCTCCCCAGCAGGAGCTCAAGGGCCAGATTAAAACGTCTGAAGGGCCGGATGAGGCCCCCGAGCCATAGTTTGCCCACCCCTGACATAAGGTCTAGAACAGGTGTTCTCAGCCTTTTCCATGGAAGGATCCCCCTCAATCTATCAATACGTGAAGGACACCTGTTTTAAACTGCAGGTTGAGAACCTATGGGCTAAAGGAGCAGGCTCTGTATGATTGGACCTGATGCAGAATGCATAAAATGGGAGAATCTCAACTACACAGAATTTCCTGGCTTCATCAGCACGCTTGGCATCACTGAGACAGACAGAAAAAGCTAAGGTTAGCTTAGCCTCACTAAGGTCATTTCAACACCTTGCAGGATTGGGTCCTTTCAGAAGCCTAAAATCTGACCATCATATTAATATGGACATTTTTACACGATACATCCTGAACCAGTGTGTCTTGCTCTTTCTTCTATGTCTGGTGGGTTATGAGGCTGCAACTTAGGCAGGCAAACAAAAAGAATGGCTTAAACTTACTGTCTGCCTTCTCCTGTACGTGAAGTTCTTCCATAGCAGCAATCCCAACTGTGTCCAGAAAGCCATCTTCCTTCAGCAAGCCCTGGAAGCTCCCCCTGTGCAGCAGCAGCAGCACACGGCAGGGACACTGTGGCTGGACATTCACTGGAGAGCAAAAATTAGGAGAGGAAAAACTAAGTTATAAACAAAAAGCAAACGAACAAGTACCACATTCTCATCTCACTTGCACCCACGCACCCCTGCTGAACCCAGGGCTGCTGCCAAATTGTTCCATCCTACCCTCATCCAACCCTGCAGACAGCCATGGGTGCAAATGAGTGTGGACTCTGACCCATGGTATTGCTTCCTAGACTAAAATAAATAAAACCCCACCATCCCCAGGAGGGCAATTCCCCTTCTTCCTGCCCATCAAATCTGAAAGCAAAAAACAAAACTAGGAGACAAAGCTCTAGTTACGTACAGCTGCTTTGGAGAATCTCTTGTTTCAGGTTAAACCCTATAGCGATCTCATAAAATGGCTGTGTGTGTTCCCCTCCATATTTTTTTTTTATAATGGTGAAAAAACAGCTATTTGGATGGGAGTTCTGCTATTTTAAAAGCTCCAGTCTCTGGCAGCTGCATCACTTGCAAAAGGCAGCACTACACACTGATCAGTGGCCGAAGTGCCCATAATGGGGGGAAACATGGGTCAGCCGAGCACGTTTGTATGGCACACAATAGGCATGTCAGGGCATACGCAATAGCAAATGCATCTATGCTTGATGGGTGAAGGCAGTAGAAAAGCATCTCTTCCCAACCTTGCTAGGGAGGTGTAGTGCTATGCTTGCTAAGATGCCACTGATGCACCTTCTTCAACATAGAGGTCTGATCAACCAATGCTCTGCATCTTGCATAGTCATTCACAGTGGTGTGGAGCGTAAAATGCTCCCAAATCATAGAACATGAGGGTTAGTGCAACCTCCTGCTCAAAGCAGGACCAATCCCCAATTTTTGCCCCAGATCCCTAACTGGCTCCCTCAAGGATTGAACTTGCAACCCTGGGTTTAGCAGGCCAATGTGCAAACCACTGAGCTATCCCTCCCACCCAGGCAATTGTGAGCATGGTGCATTCTGACCTGGTAGCATTTCACACTCACTTTGCACTGGTGTAAGTAACTACACAAGGTGCAGGATAACACAGAATCCAATTCCTAGTATTTATTTTGCTGTCAATTTATTAATAGTACAAAAAGTTAATAGGGTGGATTTTCTGTGTTATAAAAGCTTTAACCGGTTATATAAAACACACTGAGCTATAGCTACCCCTCCTTGATATTAGTTACATGGAGAACACACACATATGCTTTTGATAATCTTCTGACATACCAGTGCCTTGGCAGAGTGATTCTAAATTGCATTCCTGCTTGCAAAGTGCAGTGAAAGCATTCCCAAAATTCATAAACAAGATATGAACATAAAACTTGGATGAAATTCTCTGGCCTGTGTTATGCAGGAGGTCAGACTAAATTATCATAATTTGGCCTTTAAAAATCTGTGAATCTACAAACGTCCAGACCAATCAATCAGTTCTTTTTAATCTCGTCAAAGACTAAACATCAATATCACAAAGTTACACATCAGTGACCTTCAGATTAAAACCTGGATGAGAAAAGGTGACATTTTCATAATGTAACTACCAAAACCAATTAAACCAAACTGCTATTATATCAAATTCCTAGGATGACCATGCTGTTGTAGGACAACAGAGCTGCTTAACACTAGCAAATGAGCAGGAGAACAAGAGAAGAGGCTCCCTACAAGAACCAACAACCAACATGGATCTAAATGAAGTGATCAATGTTATCACATAATCACCTCAAGTATATAGTCAGTATAGGTCCATTTACATCACTGGATTCTGCAGGATCTAGAAATGTTCTTCATCCACAGCTGCCCCTCTCCACAGTCAGAAAATGCCTCAGTGCTCTCTGCAAAGGGAATGCCTCACTCTAGATTCCCTGTGGTTGGACAACGCTGTCTCTGATGTTCCAGCTGCACATACATCTGGTTCGTGGCATTCACCAGAGACATCCTAAAAGCGAGGTGCTGACAGGCTCCGCAGAACATCCAAAGGAAAAAATCTGGCCTCTGATGAGGAGGTCAAAGGACAAGCTTTGGCCTGCAAGGACTCCCCTCAAACACCTCCCACCAACAGCATGCTTACTTTCCTGCTGGATCACAGAGAGGTTGCAGTGCGGCTCTGTTAAGTATCAATGTTAAATATTTCAAGCTGTAACAAAACATAATCCAGAAAAGAAACTAAGTAGGAACATTACCACCCCCTCTATCCACTCATGCAACAGGGCATCTGAAAGCATTTTCTTTCAGAGTCTCAGTGAGCAATCTGAACATTACTGGTATCTTAATGCAACAGACACAGACTCTCTGTGATCACTAACAGTGCAAAGACGACTCTAGTGGAGTGTCCTAGCGACTAGATGGGGACACTCTTGTTTTTCAAGCATTTGCCACACAGTCACTAACCCTGGGCCATGAATCCATGATTCCCCCTTTCCTAATCCCCACTGAAGCACAGCAAAAAGGATTCATCCCTTTCTTGCATAGGGCCTGATCTTGCACCCATCTTAATTACTAGCTCATTTGCTAGTAATTAAGTAAACAAGAGTTTACAAACTGAGCTTAGCCCAGATTCATTGGCTCCAATACTCATGGTCCTACAACAGAGGCAGTATGGAAATTCAAGCAGTATTTTGTGGGATGCTTCTTCTGAGAACTAATCACTAGGTAGTTGGGATAATCCACTTCAGTGGAAAACCAGAGGCCTGGAATGGGTGCAGAGCAACACTGTCCAGAACCCAGCGCTTAGAATCTGGAAGTAAAACAGCAAGAACTGACTTTATTAGGCACAAGAGATTCACTCAGCTGAGTGAAACTGATCAGTGGGAAGTTTGGGCCACAAAAATCCATAGGATGGACAAAGCCAGGACTTGCCAGATAAACTGGATGCTGCATGTGTTATTCCAAACTGTACAAACCTGTTCATGTCCACCTCTCGGCTATCTACAACTACTAATCTGATGACTACATACAGAGACATCCGGAGTATCTGTCAGACATCAACAAAGATTGGGCAAAACACTTCTGTGCATGCCGAAAGCTGGCTCTGATTTTAACTGGACTTGAGAGGCTGACAGATGTGGTTCTTTTGTGACATAATTTAGGTAGCTCCCCAAATTCACTACTAATGCACCAGAAAATTCCTAGTGGGTAAGAATCTCTGTACAAAATGACCCCCACCCCCACAAGCCTCCTTCAGATATTTCAGACACTTGTTTTTCCAACTGTCCAAGGATGAGAATTAAAACACCACCTGCGGGAAGATCCTTGCTATAGCAGACACCACTAGGTCAGCTAGAGTTTAAAGTCCATGAGCATTTCCACTCTCACCTATTTTGATAGGTTTTCAGCACAGCTGTAAAAATCCAGTCCGACTTGCAATAGAGAAGTGCAATGCTACAACAACAGAGTTCAGCCAGTTTCAGCAGAGACTCTATGCCTTTCCTCTTCAAGTAACATTTTGTGAGCCATTAGTACATACCATGAACCCTAAAAGTACTAAATGCAGGAGTGGAGGCATGCAAGTAAACTTATGTTCTATTAATTCACTACTATAGGTTAAATTCTCTCTTGGTGTAAATTGAGGCCGCTCTACTGAAGTCAATGGATAGCCACCCATTTACACCAACAGAGAATTTGGTCCTTTCAATCTATTGCGTAATTTGTTTTTCTATATCCCATATTCTCCAACAAGACAGCAAGAAGTCCCTTAACTCTGGCAGATGGTGAGGTCTGGAGTGAGCTTTATTGTCTACAACTGTCCTGCATACACTCATCACAATGCACAGGGCTTACTACTGCAAGTAATCCAGCTATTCCCAGGTGCAAGAATGAACAGAAACAGGCCGGCAGAAAAGATTCTATGATGTATCTGCATAACCTTCATTTTCATACCCACTCAAGAGACACAAGCTCAACTGCCAGCTCTGTCACAAGCTCCCTGTAGGTCCTTGGGCAAGTCACTTCTCTTTCAGTTCCCTCAATGAGACATCGGGATAATCATTCTTCCTTTGGCGGTCTTGCCTATTTAGGATTGTAAGACCTTCAGGACAGACACCGTGTCTCTTACTAAAGTGGCTGTACAGCACCTAGCATAACAGAGTCCTGATTGCAGTTAGAGCCTTTAGGTGCTACCAGAATTCAAATAATAAAAAGAACTGATTGCTACTTGGAGCACGGAACTGGGCTGTGATTGCACATCTGGAGCAGCGTTATTTCTGCACAGAGCATTCTCTGCACAGAGCCCAGTGATGTTAGTAGATACAAGGGAGGGTTGAATACAATCTAAGCTCTCTGCTAAAGAACAAGCAAGAACAAATCAATGGTCAGGAGGCCCCTCTGCATTTGATCACAGGAAAACACGACAAGACTCTCAATCCAGAACTCTGGTGGGGGAGGTTATTCTCTGTCCTCACAGAGAAACGAGTGTATATCAGATTTTACGTGAATAATTTGGCAGAGAATACTCTGCCTAAGCTCATGCACAGCTCCATGGGTTCGGCTGTGCACACCACTGTTCTGATACTAGCCAAGGTGAGGATGGGAAGACAGATCTCTGGCCACTTGTCTGTACAGGGTGCAGTCTACCCTATCAGCAATTGGCTGAATATCATCCACACCCACCAAAAAAAATCCAAAGGAGGGAGCCAGGAGAGAGAAATGTGTAAGTTCTCCCCTCTCACAGGATCCCCCAGATCATTCCACTGGGTGTGTGGGTGTTAAACACCCCCCCCCCCCCATTAGTGAGTGGTTCATGTCACAGCTCCAGGCAACTGTACTTGTATTCTCCCTCTGTGGCCTGCCCAGGACACCGAAGGCTCCCAGCTCCTCATTCATCACTACTCTTGGGTAGAGACCCCAGTTTCCAGGCTGCCCAGCTCCCTGCCTACACTATGATATTTGCAGAAAGCTATCCTGCCTAAACCAGTGTCTGCACTTTGCTTTCCCTCCAGACTCTATGAACAGTATAATGGCCCACAGTTATAAGTTACTACACAGCCCTTTCTAACAAGCAAGCACACTTATTCTTAAGATGAAAGCATAAAAGAGAAAAAAAACTATTAAAAACTATAAAAAAAATCCTACATGCATGCTAAAAAGCTTATCGGAGATCACCCTAACTTCAACCGTGGTCTCTGGTAGGTGTGAGATCCTCCAAACTCACAACAAGGTTCTCTCTGTGGTTACAAGTTCATAACTGTTTCAGATTAAGAAACAGAACACTGATTGGGCAGATCAGCCTATTTCTTTATACTGGGAGGCAGTGACCATGAGATGGTCGAGTTCAGGATCCTGACACAAGGAAGAAAGGAGAGCAGAAGAACAGAGACCCTGGACTTCAGAAAAGCAGACTTCAACTCCCTCAGGGAACTGATGGGCAAGGTCCCCTGGGAGAATAACATGACGGGGAAAGGAGTCGAGGAAAGCTGGCTGTATTTTAAAGAATCCTTATTGAGGTTGCAGGAACAAACCATCCCAATGTGTAGGAAGAAAAGTAAATATGGCAGGCGACCAGCTTGGCTTAACAGTGAAATCCTTGCTCGTCTTAAACACAAAAAAACAGCTTACAAGAAGTGGAAGATTGGACAAATGACCAGGGAGGAGTATAAAAGTATTGCTCAGGCATGCAGGAGTGAAATCAGGAAGGCCAAATCACACTTGGAATTGCAGCTAGCCGGAGATCATAGAATCATAGAATCTCAGGGTTGGAAGGGACCTCAGGAGGTCATCTAGTCCAAATCCCTGCTCAAAGCAGGACCAAACCCAACTAAATCATCCCAGCCAGGGCTTTGTCAAGCCTGACCTTAAAAACCTCTAAGGAAGGAGATTCCACTACCTCCCTAGGTAACCCATTCCAGTTCTTCACCACCCTACTAGTGAAAAAGTTTTTCCTAATATCCAGCCTAAACCTCCCCCTCTGCAACTTGAGACCATTACTCCTTGTTCTGTCATCTTCTACCACTGAGAACAGTCTAGATCCATCCTCTTTGGAACCCCCTTTCAGGTAGTTGAAAGCAGCTATCAAATCCCCCCTCATTCTTCTCTTCTGCAGACTAAACAATCCCAGTTCCCTCAGCCTCTCCTCATAAGTCATGTGCTCCAGCCCCCTAATCATTTTTGTTGCCCTCCGCTGGACTCTCTCCAATTTATCCACATCCTTCTTGTAGTGTGGGGCCCAAAACTGGACACAGTACTCCAAATGAGGCCCTCACCAGTGCTAAGTAGAGGGGAATGATCACATCCCTCGATCTGCTGGAAATGCCCCTACTTATACAACCCAAAATGCCGTTAGCCTTCTTGGCAACGAGGTCACACTGTTGACTCATATTCAGCTTTTCGTCCACCGTAACCCCTAGGTCCTTTTCTGCAGAACTGCTGCCCAGCCATTCGGTCCCTAGTCTGTAGCAGTGCATGGGATTCTTCCGTCCTAAGCGCAGGACTCTGCACTTGTCCTTGTTGAACCTCATCATATTTCTTTTGGCCCAATCCTCTAATTTGTCTAGGTCCCTCTGTATCCTATCCCTACCCTCCAGCGTATCAACCACTCCTCCCAGTTTAGTGTTATCTGCAAACTTGCTAAGGGTGCAGTCCACACCATCCTCCAGATCGTTAATGAAGATATTGAATAAAACCGGCCCCAGCACCGACCCTGGGTTTCTTCAGGTATGTTAGCAACAAGAAGAAAGTCAAGGACAGTGTGGGCCCCTTGCTGAATGAGGGAGGGAACCTAGTGACAGAGGATGTGGAGAAAGCTAGTGTACTCAATGCTTTTTTTGCCTCTGTCTTCACAGACAAGGTCAGCTCCCAGACAGCTGCACTCTAGAGCACGGTATGGGGAGGAGGTGACCAGCTCTCTGTGGAGAAAGAAGTAGTTCGGGGCTATTTAGAAAAGCTGGACAAGCACAAGTCCATGGGGCCGGATGCGCTGCATCCGAGGGTGCTAAAGGAGTTGGCCGATGAGATTGCAGAGCCATTGGCCATTATCTTTGAAAAATCATGGCATCCGGGGGAGGTCCCGGATGACTGGAAAAAAAGCTAATGTAGTGCCCATCTTTAAAAAAGGGAAGAAGGAAGATCCAGGGAACTACAGGCCAGTCAGTCTCACCTCAGTCCCTGGAAAAATCATGGAACAGGTCCTCAAGGAATCAATTCTGAACCACTTAAAGGAGGGGAAAGTGATCAGGAACAGTCAGCTTTGATTCACCAAGGGCAAGTCACGCCTGACTAACCTAATTGCCTTCTATGATGAGATAACCGGCTCTGTGGATGAGGGGAAAGCAGTGGATGTGCTATTTCTGGTCTTTAGCAAAGCTTTTGATACAGTCTCCCACAGTATTCTTGCCAGCAAGTTAAAGAAGTATGGGCTGGATGAATGGACGGTAAGGTGGATAGAAAACTGGCTAGATGGTCAGGCTCAACGGGTAGTGATCAATGGTTCCATGTCTAGTTGGCAGCCGGTATCAAGTGGAGTGCCCCAAGGGTCGGTGCTGGGGCCAGTTTTATTCAATATCTTCATTAACGATCCGGAGGATGGTGTGGACTGCACCCTTAGCAAGTTTGCAGATGACACTAAACTGGGAGGAGTGGTTGATACGCTGGAGGGTAGGGATAGGATACAGAGGGGCCTAGACAAATTAGAGGATTGGGCCAAAAGAAATATGATGAGGTTCAACAAGGACAAGCGCAGAGTCCTGCACTTAGGACGGAAGAATCCCATGCACTGCTACAGACTAGGGACCGAATGGCTGGGCAGCAGTTCTGCAGAAAAGGACCTAGGGGTTACGGTGGACGAAAAGCTGAATATGAGTCAACAGTGTGCCCTTGTTGCCAAGAAGGCTAATGGCATTTTGGGTTGTATAAGTAGGGGCATTTCCAGCAGATCGAGGGATGTGATCATTCCCCTCTATTCAGCACTGGTGAGGCCTCATTTGGAGTACTGTGTCCAATTTTGGGCCCCACACTACAAGAAGGATGTGGATAAATTGGAAAGAGTCCAGCGGAGGGCAACAAAAATGATTAGGGGGCTGGAGCACATGATTTATGAGGAGAGTCTGAGGGAACTGGGATTGTTTAGTGTGCAGAAGAGAAGAATGAGGGGGGATTTGATAGCTGCTTTCAACTACCTGAAAGGGGGTTCCAAAGAGGATGGATCTAGACTGTTCTCAGTGGTAGAAGATGACAGAACAAGGAGTAATGGTCTCAAGTTGCAGAGGGGAGGTTTAGGTTGGATATTAGGAAAATCTAGTAGGGTAGTGAAGAACTGGAATGGGTTACCTAGGGAGGTGGTGGAATCTCCTTCCTTAGAGGTTTTTAAGGTCAGGCTTGACAAAGCCCTGGCTGGGATGATTTAGTTGGGTTTGGTCCTGCTTTGAGCAGGGGGTTGGACTAGATGACCTCCTGAGGTCCCTTCCATCCCTGAGATTCTATGATTCTATGAAAAATCACTCTTAAAGTGCCAGATAAGAATGAACTTTTGGAACAAAAAAAGTGTGGTTTGCCTGGGGAATGGCTAAGGGACAGTGAATGCAAATACCCCTCTTGCAGTTATGCAAAACCCCATCTTTTTGTAGCTTAATAAACTTAATATCTCCAAAGGATATTGCAGGAAATTGCCAAATCTGTCACAGTGCAGCCCACTGAACTGTCCATGCCCTTTCCCCAGTTTCAGGGGGTAGCCGTATTAGTCTGTATCCACAAAAACATGGAGTCCGTTGGCAACTTAAAGACTAACAGATTTATTTGGGCATAAGCTTCCATGGGTAAAAAACCACTTCCTGCATCTGAAGTGGTTTTTACCCACAAAAGCTTAAGCCCAAATAAATCTGTTAGTCTTTAAGGTGCCAACGGACTCCTTGTTGTTTTTCCCCAGTTTGTTCCCTATACCTCTGTCTTCTGAGTGGCTCTCCAACTCTACAGAGGGCAGGAGAGATTTCAGTGCAGAGGCCACGATCTGCACATGCCATCTGTGGGACGATCCGGCAGTGCAGCAGAAATCGTTAATTTTAGCGATAAACTATCACAGTGGAGCATCTTTGCCGTAAGTGCTGCAGGTTCATTGACAACAAAAGGTGTGCTTCAAGTCATCATTTGTTATTGGCACAACACTCCTCCACTGCTCAGAATCAGAGTATTCCGAAGTGCCTCTAACCCAGTCGGCCAGGAGTCCCCCAGAGACGGACCCAGTCCCAACAGAAAGCTGTATTTTACAGATTTAGAATTTAAACAGAGAAAAGCTGCTGTGGCAGAGAATCCATCCCTGCCTCTCTTCCCTCCCCTCTTCCATTCCTGGGGTCTGTACTCAGCAAACATACAACAGCCTTCAAAAGAATCTGTCTGCAAACAATGCAGCTGTTTGCTCTAGGACAGGGAAAGACCTTTCCTCTAGAAAATAAATCACTATTTAGACAGGGAACATAGCAAACTAATCAAATCCCAGGGGATCCGGATGTTTCAGAATATTGATAATGGGCTACAGAGTCTTTAACCTATAGATCACCAGCCCTGGTCAGCGGTGACTGACAGCTGTTACCAGCTGATGAGAGTTCAGTGGCCCATGTTAAATAACTTCAGTGGCCTCAGTCCAGTTGTTAGTGGGCAAGAATCGACACCACAAAAGCAACCACTACAGCTGGCAGTTCTGCAGAGGCCAAGGACTGAGGGGCCATGGAGACTGGCATGGTCTCACCAGGGCAAGTTTGAAGCACACTGGCTGGACAGTGGGTTTGCACTGTCACTGCTTGTGCTGTCCCTGAGGAGACTAAGCCTCCTAAGCAGAGCTGTAATTAGCCCCAGCACCACCCAGCCCCCCCAAAACACACACTCCAGCACCGCCCGGCCCTGCGGAAACACCCCCCACCAGCGCTGCCTGCCCCGCGCAAACAAACCCTCCTTCCCCCGCGCCGCCCCGCCCAACCAGCTGTGGGCTGAAGGGGGTGGGGTGGGGGAAGAGAAGAAACGGCAGGCATAGAGTGACCGGATCACAGCAGTAAAATAGGACCAGCCCCGTCCCTGCTCAGCCCCACCATCACACCCCTCTTCACCCACTAGCCCCCTGCTGGCTTGCTGCGTCCCTCCTAGTCAGTCCCCCACCCACCACTCGCCTCCTTTCACCTTCTCCCTCCCCTGCCAGAAACCCTCATGCCCGCCCCTAGAGCCCCTGCTGGCTCACTGCTCGCCTCTTTGCCCACCTGGCACTTGCC
Organism: Mauremys mutica; assembly: GCF_020497125.1. Lineage (NCBI taxonomy): Eukaryota > Metazoa > Chordata > Testudines > Geoemydidae > Mauremys > Mauremys mutica. The sequence continues at coordinate 127,974,965 of NC_059077.1, forward strand.
CACCCGCTCGCCCCCTCACCCCCAAGTATAAAGCCTCATTCAAAGACCCAGGGGGTCACTATATTACTGCACACAGCAGTCAGTCAATGCAGTTGTAGATAAATCTCTGCATTATACATTTTTGTATAACTTTTATATGACTTTGTATCCAACCCTGGTAATATGTTATAGGGGGCCCCTGAGGTACTATAATTAAGGTAAAAGAAAAATGTCTTTTTGCTAGAAGTAGAATAAGATCTTCCCCCCACTTTGTAATCAATGGCCCTGTTGAATGAAGGAGGTGTGACTGAGCAAGGCGTGGAAGGCAGCACCTCCAGACAGCTGCAGCCCTGGGAGAGGGGCTGGGAGCCAGACCAAGGACAATCAAACTTGTCAAGCGGGCTGACTAGAGAAGAGCAGACATACTGACGGCCTTGGGGTTAGGAGCAAGCACCTTCGTTTGGGAAAGCAGCAAAGAGTCCTGTGGCTAACAGACGTTTTGGAGCATGAGCTTTCATGGGTGAATCCCCACTTCATCCGATACATGCATCCGACAAAGTGGGTATTCACCCACAAAAGCTCATGCTCCCAAACGTCTCAGTCTATAATGTGCCACAGGATTCTTTGCTGCTTTTACAGATCCAGACTAACACGGCTCCCCCTCTGATACTTCCTTTGGGAACACCCTCTTTGCAGCATTGGGACAACCCACAGCCCAGAGAAAAGCAGCAAAAAGGACCAAAAGACAGTCCCAGATTTTGAATCTGGGAGATTCGCCCCACTCCAGCCACCGACTCGCTGCTCACCTCCTCACCCCCAGTAAAAAGCCTCATTCAAAGACCCACTATATTAATGCACACAGCAGTCAATCAATGCAGTACCAACAATTAAAATACTGAAAATGGATGCCCCCCTCCATCCACCGACTCGCCTCCTCACCCTCCCCTCCAGGTATCGGGGCGGCAGGTTTATAGAAATTTTGATTGTGCCCAGAACACTCAGAGCTCGCCCCCACCCCCGAACGCTGCTCCCCACCTGCCTAAGGCTCTGCGAGGGAGTTTGGGTGGGGGGAGGAGGTCTGGGGTGCAGGCCCTGGGTTGGGGCAGGGGACTGGAGTGTAGGACGCTTGAGAGGATCAGCTCTGGGATGGAATCTGGGATGCAGGCTCTGGGAGGGAGTTTGGGGGCAGGAGAGGGTGTGTGTGGGAAGAGGTGAGGGTACAGGCTCTGGGATGGGGTTTGGGTGCTGGGTGCAGGCTCTGGGCTGGGGCAGGGCCTCTGGGTACAGGCTCTGGGATGGAGTTTGGGTGCTGGGTGCAGGCTCTGGGCTGGTGCACAGGGTGGGGTGCAGGATGGGTGCAGGCTCTGGGACAGAGTTTGGGGGCCGGAGAGGGGGTGGTGGGTGCTGGGGTGGGAGGGGAGGGGACTGCCATCACATGTGGCTTCCTTCCTTCCCTGCTGCCCCCCGCCATAGCCTCACTGGTGGTGGGGGATGGGGCTACCCCTTGCCCAGTGTTTGCAGGAGTGGTGGCTGGGGGAAGGAGCCACACTCACCGAAGTCCAAGCAGCTGCTTAGGTGAGTGAGGTCCACTGCCAATGATCCAGTGTCTCCCACCGGAAGCCCCCTCAGCGTCTCCTCTAGGTGGGTGCCGGGGGAGGGGAGGGCTGCGAAGCACGTGTGCGCCTCCTCCCACCCCTCCTGACGTGCAGCAGCTGACTGCCGGCTCTCAGCCCTCTGCCGGCCAGCCGGCGACTCTTGTTGCCATAGAGGCAGCAGCAGCCGGGAGAGCCAGGCACCCCTTGGCTTTGCGCGCCTGAGGCAAGTGCCTCACTCACCTTGCCCTGGTTACGGCTCTGCTCCTAAATTATCTATTCAGCCTCTTGCACGAGCAATGAGGATTAAATGCAGAGCCTACTGAAATCAATGGTTGACTTCGTGGACTTTGGATCAGGTTCTAAAATGAATCTTATCAAACCAAACCAGAGTAGCCATAAAAACAATTCAAGAGCTGGAAAAAATGTCTTGCAGCAAGACACTGAAAACGTTCAGCCTGTTTAGCTTATTAAGAAGAAGACTGTGAAGTGACTTGACTACAGTGTACAAGAACCTTCTCTTGGGGAGAAGGTACTGAGGGCTAAGGGGCTCTTTAATCTAGCAGGCAAAGGCACAAGAATCAATGGCTGAAAGCTGAAGCCAGATAAAAATGTGTGCCTTATTTCAAATTTGAGTTTAACAGTGATAGCGATTAACCACTAGAACAAGCTACCAAGGGAAACAGTTGAGTCTCCATCTCTGATGCCTTTCTGGAAGTTACGCTTTAGCCAAACACAAGTTACTGGGTTCAACATAATGTAACTGGGTGAAATTTAATGGTCTGTCAGATACCGACTAACTGAACTAAAGGTCCCTTCTGGCGTTAAACTCTGACTCAAGGCATGAAACGTCTTTTATTTACTTTCCTTTAAGTAATTCCAGGCTGCATTTGGTAAATAATCACAACAATCCTCCATCTTGGCAAGGGGTTAGACTAGATAACCCTTGTGGTCACTTCTATCCCTATGGTTCTAGGCTTAGCGTTGCAAAGCCCTTACTTGTAGTATTGTGGTAATGCTAGAGCTCCCTGCTGAGATCGGTGCCCCACTGTGCCAGGTGCTGTACATACAAATAGCAAGAGACCATCCCTGCCATGAAGAGTTACCATTCCGAATAAACAAGTCAAAGGAAGTGCTATTATCCCTATTTTGCAGATGGAGAACTGAGGCACAGACCAGAGAGAGATTAAGGCCTTAAACCTCAAAAGTGTTTAAGTGTAACTCCCATTGGAGTCCATAGGAGTTAGGTGCCTAAATACCTCTGGGGATCTGGGCCTAAGTGACTTTCCCAAGGTCACATAAGGCGCCTGCCACAGACCTGGGAATTATATGCAGTTCTCCTAAATCCCAGTCTTCAGCCTTCACCATCTGCCTGAAAGCTCTTCAAATCAGATGTCAAATTCCAGCTTCTCCTAGCACAATGGGATACAGCAGCTACAACTAAGAGCTTTTTCTACGTAGTTACATATGTGATCACTGCCTTTAACAGGACAAGAAGTTACCATAACAAGGTGCAGAAATCTGGAGAAAAGCTTATATTAAAACTCTAATAGTTACAGTAAACTCTTCAACTTTAATTGGACCAATGGACTTAAGGCAGACAGCTTTAGACTTAGTTCTGGTCAAGTCGAGAGAGAAAGCACCGCTAACAGCATGTGCACGCAAGGCAAGCTTTCATTGATACTGGTGCTAAAATAGTAATGGATTCCATGGCAAAGGGGTTTGTGAAATTCTTTGGGACAACAAAGAGAGAGATCTGAGTCCCAGTATCTATTACGTGCTCAACACCAGCTCACACAAAGACCTAAACTCTTGAACAACTTTCCAAAGTGTGCAGCTTTCAATTGGACTGGGCCCTGGGTTTCTCCAAAAGCCTTCTCTAGAAGTGCCACAGAATTGTCAATTTCCACCTGGAGGGCCAGTGGAGATGGGGAGTCAGGACCCCAGTTTGACAAGTCAGTCAAACAATGGTACTTTGATGGCAATAAAAAAATACTTTGTGCTTTTAGAACATCTTTCCTTTAATGAAGCCAAGTCAAGTTACAGAAAGTTGTTAAAGCATCACTAGCCTTACTTTACAAATTGGGAAACCAAGACAGAAGTTAAGTGACTTACCCAGGATCATCTAGTAAACTGGAGGCAGAACTGGGAATACAAATCAACAGACCCCAATTCTCAGTCTCCTGGTCTAAGTGCTAGAAAGCACTGTAGCAGCATAACAGTATCAGCTGTAGATAAGAGCTTTGAACCTACAACCCTCTAGCTGCAGCACAGGACTGCCATCAACTGAACCCACAGTCACTGGAAACAGCTTTCAGAATTCCCAAACGCTAGCTTCTATATCACTCAGGTTTTCCATATAGGCAAATCCAGCCCCCAATTTCCTATACAGCCTTAAAACTTCATTCTGTAAGAGCTCCCCCCTGCTTAAATCACTGGTTTGTATTTGCAGCTCTCCCTTTTGCAGCACATCCAGGCAACTGCTGACTCAGCAGGCAATAGGGAAGAGTTTAATCACACAATAATTACTCTTGGTTGATAGTTATGGGCAAGATCCTCAGCTAGTTTACATCATTTCATGCCAGCTAACAATCTGGGCCTGTGTGTGTTAATAAACATATCCAAGTCTTGTTCTCTAATGCTTAAAAATAAAAACAAATTCACATTTTAACCAAGACTAAAGTGATTTGCCTGCCATCTTAATAGTATGCACTTTCATTGCTGTGAAAGTCAAACAATGAAGGCAGCTTGAAATTTAAAAAAAGGAAAGAAAGCTTTGCACTAACTTGCAGTGTGTATGGTAACTTTCTTGTATCCCTAGTCTCACCAGACTGGAAGTTTACAATGTGAAGCACAGTGACAAAATTACAGGAAGTTGCTTAAATAATTTCAGTTCACATAGTGATTCAGTCTCTCGGATCTAAACAAAACTCCTTGGCTTGATACCCAAATCACTTTAAATAGGATCCCTCAGGATATATATGCCCAGTGAAAGTGAGTGGGGGGGAGGGGGAGAATGTAGTGAGTGGGGGGGGCAGGGCCTCAGGGAAGGGGCAGGGCTAGGGTGTTCGGTTTTGTGCGATTAGAAAGTTGGCAGCCCTAACCATTGGGTTACTAGTACCTCCAGGTCTTTGGAGGATGCCCTTATTGCTATACAGCAGTTTCTCACCTTTTCCTTTTGGGATCTTCCTGCTGACATAGCATATCAGTAGGATCAATATCAGTGGACTGAGGGCCGACCCCTGGTGCCATCTGACTTCTCCTTCAAAGGGATTTTTAGTTCCAAAACATGTTCAGCATACTCATTCAGCTGACATTATTAAATCCTCAGACGCTCTATATTTCCTCAGCACTGGTGTGAGCAGCCTCCTGTCCACTGTATCATATGCCTTTTCTCGGCCTGTAGAATCCCAGATGCGGTCCTGTGGTACTTAGCTGCTTCCCTTTCTCATGCCAAATTACAAACATGGCATCTGTGGTTCCTCATCTTTTCCTAAAACCCAACTGTTCTTGTTCAAGGTGGGGTTCCTCCACCCTCCTAGTCCTGACGTCCAAGGCGCATTCAGTAGCTTCACCTCTATCCCTCAAAAGTTTCCACAATCATTGATGCTTACCTTCTTATATACAGGCATCAGGACAGACTTGCACCAATCTCTGGGAATGTTCTTGTCTTGCCATATGGCTTTAATGTTCATCCATTTCATGGCTCTCTTGCCCAAGGCTTTCACCAGATCCAGCACCACATCTCTCTGCCTTACTATTCTTCATTATCTGGATTGCACGTCTCACCAATTCCTCCATTATGTCAGGCTCAGGCACCACATTAGGATCACATGTTGGCAACTCTGCCTCATTTAAAAGACTATCAAAGGATTGTTTCCACCTTTCCTTCACTTGTAAATGATGAACAATACCATCCTCCATCCATTTGCCTCTCATTTTTGCAGTGACAGATATTTTTGCAAGTCAGCTATGGGTAGTTTACATGCTCAGCATACAGGAAATGTAGGGCATTCTCTTGGGCCTTCTTCACTGCCTCTTGGCAGCTCACTTTGCTTCTACTAGCAATCAACAGGTTTATTCCTCTCTCTCTGTGCGCCATTTTCTTGTTTCAGTTGCTATCTGCACTTCATCAGTCCACCACTGCTCCTCTCTCCCCCTTGGTTTTCTCCATCGGTATCATCCACAAACCTCTTTGATGCCACAATTCATGTTCTTTGGAGGTAGTTCCACACTTCAGCCGATGCCAAATCTATTTCCGGATAATTATCATGTACTGCTTGCAAACACTTCTCTGCGCACTTCCCCTTAACATCTGTACTTTAATCCTGTTTCTTTTTACCTTAGTTCCGTTCTCGTCCAACACTCAGCTGCAGTCTTTGCCACAAGAGGTTTGTGCTGCAGCACTGCCATCTTGCCAGGTGTCACTTAGCAGTCCATAACTCAACTGAGATTTCCTCAACATTGTATTCATCTGGCTTTTGTTTCCACCACTGTCATATGTGATCAAATGGCTCACTGTGTTTTGGAACCATGGACTGGCTGTCATCCATTAATCAGCAATATCTAGTAACACTTTTTCTCTCATTCATAGAGTTTAGGATGAAATCTCCTAAGCACAGTTCATACCCCTTGTGGTTTTTGCCCACGTGCATATTTGTATCACAGAACACCAACAGCAGCTCCTTTGGCATTGCTGTGTCTGCAAGTCTTGGAGAAACTCCCTTTCTCTATCATATTCTTGCTGCGGTGCACACTTATATCACAAACAGAGGGTGCTCTTTAACTTGGATTCATATAGTCTGTCACACTCAAAAACCTTCAACCACCCTTCTCCTCAGCTCTCCTCTGATTACCAGCCAGATTCCATTATCACCCCTGAAGTCAAAGGAACTAACCTGGTCTGTATCTGCTGAGGATCTGGCTTATAAATGTCTGGATATTGCAGTAAATCCAGACCTTACCATGTGTGACTGGGACTGAGAAGGGTCTAGAATGTAGCATTAGTGAAATGACGACATGAACCTGGGATGGAGGCTCTAGTAAAAGAAAAAAAGAACCGAGAGGACAGGAAATGAAAGGGGGGGAAAAGGCTTCAGGGAGAGTAAGAAGCGGTCTGAGGGAATCAGAAAACATCAAGAAAAGAGGATGTGGTGTCCATCCCCTGTAAGCAAACAGGGATTAAAGGTAAAACCCTGACTCTACTGAAGTCAATGGAAAAAACTCCTAGACAGCAGGAATTGCCAACACAGTTTAATGGGGCAAATAATAATTTAAAAAACACAATATTTAAAAGGAAGACAAAGAAACAGTTTTGAGACACTTCTTTTTTAGGTTAAACAGCAGAGTTATGTAACTACAGGACACGGTCAGTTCTGTTTAATAAACAGTCGTCACTTTGACCTTTTAGAGCTACCTGTTTAGGGCTTGATGTCAACCAGCTCTCACATGGCCTTCGTTTGTGCACCCACAAATAGGAGGGCCAGAGCTGTTGCTCCCACAACAAATGATAGGTAGGGGTGGGACTTTCGGCCTAACTCTGCTCCCACTGAAATCAATCAGGTGAAACTCTTGACTTCAGTGAGAGCAGAGCTAGGCCAATGCTGAGAGTTTTGGAAAATTCCACGCAAAGAAGTTAATTAATATTTGCATCCACAGTGAGTTCTGAGGACAACTATACACATGCAGCTTTGTGCAGGCACAGAACGTACCTGCGAAAGCACTGTTCCTTCGGGAAAACTTGGGCCTTAAACTCAGCAAGAGGACACGGACAGAAAGATCTCCCTGACTGCTGTCCTCAAGGAGATACATATCTCGGAAGGGTGTAGCTCCCCCAGTTCTGAGAAAGACTGTGCTCTCATGTGTGTCTGGTACAGTCATCTCTTAACTTTAGTATTATTTGTATTAGGATAGCCAGACGCCCCCAACTTTGCTCCCCATCGTGCTAAGCACTGTACATATCGGCGGGCAGGATTGAACCTGGGACTTCTAGAGCTTAGTGCATGAGCCTCTGCTGCATGAACTAAAAGCCAGCTGGCTGTTAGCTAAGGCTGTAGAGCAGACTCAATCTCTCTCTCTCCCTCTAAGTCAGTGGTCACCAACCAGTCAATTGTGATCTCCGGTGGGCAACATGGCTGCCACTAAGGCAGCCCCATGCCACTCCCAGAAGTGGCCAGCCACTCCCTCCACGCGCTGCTCCTGCCTGCAAGCACCACCCCCGCAGCTCCCATTGGCCGGGAGAACTGTGCCGGGTGGTGCTTGCAGAGAGGGGCAGCACACAGAGCCATGTGCCCCCTGCCCCCAGGGGTGCGTTGGCCCCTTCCAGGAGCAGTGTGGAGCCGGGGTAGGCAAGGAGCCTGCCTTACCCTTGCTGTGCCCGCCACTGACCGGGAGCTACCAGAGCTAAGTGCTGCCCAGCGGGAGGATGCACCCTAACCCCCAGGCCTGAGCCCCCTCCTGGAGCCAGCACTGCATACCCCCTCCTGCACCCCAAACCCCCAGGACTGTTAACTAGTATAAAATTTAGTGAGAGGTTTTTGGGGTGATATTCCACAAATTATTTCACATGGGACAAATGACCATCTGAGGGTAATAACTTTTGGTCACTTACAAATCTTTTCTATGGCACCGCTAACTTGGTCTCTCAATTAAAAGAGAAAATCAGATTTCCTTTTAAATGCTCTCTAGATTCTGCGGTCAGAGTCCCGGGCATTGTTTGCTTATTCCCAAAGAATATACCTTTCAGTCTAGCCCAAACTGGTACAGTCTTGGAACTACTCTTTTTTTCCTGTCTAATGTCAATTGTTCCCTAATGAAGTTAACATAATGCAAAATGGTCCTTTACTGGATTAAGCTAGCATTCTTCTAAGCAGCACTCCCACAGAAAATAACTAACAGGCATAAGAAGTCAACTTGCATGTGGATATTTATCCTGTTTAAACTACAGGCTCTGATGTTCATTCCTATTATAATCTTTAATCAACCTTTTACCCTACTGCTCAGAATAATAAAATGCTCCAAGTGTTCTTTATCTGTCCATGATGTTAGGCTGTTTTATCAGAAAAGCTGCATCAACAGTTTTCCATCCTACTCTGCCTCTCTGCCACAGTCCTTGAGGCGAGATCACGTCTTTGTCCAATGACAAATGCTTAAGAAAAAAAAAGGGCAGAACTAGCCTTTTCCCTTTATAAAACCTACCCATAACAGAACACAGAAAAAAAATCTATTAACATATTCCATCAATAACTGGGACATAGTGACATTAACATTCTTCTGATGTCTAGCATTTTCAGATTCCTTACTGTGTTCAGAAGTATGGCTAAAGTCTGGAATGTATTTTTAAAGTATCCCTCTCTCTTTTGCAGGATCAATAATACATATCTAATGTATATTCTTAACATACTCCACAACTGCATACGCCGGGTATGTACACACAAAAATAGATTAAAATAATATTTAAGTTCCACAGTCAAATTCTCAGCTGATAGAAGCTAGAAGAGCTCTGCTGAAGTCGATGAAGCTCTGTCAGTTTACACCAAGAGAAAATTTGCTCCCCCCACATCACCATGGAAAGTAAGGAAATCTGGAGTTAAATTAAAAGATTAGGACTGATTCTGCTCTCACTTACACCAAGGTAAATCAAAAACACCACCATGGACTTCAATGGAGTTACAATCATGCCCTTTGTGCCTAACTTCTCATTTGGGGGTGAAATTCCAACCATGAGTTCCCATATCAGTTCTAGGTAACACAGTATCTAGGCCAGTGGTCTCCACAGTGGGGTGTGTGCACCCAGGGGGTGCGCTGGACAATCCATTGGGGGGCACGGCAGGAGGAGCGCCACCAGTGCACAAGGGCAACATGGCAGGAGGAGCGTCGCCGGAGGGGAAAAAAAAGGGGGGGGCAGCCAGAGGAGGGAGGGAGCAAGCGAGCGGGGAAGATGCCCCCTCCCCCCCCAGGCAGGCAGGGCCACCTGGAAAACAGGGGCTTTTGGGGCTGAAGGGCCCTGGGGGGCTAAGGGGGCCCCAGCCTGCAGATCTAAAGCCCCTTTCAGAATCCAGTCCTGAGTCCTCCGGCCCGTGGAGGAGCAGGGGCAGCCGTGCAGCCAGTGGTGGGAAAGAAGCAGCGCTTTCCTCTTCAAAGCCGGCTGGAGAGAAGTGGGGCTTTGACGGGGAAAGCGGAGCTTCTCTCTGGCCACTGGCTGCGCGGCTGCCCCTGCTCCTCCTGAGTCCTCCGCCCTGTGATCGCAGGACCACATTCCGATAGGGGCTTTAGAGCTGCAAGCCAGGGCCCTGGGGCCCCCTTAGCCCAGGGCCCTGCAGCCCCCAACGTCCCTGCATTCCCAGTGGTCCTGCCTGGCATGGGGGGGAGAGGGGGTGGCTCCCAGAATCGCGGCCATGGGGGCGGTGCCGTGCTGTGCAGAGCCACCTGCACACCCCCTGCACCAAACAGGAGCTGCCCCTCCTGCCTGCCCCAGCCCTGAGCGCCCTCCCACACCCTAACTCCTTCCCTGACCCCACCCTGAGCACCCTAACTCCCTCTCAGACCCCGCACCCCCACCCTGAGCGCCCTCCCGAACCCCAAACCTAACCCAGACTTTCGAATCGCTGTATCAAAGTGTTAAACCAAGATTTTCAGAAATAATGAAGCATATTCAATCACATTGCTCTCACTAAAAATATTAATATTTTTGTGAGAGCAAAAAGGTTTTTTGTACCGTTAATAAAACAAACAATATTTTTTTTAATTATTTCATCTCTCTCTCATCCTTTTTTAATTTCTATTTTTGTGTATGTTTTATAATGTACATAATATATTAGTACAGTAGTACATGTATATAATTTATACATAAATGAATATACATATATTGGAGGTGCATGCTCAAAATTTTTTTACTGATGGGGTGCACGATCAAAAAAGTTTGGAGACCACTGGTCTAGGCAGTGCAGCTCATGTGGTAAACAATGTTCCCCATTGCCCAAAGCCTATAAGCGATGTAATACTCAGACATGGTGGGATGGGTTAAAAGGATAGACCTATAGGCATAACTCTGTATTTCCATGTTTTTGTGGGCCAAATTCTGCCACCATTCGCACACCTGGGAACTCTCCATCAATGGCATTGCACCCCATGTGTAGCCTAGAGAAGACTTTCCTTTGAAATCACATCTCATTTGATTAATTTATGACTGAACTCTGCACTCTCATACTCCGGGTTAGATTCTACCCTGAGGTTACTTCTGATTCACCTTGCAGTAAATGAGAACAAAACCTCATTACAAAAACTCCATAAACCCTGCTGCAAGGAAGTCAATGGGAATGTTGCTTGAGTAAAGACTGCAGGATTGGCCCTTAGGTCTGATGTTTTTTAAAGACATTGTGAATGTCGCATTTGCTTGTTTTTTTGTTCGGAGGAGCAGGCTGGAATAAGCAGGCTGAAATTTAAATATGATGGAAATATTGGAGAGTTGAAACAACTTCTAAAACATACAAGGCTGGGCTGAAATTTATACTAAAGAACCTAATGTGAATGAGAATTAGGCCCACAGTATTCAGCCAGTGATTGGCACCATTACTGTTTAGAATTTAATCCTATAAAACGCTCTACTGTCTATGCTGTACATAGGTATTTACAGATTTTTCCAAAAACACCTTATTATCGAATAGATGGCACAATTAGGGTCTGTGGTGAAGAGGTCATTCTGTACTTTTTTTTATATTTGTTTGCATTATTTAATATTGAGCCATATTTGGGAACTTTATAATATGTATATTAGGCCATCACAACTTTTGCAAATGCCAAAAAGTCGAGAGTCAACTGCATTTCGGGATGCTTATTTCACACTTAGAACACCGACATAATGGAGAAGAGTGGATTTGAATTTTTTTTTTTTAAATGGAGTTTGTTTTTTTAAGGAGAATTTAAGTGTGACTATTTGGGGGCAGCTTACTAACATTGACTCAGAGATTGTAAGGCCTCACTGCAATAATCTAACCTGGCCTGCATAACACAGGCCAGAGAATTTCACCCAGCAATTCCTGCATCTAACCTAGTAATATCTGGTCAAAACCGAGCAGCTCTTTTTAAAAGACATACTATTTCAGTTTGAAGACTCCAAGCGATATTATCCCCTTCGTAATCTGTTCCAGTGGTTAGCTACCCATTGCAGCTATGCATAGCACTTTACTGCATGACTCAAAAACAGTTGAGTAGAAATTTATTTCCCATGGAGCCCCACTGAAGTTGGGCTATTTGTGGAGTAAGGTGCTACTCAGTGTGACTAAAGGTATCAGAGTCTGGCTGTTAATAGGCAGGTGCAATGCAAGGCACAGATTGCACAGCATTATTTTTGCATACATTCAGGCTCCCATTGACAATGGATTGTAGTGGCTCAGAAAGTGCAGTTACATCTGTCATGTTATGTCATGAATATAGTACACCAAGAGTCCCTGATATTATGTATTTAGCATAACAGTCTGCAAGGGCACCACAGAAGCTCACAATGATCCATCTGTTTCCGGGATGTCTCATCATATACTTCCATTTGGATTTCTTAAAAGACGCAAAATGTGCAGTAAGAGCTAGGCACAAGGCACATTTGCATTTCATTTCCTTTTCCCTCACCATAATCCCTATTAAACCTCACTATGAGCTTGATTTTGGTTGTGCTTTAACAATGCTTCCTTTGGGGTTATAAAGCACTGCATAAGGACCTTTATCACACCAGTTTTTAATGAAACATCATGAAAATTAAAGCACATTTGTTTTCTACTGTGAATAGTGTTTGATTATACATAGGATCCACTGTTTGGGTTTTAGTATTTTAATTTATTAACGTGGCCAGATTTTCAAGAAAGCTCGGTTTCCATTTAGGCACCAATTCAACCAAACATTTGAACACACTGGCTTACCTAATTCACCCCACCAGAAAATCTGCCCTAAATGTTTCCCTGAGGTTAAAAAAAGATTGTATTTAGGTTAAAACTATATTTTGTGTCTTTATTTTTATTTATGTTTTTATCATCAAAAACAAGAATTGGGAAATGTTCATTTGAATTTTTAATGTGTTATCTGTGCTAGAACGAAAAGGAATTTTTGGTGAAAAATATCAGCGGTTTTCAAGTTGCAACTTGAATCTCGTTGCATTATTTTGATACTTTTTAAAAAAATAGAAATCAAACATCAGTGTTTATAATAGGCTGATAATAGGTTATAATGTACCAATTTAGGGTAATCAGCTATAACGTAGAAACAAAGGATGTAACACTCCCTTAAAGTTGCTGTCACTCATAAAGAAGTCCTGGGGCAGATTTTGATCTTGTAGGCATCTGGAATAATTCCACTGACTTTAATGGATTGACACTGCTGTAGCTGAGATCCGATTCTGACCCATTAGGCTTTCACATCGCACAATGGAGGAATAAATGCAGGGAGCATGAAATATGTACCCCACAAGAACCCCAAATAAAGTGAACTATGCTGTTCAGAAAAATAAAAAGCACTCCCCTAGTCCCAAACACTTCTTTCTATTCTGCACAAACATGCTCCCAGGCAGGGCTCCTAAGTCACTGGAAATGGAACAGGAAACCATGAAATTCACAAGGTAGCCTTGAGTTGATCAGCAGCTAGCTATTTTTCCATTTTCCCCTCTCTTTCGCAGGATCCTTTCAATCTTTTTTCTTGCAAACAACATTCCTTGGAGCTGGAGTCTCTCCTGCAAGAATCATTTTTCTCCTGGAAGCGAATGCCCAGTCCCCAAGCCAGGCACCGGCGGTGTGTGCAAAAACAGCTTGGCCAGGATGATGTCTTCAATTGTTATTTTTCTAAGGAACCAGAGCTCACACGCCCGGGGTTACTCTCGGTCAATTCTAGCTAGTCTGTCTGTTTGGGCTTCCCTCCCTTCCTGCCTCAGCAGCCCCAGCTTGAGGCTCCTTCTGAGAAAGCGGAAAGGGGGGGGGGTGACCAGATGTCCCGATTTTATAGGGACAGCCCCGATTTTGGGGTCTTTTTCTTATATAGGCTCCTACTACCCCCCACCCCATCCTGACTTTTCACACTTGCTGTCTGGTCACCGGGGGAGAACAAAGCAGTTCTTGGGCAAAGAGGTGTCCCCCTGCCCCAGCCGGACTGGCCCTGGTTAGCTCGTGCTCGAGCTGGCGAGCCCGTGACTAAAGGAGAAGAACCGCAACACCGGGGCACCTTGTGTCAGTGACTGGACGCGAACAAATCCCTGTAACACGCAGGGGAGGGGAGAAGCGGGGAACGGGGGGGGGGGCAAGCCGCAAAGGAGCCTGTCCCGCGCGGGTGAAGCGGGGAGAGACTGGGGGGCTGCCCCAGGGTTACAGAGAGACGCGACCCTGCAAACAAAGCTCGCTAGAAGCGCCGCTCCAGACACAGCCCAGCCCCGAGCCCCGAGCCCCCAACCCCGGACAGCCCCGCTGCAAACCGAGCCCCCAACCCCGGCCAGCGAGCGCCGGCCAGCCGAGCCCTACCTGGCTGCCCCGGCGGTCTCCCCGCGGCGCGGAGCAGTGCGGTGAGCTGCGCGGCCGCCCGGGAGCTGCTGCAAGGCGAGGGGCGCGAACCCGCCGCTCCTTTTATAGCTGCCCGGCAGCGCCGCGCGGGGAGGTTATTATCGGTCAAACGCGGCTCCCGGCGGCTGCTGCTGTTTATGTCGCGCCGTCACTCACACGCCGCACGTGGCGACCCGGCCCGCCTCTTAAAAGGGCGATGCGCGCAGCGGGCGTCCGGTCCGCGCAGCCTCCCGCGCAGCCGGGCACCTGGGGGGGGGGCGCGAGCCACCAGCTGCTGCAACGCAGCCCCTGGGCGGTCAGGGACGGGGTGTGTCTCGGGCTGGGCTCCTGCCATGCAGGGTGTTTCAAAGGGTCCCCTGACGGCTCCGGTCCCCCGGGCTCTCCTCCCTGCTCCAGGCATTGCAACCTCTGGGGTCCCAGCCACAGGCACCGACTTGCTCATTTCCCTGGTGGTGCTCAACCCCCGCTCTACCACCACTTCCCCCGAGGACCCACCCCAGCCCACCCTGCCTCCTCCTGCCCCAGCTACACGCTCACCCTGCCTCTGCCCGCTAGGATGACCAGATGCCCCAAGTTTATAGGGACAGTCCCAATTTTTGGGTCCTTTTTTTTTTTTAAATATAGGTACCTATTACCCCCCACCCCCAGTCCTGATTTTTCACACTTGCTGTCTGATCACCCTATTTCTTGCCACCTTTCGCCCCCTCCCCCAAGCAGGGGCGGCTCTAGGAATCCGGCCGCCCCAAGCAGGGCAGCACGCTGCAGGGGGCGCGCTGCCGGTCGCCGTTCCCGCGGCTCCGGGGGACCTCTTGCAGACGTGGCTGCGGAGGGGGCTCTGGTCCCGTGGCGCCGGTGGAGCTTCTGCAGGCATGACTGCGAAAAGTCCGCCGGAGCCACCTGCCGCCCTGCCGGGAAAATGCCGCCCCAAGCGCGCGCTTGGCGCGCTGGGGTCTGGAGCCGGCCCTGCCCCCAAGCACACCCTTCCCTCCCTCCACCTCTTCCTGCCCCTGTGCCACCCTCTCCCCCCAGCACCTCCTGCCCACTGCTGAACCGCTGACTGGCGGCAGGAAGGAGGTGCTGGGGGGAAGGGGAGGAGTTGACTGGCAGGGCCCACCAGTGGGTGCTGAGCACGCACTATTTTTTTTCCATGGGTGCTCCAGCCCTGGCCCACCCACTGAGTCAGCGCCTATGGTCCAAGCACCACTCAGGCTTGGCCCAGCCATCAGGATGATGGGAGTCTGGGTAGGCCAAACCTGCAGGAGTGGCGCTGCGAGCCCATGAGCCAGGTCAGAACTCCGCTCAGACAGGTTGCAACGCCCAGAGCAGAAAGCCAAGCCCAGCCAGCCCTGCAGCACAGGAGCTGCTGCTATGGGGTGCATGCCAGGCAGAGCCCAACCCTCCTGGGATGCAGGGCCTAACTGAAACCACCCCAGGGCCTTTCACCCCCAGACTATTTACTAGGTCACAACAGGCTATAAACATTTACAAATGAGTCCTGTGCCCAAAATGATTGAGAATCACTGTTCTAGCCCAAAATGATTAAGAATCACTGTTCTAGGCCTCACTGGGTGAGTTTCTCTCACTGGGCCATGGTACGGTGGTCAAAATGGTCCCTTCCCCCTTAAAATCCATCTCTATTCCCTGTCCTCCATGAACAAGGCAAGGGATAACACCCAGCAAAATCAGGACTGATGGGAAGATCTCTGAACAAACAGATGCCAAGCTGAAAGAAGTGGTCTCAAACTTCCTGGCTACTTTTGAAGCATAAACACTTAACTGTTCTAACATGCCACACTGTTTGTTTGTCACTGAATTCTAGGGCTCTAACTCCATTCTTCAGAAGTTTAAAGTATGTGTGACTTGACTGTACAGATATCTCATTGAGAATAAAAAGGTTCCATGTTAAAAAAAACAAAATGCAGTTACTCTGGATACCTGTGTGTGTCTTACAGGAGTTGTGAGCAGAGCTGGAGGGAGGAATGGGGGGCAGGGTTGAATATGAGCAAATGAGCCACTAGTATGCATAGGATCTTAATATTAATTGGGCATATTCAGGCAACTGCCAGCTGTTTTATAAAGTCTGTAAACTTGGATGTTTTATAAATTTCAGGATGAATGGTTATTTATACAAACATTCATGCTAGAAATTAGTTGATGTAAGCAGGGTCTGAATGAATTCTCCCCTGACAGCTAGCTGGGATGGGGATAGACTTCAGGAGCAAACTGTATTTACATGAACACGCCTACTCTGCTTAGATATCCAGCAGATAGAGCAGTGTGCTGCTCAAAGTGATCAACTTTGGCTGGTGTCGGATTACAAATCACTGCAGGCAGGAGTAGTGAAATGCTGTTATCAGTGTTTTTGTCATTATTGTAAGAAGAAAGGGAGCAGAACTGTGCTTAACCTGGCCCAAATGAGGCGGTCGCCCTCAGCTGAAAGGACATCATTAAGCCAGGGGCTCCAATGCCAGAGGCCTAGGAAAGGTAGGTAGGTAGAGAATGGGCTGAGTTGCCTAGTCAGAAGGTGTAGCGTGTCCTGAAGTGTCCCAGTTTGGTTTAACCTGTTCTTCCCTGCTATTCAAAGCAAGAGCTAAATAGGCTTTATTAGGAGTCTTTGTTATTTTAAATGTTCAGAGCTGAAATCACTTGTGGGGGCCCCCCCAATCTGCAAAAAGCTAAAAATCATTGAGAGACTGACCTGAAGAGGCCACAGCAGAGAGGTAGGTAGCAGCGGAAGGTGACTGATGGGCAGCCAGCAGCCCAAGCAGCTGGCCAGAGCAAGTGCTCAGATGGCAGAGCAAGCCAGGTGTCTTCTTCTCCAGGTGGGAGGTGAACTCACACAGATGTACCTCTGAACCCTGGGTCCTCACTGACCAAGGACAATCACTGTGAGTGGGGTACGGTCGGCGTGAAAGTAGGCCAGTATGGCGTACTGGTAAGAAGCCAGTACCGGCTCATACCTAGCCAACATTAACATGCTGCCACAGCAAAGGACCTTCCTTAAAGCACTGCCATGGCAGCACTTTAATGTCATTGCCCCTTTTGCCCCCCCTCCCCAGGCCACCGTCACCAGGGGGCAAAAGGGGCAGCTGCCCCACGGCCAGTGATTTACATTACATTATTAATAATTTGTTATGCTCCTTTCAAAAAAAAAATCTTGGCGTTTCTACACCCACGTTTGCATTTGTTTCGCTCAACTGGTGCAAATCTCTACATGGAAACTTCTTTTGATTTGAATGGTTTATTTTGGTGTAGCATGACCCTGTCCCTAATCAGCTAAACCAAAATGTGACTGTCTTCACTACAGTCAAACCTCAAGGTGGGCAATCGGGAATTAGTCACCTTGCTTTACTCAATAGAGCATGACAATGGTGCAGAGTAGCAAGTAAGTTTTGCATGGCTGCTGCCAGGCCTTGCATCCAGCCTGGCATGGTATTTATACACAGAAATCCGAGTGTGTACCCAATGGTTTGTAATGCCCCAGTTTGCTGTGACGCTCCTTTCATAGACTGTTGTGGCTCAACTTCTCTGTTCCCTCCACAGATTGTGTGCAGAAGTGGTCTAGGCTGAGGAAATTCATGTCCTGGCAAGACCAAAGCTGGTGTGCTGTTACCTCCTTGTGCTCAAAGCTTGCTTTAAACTGAAGGAAGAGCATCTGCATAGCCTTCTACACTGGTTAACTATTTTTTGAATAACACCTTCAGTTAAACCAATGCAACTTTGGTGCAGAGGAGCTCTCTGGTTAGTGGAAACAAACCAGGAGTGAAGTCCTGGCCCTGTTGAAGTCAATGTAAGTTTTGCCATTGACTTCAATAGGGTCACAATTTTACCCCATGTTACTTATTGTAGGTAACAAAGTATGAATGACAAATTAGAAGTTCACCAACAGCCCATAGGCTGCAAGTTGTTTGTCTAACTAATATTTATGAATAGGTCATACATTAGGAAGAAATTGGGAAGAAAAAAGGCTAAACTCATATGTAGAATTATTTGAAGTGCATAGTTTCACCAGCTGTAGTTAGAAGCAAGGGAGGGATAGCTCAGTGGTTTGAGACAGCCTGCTGAAACCCAGGGTTGTGAGTTCAATCCTTGAGGGGGCTGTTTAGGGATCCAGGGCAAAAGTCTGTCTGGGGATTGGTCCCCCTTTGAGCAGGGGGTTGGACTAGATCTCCTGAGGTCTCTTCCAACTCTGATAATCTAGGATATAGTGAACATTTTTTTCAGCTTCTTGGGAAATGTGTTTGATTACTTAGTTTACTGTACTGGGGGGCAGATCCTGAGCTGGTGTAAGTTGTTATAGCTTCATTATTACCCTAGCTGAGGATCTGCCAATAGAAAGCTGAACAGCAAAAATCTTCTCTTTCTGCAATGTCTACTGATATATTACTATTAGAAAGAGGATCACAAAAGCCCCTGGAGCATAGGCTGTGCTTGCATATTGCAAATTTTTCCCCACACACACAAGAGATAAGAAATTCTAAATTAGAATTCCCACTACAGATCCATTGCTCATATGTAGTAAAGTCTTTTGCATTACTGTATATGTTGTTCATGCTTTGCTTTAATATGAGCAACCTGGCTGGGTAGGAATAATATCTGAATTTCCTGATTTCTGTGTGTTTCAATGCTCAGCCATAAAGTTACATTAACTTTTGACTTTTCATTCTTTAAAGAAAGATAAGGAGACTGAAGTGAGTGATCACACCCTGAAATAGACTAGCAATTACAGTGATCATGCTTTAAAATAAAATTAGCCATGTGAGCCTCAAACATACCAAATAAATGTTCATACTCAAGTATGCAGTGTATAGGCTCACACAGTGAATTCAACACAAAGGTATAATTAAATAGAATTATGCCAAACTAGGTAATCTCAAGGAATAAATTAAATCAATGGGATTGAACGGATCCACCTCTGGATAGAGTTTGATTCTCTGGTCATGTTCTGATATCAGTTCCATCACTGCAATTGCAGAGTAACTCCATTCATCTCAATGCTTTGGATTTATACCAGTGAAACAGAGATCAAATTCTGGACCAAGTACTAAATCCACAGCAGATTTGAAGTTAACCCTAGTACCTTTTTCAGTACTGGGAGGTGGAGCAGGTTAGAACTCACAAGAGGAGTCAGTTCTGAGCCATTCCACCTTCCTCTTCCAAGAGCTCAACAATTCTCCCTCAGCCTATCACCTGCAGGCCTGGACCAGCATGGGGCAACAGGATGCACTGGCCAGAAGCAGGAAGAAACTGCCAGCATGAGTGAGAGGGGAGCCAGGGCTAAGGGTAGGAGATGGGTGAGGAGCTGGAGGCTGCAGTTGCTCAGGATGCTTGTGTTGTGGTAGTTAGGGGGATGGGAAAGCTGGTCATGGAAGAAAGCTCATTTGATAGAGGGAAGCAGGAGGAAATAGATGTGGGAAAGGAGGTGGGCACTTGCTGCATGGAAAAACAAGCGTATTCATCCTTAATGCTCTAAGGGGAAAGCCATGTGGGCACTCGCCGAGCATGTTCCCGAAACCTGTGCAGTAGATCAATGTTAGACTCTCACTGATTCCAAATGGGCTTTGGATCAGGCCCTGAGTGTTTCTATTGATTTCAGTGGGCTTTGGATTAGGCATTTGGTATCTTCCTATGAGACTTCCACATATTAATATTTGTTTGGCCATTTGCTCTTTCAGATCCCTCTCACTGATTTTCATTAACCTCATTTTTCTCACTTGTACCTTTTCGGTTGCATGTCCCACGTAGGGGCCTGAGACATTGCTGGTGCAAGCTGTTGCTGGGTCTAGTAGATCTATTGCCCCAGAAAATTTAGGTGAGACTGGTGAGCTACACACACACGAAATTTGTGCTACTTTGTCATCCATACCAAGAGATCCTCCAATATAAAGTGAGAAGATTTAAGCCACCTAACCAAAAGGCTGTGTATTACAAGAGCAAAGGAAACAAAAGCTTACCATGCCTTTTACTGTCTTTGGGTTGCTTGCAGTAACACATTATGGGGATACATCTGTAATTCTGAACTCTTTTTAATTCTGCGTGACCTCGTTTGGGCTCAGGTCAGGAAGCAAGAAAGATGTGCAAACGGTTTAGTAAAACTTTTCTTCAGGAA
Source organism: Mauremys mutica (assembly GCF_020497125.1). Taxonomy (NCBI): domain Eukaryota; kingdom Metazoa; phylum Chordata; order Testudines; family Geoemydidae; genus Mauremys; species Mauremys mutica. The sequence goes on from NC_059077.1 coordinate 127,995,175, forward strand.
ATTGCTTCCTAACAAACTTTGATAACGTTACTTGACAGTGTTGCAACACAATCTGTGTGCCAAGCTTCCTCCTCCCTCGCTATTGCATTTTCTTATACAAACTGGAAGTTAATTAGTATATCAAGCATCTGCCCTGGTTTTTTTTTTTTTAACTTCTCAAACTAGATTTTTGTTATGTGACACCAATCAGAAATGTCTCCAGTGCAGTTTCCTGGAAAGATCCTTCTAATTTTAAACAAAAAGAAAATTTTCCTATGTTAAAATGTCCTCTTTAGAAAAACAAGATTTCAACATCCCATCCTCAATTTACCTTTCCTCATGCAGGTGTTAGAGTCATGTAAGTGCAGTTGTTATTCCACAACAGTGCAAATCGTTACAGCAAGATATTTTCTGCAATCTGCTACTCCGTTTCTTTTTGTTCCTCTATTTCCAGATGGTTGAGACAAGTAATATACAGACCAGCAGCTCTTTCAAAGACAGGTTACCATTTGGAGAGCCGTAGGAGAATTATTATCTGAAGCTTAAGGCCTTGTAACTTGCACAATGCCACCTGCCCCCCAAGAAAGGTGTGAAGTGCTACATTATCCATAGGATTTGGGTACATAATGATTTAAGGGCTATCATAATTAATCATTTGTGAGGCTTCTGAATTCTCCACATGACAGCTACTATCCTCACCATAAGACATAGCTATTCTGTATCCTTTCTGTACTTCCCCAGTCACAAATATCTACCATGGTATATTTTAAAAAGCAAGACAAAGGAATTCAATATGTATTGTTTAATAAACAACTCTAATGAAGTTCCAAAAGCAATAGAGAGAGCGCGAGAGAGAGCATGCCAGCTTCTCAGCTGGTGCAAATCTATTCAACTCAATGGAACTACACTGAGTACCTGCCAATCTGCTCCACAGTTTTAAAGCAGTTTTCAAAGCAAGGAAAACATGTAGAGGTGCCAGTTAACAAGTATTTTTCCACTCCATGCATCTGATGAACTGGGTTCTAGCCCACAAAAGCTTATGCCCAAATAAATTTGTTAGTCTCTAAAGTGCCACAAATACTCCTCATCTATTGTATTATAATGATGTTAAAGGTGTTGTGACAAAGTTCCTCCTCTACCTTGGTGGGTCCTGTGCTTATTGGCAGATTTGCTCACCTCAGAGACCTTCCCCTCTGGTAGAAGCCACAGTCCAGGTCAATTCCTCCTGGGTTGGATCAGGAGTTGGGAGGTTTGAGGGGAACCCAGGCCCGCTCTCTTCTCTGGGTTCCAGCCCAGGGCCCTGTGGACTGCAGCTGTCTAGAGTGCCTCCTGGAACAGCTGCACGACAGCTACAACTCCCTGGGCTACTTCCCCATGGCCTCCTCCCAACACCTTCTTTGTCCTCACCACAGGACCTTCCTCCTGGTGTCTGATAACACTTGTACTTCTCAGTCCTCCAGCAGTATGCCTACTCACTCTCAGCTTCTTGCACACCTCTTGCTCCCAATTCCTTACACACACTTCTGCTCCTCTGGCCTGACTGGAGTGAGCCCTTTTATAGCATCAGAGGGGCTTTAATTAGAGTCAGGTGCTTACCAGCCTCACCTGAGTCTTAGCAGGTTAATTGGAGTCAGGTGTTCTCATTAACCTGGAGCAGTCCCGGCTCTGGTCACTCAAGGAACAGACACCTGCTTCTCCAGTGGCCAGTAGTGTATCTCCCTTCTATTCCTCTGCTGTAGAGGGAAGGAAGGAGGGGACTGCTGCTGCTGTTACTACTCCAGCTGCTCCCCTGGCTGGGTTAGACACCACCACCCATCACCTTTCTCTGCTATCTGCTTGCTGGTTGGGTAGTAGATTCCCCCTTGCCCCTCGGTTGCTGTTGTTACTCCAACTACAGCCCCTGGGGGCTGCTGGCCTGCTCCCCAGAGGAGGGGAGCGAGGGACCCCAGCTCCGGCCCTTGTTACTGAGGACACCACCATCACCATCTGAGCAGGGTCCCTCCTGCCTGGCCACTAGACCACCACCTGGAGCTGTTGTGTTTACTGCTGGGGAGCTGCTGGAGCCCCGAGAAGGAGAAGGAGAGTGCTGCCTGCTGCTGGGGGAGCACGTAGAGACTCTGAAGACCACCGTGGAGGGGGCACTTAAGGACTGAGTATTTTTCAAACTGTGCTCTTGTGGTGGGGGTCTGGACTGTGTTTGTGGGGACACTGGGGTGTGACGTGGAGCCTGGTCCATCTGTGTTCCCCTTCACCCCCCCCCCCCCCACTGCTGCCCCCTCCACCACCCCCACTGGCTGTTTACCATCTGCCTCGAGCTCCTGCCTCTGGGACTGAGCCGCTCGCCTGGCTTGCCGCGCCCACTGCCACCATTTGGGCCTGCAGCAGCAGCCAGCATGTACTGACATTCAGTGCAAGCGCTCATGGGCGTGCACCCCCCTCCCTAGCCCCAGCTTCAGTTTGTTTGTCTGCCCCACCCGTTTCCCTCTGCAGCCCCGATTGTCCCGCCCCAGCCCTGAAGCCAGCCCCTTGTTTCCTCTGCCCCACTTCCAGCCCTGCTGTTTCCCCTACCCCTGTGGTCCCCCAGCCCTGATTAGCCCCAGCCCTTGTGTGCCCATGCCCCCTGCTGAGCGCTTGTACCCCTTCCCTGTTTGAGTTTGCCCCTGTTCACTGCACCCCCCCATGTTGTTGTATCCCCCAATCCCCTAGTGCAGCTAGAGGAGCCGGATTTCCACCTCGAGTCGGTGACCGACACCCCCCCAAGTCCTTGATAGCCCCCTCTGCCCATTTAGCCCTCCCCTTCTGGCGCCCTCCTCCCCTGCCTGCAGCCGAGCGGGGAGGAGTGGTCGCCTCCCTTCCCTACCCCCTTTCGCTGTTTGTCCCCCTCCCCGCTCTCATTATGGCGGAGGACACAGCGGGAGAGATGCCTCAAATGGGCCCTGCTGCCCACGCGTCCACTTCCCTAGCCTCTACCTCAACCGCCGCTGCTGAACCACCTGCCACCGCCTCCGCTGGGGCAGCGGCAAGTACCGGGGAGACCTCCATTGCTGCCACGTGCCTCGTCCCTTCCGATTCGGGGGGAGCCCCCCAGCTGGCAGGAAAGGTCAGGGAAAGAAGAAGGGTAAGGATCCCACTAAAAAGACTGGGCCCTCCATGGCAGGGGCTGCCCCCACTGCTGCGGCCCCGCTACTGGCTGCAGCGTTCCTCCCCGCTGCTCCTTCCACCAGCTCTGTGGGTGCCCCTCCCCCGGCCCCCAGGGTGTATGCCCAGGTGGCGGCAGCGGCCCCCCTGCCCACCGCAACATCATCTCCTCCGACCGCCGCCTCCGCTACTATCTATTGTTATGTCCTAGGGGCAGCCGGTGTAGGAAGCAATCACTTGAGGCCAGAGAGCAGACAGCTAACCAAAAGCTCCATTTTATTTACAGAAACAGAGAGCTCACTCAGCCGGTTGAAACCCGCTGAGCTATCCCTTAATAGTCTAACTCAGTTGCCATAGTAACAAAACCCATGACAACCAAATACACAACATATTCCTCCCCCCCTAATAAGAACATCCCCTAAATAAAACACACACTAAACTAGAGAAGGAGGGTAGACTGCCTCCATTCCCGGCTAAACCCTGGGGATTATTTTGCCCCATAACCGTGGGTTCGCCCTAACTAAAGATCCAGCCGATGAGGAGGCCTTCTGTCTCTAGGTGGATTACGGCGAACTTCTGGTGTTGTTGCACCCGAAAGTACTAGGGGCTCAGGGTCCGCAGCACGAATAGGTGAGGAGGTGGTATCAGCTCGTGCTGGGCAAAGGGGTATCTCAGCTGCCGGCAGTAATGGAGGAGAACAGTCAGGAACAGGTGACTCATGATTCGGTGTCTCACCAGAAGGGGTGAAGTCAGACCCCTCAACTGCAGATGGGTCCTGAAGACTGGCATGACCTGGCAACAGCTGATCTACATGTCGCCGCCAGGTAAGATTCTCTGCAGTCCGGACTGTATAGGAAACAGGTCCTGTTTGAGTGATGACTGTGGCCGGAACCCATTTAGCTCTGGAAGTATAATTCCGAGCCAAAACTGGCTGTCCTGGGCTAAAGGTTCGGTCTTTTGCTCTGGGTGCCCGTCTGATTACTTGATATTGCTGCTGATGTTGCACAGTTTGTCTGGGTTCAGAAGGTTTCAGCAGATCAAAGCAAGTGCGCAGCTGTCGTCCCATCATTAGAAAGGCTGGGGAAGCCTGGGTCGTAGCATGAGGTGTGTTTCTATAGGAAAGTAAGAAGGTATCCAGACGCTTTTGAATGGAGTGTTGTCCCTTTGCTGATTTCAAAGCGTTTTTCATTGTCTGCACAAATCTTTCAGCTAATCCGTTGGTGGACGGATGATATGGTGCTGACGTGATGTGGTGTATCCCATTTGCCTTCATAAAATTTTGAAACTCCTGAGAGACGAACTGCGGTCCGTTGTCGCTCACAAGTTGTTCTGGCAGACCAAAACGACTAAAGAGTCCTCATAGTTTTTGGATAGTACTCTCTGCAGTAGTGGACTGCATTATAGAGACTTCTGGCCGTTTAGAATGGGCATCTACTGCCACCAAGAACATGCTTCCTTCAAGGGGGCCAGCAAAGTCAACGTGAATACGTTGCCACGGGTTTTCAGGCCAGTCCCATGGGTGTAGGGGTGCCCACTGGGGTGCATTTCTTACACTCTGACATGACATACAAGCTTTTGCCTTCTCTTCAATAGCACTGTCCAATCTAGGCCACCAAAAATAGCTTCGTGCAATTTCCTTCATGCGCACTATTCCACAGTGACCGGAATGTAGCTGTTCTAACATCTGTGATCTCAGGGGTGGTGGAATAATGACACGCCTCCCCCACAACAAACAACCAGATTGGACCGATAACTCCGTCCGCCTGGACATGTAGGGAACAAGGTCGGGTGAGACCGGAGAGGTTTGTCGAGATTTTCCATGCATCACCAGGTCCATAACTTGGGATAATACTGGGTCAACGCGGGTTGCCTTCTTTATCTGAGTAGCAGTGATGGGTGTATTCTCTACCTGTTCAAAGTAGAAGATTTCCTTTTGGGTACTATCTTGATGTTTGACCGGTAAAGGCAACCTTGAGAGGCCATCTGCATTGCCGTGCAGAGTGGATTTCCGATATTTCATATGTGTGTGCAGAAAGTATCAATGCCCAACGTTGCATACGACTAGCAGCTAATGGGGGAATGCCTGTGTAGGGTCCAAAAATTGATGTCAGAGGTCGATGGTCTGTAAGAAGAGTAAACTTTCACCCAAACAGGTACTGATGAAACTTCCTAATTCCAAAAACAATTCCTAATGCCTCACGTTCGATTTGGGCGTAGTTAGTTTCTGCTTTGCTTAGAGTGCGTGAAGCAAAAGCAATAGGTCTTTCTTCTCCCAAAGGCATAATGTGTGACACGACCGCTCCCACTCCATAAGGGGAAGCATCGCAGGCCAATTGCAGGGGTAAGGATGGATCAGAACTTCAGAATTTAACAATGCATCCTTAGCTTTGTTAAATGCAACATCACAGGCTTCAGTCCACTTCCAGGCCTTGTTCTGCCCAAGGAGCTCATGAAGTGGTTTTAGCAGTGTGGCTAACTGTGAGATGAACTTTCCATAATAGTTCAGTAGTCCTAGAAATGAGCGTAGCTGGCTTACATTTCGAGGTGGGGGAGCCTCCACAATAGCTTTAACTTTTGCAGGGGCCTTATGAAGACCTGCAGAATCGATGATGTGTCCCAAATATTCAACAGAGGGCTTGAAGAATTCACACTTGTCTTTGCGAACTCGTAGGCCATACTCTTCCAGTCTTTGTAGGGTAGCCTCTAAATTCTTTAAGTGATCCTCTTCATTTCTTCCAGTGACCAGGATATCATCCAGATAGCACTGAACTCCCGACAAGCCACACAAGATCTGGTCCATAGCCCTCTGGAACAGGGCGGGAGCAGATGTTATTCCGAAGGCTAGGCGACAGTATCGATAAAGCCCCTTATGAGTCACAATAGTCAACAGCTCTTGGGACTTCTCATCGACGTGCATCTGTAAATATGCTTGACTCAGATCAATCTTACTGAACTTTTGTCCCCCAGCCAGGCCTGCGAAGAGGTCATCGATGCGGGGAAGCGGGTATTGCTCTGCACACAACACTGGGTTGACAGTGACTTTAAAATCACCGCAAATCCGGAGAGAGCCATCTTTCTTCACTATTGGAACGATAGGAGTGGCCCATGAGCTATGGGTAACTGGTATTAGGACTCCATTGGTGACCAGGCGCTCCAGGTCTGCTTCAACTTTTGGCCTGATGGCCTATGGCACAGTTCGGGCTTTCAGATATTTTGGTGGACTGCCAGGTTTAATGTTCAATGTCACAGTGATTCCCTTCATACTTCCCAAATCATCTCCAAAAACAGCAGCATGTTTCCTTAGTATAGGGGTTAGACTGGTTTCTTCTTTAGTCATCTGGTGCACTTCTGTCCAGTTCAGCTGAATCTTCCCAAGCCAAGACCTACCCATTAAGGCTGGGTAGTCACCTCTCACCACAAACAGTGGCAATTTAGCCGCCTGTCCATTGAGCTCCACCTTAACATCAATAGTGCCCAACATGGGCACAGCTTCACCTGTATACGTCTTCAGAACAGTTTTTGTTGCCTTAAGCGGAAGATGCTGTAGCTTTTCCTTATACACAGTCTCAGGAACCAGCGAGACAGCTGCACCGGTGTCTAGTTCCATGCGTATAGGTTTGCCCTCCAATAAGGGGGTTACCCAGTATTCATGTGAGCCCGCTGCCAAAGACAAAACATGCAGTGGCACTTCCTCTTGTGAGGAGGTGTCACCTTGATCATCCTGGGTCTGCTCTAGGGTATGCAAGGTTCCTCTTTTTGTCGGCCAGACCACAGGCCTCTTTCTTTTGTTTACAGGCATACTCAATGTGTCCCTTTTTGCCACAGTGTCGACACACCAGGTCCTTACACCAGCATTCTGATGCCTGGTGACCCAGCTTACCACAGCGGTAACATTCTTGACTCTGCACCGTTTTGTGGGTCAGTTCTTGTGACACTTTTTGCACCCTAGGGGATGCACCGATGTATTGTGTCTCCCTTGTAGCCAGTTCCATGAAGACAGCAATATCAACAGCCTTCTGTAATGTAAGCTGAGCCTCTGTCAGTAGGCGCTTCCGTATAGCTTCACTGCACAGGCCACACACTAACCTGTCACGCAGGGCATCATTTAACATCTCTTTAAATTCCCAGTGTTCTGCTAGCTTTTTTAAAATGGCTACAAATTGTACAACTGTTTCATCTTCCTTTTGGTCTCTTTTGTGGAACCTATATCTTTCAACAATTACCAGTGGTTTTGGGGAGAAATGAGACCCCAGGATTTCCACAATGTCACTGTAAGATTTAGTCTCAGGCTTAACAGGGTGCAGTAAGCTGTGTAGCAGAGAGTAGGTTTTAGCCCCTACAACAGTTAAGAATATTGGCACCTTCTTCGCTTCTGTAATGTCATTTGCAATACCAAAAAGCTCAAAACGCTCAGTATACACATGCCATTGCTCTGTATTCTCATCAAAAGGCTCCAGGGGCCTGGTCAGAGTAGCCATGATTTTTAGTTTCACTTTCACAGTCAGTGCAAACAAGCAGCTTTTTTTCTTTGTTTGGTCTTTACCTTGACTTCTACTTCCTTCTGTTACTGGAGCAGCACCAGGATCCCATCCTCATCGCCAGTGTTATGTCCTAGGGGCAGCCGGTGTAGGAAGCAATCACTTGAGGCCAGAGAGCAGACAGCTAACCAAAACCTCCATTTTATTTACAGAAACAGAGAGCTCACTCAGCAGGTTGAAACCGGCTGAGCTATCCCTTAATAGTCTAACTCAGTTGCCATAGTAACAAAACCCATGACAACCAAATACACAACATCTATAGCATCCGGGGCCCCTTTCCCACCTTGACCAGGAAGCACAGCGTCCGTTTCCTCCTGGTGCCCACCTCGCCCCGCGTGGAGACCTATGTGCAGGCGTTGGCAAGGGTAGTAGGGCCCATGGCCATCGTGGCGGCCTTCAAAATGTATGGAAAGGTCATCTTCTTCCTAGCTTCAGAGGCTGCCACTCAGGAGGCGGTGGAGAAGGGCCTGGTGGTAGGGGGCGTGGTCGTCCCCCTGGAGCCATTGGAAGACCTGGGTGTTGGGTTGGTCCTGACCTCCATCCATCCCTCCCTTCCTGCCCAATGCCGCCCTGCTGCCTGCCCTTTCTACCCTTGGGCAACCAATTTCTGTTATCAGTCCTCTCCCATTGGGCTGCAAAGACCCCACCCTCCATCCCGTCCTCTCGTTCCGCCGGCAAGTGCAGCTTCAACAGCGGCGTGTGATGGTGAGGCACTCAAGGGGTCCTTCCTGGTCCCCTACCTGGGAGCCCACTACTGGGCGCATTATTCCACGGGGGAGGCCTGGTTCTACCTCTGCCGGGCGATGGGACATGTCCGGAGGGACTGCTCCTTGGCCTGGCACAGAGGAGCATCCGGGATCCCCGAGCCCCAGCAGGACATCTGCCCCATCATCGCCAGCGCCCCAGGCCGCCCAGTGCCTGGAGCTGCCCCTCCCTCTTCCCAGTCCACCACTGCTCCCGCTCAGGCCCAAGGGGTACTGTCCCGAGCATGCCCAGATGAGCGGGTGAGCCCCACCTCCACTTTCTGCAATCTGGCGGGGCCTGTGGAGGAGGGTGTGGCAGGGATACCGCCGGGCATAGGAGAGGGTCTGCCCCAGGGAGAATTCTCCCTCCCTCATGCTGCCTCACCATTGCCTCCCCGAGCCATCACCCTTGCTCCCTGACCCGACCCCTGTTAACCAGCCCCCTGACGATGCCATGGAGGGCTGGACCCTAGTACAGGGGAATCGGGGCAAGCGGAAGGCTCGAGCTCCGCTTCTTTCCACCAATGTGGAAGCCCCTGGAAGACCAGGAAGGGGGGCACCGATGCCAAGCCTTCCGCTTTGCCCTCTAGCACCTCCCATTTAATGGTGCCAGCTGGGGAAGATGTGGCAGCATCGGAGGGTAGCACCGTCCCTTCCCTGGTGTCCTCCTCAGAGGCCCCCAATGGAGCCCCTCCTGCCCCCTTCACAGTTGAGGCCCCAGCAAGCCCTGAAACGAGCATTGCTTTGGGTCCTGGCAGGGTGCACCCCAAGGTGGGGGAAGGTGTTACACGAACAGATGCCATAACACAGCAAGCATGGACCCTGATCAGATGTATGCTGGTGTTGTAAGCATCACAAACACCTCACACATCATGTGGTATTTGCAGATCCCAGCCAGGAGGCACTACGGGAAAGAATGTGATGCCACACAAACAGCTGTGCTGGAAGCCATGGAATAGAGCAATTTGCCCATATTGGCAGTGGCAGCCAGGCTTGTTTCCCTGGCTTCTGAGCCAGGGAAACAAGCACAGACTGGTGGGACCGCATCATGATGCAGGTATGGGATGAAGATCAGTGGCTGCATAACTTTCAAATGAATAAGGCCACTTTCATGGAACTTTGTGAATTGCTTTCCCCAGCCCTGAATAAAAAATACCAAACTAAGACCTGCTCTGACAGTTGAGAAGCAAGTGGCAATAGCCCTGTGGAAGCTTGAAACGCCAGACAGCTACCGGTCAGTCGGGAATCAGTTTGGAGTGAGTAAATCTACCATGGGGGCTGCTGTGATCCAATCAATTCACTTCTGCTAAGAAGGGTAGTGACTCTGGGAAATGTGCAGGACATAGTGGCTGTCTTTGCTGCAATGGGGTTCCCTAACTGTGGTGGGGCGACAGAATGCACATCCCTATCTTGGCACCAAACCACTGTGTCAAAGAGGACATAAACTGGAAGGAGTAATTCTCAATGGTGTTGCAAGCGCTGGTGGATCACAGGGCTGTTTCACCGACATCAACATGGGATGGTCGGGAAAGGTACATGACGCTTGCATCTTTAGGAACTCCAGTCTCTTCAGAAAGCTGCAAGAAGGTAATTTTCTGGTCTGGGAAGAAAGTTCCATTGGTGATGTTGACATGCCTATAGATATCCTTGGAGACCCAGCCTACCCCCTGCTCCCATGGCTCATGAAGCTGTACACAGGCAGCCTGGACAGCAGTAAGGAGCAGTCCAACCGTAGGCTGAGCAAGTGCAGAGAGGTGGTAGAATGTACCTTTGGATGTCTAAAGGGGCGCTGGCGCCGTTTACTCACTAGGTTAGACCTCAGCAAAAGCAATATTTGTATTATTGCTGCTTGCTGTGTTCTACATAATATCTATGAAAGTAAGGAGTTAAAGGTTCTGACAGGGTTGGGGGTTGAGGCAGATCACCTGGCTGCCAGTTATGAGCACCAGGGCAATACGAAGAACACATTGAGGTGCACTGCGTCTCCAAGAGGCTTTGAAAACCAGTTTCATGAATGATCCAACACTGATGTGACAGTTCTGTGTGTTGTTCCTTACCAATCTGCCCCCTTTTTCGCATGTACTGCCCTGTAAACTAAACCCCCACCAGCCACAGTGAATAAAGAGCCTCTTGTACTCAATTCATGCATTTTTATTATGCTAACACCCACTGAACAGAGACAGCAGTGAATAGCATTGGTAACCAAGTAAGGGCCTGATAACACAGGGCGGGAGGTGCAAGGACATGTAGCTTATTACAATTGCACTGTCTAGCAATCAAAGCTATGGGAATGAGAGCCTTCTGCTCCATGAACCATCCCCTGGAGTTGAGTTCAAAGGATAATGGAAACTCCCCCTCCCTCCCCACCCTGCATTCTAGGATGTCTGGGAGAGGAGGATCTGGAACTTGGTGAGGAGGGCAGCTGGTTCATCATTGGGTGCAGTGGGACTCTAAGGTCTAGCTGCCTTTCCTGCACCTCAGCCAGATGCCTCAACATGTCTGTTTGCTCCCCTATAAGGTGCAACATCTCCTCTTGCATGTTATGCTCTTGTTCCCTGCTTGCTTTCCTGCCCTCTTGGTCGATGCACGTGCTCTGGGAGTGTGAGCCTCCATGCATGGAGCTGGGCCCAGTCAGCCTCAGAGGAATGCATCAAATCACAGAACATGTCTTCCCTTGTCTGCTTTTTTCGCCTTCTAATCTAGGACAGCCTTTGTGCTGGAGTGGAGGAAGAACCCAGAGAAAATGTTGCAGTTGCAAGGAAAAACATACATTGTTGAAAACTAAAGGTTAACTGTTGCAATGAATGAAACAATTCACAACAGTAACTTCATTCCCTGAGGTACTCAGCCAAATTTTGTGTTTTAAAAGCAGCGCCTGCCAGTGAGGTACAACACATGGCAGAGCGCTGGGCGGCAGATTTCAGTTTGCAGCCAGCATGGTGAGCACACACGAAAGGGGAGGCAGTATGAGGGCATACCCGGGAAAACTCTTGGCACATAAACAGGCTTTTCCAGGGAGCACCTTTGCGTGGCTGAACTGGCCAATTGGGACTGACTGTATCCCAATTGTTTATCTCAAACTAAACATTAACCACAATTGCATTTAACCCCTGTGGTGTTATTACAAGTGTGCACTCACCAGAGGTGCCTTCCCTGCCATCACAGTCCCGCACCAGTGGGTCCTGGGAGCGGATTGGCTCCAGAGTTAGGAAAATGTCCTGGCTGTCAGGGAGACTGGATCCTCCACTTGCTTGCTGCGCATTCTCCTCCTCCTCCTCTTCCTCATCAGCAATGTCCTCCTCCTTGTTGCCTGTGGCCGCCTGGGAGGTATCCATGGAGAGTGTTGGGGTACTGGTGGGGTCCCCACCTAGAATCACATGCAGCTGCTCATAGAAGTGGCATGTCTGTGGCTCAGCACCAGAGCAACTAGTCACCTCCCTTGTCTTCTGGTACGCTTGCCTGAGCTCTTTTATTTTCACACGGCACTGCTGGGTGTCCCTGGTGTAGCCTTTCCCCCCATGCCTGTGCCATTTTGGCAGAGATGTCAGCGTTTTTTCTGCAGGCTCGGAGCTCTGCCTGCACAGACTCTTCTCCCCACACAGCAGTCAGAGCCAGTGTCTCCCGTTCGCTCCACGCTGGAGCACGTTTGCGGCCCTGGGCAGCCATGGTCAGCTGTGCTGGTGAGCTCTCCACATTGATCAAACAGGAAATGAAATTCAAAAGTTCCTGGTGCTTTTCCTGTTTGCCTGGCTGAAGTGCAGTGAAGTTGAAAGTGCTGACCAGAGTGGACACATTGGAGCACTCTGGGACACCTCCCAGAGGCCAAACAAGTCAAAATACACTGCACTGGGTCTACAATACCCCTAATTCAACCTGGGAAGGTCGAATCTAGCGCTACTCCTCTCCTTGAGGTGGAATACAGGTGTGGATTTTAAAAGCCCTTTAGATAGGCAGGAAGGGCTCTGTAGTGTAGACAAGCTAATTATAAATTTGACCCAATGCAGGGAATGTCGCTCTAACAACGTAGTGTAGACCAGCCCAAAGTCAATGAGAGTTTTGCTGAAGATAGGGCCTCTGCATTTGACCCAATAATCCCAACAAAAAAACTTTAGGCCAGGTCCTCAGCTAGCGCAAATGTGAGTAGCTCTGGTAAAACCAATAGAAGTCTGATATTTACTGCGGCTGAGAATCTGGCTTTTTAAATGGGCAATGGGGTATTTTAGTTGACGTTGCCCCCACTAAACAGTGCTGTGGGTGATTTTAATCCCCATTCTCTTCCCACTTGATTCATGGGGGTCCAAACCTCTAGTCTTTTGTATTCAAGATTTCCCTTTATTTAAAATTTGCAAGTGGCTTTTTCTGAATAGTGTACACCAAGAGGAAAAACAAATGCACCTTCAGCATTTTGATCCTTTTAATTCTTCATGTCAAAAACAACAAAAAATATAAACTGCTCCATGTCCACCTATTTATCCATCCACTTAAATATTTCAGAGCCCTATCATGATGAGCAGGAACTCACACATTTCAGGCCTGATCCAGGGCCCAGTCTAGTGTAAAGACTTCCCACTTAATTCAATGTGCATTGGATTGTGAGCCAATAAAATGCAAAGACATATCCTTGAAATAGTTCCATCTTCAGCACTGGCCCTACTGATGACCCTGAGCTTACAGAACAGGAAAATATCTGAATTTTTAAGTGATCTTTCTCACTAACAAGGAGAACTGCCCCCTTATACAGCACTTTTGAAAAAAAGCTTGTTAAGATTGCTGTGTTAATCTGCGATCCCTGTCTAGAATTCTAGGCTAAGCTGCTGTGGATATTGAAGTTCACATGTTTTTAAGGAAGGCTTGGTCCAACAGCAGTAGCCTAGAGATCAAAGGTTCCCAGGAGTCCTGTTCATTGTCTCCTGGGTTACTGCATCACTGTAGGTGGAATGGTTAGTTTTCTCAGGAGAAATAATCTGTCCAATGATATATTCTCAGTAGCTAGCATGCAGCTCAGTTATTACCTACCAGAGCAGTCATTCAGAAAATACACAGGCCAGAGACAATGGACAGGTGTTATCCAGTTAAAAAGGGGACAGCGGGTAGAAGAAAACAAATCGGCTCATAAAAATGGAATGTATGTACTATAGTTCAGAACTTCCCATGGTCAACCACAGAGTCTTCAGTAGTTTCAGTTTTGGGAGGTTGCATTTCCCTTCTTAAAACAGTATCAGACCAATACAATGCAACTGCAGTACATTTTTAATTCTGGGTGCCAGAAACACAAGGCAAACCACCATAAGACAAACCGTATGCCAGACTCCTAAAATGTAACTTCATTTTTTAAAGAGACACCCAGGGAACCATTCTGAAATATCCTTCAGTATTTCTGAGAAAGGAGAGAGATGGTGCAGTTAATTTTCTTCAGTGAACACAGAACCAGGGCAGGTGGCGATGTAGACAAGATAGAACAGTAGTGCTATTAATATAGGATTCTTATGCATCGGGTGCTGGCCCCTGTCTGCAGGGGCTGCTCCAGGCACCACCACGCCAAGCATGCCTGGGGTGGCAAGCCATGGGGGGGGGTGCTCTTCCCTCCCGCAGGCTGCCGCCGAATCCACAGGACTGGGGACCTCCCGCAGGCAAGCCGCCGAAGGCAGCCTGCCTGCCATGCTTGGGGCAGCAAAATACCTAGAGCCGCCCCTGCCTGTCTGAGACAAGATACTGGACTAGATGGACTGCTGGCCTGATCCAATCTGGCAATTCCTATGTTCCCAGTATACACACATTGGGCCTGATTCACTACTGTGTCACTCTCGTTTGAAACCTTCAAATCAGTGGAATTATGCCAGCTTATAATTGGTGAGTCAGTCCCGGGATTGTATTTGTTCCTTTGTCATTTCCCCCCTGTGCTATAACCTCCTAGTGTCACCTACAACTTATCTTCAATCACTCTGACTCGATAAATACGGATACACTTTAAGTAATGATCTTGTTTATGACAAATGAATAGCAAATTCCTCGCAAAACAAGGCTTCATTCTCCCATGAATCCAATTCATTATTAATCAGGTTCAATGTGTTTATCTCTGATACCCTGCTGCATAGAGGAAATCGCTATGTGGTCCCCTGAGATGTCTCTGCCACCTTCACATCCCAAAAGTCAAGAAAGAAAATGAATGGCGATTCATTCACTCTACTAACAGAATGAAGGAAGCTGTTCTTGAGAGTGGATGTAATTAAAGATGGCCTTCAAAGAAAACGTTTTGTACCCTGATTTTCTTCTTTATGATGTATAGTAAAGGACTGAAAGACCATTTGAAAGGATTTTTTCTGCCTTTAAAAAAACTCCAAACCTTAAAAATATTTGGAACGTGAAGTCTGGTTACCTCTGGTTTTGCTGGGGAAGTCAGAGGTCTCAGAGATGTAGAACATGAGATGTCTCAATCCTTAAATGAAGAGGTTTGGAATGCTTCTCCCAGGTGTTTCTCAGGCATTTGGAATTAAATATGGATTTACTCACACACACACACACCCCCTTTCTTATAAAGCATAAAAAAAGCAAAGGTGGAGACAGAAATAGAGCACAACCCCAATTCTATTCCTTTGCAGGTCACATGCATATGCTGCAAAAATTCCTTGGCAGTATAAACAATGCTAATCATTGCATCTCAAAGCAAAGCAAGGCTGGGATTAGAACACCCAATTCAATGGGAATTGGGTGTCCAAATTCCTTAATCAATTTTAAAAGTTCCACTCTAAGTCACTTCAAAATTACAGCTTCAAAATTCTGCTCTCTGTCTCAGTGTATTAGCAGTAGGGAGCTTTTCAAAATGTGGCTGCCTTGGGATGATTTGGTTTTTTTAAGGATGAAAAGAAGATGTGCTATTGAACTTTTAGGGCTGATGAGTTCTATCAGCACTGCCAGCAACATTCAGAAGTTACTTAGAATACAATGGGATGGCAGCCCTGCTGAGCCTGGGAACTTCATGGAGGGGCGGCCACATATGCATGGTTAGTCTTCTCAGCATGGTCCAATTTTAGGCCATGATTCTCCAGCTACATCCACATGGGTGCAGAGTTTTGCGTGCAGAGGTGAGGTTGGAAGATTGGGGCCAATAGCCTATGTGCCAATGCACCAACTATTAGGCACTTTTTTCCCCCCATTTAAGCTGCTTGAACAAAACTGCAGACAACCCAATGTAATCATCTGACCATTGTTTTTGGCAGATATTTAATGCCTATTTAAATCAGCCACTATATTTTATCTGCTTTCCACTTTAACTTCTCAGCATTGCACACAATGATTGATATACAACTTTAAAGCCAATGTTAATGATTTGTTTATGCATATTCAAGGAAGCATAACAAATAAATCTCCCATTGTGGTAAAGTTGATGCAAGGGTTGTTTACTATGCAATTATAGTTTATTCATAGCAGTTATTACCTACCTTGCAACAGGACTCAAACACTTGCAAGTTGCCATGCATAAGCAAACTAAGGTTGAGTTATTGGTAGTCTCCTGCACCTGAAATCAGATCACAGGTAACATTAATGCAACTTTAGTATAGTTATGCCACAAATCTCATAGTTGCACTGGTACAACTATGGTTGTAGTTCTGGTCAAACATTTCATTCAAAAGCTTTTCAGCTCAAAATGGCCTTTTTTCAAACACCAAAAAATGGTAAATAGGTTTCCTGAAAAAAAAATCAGATTTTTTTAATGAAATCATGAAAATCTTGTTTTCTAAAATGAAACTGAAAAAAATTCACTGTTTGTTTTTTCCTCATTTACTGTTCCTTCTCTCTCCCTTCACCCTGTCCCTAGTTGTTTTCCCAGTGGAAAAAAGTGAAAACAAAAGAGAAAAGGGAAAAAGAAGAAAGGTGGGGGGAGAGAAAGAAGAGAAAATGGGGGAAAGAAAAACTAAAAAATGTTGGTGTTTGAGTTTTCAGGTTTTTCATTAAGAAATCTAAATTATTTTCAGGAAACATACAATTTTTTTTAATAGTTCTACAGATCTATGATCTCTGGCCTGTGTTACACAGGAGGCCAGACTAGATGATCACAATGGTCCTTTCTGGCCTTGGAATCCATAAGTCTATGGAAGAGAGGGGAACCCTGAAATGGTGCATACGGCAGATCTAAAATAGAGGTTTGCTCCAGTGCAGATACATCTCCGATGGCTGGAATCAGGACAAATCTCCCAGTGTAGACAAGGCTAAAGCCCTGCCTGGATACAAAAATTTGTATCCCCATCCAATCAGCAAAATTGGTCCACGGATATCTGAATCTGTGGCTATCCGCAGATTTACAGGGCTCTAGACAAGACCTTAGATTCATAGATTCCCAGGCCAGAAGGGACCACTATGATCATCTAATCTGATTCCCTGTATAACACAGGCCAGAGAACTTTTCCAAAATTATTCCTAGAGCAGATCTTTTACAAAAACATCCCATCTTGATTTAAAAATTGTCAGCAATGGAAAATCTACCACAATCCTTGGTAATTTGTTCCAATGGTTATTTACTCTCACCATTACATTTTCGCTTTATTTTCAATCTAGCTTCTAAATTCTAGTCTGAATTTGTCTAGCTTCAACTTCCAGCTATTGGATTGTATTAGACCTTTCTCTGTTAGATTGAAGAGGCCATTATTAGATATTTATTCCCCACTTAGGTCCTTATAGACTAATCAAGTCACCCCTTACTTAACCTTCTCTTTGTTAAGCTAAATAGATTGAGCTCCTTGAGTCTATCACTATAAGGCATATTTTCTAATCCTTTAATCATTCTTGTGGATCTTCTTGGAACACTCTACAATTTATCAACATCCTCTTTGAATTGTGGGCACCAGAACTTGACACAGCATTCCAGCAGCAGTCACACCAGTGCCAAATAAAGAGGTAAAATAACCTCTCTATTGCTACTCAAGATTCCCCTGTTTATGCATCCCAGGATGCATTAGCCCTTTTGGCCAGAGTATCACAACTAGGAGCTCAAGTCCAGCTGATTGTCCCTGTAGCAGGCCTCACTGCCCCTTTGGTGCAGGGGGCGGGGATGAGGTGTCAGAACCTCACCACTCTGAAGTTTGCATGCTTGCCTCTCTGTGGGCAGCCCGATGCAGCCTTAAGGCCTCCTTCCACACAATCACCCTTTAGTTGGGGTAGTGTTCCCTAACGGCCAGAGTCCATATAAATCGCTCCCAGCATCCAAGCAGTGCGGCCCAGTGGTGAGAGTCCATATATCCCCCCCTCGCAGGCAAGGTAGCGTGGCCTAGTGGCCAGAGTCCATGTAACTCGGCCCAAACATGAGGGCAGTGTGGCCCAATGGCCAGGGTCCACATAAATCACTCCCAGCATTGGAGCACTGTGGCCCCATGGCTAGAGTCCATGGAAGTCACCCCAGCATCAGGGCAGTGTGGCCCAATGGCCAGCATCCATATAATCACCCCTCTCAGATAGGGTAGTGTGGCCTAGCAGCCAGAGTCCGTACGATTCCCATGCTGGGCCACCCCCCCGACCAGGGTGGGGGCAGGTGACTAGGAGGGATAGGGGGACCCAGCCCCACCCTCTCCACCGGGTCCCTACCTAGGGCCCTGGTAGTGGCAAGTTCCCTTTGCCACCAGCTCAGTGGGGATCTGTCCGAAACACACCGAGCCTCTGTGCAGCTCTAACACCATTTTCCTCTAAAGTTCCCCTGGGTCACTTCCTACCATAACCTGCAGGTCCTCCTTTTCAGGGGGTCCTCTGGTCTGTTTCTCTTCTGTGATGTACTCAGTCTGGGTGTGAGGGCATGTCCCAGCTTGGCTGGCTTCTGGATCCTGCTATGCAGGCTGTCCCTCCTCAGGAGCTGGCGGCATATCTCTTCCCCTCCAGCAGTCAGTCCAGACTGAGCAGCTCTGCAGGCTTTTATACCTGTTCTCCAGTTGGAGCATGCTCAGCAGAGCCTCGGGGCGTGGCTTCCTCTGCTGGGAAGGAAGGTTTAACCCCTGCAGTACCAGTGCAGTGCCGCTCTTCCCCATCACAGTCCCCCAACAAAAAATATTTTTCGGAGTCACTGCTTCGCAGGATAGTGCCCGTCCTGTAAGTGTGGCCTACATTCTTTGTTCCTAGATGTATACATTTACATTTAGGCATATTAAAACTCATACTGTTTACTTACATCCAATTTACCAAACAATCCAGATTGCTCTGAATCAGTGACCTGTCCTCTTCATTATTTACCACTCCCCCAACTTTTGTATCATCTGCAAACTTCGTCAGTGATGATTTCTGTTTTCTTCCGAGGCACTGATAAAAATGCTAAATAGTGAAGGGCCCAGAACTGATCCCTGTGGGACCCCACTGGAAACAGTCCCACTCAATGACAACTCACCGTTTACAGGTACGTTTTGAGACCCTGTCCACACTAAACACTTTTAACCAGGATTTTGTCACATGTTTGTGGCACAGTCACTACGAGCAGTTAGAAGTAACACAGTTCCGTTTGCATCCACATAGTAGCCTACCTCCCAACATTTCAAGTGGCCACTTAGGCTTGGCCCATCCACCCTTTGATAAAGACAGAGGGGTGAACAGAGCAAATACGAGTGGCGCTGCAACCACATGTGCTAGGTCACAACACCACTGAGTTTGGGGGTCTTTTCAAATGTGGGGATGAGGGCAAACTGCCCTTCAACCAGGACAGCAGGCTTGGGGGCCAAAAGTGGGATAGTCCCGCAAAGCCTGGGACAGTTGGGAGGGATGCAGCAGCTTTGTTGCTAACACTGCCATTTGTGTATATCCTCAGCTCTTTCCCTGCTCTAACCTATGCTTTTCATAGAATCATAGAATCTCAGGGTTGGAAGGGACCTCAGGAGATCATCTAGTCCAACCCCCTGCTCAAAGCAGGACCAAACCCAACTAAATCATCCCAGCCAGGGCTTGGTCAAGCCTGACCTTAAAAACCTCTAAGGAAGGAGATTCCACCACCTCCCTGGGTAACCCATTCCAGTGCTTCACCACCCTCCTAGTGAAAAAGTTTTTCCTAATATCCAACCTAAACCTCCCCCACTGCAACTTGAGACCATTACTCCTTGTTCTGTCATCTTCTACCACTTTAGCTGGGAAAGCTTTGCATGCTGGGAAAACACCAGCCTGCCTCAGCAAAAGAGACAGAGTGCTTGGAAGATGTGGACACAGACCTGCATGGTCTACAGCGCATTCTGGGCTGTCCTGTCTCACACAAAGCTGGGAGAAAAGAGGACTGGACAAACCA
Organism: Mauremys mutica; assembly: GCF_020497125.1. NCBI lineage: Eukaryota > Metazoa > Chordata > Testudines > Geoemydidae > Mauremys > Mauremys mutica. The sequence goes on from NC_059077.1 coordinate 128,014,818, forward strand.
ATTATAGAGGGATGGATAGGAGGCCACATCTATACAGCAAAAAACCCCAGTGTGCTGAACTGGTTCCAGGTTGTTTTGATGCAGAGGAATTTAGGGAAGATGCCCACCATTGCTGTCGCACCAGTATCGACTGTGGTGGAAGTGTCTGTGTACACAAGTCACCAGAATTTTTTCTCACCCTTTTGCTTTCAGTTTTAAAATCTTTATCTCTTCCCGCCCCCTCTGTTTTTTTGGCCCCAATACCAACTGTAATAACCTTTGGAAACTAGAGTGACTCAGTCAGTGCTCTCCACGGATACACTTCCTGCTCAACCATTTCCCCACAAATCTCTAAACTATGGAATTTGTTGGCAATAGGAACAAATGGAAATTGAGCAATCGCTGTTAACACACTTTTTAGCAGTTACACTATGTTCTCAGAAGCACGTCTTATTTCCATCCAAACCCTTGATACTATCAATGAGAAATTTCACCAGGCCTTTGCAGTCCTTTTCACAGTGTTTGAGATTTGAATATCTTGGGAAACTTGAGAGGAATTGAGCCTGATGAAGATACAAAGGGAAGGATCAGGCCTGTTTCTACGACAGGCAAGCAAGGGAAAAAGTAGGTCTACATCTTTGGATACGAGCATTGGCATACTGTACATCTACCTTGTTCATTGTGCACTCAATGACCATGATTGTGGGTGTGGAAATTTTGCATGCACATTTTTCATTCATGCAATTGCTCATATATAATTCTAAAATTGTAGATCTCAAGACGCACTCTCTTCTTTTAGGGCTTGGCTACACTTGAGAGTTGCAGCGCTGGTGGAGGCTTTCCAGCGCTGCAACTTAGTAACTGTCCACACCTGCAAGGCACATCCAGCGCTGCAACTCCCTGGCTGCAGCGCTGGCTGTACACCTGGTCTGCTTGGGGTATAACGAGTGCAGCGCTGGTGATGCAGTGCTGCTTGTCAAGTGTGGCCACGCACCAGCGCTGTTATTGGCCTCCAGGATATTAGGAGATATCCCAGAATGCTTTTAACTAAATTACTCTCTTTGTTTTGTTATGATGCCTCTCTTTGTTTTGTTGTGAACTCGGAGCTCTGGGAGCTGCTTATCTAAAAAACAAACAGCTCTTGTTTGCTGTGATCAATCTGTAACTGACTGTGAACAATCAATTGAGATAACCCACTACCTTGCTGTAAATGAGGCAGGCAGGGGGATGAATGTTTGCTTGAGGAGAGAAACAGCGGGGGGAGGGGGAGAAAGGGAATCCGTTGGAGCAGCTGCTTATCTGGTCTGCAGGCTATTTGCAGTTAAGAGTAAATGAGGGGTCGAGGAAATTTTCAGATTTTGCAAGGCAGGAAGCTAACACACAGTGTCGGCTCCAAAAATCCACTCTCTCTCTCTCTCCCCCGCTCCCTGTCACACTCCACCCCACCCCCCTCTTTTGAAAAGCACGTTGCTGCCACTTGAACGCTGGGATAGCTGCCCATAATGCACCACTCCCAACAGCGCTGCAAATGCTGCAAATATGGCCACACTGCAGCGCTGGTAGATGTGAGTGTGGCCACACACCAGTGCTTTCCCTACACAGCTGTACGAACACAGCTGTAACTCCCAGCGCTGCACATCTGCAAGTGTAACCAAGCCCCTAGACTGTTACTGAGTTACAGACAGTCACTTTTCCAGCTCACATCCTTTTGCCTGCAGCCCCCTTTGCTTTAGCTGTGTTGAGATTTCCATCTGCTCAGCTGTGTCTTGCTGCTAACATCTTGTTGTGTTGTGGTGATATTGGTGTAAGCAGATGTCAGCATTTTTTTAAAAGTGGAAATTGAGCTACAGTATGCACATCTAAGAAATTAGAAGTGGCTACAATGGGTAAAATCCCACATCAGAAAATGTAGATGAGGAGGGGTGGATTTTGAAGCAACACATCAAATAACCCTACTCTTGATCAACTCATAGTTGCACTGTTTGATTTAAACACTTCATTAATGCTTTTGTGCCACAGGAGCGGCTGTTATTGAATCATGCTTATTAAAGTAGTGCCTAGAGCCCAACCAAGCTCAGGGACCATGTGCTAGGCACTATACAAACCCCGAGTAATGGACAGTCCCCGGTGATGGATACAGGTGATTGCAGATCCTTCTTGAAGATGGAATTCAATCAGTATGTTTCTTACACTGTCAGTTCAATAGGGCTATGAGGGACCCCCTCATATAACCCCCCCATATTTAGCCATGGTTTAGGAAGACACTTGTATTTTTTTCCCCTCTAGCTAGTTGGAAAACACCATTTGTCTAGTTCTCTGCTAGCAAAACTCCAGTGTTTTCAAGGGAGTTACCCACCAGGTGGGAATTTGGCCCCATGTATGTATGAGTTAAAGGAGGGAGCTGGTTTAAGTCCCTTATTGTCCTCCTTATGCAGTGATGGCAGAATAGACCTTTGTGCAGGGCAGTACTGATGGCAGAACTGGGAGGCAGATTAAGGGCAGAATTTCACCTTTAAGAGTCTTCTATTGGTTTGTTGGTTTGTGGTCAGAGCTCAAATCGAGGGGAATGCAGCCCCCTTGCTGCAATTAACTAAGCTGGTTCATATTTCAAATGAAAGCTCTCCTGGTTAAGTATGTTCCTTTCAAACTTGGATAATTACTCACAAGCTTAATGATATTTAAACAGGAGAATTCAGTTTCCAGCATTGTCAGCCACCCCAGTCAAACCAGGGGTGGCTCTATGTTTTCTGCCGCCCCAAGCATGGCAGTCAGGCGGTCTTCAGTGGCACTTCTGCGGGAGGTCCGCCAGTCACGCAGCTTCGGCGGCGGCTCTGTGGGTGATCTGCCGGTCCTGTGCCTTGGGCGTACCCACCACCAAATTGCCGCCGAAGCTGCGGGACTGGCGCTCTCACACGCTTGCTGCGCTGGTGCCTGGAGCCGCTCCTGGGTCAAACGAACAGCAAGACTAAGGGCTGAAAACAATGGGGCCAGGTCTTCAGCTGGTGTAAGCTAGCCCAGCTTTGTATCAATAGAGCTGTGCTGATTTCTGCAGCGGAGGCTCTGACCCAGTTACTTTGCCTGGTTAACATGTAGGCTTGGCAGCACTGCAAACTGGACACTCTTGCTTGAGACCAAGCACAGTGCAGACACACCTAGCAAAAAGCCTTCACCCTCATCTCTCTTTAAGTGATGAAGAGTTGTCATAAACAAACAGATCAGGGTTAAGGTCTCTTTTACCTGGAAAGGGTTAACAAGCTCAGTAACCTGAGAAACACCTGACCAGAGGACCAATCAAGGGACAGGATAATTTCAAATCTCTGTGGAGGGAAGCCTTTGTCTGTGGTCCTTGTTTGCTCTGTGTTCTCTCTTTGGATCTAAGAGAGGCCAGACATGTCTCCAAGTTCTCCTGGAGTAGTTCCTACGATCCAATAGTGAGTATTAATTAGAAAGGCGGATTAGTCTTATAATTTGATTTCTACATTGGCAATTGTGTGTTTTGCTATAGAATTTCTTTAATTCTGTACTGTTATTGCTTTTACTAAGAAAAAAAGGAGGGGGGATTCTATCCAGAGATTAATAAGTTTAGACCCTGTATATTGTTCCATCTTGGTATTACAGAGACAGTTACTTTCTTTTTATTCTTTAATAAATCTTTTCTGTTAAGGACTTGGTTGATCTTTCCTTGGGTGAATTCTCAGGGAAAGGGGAGGAGGGAGGAGGAAGGCATCCCTCTGTAGTTGAATCCCGGTATCTCTCCTAGGAAAAGGGAGGGGGGAGGAAGCAGGGGGGAATGGTTTATTTCTCCTAGGTGTAAGAACTCCATGGATTTGGGGCTCTTGGGATCCCCAAGGATTTTAGGGAAGGACTGTGTCCCAATACACGTACATTATTGGGTGGTGGCAGCTTTTATCAGATCTAAACTAGGATTTTAGTTTAGGGGAGTCCATGCAGGTCCCCATTTTGGAACCCAACAGCTCTAAGTGGGGGTGAAACCTATGACAAGAGTGGTTTAGGGTATGTCTACACTGCAATAAAAAACCCACAGCTGCAAGCCTCAGAGCCTGGCTCAGTTGACTCAGGCTTGCAGGGCTCAGGCTGTGGGGCTAAATATTGAGTGTAAATATTTGGACTCAGGCTGCAGCATAGGCGCCAGCTTCCTTCGAGTCTGTGGGGCTGTTGCTCAACTCCCTGCTCCACTGCAGGCCCCGGCCCCACCTGACCCCTTCCCCCAAACTCCCACCTCCACCCCGCCTCTTCCTGCTCCTGCTCCGCCCTGGGCCCCGTCCCCACCCCATCCCTTCCCCCATGCCCACACCCCCACCCTGCCTCTTTCCCACCCAGTTCCATCTCCTCCCCTCAGCATGGCCCATCCCCACTCCTCGCCCTTGCTCCCAGAGCCTCCTGCAAGCTGCAAAACAGCCGATCATGGTGTGCGGTAGGCGCTGGGAGGGAGTGGGAGGCGCTGATTGGCCAGGCAGCAGGCAGATGGAGCGGGGAGCTGCTGCCAGTGGGTGATGAGCACCTACTAATTTTTTTTTGAGTCCTGGAGCACCCATGGAGTCAGCACCTATGGGTTGGAGCATAGGCTCTGAGACCTACCCCACTGTGGGGCTTCAGAGCCTCGCCTCGCAGCCTGAGCCCTGCAAGCCTAAGTTAGCTGACCCAGGCCAGCTGCAGCCATGTTGCAAGTCTTTTATTCCAGTACAGACTTAGTCTCCATGCCCAGTTCAGTCCTGGGCCTCTCCAGCCTTTTCCAGCACCCGGCTCACTCACAAAAAACTCTACTCACTCCCCACACCCTACCCAATGCACACAAACCTTATACTGTAAAAAGTGACAGAGAGTCCTGTGGCACCTGATAGACTAACAGACGTATTGGAGCATGAGCTTTTCGTGGGTGAATACCCACTTCGTCAGATGCATGTAGTGGAAATTTCCAGAGGCAGGTATAAATAGGTCCTGTGATGGTGTCGCTGGTGTAGGTATGTGGGCAGAGTTGGCATTGAGATTTGTTGCATGGATTGGTTCCTGAGTTAGAGTTACTATGGTGCGTTTGAGAATATGCTTAAGGTTGGCAGGCTGTCTGTGGGTGAGGACTGGCCTGCCTCCCAAGGCCTGTGAAAGCGAGGGATCGTTGTCCAGGATGGGTTGTAGATCACTGACGATGCGACAAAGTAGGTGCTGTCATCATCATGAATAAGTTAGAATATGAACAAGAGGCTGCTAGGCAGCTCTCTAACTCCACATTCTACAGGCCATTATCCTCTGATCCCACTGATGATTACCAAAAGAAACTACACCGTTTGCTCAGGAAACTCCCTGAGAAAGCACAGGAACAGATCTGTACAGACACATGCCTAGAACCCCGACCAGGGTTATTCTATTTGCTACCCAAGATTCATAAACATGGAAATCCTGGACGCCCCTTCATCTCAAGCATTGGCACCCTAACAGCAGGATTGTCTGGACTCTCTCCTCAGGCCCTATGCTACCAGCACTCCCAGCTATCTTCAAGACACCACTGACCTCCTGAGGAAACTACAATCCATCGGTGATCTTCCAGAAAACACCATTCTGGCCACTATGGATGTGGAAGCCCTCTACACCAACATTCCACACAAAGATGGACTACAAGCCATCAGGAACAGTATCCCCGATAATACCACAGCAAACCTGGTGGCTGAACTTTGTGACTTTGTCCTCACCCACAACTATTTCACATTTGGGGACAATATATACGTCCAAGTCAGCGGCACTGCTATGGGTACCCGCATGGCCCCACAGTATGCCAACATCTTTATGGCTGAATTAGAACAACGCTTCCTTAGCTCTCGTCCCCTAATGCCCCTACTCTATTTGTGCTACATTGATGACATCTTCATGATCTGGACCCATGGAAAAGAAGCCCCCGAGGAATTCCACCATGATTTTAACAATTTCCATCCCACCATCAACCTCAGCCTAGACCAATGCACACAAGCGGTCCATTTCCTAGACACTACTGTGCTAATAAGCGATGGTCACATAAACACCACCCTATACCGGAAACCCACTGACTGCTGTACTTACCAACATGCCTCCAGCTTCCATCCAGGACACACCACATGATCCATTGTCTACAGCCAAGCTCTAAGATACAACCACATTTGCTCCAATCCCTCAGACAGAGAGAAACACCTACAAGATCTCTATCAAGCATTCTTAAAACTACAATACCCACCTGCTGAAGTGAAAAAACAGATTGACAGAACCAGAAGAGTACCCAGAAGTCACCTACTACAGGACAGGCCCAGCAAAGAAAATAACAGAACACCACTAGCTGTAACCTTCAGCCCCCAACTGAAACCTCTCCAGCGCATCATCAAGGATCTACAACCTATCCTGAAGGATGATCCCGCACTCTCACAGATCTTGGGAGACAGGCCAGTCCTTGCTTACAGACAGCTTCTCAACCTGAAGCAAATACTCACCAGCAACCGCACACCATACAACAGAAACACTAACCCAGGAACCTATCCTTGCAACAAAGCCCAATGACAACTCTGTCCACATGTCTATTCAAGTGACACCATCATAGGACCTAATCACATCAGCCATGCCATCAGGGGCTCGTTGACCTGCACATCTACCAACGTGATATATGCCATCATGTGCCAGCAATGCCTCTCTGCCATATACATTGGCCAAACCGGACAATCTCTATGCAAAAGAATAAATGGACACAAATCTGACATCAGGAAACATAACATTCAAAAACCAGTGGGAGAACACTTCAACCTCTCTAACCACTCAGTGACAGACTTGAAGGTGGCAATTTTGCAACAAAAAAACTTCAAAAACAGACTCCAAAGAGAGACTGCTGAAATTAGATACAATTAACTTAGGTTAAAACAGAGACTGGGAATGGTTGGGTCATTACACTAATTGAATCTATTTCCCCATGTTAAGTTCTCCTCACCCTTCTATGGGTCATCTTGATTATCACTTCAAAGGTTTTTTTTTCTCCTGCTGATGATAGCTCATCTCAATTGATTGGCCTCTTACAGTTGGCATGGCTACTTCCACCTTTTCATGTTCTCTGTATGTTTAAATATCTTCTTTCTGTGTGTTCCATTCTATGCATCCAAAGAAGTGGGCTGTAGCCCATGAAAGCTTATGCTCAAATAAATTTGTTAGCCTCTAAGGTGCCACAAGTACTCCTGTTCTTATTGCGGATACAGACTAACCCGGCTGCTGCTCTGAAACCTAGCTGAGGACTGTAGGTGATGGCCAGTGGAGTTCTGTTGGTTTCTTTCTTGGGCTTGTCTTGCAGTAGCAGGCTTCTGGGTACACATCTGGCTCTGTTGATTTGTTTCCTTATTTCCTCGTGCGGGTATTGTAGTTTTGAGAATGTTTGGTGAGGATCTTGTAGGTGTTGGTCTCTGTCTGAGGGGCTGGAGCAAATGCAGTTGTACCTCAGCACTTGGCTGTAGACAATGTTGTGTCTGGGATGGAAGCTGGAGGCATGAAGGTAGGCATAGCGGTCGGTGGGTTTTTGGTATAGGGTGGTGTTAACGTGACTGTCACTTATTGGTACCGTGGTGTCTAGGAAGTGGACCTCCCGTGTAGATTGGTCCAGGCTGAGGTTGATGGTGGGGTGGAAGCTGTTGAAATTGTGGTGGAATTTTTCCAGAGTCTCCTTCCCATGGGTCCAGATGATGAAGATGTCATCAATGTAGCATAGGTAGAGAAGGGTCGTGAGTGGACGAGAGCTGAGGAAGTGTTGTTCCAGGTCAGCCATAAAAATGTTGGCATATTGTGGGGCCATGCGGGTGCCCATAGCGGTGCCACTGATCTGGAGGTATATATTGTCACCAAATTTGAAATAATTGTGCATGAGGATAAAGTCACAGAGCTCAGCAACCAGTTGATTCCACGCCCTGATGATGCCACAGCACAACTGGTTGCTGAGCTCTGTGACTTTATCCTCACGCACAATTATTTCACCTGCATGGCCCCACAATATGCCAACATTTTTATGGCTGACCTGGAACAGACTTCAAAGAGAAACTGTTGAACTTCAGTTCATTTGCAAATTTGACACCATCAGATCAGGATTAAACAAAGACTGTGAATGGCTTGCCAATTACAGAACCAGTTTCTCCTCCCTTGGTGTTCACACCTCAACTGCTAGAAGAGGGCCTCACCCTCCCTGATTGAACTAACTTTGTTGTCTCTAGACTGACTCTTGCCTGCATATTTATACCTGCCTCTGGAAATTTCCATTACATGTGTCTGACGAAGTGGGTCTTCACCCACAAAAGCTTAAGCTCCAATACGTCTGTTACTCTTTAAGGTGCCACAGGACTCTTTGTTGCTTTTTACAGATCCAGACTAACACGGCTACCCCTCTGATACTTGAAACCTTATACTCCATCTATAAAGGTTTTTTACCCTTCTGAACCCATCTGGACAGTCTATGAACCTGCTGAGGAGGAGCCATATGTTCAGCTGGTAAAAATCAGTATAGGCCAAGCAGCAAAGAATCCTGTGGCACCTTATAGACTAACAGACGTTTTGCAGCATGAGCTTCCGTGGGTGAATACCCACTTCTTCGGATGCAAGTATAGGCCAAGTGACTTCAATTAAGTTATGCCAGTTTACATCAATTGAGGATCTGGCTCATGTTTGTATATATCAAAAGTGATTTTGGTTTTTCAAGCCAGTCAGCTGCTGAGAAGCAGTTCGGGGCTGCGTACATACCATGCAATTATTAGGATTATCAGCTATTCTGCACACAGGGGATAGATTTTGGTTCCAGAATCACATGGCAATGAAAAGAGGAATCTCCATTAGCCAGCAAAAATACAAAGGATTTTATTCACTCTTTACTCAGCCACAAACGGGCTATGTATCTTTCTCACAGTTATGAACCTCCAGTATAGCAACTTCATCTTTTTGATTACAACTGTATTTAAGAAAATACCAGCTGTTAAATTAATGTGAGCAGGAAGGAAACAGAAAACTACAAAAACTTGCAAATATTCATTATAGACACTGGAATGTGGAAGTACGGTATGCTTTGACATGCAGACTAACCACAGCTCGTATACAATTTATTGACTGCACCCTACAAATGATGCTTCATACACCTATGTGTGTCATAAGATGGGCCCAAGGCTAGTGTGAAATTAATACCAGTAACTGGATTTTTATGCCAACAAGCCCTTATAATTATGTGGTTGCCAAAAACAAGGTGGCTATTACAGTGTGTGAGCTAGCACATGCAATGGTTCAATAGTGAAGAATGACCTTCTGTAGAAAGCAGACTGGGTGAGTGCACTAGGTTCGGTCTTTTGGAAGCCTGGGCTAAAATATGAGAAGTGACACCCTCTGTTTTTGGGTGCCCAATCTGAGACAAGATTATAGAGGGGCTGATTTTCAGAGGGGGGATGCTCAGCACTTTTAAAAACTCAAGCTCCTTTAAGGTGTCTCAAGTTGTGCACCCCAAGTCACTAGCCAAAGCCTTCACAATTTAAGCCCTGGGTTCCAATTTGCAATCTGCATTTGGTCACAACTGAGATGGTCTTAACTTAATTACATTCATCTATCTCAGATGGCCACCACACACTTTGGTGCACAATACAACACAACTGAGTCTCTGCTCAGGAGCTAGAATATCAAGTGCTTTGCAGGTAGGGATTAGCAGAGTTTGCACTTAACCCCAAACTATCGTGTTTTGATTTCAATGAACTCAGAGCTTCACTAAGAACAAAAAGAATAGAACAAAGTTAAGTGTAAACCAGGATTTTTTCTGCAAATCCCATTAGGATTAAACTATTCTGGCTATAACTAGAATATCAGGGTTGGAAGGGACCTCAGGAGGTCATCTAGTCTAACCCCCTGCTCAAAGCAGGGCCAATCCCCAGACAGATTTTAGCCCCCAATCCCTAAATGGCCCCCTCAAGGATTGAGCTCACAACCCTGGGTTAAGCAGAGCAGGCCAATGCTCAAACCACTGAGCTCTCCCTCCCCCTAGATAGCCTGCCAAACAACATGCCTTAATGACTGTAAGACACTACTGTTAGGGAACCTGTGTACATGCTATAAGGAAATCTAATGATAAATTACATACTAAAAACTCCATTAAAAGAACATTAAGTTTGCAAAGTCAAGTACTCAAAAGTTAGGAAATGCCAGAACTAAGGTTGCCTGTGCAAGCTTAATTCACGCCCCCTGCACATATATGCTAGGATACAGTCTAATTATCTAATCACATACTATTTCCCCCACCCTTAGGACACCTGCCTGAATCAGTGCACAGGATGGTCAATAATTTGTTTTCTCCTCATTGTTCAAGGTGTGGCCCTAGGCCATATTTACTGCACACTACTGTGTAGACATACCCTTAGCCACAATTCCACTTTCAGAGTTTGGAACATCTTTTCTGAGGTGCCACAAGGGGATGTTACAAATCTGTTATAAAGCTGACCAAAATGTGAATTCACGTCTGGGCTTGCTATAAGACATTTCATTCTACTGAGTGATAATTAATGCCTGAATTTAATTAGGCTAAATTCATTAGTATTCATAAAGTGTTCTGAGCTCTTCAGATGGATGGAGCTTTATGCACATTCATTACTGTGCTATTAGAACTAACCGGCTACTACTGCCATCTCTGAGCTCCAGGGATATGGGTTCATTAACTGGGCTACTGCAAAAGTTGCACCAGTGTAATTAAATTAGTTACACTGATGCAAACCCCTGTGTACACACTGATTTTGGTTAAAGAAAAACTCTTTAACTTAACCCTGCTCTTAATTTAAATTAAGACAAAATAATCCTTGTTTAAACTGAAATAAACTGGCACAGAAGACTGTGTGGACACTTAACTAAATCAGTTTAAAATCACACCTTAAATTGGAGTTACCCTCTCATGTAGACAAGCCCATGGATGCAAGTTTATCTGCAGTACTCACACTGCAGTGCAGCAGTAGGGAAGATGTAACTGACCTTCATAGTTAATATTCCATTTAGATAAATAGAAGCACTTCACACTTCTCTCACATCTATTGTTTCAGGCTCTCTTCAGGCTCAGGCAGATAGCCGTTTGTCACACAATTAAAAAGGTCACCATCACAATAATCTAAAAAATGAGGCCTTGTCTACACACTGCTTGGAAACCTAGGACTGGTCTATACCACAGACCTACAGAGGTATAACTATGTCGCTCAGGCATGTGAAAAATCCACACCCCTGAGCAACGTACTTACACTTAGCTAAAGCTTTTTATATGGTCTCCCACAGTATTCTTGACAGCAAATTTAAAAAGTATGGATTGAATGAAAGGACTATAAGGTAGATAGAAAGCTGGCTAGCTCATCGGGCTCAATGTGTAGTGATCAATGGCTCAAACTGGAGTGCCCCAGGGGTCTGTCCTGGGGCCGGTTTTGTTCAACATCTTCATTAATGATCTGGATGATGGGATGGATTGCACCCTCAGCAAGTTTGCAGATGACATTAAAATGGGAGGAGAGATAGATACACTGGAGGGTAGGAATAGGGTCCAGAGTGACATAGACAAATTAGAGGATTAGGCCAAAAGAAATCTGATGAGGTTCAACAAGGACAAGTCCAGAGTCCTGCACTTAGGACAGAAAAATCTGATGCTGGGGACTAACTGGCTAAGTGGCAGTTCTGCAGAAAAGGACCTGGGGATTACAGTGGATGAGAAGTTGGATATGAGTCAACAGTGTGGCCTTGTTGCCAAGAAGGTTAATGGCATATTGGGCTGTATTAGTTGGAGCATTGCCAGGAGATTGAGGGAAGTGATTATTCCCCTCTATTCAGCACTGGTGAGGCTACACCTGGAGTATTGCATCCAATTTTGGTCCCCCCACTACAGAAAGGATGTGGACAAATTGGAGGGAGTCCAGCGGAGGGCAACGAAAATGATTGGGGGTTGGGGCACATGACTTATGAGGCAAGGCTGAGGGAACTGGGTTTATTTAGTCTGCAAAAGAGAAGAATGAGGGGGTATTTGATAGCAGCCTTCAACTACCTGAAGGGGGGTTCCAAAGAGGATGGAGCTTGGCTGTTCTCAGTGGTGGCAGATGACAGAACAAGAAGCAATGGTCTCAAGTTGCAGTGTGGGAGGGCTAGGTTGGATATTAGGAAACACTATTTCACTAGGAGGGTGGTGAAGCACTGGAATGGGTTACCTAGGGAAGTAGTAGAATCTCCATCCTTAGAGGCTTTTAAGGTCAGGCTTGACAAAGTTCTGACTGGGATGAGGGGGGAGGGATAGCTCAGTGGTTTGAGTATTGGCCTGCTAACCCCAGGGTTGTGAGTTCAATCCTTGAAGGGGCTATTTAGGGAACTGGGGTAAAAATCTGTCTGGGGATTGGTCCTGCTTTGAGAAGGGGGTTGGACTAGATGACCTCCTGAGGTCTCTTCCAACCCTGATATTCTATGATTCTATGAACCTCCCATGTAGACGGCGCCAACTTTCCCCGGTGCTGGTGGGTGCTTGTGCCCCCTGCCCCAACTCCACCCTTTCCCCAAAGTCCCTGCTCCAACTCTGCCTCTATTGGACCCCTTCCCCAAATTCCTGCTCCGGCCCTGCCGCATTCCCCCTCCTCCCAGCCATGTGAAACAGCTGTTTCACAGCACAAGCACTGAGAACTAGGGGGAAAAAGTGGGCACATGGCACACTCCAGGGAGGAGGTGGAGGCGGCGGTGAGCTTCTGGTGGTTGCTGAGCACCCACCAATTTTTCCCCGTGGGTGCTCCAGCCCTGGAGCACCCATAGAGTCGGCGCCTATGGACAGCACTATTGGTAGGAGAGCTTCTCCCACCAACATAGCTACTGCTCTCCCATGTCGGCTTAGAGCATCTTCGGTAAGAGCTACAGCAGTGCAGCTGCACCAATGCTGCATTTTAAGTGTAGATGTGCCCTTAGTTATGTCAGAGCAACCTCCTTAGTTGGGTTTCCTGAAATCAGTTTAAGAGTGCCTCTAGTTACATCAGTACGAGTCCTAATTTTTTAAATGAAAGCTTAGATTCATGAGTGCAAGCATATGACAGTTTCAAAAAATGGAGAATTATGCAGTTATTTTTGCAGCTGTATAATCACATTACCATAGGCAGCAGGTTTGTATAATTTTTGGTGGTGCCCAAAATGGCAGTGCCCCCCAACTCCTGCCCTGTAAGCTGATATAAAATGAAGCTACAACATGTCAGTACCACAAGATGACAAGGGTCAATTAAAAGTGGAAAGTCAGAAGCAGCACTTGCCTGCTTCTATATCATAGAATCATAGAATCTCAGGGTTGGAAGGAACCTCAGGAGGTCATCTAGTCCAACCCCCTGCTCAAAGCAGGACCAAACCCAACTAAATCATCCCAGCCAGGGCTTTGTCAAGCCTGACCTTAAAAACCTCTAAGGAAGGAGATTCCACCACCTCCCTAGGTAACCCATTCCAGTTCTTCACCACCCTACTAGTGAAAAAGTTTTTCCTAATATCCAACCTAAACCTCCCCCTCTGCAACTTGAGACCATTACTCCTTGTTCTGTCATCTTCTACCACTGAGAACAGTCTAGATCCATCCTCTTTGGAACCCCCTTTCAGGTAGTTGAAAGCAGCTATCAAATCCCCCCTCATTCTTCTCTTCTGCAGACTAAACAATCCCAGTTCCCTCAGCCTCTCCTCATAAGTCATGTGCTCCAGCCCCCTAATAATTTTTGTTGCCCTCTGCTGGACTCTCTCCAATTTATCCACATCCTTCTTGTAGTGTGGGGCCCAAAACTGGACACAGTATTCCAGATGAGGCCTCACCAGTGCTGAATAGAGGGGAATGATCACATCCCTCGATCTGCTGGAAATGCCCCTACTTATACAACCCAAAATGCCATTAGCCTTCTTGGCAACAAGGGAACACTGTTGACTCATATTCAGCTTTTCGTTCACCGTAACCCCTAGGTCCTTTTCTGCAGAACTGCTGCCCAGCCATTCGGTCCCTAGTCTGTAGCAGTGCATGGGATTCTTCTGTCCTAAGTGCAGGACTCTGCACTTGTCCTTGTTGAACCTCATCATATTTCTTTTGGCCCAATCCTCTAATTTGTCTAGGTCCCTCTGTATCCTATCCTTACCCTCCAGCGTATCAACCACTCCTCCCAGTTTAGTGTCATCTGCAAACTTGCTAAGGGTGGAGTCCACACCATCCTCCAGATCGTTAATGAAGATATTGAATAAAACCGGCCCCAGCACCGACTCTTGGGGCACCCCACTTGATACCGGCTGCCAACTAGACATGGAACCATTGATCACTACCCGTTGAGCCCGACCATCTAGCCAGTTTTCTATCCACCTTACCGTCCATTCATCCAGCCCAGACTTCTTTAACTTGCTGGCAAGAATACTGTGGGAGACTGTATCAAAAGCTTTGCTGAAGTCCAGAAATAGCACATCCACTGCTTTCCCCTCATCCACAGAGCCGGTTATCTCATCATAGAAGGCAATTAGGTTAGTCAGGCATGACTTGCCCTTGGTGAATCCATGCTGACTGTTCCTGATCACTTTCCCCTCCTTTAAGTGGTTCAGAATTGATTCCTTGAGGACCTGTTCCATGATTTTTCCAGGGACTGAGGTGAGACTGACTGGCCTGTAGTTCCCTGGATCTTCCTTCTTCCCTTTTTTAAAGATGGGCACTACATTAGCCTTTTTCCAGTCATCCAGGACCTTCCCCGATCGCCATGATTTTTCAAAGATAATGGCCAATGGCTCTGCAATCTCATCGGCCAACTCCTTTAGCACCCTCAGATGCAGCGCATCCGGCCCCATGGACTTGTGCTCGTCCAGCTTTTCTAAATAGTCCCTAACTACTTCTTTCCCCACAGAGAGCTGGTCACCTCCTCCCCATACCATGCTGCAGAGTGCAGCTGTCTGGGAGCTGACCTTGTCTGTGAAGACAGAGGCAAAAAAAGCATTGAGTACACTAGCTTTCTCCACATCCTCCGTCACTAGGTTCCCTCCCTCATTCAGCAAGGGCCCACACTTTCCTTGACTTTCTTCCTGTTGCTAACATACCTGAAGAAACCCTTCTTGTTACTCCTAACATCTCCGGCTAGCTGCAACTCCAAGCGTGATTTGGCCTTCCTAATTTCACACCTGCATGCCTGAGCAATACTTTTATACTCCTCCCTGGTCATTTGTCCAAACTTCCACTTCTTGTAAGCTGTTTTTTTGTGTTTAAGACGAGCAAGGATTTCACTGCTAAGCCAAGCTGGTCGCCTGCCATATTTACTTTTCTTCCTACACATCGGGATGGTTTGTTCCTGCAACCTCAATAAGGTTTCTTTAAAATACAGCCAGCTTCCCTCAACTCCTTTCCCCGTCATGTTATTCTCCCAGGGGACATTGCCCATCAGTTCCCTGAGGGAGTCGAAGTCTGCTTTTCTGAAGTCCAGGGTCTCTGTTCTACTGCTCTTCTTTCTTCCTTGTGTCAGGATCCTGAACTCGACCATCTCATGGTCACTGCCTCCCAGGTTCCCATCCACTATTGCTTCCTCTACTATTTCTTCCCTGTTTGTGAGCAACAGGTCAAGAAGAGCTTTTCCCCTAGTTGGTTCCTCCAGAACTTGCACCAGGAAATTGTCCCCTACACTTTCCAGAAACTTCCTGGATTGTCTGTGCACCGCTGTATTGCTCTCCCAGCAGATATCAGGTTGATTAAAGTCACCCATGAGAACCAGGGCCTGTGATCTAGCAACTTCTGTTAGTTGCTGGAAGAAAGCCTCGTCCACCTCATCCCCCTGGTCTGGTGGTCTGTAGCAGACTCCCACCACGACATCACCCTTGTTGTTCATACTTCTAAATTTAATCCAGAGACTCTCAGGTTTTTCTGCAGTTTCATACTGGCGCTCTGAGCAGTCATACTGCTCTCTCACATACAACGCAACTCCCCCACCTTTTCTGCGCTGCCTATCCTTCCTGAACAGTTTATATCCATCCATGACAGTCCAATCATGTGAGTTATCCCACCAAGTCTCTGTTATTCCAATTACATCATAATTCCCTGACTGTGCCAGGACTTCTAGTTCTCCCTGCTTGTTCCCCAGGCTTCTTGCATTTGTGTATAGGCACTTAAGATAACTCGCTGATTGTCCCGCTTTCTCGGTCTGAGACAGGAGTCCTCTCCTCTTGCAGTCTCCTGCTTGTGCTTCCTCCCGGAATCCCACTTCCCCACTTACCTCAGGGCTTTGGTCTCCTTCCCCCGGTGAACCTAGTTTAAAGCCCTCCTCACTAGGTTAGCCAGCCTGCTTGCAAAGATGCTCTTCCCTCTCTTTGTGAGGTGGAGCCCGTCTCTGCCTAGCAATCCTTTTTCTTGGAAGACCATCCCATTGTCAAAGAATCCAAACCCTTCTCTCCGACACCATCTGCGTAGCCATTCGTTGATTTCCACGATTCGACGGTCTCTACCCTGGCCTTTTCCTGCCACAGGGAGGATAGACGAGAACACCACTTGCGCCTCAAACTCCTTTATCCTTCTTCCCAGAGCCACGTAGTCAGCAGTGATACGCTCAAGGTCATTCTTGGCAGTATCATTGGTGCCCACGTGGAGAAGCAGGAAGGGGTAGCGATCCGAGGGCTTGATGAGTCTCGGCAGTCTCTCCGTCACATCGTGAATCCTAGCCCCTGGCAAGCAGCACACCTCTCGGTTTTCCCGGTCAGGGCGGCAGATAGATGACTCAGTCCCCCTGAGGAGAGAGTCCCCGACCACCATCACCCTCCTCCTCCTCCTCTTGGGAGTGGTGGTCGTGGAACCCCCATCGCTAGGACGGCGCATCTCATGCCTTCCAATCAGTGGAGTCTCCTTCTGCTCTGTTCCCTCAGGTGTATCCTCCACTCCACCCTCTGCGCTAGTACCTGCGGAGAGAATATGAAAACGGTTGCTCACCTGTATCTGTGTTTCTGGTACATGGATGTTTCTGGTACTCTTTCCCCTTCTGGAAGTCACATGCCGCCAATTATCCTTGCTGGCCTTCTGTCCCCGCTGTGTAGCCTGCTCTGAATCTTCAGAACATTGTGCCCGCTGAAGCTGATCCTGACGTCTATCCAGGAAATCCTCATTTTCTTTTATGGAACGCAGGGTTGTTATTCGTTTCTCCAGACCTTGAATCTTCTCTTCCAATATGGAGATCAGCTTGCACTTTGTACAGACAAAGTCGCTCCTATCCTGTGGAAGGAAGACAAACATGGCGCATCCTGTGCAGGTCACAATGGCGGATTGCTCAGCATCCATGGTCTCTTCCTTCTAAGAGCTCTCTCCAGGCGAACTCCCAGGCAAACTCCTTCTTGTTTGCCTCTCTGCTGTTCGCTGCTCAGCTGGTTCGCAGCTGACTGCCTTTTTATAACAGTCAGGCCCAGCTGGAACAAAGCACTCCCAAATGAAACTGGTCAAACAAGCAATCAAACAATCAAGCACACAGTCAAACTGCCAAACTGCCCCCCCAACAGACACTCAGATACTCACCAGCGCAGTCCCCCTACTGCAGCACTTAGTGTACCTCTGCAGGTACAGTATTATATTTTGTTGCACCTGTTGTGACAAAGTGGGAATGTTCTTAATGTTTTCTCTGAATACTGTGTGGGTGCCTCAGTTTCCCCTGCAAGGTGCCAATTGAAGGTGTTGGGGACAAAGAAATCAGGTGGCCTCCTTGTCCGGAAGAGACACAAAGACCAGAGTGTCAGTTTGGAGCTGGCTGAGGAAATGGGGAGAGGCCCAGAACTTGGGTCTAGGCTCCCCACCCTCCAAGATGGACCTGACTGAGGGGTCCTGTTTTCTGTACCTATAAGCTCTGTTCTAGACTGTGTCCCTGTCGTCTAATAAACCTTCTGTTTTACCGGCTGGCTGAGAGTCACGTCTGACTGCGGAGTTGGGGTGCAGGGACCTCTGGCTGCCCCAGGACCTGCCTGGGCAGACTCGCTGCAGAAAGCGCAGTGTGGAAGGGCTGAATGCTCTGAGGTCAGACCCAGGAAGGTGTAAGCTTCTTGCCCTGGAGACAGTCTGCTCAGAGAGAGGAGGCTCTCCCAGAGTCCTGACTGGCTTTGTATGGAGTTGTTCCAGAACATCCCAGCATCCCCTTTCACACCATGCGCTTCCCGGAAGTCTGCACAGGCACTGACACTCCCTCCTCTGGCCTTTGTCTCTTTTCCAGGCATTAGGAGGCCACCTGATCTCTTTGTTCTCCAACACCGTCAGTTGCACCTTGCAGGAGAGCGGCCCAGGCCATCAGTTACCAGGAGACAGGGTTTCAGCCATTCTCCGTGCAGACGGCATCACACTGGCCCTCTGGGGCTCTACAACAATCACACCCCCTTATCCCACCATCTAGATCCCTGAGAAATGCATAGGGGAAACTGAGGCACCCACACAGTAGTCAGAGAAAACATTAAGAACATTCCCACTTTGTAACACCTGTATACGACTAGCTATATACTTTAAAGGGTGTAAAATAACCAAGTATTGTGCTAAACACAATGATACTCCAAACTGACCACCAAATTTAAGTTGTGCATTTTTCCCCTCAGGTGAGGTGTCTGGGGTGGGGCTGGGGATGAGGGGTTCACAATGCAGGAGGGTGCTCAGGGTTGGGGTGCTGGGGGCACAGACTCTGGGGTGGGGCAGGGGATAAGGAACTTGGGGTGCAGACAGGCTGCCCCAGGACTAGGGCCAGAGAGGATCCCCCACACACATTGGCAGCAGCAAGCTCCAGGGGAGGGAGCCCTCCTCTTCCCCCCCACCCCCATCCCAGCAGCACACTCACTGTGCACCATGGTCACTGCACATGCTCCTAGGGCCTCTCTCAGGTCCAGAAAGCCCACTCCCCTCCCCTATGGTGGGTACCGGGGGGGGGAGGGGGAGGGGGGTTGCCATCACATGTGGCCTCCCCTGCTGCTGCCCCTCACCATAGCCTCACTGGGGATGGGGCTGCCCCTTGCCCAGCATGGGGCAGGAGTGGGGACTGCAGGGTGGTGGCTGGGGGTGGGGGGCAGGTTGTCACAAAATTCACCCAAGCCCCAGCTGCTCAGGTCTAGGAAGCCCCCTCCCCCATCTCCCCTGTGGTTGGTGGGTGCTGGGGGGGAAGGGGACTGCCATCACGTGGCTTCCTTCCTCCCCTGCTGCAGCCTGCTGCCCCTCACTCTAGCCTCACTGGGGATGGGGGATGAGGCTGCCCCTTGCCCAGCATTGGGCAGGAGTGGGGGCTGTGGGGGGGGGCGGATCATAGGGTCAAACCTCACCGGAGCCCCAGCAGCTGCTCAGGTGAGCGAGGTCCACTCCAGATGTCCATCTCCTGGCCAGAAGTCCCCTTGGCGTCTCCTCCAGGTGGGTGCCAGGGGACGGGAGAGAGGGCTCCCAAGCACGTGTGTGCCTCCTCCCCCCTCCTCTCTCCCCCTCCCCCTCCTGAGGTGCTCCAGCAGTCTGCTGGCCACTGCTCTCTATAGCCCTTAGGCAGAAGCAGCATCAGGCAGCCGGCAGCACAAGCAAGGGAGAGGCACGGGCTGTTTTCTTTCAGGCAGGGAAGCTCCGAGGCGCGGAGGGGGGGCAGGGCCTGCTCCAGGCAGGGCCAGGGGAGAAACCCAGCTCCAAATGTTGGTGGAGCACAGCCCCCAGCCTTGACTATTCCTGGTGCTCGGGCACCACCAGCCCATATAACCTGCCGCCCCTGCACATTACATGTGCGGCTCTCTTAAATTATAAAACTATCAGTAAGGGATAGGGTTTTTTTTGAATTGCCAGCTATGTATTGCTAATAACATAAAAATTCTAAGGGCCCTAGTTTTTGCCTCTGTGATTCTATAATTTTCATGTGAATTTACATGGGAGGCCAGTGTTTAAGTTGTCTAGTATAAATTACCATACACATGATTTGATTTCTGCTGTCAGGAAAGTCATGCACGAATTGAAGTCCACACATATTGCATGGCCCACAAGAGTGCCAAAAGGATAGAATTATACCTAAACAGTCATATCTGTACCCACACCATTCCAAAGAACACCTGAAATGTGTTTCTCGTGCCTCTGAACACATCCACTCTGCTGAAGAGCAAAAAAAATGCATTAAGCATAACTTTAAAATAATCCTTAGATAAATTTATTATCTTAATGAAAAGTAATATCTATTGTGCTTAAATATTAATCAACTTCTTGTTCCAATCAACCGATCTTGACAGCTGCTTTTACATTGTAAATAAACTCTGTCTCAACTCTGTCCATTGTCTGTAATAATTGCCCTTTTAAGCCTAGGCAGTGTTACTGCAGTGCATGCTGGGAATTGTGGGTCTTCTGGCTCTCTCAGATATATACTTTCACCGGATGCACTACAGTTCCCAGGTCACAGTCTATTGTCCTAGGCAAAGCAGCAGCAGTTTCACATTAAGCTCTACTTTGATCTTTCCTTTACAGTTCTTGTCCTGAAAATGACTAACTGGAAATGATCTGAACACTTGTCAAGAAGAGTGGATGTGTTCAGAGGCACAGGAAACAAAGCCATGTAGTGGCTTTTTGTGCGCAGTTTGTCCACAGACAAAATGCATTTCTGTACAATGAAAAGTGGAGTTTGCTGGAGGTTTTGGCATTACTTGTTCAGTGTGCTCATCTGGCTCAGCTGGACATTGCTATCTTTTGTTTTAAAGAGAGACTGTTGAAAACAAAATTAATATAATTGTTACTGAAATAAAAAGCCCACTTAGGTTTTGACAGGTAGAATTCACCCCTGTTTTCGGTGTTGTACCCACGCTGGTCCCAGAATATTAGAGTCACCCAGATATATGTACTTTGTTACCAGGCATTATTCATATACCCAGCACCTTCAAGTTAGAACCCACACTGAAGCTTCTTATGTTTAAGAATAATGGACTGTCATAGGTCTTCTCCCCCACTTGGAGCTGTTGGGTTCCAAGATGGGGACCTGCATGGACTTCTCTAAACTAAAATCCTAGTTTAGATCTACTACGCTGCCACCAGCTAGGTTTTTAAGTGTCTAGCACACTCCCTGTTCCCCTGAACTTTCCCTGGGGAACACAGATCCAACCACCTTGAATCTCAGCACAAAGGGAAGCAGCCCACTTCCCCCCTCCCTCTCTCCTAGCCACTCTGGAGAGATACACACCGATTCAACTCTGTGAATCAACCTCAGGAGGAACTCACTCTTCCCCCCTCCCCTTCCCTTGAATCTCCACACGAGAAGGAATTAACCAAGTCCAAAGAAAAGAAAAGAATTTATTAAAAGAACAAAAAGAAAGTATACTATTTCTGTAATACCAGGATAGAACAATACACAGAGTCTAAATTATAAACCTGGAGAGAACTCCCCCTCCCCCTTTCTTTCTCAGTAAAAGCAAAGTACAGCAATAGAAATAAAGAGATTCCTTTAGCAAAACACACAATTGCCAATACAGAAATAAAAGTAAAAAAAAAAATAATTCGCCTTTCTAATACTCACTAGACTGAATAGATGAAAAATACTGCAGAAACCTGGGAGGACTTGATTAAGATGTCTGGACTCTCTTAACTCCCAAGAGAGACTCAACTCAAAACAAAGAACACAGAAAAAAAACTTCCCTCCACAGAGATTTGAAATTATCTTGTTCCTGATTGGTCCTCTGGTCAGGTGGTCATCAGGTACTGCTTGTTAACCCAGTACAGGTAAAAGAGACCTTAACCCTTAACTAACTGTTTATGACATGGACAAAGCAGCTGATTTCACCTTCTGATGTGTCCAACTGAGACAAGCTTAGCACAGCTCCTAGTTCCTTGTGCACTAGACTCCCTGTGAATGAGCTTCTGCCATCAGACCACAAAGGTCTCAGCGGTAACATGCAGACTCTCTGGGCACCAGGGTGGGGGGATTCCCTGGCCTAAGTGGTGAAGTTAGCTATAGAACAACCCTAGTCCAACATTTAGAGTCTTCTATTTTCAATTTTTGTAATATTCATTAACTTGAATCCTACCACATGCCTTACTGTAACCCTTCCTAGTAGAACTGAGACTGACTTATAGAAATGCATGGCTAATAAGCAGAGAAGATGGTCCAAAATTACTCACTGTTGAAGCATGTCTATACAGTATTGTTTGCTCAGACATTTTTTCTTGTTAAGTGCGCTCAGAAATGTGTGCAATTCAGCAGCCAACCACTGTCTCCTCTCACACACCTTGCTTTTAGACGATACATAGAATCATAGAATCTCAGGGTTGGAAGGGACCTCAGGAGGTCATCTAGTCCAACCCCCTGCTCAAAGCAGGACCAAACCCAACTAAATCATCCCAGCCAGGGCTTTGTCAAGCCTGACCTTAAAAACCTCTAAGGAAGGAGATTCCACTACCTCCCTAGGTAACCCATTCCAGTTCTTCACCACCCTACTAGTGAAAACGTTTTTCCTAATATCCAACCTAAACCTCCCCCTCTGCAACTTGAGACCATTACTCCTTGTTCTGTCATCTGCTACCAGTGAGAACAGTCTGAATCCATCCTCTTTGGAACCCCCTTTCAGGTAGTTGAAAGCAGCTATCAAATCCCCCCTCATTCTTCTCTTCTGCAGACTAAACAATCCCAGTTCCCTCAGCCTCTCCTCATAAGTCATGTGCTCCAGACCCCTAATCATTTTTGTTGCCCTCCGCTGGACTCTCTCCAATTTATCCACATCCTTCTTGTAGTGTGGGGCCCAAAACTGGATACAAGTAATGCCTATGAGTTATTAGTTTGCTCTCTGCCTTGATAAGCAGGCGCTTCTCATACTTTGTTTGCACTTTGAATAGAACTGAGATAAATGTTTTAAAAATGAAAAGCTGCCATGCCAGCTGTTTGTGCTAGTTCTCATCTAAAACACACACCATTATCCATTTTGTGTGCACAAATGGATGCATTCACATTTCTCTAAGTCCATGTAAAATACAATCCTAGGAAAGCACGTACGGTATGTGTGCTTAAGTTTTTATGCATCATGCCATTCTATAGGAAAGGGACAAGCACTGTATTTGCTGATGTACTGTTTTATACCCACAAATCTAGAAAATTCAGAAAGGCCTAGTTTACATTGGATGTTTCACCTGTTGATGTCTGCTCCTGGGATAGCTGACCAAGTGAAAATCTCTAGTATAAAGGAGCTAAAGCTCTGATGATTTTGAACCAGTGCAGCTCTGACAATGGCTGAAATCAGCAAATTTTCAATGAAGACAAGGCCTAAACATCTATCCTTAAATCCTCATGACATTGAAATTGACACTGGGATGCATTCTCAGCCGGCTTAGGCTTTTGCTGGACAACTTCAATAGGTGTCACTGGAAAATAACTTTTGAGAAAATGAAAAAAATATCCATTTTTGTTGAGATTTCAGGTTTTTATAGTACACCAAAACCCCAATATTTGAGGAGGTTAAACTGAAATTTTTCAGTTTCCAGGCTAACAAAAACCTGA
Organism: Mauremys mutica; assembly: GCF_020497125.1. Taxonomy (NCBI): domain Eukaryota; kingdom Metazoa; phylum Chordata; order Testudines; family Geoemydidae; genus Mauremys; species Mauremys mutica. The sequence continues at coordinate 128,038,253 of NC_059077.1, forward strand.
AGAATGTCAAAAGGAAACTTTCAAGGAAAATTAGAAAAAATTTAAACCTTGTTAAAATACTTTGTAAAAAAAATGTAAGTCACTTCCCGGCCAGCTATAGCTGCCCCTTTAAAGCTGTGTATATCAGCCTGAGAATGCAGAACCCATATTACAGAGCAGTGGTTCTCAGACTTTTGTATTAGTGACCCCTTTCATACAGCAAGCCTCCCTTTACGAATTAAAAATACATTTTTTATATTTAACACTATTATAAATGGTGGCAGCGAAGCAGTTTGGGGATGGAGGCTGACAGTTTGCGACCCCCACATAATAACCTCATGACCCCCAGTTTGAGAACCCCTATTACAGAGGCTGGTAGGCACAATATGCTGTTAATGACTGCAATGTCAGAGCCCAAGTCTCTGCTTTAAGGGGCACTCCAAGTAGTTCTATATAAACATAATATTTCTTTTTTCAAGGATGCAGAATTGTCATTATTTACATCATTCCCAAAGCATGCTAGGTGCTTAGCAGAAAAATAAGGTGATGAGCTAAGAAGTGTATAATCTGAGGCCAAGATGATGCTCTAATTGAAATCAGTGACAAATCTCTCACTGACATCAGCAAGTACAGAATTGGGCCCTAATTTTATTATATGACAACACCAGTGAATTTTTTTTAATAGCCACATTTCTTTAAAAGCAGCAAAGAATCCTGTGGCACCTTATAGACTAACAGACGTTTTGCAGCATGAGCTTTCGTGGGTGAATACCCACTTCTTCGGATGCAAACGAAGAAGTGGGTATTTGCATCCGAAGAAGTGGGTATTCACCCACGAAAGCTCATGCTGCAAAACGTCTGTTAGTCTATAAGGTGCCACAGGATTCTTTGCTGCTTCTACAGAACCAGACTAACACGGCTACCCCTCTGATTTCTTTAAAAAGCACTTTCAGTTCCTCAGTTGTGGCATAGGAAAAGCTCATTGATTTCAGAGCAATTCTTGGAATCAGAAGGAGTTTTGCCTACACTAGGAGTGCTTTTGTTCAGAGTCTATACACACACACACTCAGAGTAATTCTGTAAGCTATAAAGTTTAGTTGGAGCCACAGGATTTGGCTTGTTCATTGTGCTCATCAAGCTCAATTGAACTGTGTTGCAATTTTGACAAAAGAAACATTGTGCAAAATATTAATTGTACAATGAACTCTACAAACATGTTTTTGAACTTTTAGCAAGAGTTCTGCAGAGTCCCATGAAGGCAGACCTATAAATCCATGAAAAGGGGTGTTTATGGACATGCTGATAGACTGAAAACAATAATTGTGCACCATTCTAAAATACCACTTATGGACTAGAGGCAGTCCATGTGGTCCTCAAGTACACTCAAATGTCATGGTGATGGGTGCAGTCTGAGAACCTGAATAGAACTGTGCCTACATAGAACCCCATTAAAGATGGATCTAGACTGTTCTCTGGATCTAGACTGTTCTCAGTGGTAGAAGATGACAGAACAAGGAGTAATGGTCTCAAGTTGCAGAAGGAGAGGTTTAGGTTGGATATTAGGAAAAACTTTTTCACTAGTAGGGTGGTGAAGAACTGGAATGGGTTACCTAGGGAGGTGGTGGAATCTCCTTCCTTAGAGGTTTTTAAGGTCAGGCTTGACAAAGCCCTGGCTGGGATGATTTAGTTGGGTTTGGTCCTGCTTTGAGCAGGGGGTTGGACTAGATGATCTCCTGAGGTCCCTTCCAACCCTGAGATTCTATGATTCTATGACAACTGCCAAATGTGGGCTTAAGACTGTATGCACTGTTCACATAGGCAGAAATACGTTCCATTGATTTTAATCACACTACAAAAGATTCTTTCGGAGCAATAACAGGAATTGGTAACTCACAAATCCACTGTTAGAAACAAACTGCAGTTTTCCAGGTATGGGATCGTAGAACTGTTTCATTGTTATTACCCTGCACTAATTTTGTCTGTTAACTTTGTACTCTTTGTGATGTTTTACACTAGGTTTATATTTCCATCTTGAAGCACCTCAAACACTTTGAAATTAGTTATGGTGATTTTTACAATATATATTTGAATTGCAGTAATGCCCAGAAACCCCAATCATGGACCAGGATGCCAATGCGCTAGGCGCTGTACAAACACAGAACAAAAAGACAGCCCCTGCATCATATGAAAGTGTTTTATACATGTTGATTGCTGTTTTCACCTAGAATTTGGTAGATCAAGTAATTGCAAACGTGTAACCACAAAGTTGTAAGTGTACACGAGGTTAAAAATTAACTCCCAATTCCTCATTTGTCACACATTAAAATTTTAGTCAATGCATTTAGGAGTCTGTTTGCATGGGTCCAGTTTCATGATTGGACCCTTAAAAAGCTGCTCCAAATTTTGATAGCAGAATGAACCAAAATTCTTTCCTCCTGTTAAATTAAGCCTAAGAAGGAAGAGGATATCTACATTAATGGCTAAAAATCCAAAGCCAACCAACCAAATAAAAAACAAATTTCAGTAGATAGAAAGAAAAGACAAGCACTATAATGCCTAACACAAAAATGCAAGAACTCCCTTAACTCTAAAAAGTGAACTGAAAATGAACAACCAGACATGTGATACTGTAAGACAACAGTTTTCAAACTGTTAAAGTGGGTTCTAACATGGTTTCAAAGTCAGTGGCGGCATATCCAACCTTCTTCAAACCATTTTAATAGCCTACACTATTTACCTGGGCTAGATATCTTTTTTTTAAACCCAGTTCTTACATGGTTTTGACCCATCCACATTAAACCTTAAGACCATATTAAAGTACACCTCTACCCCGATATAACGTGACCCGATATAACTTGAATTCAGATATAACGCGGTAAAGCAGTGCTCCGGGGGGGCAGTGCTGTGCACTCCGGCAGATCAAAGCAAGTTAAATATAATGCGGTTTCACCTATAACACGGTAAGATTTTTTGTCTCCCTAGGACAGCGTTATATCAGGGTAGAGGTGTAGTTGAACAGGAGCTGTTCTTGAAAACAATACTGTATTTACAGTAACTCCATTTTCAATCAATACCCAGGCCAACATAGATAAGGCCTTTAAACTGCCTGAAATTTATTCCTTTTTCCCTCCATGGGAGTTTGGGAATGCTGCAGCTGATGTAGTCTTCATCAAGGTTTTCCAAAGAATGCTAAAGTCCTGCAGAGAAAGGAAGAAAGAATCTAATATGTCTTTTTACATTTGAAATAAGAGGCCCATAGACAAATCAAAAGGAGTAGGAAAGGGCATAAGATATGGCCTATATAGATCCAACTGCAGGATCAGGACCTCTATAGGGGTATGTATGTGTATATCATTGCTTCACAGTTCACCTTTAAAGAGTGTTTTACCCAAACCCATATAGAACATATTTTCTGCACTGCATACTATGGCTCTATTAGTATGCACGAGTCCACAGCTATTACTTAAAACTTAAGGGACACCTGCAATGTAAACAGAAGACACTAATTGCTACACTTTAGAAACAAAAGGGATGATTTAGCCAGTTTGTTTGTTAGAGCAAGGATAGTGGTTACCTTAAAAAGACTTCAAATGTTTGCACCTCTCACACATTCCAATCATGAGCTCCATTTCTTCTGTTTTAATCTTCCTTGCCACCAGAGCATCCAGTCTGATGAAGTATCAACAAAATGTCAGTTCCAGTGGAAAGCAATACTCGCTCTAATGGCTGTGATGGAGAGCATGGATACAAAAGGTATTTGTAAAAACTGTTTTTAAAAATTCATGTTTTTTCCACATATACAGTTGTAATACCACAGGCCTCAAATTTGCAGCACTTCTGAATGTGCTTCCCAGGATGTCAGAGGAATCATTGTCATATGTAACAGGACTCTAGGCAGTTAAATAACTGTACAACTTCCCTTTAATGCTCCTGAAGTGAAAGATAGCAAAACTACTAAAAACAGGAGTGGGAATTGTTTGTTATTGAAAAGTAGCTTCAAAGCTTGAGAAGGTGAGAAATGATTTGTTTCCTAAAGCCCTCTAGTTACCCTCAACAAATCTATTATTTCCCTTAGCACACTGCTGTCTTTGTACAGTGTAGGAAAGGCAAGTAAATAGCTTTATTTAGGAACCTGGATGCACTGAGATGCTGAGAGAATGCATCTGTGCTTGCAAGGGGAAAAAAACCCAGAATCAAATCTTTATCTAAAGACTGGATTATGATTCTGTTGAAGGACAGAAAGACTATGAGGGGTGGGGGAGAGTGAAAGACATTTCATTCTGTAGCACATCACTAGATATTATGGGGCAAAGACAGTTGTCTCTCTAAGAACAAAAGGAACACTTTTTCCTAACGTATTGCTCGTTAATCTTAGACTGATTTGCAGGAAAACAAACACTAGCTGGATACAAGCAACATGCAGTTTCTTTCATCTCCTTTGTAGGGATTTAATGATAGCTAAACTTAAATGTATTTCAAAGGAAATGCTGGGGGAGAGAGATCACAGGGTAGAGAGGATCTAATAATGTCCCATTAACTGAGCTAAAACTCTGGACAGTACAAGACTTTAGACAGATTATAGGCAGTTTGGTCCCGTTCATATTGTGGCTTTTAACCTTGAACCTGAGCCATGGAACAACTGTGTTACAACTGCAGTGTAGATAAGGCCTTACTGGTAAAGGCCAGACACTTTGGTATGCCTGTATGGAAATTGCAGGGCTAAGTTGCTGTATAATGACTTTTGAGGCAAAATTCAGATCTCCCTCTCCCCCTTACATTAACTGTGAATTTGGCCCTGCATGGTTTTGTCCTTTTAATAACTGTACTTATTGCAGACTGTCCTTTTTAAAAATTATCACATCTCCTCACCCCCTTACTGTATTTTGTTCAAGAGTTGCGCAAACTTTGGAAGAATTGCAAGAAATTTCAATTTGCTACCTCAAAAGATTGCAAATAGAGGCCTCGTTTTATTTGACTGACTCTTTTTCCATCACTTATTGCCAGCTCTGAAACAATGGTTTGTGTTGGTCTAGAGGTTTCCTAAGTCTCTTTCAAACAGTTATGCTGGATCCAAGATCAAAAATCGCATTAGAGGTAATGCTTTCGTACTTAAATTCATGCAGTATCAGTATATGATTTGTGTGCAACACAAGACTCATTCATACAGAGAATACCAGGGAGACCCATAAAAATTACTGAGAGGTAACTTTGAGGAGCGGAATAGGTTGCATTACAATTTTGCCAAAAGCAGTTAAAAGGAAACCTAAATGAAGATGTAAATGATGGTTAAATGCACACAATGACATCACCTTATCCTGTACAGCACTCAGTAATGCAAAGCAGAACCATACACTCGCTCTGAAGATTTGCCCGATAGTAACCTCGAGCAGGGAGAGACAGACTTAGCCAGAAGTAAAAACATGCAATTTCCTTGCCAACATTAAGACAAGCAAGCACCAGGGGTATCTGCAGCATAAGTCAGGCAGAGTGGAGCCTTTGAGAGGTAGAAGAGGAAAAATAACAACAATGAAGGATATTTGTTGACTTTTTGCCTTGGAAGAATTAACTGGAGCCCAAATGGATCCTCTGCTTTGCATATAATGAACCTTTTCCCTTTTCACTCCCTATCTGTTGTCACACCCCCGCCCGCGTGTTTCCCTGAGTTAGGAGGGAGCCAAGGTTTGGTTCTGGGGGAGTTTACTGGGGGCGCAGAGGCAGGGTTTGGATCAGCCGAGCTCTTCGTGGGGCATCCCAGTGGATTGTCTCCGGCAGGGATGGGGCTCTGAGGCGGGGAGTTTCCTTGGAGGCTCTGGTGGAGCTGAGCGGAGAGGTTCTGGTGGGATGAGGGGGGGCCAGAGGGATAAGGGGGTGGTGGTGGGATAAGGGGGGAGGCCAGTGGGATGGGGGGCCCAGTGGGATGGGGGGGCTGGCAGGATAAAGGGGGGCGGTAGCATAAGGAAGGTCCAGTGGGATACGGGGGGAGGCCAGTGGGATAAGGGGGGAGGCCGGTGGGATAGGGTGCTGGTGGGATACGGGGGGGGAGGCGGTAGGATACAGGGGGGCTGGCGGAATAAGGGGGAGGCCGGTGGGATTGGGGGCCAGTGGGATAAGGGGGCAGTAGGATAAGGGGGGAGGCTGGTGGGATATGGGGGGGAGGTGGGATAAGGGGGAGGCCGGTGGGATTGGGGGCCAGTGGGATAAGGGGGGCAGTAGGATAAGGGGGGAGGCTGGTGGGATATGGGGGGGAGGTGGGATAAGGGGGAGGCCGGTGGGATGGGGGACCCAGCGGGATAAGGGGGGCCTGGCAGGATAAAGGGGGAGGCCGGTGGGATGGGGGGCCCAGCGGGAGATTGGGGGGCGGTGGGACAAGGGGGAGGCCAGTGGGATGGGGGGGTGAGGTGGGATAAGGGGGGTCCAGTGGGATACGGGGGGGTAGGATAAAGGGGGGCCAGCGGGAGAAGGGGGGAGGCTGGCAGGAGACGGGGGGCGGTAGGATGAGGGGGGCCGGCGAGATACGGGGGCGGCGGCAGGGTGAGGGGGGGCCGGCAGGAGACAGGGGGTGGCAGGATAAGGGGGGGCCGGTGGGATACGGGGGGGCAGTAGGATGAGGGGGGGCCGGCGGGAGACGGGGGGCGGCGGGAGACGGGGGCCCGGCAGGATACGGGGGGGCTCAATGGGGCCGGGGGGGCCGGTAGGATGACGGGGGGGCGGAAGGATACGGGGGGGGGCAAGGATACGGGGGGACTCACTGGGGCTGGTACGATGACGGGGGGCGGCGGGATACGGGGGGGCTCACTGGGGCCGGGGGGGCTGGTAGGATGACGGGGGGGCAGCGGGAGACGGGGGGCTCACTGGGGCCGGGGGGGCCGGTAGGATGACGGGGGGGCGGAAGGATACGGGGGGGGCGGTAGGATGACGGGGGGCGGAAGGATACGGGGGGGGCCGGTAGGATACAGGGGGGCTCACTGGGGCCGGGGGGGCCGGTAGGATGAGGGGGGGGCTCACTGGGCCGGGGGGGCGGCGGGATACGGGGGGGCTCACTGGGGCCGGGGGGGCCGGTAGGATGACGGGGGGGCGGAAGGATGACGGGGGGGGCTCACTGGGGCCGGGGGGGGCGGCGGGATACGGGGGGGCTCACTGGGGCCGGGGGGGGCCAGTAGGATGACGGGGGGGCGGAAGGATGACGGGGGGGGCTCACTGGGGCCGGGGGGGGCCGGTAGGATGACGGGGGGCCGGTAGGATGATGGGGGGGCTCACTGGGACCGGGGGGGCCGGTAGGATGACGGGGGGGCTCACTGGGACCGGGGGGGGCCGGTAGGATAGGGGGGGCTCACTGGGGCCGGGGGGGGCGGAAGGATGACGGGGGGGCTCACTGGGCCGGGGGGGGTGGAAGGATGACGGGGGGGCTCGCTAGGGCCGGGGGGGGCCGGTAGGATGACCGGGGGGGCTCACTGGGGCCGGGGGGGCCCGGAAGGATGACGGGGGGGCTCACTGGGGCCGGGGGGGCCGGAAGGATGACGGGGGGGGCTCACTGGGGCCGGGGGGGGCCGGTAGGATGACGGGGGGGCTCACTGGGGCCGGGGGGGGCCGGTAGGATGACGGGGGGGGCTCACTGGGGCCGGGGGGGGCCGGTAGGATGACGGGGGGGGCTCACTGGGGCCGGGGGGGGCCGGTAGGATGACGGGGGGGGGGCTCACTGGGGCCGGGGGGGGCCGGTAGGATGACGGGGGGGGCTCACTGGGGCCGGGGGGGGGCGGCGGGATACGGGGGGGCTCACTGGGGCCGGTAGGATGACGGGGGGCCGGTAGGATGACGGGGGGGCTCACTGGGGCCGGGGGGCCGGTAGGATGACGGGGGGGCCGGTAGGATGACGGGGGGGGGGCCTGTCATTCAGGACATTGTAGCGGGGGGGGGTCACTGGAGATGAGGGAAAGGCACCGGGGCTGCAGCTCCCCCCACGCCGCGCTCCCGAGCGGGGTCCCAGGGTTCCCCGCCTTCGCTAAGGGCCTCGGGGAGGGAGATTTGGAGCCCCCGGCCCGCGCCCCCCAGCGCCCCAGGCCTTGGCGGAGCAGGGAGCGCCGCGCAGGCGCAGTGGCGTTTGAACGCCAGTTACCCCGCGGAGGCGAGCGACGGCGAAGTAGGTGAAAGGTAACTCGGGGTCAGCACGCCGCCGCCGCCGCCGAGTGCGCGTGCGCAACAAGTGCCACGCGCATCCCCCCCCCGCCCTCCGGTCCTGCCCCGCCCCCTTGCTCCTTTCCCAGGGCGCGCGGGCGGGGCTGCCCGCTGCAAAGCGCGGCCGGCGGGGAGGCTGCTCCGCTCCCGCAAGCAGGGAGGGCCCGGGACTCTGCAGTTCCCACCGGCAGCAGGGAGTCCCCGCTTGGCGGAGCGTGAGCGCTCCCTCGGGCAGTGCGCAGCGTGCGTGCAGGAAAGAAGCCGCAGCCCCGGCTCGGAGAGCGCAGCAGCGAGTCAAGCTGGCAGTTGCTGTCCACCGTCCCCCCATCTCTGCAGGCTCGTTTCTCCAGAGCAAAAGGTTCTCCAGTAAAAATGTTGGGGTGTGTGTATAATTACACCCGCAAGTGAGGGGGGATGGGCTATTGACTCCTAGAATCTCAGGGTTCAAAGGGACCTCAGGAGGTCAGCTGGTCCAACCCCCTACTCGAAGCAGGACCAGCCCCACTCAATCATCCCAGCCAGGGCTTTGTCAAGCCTGACCTTAAAAACCTCTAAGGAAGGAGATTCCACCACCTCCCTAGGTAACCCATTCCAGTGCTTCACCACCCTCCTAGTGAAAAAGTTTTTCCTAATATCCAACCTAAACCTCCCCCTTTGCAACTTGAGACCATTACTCCTTGTTCTGTCATCTTCTACCACTGAGAACAGCCAAGTTCCATCCTCTTTGGAACCCCCTTTCAGATAGTTGACGGCTGCTATCAACCCCACTCTTCTCTTCTGCAGACTAAATAAGCCCAGTTTCCTCAGCCTCTCCTCATAAGTCATGTGCCCCAGCCCCTAATCATTTTTGTTGCCCTCCGCTGGACTCTCTCCAATTTTTCTACATCTCTTCTGTAGTGGGTTGCCCAAAACTGGATGCAATACTCCAGATGTGGCCTCACCAGTGCCAAATAGAGGAGAATAATCACTTCCCTCAATCTGCTGGCAGTGCTTCTACTAATGCAGCCCAATATGCCATTAGCCTTCTTGGCAACAAGGGCACATTGTTGACTCATATCTAGTTTCTCGTCCACTGTAATCCCCAGGTCCCTTTCAGCCAAACTGCTGCTTAGCCAGTCGGTGCCCATCCTGTAGTAGTGCATGGGGATTCTTCCATCCTAAGTGCAGGACTGTGTACTTGGCCTTGTAGAACCTCATCAGATTTCCTTTGGCCCAATCCTCCAATTTGTCTAGGTCACTCTGGACCCTATTCCTACCCTGCAGGGTATCAATCTCTCCCCTCAGCTTACTGTCATTCGCGAACTTGCTGAGGGTGCAATTCATCCCATCATCCAGATCATTAATTGAAGATGTTGAACAAAACCGGCCCCTGGACCGACCCTTGGGGCACTCCGCTTGATACCGGCTGCCAACTAGACATTGAGCCGTTGATCACTACCCATTGAGCCTGACAATCTACCCAGCTTTCTATCCACCTTATAGTCCATTCATACAATCCATACTTTTTTAACTTGCTGTCAAGAATACTGTGGGAGACCATATAAAAAAATTTGCTAAAGTCAAGATATATTATGTCCACTGCTTTCCCCATATCCACAGAGCCAGTTATCTCATCATAGAAGGCAATCAGGTTGGTCAGGCATGACTCGCCCTTGGTGAATCCATGTTGACTGTTTCTGATCACCTTCCTCTCCTCTGAGTGCTTCAAAATGGTTTCCTTGAAGACCTGCTCCATGATTTTTCCAGGGACTGGGGTGAGGCTGACCGGTCTGTAATTCCCCGGGTTCTTCTTTTTCCCTTTTGTAAAGATGGCACTATATTTGCCTTTTTCCAATTGTCCGGGACCTACCCCGATTGCCACGAGTTTTCAAAGACAATGGCCAATGGCTCTGCAATCACATCAGCCAATTCCCTCAGTACCCTTGGATGCATTAGATCTGGACCCATGGACTTGTGCATGTCCAGCTTTTCTAAATAGTCCTTAACCTGGTCTTTCACCATTGAGGGCTGCTCACCTCCTCCCCATACTGTGCTGCCTAGTGCAGCAGTCTGGGAGCTGACCTTGTCTGTGAAGACTGAGGCAAAACAAGCATTGAGTACTTCAGCTTTTTTCACATCATTTCTCACTAGGTTGCCTCCCCCATTCAGTAAGGGTCGTGGGACCCTAACCACCTTCTTGTATACCTGCAGAAACCCTTCTTGTTACCCTTCACGTCCCTTGCTAGCTGCAACTCCAGTTTTGTTTTGGCCTTCCTGATTACACCCCTGCATGCTCAAGCAATATTTTTATACTCCTCCCTAGTCATCCGTCCAAGTTTCCACTTCTTGTAAGCTTCCTTTACGTGTTTAAGCTCACCAAAGATTTCTCTGTTAAGCCAAGCTGGTCACCTGCCATATTTGCTATTTTTTCTGCACATCAGGATGGTTTGTTCCTGCGCCCTCAATAGGGCTTCTTTAAAATACAGCCAGCTTTCCTGGACTCCTTTCCCCTGCATATTAGCCTCCCAGGGGATCCTGCCCATCAGTTCCTTAAGGGAGTCACAGATTGCTTTTCTGAAGTCCAGGGCCCATATTCTGCTGCTCTCCTTTCTTCCTTTTGTCAGAATCCTGAACTCAACTATCTCATGGTCACTGCTGCCCAAGTTGCCACCCACTTCTACTTCCCCTACCAATTCTTCCCTGTTTGTGAGCAGCAGGTCAAGAGGAGAACGGCCCCTGGTTGGTTCCTCCAGCAGTTGCACCAGGAAGTTGTCCCCAACACTCTCCAAAAACTTCCTGGATTGTCTGTGCACCGCTGTATTGCTCTCCCAGCAGATGTCAGGGTGACTGAAGTCTCCCATTAGAACCAGGGCCCGTGTTCTGGAAACTTCAGTTAATTGTCAGAAGAAAGCCTTGTCTACTCATCTTCTTGGTCCGTTAGTCTATAGTACATGCCCACGATGACAGCTTCTCGCTTCTAAACTTAACCCAAAGACCCTCACGAGGCTGGATTCATTTCCCAGCCCCGTGGGACCTGGTGCAAGTTCCTGATCTGTGAAATGGGGTAATGTTTCCTTTTTCAAACCCTTTTGTTTGTCTTACTGATTTAGACTGAAAGCTCTCTGGAGCAGGTACTCCTCTTGCTCTGTGTATGAACATGGTGTAGCATAATGCACACCTGATCAGAGATGGGCCTCTTGACACAGTTATAATAATAAAAGCCCCCATTCTTTTCTATTTGCAGTTCCTCAGTACATTTATATGCACTTTTGCAAAGCAGTTGGAGATCTACAGATGAAAAATGCTACGAGCGTTATGTTTCCAAACAGAGCATGTAGTATTACTTAAGTTACACTTAAACTGAAACCACTACTCTTGGGAAAAAAAGTCTTCCATGTCATCAACTGTTGAAGGCACAAATCTTTTGTCACCTTTATTGATGCCTTAATTTTTTGTGCAGCTGTTATTACTAGTGGCAAGATTTCATTTAGTCACTTTGATGAATAACATCACGCTTAACAGATGACTTCATTGCTATAACATATCTTTTAGGAGCCATTAGAGCTAGGCGGACAAATGACCTCATTTTGTACTTAGTTGCTTTTTTCTGTTTATGATCTCATTTAAGGAGTCTGGCTAATCCAGGCTTGGCAATTATTCATGGAGCCTTTGACATTTGTCAGCCATTTCCAGTGTGGAAGAGACAGAGTCATTACTGTAAAATAGGTGGGTCAATATATTATGTGATATGAGTTATAGTCCCCAGTCCAGTTGCTAGTGGTCAGAGCTGATATTCTCAAAACAACTCTGAAATAGCAATGGTAGCGAGTAAGTGAGGCCAAGCATTGTGACTGAAGGTGCCATTCGTTACACTGTACTGTTCCTTGAACGAGTGGAGGACTACAGTTTCCAGGTGACAGTGCCTTAAGAACATATGAACGGTCATACTGAGTCAGACCAAAGGTCCATCTAGCCCAATATCCTGTGTTCCGATGGTGGCCAATGCCAGGTGCCCCAGAGGGAGTGAACAAAACAGGGAATCATCAAGTGATCCATTCCCTGTTGCCTATTCCCAGCTTCTGGCAAACAAAGAGTAGGGACACCATCCCTGCCCATCCTGGCTAATAGCCATTGATGGATCTATCCTCAATGAATTTATCTAGTTCTTTTTCAACCCTGTTATAGTCTTGATCTTCACAATATCCTCTGGCAAGGAGTTCCACAGGTTGACTGTGTGTTGTGTGAAAAAATACTTCCTTTTGTTTGTTTTAAATCTGCTGCCTATTACTTTAATTTGATGACCTCCTAGTTCTTGTGTTATGAGAAGTAAATAACACATCCTTATTTACTTTCTTCACCCCAGTCATGATTTTATAGACCTCAATCATATCCTACCTTAGTCGTCTCTTTTCCAAGCTGAACAGTCCCAGCCTTATGCCAGCTGTTCCATACTCCTAATTGTTTTGGTTGCCGTTTTCTGAATCTTTCCCAATATACCTTTTTTGAGATCGGGCGATCACATCTGCACGCAGTATTCAAGATGTAGGCATACCAAGGATTTATATAGAGGCAATATGATATTTTCTGTCTTATTATCTATCCCTTTCTTAATGATTCCCAACATTCTGTTTGCTTTTTTGACTGCTGCTGCACATTGAGTGGATGTTTTCAGAGAACTATCCACAATGACTCCAAGATCTCTTTCTTAGAATCATAGAAGATTAGGGTTGGAAGGGACCTCAGAAGGTCATCTAGTCCAACCCCCTGCTCAAAGCAGGACCAATCCCCAGACAGATTTTTACCCCAGTTCCCTAAATGGCCCCCTCAAGGATTGAATTCACAACCCTGGGTTTAGCAGGCCAATGCTCAAACCACTGAGCTATCCCTCCTCCCTTTCTTGAGTGGTAACAGCTAATTTAGACCCCATTGTTGTATATGAATAGTTGGGATTTTGTTTTCCAATGTGCATTACTTAGCACTTATCAACATTGACTTTCATCTACCATTTTGTTGCCCAGTCACCTAGTTTTTTTAGATCCTTTTGTATCTCTTCGCAGTCTGCCTGGGACTTAAGTATCTTGAGTAGTTTTGTATCATCTGCAAATTTTGCCACCTCACTAGTCCCAGTACAAACCTCTGGGGGACACCACTATTTACCTCTCTCCGGTCTGAAAACTGACCATTTATTCCTACTCTTTGTTTCCTATCTTTTAACCAGTTGCCAATCCATGAGAGGACCTTCCCTATTATCCCATGACAGCATGCTTTGCTTAAGAGCCTTTTGTGAGGGACCTGGTGAAAGGCTTTCTGAAAATTTAAGTACATTATACCCACTGGATCCCCCTTGTCCATATGCTTGTTGACCCCCTCAAAGAATTCTAGTAGATTGGTGAGGCATGATTTCCCGTTACAAAAACCATGTTGACTCTTCCCCAACAAGTTATGTTAATCTATGTGTCTGACAATTTTGTTCTTTACTATAGTTTTAAACAGTTTGCCTGGTACTGAAGTCAGGCTTACCAGCCTGTAATTGCCAGGATCACCTCTTGAGCCCTTTTTAAAAATTGGCATCACATTAGCTGTCCTCCAGTTATCTAGTACAGAAGCTGATTTAAATGATAGGTTATGTCGTCAGAAACTCCCGATAGGTGCTCTGTTCTATTCAATGTTGATATCAATCGGCTGCGTGTGTGTGTTCCCTCTGTGTGCAGTCCCAGCTCTGCGCAGATAGCTGACACAGCAGACCCCGAGAGAACCCCCAATGACCACAAACTCTAGTAAGGTACGAACAAGGGTGAAAGTAACTTAAAGGACTTGCTGGTACTCCAGAGTCCTGCAGAGGGGGAGGGGCTCAACCGGAAGAGGCGTGGCCTCTATCAGAAGAGGTGGGGCCTTTAAATCCTGGGGCTTTTAAATCAGGATTTAAAGGGCTCGGGGAGTCATCTGAAGCTAGGAGCCGGGCCCTTTAAATCATCCCTGGAGCTACCAGCTGCAGAGGCAGCTGGGAGCCCTGGGGTTTGGGCAGGGGTGAAAGTAATTTACATTTCTTACCCATATGGTCCAATCGCAAGCAACCCACCTCTCCTGCGTACTTCATGGATCCCTCCCATTGCATGACATAGATAGAGAAAATAGAGCTACTATTACTACTACCAGTACTGTCTGTAATAAAACTTTACTATTGGAATAAGCCTGAAAAAGTGAAAACTCACTGTCACATCTTTCTCCATATCTTCCCTCCTCCTCCAGCCAGGCTGCGGACACTAGGCTCCATGCTTTCTCCCTGCCTGGCACTCAGCAGCAGCTGCAGGAGTTTCCCTCTAGCTTGCAGCAGGGAGACTGGCTGAGGGAGGGAGAAGCCTGCCTCCTGCATAAGAACAGTTTAAACCAGGGATCGGTAACCTTTCAGCAGTGGTGTGCCGAGTCTTCATGTATACACTCTAATTTAAGGCTTCGAGTGCCGGTCATACATTTGAACGTTTTTTAGAAGGTCTCTCTATAAGTCTATAACCAAACTACTGTTATATATAAAGTAAACAAGGTTTTCAAAATGTTTCAGAAGCTTTATTTAAAATTAAATTAAAATGCAGATCTTATTAGTGTAGTGTGATCCTTGCCCTTGCTTTTCCTTGCTGAGTTTTCCAATGTCTGGTGGCGCCTATTTAGATACTTTAAGCTGCACGCAGGCTTCTGAGTTATAAGTTGATAACCAGCTGGCAGGAGGTCAGCGGCTGGAACCCCAGATCGGCAGCCTAGGTGAGTGGAGCTGATGGCTGGTAGGGCTGAGCAGGGCCGGAAGCCTGGACCCTGTCTGGCAGGGGGCCTGCGCTGGAAGCAAGGTGAGTGGGGCTGCGGCGGGGAGCCCGGCTGGCAAGGATCAGCAGCCAGAACCCCAGAGCAGCGGGGGGCTGACCGCCAGAGCTCTGGGGTTTCCACCACTGACTCCTGCCAGCTGGGGTCTCAGCCTGCTGCCAGCCTGGGGTTCCTTCCCCCAGACCAGCAGCGGGTGCTGAGTGGGGCTGCGGTGGGGGGACCCCAGCTGGCCAGGGGCCAACAGCGGGAACCCCAGAGCGGCAGCGGGCTGAGCAGCTCAGCCCACCCCCGCTCTGGGTTTTCGGCTGCTGGCTCCTTGCCAGCTGGGGGCCTCAGCCCACCGCCAGCCTGGGGTTCCTTCCCCCAGGCCAGCAGCGGGTGCTGAGTGGGACCCCGGCTGGCAAAGGGCCAGCAGTGGGAACCCCAGAGTGGTGGCGGGCTGAGCTGCTCAGTCTGCCCTGCGTGCCATGAAAAATTGGCTCGCGTGCCACCTTTGGCACACGTGCCGTAGGTTGCCGACCCCTGGTTTAAACTCAGCTGTTCCCTGCGCAGTTCAGTAACATTTCAAAGAGGATCTGCAAGCAGTTTGGACATCACAACCATGATCCTCTGCTGGGGAGGGAATGGGATAGATTTGAACTTGGAAATGGTTCCTGATTTTGATTGTGTTTTTTGGGTATAGGAGATCCCCTCATCCCGGGGGCAGAAAAGAACTGCCCCTGCCATGGTCACACACACCCTCCCCTCCCCAACAACAACAACTGGGAGTGAAATTAACAAGGATGCCAGAAATGGCTTCTAACCCTGGGGGCTGAACTGCGCAGGGAACAGCTGAGTTTAAACTGTTCTTACGCAGGCAGCAGCAGCAGGCATCTCAGCCAGTGTCCCTACTGCAAGCTAGAGCCTAAAGGAGAACCCCTGCTGGGGGCAAGGAATGCAGAGCTTTGCCTGCAGCCTGGCTGGAGGAGGGGGAGGCTGGAGACGAGAAACCAATGTGACAGTGAGTTTTTCCCTTCCACCTGCTTTTATTAGCTCTGGATTTAAGCTGTGCAGCCAAATGCTTTTATTTGTTGTGTTTATTAGTATTGGAGACAAGATCCCCTCATCCTGGGGGCAGACAAGGACTGCCTCTGCCATGGTCAAACACACCCTCCCCACTCCCGCTAGCCACTGTGAGTGAAATTAACAAGGATGCCAGAAACCGCTCCTAACCCCGAGGGAACAGCTGAGTTTAAACTATTCTTATGCAGGGGGCGGGCTTTTCCCTCCCTCAGCCAGTCTCCTTTTCTTACCGGTCCTCCGTACCGGCCCGTACCCGCTTACTTTCATCTCTGGGTACGAAGGCACGTCGGCCAAGTTTACTGTCGAAGAGAAACACAGTCTCCAGCTTTCCCTGGCATAGAAGTCCACGGTGCTGCTAAGGTGCTGCTAGCTAGTACATATGTGCTCCCTGACAATGGACTCAGCTCAGTCAGTGGCGGGACTTTCCACTGCCCCCTAGGCTGGACAAAGACATTCACTCAGAGGTGCATTCTTATACAGAGGTACAAACAAGTTACACATCACTCCTGAGGTATTGAGGTGCAACCCCTCTACGTAGCAAAGTACAATCCCTCTGCGTAGCAAGGTGCAACCCCTCTATGTAGTAAGGTGCCGCCTCTCACCTTGTACATGTTGGTTTGAACAAAACAACTCTATCCATCATATTACCCTTTTGGCCCTGTCATTGGGATGGGTCAGCTTGTTCCTTGTTATCTGTGTGGACTGTACAAGGATGCGAATGTTCTGATATCTGGAGTTCAGTACCTTTTAGGTATGTCTCTTTTTGCAGCATCAGCCCTTTCCTTGCCAGCTTCTGTGTGCAGGGCCTGCCTCTGGCTCACAGCTTCACTTTGCTTTAGGTTAGCAAAGTCTCGACCATTACTTTAGTTCAGGCCTTAGGCCTCTGATACCAAGGTTTATATCTCAGGGCCTCCTCTTACTACAGGTTACAGATGACAGTTAGTAGTTCTGCAATTTCACATTTGAGTTCCTTCAGAACTCTTGGGCGAATATCATTTGGTCCTGGTGACTTACTAGTCTACTGTTTAGTTTATTAATTTGTTCCAAAACCTGTAATAACACCTCCATCTGGGGCAGTTCCTCAGATCTGTCACCTAAAAAGAATGGCTCAGGTTTGGGAATCTTCCTCACATCCTCAGCCGTTAAGACTGATACAAAGAATTCATTTAGTTTCTCCGCACTGGCCTTATCGTCCTTGAGTGCTCCTTTAGCATCTCGATCGTCCAGTGGCCCCACTGGTTATTTAGCAGGCTTCCTCCTTCTGATGTACTTAAAAATTTTGTTGCTATTACTTTTTGAGTCTTTGGCTAGCTGTTCTTCAAATTCTTTTTTTGGCCTTCCTAATTATATTTTCACACTTCATTCGCCAGTGTTTATGCACCTTTATATTTTCCTCACTAGGATTTAACTTCCACTTTTTAAAGGATGCCTTTTTGCCTCTCACTGCTTCTTTTACTTCGTTGTTTAGCCACGGGGGCACTTTTTTGGTTCTCTTACTATGTTTTTTAATTTGGGGTATACATTTAAGTTGAGCCTCTATTATGGTGCCTTTAAAAAGTTTCCATGCAGCTTGCAGGGATTTCAATTTTGGTGCTGTACCTTTTAATTTCTGTTTAACTAACTTCCTCATTTTTGTGTAGTTCCCCTTTCTGAAATGAAATGCTACAGTGTTGAGCTGCTGTGGTGTTTTTTCCTGCCACAGGGATATTAAATTTAATTATATTATGGTCACTATTACCAAGCGGTTCAGCTATATTCATCTCTTGAGTCAGATACTGTGCTGCACTTAGGACTAAATCAAGAATTGCCTCTCCTCTTGTGGGTTCCAGGACTAGCTGCTCCAAGACACAGTGATTTAAAGTGTCAAGAAACTTTAACTCTGCATCCCGTCCTGAGGTGACAGTCAATATGGGGATAGTTGAAATTCCCCATTATTACTGAGTTTTTTATTTTAATAGCCTCTCTAATCTCCCAGAGCATTTCAAAGTCACTATCACCATTCTGGTCAGGTGATTGGTAATATATCCCTACTGCTATATTCTTATTATTAGAGCATGGAATTACTATTCATAGAGATTCTATGGTACAGTTTGGTTTATTTAAGATTTTGACTTCATTTGATTCTACGCTTTCTTTCACATATAGTGCCACTCCCCCACCAGCACGACCTGTTCTGTCCTTCCGTTATGTTTTGTAACTTAGTATTACCGTGTCCCATTGATTCTCCTCATTCCACCAAGTTTCTGTGATGCCTCTTGTTTCTATATCCTCATTTAATACGAGGCACTCTAGTTCACCCATCTTATTATTTAGACTTCTAGCATTGGTATATAAGCACTTTAAAATCTTGTCACTTTTTAGCTGTCTGCCATTACATGATGTAATTGAATGGGAATTTTTTTCATTTCATTTTCATCAGATCCTGCCTGTCTTTTATCATCTTCCATCCTCTCCCCCTTACTAGGACATAGAGAATCTCCATTAATAGATCCTCCCCTAAGGGATGTCTCTGTCCGAACCCCGTGCTCCTCCACATTTGTCAGGTTTCCCCCATAAAATGGTTTTAGCAAGGGCAAATTTTCAAATTGATTTTGTGGAGGCCCTGGCTTCTCTGCCTTTTCTGGTTATAGAAAGCTCTGCAGTAGAGGTTTGTTTGGAGAAGGGGGAAGAGGGATGGAAGGGGAGGAAGTCTTGATGTTCTGATTGTCATTGGGATACTAAAGAGGAAGGTTTGCAGCATTTTCTAGCGGTGCTCAGAGTCTGGGTTAAGCCAGTCGCCTCTGGAGTTTCATTCTATAGCTTCCCCCAGTCAACTGAGAATTCTCTGTCCCAGCACTTGTATGAACAGCAATTTCCTGAACAAAAAAACCCAACACACTGGTGCCCAGAGTAACAGCAATATAGTTTCTTTGAGCTGTGGGAACATCCCGTGACAGAAGATGATGATTAGTATCACAAAAGTTATGTAGTGCCATGAACTTAGACTGTACTTTACAGATGTAGATAAAGTCACATTCCTTCTTCTGAGGAACTTACAGTATAAACAGATATTATCCTGCAGAGATGCTTTGCTTGTTGCAAGCCTGGTGTGCGCCAGAACTTCAAGGAGGAGAGGATTCCCTAGGATCCATTACACTGAAGGTTGCAGGGTAAAAAAGAACCTGGGCTAACGGAACGCCATTAGTATTAACAGCAAAGTGTTGACATGGGTGAGAGCCCAGGGTGCTCAGCACCTTTGGAAAATGTCAGGCCACTGCTAATTTAGGTACCTAACTATGGATTAAGAAGCCTAGTACTAGATAGCCAGGTATAACATTCCCCTCCACCCCCGATTTTCTATGGGAATAGAGTGTGCCTCCCTACCCCCGGTGGAGACAGAAATGCCCACATTTCCCTTTAAAGCAGGCCTGCACAACTCGTAAAGCGGCGAGGGCCATAGTACACCAAAGAAAACAGCTGAGGGCCGAAACCCCCCCAGCCCCGCTGACCCCCTGCCCAGTGCCGCTGAAACACCCCCCAGTGCCCCTCAGGCCCCTCAAAAAACAACCCCCCCCCCCCAAAGCGCCGCCTGCCCTGCGGAAACAAGCCCTCCTTCCCCAGCGCCGCCCCGCTGAAACAGCGGTATTGAACCTCGGTAATATGTTATAGCGGGCCCCTGAGGTAGTATAATTAAGGTAAAAGAAAAATGTCTTTTTGCTAGAAGTAGAATAAGATCTTCCCCCCACTTTGTAATCAATGGCCCTGTTGAATGAAGGAGGTGTGACTGAGCAAGGCGTGGAAGGCAGCACCTCCAGACAGCTGCAGCCCTGGGAGAGGGGATGGGAGCCAGACCAGATCAGTAGAACAGGTCAGCCACCGACTCGTAGCTCGTCTCCTCAGCCCCCCACCCCCCGCTTGCCTCCTCAGCCCCCCTCCCCTGCTGCCGGCTCACCTGCCCCCCCGCTCGCCTCCTCAGCCCCCCACTTCAAAGGCTCACCCGCTCCCTTGCCACTGCCTGCCCACTCGCCTCCTCAGACCCCCACTCCCCCAGCTCACCTGCCCCCCCCCGCTTGCCTTCTCAGTGCCCCCCTGGCTCGTATACTCACCCCCTGCCACTGCCCGCCCGCTCGCCTCCTCAGCCTCCCACCTCCCTGGCCAGTGATGAGCTGCCAAAATCTTAACAACCGGTTCCCTCCTCACCCCACAAAGGGGTCGTGGCCCGCTTCTGCCCCCCGGGACTCCTGCCCCATCCAACTCCCTGCATTCCTTGATGCCCCCCCCGGGACCCCTGCCCCATCCACCCCCCTTCCCTGTCCCCTGACTGACTCCTGCCACCCCATCCAACCCCTCCTCTCATTTCTGATGGCCCCCTGGGACCTCTGCCCCATCCAACCACCCCTTCTCCCTGTCCCCTGACCACCCCTGGAACCCCTGCCCCTGACTGCCCCCCACTGCCCCATCCATCCTCCCCCTCCTTCTTGATGCCCCCCCCAGGACCCTTGCCCCCATTCAACACTCCTGTTCCCCGCCTTTTGACTGCTCTGACCCCTATTCACCACCCGCACCCCCACCCCGCTGCCTGGAGGTGGCTGGTGGCGCCTGGAGCACTGGGTCAGGCCGAGGTCGCAGCCCCCCTGCTTCCTGCGAATCAGCTGTTCACGCCGGAAGCTGGGAGGGCTGAGAAGCAAGCGGTGGCTTCGCGCTCAGGCCCAGGGAGGTGGAGGCAGAGCGGAGGTGAGCTGGGGTGGGCAGTGGTTCCCCTGCGTGCCCCCCCCGGGTTACCTGCTGCGGCGCGGGCGGCCCTCCTCGTGTCCCCCCGCCCCAGCTCTCCTCTGCTCCATCTCCGCCTCCCTGGGCCTGAGCGCGAAGCCGCCGCACCACTTCTCTGCCCTCCCAGGCTTCCCGCGCGAACAGCTGATTCGAGGGAAGCGGGGGGGGGAGCATTCAGGGGAGGAGGCGGAGCAGAGGTGAGCTGGGGCCAGCCGCCTGCTCACCTGCCCCCCCGCCACTGCCCGCCCAATCGCTTCCTCAGGCCCCTTCCCTCACCTGCCGCTTGCCTACTACTCACCCCGCGATCCGTGGGCTCGCATGTGGCGTACGTCGTGCAGGCCTGCTTTAAAGGAACTCCTCAACCCACAGTGTCCTGCACTGTCTCCACCTGTCTTAGATTTGGCTACATCTCCTCTTTTAGGGCACTACATGGCTACACTTGCAAATGTAGAGCGCTTTGAGTTAAACCAGCCTTCGTAGAGCGCAGTAAGGAAAGCTCTGCCGTCTGTCCACACTGACAGCTGCAAGCGCACTGGCGTGGCCACATTTGCGGCACTTGCAGCGGCATTGGGAGTGATGCATTGTGGGCAGCTATCCCACAGAGCACCTCTTCCCATTCTGGCGCTGTGGCTTGTGGGATGGAGGAGGGTGCGGGGCATTCTGGGTCCTGTCCCAACGCCCCGTGATACATCGGTTCGCATCCCAGCAATCCCTCTGCTTCCGTCCACAATTGGCGCCATCTTTCAAATGTACTGCGCGCTCTGTCTTCCCTTTCGGTCTGCGGGAATGGAGCCCGAACTGCTGAGGAATATGCTGACAAGTTTCTCCAGCACATTACGTTTGGCAGACAAGTTATTTCTTAAGATCCAAAGTGACAGTCAGGACTCAGACGATGATATCAACTCGAGTAACGCATATGACGTGAGATTGCTTGTGGCATTCACGGACATGCATGACCATCATGGAACGGCACTTTTGGGCTCGGGAAACAAGCACTGAGTGGTGGGATCACATTGTCATGCAAGTCTGGGATGACGAGCAGTGGCTTCAGAACTTTCGCATGAGAAAAGCCACTTTCATTGGACTGTGTGATGAGTTTGCCCCCATCCTGCGGCACAAGGACATGAGATTGAGAACTGCCCTGACGGTGGAGAAGCGGGTGGCTATGCAGTCTGGAAGCTGGCAACTCCAGACAGCTACCGATGGGTTGCTAACCAGTTTGGAGTAGGAAAGTCGACTGTTGGAATCATGTTGATGCAAATTTGCAGGGCCATTAATCACATCCTGTTCAGAAGAACCGTGACTCTGGGTAACGTGCGTGACATTGTGGCTGGCTTTGCACAAATGGGTTTCCCTAACTGCAGAGGGGTGATAGATGGGACACATATTCCAATTCTGGCACCAGCCCACCTAGCCTCCGAGTATGTTAATCGGAAGGGCTATTTCTCTATGGTTCTCCAGGTGTTTGTGGATCATCGTGGGCGTTTCATTGAGATTAACGCAGGCTGGCCCGGAAAGGTGCTTGATGCAGTTTCGGAACACTGGCCTATTCAGGAAGCTGCAAGGCAGGACTTTTTTCCCAGACCAGAAGATCACCGTAGGGGAAGTTGAAATGCCCACTGTGATCCTTGGAGACCCGGCTTACCCTTTAATGCCATGGCTCATGAAACCCTACACAGGAAGCCTTGACAGCAGCAAGGAGCGGTTCAACAACAGGCTGAGCCGGTTCAGAATGACTGTGGAGTGTGCTTTTAGCTGTTTAAAGGGCCGCTGGCGCTCTCTGTATGGGAAGCTGGACCTGGTCGATAACATCTGTCAAAGTTAGACTCAGGACTCACAGTTTGTCAGACCACTCTGTTTTATTAGCACAGCGCTCCTGCTAATAACACCCAGATAATGTGAGCACCATGCAAGACACAAACTATCTTATTTATACAGATAAAAGGGTGAGAACTTAACAAGATAACAAAGGAGGCAGAATCAGATAAGTTTACCTGGGCTAGGCATGCATATCTTATTTCCTTACTTAACTATTACCCATCTTCTGTTAATGTTTCGCCATTAGCACCATTGTTTATGCCTAATGTTTCTTTTCCTGGCACCTGTATTTCAACATTTCTTATTTCTGCTTAAAGGTACATACAACATTTCTTTAATCCATTCTTATTTTTACAATAATTCATTCTACTTTCACACATCCCTACGGTTATAGCTGTGTGCTGTACCCTCCATAACATTTGTGAAGGGAAGGGTGAAAGATTCACTCAGGCATGGAATCGGAGGTTCAACACCTGGAGGCTGAATTTGAACAGCCAGAGAGCAGGGCTGTTAGAGGGGCCCAGCACGGGGCTGCAAGAATTAGGGATGCCTTGAAGGAGCAATTAGAGGCTGAAAGCCACCAGTAATGTGTGGTGTCCTGCACGGGAGTGAAGTGCAGTGGTTCCAGTGTTAGTAGGAATCTGTGTTTGCTACGTATGATGCACTGACTTGCAGTGCCTGTTGCTTTCCTTTGCTAAGGTATTTTTTACTTTATGCAATAATAAAGAATGTTTTCAAAGCAAAAAAATGCATTTATTGAAAAGAAACACAACTGCTTGGGAAACAGAAAGGGCAAGAGAGTTGGGTGGGGAACAGTACAATTACAGATTTGCAGGGCCGCCCAGAGGATTCAGGAGGCCTGGGGTCTTCGGCGGTAATTTGGCGGCGGGGGGTCCTTCCGCTCTGGGACGCACCGCCGAAGTGCCCCGAAGACCTGCGGTGGGGGCCCCTGCCGCTGAATTACCGCCGAAGACCTGGCACTTTGGCGGCGGGTCCCACTTTGGCCCCCCGCCGCCGAAGACCCAGAGCGGAAGAAGCTCTGGGGGCCCAGGCCCCACGAGAGTTTTCCGGGGCCCCCAGAGCGAGTGAAGGACCCCGCTCCAGGGCCCCCGAATAACTCTTGTGGGGGCCCCTGTGGGGCCCGGGGCCTGGAGCAAATTGCCCCACTTGCCCCCCCGGGCGGCCCTGCAGATTTGTGTATGTCCTGTTATCATACTCAGCCTTCCTGTCTGGAGTGCTGTGCAGTGAGTGCTGCACTTCAGGATGGCTATACTGCATGGTGATGGGGGTTGAGTGCAGTGGGTAAGGGTTGTAGTTTTTGGGGCTGGGTGGTGAAGGTACAGGGGTTGGAAGCAGCTGGTGGCGATAAGATCCTGGATGTTGGGGAAAGTGGGTTGGAGGTGACATGGGGGCACAAGGGAAAGAGTTTTGGGACAAGGGCTGGGGTGTGGGCGGTGGGCGCAAAAGTGCTCTGCCGGGATTGCTACGAGCGCCTGGATTGAGTCTCCTTGGTGCTCCATGATGCTTATCAGCCACTCCGTGCTTTGGTGCCGGCGATCCGCATTCTGCTGGCGGACCCTCCTTTCACTCTCCCACCACTCCTGCACTTTTTGGGTATGGCTACACTACGGGATTATTCTGATGTTACAGAAACCAATTTTTGGAAAGAGATTGTATGAAGTCGAGTGCACGCGGCCACACTAAGCACATTAATTCGGCGGTGTGCATCCATGTACTGAGGCTAGCGTCGACTTCCGGAGCGTTGAACTGTGGGTAGCTATCCCATAGTTCCCGCAGTTTCCCCCGCCCATTGGAATTCTGGGTTGAGATCCCAATACCTGATGGGGCCAAAAATTTGTCGCGGGTGGTTATGGGTAAATGTCATCAGTCAATCCTCCCTCCGTGAAAGCAACAGCAGACAATCATTTTGCGCCCTTTTCCCTTGATTGTCCGGGCAGACGCCATAGCATGGCAACCATGGAGCCCATTCAGCCTCTTTTCACTGTCACAGTATGTCAACTGGATGCTGCTGGCAGACGCGGTACTGCAGTGCTACACAGCAGCATCCCCTTGCCTTTGCAAGTTAGCAAAGACGGTTACAGCTCTACTGTACCGTCTTCTGCTTTGCAAGTTGACAATGACGGTTACCAGTTATACTGTACCATCTGCTGCTGTCATGGGTACTCCTGGCCGGCCTCGGCGAGGTTGGTCGGGGCATGGACACAAATGGGAATGACTCCCCAGGTCATTCTCTTCTTTAAGTTTTGTCTAATGGAGAGTCAGTCCTGCCTAGAATATCAGGCAAACCTACTAAAGGACCAGAGAGGCAAACGGCCGCTCCGGGTCAGAGCCCCAGACATCCCGCAGAAATGATGAGCTGCATGTCATTCTAGGGGGTGCCCCTGCAACAACCCCACCCGTTGCTTCCCTCCTCCCCGACCCCTCCTGGGCTACCATGGCAGTTATCCCCCCATTTGTGTGATGAAGTAATAAAGAATGCAGGAACAACAACACTGACTTTATTGCCCCTGGGAGCGGAGGGAGCTGCTGAACTGGATGGGAGCGCGGGGATGAGGCTTAAAGGTAGGGGCAGCTCTGCAGGCGGGAAGGTGACAGGGTGGTGGGGACCAGGTGGGCCCATAGGTAAAAATCCGTCGATTTCTGCTTCCCCAGAGACTCCTGTGTCGGATCCGTGCCACTGCCCGTTCTCCTCAGCCCCCAGCGTGTCCTGCGAGTTGTGACCAGGGAAATTTGGCCACCCCGGAGTTCATCCACACACACTCCGCCCCATGTATAGCTCCTTCCTGCCTCCTTCTGCTAAATAAGGGGTCAATGATCACCATGAGCTGGAAATCCCACTAGTAAAATATTAATCTGTTATAATTTATATCGTTATGTGTTGCATTTGCCTAAGTGCTTAGTCGCCACGGTGCTGAGACTGGTGTAATTTTGATGGAGATAAATAGTCGTATTGCTGGTCAGATTTCAATTTTTCCCTTCTTTTCAGGTGGAAGAGTTGTGAAGGCTCGCTACCTTCAATATGATAGAAAACTTGTGGGGAAGGTTAAGTCTGGTTTCAAATTACCTGCTTTAAAAAAAAATGCTGGCCTCTAACATAATAAAATGAAAGCTGATTGAAGAAGGCAATTTTAAAAAGTGAAATATGTTAGGTTTCAGCTGAAAAACAAATATTTTAAAAGAGACTAGACTATGGTTTAGAAATATGTTTGGCAGCCTCTGATGCTGTAAACGCTCATCCACTCTGCCTAGTACTATTGATTAAACAAATGGAGCACTTTGCATTTGTCTTTATTAAACAGGATGAAGTTTAATAAAGACAAATGCAAAGTGCTCCACTTAGGAGGAACAATCAGTTTCACACATACAGAATGGGAAGAGACTGTCTAGGAAGGAGTATGGCAGAAAGGGATCTAGGCTTATAGTGGACCACAAGCTAAATAAGAGTCAACAGTGTGATGCTGTTGCAAAAAAAAGCAAACGTGTGTGGATCTGGGCCAAGGTCCCTGTCCCAAAGAGCTTACAGTCTCAATAAAAGATATCGGAATAGGTACAGAAAAGGGCAACAAAAATGATTGGGGTATGGAACAGCTTCCATGTGAGGAGAGATTAATAAGCTTTTTAGCTTGGAAAAGAGACAACTAAGGGGGAATGTGATAGAGGTCTATAAAATCATGCCTGGGTTGGAGAAAGTAAAAAAGGAAGTGTTATTTAGCCATTCACATAACACAAGAACAAGGAGTCACCAAATGAAATTAATAGGCAGCGGGTTTAAAACAAACAAAAGGAAGTATTACTTCACACAACACACAGTCAACCTGTGGAACTCCTTGCCAGAGGATATTGTGAAGGACAAGACTATAACAGGGTTCAAAAAAGAACTAGATAAATCCATGGAGGATAGGTCCATCAATGGCTATTAGCCAGGATGGGCAGGGATGCAAAACCATGCTCTGTAGTGTCCTTAGCCTCTGTTCGCCAGAAGCTGGGAATGGACAACAGGGGATGGATCATTTGATGATTACCTGTTCTGTTCATTCCCTCTGAAGCACCTGGCATTGGCCACTGTCAGCAGACAGGATAGTGGGCTAGATGGACCATTGGTCTGACCCAGTATGGATGTTCTTATGATCTTATGATTTCCCAAGGGTTAGGGCAACTTAGATCAAGTTCAGACTGTGATTCAAAATGACAAACCCAAAGGCATTTTAGTTTTAGCATACCAGTTCTGGGCTTTTGTTGTTGCTGTGCCTAATCCACGAAAGGGTGGGATATTCAGCAGTACTCAGCGTCAGCCTAACTTTGTTCCCTGAATCAACGGGGAAGGAGACTGGGCCAACGCTTGGACATTTCTAAAGATCCCACACAAATATTAGAAAATGGGATGGTTCTGCCTCTGGCTACTAGCTACTCTCCTATAGTATGTGCTGGCCCAGTTATATAACACAGACCTGATCCTGCATTCCCTGATCCTGCATTTCCTGCTCCGCAAGGTTTACACCAATGGGAGTTTTGCCTGAATAAGAAATGCAGCGCCAGGCCTGCATCACTACCATTAGTTTAACAGAGTGGTGGGAAAATGAATCTTTCTTCTACTCTCATCTGTTTTCTGTCCCCACCACAGTACATCCAAAACTGCACAACATTATCCCCACTCGTGTTCCTCTCCTTTCATGTTACCCACAAGAAGTGGTTTATTAGCATTTTTAATAAGCCACTATCACCAACAAAACAGGTTTCTCTGCCCTCTAGATTTTCCAGGGCAACCCATACGTGTCTCTCAGACAGCAAGCTAACAGGGCAGGAATGCCTCACTTTGCACCAGCATCAGATGGCTTACATCTTCCCCGGTACAAGCTAGCTCCGTCCTATGGGATTGTGGTCATAGGCGCCAACTTTCCCCGGTGCCGGTGGGTGCTCATGCCCCCTGGCCCTGCCTTGACTCCACCCTTTCCCCGCCCCTGGCCCGCCCCCATTCTAACCCCTTCCCCAAAGTCTCCACCCCAACTCTGCCCTCTCCTTCCCCCTATTGGACCCCTTCCCCAAATCCCCGCCCTGGCCCTGCCTCTTCAGCTGTTTCGCGGCGCAAGCACTGGGAGCTAGGGGGGAAAAGCAGGCACATGGAACACTCAGGGGAGGCGGCGGAGGTGAGCTGGGGCAATGAGCTGCTGCACCCACCAATTTTTGCCCTGTGGGTGCTCCAGCCCTGGAGCACCCACGGAGTCGGCGCCTATGATTGTGGTAGTAGGATATCACCAGGATTGAGGGCTGCTGTAACCAGCCCTTCAACCAGGGCCGGCTTTATGACCCGCAGGGCCTGATTCAAATACCCGGCGGTGGTCTGGGGCTTCGGCGGCACTTTGGCGGTGGGGGGGTCTGGTCTGCGTTTTCCGCGGCACCGAAAGACCCCCCCCACTGCTGAAATGCCGCCGAAGACCCCCAGAGTGGACCCCCCACCGCTGAAATGCCGCCAAAGACCCCCCCAGAGTGAGGTCCTCTTAGGTGCGGGTGCGGGGCCCTCTTAGGCATGGGGCCCAATTCCAGGAAATCGGGGGAATCGGCCTAAAGCCGGCCCTGCCTTCAACCACACCTCCCCCATTCATCCCAGAATGGCCTCTTTGCCAGGAGCTTGTGGGAGCAGTGCAGGGTTTGACACTGTGACACGTCCCCCCCAGGGTGCCACCTAGAACAAGGTGAGCCCCCTGACCCACCAGCCTGGGCTCCCTCTCACACTGTACTACTGTGACAAGCTGCAAAGCCCCCAGGGCCTGCACTTTCACCAGCATACATACAGGTAGGGACACACCCAGCTGCAGTTTCTTAAGGGGAAAGTTGCACCCGTTTTGCAGCTTGGAATCCCCAGGTGTTTCATTCACAGGCTAAAAATCCCTTAAACCTGGGTCCAGCACTTCCCCCAGTTCAGTCTTTGTTCCTCAGATGTTTCCAGGAGTCTTCTTGTGTGGGGAGTGAAGAGCCACAGATGATGTCACTCTCTGCCTTATCTAGATAAGTCATGACTTTAGCATAGGGCGGGAACCCTTTGTTTCAAAACTTGGTTCCCAGACTGGTTTCTGGAAAAATACTGACATTCCAAGATGGAGTCCAGAATCATGTGGCCTGGTCACATGACCTTGCAGTGTTATAGCAGCCATTGCTTACATGCTGACCAAAAGGCCCACAGGAAGGTCAAGCTATTCCACAGTCCACTGTCTTTGCTGATGGACCATCAGCCCTGTCTGTCTTCTTCATTGTTGTACCTGAAAGGCTGGCTGGGGGTGTTCTCCAGAGTAAGCCCATTTGAAATACAGATCCTTAGTCAATATTAATAACTTCAGATATAAAAGTGATACATGTGTACACATAGTATATTAATATTCAGCAAAATATAACTTTTCCAATGATACCTCACATGACTTATCTTGCATAAAATACATCATAGTTATGCTATAATCATATAATAATATCACTATGAAGAATATGGGGTGCAGTGTCACACCTTCTCCCTTAGATTATTATGAGAGGGTTAGTCACTGACTAATGTGGAGGCAGTATGCCTAATGCTCTCTGTACGTTTCGGTTATACAACTTCCAAGTGTTCCCAAACATTGTTATGTCACCTACAGGTGTTCTTGCAAAGTTCTGTGTTTCTTTTCCCAGGTTGCCTGAAAACATTCTTGTCTGTAGCATTGTTAACATAATGCAGAGTGTACATGTCTTGGCATTTTAGCCATCAGTGCCACGAGGTGGTGTGCCTCAGTTTCCCCATCCACCCAGGAAACTAGGTTTGGTATGCTTTTTCTGCTGTGCCAAGCTTTAAGCCTGTTTACAGGTAATAGCTGAGAAGCAGTATCCTGATAGGACTTCCTTGATAACATTCCTACCATGTTCAAAAGTTTTTTTCAAAAATCATGCATTACACCTTTTCAAAGGATATGCCATCAGCATCAAATTCTTTGTCATAACCAATAAATTGTGTATTATGAGATTTAACAGTACCAGCAAATTCATGACAGAGAAGCGTTTCCAAGTATCTTTATCACCCCATGCCTTCTGTTTAGACAGTCTGGTTTGTTTAATATTGTGTTTTTCGACTCCTCCCTGAACCATAGCATGTGTTCAGATACTGGTCTTTCTTTCCCTTTAGTGTTTTTCCCAGTGTCCCCTTCAGTCAAGGTTCTCAGTTGGGGTTTTGGAGAGGAAAGGATGTGAGAGGACCTTGCATGTTACTGGCTGGCCCCCTGTGGAACTGCATTCGATCTCCAGGGCTATGCCTATGGGCCATGCAAAATATCCACCCCCTGCCAGGGTTTCCTTGTGATTTCCCCCACCCCCTTTTCTAGAGGGCTGTGATCTGTCAGCAGCTTTTCCTTAGCTGCTTGGTGGATCTTACCCACTCGGGAAGTTGCTTCCTCCTCCCCTTTTTCAGGTGGGTCATTAGCATTTTCACTGACACTCAAGTCTGTAGTAGGATTCCCATTCTGTCTTAAAGAGACAGAGTCAGTTTCCACAAGTACATCAGGAACAGCATTTTGCAAAAGTGGGAGCTGGATTGGGATACCCTCTGTCACCCCTCTCTCTGCCCCCAAGAGGTCAGTTGTGTGCCTGCTCCTCTCCGGGAGATCAGTTACACAGTTCCCTCTTAAAACCTGAGCCACAGGTTGGGTGCCCGGGTATACAGACACTGGGGCAGCTGTTCTGGGCAAACTCTCCCATGTAATCAGTGAGGAGACATTCCTGTGCTCCCATCAATTCCTTTTCAGCTTCCTCCTCTGGGCCCACCTCTAAGACACACACCTCTGTGCTCCCTAGAGTGGGATCTAGCCCCTGTCCAGCTGTGAAGAGCTCACAGCTGACAGCCTGAACAGTTCTTTCACTGGCAGCCATTACACCCTCCTTCCTCTGTGAATTGGGTTTGCCTCCAGCTACAGAGTCAATGAAACCCTCACCCACCTCAGTGGTCTCTATGCTTCTGTCACCCTTCAGTAAAGGGGTGAGGGAGGAATAGCTCAGTGGTTTGAGCATTGGCCTGCTAAACCCAGGGTTGTGAGTTCAATCCTTGAGGAGGCCATTTGGGGATTGGTCCTGCTTTGAGCAGGGGATTGGACTAGATGATCTCCTGAGGGCCCTTCCAACCCTAATAATCTATGATTCTCTTGGCTTCCCTCTAGGACACATTTCTCTATGCACCGTAGAGTGAGGTCTGTTTCTTGCTCACCTGAAACCTGCTGGCAGCCAGCAACCTGGACAGTTTTCTCACCGACAGGCAACACATTCCCCTTCCCTCCCCCAGAGATGCTGCCTTTAGCTACAGGGCTTCAGGAGCTGGTCTCAACCCTACCCACACTTGGAAGCATATTGTTTCCCACTGCTGCAGAGGAATTAAAGAGATACTCTCCCATTCCTTCAGCAGTACCAGAAACTTTACTGTTTCCTCTGAAGTCCCAGCATAATACTCAACATGGTTAAACACGTCTTTAAAACTCGCAATTCTTTTTTCCAATCAAATAGTTTATCTGGTTCTGCTTCTTTAGCAAGTTCAGTTGGTGCTTTCTCTCTTTCTTCTCCATGACTAATTTCTGGATCTCCATTTCTTTGTCAGCCTCTATTTGTTTCAGTTCCAAAATTCTCTGGTGTGCAGCTGCATGCCTGACCTCTTTTGCTTTCATTTCTTCAATCTGTAGTTGTTTTAACTCCAAAAGGCTTTTTTCTTTTATTTTCCTTCTGCCTGAAGTCTAAAAAGCTCCAATTTCACAATTGTTTCACTATTTTCACTCATCCGGCTGGTTTTCTGTCCCTACCTCCCTTTCCCAAAATAAAAAACCCGGAAAATAGCGAACTGGTAATCTCTTTGACTCAAGCCACCCCACTTAAATCTCACTAAAAATCACCACCGTGTTTGAAGTGCAAATCTCACTTAGAACAACAATGCTCGACTACACCACTGTGATGGGTTCCCCTCAGGGTGCCCCCTGGAATTAGGGTACCACTGAGCCCCCTGACCCACCAGCCTGGGCTTCGTCTCACACTGTACTGCTGTAACAAGTGGCAGAGTTCTCCAGCCTGCACTTTCACCAGCATACATACAGGTAGGGACACGCCCAGCTGCAGTTTCTTAAGGGGAAAGTTGCACTTGTTTTGCAGCTTGGAATCCCCAGGTGTTTCATTCATAGGCTAAAAATCCCTTAAACTTGGGTCCAGCACTTCCCCCAGTTCAGTCTTTGTTCCTCAGATGTTTCCAGGAGTCTTCTTGTGTGGGGAGTGAAGAACCACAGATGATGTCACTCTCTGCCTTATCAAGCTTTAGCATAGGGTGGGAACCTTTTGTTTCAAAACTTGGTTCCCAGACTGGTTTGTGGAAAAATACTGACATTCCAAGATGGAGTCCAGAATCTTGTGGCCCTTGCAGTATTATAGCAGCCATTGCTTACAGGCTGGACAAAACACCCACAGGAAGGTCAAGCTATTCCACAGTCCATTGTCTTTGCTGATGGGCCATCAGCCCCATCTGTCTTCTTCATTGTTGTACCTGAAAGGCTGGCTGTGGGTGTTTTCCAGAGTAAGCCCATTTGAAATTCAGAATATTTTTCTTATTATGTTTGCGGGAAGGATAGCCTCGGATGTACAGGACCAGTCAATCTCCCCACACTCTCTTCACCTTATCACATTTCCACACATACAGAGAAGCAGTCCGAGTACATTTTGGCATGCAGCGTGGTCCTTGTATGTTTGCAATTGATGCTTTTTGTAGAGATGCAGAAACCAGGGAGGCTCAAAGCAGAATACAGTTGTGAGTAGTCTGATGCTTGCCAGAGGCTGAAGCCAGATTACTCATATTTTTAGTGTTTTGTGCACATTCTGTTGAAGTAAATCCCAAATCAGTACTGAAGGTTCAGGCCAATATTCTCAGATGCATCCACTAATTTTGGCCATCTGAGATTGGGAGTCTAAGATGAGCCACCCACAACCCGATTTTCTGAGGTTCTGAGTTTGAACAGCTCCCATTAGCTTCAATTTGAGTTGTAGCTTCTCAGCACCTCTGAAAGCCCAACCCCTAGCTGACTCAGGCACTTCAAAATCCTGGACATAACCAAGCTTATATTATGTTCATTCATTAGACCTTATTTACACTACGGCCCCTTCACAGGTACTGGCAACATAAAGGGGCTTTGGAGTGTCAGATTAATTTAAACCCACTTTTTAATGTCAATTTCACTGCAAGTAAAGAAAAAAGATCATATCGCAGTTCTTGCACAACAGTTCAGAAGAGTTTAAAAGGAGGATGGAGACAGGGCTAGGTCCTCACGTCTGGCTGAGCTCTGTTCTCTGCACCATGCAAAGGGCATGGGGGTGAAAATGTGGTTGTACCTTTAATAGCCTCTGATTCTGGGTCAGCCAGTTCTCAATGGGAGCTGAGCACTATTGAAAATCTTGCCATTCATGTAGGTACCTAAATGGGAACGGTTTGGTTCTGAGCTTTTGAAAAATCTGGTCTGCATATGTACATTTATTCTGTCAAACATGGCACATTATTCCCAATGAAGTCACAGATCCGAGGCCAAAAGTATCTTAGGTTGGAGTTCACAAAGGTATGTAAGCACCTCACTCCCACTGATTTCAATGGCAATGAGGTGCCTAAATACCTATGTGAATCCCAGCCTTAATTATTCGTTGCTCTTCGCACACAACCTGTGTTCAAGCTGTGTGAGAAGGTGAATGACTTCTTGTAACCCCAGACTGATTTCAACACAGCGTGATTAAGCCCTGACATCTATAGCAAGTAAAGTAAGGAAGTGGTTTTACAGAACAGGCTGACACAACACAAGACAGGCAGAAGGCTAATTATATCTATACCGAACAGCCTGTGAGTCAGATATCAGACATGTTTCTCAGCAAGAATGTATCCTGAGCCCACTTGCTGACATGAATGCCGTCAGTAGGGACGGTGCTGCACTGCATGTGCTGTAGGCACAAGTGGAAGGGTCCCCACCACCCTTGTACCCATCACGAATATTCTACTGGAAACCTCTCTCACTAACCAGTTCAGATCCCACTTATCCCATGGGATTAAACTGAAAACTGATGGGGCCACTGACATCTGACGAAAGCTTCCCCACAGCAATGTCTCAGCCTTTGCTGGTCTCCTACCTACTCAGCAGCATCTCCAAGTTCAGGGTTAGGCTCTGGCAGGTTTGCAGCAGCTCGGGGAGCCATTGCTCTTCCCTCCTGGTTGCCTGTCATGTCCCAGAACCTAAACATTTCATTAAAAAGAGATTCTTTATTTCCTATGCTTACAAAAAATGTGAACCAGATGTTAATGTGACCTCAGAGTCCTACTGGCCTGAAACAATGGCTGAGAGGTATTAGTCACCCTGTTCAACTCAGCAGGTTGAAGAGACTTAATTAGGTTTCAGAGTTAACATTCCTAACTATTTCCCTGCTGGTTAGAGCATGCCAGGAGGAAGAGGGACAAACCCTTTGTGAAGACCTGCAAAGTCCATCTGTGACTGGCATCGCGTTTGCATTATGAATGGATGGAGCTTGGTTTGAGGGTGGAATCGGAGAGAACGCCTTCACTTATTTTCCTGTAGTCTGACCCCTGACAACGCTGGAGTCCTGTATGGGAGAATTAGCTGTTCCCGAGATGTTTCAGTGTAGAAGGGGTAGGTTGATCATGATTAACAGGTTGGAGGTCTCTGCTTATGAACTGTAGGGCCCGATCCTGCAACAGGCGGAACATCTTCTGCAGTATTTGATACCTGCCGGGCGAGAGTGCAAGTCATCACTCTAATACAGATGGCTGTGAGGACCATAGGAACAATGTTCTTTGCTGCCCAAACCCTTATTACCAAACTCAGCCACTCCCAGCTATCTGTCGTTCTCAACAGTTCTCAGAAGGAGAATCCCATGCCAAGGAAGCTTCTCCCTACTTTCCCCCACCATACTTACAGCTGCTTTGTCTGAGAGATCATTGCATCCAGACATAGGCAGCAAGTTATATGGGCTCGTGGGCCTGTGCTCCACCAATAGTTAGGAATGTGGGCCCGGCTCCACCAGTGTTTGGACTTACCGTGCCCTGCGCTTCAGGGAGACGCGAGGTCCAGGGCGACCTAGGGCGTTAGCAGGGGGCCTGGTGCTGGCAGCGGCAAGCGACCCGGCCCCAGCCTGCCCCGCTCCACTCCGCCCCACTGGCACCCGGTGTTGCTCGGGGGAGGGGGTGGAAGCCGGAAAGAGGCAAGGTCGGGGCTTTTGGGGAGAGGGAGGAGGTGGAGCAGGGGCGGGGAGGGGGCGGAGCGCTTGCTGCTGCCGGTGCCAGGCCTCCCCCGCTAGCCTCCCAGGCCACCCTGGACCCTGCATCCCCCTGCAGCGCAGGGCCCCCCAAAGTGCAGGGCCTGGGGCAGTTGTCCTGGTCCATCCTATGGATGGGATGGCTTTGTTCTGGGTACCACCAAAATTTATATAAACCTGGTGCCCATGATCCAGAAACCCTCTAGGGTATCCACAGAATGCCTCATTTTATATGTTGTGAATTCCCAAGTCCCACAACCTCATACTCAAGGTGCTTTAATTGCATCTTTAGAGCTGCTCGGACAGGGTTTTGTACTTCTGCTTGGTGTCACAGCATTTTGCCACACATACTGCACCTGGTACAGTAAACTGGAACACACTAGGCCTGCCTGAACTGCTCCTGTCTTTCCCATTTCTTTGATCTCTCCTGACTCCACCCAGAGGCCTGTCCCAGTGGATACACGTTGACTTACTACTTTGCTATTCAAATATGCAGATTTTGTTTTATGGACTTCTAGGAAGTTAGTCACAAGGAGTGCTTATTCCTGTGGAGCTGACAGTCCTACCTAACCCTTCCCTTAGTGAAACAATTGAACACAAACTCCTTTAAATCATCTACCACTTTACCCACCATTTGTCATGCTCAGCAGAAGTTTGCTGACTCCTAGGTACTTATCTTCATAGAGGCCATGTGACTAACATCACCAATTGAGTGTATAACTTGCATAACTCAGAAACTGAAATACTTTCCACATCCTCTCCTAAACCTTGCATAACTGTGCTGTGGGCTGTTAAATAACTATTCCATTTCAACCTAGAGGTTTTTGCAGTTCAGGGATGGATGAAGTGACGTACATCAGATCTGAGAAGTGCTTTGGAATGAAATAACCAATGTGTAGAACTTATTACTACAAACTCTAAAAAGAGGCAACTCTTGGCATGACTGAGGCTCTGGGGTCACTCAGCTGAACCACATCTTCAAAGTCTGTGACCTTAAACACACAGAGGAGAAATTAGAATTCCCCCTTCAGCTATGCATCAAGTTCATAACATATTTGCAAGAACAGGAGAAAGGCAGCTGGATGCCTCATGTCACAACTGAATTTAATTTGTTTTGACTCTAAAATTTGTTGGCTTTTGTTTCTGAATTGAAAAAAAAATACATGGAAGCAAGTGATAAAATTCCTTGGATTTGCAGCTGTTAACAAGGAATTAAGGCCCAGATTTAGATTTAGGTGTGAAAATCTCACAAGGTGCAGATATATTTTTAAAGATCTGCCCTACATCTAATTTGGTACATGTGTGTCATCCTCTGGCTATCAATCTCTGAAAGCTATTTACTATTATAACAATTATTTTGCTCTAAAACGAAATGCATGCCTGTGTTGGTAACAGTTCAAAAATCTAGAATGTTTAAAGTTTTCCTTTACATTAATTTTTTCACTTGATATAAATAGACTGGCCTGTGATGACCTACCAAGCAATACATGAACATAAGGGCATCCTAAACTTCAGACTAGTTGTCAAATCCAGATGCCAGACAAGCATTTGGCTCTATTCTTAGTAGTCAATTCCATGTGGCAACCTCAAGCTTACTGCAGGGTCAGACTCATCCTGGTAAAATTCTTTGCAGAACAGCTACTCCTCAGCAATTCTTGTAGTGTCACATTCCCCAAAACCTGGACAAAGATGCTTTTGGAAAGGAAACTCTTGCCGCTTTCCTAATACAAGCAGGATTAATTCTCTGACTTAAAAAAAAAAAAATAGTAGATTCAGTCACACATAATAGCCAAAGCATGCCACTGCAGGGGGAACTCTGGGGCCAGCTCTGTTAGATGGTGTGGAAAGGAAGCACTGGAGCCAGTGGTCTGCCCCTTGTGGGAGTGGCCAGTGCTACTGACCCAAAATCAATGCAGTCACTGTATCCTGAGGTGCCAGGGATACTAGCTTCATCTCCTAAATGGTTAGGTTCAGCGACCCTGGACTATACAGTGAGGAGGAGATCCCCTGTCCAAGTAGCATTCTCCCCCCAGGGGAGCAAAACCACAGCTGCAGCCACTGACTCTTTCGAACAATCACGTGTTTCCCACTGCAGTCCTCTAGTGGTTTGGGCCATTGCCTTGTCCTCATCTCAGCCAAACAGGCCAGCTCCAGGGTAACCAAGAACTGCCAGCCACACTAGTGGCCTCCCTTGCTCAGGGAATGCCGGCAGCCACCTTATTGGTGCCATCTGTTTAAGCCTATTTGGGTTTCCTCTGCCTGCTGTGCAGGGGCAGCTGGAATTCAGCCCTGGATCTGTTTGATTTTTAAGACGAGGACAAATCAGAGTGATGCCTGACTAAGTGAAAGTGGCAGAGCGGCGAGAGCCTGTAATGGGCAGAGCCTAGCATTGGCACAACGAGAGAAGCTCAGGAGCTGGAAAGAATAATCAGGATCTTTGCTTATTAGAAACACTAAAGGGATATTGGGCCAGATTCTGGCCCTGCTGTAGCCCCTGGACATCACTCCAGTTGCATAAGGGGCTGTAGGGGGCAGAGCGCCATACAGCGGAGGTCTCCCAGTGCAGGGCCACATGTTGCC
This sequence comes from Mauremys mutica, assembly GCF_020497125.1. Taxonomy (NCBI): domain Eukaryota; kingdom Metazoa; phylum Chordata; order Testudines; family Geoemydidae; genus Mauremys; species Mauremys mutica. The sequence continues at coordinate 128,075,708 of NC_059077.1, forward strand.
CTGAATTGCTGGTGCATGGAACTCTCCATCCAACCCAACATGATCCTCTCCAGCCCCCAGCAGCACACCAGTCAGGGGCATGTCAGGTGTGGGAGAGGGCGTGGCAACAGCTGTCTGCATTCCAGCAATTCCCCTAAGCAGCAGGGTAGGTTGCCATTAATTAGAGCCATCTTCAGCCCCTCTTCCTGAGCTGGACCTTCTGTGATGAGCCTCCTGAGGCATACAGCATAGATCTCTCTTATACACACAGATGCTTTGGAACTGCTATAGATTCCTAATCCAAAGGATAATGATAATTTCCTCAGCCCTACATTTATAAATAGGATTTCAGCAAGTCCGCTCCCCAAAGAGCTCTTCACGGACAGTTGCATTTAGTTTGATGTAATCCTGTTTTTGTCACAGATGGTTTACCACAAATACCCCTTTATTCAACCAGCTATGCTAAATAAAAAAAAATCCACATCGGACAATCAGCATCACTGACCTGCCATTTTTGTCTCTCCTGGCTCATTAAACATACACCATAGAGATGTGTTGGGTGCTTGCAGGTTTTATTTTTGACAATGTAGCTGCTTTTACAGTGTTGAGTGTCACCTCACATTGTGATGATATAAGAAGTTTTTCCAAGAGAATGTGACACCCTGTGCTTTTCTTGGAGTTCTAGAGATCCTCTACATTTCCCCCCTCCCTTAATCTCCAAACTGCAGCAATTCTCCATTGATTGATTAGAACTGTATCCCCCTGGAGCCACAGTTCCTCAAATCAACCAGAGGGAGCACTGACAAACAACATATGATGCTTGCTCTCAGTCTCAGCATGTTCCTTCCCCAGCAAACTCTGGTCTGGTTCAGCTTAACTCTCACATTTACTGCCACTAGACCTCAAAGCAGAGATTTCCCCAGACCCCCACCCCAGGGAGGGTGTCCATCCCCCCTGAATTTCCCCAACACTCCCCCAGTTGTCAACCAGTTACGTTGCTGTGTTGCCCAAGTGATCAGTTTTGGCTGGTGTTGGGTTACAAATCATTTGAATGCCGGGCAAATGAAGTGTTGTTATCCTTAGTGTATGAGTAAAGGGCAGCAGAACTGTGCTTAGCCTGTCCTGTTTGAGGGCATCTCCTTCAGCTGAAATGCCCTGATGCCAGTGGGGAGAGCGTGTGGGGACAGGTGTTTTGCTTGATGGTCTGCCTAAGAATCACACATTCTCTCTGTGAAACAACAAGCAGGTCAGAGACTCCTCCCTCTCGCCACTGCTTAAAGACAGAGCTGATCAGGCTCCATAGAGTCATTTGTTTGGTGAAGTGACCCCTAGAGCTGAAATCACTGATGCTGAGCCCTGCTGGTGTTTCTGTGGAAGAGACAGCCTGGCCTGCACTAGCAGCCAGGTTCCCTCACTGAGACCTGGAACCTCAAAAGACCAATTTGCAGAGGTCACATGGCAGGTGGCAGCAGAAGGTGATGACACAGGGCCATTGGCAACAGAATGGTGGCGTGAACAGTGGCAGAACGAACACAGCCAGAGCGAGCAGTGAGTGGCTGGAGGAAGATGCAAGGTGCCTCCCCCCCTCCACGCCAGTCTGGGAGATGAACTCACATGAAAGCACCTCTGAACTCTGAGTCTTCACTGACCAAGGACACTGGTGCATGGGGTGTGGTGGAGGGAAGAGTGAGGGGCACGTTAAAGGAACATTTGTTTGTTGGACTATGTTTTAGTGACTTTGCTCCAGAATGCTAGATTTGTGACTATGACAATGTATTAGATATTCAATTCAATGATTCCATAGAGTTTAAAATCAAATTTTGGTGTAGACCCATTTATAAGCTGACCCCTGATCTTTGATGCATCACTTTTTTACCAAAAATATTCGGCTTATGAACAAGTATATACAGGGCTGCCCAGAGGAGTCAGGGGACCTGGGGCAAAGCGGAGGGAGCAGACATAAAAGGTACCACCCGCTGCCATGCTTGTACTCACCGTGAGGCGCTCCGAGTCTTCGGCGGTGGGTCCTTCACTCGCTCCGCATCTTTGGCGGCACTGAAGGACCCACCGCCGAAGTGCTGCCGAAGACCTGGACCGCTGCCGGGTGAGTAAAAATTAAAAAGGCACCTCTAGCCAGGGAAGGGATTCTTGGCCAGGGCTCGTGGGACCCCGGGCCTGGGGCAAATTGCCCCACTTGCCCCCCAGCAGCCCGGAGTATATACGGTAATTCTTCCCCTCTACTCCAGGTGGATTAGGCCTCAGCTGGAATATTGTGTCCAGTTCTGGGCGCCACATTTCAGGGAAGTCCAGAGAAGACCAACAAGAATGATTAAAGGTCTCAAAAACATGACTTCTGAAGGAAGACTGAAAGAACTGTGTTTATTTAGTGTGGAAAAAAGAAGACTGAAAGGGGACATGATAAGTTTTCAAGTACCTAAAAGGTTGTTACAAGGAGGAGGGAGAAAAATTATTCTCCTTAACCTCTGATGATAGGACAAGAAACAATGGGCTTAAATTGCAGCCAGAAAGGTTTAGGTTGGTGTAGATGTGCAGACTCACCCCTATGGCACCTCCTGCTGGTGACTTCTGGGAATTAGCTCATTCCAGCTCCAGAGCACCCTCTGCAGGCTGGTGATCCACCTGTCCTCTGGCCCCCATGTTCCTGCCTGGACCCTGATGCCCCTTTAACTGGGGTGCTGCCCCCTGGCAGTACCCCAACAATCTGGGTCTCCCCTCCCTGGGGAACCCCCAACCCACTATCCCCATTTCACCTCAGTCATGGCTACTGCCAGTCTCTGTTTAGCCCCCACACCCTGGGGCAGACTGCAGTATCAGCCACTCGTCATAGGCAAAGGGGTCTGAACTGGCTGCCTTTACCCAGCCTCAGGCTGCCCCTCTGCAAGCCCAATACCTAGGTGGGCCTAGAACTAGGCCCTGCAGCCTGGGGAGTTGCTGGCCTAGGGCTTCCTAGCCCTGCCTCACTCTAAGTCCCCTGGGTGAGTTCCCCAGCAGCCAAGCCTATTTCCCTCTCCAGTCAGAGAGAGACTGCTGCTTCTGCCTGTCCTGGTCTCCTTATAAGGCCCAGTTACTTAGTTTGGGGTGTGGCCCCAGCTGCACCCACTTCCCCCAATCAGCCAGGGTTTTACCTTGCTCAGCCCCAGCCCTCTGCAGGGGCTTTTCCAACCCCTCCAGGGTCAGAGTGGGTGCTCACCCCCGCTACAGTTGGGCATTAGGAAAAACTTCCTAACTGTCAGGGTTGTTAAGCACTGGAATAAATTGCCTAGGGAGGTTGTGGAATCTCCATCAGTGGAGATTTTTTAAGAGCAGGTTAGACAAACACCTGTCAGGGATGTTATACATGGTGCTGGTCCTGCCACGTGTGCAGGGGACTGGACTTGATGACCTTTCGAGGTCCCTTCCAGTTCTATGATTATAATTAATTTTTACATAAGAATGGCTATACTGTGTCAGACCCACGGTTCATTTAGCCCAGTATCCTGTCTTCTAACAGTTGCCAATTCTAGGTGCTTCAGAGAGACAGGGAATGAACAGAACAGGTGTCATCCAGTCCCAGCTTCTGGCAGTCAGAGGCTAGGGACACTCAGAGCATGGGGTTGCATTCCTGCCCATCCTGGCTAATAGCCATTGATGGACCTAACCTCCAGGAACTTATGTAATCCTTTCTTGAATCCTAGTATAGTTTTGGCCTTCACAGCATCCCCTGGCAAAGAGTTCCATGGATTGACTGTATGTTGTGTGAAGAAATACTTCCTTTTGGGGGTTTTAAGCCTGTTGCTTATTAATTTAATTGGGTGACCCCTAGTTCTTGTGTTATGTGAAGGATTACATAAAATTTCCTTATTCACGTTCTTCACACCAGTCAAGATATTATAGACCTCTATCATATCTCCACTTAAGTGTCTCTTTCCAAGGTGAAAAGTCCCAGTCTTATTAATCTCTCCACCTGTTTCATACCCATAATCATTTTCGTAGCCCTTCTCTGTACCTTTTCCAATTCCAATATATTTTTGAGGGGATGGGGTGACCAGACTGCACACAGTATTCAAGATGTGCGTGTACCATGGATTTATGTAGCGGCTTTATGACATTTTTTGTCTTATCTATCCCTTTCCTAATGGTTCTTAAAAACCTGTTCACTTTCTTGACTGCTGCTGCACACTGAGTGGATGTTTTCAGAGAACTCTCCACAATGACTCTAACATCTCTTTCTTGAGTGGTAAAAGCTAATTTAGACCCCAACATTTTGTATGTATAGTTGGGATTGTGTTTTCCAATGTGTGTTACTTCCTATTTATCATACAGCCCACCTTGACCCTCACAGCCTCACCCCTCATTGGCTCTGACACCTTCCCCCCCCCAATTCAACCTTCCCCCCAATTTCAATGCCTGGGGAAAACACTGCCTCAAAGCCTTGTTTTCATATTTCCAGGTTTTAGTCACAATTTTTTTCACTAATTAATTCTTGCTCTTCAGATGGCAGGAACCACCAAGGACTAATTTTATAGTCAAATGTGCAGTTCAGATTTGCAATTGGTTAATGACAAGAATCAGATGGCAATTTTGTTCTCTGATTGGAGAACTACTGCAATTATGCACCACTACAATTTTATTTGATTCTAAGGTTTGAGTTGGTTAGCGTAGACTTGCAGTTTCCAGTTTTACAATCTAGAGCCCCAGTTCTGCAGACACATGCATGCATAAGTTTTTGCCTGGGGTTAGTCCTGTTATTTTCTGATGGGCATGTCACAAGAACCTGACCAGAATATTTGCATGTATAAAGCTACCCACAGATGTAAGTAGTAGCAGGCATTGCATTTATTTTTTGTGAGTAACAAAGCTACAAAATATTTTTGCAAGTGTTCACACTACTAAAAAGAAGCATAAGAAAGTGTGAAGTGAACATGAAAGTGTTGTGAATTGAAGTGTGCTTTAAATTTGAAGAAATATTGCTGGATTTCTCAATCCCCCTACTATTAATTCAGCTGTATTATGTATTCACCAACATTTTATGAATATGGTGGCTCACCTGTGGAAGGCAATGGATAGAGCATTGGCCTGGGAGCCATGAGACTGCATTCTCTACCCAGCTTTGCTATTGACCTGCTGAGATGTTTGGCCAGTCACTTAGGTATGTTTCCCCCTCCGACATCTTGTCTACCTAGCTTATAAGATAATCAAAGCAGGGACAGTCTTCTGGTGTTTGTACAGCCTTAATCTGTTGGTCCTCCACAGAGGACCAATACAAAATTCTAAACGCTATTCCTCAGGGCTGCACAGGTGGCTTCCTTATTTTTGAACTGCTTCAAACTGGAAATAGCACAGTGACTAGCACATTGTGAATGTTAGAATGCTAAACAAGTGTTGAAACCTCCAAATATAACTGCTAAGTCAGTAAAGGAAATAAAGACCTGAAGAAGAGCTCTGTGTAAACTTGAAATCTTGTCTCTCTCACCAACAAAAGTTGGTCCAATAAAATATATTACCTCACCCACCTTGTCTCACTAATTTTAATGGCAAACAAGTAGCTAGCTAAGTTCCTGTGTGATGCTTTGAAAGCTCACTCCTGAGCATCTAGTGACTGGACCAGTCATCTGATTTAATTTAATTTAGAAGTTTACTGATGGCTCAGTGGCAGGTTGAAGAGATTCAATCATGAGACTGTAATTAATGCCTGTGCCAAAGGCACAAGTAGTATTTTGGGGTTTGCACTCTGATTTATATCATGCAGCACCATTACATTCAAATGTGACTTAAATGTATGATCTTATTCTGTGACATAACATCTCAGTAAAAAATATATAGGTCTTGATTGGAAACAAAGGTGTAACTCATTTGACGGGATAAACTGCTATAAGCTTGAATCCATGAAAAATTGTCTCCTCAGCTACCAGATAAAACAGGCCTCCCAGCAGCAATAGCTAATCCTGGAGTGGATACACATCTTCTCCTGGTGTCTACAGAAGGCTACACTGAGCATTTCACACAGCCTTCTGCATTGGGGGACCACGCAAGGCTTTGCCCAGCCACATGGGCATAAGCAGTTGTTAGGCAACTACTGGTAAGATTGGGTAAAGTCCATTGAGCATCCCCATGGAGTCCCCTCTTGTGGCTCTACTGTGAAGATAACTAATGGGACTGCTCCAGACATCATTCAGGGATGTATCTAGAGAGACTGTGATGCATCCCCCACTATCCTCTAGAAAACAGAAGCAAGTTTCTAGCATGAAGTAGTTCTCGCTGTGCAGAGGCTTTAAAATAAGAGAGGTAAGAACTTTAAAGGAGCAATAACCCCCTTAAAAAAGAGGAGGCACTCTCTCTAGAAGTCTGGGGTAAAGAAGTCATCCAATGGAGGAGACAATGTTCCATCTTCCTCCCTCAAAGAGCAGCATATTGGGAATGGATCAGTGAACACAAGATATAAGTCAGTCATGGAGGGGGAATATGCTTGTTGTGGCTTGGTGTAACACCCAGATCTCTAGAAGTGTTGGGTGCAAAGCTTTATAGAGGACTTGGCGCCTGACTCAAACCAGAATAGTAACCTAATAGGCCCTTAGTAGCACTATAGGTCCAGGGCTCAATCCTGCAAGCTATCTAGCAAAGCATTTGAAGCAGAAGCAGTGTCACGTTATAGTCAATGAGCCTGATTCTTCACTGCACTGTACTATGTGTAGTCATTTATATCTGCACAAAATGGGTGTAGAGTGGGTCTAATTACTGATTGCAGCTAGAGTTTGTTGAGGGGCAAGCTGACTGGCCTGCATTATTCAATTCTGTGATTTCTTTTGTGAATTTAAGTGATTGTAAAGCCTAGATCCTCAGAACTAGCTAGTCATTTTGGGGAACGCACAAATTGAGTACCCAGCTTGAAACATCTCAGAGGACCCCCTGTTTTAGAAAGTGCCGAATATCCACCCTCTGAAAATCAGGCCCCTTTCACATGTTTCAGATTGGGCACTCAAAAATGGAGGCATGTAAAATCACTGGTAAGTTTTGAAAGTATTGGCCAGGGTACCAAGAATTCAGGTTTAGGGGCTCTTGCAGGGCATAAAAAATGAGTAATACCCTAAAAGTGGAGATAAATCCTGTCTAGAAGGAACTTTTCCCTCTTGTTTGACATTTTTGGCTATTGTATCTGTTAGTTTTTTACATAATTAATTAATCTAATTCTTTGGCATATCTGGGAGAAGTTGGTCTCTTTTTCGATTCTTCGACTGCATGGTTACCTGTGCTGATGAGCTCGACTGGCCAAACAGGAAATGAGATTCAAAAGTTTGCAGGGCTTTTCCTGTACACCTGGCCAGTGCCTCTGAGTTCAAAGTGCTGTCCAGAGCAGTCACAATGGTGCACTGTGGGATAGCTCCCGGAGGCCAATACTGTCAAATTGCGTCCACACTAACCCTAATTCGCACTGGCAATATTGATTTCAGCGCTAATCTCCTCGTCAGGAAGGAGTACAGAAATCGATTTTAAGAGCTCTTTATGTCAAAGTAAATGGCTTCATTGTGTGGATGGGTGCAAGGTTAATTCAATTTAACGCTGTGTGGCAGAGCTCTGACCTTGCTCCCGTGGGTCTTGCACTTCTAGGTGGCTTATGCCAGCCCCAGTGGCTCACTGTGACCCTCCACGTAGCCCTTCTCTCTCTAGGGCCAGGGTTACAGTCTACTGAGCCCTTTTCATCATAGGCCTGCAAGGAGGTTGGGGAGAGAACTCCCACAGTCTCTGTTGTCCCTGGGGGCTTATTTCAGAACAGTTTAGCCTCCTGTCCTGACAGGGGCCTGACTTCCCCTCCCAGGAGATCATAGAATCATAGAGTCATAGAATCTCAGGGTTGGAAGGGACCTCAGGAGGTCATCTAGTCCAACCCCCTGCTCAAAGCAGGACCAAACCCAACTAAATCATCCCAGCCAGGGCTTTGTCAAGCCTGACCTTAAAAACCTCTAAGGAAGGAGATTCCACCACCTCCCTAGGTAACCCATTCCAGTTCTTCACCACCCTACTAGTGAAAAAGTTTTTCCTAATGTCCAACCTAAACCTCCCCCTCTGCAACTTGAGACCATTACTCCTTGTTCTGTCATCTTCTACTACTGAGAACAGTCTAGATCCATCCTCTTTGGAACCCCCTTTCAGGTAGTTGAAAGCAGCTATCAAATCCCTCCTCATTCTTCTCTTCTGCAGGCTAAACAATCTCAGTTCCCTCAGCCTCTCCTCATAAGTCATGTGCTCCAGCCCCCTAATCATTTTTGTTGCCCTCCGCTGGACTCTCTCCAAATTATCCACATCCTTCTTGTAGTGTGGGGCCCAAAACTGGACACAGTACTCCAAATGAGGCCTCACCAATGTCGAATAGAGGGGAATGATCACTTCCCTCGATCTGCTGGAAATGCCCCTACTTATACAACCCAAAATGCCATTAGCCTTCTTGGCAACAAGGGCACACTGTTGACTCGTATTCAGCTTTTCGTCCACCGTAACCCCTAGGTCCTTTTCTGCAGAACTGCTGCCCAGCCATTCGGTCCCTAGTCTGTAGCAGTGCATGGGATTCTTCTGTCCTAAGTGGAGGACTCTGCACTTGTCCTTGTTGAACCTCATCATATTTCTTTTGGCCCAATCCTCTAATTTGTCTAGGTCCCTCTGTATCCTATCCCTACCCTCCAGCGTATCAACCACTCCTCCCAGTTTAGTGTCATCTGCAAACTTGCTAAGGGTGCAGTCCACACCATCCTCCAGATCGTTAATGAAGATATTGAACAAAACCGGCCCCAGCACCGACCCTTGGGGCACTCCACTTGATACCGGCTGCCAACTAGACATGGAACCATTGATCACTACCCGTTGAGCCCGACCATCTAGCCAGTTTTCTATCCACCTTACCGTCCATTCATCCAGCCCAGACTTCTTTAACTTGCTGGCAAGAATACTGTGGGAGACTGTATCAAAAGCTTTGCTAAAGTCCAGAAATAGCACATCCACTGCTTTCCCCTCATCCACAGAGCCGGTTATCTCATCATAGAAGGCAATTAGGTTAGTCAGGCATGACTTGCCCTTGGTGAATCCATGCTGACTGTTCCTGATCACTTTCCCCTCCTTTAAGTGGTTCAGAATTGATTCCTTGAGGACCTGTTCCATGATTTTTCCAGGGACTGAGGTGAGACTGACTGGCCTGTAGTTCCCTGGATCTTCCTTCTTCCCTTTTTTAAAGATGGGCACTACATTAGCTTTTTTCCAGTCATCCGGGACCTCTCCCGATCGCCATGATTTTTCAAAGATAATGGCCAATGGCTCTGCAATCTCATCGGCCAACTCCTTTAGCACCCTCGGATGCAGCGCATCCGGCCCCATGGACTTGTGCTTGTCCAGCTTTTCTAAATAGTCCCGAACTACTTCTTTCTCCACAGAGAGCTGGTCACCTCCTCCCCATACCGTGCTGCAGAGTGCAGCTGTCTGGGAGCTGACCTTGTCTGTGAAGACAGAGGCAAAAAAAGCATTGAGTACACTAGCTTTCTCCACATCCTCTGTCACTAGGTTCCCTCCCTCATTCAGCAAGGGGCCCACACTTTCCTTGACTTTCTTCTTGTTGCTAACATACCTGAAGAAACCCTTCTTGTTACTCCTAACATCTCCGGCTAGCTGCAACTCCAAGTGTGATTTGGCCTTCCTAATTTCACTCCTGCATGCCTGAACAATACTTTTATACTCCTCTCTGGTTATTTGTCCAATCTTCCACTTCTTGTAAGCTGTTTTTTTGTGTTTAAGACGAGCAAGGATTTCACTATTAAGCCAAGCTGGTCGCCTGCCATATTTACATTTCTTCCTACACATCGGGATGGTTTGTTCCTGCAACCTCAATAAGGATTCTTTAAAATACAGCCAGCTTTCCTCGACTCCTTTCCCCGTCATGTTATTCTCCCAGGGGACCTTGCCCATCAGTTCCCTGAGGGAGTCGAAGTCTGCTTTTCTGAAGTCCAGGGTCTCTGTTCTACTGCTCTTCTTTCTTCCTTGTGTCAGGATCCTGAACTCGACCATCTCATGGTCACTGCCTCCCAGGTTCCCATCCACTATTGCTTCCTCTACTTTTTCTTCCCTGTTTGTGAGCAGCAGGTCAAGAAGAGCTTTTCCCCTAGTTGGTTCCTCCAGCACTTGCACCAGGAAATTGTCCCCTACACTTTCCAGAAACTTCCTGGATTGTCTGTGCACCGCTGTATTGCTCTCCCAGCAGATATCGGGGTGATTAAAGTCACCCATGAGAACCAGGGCCTGTGATCTCGCAACTTCTGTTAGTTGCTGGAAGAAAGCCTCGTCCACCTCATCCCCCTGGTCTGGTGGTCTGTAGCAGACTCCCACCACGACATTACCCTTGTTGTTCATACTTCTAAATTTCTAAAACTTCTCAGGTTTTTCTGCAGTTTCATACTGGAGCTCTGAGCAGTCATACTGCTCTCTTACATACAACGCAACTCCCCCACCTTTTCTGCCCTGCCTGTCCTTCCTGAACAGTTTATATCCATCCATGACAGTACTCCAGTCATGTGAGTTATCCCACCAAGTCTCTGTTATTCCAATTACATCATAATTCCTTGACTGTGCCAGTACTTCTAGTTCTCCCTGCTTGTTCCCCAGGCTTCTTGCATTTGTGTATAGGCACTTAAGATAACTCACTGATCGTCCTGGTGTCCCAGTATGGGGCAGGAGCCCTCCCCTCTTGCACTCACCTACTTGTGCTTTCTCCCGATATCCCACTTCCCCACTTACCTCAGGGCTTTGGTCTCCTTCCCCCGGTGAACCTAGTTTAAAGCCCTCCTCACTATGTTAGCCAGCCTGCTTGCAAAGATGCTCTTTCCTCTCTTCGTGAGGTGGAGCCCGTCTCTGCCTAGCAATCCTTCTTCTTGGAAGACCATCCCATGGTCAAAGAATCCAAACCCTTCTCTCCGACACCATCTGCGTAGCCATTCGTTGATTTCCACGATTCGACGGTCTCTACCCTGGCCTTTTCCTGCCACAGGGAGGATAGACGAGAACACCACTTGCGCCTCAAATTCCTTTATCCTTCTTCCCAGAGCCACGTAGTCTGCAGTGATACGCTCAAGGTCATTCTTGGCAGTATCATTGGTGCCCACGTGGAGAAGCAGGAAGGGGTAGCGATCTGTGGGCTTGATGAGTCTCGGCAGTCTCTCCGTCACATCGTGAATCCTAGCCCCTGGCAAGCAGCACACCTCTCGGTTTTCCCGGTCAGGGCGGCAGATAGATGACTCAGTCCCCCTGAGGAGAGAGTCCCCGACCACCACCACCCTCCTCCTCCTCCTCTTGGGAGTGGTGGTCCTGGAACCCCCATCGCTAGGACGGCACATCTCATGCCTTCCAATCAGTGGAGTCTCCTTCTGCTCTGTTCCCGCAGATGTATCATCCACTCCACTCTCTGCGCTAGTACCTGCGGAGAGAACATGAAAACGGTTGCTCACCTGTATCTGTGTTTCTGGTACATGGACATTTCTGGTACTCTTTCCTCTTCTGGAATTCACATGCTGCCAATTATCCTCGCTGGCCTTCTGTCCCCGCTGCATAGCCTGCTCTGAATCTTCAGAACATTGTGCCCGCTGAAGCTGCTCCTGACGTCTATCCAGGAAATCCTCATTTTCTTTTATGGAACGCAGGGTTGATATTCGTTTCTCCAGACCTTGAATCTTCTCTTCCAAGATGGAGATCAGCTTGCACTTTGTACAGACAAAGTCGCTTCTATCCTGTGGAAGGAAGACAAACATGGCGCATCCTGTGCAGGTCACAACAGCAGATCACTCAGCATCCATAGTCTCTTCCTTCTAAGAGCTTCCTTACTTGTGGCAGAAGCTACTCGGAGAAACCTGCGAGAGGTGGGCCTCGGTAGGCTCTCTCCAGATGTTCCTGTAGTGGTGGGTTGGGGGGAACCCGGGCCTGCCCTCTACTCCGGGTTCCGGCCCAGGGACCCTAATGGCAGCAGCTGTTGGCAGCCAACCTTTCACTGCCAGAGTTGCTACATTTCCCTGGGCCACTTCCCCACAGCTCTCCTGCTTCTCCCTTCTTCACCCTTACCTTAGGGCTCCCTTAACGATGATTTGAGGGTGTCTTCAGTAACCATCCCTTCAGCCACCCTTCCTCTCCTCTGGTTCCCTGGCTCCCCTGCCTGACTGGAGTGAGCCCTTTTTATAGTATCAGCAAGGCCTTAATTAGAGTCAGGTGGTCACATTAGCTTAATGGCCTCACCTGACTCATTACAGGTTAATTAGAGTCAGGTGTTCTGATTAGCCTGGAGCAGCCCCTGCTCTGGTCAGTCAGGGAACAGAAAACTGTTAATCCAGTGGCCAGTATATCTGCCTTCTGCTATTCTGCTGTACCCAACTGGCCTGGGTCTATCACAGCTGCTAAATTCGACATAAACTCTTAGTGTAGACCAGGCCTAAGTCTTGGAATAAACTACAAAACAATAGCCCCTCCCCAGCACTGCTTCTTCTTCTAAAATATTTGTATTAGGTTCCTGACTTCCCCAGACAGCAAGCGATTCAGCCCTCACAAACAAGTAGCCTTCACCTAACTTCCAAGACCGAAAAACAACCCCTGCTCCTTTCCCTTGTTCTGTGTGGAAGTCTGGAAGAGGCTATGTATAGTCTGCCTCCCTCCCCATCATGCCCTGCAGGGAAAGCCTATAAATGCTAGCATTCATAGGCCTCGCCTTTCTTTGCTGTTCTCTGGTTAGTCTTGTCTGTAGTTTAAGGTTTTGAGGTACTAAACTCAGTTAGCAGTTAGGGTTTCTTCACACCACAGAATTATCTCCCTGGGGTTACTTTTTCCCCTCTATGACTGTCTCCTTTGTTTCCTGGACCTTTATTTATAGAAATGCCTTTGGAACTAAGAAAGCATAACTCTAATGACTTTCCTCTCCAGTGTTAAACTGCTGCCAGCTTCATCACAGAACCAGGGGGTTATAAGGGGCCGCAAGGGTCCTCTAGTTTAACCCCCTGGCAAGATGCAGGATTTGTTGGCTCTAAACCATCCAACACAGATGGCTCCAGCCTCCTTTTGAAAACCTTCAATGAAGGAGATTCCACGACCTCCCTAGGCATCTGTTCCATTATCCTACTGTTCTTACAGTTAGAAAGTTTTTCCTGAGATTTAGTCTAACTCTGCTATGCTGTAGTTTGAACCCATTGTCTCTTGTCCTGCCCTCTGTGGGCCAAGAGAACAACTTTTCTCCATCTTTTTTATGGCAGCCTTTTGAGTGTTTGAAGACCACTATCATGTCTCCTCTTAATCTCCTCTTTTCCAAACTCACTCTAGTGCAAAACTTTAACAGCAGCCTCAGATGCTCTTGTATCAACAGATCGGCACATCTATATGTTTGAGAAATGATTCTGATTTAGCACTGCTGAGGTCCCTGGGACCTTGAAGTTGAGGTACTTACTGATTTTAGTATCTGTTGGAAGAGGAAGTGAAAGCCTTCTAGAGCAGTGGTCTCCTAACATTTTTGATCACGCACCCCCGGCTCCTGGCCGAACTGTCCAAGAAAGGAAAAGCTGCTCGGACTCCCGCCTGGCGCTGCTCCGGTGGTGCTCCTCCTGCCGCACACCCCAAAGGATCCTCTTGTTTAGTTTAAAAAAAACAACAGAAAAAACTGAAGATACCTGACCAGTTAGCTGGTAATGCAGTATAAGCTTTGGTTCCACAAACCCAATGATGGCCTATTAAGGCCGGGAAGGGTCGATTGCATCCATTTGTTACATAGGTGTCTGCAAATGAGGAGTAATATCCTCCAAAGGGAACAGGGTAATTCTCCTTACGAGGAGTGGTAGTGTTTGTATGGCATTGAAAGATTGTATTATTTTTACTAAGATTACTGTAGGGGGAACATGAGATGGATTTTTCTGTTTGATCCCAGGTTGAGAAAAAATTCATATCCCCATACCTGGCCCGCCACTCTTTAGTTTTGTTTGAATAATCCCATACACCATTGGCCATGATATGCTGAAGGCAACGGCTTTTTCCCAGATCCAGCCCTGTCCCATTACACACCCAACACCAATGACCCTTTCCCTCCACCACACTTATCCATTTAGATACATTTATTCCCACTGCTTCCCAAGTGTCATTGCTGTTCCATGTTTTGTTAAACGGACGAGGTCCTCCAGTGAGGTCTGGGGAATTGAGTGGGATAGCCAGGACAGGAACACCAGCTTGAGAGTGGGCTGGGATGTGGCTGCAGACCCAGCATTTAGAAATATTAAGGGTCTGAGCTATCCACACTTGCTGCTGGATAAAAGAATTGTCATTGTGGGCTCCCCAGACCTTAAGACACCAGCAGCCGAGGAACAGGTGCCACCAGAGGCGCATGTTGGAGGCAAGGCCCTTCTGGTTCTGACAACCTCAACTGAGGGAACCACAGTCACGGTTTTACATCCACCAGGCAGCAGGCGCTAGGCTCTTTTGGTGGGCCTTGCTTTAGGTTGTCGTCTGTTTCTGGCAACCCTTACGAGAGCGTAGATTGTAAGGTATTGCAGGCTGTTTCTCTACGTCTTCTTCTGGAGTCAAAATTGACTCTGCGTGGTTCTGAGGTGATGAGTGGTTCGCCGGGGAGGGTGTCTTCTTACACTGCGAAGCATGTATCCACGCTGCGATGCCAGATAGCTTAACAGCTGTCTGGGTAGTAAGCAGCGCCTGATGAGGACCCTTCCACCGGGGTTCCAAGGCGTGTTTTCAATGATGGTGCCGTACGTAGACCCAGTCACCTGGCTCGAGGTTGTGGCAAGCGTTGGAGGTGGGTTCTGTCGGCCAGGTGGCTCGAACCTGTGAATGGAAGTGACTTACAGCTTGCATTAATCCCTTGCAGTATTGAAGGAGCGTACTGTGAGTCAAGTTCAAGTCTGGGACTGGAGTAAAGGTAGCCACAGCTCGCATAGGGCGTCCCATAACAATTTCAAAGGGACTCAGTTTATGCCTTTGGGATGGAGTGGATCGCATTTCCATAAGGGCTAGTGGTAAAGCTGCTGGCCAGCTTAACCCTGTGGCGTCACAAATCTTAGCAAGCTTATTCTTAAGTACACCATTTCGCCTTTCCACAGCACCTGCACTTTGTGGGTGGTAGGGACAGTGCAGCAGGTGTGTGATATGTAATATACGATCCAGGTGTTGAACAATTTGTCCGGTAAAATGTGTACCCTGGTCACTGGACAGAGTGGCAGGAATTCCCTTGGCAGGCATAATATGATTTAACAAACATTTAGCAACAGACAGTGAGTCAGCCTTGCAACAAGGAAAGGCTTCAATCCAACCAGAAAATAAACATACCATAACCAAGATAAATTCATATCGTTGGCACTTGGGCATTTGTACAAAATCATGTTGCCAATGCAAGAAGGGTGCTTGGGGCTGGCCCCGGAATCCCTGAGCCACTTTTACAGGTTTACCAATATCGTGGCTTTGGCAAGTGGTGCAGGCGGCACAGTGGCGGGCTGCAAAAGAGCTGAAATGGGGGGCCCACCATCCCGCCTTAGTTACAGCAGAGACCAGCCCCTCCTTTCCGACATGCGAAACACCGTGTAGCCGGGCGGCCAGAGATGGGTAGAGTGAAAAGGGGGCCCCAAAGGCACCAGTAGGCGAACGCCAAAGGGAATCAGGATGCAGAGAGCAACCCTGGGCAACCCAGGAGTCTTTTTCGGCTTCTGGGGCAGAGTCCTGGAGCAGGGTGAGGTCAGTGAGGGACGGCGGTGGTATAGAAACAGAAAGGGAACCTAGAAACGCATCTGGGGAAGGTTCTATGGCAGCAGCATGTTTAGCAGAGCCATCAGCAAATGCGTTACCCTTAGCAACATCAGTATCCGCCGTCGAGTGGCCAGGGCCCTTAACAAGAGCTGGGGCAGAGGGAAGTAACACTGCACACAGGAGAGCAGCGATGTAGGGGCCGTTTTTAATGGGGGGTAGCGGCCGAGGTAAGGAAACCCCGGGCTTGCCAGAGGGTGCCAAAGTCATGTACAACCCCAAAAGCATAGCGGGAGTCAGTGTAAATGGTGGCGGAGCGTCCCTCCGCTAAAAAGCAGGCACGGGTGAGGGCGACTAATTCAGCAACTTGCACTGAGGTCACAGAAGGTAAAGGCGCAGCTTCAAGGGTTTCAGAGAGTGACAGTGTATCCTGCAGGGAGACGACCTTGGTTGTCTTGAAAACAGGAACCATCAGTAAACAAAACAAGGTCAGTGTTAGGGAGAGGGACATTAGAAAGGTCAGAGTGCGGGACGGTGACAGCAGAGACAGTTGCAAGGCAGTCGTGGGGATCACCGTCATTAGACAAGGGAAGGAGCGTGGCAGGGTTTAACTGAGAACAACGCTTTATGGGGATATACGAAGCCGACAGCAGTAGAAGTTCATACCTGGTAAGGCGAGCGGAGGAGAGGTGGCTTTGTATTGTGTTGTAACAGCAGAGTTTCCACAGAGTGAGGGACCATGAGAGTAAGGGGACAGCGAAGGACAAGGGGTTCAGACATTTCGACTAGGCGCTGCGGCAGCCACAGCACGCAGGCAGGGGGTAGGCCTTGGGCCACAGGGTCCAAAGTGGCAGAGAAATAAGCCACTGGGCGGTTCTTGCCTCCGTGCACCTGAGTGAGAACTCCAAGTGCACATCCAGACTGTTCATGGCAGAAAAGGGTAAAAGGCTTAGAATAGTCTGGCAGCCCTAAAGCGGGGGCAGAAGCCAAACCTTGTTTGAGGGAAACAAAGGCAGAGTCTGCTTCAGGGGGCCATGGCCTGGGGTTAGGCACAGAGAGTCGAGTGAGTTCCTGGAGAGGTTTTGCAAGGGAGGCATATTGGGGAATCCATTGCCTGCAAAATCCAGCCATGCCCAAAAATTTTCAGACCTGGCATGGGGAGCAGGGTCGGGGAAAGCTAAGGATAGCCTGGACGCGGGTGGGAGAAAGCGTACGGGAATCCTGGGAGAGGAGAAAACCAAGGTATGTGACAGAGGCTTGACAGAGCTGTAGTTTAGAGCGAGAAGCCTTGTGACCTTTGTTTGCTAAGGCAGTGAGGAGCACTAAAGAATCAGTTTCTGAGGCAGATAACGAGGGGGAACAGAGGAGTAGATCATCTACATATTGGACTAGAGTGGACCTGGATGGGAAAACAAGGTCAGCGAGGTCTCGGGCTAATGCCTGGGAAAAGTAAGATGGACTTTCCGTGTACCCCTGAGGGAGCGTGGTCCATGTATATCGCTGTCCCTTGTAAGAAAAGGCAAAGAGGTACTGGGAGTCAGGGGGAACCGGAACAGAAAAGAAAGCAGAGCACAAATCAACAACAGTAAAATGAGTTGCAGCTGGTGGGATAGAAGCCAGAATCGTTGCTGGGTTTGGGACAACAGGAAAGGCGGGTAGGACAATACGATTAATGGCTCGGAGGTCCTGAACAAATCGCCATGATTTGCCATCAGCTTTTCGAACTGGGAGGATAGGGGTGTTACAGGGACTGGAGCAGGGAACAATAATGCCTTGCTCCCGCAGGGCGGTTATGACCGGAGCAATGCCAGCCTCTGCCTCAGGGTTTAAAGGGGATTGAGAAAGGCGAGGCAGGGGTTTGGAGGAGTCAACAGTAATGCAGACGGGGTCAGTATTTAAGCGGCTCACCTCAGAGGGATGGGTTGGCCACAGAGAGGATGGGACCTGCGAAATTAGGTGTTCAAGGGATGGGACCAGTGGGCAACAAGGGACCGGAGTGGAAAGGGAAGTTTCAGACAGCAGGGAGGCTACAGAATCACTCAGAGACGACTGGGGAATTTGTAAATAAACTCCATCCGGGGAACAGTATATGGTGCAGCCAAGCTTACATAACAGATCCCGACCCAAAAGGTTTACCAGAGTGGAATCAGAGAGAAGAAAGGCATGATCCACAGAAAGAGGACCAACCTGGACTGGTAGAGGTTTTGAAAGGGGATAAGGGGTTGGGACTCCCGTAATGCCCACAGTGGACACGGTTTTTCCGGAGCGGGGAACCGCAGGCAGGTCGGTAATACGAACTGCAGAGAGCGAAGCTCCCGTATCAACAAGGAAAGGGAGAGGAAGATCATTGATAGTTAACACACACTCAGCCGTGGGAGTGAGAGGTAGTAAAGGAGTTAAAATTTCCTGAGGTTCCCCGGTGTCCCATCATTGCTGTGGGACAAAGTAAGGCTGGGGACTGACTGGCTGTGCTGGCAGGGGGTCTAGCTGGTTATTTACAGAGTTACCAGGCTGGCTCGGACATTCGTTCTTCCAATGGCTGACCTTATTAGTGATGAGCAGTTAGCCAGTGATATTGTTCTCGATGTATAACAAAAACTATGGTAAACTGGCAGTGTGTTGAATCATGAAGGCAAATTCCCTTTAGCACAATTCATAATTTGGGGTCAGTGACACTGCTTCCTAACTGAGGCACATCATATTCAAAGCAATCTTGCTCGGTGTCTGATTCCAGGTATTTCTTTTATGTTTTCACTGCCAATATTGGATCCTGACACAGCAATATTTAATAAATCGGTTACTGTCCATTCTGTAGGTTACCTAGCAAATGACATCTATAAGAAATGACTTGCTTTACCTCAGATATTGGTGTATCACATGGCAACACAAACCTGGAGAGAACTGCACACAGATGGTTGTTTCCACTAACTGATATCAATACCTTTGCCAATGTTATGTTTTTGATACTGCAACTCCAGTGTGTGGCTACAGTGGCTCAGGACAGTACAATGGGACAGAGAAGCTAGGCACTCCTGTCGCCTGCTCAGTGAAGATTACTCAATATCAATAACTAGCAGTAAGGTTGACTTTTAATCAGGGTTTAAACTCTTAAAAAGTATTTCCAGGGAACCGCCCCCGCCCCCAACATGCTATAAAACCTCCAGGGGGGTTGAAAATATGTACTGGAGCTCTGCTTTGGGCAGCCCTGGCTGAATTTAAGCCCTGCTTATAATATTATTGGACAATTCTGTGTAGTAACTGAATACAAGGAATTTGTGTATGGAGGCCTCACTAGTCCAAATTTCTGTTTTATGCCTCATGGCACTGTGGTGCACACTACAACCGTGCCTATCAGACTCTTTTTTAAAAAAAAATCTCTTATCCAAAGTGAGCCCCAATATCAGGATAGAATTGAAAAGTACTTACCGGTTTTTAACATGCATATTAATCCACTCCCTGTAAATTTAAAAACATTACTACACAGAAAAGAACACACACTATATTCAAATTAGCAATGAGATGCACAAGGCAAAACAAGTCTTAAATGACCTTATCCATGATCCATGGTGATCTTGAAATACTAACCTCCCATTGTAACAGGGTCAGCACCCTGCTTTCGGAAGCACCCCTCTCTGGCCAATGTGTGCCTGCAATCCCTCGGCTTTGGAACAGAGCAGCACCACCTCTCACGAGCACTCCCTTCTGGTGAGTTGTGAGCCAGCTGTTTCTTAGTTTGTGGTAACAGGGTGGGGCCCACCTCTTATAAGCACCCCCTCCCGATGGTTTCTTTGGCAGGCCTTCAGTGACTCAGCCCTCCAGCTGAGTCACACACACTATCTGTAGGTGGAACAAACAAAACCAACTTCCTTCCAGGGTATACAGTCTTTCCTTCCCGCCAGGGCTTCCTCCTTGGAGACACTGCTCTCCTGTAACAGTCCAACATGGGCCCATCACGGTACCCTCAGTTGGTGTGTCCTTTTTGGCAGCCCTCCCTGGGCTCAGTCTCTAACCAGACCAACAAGGCCCATCACAGTACCCTCACTTGGTGTGGCTAGGCTCTGGGCTCAGTCCTTGCTCGGCCCTGCAGTCAGCCAGGAATGCCTTTTTGGCTACTCCTGTCTCTGGTAGTCTTCCATGGGCTCAATCTTGCCCCCCACTGAGCTGTCCATGGTCCTGCTGCTCTCCCAGCCAGGAATCTGATCTTCCCTCTGAGGCCTGGTCTACACTACGCGTTTATACCGAATTTAGCAGCGTTAAACTGATTTAACCCTGCACCCGTCCACACAACGAAGCCCTTTATATCGATATAAAGGGCTCTTAAAACCGATTTCTGTACTCCTCCCCAACGAGGGGAGTAGTGCTCAAATCGGTATTGCCATGTCAGATTAGGGTTAGTGTGGCTGCAATTCGATGGTATTGACCTCCGGGCGGTATCCCACAGTGCACCATTGTGACCGCTCTGGAAAGGCATCTGAACTCAGATGCACTGGCCAGGCAGACAGGAAAAGCCCCGTGAACGTTTGAATTTCATTTCCTGTTTGGCCAGCGTGGAGAGCTCACCAGCACAGGTGACCACGCAGAGCTCATCAGCACAGGTAACTATGCAGTCTCCAGAGAATCGAAAAAGAGCTCCAGCATGGACCACATGGGAGGTACTGGAGCTGATCGCTGTATGGGGAGAGGATTCCGTGCTAACAGAACTCCGTTCCAAAAGACGAAATGAAAAAACATTTGAAAAAATTTCCAAGGCCATGATGCAGAGAGGCCACACCAGGGACTCAGTACAGTGCCGTGTGAAAGTTAAGGAGCTCAGACAAGCCTACCAGAAAACCAAAGAAGCAAACGGAAGGTCCGGGGCAGGGCCGCAAACATGCTGCTTCTATGCTGAGCTGCATGCAATTCTAGGGGGGTCCACCACCACTACCCCACCCCTGTCCGTGGATTCCGAGGTGGGGGTGGTAATCTCAGCCATGCCTGAGGATTCTGCGGACGGGGAAGATGAGGAGGAGGAAGAGGAGGAGGAGCTTGCAGAAAGCACACAGCACTTCGTTCTCCCCAACAGCCAGGAGCTTTTAGGAGTCCCGAAGTCTATATCCGATAAGGCGGCGGAAAAAAAAGACACGAGACGAAATGTTCTTGGAAATCATGGAAGTGACCTGCAATGAAAGAGCTCATCTGAATGAGTGGAAGGACGTGGTATCAAAGTACAGGAAAGATGCCAGTGAGCGTGAGGACAGGAGGGATGAACGTGAGGAGAGGAGAGATGAACGTGAGGAAAGGAGAGATGCTCGAGATGAGAGGTGGCGGCAGGAAGATCAGCGGTGGCAGGATGCAACTCTGGGGCTGCTGCGTGATCAAACTGACATGCTCCGGCGTCTGGTGGAGCTTCAGGAACGGCAGCAGGATATTAGAGTGCCGCTGCAGCCCCAGTATAACCACCATCCCCTGCTCACCATGTTCCTTAGCCATGTTCCTTGGGGGAGGCTCCGTGCACCCGCCCACTCCACCCTCGTGGACAGCCCAAGCAAAAGGCTCTCATTATTATGAAATTTTTTTAATGGCCTTTTCCTTCCCTCCTATCCTCCTCCCAAACCCCACCCGGGCTATCTCGTCAGTTCTCTCCCTCTTTTTATAATTAATTAATAAAGAATACATGATTTTTAACTGAGAGTGACTTTATTTCCTTAGAGAGCAAGCTGTAATCGAAGGAGGAGGGTGGGTTGCTTACAGGGAATGAGTCAATCAAGGGGAAGGGGTTTCATCAAGGAGAAACAAACACAACAGTCACACCATACCTGGCCTGTGATGAAACTGGTTTTCAAAGCTTCTCTGATGCGCACCGCTTCCTGGTGTGCTCTTCTAATCGCCCTGGTGTCTGGCTGCACGTAATCAGCGGCCAGGCGATTTGCCTCAGCCTCCCACCCCGCCATAAAGGTCTCCCCCTTACTCTCACAGAGATTGTGGAGCACACAGCAAGCAGCAATAACAATGGGGACATTGGTTTGGCTGAGGTCTGAGCGAGTCAGTAATGTGCGCCAGCGTCCCTTCAAACGTCCAAATGCACATTCTACCACCATTCTGCACTTGCTCAGCCTGTAGTTGAACAGCTCCTGACTACTGTCCAGGCTGCCTGTGTATGGCTTCATGAGCCATGGCATCAAGGGGTAGGCTGGGTCCCCCAGGATAACGACAGGGATTTCAACATCCCCTACTGTTATTTTCTGGTCTGGGAAGTAATTCCCTTGCTGCAGCCGTTTAGTGCAGAGTAGTGTTCCTGAAGATGCGAGCGTCATGAACCCTCCCTGGCCATCCCACGTGGATGTCGGTGAAACATCCCTTGTGATCCACCAGTGCTTGCAGCACCATTGAAAAGTACCCCTTGCGGTTTATGTACTGGCTGCCCTGGTGCTCCGGTGCCAAGATAGGGATATGGGTTCCATCTATTGCCCCACCACAATTAGAGAATCCCATTGCAGCAAAGCCATCCACTATGACCTGCACATTTCCCAGAGTCACTACCTTTCGTAGCAGCAGCTGCTTAGTGATTGCTTTGGCTACTTGCATCACAGCAGCCCCCACAGTAGATTTGCCCACTCCAAATTGATTCCCGACTGACCACTCGCTATTGCCACTCGCTTCTCAACTGTGAGGGCTGCTCTCATCTTGGTATTCTGGCGTTTCAGGGCAGGGGAAAGCAAGACACAAAGTTCCATGAAAGTGCCCTTACGCATGCGAAAGTTTCGCAGCCACTGGGAATCGTCCCACACCTGCAACACTATGCGGTCCCACCAGTCTGTGCTTGTTTCCCGGGCCCAAAATCAGCGTTCAATGGCTAGAACCTGCCCCATTACCAGCAGGATCTTCAAAGCGCCAGGGCCCGCAGTTTAAGAGAATTCTGTGTCCATGTCCTCATCACTCTCATTGCCGCTCTGCTGTAGCTGCCTCCTCCTCGCCTGGCTTTGCAGGTCCTGGTTCAGCATAGCCTGTATGAGAATGCGCGAGGTCTTTAAAACATCCATGATTGCTGTCTTGAGCTCAGCAGGGTCCATGCTTTCCGTGGTATGGCATCTGCACAGTTCACCCAGAAAAAAAGGCGCGAAATGGTTGTCTGATGCTGCTTTCACGGAGGGAGGGGTGAGGCTGTACCCAGAAGCACCAGCGACAATGTTTTTTGCCCCATGAGGCACTGGGATCTCAACCCAGAATTCCAATGGGCGGGGGAGACTGCGGGAACTATGGGATAGCTATGGGATAGCTACCCACAGCGCAATGCTCCGGAAATCGACGCTAGCCTCGGTACAGGGACGCACACCGCCGAGTTAATGTGCTTAGTGTGGCCACGCGCACTCGACTTTATACAATCTGTTTAAAAAAACTGGTTTCTGTAAAATTGGAATAATCCCGTAGTGTAGACATACCCTGAGCTCCAGGCAGCAGCTGACTGCACTGTCCCTATTACTCCTTTTTATATGGCCCTCCTGGCTCCTGATTGGCTGCTCCAGCAGCCCCTCTGATTGGCTGCCTCCACTGCAGCCACTGTAGGCCGCTTGACGAATTTCTCCTTGGCTGTTTTCTGGGGTGGGGTTGGGCAGGGCCATGAGGCCTCCAGCAGAGGGTCTCTGGACCTAGTCCAACCCCTCACACCCATACTTGGATAGAAGTTAAAGCTTTGCTTGTGGTACAAGGTATATTAGTTTTAGCTGTGTTAATTGTGTATTGCCACTTATGTACTTTGGTAAAACACTTTAAATCATATGTAAAGGCTCTCAGCACTACTTCATAAATTAATATGTCAAAAGAGTCACCTTGACTATAACCTATAGTCTTGCCTGGCTAGCATATATACATATCC
The DNA here is from genome assembly GCF_020497125.1 of Mauremys mutica. Lineage (NCBI taxonomy): Eukaryota > Metazoa > Chordata > Testudines > Geoemydidae > Mauremys > Mauremys mutica. Next base: position 128,099,280 of record NC_059077.1, read on the forward strand.
TATTAATAATATATATTATCCACATATATATATATATATATATATATATATATATATACACACACACACACACATTAAGCAAAAATAACATTAAGCACAAACGTTATGGAAGCTATATAGCCACAATTGGCCTGTGATTTTTATATAACACTGCTGACTTATGCTAAGTATCCCATAACGCCTTGCATTCACTGAAGTAAGTTTTGGCTTGAGCAAATAGGGAAGTTGTCAAGATCAGAACAGATGAGTGCTTTACCATAGCAACAGAAAGGGAGTTACTCTCACAAACCTGAACCGAAATGGCCCAAAAGAAGAGGACAAGACATATGATTGTTCTACCTTAGTACAAACATAGGAGGTATCTTCACACCGTTTGGTACCTGAAATGCATATGTTTTCAGGAGATAAGGAGATAAGGGAACACCATGGTACCAGAAATACGAGGTAAAAAGTTGACTGGTTAAATCGAGTTTCAGATGACGAAGACAGTACCTTTTACTTGTAAGCAGGTAGGGTATAAAATATGGCTTTAGGGATGTAACTTTGGGTGCACACCTTCTGTGTAAGGTGAATGTAACTTCACTGCACAAGAACAACAAAAGTTTTAGCGACAAAAAGCACTGGTGTGGACAGTGCTTTGTTGGTGGGAACCATTTTACGATTGCCAAAGCTACCGCCCTTCACTGGAGGTGGTTTTCTTTTGTTGCCGGGAGAGCTCTCTCCCAGCGATAAAGAGCGGCCACACAGCACATCTTAAGTGGCACAGCCGAGCCATTGTAAGGTGTACAGTGTAGACATAGCCTAAAACGGTGTGATTTTGGTTGAAGTGAATCTCAGCTCAGGTTAACAAGGACAGGTGCATGTCCACTACCCTATTGTCGGAGTGGTGAACTAAATAAATGAGTTTGCACTGTCCATGGGAGTCTTAAGCAGCATACGACTGTATATTTCTGGGGTGCAAGGCTGGAGCTGTTTGCTGGTGTCCATCTCTGTAGGTTGGTGCATGGCCCAAGGAGAGAAGTGAGATGACTTGCCCAAGATCACCCAGCAGGCCAGTCATTGAGCCTAGGTCTCCTAAGATCCAACGCTGCCTCCTCACCATAGATACAACTGTCAGAAAAAGTAGTTAGATTTTAAGAGAGGCCTGAACATTTGTTCTGTTCCAAAGGACCAGAAACTCCCTTAAAAAAAGAACCTAGATATTAAAATAGACCGAAGAAGCAGATTTGCAGAACATTTCTGTTGGGGTGGGGGGCAGGAAAGGAGCTGAGGCATAACAAGTTTTTCTCCTACAGGTTTTTAATCTTTATCAAGGACTTTCACACTCTCAGCTGCTGGGCAAAGGCCAGTAGGAGAAGTATTCTTTGTTTTAACTCTGTCAGCAAAAACATCCAACATTCAGTTATTGTCCTCCTCCGACTGGGGGTGGTGGGGGTGGTCAGGGAAATCCGAATGATAATAAAAGGTATTGTCAAAAAGAGACATCAGAACTGTACATGAAAGGGCAGTGTCAAAGATGACAAATTTTGGAGTCCACCACGTGTAAAACCTCTGGACACAGGCACCACAGGCATCACAGAGGAAATTCAGTAAAATCACCCTCTGTACTACAGACACCTTTAAAAAGAAAAAGAAATCAATCTGCTGAAAATTCTTAACTGGGACCTGATAAATCTAACTTGTTACCAGAAGTACCTGCACTTAGTAACCCGAGGTAGCTATTATTTCTGTTTCAGAGTGGTAGCCGTGTTAGTCTGGATCTGTAAAAGCAGCAAAGAATCCTGTGGCACCTTATAGACTAACAGACGTTTTGCAGCATGAGCTTTCGTGGGTGAAATCCCACTTTGTCGGATGCAAGTCACCCACGAAAGCTCATGCTGCAAAACGTCTGTTAGTCTATAAGGTGCCACAGGATTCTTTGCTGCTTTTATTATTTCTGTGAATGACATTGCCCTAAAGAATATCTGATTCTATTGAGCACATCTACAGCTTCTTGTCGAGAAAATTTCCCCTGTGTGTTGCAGATAGCAGTGATTTCCTCAGCTAAACTGGGGACTAAATTATCACCACAGCTTTAATGAGGACACCCTTTTGGCCATTTTTAATGTTATGTCTCTTTACACCAATGTCTCTCCAGAGGACATCCTGCAAGAATTAACAGAAGGTCTTAACAAAAATCAATAGGAAAGAGCCAAATACAGGACTTACACTAGCTAAGCCCATCTTTCATACCTGTAACAACTTCACTTTCAATGGAAAACACCATCTACAATTGCCAAGTGCTGCTAAGGGAACGTACATGGCCTCACGCTGTGCAAGTGATTTCATGAGCAACCTGGAAGAGAAGGTTAGTACAATCTCCCACGTACAAAACTCACGCACCAGGATGTGGTTTATGTCAGTGTCAACTTACAGAATGCAGGCAACAAAGTGTGGTCAAACCTAGCTATCATCACTCAGTAGTACACACACACACACACACAGAATGCTTCATTGCAGGAGCTAACTGAATTTTCAAAAATGTAAGTGACTTCCATTTTCAAAAGTCACTTAGGAGCCTAGGGGTACAAAATGTCAAAATCATCTAAATGACTAAGGAGCCAAGTACCACTGACTTTCAGAGCCCAAATGGCCAGCCTTGGATGTCTAAATTTGGACACCTAAATCCATGCTTAGGGACCTGAATCTAAGCAGCCTGATTTTCAGAGTTGCGGATCACCCACAGCTCTCACTGTCGTCCTTGGGAAACACGGGCACTTAGCATCTTCAAATCAGGGCACTTTTATTTAAATATAGATTTCCCCACCTTTAGAGACCCACATATGCACATTTTGCCATTATTCTTAATGGATTAGGAATATTTAAAGAAAAAAACATCACTGTGCTGTGGTTTAACTTTGAATCAACTTGTCGTCTTCTGATATGTCTTACTAAATTTGCCTGCTCTCCTAATTGACCAGGGAAATACAAGCAATTCTATGTTTGGTTAAATATATCCTGAAGATCGGAGGAAATAATGCAGCATCCCTCCTAGTGTCAGAAAGCATCCAATTATTTGTAGTGAATCCAGGATTTTTAGATTATCTGGCATAATGAAAGGGTTGGGAGCTAGAATAGGCAGAGCTGCAAGCAGGAAAGAGAACATATCTTTTGTGTGTCAATTTCTTTGTTCTAAACATGATGACTCAGGCTCATGAATCAAAGTTTAGTAGGAAGCTGATAGAATGGTAGCTACTGGGCTTGTATTTCAATGCTAGGAAATGGCTGGTACTTTAATCAGTGCCTTTTTTCTTGGAGCTGCCTCTTAAAATTGATCCATCATCACTATGTCCATCTAGACTCTTGTATTGCCCCATCACTGTGATATCCCACATATAATAGCAACAATAGGGATGTTTCTCTCTTCCTTTCCTGTTGATAAGAAGCAGGAATGGGTTGGTATGATTGTAGACATATATATAAGGCTGTGATTAGTTCTAATTCAGCCATGGTGCCCGGAAAACTGTGCTGATGGATTAGTGCAAATCCTTAGTGCTAAATCACAATTTGCACCAGCCGAGTTTGCCCCTGAAAATGGGTGCAAAATGGGTGCAAATTGTGGCTTTGCCTATCTATGCTTGGAGATTGCAACAGTGCAGCTATACCAGTTGCTAGTCACCATAGACTTACTCATAGACTTTAAGGCCAGAGGGGACCATCATGATCATCTAATCCAGTGTTTCTCAAAGAGCATTTGTGGACTAGCACCGGTCTGTGAGATTTCCAGGACACAGTTTAGGAAGGCAACAAGCTAGTCCCTGGTATCAAAAAGGTTGAGAAACACACCCCTCCTACACATCACAGGCCAAAGAACCTCACCCATTCCCTCCTGTGATAGACCCCTAACCTCTGGCTGAGTTACAGAAGGCCTCAGATCATGATTTAAAGACTTCAAGTTACAGAGAATCCACCATTTACACTAGTTTAAACCAGCAAGTGATCTTTGCCTCATGCTGCGGCGGAAGGTGAAAATCCCTCAGGGTCTCTGCCAATCAGACCCAGGGGGAAATTCCTCGCTGATCCCAAATCTGGTGATCAGTTAGACCCTGAACCCAGCAGCCAGACACCTGGGAAAGAATCCTCTGTAGTAACTCAGAGCTCTCCCCACCTAGTGCTCCATGGCTAGTCGTTGGGGATATTTGCTACTAGTAGTCGCAGATCGGCTACATGCCATTTCCTTTTTAAATTTACCGTGCTGGCTTGAAGCCAGTTAGCTTTTTTGCCCCTACTGCTGCCCTTGGAAGGCTGTTCCCAAACATCATTCCTCTGATGGTTAGAAACCATCTAATTTCAAGCCTAAACTTATTGATGGCCAGTTTATATCTAGTGGTTGAATTGGGCCATGATCTTGGTTGGAGCTGTCAGGTGCTCTGTAATATTAAAGACTCATAATGCTGATGATTAGTGGTCATTTGCATCTGGGAGCATGCAAATTTCAAGTGATTTAGTGTAAATATCCAAAAGTTCAGGGTCTGTTGGAAATTAGTGGGAGTTTTGCTATTGACTTCTGTTGAGCCAGGATTTCACTCTCGATGGTCTACTGATTTGAGCTGGATATCTCACAAAAATAGGATATTTTGAGGAGAATGCCAACATTTCTGCTGGCAGCTGGAGAGGATGCAAGAGCCTCCTTTCTTGATATTTTGGCAGTTTCATTTCCAGCCCCCACAAGAATCCAGAAGTAAAATGCCCTTAACTGAAGATTTCAGAGTCTCCAAGAAGTTTTAATTCAAGTTCATTTCTCAATATAGGTGATGGCTCTGGGCAGGGGTTGTACTTTATCCAAACCCACTGATCTGTTGCTAAAGTAATAGCACCATGAGAGTTGGTGCTAATTAGAAGCAGTGCCCTTGTGGTGAAGATCTGAGTAGACATGGAGAGCTAGCACCTTAGCTGGTGAAAATCAGCAGAGCTCCATCCAATGCTGAGGACTTAGAGGGTTAGACTGGTGCAAAGCTAACACACTAACTCCATGCCACTAGAAGATTCTGTTGTGTGATGGGGATTCCCAGGCAGCTTGTTAAACACAAAACCTGAGGATGTGGCCTTAGATCTAAAAGATGAGAGAATAAATTCACAACCCATCCCTGTGCATGAGCCGCTGAAGTGGTTCTAGGATGTATTGCCTTTCACTTGTCGATTCAGGGCCTGGTTCTTCCCTGCCCTGCACCAGGTGGAATCATTTACTCCTGTGCAAAGTGGGTATCAGACATGCCCAGAGCAGAATTCTCCATGTGCTCACATCAATAGTTCCTGGTATCCACTTTGCATAAGTGTAATTGACTCTGCAAGCCAGTGGAGCATCACTGCCACTGACTTTCACTCACCCTCATGCTGGCCCATTACCCATCAATAGTTCCTGGCATCCACTTTATAAATAAATATAAATAAGTAAATGGAGCTATACCTATCTCCTAGAGCTGGAAGGGACCTCAAAAGGTCATTGAGTCCCACCCCCCTGCCTTCACTAGCAGGACCAAGTACTGATTTTGCCCCAGATCCCTAAGTGGCCCCCTCAAGGATTGAACTCACAACCCTGGGTTTGGCAGGCTAATGTGCAAACCACTGAGCTATCCACCCACCCTTTTTTTTTGAGGGGAGAGGAAAGGAGGTGGCTGGAGGCTGAGGAGGGAAGCACCACCCTGCACCCTGCACCCAGGGTTGCTTTCCCTTTCTGCTGGAGGGCCCCCCTTCGAGTGGAGGGTTGGGAGAGGAGAGGAGACTGACTTTCAATAGATCGCAGCGAGGTAGCTGCTCTGCTACGCACAAAACCCTGACCCAGAATCAGGTCATCTATGAATGATTTAGCACCAGGTTCCCCATGAACATGCAGTGCACAACAGGTGAGAGGCGGCTCCCTTCTGTCTGCACTCCGGTCCCAACATGAATGGCTCTCCTTACAGAGCCCTACCACCCGGCGGGGCTGGCTAACCGGGGCCAACCGAGGCTCCACGGTGCTGCTGTATCATTACATTTAGGGGGGATTCTGATTTAGAGGCGTTCAGTCATAATCCCACAGATGGTAGCTTTGCCCCATTGGCTCCTCAGCCAAGCACATACACCAAATGTCTGAACCTGCGGTTCCTCTCGTACTGAGCAGGATTACTAAACCCAGCTCACATTCCCTATTAGTGGGTGAACAATCCAACGCTTGGTGAATTCTGCTTCACAATGATAGGAAGAGACGACATCGAAGGATCAAAAAGCGACGTCGCTATTAATGCTTGGCCACCACAATCCAGTTATCTCTGTGGTAACTTTTCTGACACCTCTTGCTTAAAACCCGCAAAGTCAGAAGGATGAAGTGTAATTGACTAAGACAGTGGAGCATCACTGCCACTGACTTTCACTCACCCTCATGCTGGCCTGTTACCCAGTCTGGTTACGTCCTGCTGGAGCTCCTCCCACACTCTGTCATCAACAGATTTTTCCATTTAACTAAGAATTGTCCTTTTATGTGTCCGTTTTGCTTTCTATCTGGTCACCAGTTTTCAATCCAAGATAGAACTTTCCTTTTCATTCTTTGTGGTTACATATTTCCCTGCAGAGCTGCTTGGGAGGGACTTTATCACAAGCCATTTGGAAATCTTAATACTTTATCTTGTGTGGCTCATTTAATCTATTCTTGGGCCACACCCTCACCTGGCGTAAATCAGCATTACACCATTCAAGTCAAGGACAGAGTGCCATTTTATGCCAGCTGTCGTTCTAGCAGCTGCGAATCTGGCCCATTATTCTTTATAAGAATGTGTTGTGGAGCAGTGACTTACCTTACAAAAGCAATGCTAGGTTGCTCACACTGATACGTTTTATAATTCTGTCCCTAATGACTGGCTTAAAGATGTTTCCTTTTAGCATTTTTTAAACAGATGAATACAACACAGGCTACTGTCCTGCCAATCAGCTGCTTTGAAGGTAAAGTGCATATTTTTGCTATTTCATTCACTGGTTCCTTTGGAACTCCCAGGCAAACATCATCCAACCCTGGCACTCTATTGACATTTCATTTCATGAGCTGCTGCAGCCAGGGGCGGCTCTACAAATTTGGCCGCCCCAAGCAGTCATGCCCGGGAGGCGCCCCCGAGCCGCGGGAGCAGCGGACCTCCCGCAGGCATGACTGCGGAGGGTCCGCTGGTCGCGCGGCTCGGCTGGACCTCCCGCAGCTGCGGGCGGTTCGCTGGTCCGGCGGCTCCGGTTGAGCTGCCGCAGGCATGCCTGCGGGAGGTCCAACCGAGCCGCGGGACCAGCGACCCGCCCGCAGTCATGCCTGCGGGAGGTCCACTGGAGCCGCCGGCCGAGCGTCCCCTCCGCAGTCATGCCTGCGGCAGGCCCGCTGCTCCCGGGGCTCCAGTGGACCTCCCGCAGGCATGACTGCGGCAGGTCCGCCGGCCCAGCCTGACGCCCCCCCGGGAAAGGGCCGCCCCAGGCGGGTGCTTGCCCCGCTGGGCTCTGGAGCCGGCCCTGGCTGCAGCAGTTCTTCTTTTGGCACTTCTGTCTGTGCAGCATTCCACCAAACCTACCTCTATAGAGAAACTTCGGGGTCTGATTCCTTTGTGGTGCAGACTGTGGCAAAGAAATCATTTAGCTTTTCATTTTTGTGTTTTTCCCAGACAGAAAGAACAAAGTGTGTATATTGTCTAGATTATTTGTATTTCAGCCTAAGCAAGAACAAATATAAAGTCTATGGGAGATAATTGCCCCCTACAGAGGGGCTAGTCCCCAGATGGCAAGAACCACAGCCTGCAGCACAGGATGAGATATCAGGTTGCAAGGGTTCAGATGATTATTTATGCTTTTTAAGGTAATGCCTAGGTGCTCTAAGCAAGAATCAGGGCCCCACTATATATAATGCTGTACAAACAAAAAACAATGAAGATAATCAGGTGCTTACATCGAGCATGTTCAAACCGAGAGAGTCCATGAAATTTCAAGAAGCAGCAAAGAATCCTGTGGCACCTTATAGACTAACAGACGTTTTGCAGCATGAGCTTTCGTGGGTGAATGCCCACTTCTTCGGATGCAAGCTCATACTGCAAAACGTCTGTTAGTCTATAAGGTGCCACAGGATTCTTTGCTGCTTCTACAGAACCAGACTAACACGGCTACCCCTCTGATACATGAAATTTCAAGCCATTCTTGGCTCTGGCTGGGCTATAAATAGCACTTAGCATTTACATTTTCAAACCTTTAACCGATGCTCGCTACTGGACCCATGTGAGGTAGGTGCTGTAAATATTATCCACTCTTGTTGAGAAAAGGGAGACAGAGAGGGTGACTGATTTGTACAAGAACACATGGAGAAAAGGTGTCTGATCTGGGACTACAACTCAAGAGTTCCTGGTTTGTAGGTGTGTGATCAGATCACACCCCTCTCTCTCTCCCTACCAGTCCCAGCTGGAACCAGGAGCTGAAAAACATGTGTAGGAGGGAAAGAGTAACCAGTTTTTCTAGACCATCCATTTGTGTTTGGTTTAAAGAGATGCCATCAAATTTAAACTAAGGCACCTGTCTGAAAATGTTGTGCTTCTCCAATTACAAGTAACCCCTAAAATTACAGTAACCGAAAGAGACTAAATTAAAAATCCTGTTCTTTCAGCTCAGGGTGCTCACTTTGTGCCTTTGAGAGTGCTCTTGCACATACAGTCAGCTTCACTGCTTTGACAACAGACACCTTGTGTGTGATGGCATCATTCTAATGCACTAATCTTGGAGAATTTCCATACAGGTTCTTCCCCATTCCTCTCAAGAGGGGGTTCATTATTAACAGCAGCAACAAAGCTGAAAGCAAAGAAACAGCAGGCAGGTATGTGAGCGGAGAGGAAGGAGAGAGGACAGGTGAGCACAAGCAGAGCATATTTGATCTTTCATGGATAGAGCCCTGCCCCCATGTAGAACCCCAGTGGGGGCAATGGGTCTCTGGAAAATAAAAGGGTTAATGTCAAGTGTTATCCAAGCATTATATGTGACTTCAAAGGAAGTTTCTGAGATTGTAAATAGGAAAATACCCACTGCTGTCACCATCCTATTTCCTGTCTAGCAAAATTTCTCCAGGTGAAGTCGACCTTTAAGTCCTGCCAAAATTGGATTGGCTCTCTTAATTCCAAATCTTTAGAAAAATCTGTCTTGATCTTGTATAAGCTATTTCTTTCCAGGCAGCTGCCACACAGTCTTGGCTGTTGATTCTTTGATATTTCGGCACTTAAATCTATGAATAACTGTAAATGGTCCAGCAGCTTTCACTCTCTTAGTCATTATGATCTGGAGATGGAGACCACATGCCTCATTTCTCTCTGCAGTTGGCAAGGACGCTTGGGATTTCTCTGGTTTATTTCTGATTCCCTTTTCCCCATTTGAATCCTTTATTGAAGAGAAATGCAGCCAAAGCATCTTTAAAACCCAGCCTTATGGTTCAATATTTAACAATTTAGATTTTAAGTCCCTGCCCTTCTGTGATGCTTCCCCGTGGCTATCCAGGGTTGTGAGGCACCTCACTATCACCTGCCCTTAATAAGAGGGAGCCTTGTCCGTGCCCATTGTGGGTCAGCTCCCTGACTCCACCATGTAGTGTCAACACAAACACTCCCCTCAGGGCTCTGCAGGTCCCATTCTTTACTGGTTAGCTAGAAATAGATACACATCAACTCTCCGAGGATCCTCCTGGAGTGACCAGCCCCTTCTTTACTGGATACTCACAGAATTAGCAGGGATGCTGTTTCCAAAGAAACAGTTCAGCACAGCTTACTAGTTACTCTGCTTACTACACAGGACTTAGATATGTTTCTAGGGCAAACACTAAGTTTATTTCACAAAGAACAGAAAATGAAATGATAGCAAGTAGAGTTACTGGAAACAATGGGTTACTGTAGCAGGGTGCAGAGCCATAACTAGGTATTTTTGCGCCCGAGGCAAGAATATAAAATTGCGCCCTCCCCCAGGGCCGGCTCTTCAGCGGCAATTCGGCGGCGGGTCCCTCAGTCCCTCTCGGAGGGAAGGGCCAGCCACCGAATTGCCGCCAAAGAATGAATGAAGGGGCAGTGGTAGAGCCTGTGATTTTGAGGGGTCTAACTCATGATTTTTGACTGCTTGGGCGGGTAATGTTGCTTCCAAGATGGTCTTTGGTTTCAGTCCAGTTCCAATCCAGAGAGGGACTCACAGGTTAAGAGAGGAGGGAGGTGCTGGATATCAGCAGTGGACACTAGGGATCAGCAGTGGCACGTGTCCTGAGAATGCTGGGAGTTCAGGTCTGCAGGGCAGGATCAGAAGTGGCAGGTTTGTAGAAATTTTGGTGGTGCCCAGAACCCACCTCCACCCAAACTCTGCCCCCCACCTGCCCAAGGCTCTGGGAGGGAGTTTGGGTGAGGGAGGAGGTCTGGAGTGCAGGCCCTAGGCTGGGGCAGAGGATTGGGGTGCAGGTTCTGGGAGGGAGTTTGGGGATGGGAGGGGTGCAGAGGGATGGTGTGCAGGGGTGAGGGCTGTGGGTTGTGGCTGCAGATGAGGGCCTTGGAGTGTGGGAGGGGGTCAGGGTGACAGTAGGGGTGAGGGCTCTGGCTGGAAGTGGGGATAAGGTGTTTGGGGTGCTGGAGGGGCTCAGGGCTCGGGCAGAGGGTTAGGGTGCGGGGGGGGGGTGAAAGCTCTGGGTGGGGGTGTGGGCTCTGGGGTGGGCAGGGCTGGGGATGAGTTTAGGGTGCAGGCAGGCTGCTCCGGGACAGGGGCCAAAGAGGAGGACTCCCCCCAGCCCTTTCCCTGCCAGCAGCAGCAAGCTCTGGGGGAGGAGCCCCCCTTTCCTGCCCCCCCAGCAGCACACTCACCTCCACCACTGTCACTGCATGTGCTCCTAGGGCCCCTCTCAGGTCCAGGAATCTCCCTCACCTCCCCTGTGGTGGGTGCCGGGGGGTGCTGCATGCACCTCCTCCCCTGCTGTTGCCCCTGACTGTAGCCTCGCTGAGGGTGAGGGATGGGGCTGCCTCCTTGCCCAGCATGGGGCAGGAGCAGTGACTATGGGCGGGGGGGGGGGGAGGGGGCCTGTGCTGCTGGAGGGTCCCACTGGAAAATGAAAGGGTCTGAGGGGGAAGGGCAGGCTCACAGTCAGTCTGCCCTGGTAGTGACATGGGGGGCACTTGGACCCTGAAGCAACAGCAACATGGAGCTGCTCTGCTCCGGGGCTGGGGGAAGCAAATTGGAGCCAGGGACACTCAGGGGAGGCGCGGGCAGGGAGGGGAGATCACCCGGGTTATAAATATCTCTGTGCCAGTGGCTTTTTTTTTTCTCCACCACTTTCTGTGCCCCTTGACTTCCTGTTCTACTCCTCTCATGGTGCTGCTCTGCTACCTACCCCAATAAAGGAGAACTAACAACTTAAAATGCCTTGTACAAAAATTTTAAGTAACACTTAACTTTCAAATGCCTGAACAGCAAATGTAACTTTTCTTGTCTGCATAGTAAACACTGGCATTTGTAGCTGTTTGAATAATAAAAGTGGTGCTTTCCGTGCCTTCTTGGTTGCTAAGGTTTGAACTGCTTCCTGCAGGTTCACAGTCTGGGCCAATAACTGTATGATCTCTTTTTGAATTGTTTTTCCAAGGTAGTGGTATGTGTACATTTCTTGGGTGGTGACTCTTCTTAGATGCTCCTGGAGTACAGCATCAAACTCAGCCATCAGCTCCATAATTTTAAGGACGTTTCCATTGTTTGGCACATATAGCTGATCTGAAGTTCCACGCAGTGCTAGGTTTTGGGTAGCAAGCATTCTCACAATGGCAATGAGCCTTTTCAGAACATTTTGCCAGTAAAGAGACTCTGATGCAATCTTCTCTTGATGCTGATCATCTATAGTGGCCTTTAACCTTAGTCTCATCTCAAGCTCTTTCCACCTATGGAATGCTCTCTGGTGGATTGCTTCCTCCTCATGGCATGTCAGATTTCTAGCCAGATTTTTCCAGTCCCTTGTTCCTGTAGAATCCAGTGTGGCTGGAACATTAGACTGGAAGAGTTTGCAACAAAAACAGTATGCAGCATTCTGGGTTTTTGAGTACATAAGCCATGGCCTCTCCAATTTGTCACCATTGGGGATTTCACATGAGTAATGTGTTGGATGGAAACTTCTATTTTCATTGTCTTTTGGGAACATGAAGTTTTTCACTCGCTGTGGCCCATGCAGTACAAGGAAGTCCCTCAGTCTACTGCTCAAGTGGGTCCACAGCCCTGGATCATCTAGACTTAAGGAACTAAACTCAGCGGCAGCTGTTTCTTGTGCCTCCACCACACTCTTCTCTGATCTACACTTTTCTTCAGGAATGTGCATGGTTACATCCATTTGAGATCGAAATATGGATGCTGCAGTAGCTGTCAGGTCACCTGCACTCTGACTAACTGGAAGATCAGGCATCTCCTCACTACTCACATCCTCACTGGGGCCAGAAGGCTCACTGTGAACATTTGTGTCTATGTATCTCAGGAGAGCTTCTTCCTGCTTAGACAGAAAAGCTTCCTTTGCTTTCTTTCTTTTTCGAATGCTGACCCAGAGGGGCGTTTTCTTCTTTCACTCATGACTGCTGTTCTGTGCGAGCTATAGTGGCTCTCAACACTCAATTGACGAGGACAAATAAGCAGGCTGGGCCTGAGTGAGGGAAGATATCAGCATCTTAAGGGCCTAACTGGCTGCTACTACTTCAGTTGACTGCCTGTTCTCCTCAAGTGGGTTCAGGGAAGCAGCAGGAAACAGGAAGCTCCATGAGAATCTGGTGTTAATCAGTCCAGGCTCCTAGGGGTGCTAGAGAGGTACATAAGAGGCGCCTCCTCCTCTCTCTCCCTGCAGCTCCTGCTGCTTTCTGTTATTCCCTCTCACCTTTTCTCCTGCCTGCCTGTTATGTCTTTTGTACCCTCCTTCCTCCAGCACAGCACTCCACCATCTCTGTGCATCTAGAGCAGAGAGAATACATATGACCAGCAGCAGACACAATTTTCTACACGCTGGGTCCTAGTAGTGCCCCCGCACAGTCTGGCACCTGAGGCGGCCAGCTCAGTTCACCTCATGGTAAGCCCAGCCCTGCTTAGGCCTTCCTGTCAGGCCTCAGCCTGGGAGGTCACCAGGCCTGAGCTCCCCAGCTCAGCCTGCCCCTTCCCCAGCACTTCTCTGTTGAAGGTACCCTGTGCTCCCAGGCAGCCCAGTCCTTCCCACCCCAAGGCTGGATGAGACTACCTGCCACCTAGCTCACAGCCCTTTTTATACCAGCCCTCCTGGGCCCGGATTGGCTGCTACCTGCCCTCCCCTGATTGGCTCCTTGGGGCAGCCCTTTCCCAGAGCTGGTATTAACCCCTTTCTCTCCAGAGTGGGGTGCTCACCCCACTGTTGTTGTAATGAGCTGTAAATCCAGTGCCTCTGTTCAGTCCATGATTTTTAAGTGTCTAGCAAAGTTATAAATGTAAGCTCCCAGGCTTGTCTTTTGAAAGTGTTATGCTGGTTTCCTTTAACACCTTAACACACTCAAAACAACCTTCACCAAACAAGGACACTCTATAGAGAAGTAAATCGCATCATGGAACAGGCCACACAAATACCTTGAAAGAAGCTGCTTCAGTACATAAATAATGCGTTTTTCCCCCGCACCCCAACCGCACACTCCTAGTTGTCACCTACCGCCCCACACTGGAAGCCATACAGGGTATCATCCAACAGCTACAACTCATACTCGATGGGGACCCCATTCTGAAAGGAAATCTTTCCTGAACCCTCTCTTCTGGCCTGCAAACAACCCCCCAACCTCTCTAAGCTCATCATCAGAAGCAAGCTCCCCACAGAGCAGGACACACCAACTCAAAGAGGCACCAGACCCTGCCAGAACAACAAATGCAAAACCTGCAGACATACCTCCACCACTACAATGATCAGAACTCCCCACTCACACCTCAACGCACCTTTCGAAATCCATGTGTCCTACACCTACACATGCCTATCACAACATGCGGGGTACCTCATCCAGTGCACTAAATGCCCCAACAACAACTATGTGGGTGAAACTAGACATCACTACGCTCTTTAAAGAACTCACACAGGAAAATCATAAAAGGCAAAAACACCACATCACCTGTGGGGAAACACTTCTCACAAAGCAATCACTCTATATCTGACCTCTCAGTCTTCACCCTCAAAGGAAACCTGCATGACACTTCCAAAAGACAAGCCTGGGAGCTTAAATTCATAACTTTGCTGGAAACTAAAAATCATGGTCTTAATAAAGACACTGTATTTATGGTTTAGTACAGGGTGGGCAAACTTTTTGGCCCGAGGGCCACATCTGGGTATGGAAATTGTATGGAGGGCCATGAATGCTCACAAAATTGGGGGTTGGGGTGCGGGAGGGCTCCGGCTGGGGCTGCGAGCTCCGGGGTGGGGCTGGAGATAAGGGGTTCAGAGGGAGGGAGGTGGATCAGGGCTGGGGCAGGGGGTTGGGGCATGAGAGGGGGTCAGGGGGGCAGGCTCCAGGCAGTGCTTACCTCAAGCAGCTCACAGAAACAGTGGCGTGTCTCCTGTCCGGCTTCTATGCAGAGGTGCAGCCAGGTGTCTCTGCGCATTGCCCTGTCTGCAGGCGCAGCCCCTGCAGTTTCCATTGGCTGTGGTTCCCAGCCAATAGGAGCTACGGAGGGAGCACTTGGGGTGGGGGCAGCATGTGGAGCTCCCTGGCTGCCCCTACACATAGGAGCCAGAGGGGGAACATGCCACTGCTTTCGGGATCTGTAAGAGTGGGGCAGAACCCCAACCCTGCTCCCCGGCTAGAGCGCTGGAGCAGAGCAAACCCCGGACCCCGCTTCCCAGTAGGAACTCAGGGGCCAGATTAAAACACCTGGAGGGCCGGATGTGGCCCCCGGGCCGTAGTTTGCTTACCCCTGGTTTAGTACAACAAGCCTGCAGAAGAGAAGAATGAGGGGGGATTTGATAGCTGCTTTCAACTACCTGAAAGGGGGTTCCAAAGAGGATGGATCTAGACTGTTCTCAGTGGTAGAAGATGACAGAACAAGGAGTAATGGTCTCAAGTTGCAGAGAGGGAGGTTTAGGTTGGACATTAGGAAAAACTTTTTCACTAGTAGGGTGGTGAAGCACTGGAATGGGTTACCTAGGGAGGTGGTGGAATCTCCTTCCTTAGAGGTTTTTAAGGTCAGGCTTGACAAAGCCCTGGCTGGGATGATTTAGTTGGGTTTGATCCTGCTTTGAGCAGGGGGTTGGACTAGATGACCTCCTGAGGTCCCTTCCAACCCTGAGATTCTATTCTATGATTCTATGATCTGTAACCCACTAATTCCCCTTTTTTGTCCTGTGACTACAGAAGTGTTAATGGCCACTTCACCTTGAATGGTCCTTTGAAACAGTTGTTTTTGCAGGCCAGAGACAATGATGGTTGATCACCACTCAACAATGGTCTATTCAAAGTACAAGTGGGGACAATGGATTTGCTTTACCTGGGAGAAGACCTTCCTTCCCTTGGAGCAATGGAAAAGGCAAAACAAAAGGCAGAACAAAAGAAGCAGGTGACCCCAACAGAAGCCAATAAAGGGACTCACCGGAAGGGTGGAGGAAGAGGGGGCTGGGGAGGAGAGCCATTTTGGACCAGATTAAGATGAGGGAGGCTGCTGCAGGGGCAGAGTAGGCAGGGGGGTGGAGGACGCATCCTGCCTGTCTGACAGAACACAGATGGTGTCCCAAGGATGCCCAAGGAAGAGGTGAGCTGGTGAGGGGCATTGCATTTTGGATCTAGACTGTTCTCAGTGGTACCTGATGACAGAACAAGGAGTAATGGTCTCAAGTTGCAGTGGGGGAAGATTTAGGTGGATATTAGGAAAAACTTTTTCACTAGGAGGATGGAGAAGCATTGGAATGGGTACCTAGGGAGGTGGTGGAATCTTCTTCCTTAGAGGTTTTTAAGGCCCGGCTTGACAAAGCCCTGTTTAGGATGATTTAGTTGGGTTTGGTCCTGCTTTGAGGAGGGGGTTGGACTAGATGACCTCCTGAGGTCCCTTCCAACCCTGAGATTCTATGATTTAGGATGTGTGGTATGATCTGTATGTGCCATGCTAGGTCTGTTAAGTAAAGAGCAACGGTGCTAGAATGAGGGCAATGCCTGTCTACCACTAAGTGGTAAGTGTTCACAACTACCATGTTACCTGTGAGAGGCTCCTGGCTCCTCAGCCATCATCTCTCTTGGGCAGAGATATGCATCTCTCCTGCTCCTGATGGGGCTTTCTTAGGCTGCACAGTTCCCTGTCTACACAATGATATTCCTAGAAAGTCAGACTGCTTAAGCAGGCCTGTTTTGCTTTCTCCTCACAGACTATGAACAGCCTAACTGGCAGAAGTTATAAGGTACCACACAGCGCTTTGTAAACATTCACATTTATTCTTAAAGGAAATGCAATAGAAGATCTTACACACATGCTAATAAGCTTACCAGAGACCACCCCAACTCCAAAAAGAGCTTTGGTAGGCGTCAGTCCTTCAAACCTCACAGGGGGCTTTTGCTGTGGTTACAAGTTCTTAATGGCCTTGACTCAGAACAAGCACACCCATGCATTGAAGTGTCATGCCATAGGTCTCTAGCTTTGGCCTCATGAACCAGATGATCAGCAGAGAAAGGTTCCCCTCCTCAGGGTGAAGCATCAAAAGGCTGCATTCTTGCATGACGGGGGCAGTGGAGAGTAGCTTTGCATACATCTTCCTCTGAAAATTTCCTGGGAACCCCACCTAGTTTTGAAAGTTCATCTTGTCTGGGACATAGTCCTTAGAAGCTCATAACACTTCCCAGGGTTTACATTAGAGATCATAGAATTGGAAGGGACCTCAGGAGGTCATCTAGTCCAACTCCCTGCTCAAAGCAGGACCAATCCCCAGACAGATTTTTACCCCAGTTCCCTAAATGTCCTCCTCAAGGATTGAATTTACAACCCTGGGTTTAGCAGGCCAATCTCAAACCACTGAGCTATCCCTCCTCCTAGAGACATTACCTACAATCCCACACTAATCCAGAAACTGTTGCATTTTTACTACAATGATCTAAGATTCTTAAACTTAATTTAGTAAGGTTTAATTCAATTCAGTAGTGTTTGCCAAATGTCACAGTATCTTACTTCACAAGCAAACCCATGAGACAACTCACAGAGTAAGGTAGTACTCAACATGGATGAGGTGATGGAATCCAGTCTTCCATGACTTTTATAACATTAAGCAAGAGAGAGCTAGAGGGCATCAGATAATTGCCTGCTGGGATCAGGAAGGAATTTTAATTCTCACGTACAGCCTGGCAAGTGTGAATAGATGCATTATGGGACAGATTCTGGCTACAAGGCAGTGGCTCTCATGGATGACTCACTATAATAAAAGAAAAGTTTCAGGACAGGATCTCTGCCCCTCTCCTATGTAACCACCCTCTGAAAACAGTTTGCAGCCCCCCCCCCCGCCCCCATATTGACAGCCTGTGTTTTAAAGCATCAGATTATAACCATTGCATGAGGCAGGATACTGAGCTAGATAAATAAGGGGCCTGACCCACCGAGGCAGAACAATGTCTGTTGGAAGCCTTTCTATGAATGCAGATTGCTACTTATTCAGCACTTCTCTCCTGGTTTTTGGCAGCAAATTCTCCACAAGAAATGAGTAATCTGTTTTCTGCAGATCCTTTGTGAACTCCAGTAACCGCTCTGCCTGCACTTGGACACTGCACAGAGTGTGCTGGCACCATCAGAAAATCCCCTCTGCGGGGGTCGCTTTCCAAACAGTTGTTGATCTTTATGTCCTACATCTCACCAGAGTGACCAAGGGACCAGGACAAAGACACCCATTGAAGAAATGCCCTCAGGGAGAATTGTCTGCATAACAATATGTTCTGCATTTAATTAGGATCATGCAGACCTGCTGTCCTTGTAAATATGTCAGCTAAGTAAAAAGAAAGAAAACATGCAAGCACACGCAATGCAGGAGTTGTCACAGGGAAACCTCTGCTGGAAATTGTATCCATTAGCCTAATTAATACTTGCTAGCAGCTAATTAACTTTACTTCAAAGGGGCACGTTAGGTGGTTGTTTTCATTTTGTGTTTCTTAATTTTCATTTTTCAAATGCAATGTAAATTGATGCTGTCTGCATATTTCCAGGTCAAGCATGCAAACTGGTCACTTTGACAAGCATGAGCAGCCTGGCAACATACCATCAGCATGAATGCAATGGCAGGCTAGATCTTCTGGCACTACTTTGCAACCTATTGATAAAAGCCTCATGTAAGAGCTCGGTATTATTATTATAGCTGCAAATGGATCAACCGAGAGAAGCCCGTGCTAAATGTGAAACTTCTGAAAGAAAATAAGTAAATACACATTTGAACCATTCTATTGAACATCAAACCGTCATCAAAATGTTAAAGATGTACTAAAAGGTGTCTTACGCCACTTAGCTATGTTTTCTTCATCTGATTAAGGGTATGTCTATACTACCTGCCGGATAGGCAGGCGGCGATCAATCTAGCAGGGGTCAATTTGTCACGTCTAGTCTAGATGCAATAAATCAACCCTTGAGCGCTCTCCCGTTGACGCCTGTACTCCAGCGTCGCGAGAGGTGCAAGCAGAGTCGAAGGGGAAGTGGCAGCAGTCAATTCACCGCAGTGAAGACACCGCAGTGAGTAGATTTAAGTACGTCGACTTCAGCTACATTATTCACGTAGCTGAAGTTGTGCAATTTAGATCGATTCCCTCCACCCCACCAGTCTAGTTCTTATTATAGTCATGGACAGTAGGGTTAGCAGTCAGCCACTGACTCTCTGCTCAGTGCTCTAGCAGGTTAATTTCATTCCTGGGTACCGATCAAATGCTCCTGGAAGCCAATAGGAGTCTTTCTATTGATTTCAATGGGAGTTGGGTATAGCCTTAAGTCTGCCAAGCCTGGAAGATCCATTAAGCTCCATTAAAACTGGTGCATGAAGATTGAGAGTCTTCTGTTGTACAGTAGTGACTTCACAGGAGAGCAGTAGGAGGTGTTCCTTCCAGCCCTTCATGCTTTAGCGAAGGGGAGAGAGTGAACTGCAAACCCCTGGAATGGTCCAGTGTTCAAAGTTCAAAAGTCAGCCTGTAGTGGGTTAGCGGTGGTTCTTCCCCCCCTGGGTCAGTGGGAGGCCACTCTGCCTCACTATGTCGCAAGGCATCACCCACAGTTAGGAAATTAGCAGAGTAACACACAGCCTGTAGCTCTGGCCAGCAGTCTGAGCAGAGAGGTAGTTACTTGGGGGCTCTAGACTGCAATCAGGACAGTGAATAGTCTGTGGCTCAGACCTGTACTCAAGGCCAAGCGACAAGCAAACAGTTAGTAAGCCGGAGCCTTAGGCCTTGTCTACACTACAAGACTATTTCGAATCAACTTAGTTCAAATTTGTGGATTCGACCTTATGAAGTCGAATTTGTGTATCCATACTAAATACACTAATTCGAATTTCTGAGTCCACATTCACGGGGCCAGCGTCGACTTTGGAAGCAGTGCACTGTGGGAAGCTATCCCACAGTTCCCGCAGTCCCCGCTGCCCATTGGAATGCTGGGTAGAGCCCGCAATGCCTGCTGGGGGGAGAAATGTGTCGAGGGTGGTTTTGGGTAAGTGTCGTCATTGAACCGTCAATCACAACCTCCCTCCCTCCCTCCTTGAAAGCGCCTGCGGGCAATCTGTTCGTGCACTTTTCTGGTCAGTGACAGCGCGGACGCCACAGCACTGCAAGCATGGAGCCCGCTGCGATCATCGCCGTTTTCTCCTCCTCGCACTTTATCGTCCACCTCTTCCACAGTCAGCTGCTGAGAAATTGTGCTACTTTTCAATGGTGCTGCAAGCACTGGGGGACCATAGGAGACGTTTTACAAACATCAACGTCGGGTGGCCGGTCAAGGTTCATGATGCGTGTGTTTTCAGGAACTGTGGGCTGCTCAGACGCCTGCAGGAAGGTAGTTTCTTCCCGGACCACGAAATAACTGTTGTGGATGTGCAGATGCCTATAGTCATCCTCGGGGACCCAGCCTGCCCGCTAATGCACTTGCTCATGAAGCCCTATACAGGCGCCTGGGACAGCGACAAGGAACTCTTCAAATACCAGCGAGCAGCGAGCAGCGTGACCTGTGACTGTTCAGTTTCTTTACAGAGAAGCTGAACCTGCCCCTGTTTCTTTACCCAGTTACTGTTGACTCTCCTCTTCAGTTACATACCCCGTTCACCCCGTTACCCCCACTTCCAGCACACGTGTAAAAATAAAATACATGTCCCATTATTACTTAACAAAGGTTTCTTTATTCATGACTTTTCGTGAAAGGGTTGAAACTGGCACGCAGACTGTGCTGGGTAGGGTGTGCGGTGATGTAAAGACCGCCTCTAAACTCAAGGAATGACAGGCTCCTGCTCCTAGAGCGGTCCGCAGTGCCGGAATGCTTCTTTCAACGGAGCCTGCCATCCCTCTTTATGGAATTCTGTGTGCGGGCGGATATGTGACCTTGTGGTGGAGGAGGACGGATACAGATTCCTCAGCTGCGTGACTCAGCGGTCCAGGACAAGGACCGCTGTATAAGATCTGTAACCGCCCTCCCCCGCTGCAAAGTCACATCTCCCCCGCCCACACAGATCCTGGAAACCACCTCCCATACCGACCAGGGTGCCTACTGACTGCACCGTGTGTATGACCCGCTGCTGATCCTGCCCCCGTGTCTGTACCCTGGGAAAGGTGACTGTCCTATGCAATTAACCACCCCCTTCCCCACGCCCCCCATTCAAACACAGTCTTCTTTGAAAAAACATAACGGAAACAGTAATTAACAGCAAAGCATTTTTATTAATTAAGTAGACAGTTAGGGGATGGGACTGGGATTGGGACTACTGTGAGTCTGGAAGTGAAGGACTTCGGCAAATGTAGGGTATGAGAGCTTTTGGGTACTTGAGCACTGTGCTGTGGTGCAGTGACAGTATTCACGTCCCCGGCCGCCCCTCCTCCTGATTATTTTCGGTGAGGGGGGTATGGGACTTTGTGGCAGGGGAGTGCGGTTGCAGATACACTGCAGGGTGTCTCTGTCCTCCTGCGGTCCTGCAGAACGTCCACAAGGCGCCTGAGTGTGTCCGTTTGCTCCCTCACTAGTCCAAGCAGCGTTTCAGTCGCCTGCTTGTCTTCCTCAGGCCACCTCTCCTCCCGTTCGCTGTGTGAGCGCTGGCACAGAGAGACGGTCTCCCTCCACTGGCTCTGCTGGTCCGCCTCTGCTAGGTAGCAGCCCATACGTTCCTCGAACATCTTGTCCCTTGTCTTTGTCTTTCGCCGCCTAATCTTTGCCAGCCTCTGCGAGGGGGATGCTGTGGCAGGTCTGGAGACAGTGGAAGCTGTGAGATGGGAAACAGGGAGTGAATTCCTTGCAAAGATACATTTTTGCGAACAATTAACTGAGTCTAGGCTGTCTGTGTGAATTCTGGGTTGAGACCCCTGTGCCTGCTGGGGCAGAAATCATTTTCGCGGTGGATTCTGGGTAAATGTTGCCAGTCATTACTTCCTCCGGGAAAGCAACGGCAGACAATCATTTCAAGCCCATTTTCCCAGAATTGCCCTGGCATACGCCATAGCGTGGCAACCATGGACACTGTTTTGCCTTTTGTGTATGTCACCGTATGTGTACTAGATGCCGCTGACAGAGGCGGGCCAGCAGCGCTACACAGCAGCATGCTTTTGCTTTTGCATGACAGCAGAGATGGTTACCAGCCATATTGTACCATCTACCATACCATAAATTGGTAATAAGATGGTAATAAGATGGGCATGGTTACCTGTCCTTTTGCACTGCCCCATTTGGTGCTGTCATAAGTGCCCCAGGCCGAGCAGCCAGGGGCGCAAAAGCAAAAATTGGGAATGACTCCCTGAGTCAATCCCTCCTTTTTGGTATCTAAAAATAGAATCAGTCCTGCCTAGATTATGGGCAAGTGTACTAGAGAACCACTGTATCATAGAACCAGAGAGCACAGCTGCTCTGTGTCCGATCCTGCATAAATTTGGAGCTGTATGCTATTCACAGGGGGTGCTCCTGCAACAACACCACCTGTTCATTCCGGCCTTCCCACAGCCTTCCTGGGCTACCATACCATTGTCCCCCCACTTGTGTGATGAAGTAATAAAGAATGCAGGAATAAGACACAGTGACTTGTTTGTGAGAAATGAGTGGAAGGAAGCCTCCAGCTGCAATGATAGTCCAGGCAGGACATTAATTACTGTGGATGAAGGCGCCCATCATCCCTCTGCTAGTCCAGGGGCAATTCAATCTTTTCTTTACACAGGAAGGGTGGGGGCTGATGGAGCTCAGCCCCCTGTTGCAATGATGAGGAGGGTTACCAGCCATATTGCACCATCTACCATGAAAAATTAGGGCCAGGCGCCCTTGATCGACCTCACAGATGCTAGTACGCATGGTTACCAGTCCTTTTGCACTGCCCCATGTGCCAATAGGCTGATGATGAGGACGGATACCAGTCGTTTTGTACCATCAGCCATCCATAGCGTGGGGGGAGCAAGGATGTTGGTGTTGAGTGCTGCACCATCGCGTCTATCTGCAGCATTCAGTAAAGATAGGGTGACATGTAAAAGAGTCAACAGAGGATTGTTTTCACTTCTGGTGGTGGGTGGGGTGTGTGCGCAAATTGCCGAACTATGCCCTGACCCACCGCAGACACTGTGTTTGACCCTAGAAGCATTTGGAGCTCATCCAAGAATGCAAATACTTTTCGGAGACAGCAGGAACTGTGGGATACCTTGCGTCCTCATTCCCCCCTCCCTCCATGAGCGTCCATTATATTCTTTGGCTTTCCGTTACGCTCGTCACGCAGCTGCGTGCTGAGTCTGTGCTATGCCGTCTGTCCGTAGATTTTTTAAAAATACTTTGGACCAGGCGTAAAATTACAGTAATTCCCCTAATTAGATGCAGGAGTCTCCGAGCGAGATCACCCTGAGGAGGGTCACTGAAGGAGATAGAGAGCGCATGCTGCGTGAAAGCTAGCACGAACCAGGGCCCGATGCAGCCGTGCTCGGGGAGGCAGTGCTCCCTGAGTACCTCATGAAAGCCTTGCGCGGAAAACTGTGCTGCCAGGGAGCACCCAATAAGGCAGCTCTCCCCAGGAACCTCCTGCTGATGCTTTTCGATTAACGCAAGGAGAGCTTTGTGGAGATCTCCAAGGATGATTTCTGTTCTATCCCCATATATAGAGAGCCCTCCTTTTCACACACTTAAGATTCCTGTTATATTAAGAATAAAAGTTAACATGGTTAAAGCACTTACCGACTGCTCCTTCCCCTGATTCAGGATCCGGGTTCATGGCCGGGGAGGGTTGGTAGGGGATCTCCGTGACGGTGATGAAGAGATCCTGGCTGTCGGGGAAACCAGCGTTGTAAGCGCTGTCGCCTGCCTCGTCCTCCACAAACCCTTCCTCATCTTCCCCGTCCGCGAACATCACCGAGGAACTGTCCGTCGACACTGTCCCATCATCAGAGTCCATGCTCACTGGTGGGGCAGTGGTGGCAGGCTCCGTAGCGTCCGTTTGCCGCTTTGATTTTTTGGTAGCCTTGTCTGAGGTCCTTTATTTTCACGCGGCGCTGTGTTGCATCCCGGCTGTATCCTCTGTCTGTATCATGGCTTTGGAGACCTTCTCGTAGGTCTTTGCATTCCGTGTTTTGGAGCGCAGCTCCGAAAGCACAGACTCCTCGCCCCACACACCGATCAGATCAAAGAGTTCCCAGTCAGTCTATGCTGGGTCCCTCTTTCTATTCACAGATAACATGAACTCCTCTGCTGGAGAGCTCTGCATCGTTGCAGGTGCTGCGGAGCTCGCCCCGATGTCCAGCCAGGACGTCAGATTCAAAGTGCCCAGACAGGAAAATGAATTCAAATTTTCCCGGGTCATTTCCTGTGTGGCTGGTCAGAGAATCCAAGCTCGGACTGCTGTCCAGAACGTCAACAGAGTGGTGCACTGTGGGATAGCTCCCGGAGCTACTAAGTTTGATTTGCATCCACACCTAGCCTAATTCGAGCTAGCCATGTCGAATTTAGCGTTACTCCACCTGTGTACGGTGGAGGACCGAATTCGAACTAAAGAGCCCTCTAGTTCGAATTAAATGGCTTCCTGGTGTGGACGGTTGAGCGGTTAGTTCGAATTAACGCTGCTAAATTCGAATTAAAGTCCTAGTGTAGACCAGGCCTTAGTCAGGGCAGGGCCATAAAGAGTCTGGGGCTCGGGCCAGTACTCAGGGCTGACCACAAACAAACAGTTATTGCGCCCAGCCCTTAGTCAGGGTGGGGCAGTAAAGAGTCTGGGGCTCTGGCAGGTAGTCAGGGCCGAGCAACAAGAGGGTTGGGCATCCTAGCTCTGGTGGACGGCCAACACACAGGCTCCTTGGACTAGAGAGAGGGTAGGGGGACATAGGCCCACCCACTCCACTGCATCCCGGCCCAGGGCCCTAACAGTGGCAGAGCGGTCTTCCACTTGGTCATCAGGGAATGCAGCCGCAACATGCTGACTGGATCTCTGATAACAACACAGCTGGACTAGGGTCAGCTGTCCCTGGGCCACACCCGACCTCCCCATCGGGATGTACCTGGATCCACAGCGGTTCCTCTGGGCTGTCAGGGTAAAAGGCCCACAGCAGTCCTGGCAGCTCCTCCATGGCTTGGGCAGCGGGTAGCTCCAGCAGCTCTGGCCAATCCGCAGCTCTGCTGGGGTCCATGGCAGTCTCTCAGCTCGGGAGCAGGCAAAAGGTGCCTGGCTCCTTCAGCAGCTGCAGCCCAACTGAGCTCCAGAACCTGCCTTTTATACTTCCTGTTCCGCCCACTGATGTTCGGTGGGAGGGGCGAGGGCAGCCTGGCTCCGCCCACCAGGGTTCACACCATGGTCCCACCCCCTCTGGCTCAGTGGGAGGCCACTCCGTCTCACTACTCAGCCGCTACAGCATATTGGTAAGAAAACCCAATGATGTTCTGCTCTGGGATGGGTCTCTACATCCCATCCCAGAGGTTGGAACAAAATCATGGACACATCCTGAACAACAGAAAGACAGAGCACTAGTCAAGACAGGGAGATGAAACTCAGCACCAGGCAGCTGCCAATAAAAACCCTAATTTAGCAGCATCAGGAATTTTGTCAGGCTTGAGACAAAAAAATTATGAGGGAGAGAAAATCATCAGACACTAATCAGAAAGAGCAGCTCCTTGGCTGATGTAAATCAACCTGGCTCCAGTGCCTTCATAGGAAATATGCCCTGATACACCAGCTGGGGATCATGCCCAAACTATCTCAGTCCCATTCCTCATTCCATACCATATGTCACTCTCCATGCAGTGACACAAGCAGACAGTTGTATGCAGTTGCTACAGTGCCACGCTGCCTAGGAATTCATTATCCACTGACATCTCACCACCTTTTTTAAAATGAGGTGCCACTGCTGCTCCCAAGAGAGCAAATTGTGAAATATCCCTGTTTGTTCTGATCAAATGGAACATCCACAATCCCCCAATCCAACACAAAACCCTTTTGCCACATTACAGCCGGACAGAGCTTTGAACAAGCATCATCATTTATTTTTTGTTCCTTGGCACAATGACCGTGAAAGGGGCGAAAGACTCGCAGCCAGGGACACAGGTCTGTGGAGTGGGAAAGAGCAAAGACAGAGGAAGATTAATTAGCTCAGCACTAATCTCTGGAATGGAAGATATGGGGCCGGAGAGTCCAGTCTGGATTTCAAAAACTATCATATGCGTGGATGAGAAGGTGCATATATGTGGTGTCAGCAAAGGTGAACCAGCAGTTTGGAATGGTTCTAGTACCATGCACTGAACCGAAAAAGCTTGGTAATCTCCTTCTAACTCATTTCTTATAGCCCTAATTCAGCAAAATACTTCAGCACATGCCTAACTTTAAACACATCACATGCTTAATGTTAGGCATGTGCTTATGGGTCTTCGGAATAAGGGCCTGAGGCTGGATCCAGTCCCAAGTCAAACTAAGGGAAAGACTGCTATGACTCAATGGAACTGGATCAGCCTCTAAAACAATTAGCAATAGTTAGTGCCAACCAGATCAACTACAACTGTGGATGAACCTGGTAACAGAGAAGCATAACATAACATAATAGATAAAGTGTAGTGTTGTATAAACAAACACACACACACACCAGGCCAGATTCTTATCTGGTACAAATCAGCCGAACTCCGTTAAAGTCACTGTACAGTGATGTCAAGTTCTATTAGATGAAGATGTGGCCCTACATTAAAGTAACATTAATGTGGCACATTTTCTATGCCAACACTCCCCACAAACCTTAACCCTGCCACCTTGTGCTGATGTATTGCAATTACAGTACACAAAAGCTTATTCTCAGATAAATTTGTTAGTCTCTAAGGGTACATCTGGCGGGTAGCGATCGATTTCTCGGGGATCAATATATCACGTCTCATCTAGACGCGATATATCGATCCCCGAAAGCGCTCCTGTCGACTCCGGAACTCCACCAGTGCGAACGGCAGTAGCGGAATCGACAGGGGGAGCTGCGGACATCGATCCCGCGCCGTGAGGACAAGAGGTAAATTGATCTAAAATACTTCGACTTCAGCTACGCTATTCATGTAGCTGAAGTTGCGTATCTTAAATTGATTCTTCCCCCCTAGTGTAGACCAGCCCTAAGGTGCCACAAGTATTGTTAGGGGTTTGTTATAGAAGTGGGTGTGTGGGATTCTGTGGCCTGCATTGTGCAGGAGGTCAGACTAGATGATCAGAATGGTCCCTTCTGACCTTAAAGTCTATGAGTCTATAAGTATTCCTCGTTCTTTTTGCTGATACAGACTAACACGGCTACCACTTTGAAACCAGTACAATCTTTGATGACATGATCCCATAATACTATTTCCTCCTTCTCTGCATAGTGGATGAGGCACCTGAGCTATGATTATTTTTATCCTCATTGTTTATTAATAGATCCCACCTCACTCACTACACCTCAACCTATCTACCCTCCGGACACCAAATGAGACAAAGGTTTCCTAAAGCGCTCCCAATTTAAGCACATGTGCACAGAGGCAATTCAATATAAATGCTTGCATTTTTAAACTCTTCTTATCTGACAAAATCAAAATGGATTTTCTCCAAGCCACTAAACATGATGGACATAAACATTGTTCTCCATGCCAGATTTCACATATCTGATGTCTCCTGTTGAGATGCTAAATCTATTCAAGAAAAATCACACACACACACAAACACACACACACACCTTTTTATTTAAGATACGAAGACAAAGGATTATATTTTTCACTCCCCTGTATTCAAAAACAGCTGAACCATTTTGGCTCAAACTTTGCAAAATAATTTACTCTATGGCAGGTCAGACCTAGAGATTTTCAGCCCTAAAATTTGATCAAGTTACTACTTCTTGGAAAAACACCTTTAGATTGGAAACAATTAGGCAGCCTATAGCTGTGGCTTCATGCTCCAGTAATAATATATATATATACACCCACCTCTTACATTAGCACTTTAAAAACATTGATTGTATTCAGTTTAATCCATGATTAATCAGAATAATGTGTAATTATTGTGCAATCAATCAAGTAATGGAATCATACATTATACTTCATGACTGGCATATTGGCTTTATCAAATACTCCAATTCTGTCACGCTGAGATTTTTAGTTTCCTTTGCGGAAGTTTATGCTTTGTTTTTCTGATGAAATATGAGTGAAGTGGAAAAAAGGAAAGGGATGGAGAACAACAGTGACAAATATTATAATTCCATTATATAAATCAGTATTACACCCTCACTTGGAATATTCTGTTCAGTTTCAGTCACCCCATCACCAGAAGGCTATAGCAGGATTAGAGGGGGTGGGTTCAGAGACAGGTAAAACTGTCCTACGACTACAGATCTAAAAGATTGGGACTGTTTTCCTTAGCGAAAAAGTGATCAAGAGGGGACAGGAGAAAGGTATAGGAGGTAATGAAAGGTATAGAGATGTTAGACAGGGAATGTGACAGGGAGATAAACCTGCATCAGGTAGGGAGGGGTTAAAGAGTTCCCCGGGTCTCGGTCAGGCCACTCTGCTGCACCTATGCTGGGTGTTGGTCTTAAGAGAAGGCAAGCTCAGCCACGGGGGCTGCCTCGAGAAGACAGCGCATACAATGCTCGGTGTGGCGGAAGGAGCCTGGCTTGGGCCAGGGACTCTAGCAGCCCTTGACAGGAGGGTAGATCTGGCCTGACTGGTTGGTTGATTGGTGAGCCATGGAGCCGGCTGCTAAATGGGAAGACACTGTATGGGGGCATCCACCTACAAGAAAGGGAGCGGAAGGCTGAGCCCAGGGGCGGCTCCAGGCCCCAGCATGCCAAGCGCATGCTTGGGGCGGCAAGCCACGGGGGGAGCTCTGCCGGTCGCCGCGAGGGCGGCAGGCAGGTTGCCTTCGGCAGCTTGCCTGTGGAGGGTCCGCTGGTCCCACGGCTTCAGCGGACCTCCCGCAGGCTGCCGCCAAATCCGCAGGACCGGGGACCTCCCGCAGGCAAGCTGCCGAAGGCAGCCTGCTTGCCATGCTTGGGGCGGCAAAATACCTAGAGCCGCCCCTGGCTGAGCCTGCCTGGGTGGGAGTTGCTTTTCTTCTGCGTGTTTATTAAATTTGGGCTAAGTGCCTGTTACCCCGGAAGGGGCTGAACTCTTTTAAATGGCTTGGCTGGGGTGGTATGGGGGCAGAGCACTGGGGGAAAAGCCGGTGCAAGGGGGAGAGGCCACAGTTCAGGCACTGGTGGTCTGCCCGCTTTTGTGGAGCTTGCATCACCCCTGCCTGGGGCTTGTACTCTCCCCCTGGGTTTTTCTTCCCTCTCTAACATCCAGAGTGTGACTGAAGGC
Source organism: Mauremys mutica (assembly GCF_020497125.1). Lineage (NCBI taxonomy): Eukaryota > Metazoa > Chordata > Testudines > Geoemydidae > Mauremys > Mauremys mutica. The sequence continues at coordinate 128,128,227 of NC_059077.1, forward strand.
TCCCTCACTGCTGCCGTTTTCTGCTGCCATCTTCCTTGCTTTATACTAGCCCCACCTGTTCCATCTCAGGTGGGCTCCATCAATCAGGGGTTACTTAGGCCTCTTAATTCTCCTCAGCAGTGGCCTATCCACTTAATTGCCCCTTTACAGTCTCATTAATCTTTCCTAGGCTAGTGTGGGGTGAACATACCAGGGATTCCCAGGTGGGGTTCTTACACCTTCCTCTGAAGTATCTGGTGATGGCCTCAATCAGAGACAGGATGCTGGACAAGATGGATGTGGGGTCTGGCAATTCTGAGGCTCTTACCTGATGACGACTCCAGTGTTGGATGGTTGTTTGAAAGTGGCACTGAGGGGCAGGCTGCACCTACGTTCCCCTCTCACTCCACAGCCCGCTTCCTCAGCATCAGAGTTGAGGCACGTGGGTGGCGCATTGCGGCAGCGCAAAAACCTCTAGAGTGGACAGAATCCATAAGGTCATCAAACTAACATTACCCTGGCACTACACCTGGCTTAAAAATGGAAATGAAAATATGCTGGCAAAGAAAGGACCCTAGAAAAGTGAAGAGGGAAAATGGAGTCGGCATGTACCAGGCACGGTCAATACACCCTGTTTGCTGAAACTTTTAAATGTTAGCAGTCTGTGATGCAGCTTGCCAGAGAGAGAGAGAGAGAGAGAGAGAGAGAGAGAGAATGGCCTCAGGAGCTGCAGGTGGATTACCTGGCGAGGCTGGTGGCTGCCGTAATGATGCGTTGCTGATGTACCTGCAGGGCACAGGAGGGATGAATTAAACATTTCCCTCTGACAGTGAAAATGAATGTCTCCCATCTCCTGTACTGAGCAGCACACTATGAGACTGCAGCCCCAAGGCGAAGAACTTCCCTGCTGCCTTCTCCCACAGCAGACACTGCAGATGGCAGAGGGATACTACAAACAGGGGAGCTGTAGTTCAGGAAGGGAACAGACTGTACTCGGGCACCTTTTGGGACTATAACTTATTGCTCCACCTTTCCACTGGAAAAATGAGACCAGAGGCCAAATTCTCAGCTTGTGTAAATCGCCATAGCTCCAGTGACTCAATGGAGCTGTGCGGGTTTACACCAGCTGAGGCCCCAGCCCTATATCTGCAGAAAGTAATAAAAGCTCCTGAGGGAAGCTGGCCCTTGGTCTACGAGTAGGGGGGCCTTGGTCTATGAGTAGCTTCCCAGGGTGCTACTGGAAAACAATGCGTTAACAATAGCCATAGTTAATAAGAATACATGCAAAATACTACGCAAGTACCAAATCAATGCCAACAACAGTGCATGCATGCAAAATTACAATGTTAATACGACACCTGTTAATGAGAGCCACATGGTATTCTTCACAGCTAGTCATACTGGCTTGGCTATTAAGTCTTCAGACATAATTGCACACATTCTGGTTCAGATCCTGAGCTGTCAAATCAGTACAGCTCCATTGACCTTTCACTGACCTCCATCCTTTGAGCTTTATGCTATGTGAGGATTACTGTAGCTCCGTGTCGTGAGAAGATCTGGCCCTCTGAGTGTATTTATAAAACGGATGCAGAAAGAGTTAGATATATTCTTTGCATGGTGTTTGTCACCGAGGGGGTAAACAGGTTGTGATGTCCAAAATATGTACACCCAAGCTAAACTGGGTTCAGCATGCCATGGTCTCTACTCCTGGAGCTAGTCCAAACTCCAGATTTCCATTCTGTGGGAAATTCTGACACTTTGAAATGTCCTTTAATCCCAAATTGGAATGAAAAGCGGAAGTTTCCTGCAAAATGAAAATTCAAAAAATTTCATCTTGGAAATATTGAAACAGCCTTATCAAAACATTTCTGTTTCATAAGGGTGAAGTCCTTTGTATTAACTCTATCATTTCAATTCTTCTATTATAAATTGCTTATTATAGTATAAAAGTCAAAATGATAATGTTAAAAATGAAGCTCTTTGACCTTATTGAAATGAAACACTTTGATCATTTTTTCATGAAAAATGTCAACCAAAGCAGTATAATCCCGGGAAACATTTCAATTGTATTGAATCAACTTTTTCCAGTAAGAAAACTGTTGTCTCCAAACCTTTTTGACAAGCTCTATCCACTTCCTGGAAACTTGCACTGTTATTCACACCTGGGTAAAGTGATAGGTTTAAAATGCTACTAAATCAGAATGGTAGCATTTTACCCCTATTCTGCCCAGGTATAAATGACAACACCAGGTGCAGAGCAGTAGAGAATCAGGCCTCAGGCAAGGTAATATTTCCTTATTGACCAGAAGAGCCAGGGAACAGTGACAGGCTATAAATTGTTGCAATCTGCACAAGTCTGAGCGGTGCCTGTTTAATTAGTCTTGCAGTCTGTGGACAGCTGGGAGAAGATATTGCTGGGAGGAGAAAAGGGAAGTGTAATAGACTGTTTTGATCACTCCTGGGCAGCCTTGATTTAATAAAAGCTCAGCATTTTTGTTGAGTCCAAATGGAGGCAATGGGATTGTCTCATACACAACTGTAGGAAACACCTTGTTGCTCTAATTCTTTGACTGACTTTTCAGCCTCGGCTATGATCTTGTGAGACCTTAATAGCTAAAGCCAGATTTGGGTCCAGTCCACATTTGGTTGGGAGACCTCCAAGAATCATTTGTTTGTCATGTAGACAGGACTTGCAGAATTGCAGTTCATAAGAAGCAGAGGGGCGTGAATTCATTTTGTCACAGATGAAGCTTGCGATATCATGGAAGTTGAAATCTGCTCCCCGCAGGGCTCTGCTCTTTTATTCTTTATCTGTGTCTTTCCTTATCATTCTGTTTTCCAAAGTGAATCCATAGTCCAGCTTTCAGAATCAACGCGCAGCTGTAATTATCTCCTACTTTATCTTTTTCCTTACACTGATAAACATCACCAGTATGTTTTAGCCTTGAATTAGTTCAGTTTCCTTTTCATCTGTTGTTAATTCAAAGACTGAGTTACAATAGTCACTTTCATTCTCATCTTTCATCACCTGTCTCTTCCAGTCTCTCTCCGTGTCAGTCTTTGCTGTATCTCCAAACTGCAGGGAAAATAAAGCCAGCCTCCGTATCGAGGTAAAACACATTTTTGGCTGACCTACATATTTCTGCATTATCTCACAATATCTGTTTCAGTGGTGACCTCAATGAGCACACATGCAAATCCAGCAACCTCGCTCTTTTCCACATTTCATTCCGAGGAATTGGGTGTATTTTAATACTCACAAAAGCATGAGCTGGACGACGATATCAGCCCAAGCCAGGTACTAGCCTAGTACTGGGGGAGCACACACACAACCCCCGCTAGTCTGGTACCTGCAGTTAGCTGAATAGGAAGGAATGGCTTTGTGGGTTAAGGCACAGGACTGGGCTCACAAGCTAGAGGGGCAACTCTCAGTTCTGCCACAGACTCCCCGCATGACCTTGCTTACATTATTTAATCTCTCTGTGCCTTGGTTCCCCCTCTTGTCTTTTAGACTGTAAGCTCTGTGGGGCAGGGACTGCCGCACTGCCCCTTACTATTTGTCTCCACAGCACTTAGCACAGCAGGACCTCTGCTGGGACACAAATAATGAAAATATTTAGGAACTGCCAGCTATAATGCTTTGTGCCCTGATTGATATTCGACACATCTCCATCAGTTCATTTGGGATTGAACCAAGCTGATGGATTTTGCTTCTGTTCTCAAGATCAGAAGGTAGAAAAGCAAATGCTTTAAGTTACAATGGCCCTCGACCTCCATTCCCAATGCTAGTTTCTTTTCAGAGGAGTCAGTCACAGAGGATGCCTACAGACGTGCCTGGAACACACAGTGCAGGGTCCAGGTTCCCCAGTGTGCTCCAGCAATGATACAAAGCAGCCAGGCACTCACTTTAGCTACTTACGCTGGGTTTTGGCTGTCCTGAGTCAGAGAAGTCCAGTGACTCTGGCCCTGTAGTTTTAAACAGTGCGTTTATTTCACTGTCCGCTGTTTGCAGTGTTTCAAGGTATGCTCATGTGCCTCTGGCAACCCCCTGAAATCAATGGGAAGCTCTGCTTTTAAAAAGTGATGGCAACAACTCAGCATAAGGTTATTAGGATTTTAGCCCCGGTCTGGTCAAATGCACTTGGCTTCAGCAGATGAAATATGTATTCAATAAGGGCCTTGGACCTGCCAGGGGCTGAGCACTCTGCCCTGGATGGGACAAAGTACTGAAGGATGTGCATAACTGTAAGCACTGGCATAGTCCCATTGTAGTCAAAGACACTAGGCCGCTTTACCCCAGCTGAGGCTCTGTCACTGGGTTTCTAGCCTGTCAAAATGTAACCCAGTCCCTTGGGACCAATATTGCTCTTGCTGACACTTGCTGAAATCAGGGGAGTGACAATAGTGTCAGAGTGATGTAAGGGATAGGAGAACCAAGTGGTAGCTTTGTAAGTCTGTCAGTTATTAGTCCCGAAAGTCACGGGTCATGCATGCATCCGACCAAGTGGGTATTCACCCATGAAAGCTCATGCTCCAAAACTTCTGTTAGTCTATAAGGTGCCACAGGACTCTTTGCTGCTTTTACGGATCCAGACTAACACGGCTACCCCTCTGATATCTGACTCCTATGTTTCATCAAGGAGTATCAGATGTGAAGCCGCATGAAGGTATTTAAGAAGCCAACTCAAAGAGTTCCTCCTACACAAGCATTCAGGTCTTGAGCAGTCCAGGCAAACAACGCCCGTTACAACAAAGCTTAAACTTGTTCTTCATAATAATTTAAAATCAACTCTAGCTGCCTATTTAATTTTAAAAACAGCAAAAAATATCCACCTCCCTTTCCATTTCTTATAAGGAGTCTTGAAGTTTAAATCTCCTCAGTGTGGTAGAGATGCTTGCTTTGATCTGCTTAGCTCTTGGAAGTGCCCAAGGCTCTGGGCTGCTGGCCCCGTGCTGCCAGGGATCCCTATGGAGAGCTCTGTCCGCCATTAGGGAATTTTTTCCCAAGACCCCCCCTGTAAAATTTGCAGGGGCGGCTCCAGGCACCAGTGCACCAAGCGCGTGCCGGGGGCGGCAAGCCGCGGGGGGTGGCCTGCTGGTCGCCATGAGGGTTGCAGTCAGGCTGCCTTCGGCGGCGTTTCTGAGGGAGGTCCGCCGGTCCCGCGGTTTCGGCGGCAATTCGGCGGCGGGTACGCCGAAGGCGTGGAACCAGCGGACCTCTCGCAGGCGCACTGCCGAAAGCCGCCTGACTCCCGTGCTTGGGGCAGCAAAATACATAGAGCCGCCCCTGAACATTTGGTGAACCCCCAGGGGTTCATGAACCCCAGTTTGGGAACCACTCCTCTAGAGGCAATAGTGGCATGGCCTAAAATGCCAGTACTAGACTAAGTTCTGCTCTACATCACCTTCACATCATATGCAAGCAGCACCGCCCAGCTCTCTCAAGGCATGGTGACCATCGACATCAGGATGAAAGACTAAGGTGATGCGGATATGGAAGCACTTGAATGACTCTCCACCTGTCTTCTAAATACCTCAGGTATTTGTATGGCCCTTATTACTATAAAATCCAAGCACCTCACTGTCTTTAATGAATTTAATCCTTACAACATCCCCTGTCAAATTCAGGCTTAGCCACAGTGATCCAGCATTTGTGACCTCCAAGCTTGAAAATTGTCATTCTCTGCACCAACGTCTGAAACAGATGCTCTTAAAAAAGCCACACCTGGTTCAGAAGAACGCAGCAGCCTGTCTGCTCAGTAACACCCACTGCTAAGAACATGTCACCGCAGTGCTCTGCAGTCTTCACTGGCTCTGGGTCAAACTCTAGATTACATTTGATCTTCAAGCTAACTGAGGGACCACCTCATCTTGACTGATCATTACCTCCTACAACAGCTATATTTCACTGGAACAGTGACTCTGCCAACCTGAGGAGCATACTGCAGGAAACAGACTATTCTAGGTGACTGGCCCATCAGTCTGTGACTTCCTGCAAGAGGAGGTCTGGATGATCATGGAACCCACCAACCTCACAGAAACACACATAGAGAAACAGAGTTTCACAGACTGAATGAGAAAAGGTAGAGAGAGAGATCTTTGTGTTCATACTTTATACATTTGTGAAATGGTAACGGGCAAGTCATAAGAAGATTAGATAGATTCTGTGGAACTAATCATGTAGGTGAGTTTAGAACATAAGAACGGCCATACTAGGTCAGACCAAAGGTCCATCTAGCCTAGTATCCTGTCTTCCAACAGTGGCCAATGCTGAGTGCCCCAGAGGGAATGAACTGAACAGGTAATCATCAAGTGATCAATCCCCTGTTGCCCATTCCCAGCTTCTGGCAAACAGAGGCTAAGGACACCACCCCTGACCATCCTAATAGCCATTGATGGACCTATTCTCCATGAACTTATCTAGTTCTTTTTTGAACCCTAAGTTTTAGCCTTCACAACATCCTCTGGCAAGGAGTTCCACAGGTTGACGGCGTTGTGTGAAAAAATACAGTTTGAAGGTCCCAGCCCAGGCCTTAAATGTTATTAGCTCAAACTCATCCCTGCTACAACTTAATCTGGATGAATTTGACTCACTGTGTTAAGTTTCATCACACTGGGGTCCCAATTCAGTCAGGTATTTAAGCAAGCACCTGGTTTTAAGCATGTGAATAGACCCATTGAAGTCAAAGGGCTTGTGTGCGTTGCTCAAAGGGACTTAAATTGTTAAATCATATTGGAAATTTAAAAAAATCTGCCAATGAGAACACGGCACAGAGGCTCAGGGAGCATCTGTCAGCATGTGAATCCATGGTGCTGCATAAATTTTACCTCCAAATTTCACACACAAGGCAGCAGCTGTCAGTGACTTTAAAAAAGAAAAGAAATCTGCAAAAATACCCAGTGACACAAGTGATTAATATTTATAATTCTAGTTCCAAAATAACCTCTGTGTTGCTGAGAGATGGTTGAGAACTCTAAGCTGTACGTCTAACGTGCTTTATTATATGCACTAATAATAGCATTTAAGCCCCAGATGAGGCGCTGTACAGATCACAAATTCAAGTGCTGACAGAAGAAAAAGGGGCCTTTTTAAAACCCAGAGCCTGGTTCTGCCCTGAATTACACCTGTTTCATACTGGTGGAGCTCTATCGATTTCAGCAGACCTACACCACTGGAAACTTGGAGTAAGACAGTGAAGAATCTAGTTCCCAATCTCTGATGCAAATAAGAAGCAGTGCTGAGATTATTACTCACACTCACATGACCGAAGCTGCCTAAAATAGTAAGTGAGTTCAATGGGTTTCATTGCTGCTGTATCAAAACCATGGTCAAGGAAGGCAAACTTTTCAGAGATGAATGACGCCTCGCGTTCTCTGAAAATGAACAGCTGAGCAAAATTGCAATACAGTATCTGACTTTCATTTCCAGAACCACGGCATGAGGTGAGCAGAACCTGACCATTGTCCCTTTTTCACAGGGAGCCATCACACTGTAAGCACGGGGTGGTGAACCACTGTTTGGCCCCTGTCTACACCAGTGGTCAACCCATATTTAGCCATGGTCAAGGAACAGCAGGGTAGGAAGAGAGGAGCTGTGTCACGTCTGGTGTAACTCCATTGACTTATGCAGAGGGAAGAATGGGATGCTGAGTGCTAGTTGAGAGAGGGATGAGGAGTCAGAGTATAGTCCAGCCTCCATGTCCATTCAGATTCTTACTGATGCTGGCAATAAGGGGGCCAATTAGTACCACTCTGTTGTGGTATTTTCTGTGATAAGGACACCTGTGCGCTGCAAAAAGCACTGAGACCACTAACTCATTCACACAGGCAGCCAAAGAGCGTCCAGCTGTGCAGTGGGGAGGGGGGCATCAGGTACACCTATGGTGACCAGATGTCCTGACTTTATAGGGACAGTCCCAATATTTGGCACTTTTTGTTATATAGGTGCCTATTACCCCCCACCCCGTCCCGATTTTTCACACTGGCTATCTGGTCACCCTAGGTACACCTTACACTACAGCTGGGGCACAAGAAGTCAATTCCCTGCAGGGGGCCTGCCCTCCCCAGGAGAACCTGTGTAAGCTGCCCAGTAGGTAAAGAAAGCTTCCCCCTGGTCACTAGCTGGGGAGGAAAGGAGAGGCTGAGGAGCTGGCTGTGACGTCTCCTCCTAAGGACCATGCTGTGCTTGAAGAAGCTGACAGGTAGGTGAGTTTTATTCTTTGTTGTAACGACTGAGAGGAACTTGCTGTTTGGTTTGCCGCATTGACCCGGTGCTGAAGGAACTTTGGGCCTTTTCCATTAAAAAACAGGCCAGAGCCTATAAAAGATGGAGTCTGACTCCTCTTTGGGCTCTCTCCTTCACTGTGGAGCCTGCTGCTATGGCCTCAGGCTAGCCCTGCATAATGACATAGTGACCAGAGATCACTACTGATGTGGGTTTGACTAGAACTAGTCAAGGACTAATTAGAGGAGAAAACCTTCCTATTCTTATTGCCTCTTTCCACCCTGCCTTTGTCTCCTCCCGTCTGTCTGCTGTTTCTCTCCTTCCATGTGTGAGTCTCCCTGGTATGTTTTCTATTTGGTTGGACCCTGCTTTCTTGGCAGGCAGGTGCAAGGTTGGGCCCCAGTGGTGCAAACACTTTTAAGTACTCGCTGAACTTCATGCACTGTACATGCTCTTACTGTCTAAAGTGGAATCATTTGCCTGTTTGAGTTAAGCATGTGCATAAATGTTTGCATGACTGGTTTCCTATGAAAGCCCATCAGCAGTCTGTTCCTGGAGGGAAATGGAACAAAAAGTGGGATTTAGACCCAGTCCCTGTGTGACACTCTGTGCCCCAAAGAGACACTCTGCACCCATATTCACCACTGGTGATATAATTATATGTTTTGTACAAAGTACACCTTGTGAGGTATCTTTTAAAAAGTCTTAATCTGTTGAACGTTAATATCCTGTTAAATTGTATAAGCTATCATTGTATTAGAAGTTATGAAATTTTGCTATGTAGGTGCCACTGAAACATGTTGTGAGGTTGGGAACACCCACAAGCAGCCTTTCAGGTACAACAATAAAAAGTTCAAATAACGTTGATGCCCCATTATGAAAAATACAAATGCTCACATGGATTACTCCAGGAACTGTGAACAATGGAAACCTCTCCGAAGACATATGTATCCAACGAAGTGGGTATTCACCCACGAAAGCTCATGCTCATATACGTCTGTTAGTCTATAAAGTGCCACAGGACTCTTTGCTGCTTTCTCCTAAGATAGAACTACAGAATGGGAACTGTTTAACTCAGGTCACAGCAAAAGATCTTTCTAGCAAGTTGGAAGAAGATATAAAAGGGTGAAGTGACATCATGAATGGGCCTCACTCCCCACACAAGAGAACACCTGGAAACACCTGAGGAACAAAGATTGAACTGGGGGAAGTGCTGGTACCAGGCAGGAAAGAAGGAAGCCTGTCTGCGTATGAAATCTTGGTGAACTGTTTATACTATCTAACAGGGTGAGACTCTGCTTTCTTCAAATCCTCTCTAGTATATTAGGCTTAGATTGGGTTTTTGTTCATTTGCTAGGTAATCTACTTTGATCTGTTTCCTATCACTATATTTCTGTAGTTAATAAATCTATTTTATATTTTACCTAAAACAGTATGGGTTGAGTGAAGTGCTTGGGGAAAAATCTCAGCTCAGGAACAAGAGTTGGTGCGCGTCCAATTTCCTTTGTAGATGTTTGATTGTTTAAAGAAACAATAAAAAAATTCTGCTTAAAAAAAATCCAAAACTTTTGAACCACCTCAGCTTGTGACCAAACGCCTGAGTCCAACCAGTCAGAGATTTTTCCAGGTTTCTGATACTCTGCTGGCTTCCTTGACTCATATCTGTCTCCATAACTTTGGGTTCATTTAGGTTAGAACATAAGAACAGCCATACTGGGTCAAATCAAAGGTCCATCCAGCCCAGTATCCTGTCTACCGACAATGGCCAATGCCAAGTGCCCCAGAGGGAGTAAACCTAACAGGTAATGATCAAATGATCTCTCTCCTGCCATCCATCTCCACCCTCTGACAATCAGAGGCTAGGGACACCATTCTTACCCATCCTGGCTAATAGCCATTAATGGACTTAACCTCCATGAATTTATCTGTTTCCTAGAGACTGGCTCCATGGAGTCCCTCACAAACTGGAGACAGTTACTGTGGGTTTGTCTTTAGTATAGCTTATGTACATACTCCACGAACTGAGCATTTGAGCTTGTTCCAGAATCTGGGATGAGCCTATGTTGTGAAAACTGAAATGCTCAAAATAGCACATGCATGTGAATGGACACAGGGTGCTAACATTAAATTAATCCAGGGGTTCTCAAACTGGGGGTCAGGACCCCTCAGGAGGTCACAAGGTTATTACTGGGGGTCGCGAGCTGTCAGCCTCTACCTCAGGGCAGGGGGTGCAGCAGGGGCTCGTGCGGGCAGGGCAGGGGTGCGGGGTTGGCTGGAGACCGGGGCTGGCTGCAGGCAGGGCAGGGGGTGCGGGGCTGGCTGGAGACCGGGGCTGGCTGCGGGCAGGGCAGGGGGTGCGGGGCTGGCTGGAGACCGGGGCTGGCTGCGGGCAGGGCAGGGGGTGCGGGGCTGGCTGGAGACAGGGGCTGGCTGCGGGCAGGGCAGGGGGTGCGGGGCTGGCTGGAGACCGGGGCTGGCTGCGGGCAGGGCAGGGGGTGCGGGGCTGGCTGGAGACAGGGGCTGGCTGCGGGCAGGGCAGGGGGTGCGGGGCTGGCTGGAGACAGGGGCTGGCTGCGGGCAGGGCAGGGGGTGCGGGGCTGGCTGGAGACCGGGGCTGGCTGCGGGCAGGGCAGGGGGTGCGGGGCTGGCTGGAGACCGGGGCTGGCTGCGGGCTGGGCGGGGGGTGCGGGGCTGGCTGGAGACCGGGGCTGGCTGCGGGCAGGGCAGGGGGTGCGGGGCTGGCTGGAGACCGGGGCTGGCTGCGGGCAGGGCAGGGGGTGCGGGGCTGGCTGGAGACCGGGGCTGGCTGCGGGCAGGGCAGGGGGTGCGGGGCTGGCTGGAGACCGGGGCTGGCTGCGGGCAGGGCAGGGGGTGCGGGGCTGGCTGGAGACCGGGGCTGGCTGCTGGCAGGGCAGGGGGTGCGGGGCTGGCTGGAGACAGAGGCTGGCTGCGGGCAGGGCAGGGGGTGCGGGGCTGGCTGGAGACAGAGGCTGGCTGCGGGCAGGGCAGGGGGTGCGGGGCTGGCTGGAGACAGGGGCTGGCTGCGGGCAGGGCAGGGGTGCGGGGCTGGCTGGAGACAGGGGCTGGCTGCGGGCAGGGCAGGGGGTGCGGGGCTGGCTGGAGACCGGGGCTAGATGGAGGCAGGGCAGGGGGTGCGGGGCTGGCTGGAGACCGGGGCTGGCTGCGGGCAGGGCAGGGGTGCGGGGTTGGCTGGAGACCGGGGCTGGCTGCAGGCAGGGCAGGGGGTGCGGGGCTGGCTGGAGACCGGGGCTGGCTGCAGGCAGGGCAGGGGGTGCGGGGCTGGCTGGAGACCGGGGCTGGCTGCGGGCTGGGCAGAGGGTGCGGGGCTGGCTGGAGACCGGGGCTGGCTGCAGGCAGGGCAGGGGGTGCGGGGCTGGCTGGAGACCGGGGCTGGCTGCGGGCAGGGCAGGGGGTGCGGGGCTGGCTGGAGACTGGGGCTCTCTGCGGCCAGGGTGGCGGGTACTCCCGGCTCGGAGCAGCCCGAGCAGCAGGACGCAGCCCAGGCCCAGCAGGGCAGCCAGGGACCCGCCAGGCAGCAGCCGGAGCCCCAGGGCCAGGGTCTGGGGAGCAGCAGCAGCAACAGACCCCGTGCCCAGGGCCAGGCGGGGGCCCACATGGCTCCTACAGCGCCACACCCCCAGTGGCCGGAGGAGGAATTACACACTTACCAGACGGAGCCCATCGAAGCCGCAGCGCACCCTCCTCGCAGGGAAGCCGGTTAACAAGCGCTTCTAAAACCGCTTCAAAATTTAACAACTGGTTCACGTGAACCGGTGCGAACTGGGTCCACTCACCACTGGCTACACCTAATCCTGGCAAAGTCTGGATAGTGACAATAGAATAGTGTCTGGAAAAGGAATGGACCTATTCTGAAAAATAATGGGAGTAATACCTTGTGCGCTGCCCTTGTATCTGTCAATAATTTTAGCAAACTCCCACATAACGCTGTTCAGCTGCATTCTACATACTCAGCCCTGTGCTCAGATTCATGGGTGCATGTGTCCTGTGAAACTCAGCCATCGGCTTCAAAGTGCCATGGCTGACTTCTCGTAATCAGATCTGTGTCCATTTACTGGCTGGAGAAAAAGCCCTTGATCTGAGCACATTCATCACTGGAACAGTAACGTCCTGAGAGCAAAGCGGAGAACAAACTGAGATCTCGCTTTCTTCCAATGCAATATTCAATAACAGAGTTAACTTGGTAGATGCTGTCTTAGCAGTTTTTTGCCATTGGCCATTGATCTGTTTGTGTGGCTTTTCCTTTGCATTTGGCTTGCAGCCTGTGGCTAGATACAATAGGTGCCTCACCAAGCTGCAGGGAACATGATTTTCTTTCTTTGGGTGTCTGATCCCACCAGTTCACTGCTGGCGTTAGGGCAGAATGGAGAAAGCAGTGATAACCGTATAAAGAAATGTGGGACTGAAGATTTGCCTTGCTTATTAAGCGCTAAGAGCCTGGCTGGTGCTATACAAAAGCCAGAGGAAGAAAACATCCCTCCCCACTGAGCCCAATGCTGAAAGCACTCTCCTGCGCAGCACCTACTGAGGTCAGCTCGTGTAAATGGGTGTAGCTCACATGAAGTTAACGGCTGGGCCTACTTGCTCCAGTAAAGACTGTGGCCCAACGTGAGTGCCTCTAAGCATTCAGTGCACAGATGTGGCCCTTAAAAACTCTTTTTAGAGCAAATGCTTGGCCCCACCATGCATCTATTCAACTCTGTTGGGATGAATTTTGGGTGAGTTCCAGTGATTGTAATACCTTTGCTGTGTGTCAGGAGTCAGCACGGAGGGAAGCTTTTGAAACAGCAGCTGGAGTGTTCTCTCCATTTGGGTTTTCCTCTTTTGCAGCTGTATTCCCAAATCCTGCAAAGTTTCTTCCTTGGGCTGGAGTGCTCTCTGCAGAGTGGAATCTCCCCACAGCATGTTAGCTGCCTAAGATATTCCATTGGGAAGCCATTGCTGCTGCACAACTGTGACATGCTTTAGTCTTGAAATGTTTCCTCTCTACCTTGCTGCCGAAATGCAAATGACTTCCCAACAAACAGCTGAGTTCAACCCTGCACCACTGAAATTAATGGGAATTCTGCAATTGGCTGAAATAGGGGCAGGACAGGACTAATCTATAGAGGTGGGTGAATGGACCACAAATGTACTTGCAAACTGAGCAGCTGTGTTCTCACTGCTACTTACAGGTCTGAGTGCTTGTTCCTCCTGGGCATCCAGATAAGCCATGTTTCAGTTCAGAAACATTCACAAATAATAGAACTGTTAAATTCTCAGATGCACTTAGTAGAAAAAGAATCTCTGAAAAATGGTGCATTAATGGAAAGTGTAGTAGACAACTATACAGGGGGACACCCCCCCACACCTCAATCCTAAACCAGGCAGTGAGTCAAGAGAATGACAAACAGACAGACATGCTTCTCTCCTCTGACCCTAAGTTCTGTAATCCAAGAACTTCTCCAACTGTGGCCTACACTTTCGAAGTCGCTAGCATTTGAATTTTCATTTTTGGGTGTTCAACCCAAGTGTGATGTTGCACCCCATAATGCTTTATAGAAATATGCTTATGAGTATAAATATGACATAACTGAAATATGTTTCATGCTAAATATGCCATGTGACATATCTCTGCAAAGGTTATGTTCTACTGCATGTATTCATCCTATTTTTATGCATGGATCATTTTTATATCTGAAGTTATGAGCATTAGCTCTGTGCTTGTATTTAAAGTGTTTGCTGTAGGAAGCACATAAGGCCAATTTGGTCAATATAGTGTGAAGGGGTTATTCAAGTAATTGGGAGTACTTAACTAACAGTGGACCTTGATAGATGCCAATCCACATCTGAGCTTTCCTGGAAACGTTCAGGCTAACATATGGGCAATGGCGTAGGCCTGTAAAGAACTGAGTCATGCATGGACATGTGACTTACCCATGTGACTCCAAAACTCCATCTTGTAGCTGTGATTCTACACAGGGGAAGAGAGGGGTTTCCACCCACAAGGGAAAGATATATAAGGCCCTGGGAACCCCCTCCATTTTGTCTTCAGCTGGCTCAGGAGATAGCCTCTCCACCCCAAAGAGATGCCTGAAAGAAACTGGAACAAAGGACAGTAACACCAGGGGTGTGAGTGATAGCTGGACCCAGACTAGGAGGAAGTCTAGTCTGTCAAAGAAGCTTATTGGAACATCTATGAAGGTGAGATTTACCTGCATATAGTTTCTTACTGTATTACATAAGAACATAAGAACGGCCGTACTGGGTCAGACGAAAGGTCCAGTATCCTGTCTACTGACAGTGGCCAATGCCTGATGCCCCAGAGGGAGTGAACCTAACAGGTAATGATCAAGTGATCTCTCTCCTGCCATCCATCTCCACCCTCTGACAAACAGAGGCTAGGGACACCATTCCTTACCCATCCTGGCTAATAGCCATTAATGGACTTAACCTCCATGAATTTATCCAGTTCTCTTTTAAACCCTGTTATAGTCCTAGCCTTCACTACCTCCTCAGGTAAGGAGTTCCACAAGTTGACTGCGCTGTGTGAAGAAGAACTTCCTTTTATTTGTTTTAAACCTGCTTCCCATTAATTTCATTGGTGACCCCTAGTTCTTGTATTATGGGAATAAGTAAATAACTTTTCCTTATCCACTTTCTCAACATCACTCATGATTTTATATACCTCTATCATGTCCCCCCTTAGTCTTCTCTTTTCCAAGCTGAAGAGTCCTAGCCTCTTTAATCTCTCCTCATATGGGATCCATTCCAAATCCCTAATCATTTTAGTTGCCCTTCTCTGAGCCTTTTCTAGTGCCAGTATATCTTTTTTGAGATGAGGAGACCACATCTGTACGCAGTATTCAAGTTGTGCACGTACCATCGATTTATATAAGGGCAATAATATATTCTCCTTCTTATTCTCTATCCCCTTTTTAAAGATTCCTAACATCCTGTTGGCTTTTTTGACTGCCTCTGCACACTGCATGGACATCTTCAGAGAACTATCCAGGATGACTCCAAGATCTTTCCTGATTTGTTGTAGCTAAATTAGCCCCCATCATATTGTATGTATAGTTGGGGTTATTTTTTCCAATGTGCATTACTTTACATTTATCCACATTAAATTTCATTTGCCATTTTGTTGCCCAATCACTTAGTTTTGTGAGATCTTTTTGAAGTTCTTCACAGTCTGCTTTGGTCTTAACTATCTTGAGCAGTTTAGTATCATCTGCAAACTTTGCCACCTCACTGTTTACCACTTTCTCCAGATCATGTGCCGCCGAAGACCCAGAGCAAGCAAAGGACCCGCCATCGAAGTGCCGCTGAAGACCCGGAGCGCTGCCAGGTGAGTAAAAATTAAAAAGGGGCCTCTAGCCAGGGAAGGGATTCTCATTGGGTGCGGGGCCCTCTTAGGCGCGGGGCCCAATTCGGGGGAATTGGTGGAATAGGCCTAAAGCCGGCCCTGCCCCCGAACATTCCTCCATGACCCCCTAGGAGCCTCTTAGACCTCTGTTCTGAGGCTCTGATCATCTCATGATCATGAGGTTCTGATCATCTCATGTGGTTCTGATCATCTCATGTGACCTCCTGTATACACAGGCAGTAGAACTTTCCCCAGAAGCTGGATTAAAACATGTCTCTGAGAAGAATATCGAATAATATTTTTTTTAAAATCCATGCAATGGGGAGTCCGCCACCTCCCCAGTAAACTGTTCCAATGTTTAATGACCCCCACTGCTAGGAAATCGCATCTTATTGGGCCGTGTTATCCCTTTGTCTGCAAGATCGAAAAGCCCCATGATATCTGATCTTTTCCATGTGTAAGCACCTAGGCACAGTGATTAAATCACTTCTCAGCCTTCTCTATGATAAACTAAATAAATTGAGCTCCTTAAGGGTAGGTCTACACTGCAATTAAAAATCTGCTGCTGGCACATGCCAGCTGACTTAGAGTATGTCTACACTATGGGATTATTCCGATTTTACAGAAACCTTTTTTTTAAAACAGATTGTATAAAGTCGAGTGCATGCGGCCACACTAAGCACATTAATTCGGCGGTGTGCGTCCATGTACCGAGGCTAGCGTCGATTTCCAGAGCGTTGCACTGTGGGTAGCTATCCCATAGCTATCCCATAGTTCCCATAGTCTCCCCCCGCCCATTGGAGTTCTGGGTTGAGATCCGAATGCATGATGGGGCCAAAACAGTGTCGTGGGTGATTCTGGGTAAATGTTGTCACTCAATCCTTCCTCCATGAAAGCAACGGCAGACAATAATTTCGCGCCCTTTTTCCTTCGATTGCCCTGGCAGACGCCATAGCACGGCAACCATGGAGCCTGTTTAGCCTTTTGTCACTGTCACCGTATGTGAACTGGATGCTGCTGACAGACGCGGTACTGCAGTGCTACACAGCAGCATTCATTTGCCTTTGCAAGGTAGCAGAGATGGTTACCAGCCCTATATCACCGTCTGCAATTGGAAATTGGCGATGACGGTTATCAATCCTTTTGTACTGTCTGCTGCTGTCATGGGTGCTTCTGGCTGGCCTCGCTGAGTTCGGCCGGGGGCGCATGGACAAAAATGGGAATGACTCCCCAGGTCATTCCCTTCTTTATGTTTTGTCTAAAAATAGAGTCAGTCCTGCCTAGAATATGGGGCAAGTCTACTAGAGAACCAGAGAACACAGCCGCTCCGGGTCAGAGCCCCAGAGATCCCACAGAAATGATGAGCTGCAATCCATTCTAGGGGGTGCCTCTGCAACAACCCCACCCGTTGCTTCCCTCCTCCCACACCCCTCCTGGGCTACCATTGCAGTGTCCCCCCATTTGTGTGATGAAGTAATAAAGAATGCAGGAATAAGAAACACTGACTTGTTAGTGAGATAAAACGAGGGGGAGGAAGCCTCCAGCTGCTATGATAGTCTAGGTAGTACAGAATCTTCATTAGACATGAAAGGGATGGGGGGTGAGGCGCTCAGCCTCCAGTTGCTATGATGAGGACAGTTTTCAATCCTTTTGCACCGTCTGCCGGGAATGACCAGGAGTCATTCCCATTTTTGCCCAGGCGCCCCCGGCCGACCTCACCGAGGCCAGTCAGGAGCATTCACGGGATGATGAGGACGGTTTCCAAGTCTTTTGTACCGTCTGCCATTAGGAAAGGAAGGGGAGGGGATGCTGCTGTTCAGCGCTGCAGCACCCCGTCTGCCAGCAGCATGCAGTACATGTACGGTGACATTGAAAAAAGGCAAGAAATGATTTGTTTCCCTTTTCTGTCACGGGGGGAGGGAAGGGGTAAATTGACGACATATACCCTGAACCACCTGGGACAATGCGTTTGACCCTTCAGGCATTGGGAGCTCAGCCAAGAATGCAAATGTTTTTTGGAGACTTTAATTAATTTTAATTTTTTTTTTTAATAATTGGAGATGTACCAATCTCCTAGAACTGGAAGGGACCTTGAAAGGTCATCGAGTCCAGCCCCCTGCCTTCACTAGCAGGACCAATTTTTGCCCCAGATCCCTAAGTGGCCTCCTCAAGGATTGAACTCACAACTCTGGGTTTAGCAGGCCAATGCTCAAACCACTGAGCTATCCCTCCCCCTGACTGTGGGATAGCTGGAGTGCTCAGTCTCCTCTCCCTCCCTCCATGAGCATCCATTTGATTCTTTGGCTTTCCGTTACGCTTGTCACGCAGCACTGTGTTGAGTCCCTGCTGTGGCCTCTGTTTGGAGATTTTTTCAAATGCTTTGGCATTTCGTCTTCCGGAACGGAGCTCTGATAGAACAGATTTGTCTCCCCATACAGCGATCAGATCCAGTATCTCCCGTACAGTCCATGCTGATCGGCGCTCCACGCTGGGCAAACAGGAAATGAAATTCAAAAGTTCGCGGGGCTTTTCCTGTCTACCTGGCCAGTGCATCTGACTCCAGATTGCTGTCCAGAGCAGTCACAATGGTGCACTGTGGGATAGCTCCCGGAGGCCAATACCATCGAATTGCGGCCACACTAACCCTAATTCGAAATGGCAATACCGATTTGAGTGCTACTCCCCTCGTTGGGGAGGAGTACAGATATCGATCTTAAGAGCCCTTTATATCGAAATAAAGGGCTTCGTTGTGTGGACGGGTGCAGGGTTAATTCGGTTTAACGCTGCTAAATTCGGTATAAACCCATAGTGTAGACCAGGCCTTGGACTCTCGCGGGACGTGGGCTGCAGGCCTGTTTAATTGCAGTGTAGAATTCCGGGCTTGGGCAAGAGCCCAGCCTTTGGGACCCTTCCATCTCAGACTTTATTGAACTATCTTAATTTCATAAGGTTTGTCCAGGATTTTGTCAGTGTCACACCAGTCATATCATGTGTCTCCTCATACATAAGCATCCAACTCCTCTTGTTTGTTACATAGGTTCCTAGCATAAGTGTGTTAACACATTACAAATGTTTATTCCTTACATGCTGCTTTGTGCTTGGATTTGTCACATGTGTGAGGCTTTGGGGCTGGCATATGACGTGTTGATAACTGGACAATCATCATACAACCTCCCCGTTCGTGGTTAGTTTAAAGCCCTGCCAGCTACACTAGCTAGTCTATCGCTCAGGCGACTGGTGCCCCTACTACTGTATGGAGGCTATCTGATTCATACAGCTCCTCTCTCTATAGTAGGTGTCTCAAAGTTCCACAAAACTAAAACTTTTTCCAATACCACTCACCTAACTGTTCACCATCTGTAACTTTTGCCTTCTCTCTTCTCTTGCCTGAGGGACAGGAAGGATTACCAAGAAGATTGTCTGGATAGTCTCTCTTGCGGCTCCATTCCCAGATTCCTGAAGTCTTCCAGGATCTGTAGAATTGTGCCTGAGATGGTGTAATTGGTTCCAGTATGGATCACCATCACAGGAGTCTCTCCTGGCTGCTGACTTGTTGGTAATAGCCTGGTAGGCTTAAGGGGCAGGTCACATTTTGCACTAGGAGAAGGTTCAGAATACTCTTCAAGGTTGGCTCTGAGTAGAATGTTACAGTAGTCCAACCTGCAGGTGACAAAGATGTAACAACTGACTTCTGTATTGCAGAAGAGGTTGTAAAGGCCACTGCGGCTATCTAGGACTCCAGATATTTAACTTTTATGGAGCACTAAGAGATCTACATCCTTCTGTGGAGATGCCCAATGATAGATTCATAGACTCATAGACTTTAAGGTCAGAAGGGACCATTATGATCTTCTAGTCTGACCTCCTGCACAATGCAGGCCACGGAATCTCACCCACCCACTCCTGCAACAACCCCCTAACCTATGTCTGAGCTACTAAAGTCCTCAAATCGTGGTTTAAAGACTTCAAGGTGCAGAGAATCGTCCAGCAAGTGACCCGTGCCCTATGCTGCAGAGGAAAGTGAAAAATCCCCAGGACCTCTGCCAATCTGCCCTGGAGGAAAATTCCTTCCTGACCCCAAATATGGTGATCAGCTAAACCCTGAGCATGTGGGCAAGACTCACCAGCCAGACACCCAGGAAAGAATTCTCTGTAGTAACTCAGATCCCACCCCATCTAACATCCCATCACAGACCATTGGGCATATTTACTGCTAATAGTCAAAAATCAATTAATTGCCAAAATTAGGCATGATCTTGCATGCTATAATGATTCATGTGACCATACACACTATATATCCCTGGGCCCCCCACTATCATAGGAATTAACCATCCCAGACAAGGACATGAGGTCTCTGGACTAGTACTGTCCGTGTGAGAGAAATGTATCTTTTCTAGTAAGTGCCTGATCCTTAATTATCTCTAGCTAGCAACTGGCAAATGCCAGGCGTGTGTTGCTATGTAACAGATGGGGAAAGCAATGGGCGTTGTCCATCTTTACAAAATCAAGAGCTTAGACCCAGCTCCTCAAAGATAGTTAGAAGCCTAAACCCCATTGCAATCAACGGGAGTTGGGCTGCTAAACCCCTTTGAGGAGGTGGGCCTCGATCCCCAGCTGGTGTAAACCATGCTAGCTCTGTTGGAGCTGTTACCAGTTGAGGATCTGTCCCCGCCCCTGGTTCAGACTGTTATAAACCTTACAAAAGAGCCACAGATTTAACTGCTGAGCCATCCTGCCTTTCATTAGGGCACTAGCTGGGGACCGAGATTCAATTCAGTTCTGTTTCTGCCACTTTAACTGAAGCTGGAAAGGCCCCAGCAGAGCTAAAGTGGTCATGCCTTGTGAAATCTCTCTGCTGGCATTTGTGGCTTTTCTCCTCCTCCTGCACGAATAAACTGGGCTGATCAGCACCCTGTGAAGCCAGTTGCATTGCATTGTCCGCAGTCTATTCATCTGGCACAGGCCAACGTGACCTGGCTGTTACATTCTTGGTCACATTATACCCTTTGATTTGATAGGGGAACAAGTAGGTCATTTGGCACAGGACTGTAGGAAATGGAAAAACAAGCATTATACCCTTAAAGGCAGCTCGGCTTCTGAAGCTTTAAAATCTCAGGCCTTAAATCAAATCTTCTTGCTCTCCTACCCATTAAAGACTTGCAGCTCTTGCCCTGTGCTCTTATGGCTAGCAGTTTACTCTACCTGCTCCTGTGCATCTGTTGCATAGGCTCTTCCTAACTAAATGCAGGGCAGACTTTTCAGTATGGGGCTATAAATGCTTCGCCAACGCTCTGTCTCATGGTCTTTGATGCAGCATAACAGGAGGGGTCCTGTCTGCTTCAATAAAGGAAATGTTGAATATTGGTCTACATGACGGGGCGGGGGGAGGGGGAGGGGAAAATATGCCAGAACATCCAAAGACAATCCAACCAAATTGGGCTGTTGTCACATTTAGATATTTGTTATATTTTTCTTTTCAGTTTTCATAGAGAACTGTGACTCATGAATCTTAAGCAGAGCAGTTGGATGTGCTTAGCATTTTTTTTTAGCTGCACAGATGTATGTATTCAAGTTGGGGAAAGTAAGTATTATGATGCTTGTCAGTGGATCTCCTTGTAGCTTTGATGGCCTTTGAAATTTCATACTGCTTCAAAGGAGGAGGAACAATGACTTGTGCTATACAGATTACAAAGTCCTTTGATTTACCAGTCTGTCTAAATAATATATAAGACATGCATCTGACGAAGTGGGTATTCACCCACGAAAGCTCATGCTCCAATACATCTGTTAGTCTATAAGGTGCCACAGGACTCTTTGCTGCTTAAATAATATATGGCACCATCAGAGGTCACCTGAGTGTCTGCTTAACATGTTATCACTCTCTCGTACTAATAAAATAACATTTGGCACCTGCAAGTTCTCCCAAGGATCTCAAAGCACTTTGCAAAAGTAACTAGATATAGTAACACTAATGTAATAATGAATATACTTATCAAGCATCACCTAGTATTTAATGATGGGGAACTCAGCTACAAGTTAAGTGACTTGCTCATAAAATTCCAAACTAATGCATTATATGCAATGGGCCAGCTCAGCCCTGGGCACCCTTCCACTACAGGCAACAGAGTATTCTGCTGTGTGATAAGCCTGGTGAACAGTTAGGAAAAACCCTGGTAAAAACATTTTAAAAAAAGATCCTCTGGGAGATTATAATTATCTACTCTAGCCATTTCTAACTATAGTTTGCCTGACATCTTTGCAAAATGTCTTCTACTCCTGGGTCACAGCCTTTTGTCTTATCAGTTATAAGCTTCCATTGTAAGCCAATAAACGACGAAGCTAACATACCAAGCCAGCTCTTAACACCTGCTAGGAGTCCTTGATGTTATCGGTGATACTCTTACATTGCAAAATTCACACCTATGCAGAGGGACAGCATAAGACCTATTGATCACTATAAATCCTTCCGCACAGGTGTAAATTTAATCTACAGTGGATAATATGGAAACAGTGTTCAGATGGGAGACAGGGAAAGTGGTCATGCCTTTCCCTCTGCTAGTAGGGGAAGCTGAGAAGGAAGTTGAATTGATTATTATGTCGCCCCACCCCTCCAATTTCATTGCAGAAGCTAGAGATTGTGTGGGTAATATCAATGGTTCTCAACCAGGGGGACGGGTCCCTGGGGGGCCATGAGCAGGTTTCAGGGAGTCCGCCAAGCAGAACCAGTGCTAGACATGCTGGAGCCCAAGGTAGAAAGCCGAAGTCCCACTGCATGGGGCTGAAGCATGGGGCCCTGAGCCCCGCCACCTGGAGCTGAAGCAGAAGCCTGAGCAACAAAGCTTCATGGTGCCCCTGTGGCATGGGGCCCTAGGCAACTGCCCTGCTGGCTACCCCTTAACGCTGGCCCTGGCTTTTATATGCAGAAAAACCAGTTATTGTGGCACAGTTTGGGGGAGCCACAGAAAGAAAAAGGTTGAGAACCTCTGGGCAGGGGCGGCTCTAGGGATTTTGCCGCCCCAAGCATGGCAGGCAGGCTGCCTCCGGCGGTTTGCCTGCGGAGGGTCTGCTGGGACCGAAGCTGCGCTTGGTGTGCTGGGGCCTGGAGTCGCCCCTGCCCCTGGGTTCAGTAACCCAAACACTCTTTCCAGAAGCGATGTCCTTAGAGTGCTGGTTAAGGACAAAACAATTTTGTTTTTGAAATTTAAACAGAGTTCACCTAACAGGAAAATCACTAAAGAAACGCCAAAGAAAAGCTGCTTAAAGATAGAGGGAGCATTTATGCTGGGAAATGAAGTACCCCAAGAGTTATTAGCAGGAAAACTGTTAAATCTGAAGTCCAAGCAGGCACTGATTGGTTATCTCCACAAACAGCCAAATTCATCCATTACTGGGCTGAAATCAATGGAGTTACAACAGGGCCAAATCTGGGCCATTGACTTTAAACTATAGTTACCTGCGTGATGAGATAAAGCACTGGAATACTAGCTCACAATCCACCACAAATCCCAGTGCATCAGCCCTGCTGAAATGTATTTTCATTACAGATAGGCATCCCATTGTGCTAGGTCCTGGACATACACCAGACAGCCCCTGCCTTGAAGTGCTAACCATTTAAATAGACAAGACAAGATCAGGAGTCGAAAGAGGTGACATGGCTTGTCCAAGGTCAATGGCAAAGCTAGCAATAGAAACCAGGACTTCGGATTCCCAGCCTGGTGCCCAGAGTCTGCTGGATGGTGTTGCCTTCCTAGAAGTCACATGTCATCACTTGGTCAGACTTCAGCCTCTACTGGGAAGCAAGGTGTAGAAAGGCCTATTACAAATCATCGTAAAGAGTCTCATGCTGGATAATGAGACTCATAAATGCAAGAATATTGCTTAAAATCTGCCCACTGATACATTGCCTCTTGAATGGCATCTGAGCGTCGCCTCTGACAGAACTCGCCAGAGGTAACTGTGTATAATAAGCTATAGGAAAACATGGTGGAATCTGGTACAACTGGATCAATTTAAGCAACTCCTGTTTTGATCCATGATATGAATGATCCAGCTCCACAACCAGGGAGCTTCCCAAATCAGATGCTTAGTTGGAATCAAATCACTATTTTACAAGAACATGAGTTGTGCTAGGCATAGTAACACTGAGGGAGGCCAATGACACTATAATTGGCTGTACTTAGCTCGTATAAACTGCAACGTATTTTACCTGCAGCCAATGGCTGATCAACTGGATGTGAAATATTTTCCTTCTTTGAAATGCTCCAGAAATTACTCCTGATCCTTATAAAACAAATGCTCCGTGATTAGTGTAAAAGGGGCAATGCTGACTACCCAAAGGGAGGAGCTGGGGGTCAGACTGTTGTGCCAGGCTAGCTCAAAGGGACAATTGGCCAGGTATAAAAGCTCTTGGGGACTCCTTGCAAACAGCCCCCTTATATTACACACAGAGACTGGGGATGCCCCCCACGGAGTTCCATGACCAGGTGGAGATGACATAGGGATGGGCAGGAGGAGGCATGGTCATGATCAACCTGTGCCCCAGTGGTACTGCACCCCTGCAGTAGCCCATAGGAGAGCCCTGGAAGCAGACACATAGAGTAGGGCAGTTCTAGGAGTCTGCCCAGTCCCACAATAGCCCCACCCTCCCTAAGCAGAGGAAGTGCAAGCAAGCTGCACCCTCTCCGATTCTACACTGGCACAATCTGCCCCTGAGAACTGGGGACACTTAATTACAGGTTTAAATGTCTACACAGGGTGCACGGCAGGGAAAAAGTGGGCCCATACGATCCATTCCAACTCCAAAAAACTTCAGTCCAGATCCTCTGCTAGTCTAAATCCACAGAAGTCAATGAAGCAATGCTAATATATACCAGTTCAGGCTTAAAACTAAAGGTTGCTTCATTCTCTCTCTCTCTCTCTCTCTCTCTCTCTCACACACACACACACCAAAACAAAACAAAACTTGTGGGCTGCTAAACAATAATCCAGTTATTATTTGTCAAGTAACTTGGGAAACTCCAGGAGCAAGGAAACAAATAGTTATGGGCATCATATATCTTATATTGCCTACTGTGACAGACCCAGGCCAGCGGGGTACAGGAGTCTGGTCGAGGGCAAATATACTGGTCACTGGGTGAGTAGTTTTCTGTTCCGAGTGACCAGAGCAGGGGCTGCACTAGAGTAATCAGGAACCTGCTAGAACCAATTAAGGCAGCCAGGCTGATTAGATCACCTGCAGCCAGTCAAGGCAGGCTAATCAGGGCACCTGGGTTTAAAAAGGAGCTCACTTCAGTTTGTGGTGTGTGTGAGGAGCTGGGAGCAAGAGGTGCGAGGAGCTGAGAGGGAGAGGGAGAGGGAGTAGGAGTAGGAGTAGGAGTGCTACTGGAGGACTAAGGAATACAAGCGTTATCAGATGCCAGGAGCAGGGCCGGCTTTAGGAAGTGCGGGGCCTAATTTGAACATTTTCGGCGGGGGCCAGGCAGGGATGATTAAAAAAAAAAAACCCATGTAAAAAAAAGCCTTTCATTTCTTAGCAACCAGTTCCCTATAAAAAGTTCTGATTTAAGGGATGTGCCACAGTATGTATTTTTTGTACCAATAGAGTTACCATATGTTCATATTTTCCCGGGAGCCGGACGGCGATTTAAGAACCAAAAAGCCTGACATGTCCGGGAAAATACAGATGTATGTTAACCCTACCTAAAGTTCTTTTTAAAAAAGATGGGCCTGATCTAGAAATGAGCTCAGTTTCACATGTGGGGGTCCCCGCCACTCCTTGTGCTAGGGAGGTGTGCTAGGGTGACGAGATGTCCCGATTTCATAGGGACAGCCCCAATCTTTGGGTCTTTTTCTTATATAGGATCCTATTATCCCTCACCTCCTGTCCTGATTTTTCACACTTGCTGTCTGGTCACCCTAGAGTGTGCACATGTGTGGGTCCCAGCTGCTCCCTGCCCCCCTCATTGAAGCAGGTGTGCAGGGTTACTGACCTGGGAACTGCAGGGTACAAATGGACCTGGGGCTGGCTGGAGGCAGGGAAGGGGCTGACTGGAGGTAGGGTCTGGCTGCAGGCAGGGCAAGGGGTGTGGGGCTGGCTGGAGACAGGGGTGTGTGGGGTGGGCTGGCTGGCTGGCTTCAGGCAGAGCCGCAGGGGGTGGGAGCCCCAGGCCCTTTAAATTGCCCCCCTGGGGAAACCAGGCCACCCTGGTACAGCACACTGGCTCTTGCCGGTACGCTGTACTGGGGCTTGGTCGCGGGGCCCTCTTAGGGGCAGGGCCCGATTCAGGGGAATTGGTTGAATTGGCCTAAAGCCAGCCCTGACCAGGAGAAAGGTCCTGTGGTGAGGATAAAGAAGGTGTTTGGAGGAGGCCATGGGGAAGTAGCCCAGGGAGTTGTAGCTGTCATGCAGCTGTTACAGGAGGCACTATAGACAGCTGCAATCCACAGGGCCCTGGGCTAGAACCCGGAGTAGAGGGCAGGCCTGGGTTCCCCCCAAAACCTCCCAACTCCTGATCAGACGCAGGAGGAGTTGACCCAGACTGTAGGTTCCACCAGAAGGGAAGATCTCTGAGGTGAGCAAATCCACCAATAAGCGCAGGACCCACCAAGGTAGAGGAGGAGCTTTGTCACACTACATAGTTAACGCTTTTCTTTCGAAGTATAAAGGAATATATGTTTCATTGCAGCACAACAGCTTTATCTCCCATTCCTGGATTGCAGCTTTTAATGTGTTCTCTTGATTGTGGCAACTAACAAAATTCTTCCGAAGGATGCTGTCAAATGGGACACATCATCAGTCAATATACTTAAGCAACAATAAATTGTTTCAGAAAAAGTACTTTTAACTGCTGAGTGAATGTTGTATGTGGTTCTATAGGAAAAGTGTAGCATAACGAAAAAATTATAGACGTGAACTTGCACATTTACCAGCCTCAAATACATCATCATACAATTGTAAGTTGCTTTTAAAAGGGTTTTGTATTGTGCTCACATCCGCAGCTTATTGATGAAAGAATAATGTTTCTTCAGGGTCAGAGTTCAGATTTTTGTGGCCTTAATATGAATTTCTTTGTACTAGATAAGAATAAAGAGCCAGATTCTCAACTGATGCAAAATGGCCTAGCTTCACTGTCTTCAGTGAACCTCCTGTGCCAATTTACCCAACCTGGGGACTACCCAAGAAATGTGGGTCGTGTAAGAACCGACATCTTTAACTATTCCTTTTAGGACTTCGTTTTATAAATGATCACCTGCTATACTGTCACTTAGTGACCTTCTTTCTGAAACAGTCGTTTGGTTTTGGAATCGTCTCTTTTTTTTACAACTTCCTTTACTCAAATCATTTTGCATTTCCCTGAAACTCTGCAGAAATAGTCTCTATTGCTTTCAAAGTGAATATGCACTTCCAGTCTTTCCCAAAACCAGTTTTCCCAAAACACAGCTAATGTGGAGTTTCATAATGGAAATTAGTTGCGACCTTAACGATGAGGCTACTGTCTCTCTGTAATGTATCTGTCTAGGCACTTCTGTTAACTTAATTAGGATAGCATGTGAACTCCTAACAAATATTCACTGTTGCCAACTTCAAATATTCTGAAATGAGTCAGGCCTTCCAAAATTCATGAGATTTTAAAAACTGTTGGCTTCTGTTTGAGCATTTGGTGTTCTCATTTTCAAGCTTTCATCTGCAACCATAAGGGCTAGAACTTATTATTTAAATTGGAAGTGGAGAGTCTTATGTAATCACATGACTCCAGGAGCTGGGGGTTTAAGAAATGCCAAATATCATGAAACTTGCAGTAAAACCATGAGTTGATAAAACTCAGTTTAATTTTTATCCTCATTCACACCCGGTGAGGTAGGCCAGTATTATCCCTGTTTTACAGATGAAGAACTGTGCCACAATTCCTCAGTTGACTTGCCCAAGGTCACACGCATGGCCAGGAATCCAACTCGGGCCTACAGTAGAAAACTTCCAAGTCAGACCAAGCCCTGCCATGGAGGAGAAGAGGAATTCTGATTGCTGTCATGGAGTTTCCATGGAGTTCCACACCCAATGGAACAGACAGGGCTTTGGACTCCTGGATACCTTGAGCTGAGTAAGAGGCCAGAGCCAGCTGCCCAGAGAACCTGTGGCTCCCCTCTGCCTGCTCATCCTCTGCAGCTCACCACTACCTCTTTTAACACTGCTCTAAGGAAGCACTGCAACTGCACTGTGGTATGTCTGGGTGAGCTGAGGCATTTGAGTGGAACAGAGTGAGTGGCTGCTGCCAGCTCTGGGGGTGACTGGTCTTCGGGACTGCCTTTCAGCACCTTGTAGGAGTGCTGCATTCCAGCAAAGTGAAAACACACAAAGCCTTCCTAGGGGAGGGGATGTGGAAGTCCTTTGGAGGCATAATGTGAACTGTAGCCAAGGTGGAATGCTACTCCCTAATGCAGACCCATGCATGGATTTAGGAGGTGGGGCTTGGGTGTTTATCCCAGTCTATAGCCCAGTGCTGCAAATAACTTCCCTGGAGGTAGGAGCGCTGTTCAGACAGCAGTGAGAAATTCAGCACTCGCTGATTGCATTAGGCCACTTGGGTACATTTTCTTGTGCTGATTTGCAAAGCAAAGCAAGTAGGGGAAAGGTGAAGTTATGTTGCTGGACTGGGGGCGGAAGTTGAGCCGTAAATTTTACAGGACAACAACAGCTGCTCTAATGTGCCCGTTGAGTTGGCTCTAACAAGCATAGTGCTGTTCGTCCCCAGTTGCATCCCTCGAAGGTCTGTCACGGCAGGCTACATTGTTTTAAAGAGAAATTTATGGAAGTTAAGAAACAATGAGCATGAGACTAGGCAAGGAGAAACAAATAGCTCCATGGTTTATACAGAGTAGGACTTTCTAGGGCCAAATGTTTTGCTGGTGTAAAGTGGGCTCGATTTGCCTCTGCCACCAGTTTTACAGCAGTAACTCCATTCCCTTCAGGGGGCTTACTCTGGTGTGTATTAGGAGTGAGGGAGAGCAAATTCAGCCCCATCTTCCAAGTGCAAAGCAAACTAGCCAAAAGCCATTGTCTTCCCAGTGTCTTACTAGAAATGAGAACAAACTAGATGGTAAAGCCTTGGAGGCACTGGATGGGCCCCTAAGACTTGACAGCACAAGTTCGATTGGCTCTCTTTTCTCATCTAAAACACTTAGAATATGTGAACTCTAAGGGTCGGGTGCACCGATGGCATAAGTCAGTGCCGTGCCACTCGAGTCACTGGGTCGGCTCCAAGGTGCCCCAGCTGAGGAGCTGCCCAGGTAAAAGTAACGAGGCAAATGGTTGAGTTTTATCCCTGTCTTGCTCTGTGTTTTCCAAGATACACTTCTATTGACACAGCTCACTGAACTCTTGTGTAGAGGGAGCCCCGGGCACTCAGACACTCTCAGACCAGGGCACCTTTTGAAAATCACGCCACCTTTAATAAGAGGCCTAAATATGGGTTTAGGTACCTAACTTTAGGCCCCTGGATATAAACCCCAGGTTAGTATAAAGTCACCAATGGAAAAAACTGTAAGGCCATCTCCAAGCAAGTGTGAAAATTGTGGGGGAGGAGAGGGTGTCAGAGCATCCAGCCTGCCATTGATTTAGGCCAGGAATAAGGATGGAGGGGTGTATGCGACAGCCTGGGTACAATGGCATGAAAGAGGGACCAGTCATTGGTCCCACTCTCTGTAGCTATTTACTCTGGTTGCTTTGTGAGCAGCAATGCTCTAGGCACAGGCCAACTTCACAAACCATCCAAGCAAGGCTTCGGGCAGCCTCAGCAGCATTCCGAGGAGCTCTCAGTTATGACATGACTTTACAGTCCAGAAATAGCTACCAGGGCGTGGGAGTTTCAGCTCTCAAAGGGTGATGACAGGGGCCCTAATTCAGCAAGGTGTATAAGCTGGCGGTTAACATTAAAACACAGAAAACATGACCTACGAGGAAAGACTGGGGAATAAACGGGTTTGTTTAGTCTGGAGAAGAGAAGACCGAGGGGGGTCATGATAAGTTTTCAAGTACATAAAAGATTGCTACAAGGCAGAGGTGAAAATTGTTCTCATTGACCTCTGAGGATGGGACAAGAAGCAATGGGCTTAAACTGTAGCAAGGGCGGTTTAAGTTGGACATTAGGCAAAACCTTCCTAACTGTCAGGGTGGTTAACCACTGGAACAGATTGCCTAGGGAGGCTGTGGAATCTCCGTCATTGAAGGTTTTGAAGACCGGTTAGACAAACACCTGTCAGGGATGGTCTAGTTATGACTTAGTTCTGCCATTAATGCAGGGGACTGGACTAGATGACCTCTCAATGTCCCTTCCAGTCCTACTTATTCATAGAATCATAGAAGTGTATGTGCTTAAGCTCATCTCCATTCAGCAATGCATTTAAGCACATGCTTAATGTTAACTGCCTGCTTACGTGTTTTGCTGAATTGGGTGCCTAGGTCAATCCTGTTTGAATTTCCCCACCGTGCTGCGAGTCATTCCTAGGAAACAATGTGATGAAGAGCATTTTATGATGAATAAACAGTCGTTATATCAGGAATAACAATACACTCTACTGGGGATTTAACCTTTGGCTGTGAATATCCCAGAAGAGTCATCAATAGCGTTTTTCCCCCCCTTCTCCAAAATTAGCTCTGATGCATCCCATTGTTTTAAAGAGCCTAGCAATCAAACAGAACAATCCGATATCATTGTTTGCAAAACTAAAAAAACCTCTTATCTTGGGAGAACAATTGCAATTTCAGGTAGCTGCTTTCAACTACCTGAAAGGGGGTTCCAAAGAGGATGGATCTAGACTGTTCTCAGTGGTAGAAGATGATAGAACAAGGAGTAATGGTCTCAAGTTGCAGAGGGGGAGGTTTAGGCTGGATATTAGGAAAAACTTTTTCACTAGGAGGGTGGTGAAGCACTGGAATGGGTTACCTAGGGAGGTAGTGGAATCTCCTTCCTTAGAGGTTTTTAAGGTCAGGCTTGACAAAGCCCTGGCTGGGATGATTTAGTTGGGTTTGGTCCTGCTTTGAGCAGGGGGTTGGACTAGATGACCTCCTGAGGTCCCTTCCAACCCTGAGATTCTATGATTCTATGATTCTATGAATGTAGGAAAATTTCTTCACTGCAAAGTTACCGTTTTAATAGAGGAGCTAACATTTGTGCTCAGACTCCCAAAGGTTAGAGGCTAAAAATACTTTGTCCTGTTGCAGAATTTCAAATATGCACAAAGGGGAAGTTGCTCTTTTCTCTGAACTTGGAACAAGTCTGACTTCTAGGGCCAGCTATTCAAAAGAGTAGGATCACGTGACTTTGCGCATGCACACACACATGCATGCAGTTGTGTTCTAATTTATACATGCCATTACTGCAAGTGTGCAGCAAACAGGGTACTTGCATGTGCAGATGGTCAGATGAGCATCTAATTGGGCATTTGCATCTACAAGTATCCAGCTTATGTGTACATTGGCCAATATGCTTGTGCAATTAGTGCAAAACTATTCTGTGAAACCCCGGGCTTCCACCTCTTGAAAATAAACTGTCATTGTAGTGGGGTGGCTGCCCCACTCCAGGACAGCAGGGGTTAAAAGCAGAGCTGGTAGAGGGCTGTGGCTGGGACCCAATTAGAAAAGGGGTTAAGAGCAGCCACAGCTGGCCCTGATATAAGGGCTAAGGGAGGAGCTGGGTCCCTTGGAGTGGGAAGGGCCTGGGAGCACAGGATACCGGAAGCAGAGCCGTGCTGGGGAAGGGCAAGAGGCACTGGGGAGCTCCAGCCTGGCAACTCCCAGGCTGAGGCCTTGTTAAGGCGTAAGCAGGTCCTGGGGCTGCAGAGGTGCAGCCCGGGGACAGGCAGAGGCAGCTGGTCCAGCCCCCTTGCCAGTGATGAGTGGCCAGTACA
Organism: Mauremys mutica; assembly: GCF_020497125.1. NCBI lineage: Eukaryota > Metazoa > Chordata > Testudines > Geoemydidae > Mauremys > Mauremys mutica. The sequence goes on from NC_059077.1 coordinate 128,159,720, forward strand.
GACTGCAGTCTGCCCCAGGGAAAGGGGGCCAGATGATGACTGGCAGTAGCCACTGAGGCAAGGTGGGCATAGAGGGTTGGGGGTTCCCCTGGGAGGGGAGTACTGCTGTGGGCAGAACCCCAAAGTAAAGGGCACCAGGGTCCGGGAGCAGGGGTGGCCAACCTGAACCTGAGAAGGAGCCAGAATTTACCAATGTACATTGCCAAAGAGCCACAGTAATACGTCAGCAGCCTCCCATCAGCTCCTCCCGCTCCCAGCGCCTCCCGCCCACCGACAGTTCTGCCAATCAGCGCCTCTGCCTCCCTCCCTGCACCTCCCGATCAGCTGTTTCGTGGTGTGCAGGAGGCCCTGGGGGGGAGGAGCGAGGGCACGACAGGCTCAGAGGAGGGGGCAGGAAGGGGTGGAGTGGAGGCAGGGCCTGGGGCAGAGCCAGGGGGTGAGTAGTGAGCACCCCCCGGCACATTGGAAAGTTGGCACCTGTAGCTCCAGCATAGTAACTTCTGAAGAGCTGCATGTGGCTCCGGAGCCACAGGTTGGCCACCCCTATCTTACAGGATCATCCGTATTCTGTCAGTCAGGCAGGGCCCTCTGCCCCATTGCCTGCCCTCCTGCAGCAATTTCCCTCATCTTAATCTGTTGTTAATGACTCTCCCCTCCACTTTCCCCCCTTAAGTCCCTTTATAGGCTCCTGCTGGGGTCACCTGCTTCTTTTGTTCTGCCTTTTGGTAATTTCCCACCACTCTCAAACCTCCCTTCCTTTGGACAAGAGAAGGAAGTGGCTTCTCCCAGCTACAGCAAATCTATTGTCACAAGTTGTTTTACTTTGTACATACAGTGTTTGTAGAGGTGTCGGTCCCAGGATATTAGAGAGACAATGTGGGTGAGGTAATATCTTTTATTGGACCAACTTCTGTTGCTGTGAGAGACAAACTTTCAAAACTTGTCTCTCTTACTTTGAATAGACCATGGTATGAGGGCTGATCACCCAGCATTGTCTCTGAGCTGCCAAAGAAGTCTCACAACCCTGCTAATCCAGGATGGATCCACACACACGTATGCTTTCCATGGCACAGTAATTTCCTAATACAATTTCATAAAATCATCCACCGTTCAGAAGTGATGCAAACAGAATCCCTAAATTGCCACTGATTAAACATAATATTTACAAAAGCAGAACTCACCAATAGTCTAGTCAAATATCCTGTCCCCAGCAGCCAATGGCAGATAATGCAAAGTGTGAAATTTCCACATTGCATTTAACTGTGAAGTACTAAACTATGGGAGAAACGTTCTTCCAGAAGTATAGCTGGTGACCAACTTATGGCTAAAATAGGGCTGTCAAGCGATTAAAAAAATTAATCATGATTAATTGTGTGATTTAAAAAATTAATTGTGATTAGTCGCACTGTTAATAATAGTATACTATTTATTAATTTTTTTTGATGTTTTCTACATTTTCAAATATATTGATTTCAATTACAACACAGAATACAAAGTGTACACTGCTCACTTTATATTTATTTTTATTACAAATATTTGCACTGTAAAAACAAACAAAAATATTTTTCAATTCACCTAATACAAGCACTGTAGTGCAATCTCTTTATCGTGAAAGTGTATCTTACAAATGTAGATTTTTTTTGTTACATAACTGCACTCAAAAATAAAACAATGTAAAACTTCAGAGCCTATAAGTCCACTCAGTCCTACTTCTTGTTCAGCAAATCTCTCAAACAGTTTGGTTACAATTTGCAGGAGATAATGCTGCCCACTTCTTGTTTACAATGTCACCTGAAAGTGAGAACAGGCGTTCGCATGGCACTGTTGTAGCCAGTGTCGCAAGATATTTACATCATGTGCCAGATATGCTAAATATTTGTATGTCCCTTCATGCTTCAACCATCATTCCAGAGGACATGCTGCCATGCTGATGATGCTTGTTAAAAAAATAATGCATTAATTAAGTTTGTGACTGAACTTCTTGGGGGAGAATTGTATGTCTCCTGTTCTGTTTTACCCACATTCTGCCATATATTTCATGTTATAGCAGTCTCCAATGATGACCCAGCATGTTTGTTTTAAGGAACGTGGTGAGTGGCGTGGCATGGGGCCAGGGCAGGCAGGCAGGGAGTGCGCCACTGCAGGTAAGCGGTGCCGGGCTGGAGCCCGAACCCCTCCTACACCCCAACTCCCTTCCCTGAGCCCCCTGCTTGCACCCCTTACCCTCCTGCACCCCAGCTCCCTGCCCTGAGCCCCCTCCTGCACTCTGCCCCCCAACTCCCTGCCCTGAACCCCCTGCTGCACCCCAACTCCCTGTCCTGAGCCCCCTGCCGCACCCCTCCTGCACCCCAACTCCCTGCCCTAAGCCCCCTGCCTGCACCCCGCATCCTCCTGCACCCCAACTCCCTACCCTGAGCCCCCTGCCTGCACCTTGAACCCCAACTCCCTGCCCTGAGCCCCCTCCTGCACCCCACCCCCAACTCCCTGCCCTGAGCCCCCTGCCTGCACCTTGAACCCCAACTCCCTGCCCTGAGCCCCCTGCCTGCACCTTGAACCCCAACTCCCTGCCCTGAGCCCCCTGCCGCACCCCTCCTGCACCCCAACTCCCTGTCCTGAGCCCCCTGCCGCACCCCTCCTGCACCCCAACTCCCTGCCCTAAGCCCCCTGCCTGCACCCCGCATCCTCCTGCACCCCAACTCCCTACCCTGAGCCCCCTTCCTGCACCTCGCACCGCAACCCCCTGCCCTGAGCCCCCTCCTGCACCCCGCCCCAACTCCCTGCCCTGAGCCCCCTGCCTGCACCTTGAACCCCAACTCCCTGTCCTGAGCCCCCTCCTGCACCCCACCCCCAACTCCCTGCCCTGAGCCCCCTCCTGCACTCTGCCCCCCAACTCCCTGCCCTGAACCCCCTGCTGCCCCCCAACTCCCTGTCCTGAGCCCCCTGCCGCACCCCTCCTGCACCCCAACTCCCTGCCCTTAGCCCCCTGCCTGCACCCCGCATCCTCCTGCACCCCAACTCCCTACCCTGAGCCCCCTGCCTGCACCTTGAACCCCAACTCCCTGCCCTGAGCCCCCTCCTGCACCCCGCCCCCCACTCCCTGCCCTGTGCCCCCTACCTGCACCTTGAACCCCAACTCCCTGCCCTGAGCCCCCTGCCTGCACCTTGAACCCCAACTCCCTGCCCTGAGCCCCCTGCCTGCACCTTGAACCCCAACTCCCTGTCCTGAGCCCCCTCCTGCACCCCACCCCCAACTCCCTGCCCTGAGCCCCCTGCCTGCACCTTGCACCCCTCCTGCACCCCAACCTTTATGGTGTTTGCCTTTAAAAAAAAATAAAATAAAATTCCCTGGGTGCACACCTTAATGAAATGTGCTGCGCACACCTATGAATAAATGTCAATTGGTTTTCTATTGTTTAACAGTGCGATTAATTGTGATGAATTTTTTTGAGTTAATTGCGTGAGTTAACTGCAATTAATCGACAGCCCTAGGCTAAAAGCATGAAAATGTTTCTTCTGATGGAGGGAGGGAAACTGGCTGCAGTCCGCCACTCTGGCTTTCTGAACTTCTGGAGCTGTTTATATCCATCTCAGCTTTTTCCCTAGTTACCACTGCTATCCTCAGTGCTCCCCCCCCAATGTGAAAGTGGAAGCTTTACATGTGGCTTTTTGGTCTGGACTAGCTCGAAACTGTTTCCTTTGGGGCCCACCGCCAGGCCAGGTTCTCAGGCATAGGGGACATCAGAACTGCTGTCTGGCTAGGCTGGGTTTTGATTTAATCTTTGGTTACATATTTTCTGGCTTTGGGGTGAGAAGTAGCTGCTGTGTTAATTGTTTCTACATGAGTGTATCTGTGAGGCATGGTGAAGGCACACATGATAGGCACACTTCTAATGGGAGATCAGTGGGGGCAGGGAATAAATTACCACTCGCTAAGAAAAAGGAAATTCTTAGTAAAAACTTCCTACAGAAGAGATGTAGGAAACAAACATGTAAGTGTGAGACACCCAACGGGAGCAAGAAAGAACAACATTAAATTGATTGAGCCCCAAGAGAAGCAATTGCCTTCTGGGCTTTCAATATGCAGAGCTGGTGAAAACAGCCGAGGGAGGTTAAGAGCACTGAGGTGTGTATACAGAGTAGTTCTCAGGGGGGGCTCAGTAACTCTTGGGGCTTGGCTCAGCTCATTACAGAGATGAGCCAGAATGTGCGAAATGCAGATTTTGATCTAGATCAGGGGTAGGAAACCTATGGCACGGGTGCCGAAGGTGGCATGCAAGCTGATTTTCAGTGGCACTCACACTGCCTGGGTCCTGGCCACTGGTCTGGGGGGGCTCTGCATTTTAATTTAATTTTAAATGAAGCTTCTTAAACATTTTTAAAACCTTATTTACTTTACATACAACAATAGTTTAGTTATATATTATAGACTTATAGAAAGAGACCTTCTAAAAACGTTAACATGTATGACTGGCACGCGAAACCTTAAATTAGAGTGAATACATGAAGATTTGGCACACCGCTTCTGAAAGGTTGCCGACCCCTGATCTAGATCCATATGTTTCTCCCCAAACCAGGGGATTTTTGGTGCAGATTCTTAAACCAGACCCACCTCTAACATCATCCCTACACACAATTGGAGGAAGCAATCTACCTTAATCCCAAGCCCAGTGATATCAGATGCTGTACTGATGTGTGCAGTATTAGAACCTGAATGGAACATAAGGGGGACAGGGAAGTTCTTCACTTAACCAATGCAATGATGTATTACAGTAACTTCAGGATTAACTCCTTAGAGCAGCTGTAATTTTGATCTGATCTACTTCACACATTGCTTCATTCTGTTTTACCTTTTTTCTAATGTATCTGGGTTTAGTAAGTCAGTAAAAGACCCACTCCCAAAACATCTCCCTCCCCCTCCCATTGTTTTCCATTAACCGAAAAGGCATTGCATTTAGAAGGAACATTGACGAGCTGATACCCTAGCTTGTGTGACACAGAGACTCAGTGCGAACACAAAGAAGCTAACCACAAAAGGCTCTCCAGGGCTGAGATTTCCCCTTGCTCTCAGCAATTTGGATCAACCCGATGCCTCTTTTGGCCCCTTGAGTGCGCTGTAGGAGGAGAGAGCTAGGTGTAAAGGCCAGAGGGCCACAAATGCTAGCCCAGTGCCACCGGCCCCCTCCTAGATAAAGATTCTTGATCAAGCTTTCAACATGTACAGGCAGTCCAACAACCGGAGAAATTGCTGGGGAGAAGTACTGAGCCATCCCTCTTAACCAGCTAAGAAGCCAGAGCTAGAGGGATGTTCTCTAGAAAAGACTGTGTAATTATAGAGATGCAACTGGACGTCTTTATCCCGAGCCCAATATAATGCCAGACACCGCCAGCTGTGTACAAGAACTGCCTCCTTGAGAGGTTGCTACGCAGTATGTAAGAAACGGAACCGAAACTGTTCCACCCCACCTCTCCCTTCACTGCACTCTTAGCAAATGCTGAGCAATGCAATCGGTAGGAGTCAATCCAGAAGTTAACTGCAACCATTAAGGAAATCCTGCATGGTTTAGTAACGCCCCAATTCTGCCACCTAGTGACAAAGGAAGATTAACCTAGGCTTTCTCAAAGGGGTGAAGGAGCTGGCTCAGGGTTAAACCTGGGCTTTAAAAGCCATCCCCTCATATGGGATGGTGCAGAGGGTACCACACTAGTGGCAGTTCCCGAGGGTTTTCTGCCTGTGTAGGACAGAGGCAGAGTAACTCTAGAGACAGTGGATATAACCAGATGCAGTGTATGCTGGCCCCGATCTGCTAGTGAGCTCAGAAAAGGGTCACATCCATGATTCAGCCAGCAGCATGTCCTCGTACTGCTCGAGCTGCAACTTACAGACCTTTGCTCGGTAAAGATTCCGGTGCCACATGCACAGGAGCACAAGGGCTGGGTGGAGGAGGAATAGCCACATCACAGGATTCTGTCTCTCCAAAGCTTGCGAACCCCTGTCTGAATCAATACAACTTATTAAAGGGCCAGGGGAGTCATCCAAGCTGAGTGATACATGAAAGGGACATCATCTGCATCTAGTGAAAATGTACACGCCCCTCCCTGTCCAGGACCCTATCCATGTACCTGTATTGCCTGGCGCTCGTTGGTAAGGATGCCAAGGGGAGCTCAAACAGCAAAAGGTGGAAAGGGCACAGCTGTTCCTGCTGCTATTAAGGGAAAGAGCGAACAGCCTGGTATTTGGGGATGTTCCCACAACCAAAACATCTGGGCAAACAAAATTGACTTCTACAATCTGGTTTTGGAAGCAGCCCAAGCAGAGATCCCCCAGCTGCATCCCTTCCCGCTGTGCTTCACTTTCCCCATCTGCAGCTAAACTTTCCCACCTCTGTAAAGGAGATGAGCAAAGCTGTTCAAGTGCAAAGTAAAACATCACCACCTGTTTACAGCTCGGAAGACAGGCCTGCTTCCTGCTCCGGACCTGGCTGCCTGCAAAAACTAATCTTCACTAACAGATGCAGGAATCTGAGCTGCTTACAGGCCTGTTTAATTATGAATTAATAACATCTATCATCAGGGGCGGCTCTAGGAATTTGGCCACCCCAAGCAGGGCGGCATGCCACAGGGGGCGCGCTGCCGGTCCCGCGGCTCTGGGGTACCTCTTGCAGACGTGCCTGCGGAGGGTGCGCTGGGAGGGTGGCAGGCAGCTCCAGCGGACCTTCCACAGTCATGCCTGCGGGAGGTCTGCTGGTCCCGCGGCTCCGGTGGACCTCCCACAGGCATGACTGCGGAAGGTCTGCCGGAGCCGCCTGCCGCCCTGCCGGCAAAATGCTGCCCCAAGCGCGCGCTTGGCGCGCTGGGGTCTGGAGCCGGCCCTGTCTATCATTAACTAATAATTAAATATGGAAAAGCTGGAAATACAACCCAGGCCTGCTGACCCCCAGTTCCTTGCTCTTAACTACTAGAAAATTTCTTTTCCCTGAGATAATGTGTAGATCTTTACTAAAGCCATGATGGAAACAGCAGGTGGAAGTAAAGCTGCAGGGCTTAAGCTTTACTGGAGGCAAATGGGCCTGTTTCTGATCTTTCTTACACTGATGTAAAGCAGGACCCACTTAGGGTGACCAGATGAGAGGAAGAAAATATTGGGAGACATGGGGCGGGGGGTCACCAGCGGAGCGAAAAAAAAAAACCGGAGTGCTGCCGGCGGAGCAAAAAAAAACCCAGGAGTGCGAAATATCGGGACAAACGCCTAAATATTGGGACAGTCTCAATTTTATCGGGACGTCTGGTCACCCTAGGCCCACTGAAATCAGTGGCAATAGACCAGCGCAGGAGGAGAATCTGGCCTAATATCTTACAACTTCACTTCCTCGTGAGTAAATAGGCCCTGATTCCTGAAAGCATCTCTGGTCAGGAAAGCCCTGAAGGACGTGTTTTAAATCCCATTGACATCAAAACTTCAGCACATGCTAAACTTTGTGTTTTCCTGAGTTGGGGGCCTTAGAGCATAAGCTAAAGCTATTTGCAACAGCTGGCTGAGATAAACAAGGAAGTAAGACAAAGGGCATTTGCCCTCAGTGCTGAAGGGGAGGTTTTCTGCCTTGTGCAATTATTCCTACAATACAGTACTTGGAAGGCATTTTTTGTTCCTGTAAACTGTATTTAGATTTCCCAGTTGGAGGAATCCATGACACTTGGGGTTAACAAAGATGCTATGAAATGTATGTAGATTGTCCAGAAAGCCAAACAGTCTTGGTTTTATCCCACTGAAATAAACATTGTCATGCAAGATAGACATGCTGCATTCTTGGTGATTAAAGCATGTGTTGGAGCAAGTAAATAGAGCAAGGAGCTGCAAGGGGAGAGAGAAATGCCAGCTACGTGTTCCACAGTGAATTTTATCTTCCAGCTCCATCTGCTTTCCAACCCTGCTTTGTTTTGTGTGTGGAATAGGAAAAGGGGAGGGTTAGGTTGGGCCAATATCTCATGTGAGGAACAGGCTGGGAACAACTAATAAGAGGGCTCCTCTGGAAAGCCATATCTCTTTGCTCGCGGGGAGGAACAACTACAATAAGATGGAGTTTTTCACTCTCTGTTCAGAGCAGCTGTGACGACAACAGGAGCCAAGGTTGTCTCTTCACCTCTCCCTACCCAGGGTAGGAACAACTGTGTTTTCCCTTTCTGCACAGAAGGCAAGATAATCATTGCCCATCTGCTGAATTCCATGGCGAGAGGCAGAATCAAACCTTCTTCTAGCGGAGTCAAGTTTCATCATGGGGCCCAATGAATCCAACACCTAGCCAGCGTAGCTGGACTGGGTTCTGCAATGATGGCATGTGCAGTCACCATCCTCCTCCCACCCAAACCTGTGGAACTGCCCCATAGGTTAATCCATAGATATTCCACTGTAGCATAAAGCAGGACCAAAGGACCTCTCTAAAGGAGGACCAAGGAATTTGGGTCATTCCTTTCTTAGGCCACCCATAGCTTAGCCCCACTCACTCCTCAACCTGGATGCATTCCCTGCAGGGTGTGAAGCTCAGAATGCTCCCAAGGAATACACCCCCCCCCCCCGCCCCCCGAGCAGTCGCCCCGATTTGCTGTACCCTAAGGGCAGGGCAGAATAGTCAATGGGACCCCTCAAAAGGTCTGCCTGACATTTGGGCGGTGCTGCGCCTGTGCTGGCTGGTACCCAGCGAGCTGCCGGCTGCGCTGCTGGGCGTGCTTTTCTGGCACAGCCAAGGCTTCCACATGCCCACCCAGCTGCCTTTGCTGCTGCCAGTACCACCCCACGCACACCTAGGATTTAAAAGGGCCCGGGCCTCCCAGCTGCTGCCACTGCTACTGTGGCAGTGGTGGTGGCTGGGTGCCCCTGGGCTTTTTTAAACTGCCCAAGCCCCTGGGCAATTGCTCCCTTTGCCCCCCTGTAGCAGGGTGGACCCTGCTCCGGGGTTTTTAAGGGGTTTAAAAGTGGCCTAGCAGGGCTTGAGAGCTGCTGCTCCAAAAAGCTGGGCTGATTGAGGAAGTGGCTGCAGCTGGGGGCCACGCCCCAAACTGAAGAACAGGGCCTTATAAGAAGGCAGGGAAGCCAGGAGCCCAGGAAGTCTCTCTCTGCCTTCAGAGAGGGATGGGCCTGGCTGCTTAGCTTGAGACTGGATACCTGAGTGAAGCAGGGCTGGGGAAGGCTGAGGAGCCGGGGAGCTCCAGCCTAGAGAGCCCCAGGCTGCGGCCTAGCAGTGGGCCAAAGGTACTGGGGGTTGCAGAGGGCAACCTAGGGGTAGGCCAAGGCAGCATGTCCAAACCCCTTTGCCTGTGATGAGTAGGCTGATACTGCAGTCTGCCCCAGAGTGTGGGGCTAGACAATGACTGTCAGTAGCCAATAATGAGGCAAGGTGGGGATAGAGGGTGGGGGTTCCCTGAGGAGGGGAGACCCTAAGAGATAGGGGTTACTGCTAGGGGGCAGCACCCCATGTAAAAGGGCACTGGGTCCAGGGAGGTACACGGGGGGCCTACGAACAGGTGGATCACTGGCCTGCAGAGGGTGCTCCAGGGCTGGACTGAGCTAAATACGGAGAGCAACCAGCAGGAGGCGCCGCAGGGGTGAGTCAAACCTGTTTACACCCCCCTCCCCCCTTTTTGCGGGCTTGAGTGCAATATGCAATCGAGATCTGGAGCCAGAGAGGAAAGGTTTTCCTAGTTGCTTCCAAAATGTACATGAGGCCTTCTGGTAAGCAAGGAGCACATGGATGTCAGTTGGATCTTCCAGTCTTTGATCATCAAGGGGGCTCCATCTGTATCTAGAAGATAGGACACTTTTGTAGTATTGTTGCTTTCTTTTGATTTTAGAATAAATATTTTGAGTTGGAGTAATCTGTGCCTGGACTTGAAAAGCCTTGCCAAATATTCAAAATTAAAAGTCAAAAACCGAGCTGTTTACAACGTCCATGATTGCTGTCTTGAGGTCAGCAGGGTCCATGCTTGCTGTGCTATGGCGTTTGCACAGTTCACCCAGGAAAAAAGGTGTGAAACAGTTGTCTGCTGCTTTCACAGAGGGAGGGGTGAGGCTGTACCCAGAACCACCCGCAACAATGTTTTTTGCCCTATCAGGCACTGGGATCTCAACCCAGAATTCCAATGGGCGGGGGAGACTGCGGGAACTATGGGATAGCTATGGGATAGCTACCCACAGTGCAACGCTCCGGAAATTGACGCTAGCCTCGGTACATGGACGCACACCACCGAATTAATGTGCTTAGTGTGGCCGCGTGCATTCGACTTTATACAATCTGTTTTAAAAAAACCAGTTTCTGTAAAATCAGTATAATCCCATAGTGTAGACATACCCAGAGATAAACACCTACAAGATCTCTATCAAGCATTTTTAAAACTACAATACCCACCTGCTGAAGTGAAAAAACAGATTGACAGAGCCAGAAGAGTACCCAGAAGCCATCTACTACAGGACAGGCCCAACAAAGAAAATAACAGAACGCCACTAGCCATCACCTACAGCCCCCAACTAAAACCTCTCCAGAGCATCATCAAAGATCTACAACCTGTCCTGAAAGATGATCCCTCACTCTCACCTATCTTGGGAGACAGGCCAGTCCTTGCTTACAGACAGCCTCCCAACCTGAAGCAAATACTCACCAGCAACCGCACACCATACAACAGAAACACTAACCCAGGAACCTATCCTTGCAACAAAGCCCGATGCCAGCTCTGTCCACATATCTATTCAAGTGACACCATCGTAGGACTTAATCACATCAGCCACGCCATCAGGGGCTCATTCACCTGCACATCTACCAATGTGATATATGCCATCATGTGCCAGCAATGCCCCTCTGCCGTGTACATTGGCCAAACCAGACAGTCTCTACGCAAAAGAATAAATGGACACAAATCTGACATCAGGAATCATAACATTCAAAAACCAGTGGGAGAACACTTCGACCTCTCTAACCACTCAGTGACAGACTTGAAGGTGGCAATTTTGCAATAAAAAAACTCAAACAGACCCCAAAGAGAGACTGCTGAAGTCGAATTAATATGCAAATTAGATACAATTAACTTAGGTTTAAACAGAGACTGGGAATGGTTGGGTCATCACATTAATTGAATCTATTTCCCTATGTTACGTTCTCCTCACACCTTCTATGGGTCATCTCAATTATCTCTTCAAAGGTTTTTTTCTCCTGCTGATGATAGCTCATCTCAATTGATTGGACTCTTCCAGTTGGTATGCATACTTCCACCTTTTCATGTTCTCTGTATGTATAAATAGCTTCTGTCTGTGTGTTCCATTCTATGCATCCGAAGAAGTGAGCTGCAGCTCACGAAAGCTCATGCTAAAATAAATTTGTTAGTCTCTAAGGTGCCACAAGTACTCCTGTTCTTTTTCCAGAAACAATCAGTTGTAAATGGCCTTAGTTACTTGAAAGCCTTCCTGTGTACGTGTGGGCCAGCCCATGGGGTCTTACAGTGACATGTGACCATGTCACCGGATAATTAAATCCAGCTTAAAGCTGATACTTTTCCATTTAGAAGGAGGGGTGGAGACACAGAGAGACAAAAGATTCCCACCCTGTGCCAAAGCTATAAAAGGGGGTGGAGCAAGACAAAGGGGAAGAAGTCATGAGAAAATCCCTGCTTACCACCAGAGATGTCTGCTGGATCTGACAAAGACTGTACCAGGGAAAGGATTGGGCCCTGACTAGAAAGGAGTCTAGTCTGTGAAAGGAGCTTATTGGAATGTCTTTGAGTGTCAGTTATTACTTGTAATCAGTTTCTTAATGTATTAGGCTTAGACTTGCGTGTTTTGTTTTATTTTGCTTTGAGACTTACTTTGTCCTGGCTGTTATTACTTGAAACCACGTAAATCCTACTTTTTATTCTTAATAAAATCACTTTTGTTTATTAATAAACCCAGAGTAAGCTTTATACAGAGTAAAACTGATTTATTTGGGGGTTGGATCCCATTGGGAGCTGGGTGTTTGGGTGCTGGAGAAGGTAACCTGCTGAGCTGTTTTTAGTTACCGTCTGCAGCTTTGGAGGCATGGCCCAGATCCTGGGTCTCTGTTGCAGCAGGCTAGTGTGTCTGGCTCAACAAGGCAGGGTTCTGGAGTCTCAAGCTGGCAGGGAAAACAGGCTCAAAGGATGAGGGGGGAGGCATAGCTCAGTGGTTTGAGCATTGACCTCCTAAACCCAGGGTTGCGAGTTCAATCCTTGAGGAGGCCACTTAGGGATCTGGGGCAAAAATTGGTCCTGCTAGTGAAGCCAGGGGGCTGGACTCAATGACCTTTCAAGGTCCCTTCCAGTTCTAGGAGATTGGCATATCTCCAATTATTACCTTTACCTTTAAATTTCAGCACATCAGGTGACAGTCCCAAGGGGATCTCTGTGACCAAACCTGTCACACTGCTGCTCTCTCCTCCACCTCCCATCTGGAAACTTTAACGGCTCCCATGTAAGCATTTATATGTCAAAACTGGGGTAGCTGAGTGAGAAGCCTCATTGAAGCCTGTAGTTACACCAGTGTCAAGGACCAAGAAAGGCAGCCAGGATGCCTGGTGAATGCTGTTAAATTCAAGGGGCAAAAAAAATGAGACAACCTCCCAGCAGAGAGAAACTCCAACTGGTTGCACATTACAAAACATTTTATTTGGTAGACATTATCCTGGTGCTTAGTGGAATAGTTTGTTAAAGGCAATAGACAGAGCCAGAACAAAACCATTGACTGATTGTGTGCCTCTGAAATGACTGTGAGGTTGAATATACAGTAGAGCCGCATACAGGCAGCATTTATTCCTGTGCATTTCTTAGCTCTACTGTAGCCTGCAGGTAAACAAAGATTGATAAAGTGTGACAAACAGAAATGTTCAAGAAATTAATAGGACTTGTTCTCCTTGAGAGAACCTTTCAGCCATAACTCAATGGTGTTCTTTTGAGCCCACAGTGCAATAAATATTATACATCAGTAAGGATTTTTCTTCTCTTTACTTTGCATGTAAGTGGATCAATTTAGGGGCCACATCCTCAGCCAAAGTCAATTAAAGTAGAGCCACAGGCACAACAGCCAGCTGCGGGTTTGGACCTAGGTGTTGATATCCAGATGCACGTACAATACTCAGCATTCCTCACCCATAGACCTCAAAGCATTTCACAAAGGTTGGTAAATATCATTATCCCTAGTTTATCTTTGGCGCAGGGAGGGGGAGAAACAGAGGTGAAATTATAGTAACACAGTGAGGCATCAGCAGAGCTGATGGAACTGTGGGACCTTGACCACCAGGCCAGCATCCTGACCACGCCACCTAGCTTCCTGCCCACCTACAAGGAATCAATGAAATGACTGTGCTGAGGCAGATGAACTGGCCTAGAAGCATTTTCCCACAGTTTTTTCCCCCTTTTTTTTTTTTTTTTTACAAAACCGATTTTTCTGTATCCATAGGGAATCAGCGGTGGGTAATATATTTTGTGGGATGCAGGTGTCCTGTGTTTCTGTGAAGGTGCCTCAGGGCAGAAATTATGACTTCCCTCAGTCAAGCACCTAGTAAAATGGGGCCTGCTTCTGATTGCAGCCTATAGCTACTGTCATAATCTTCATTTGGGCTGCTGAAACTAAAATCTCTACCTCCTCTTGCACAGGTAGAACTGGGGGGAGAGGAGGGCTGCTGGAGGAATTTATTTCAGAAGTGGATAGAAAGCGGCCTAAAGGGTTAATCTCAATGCAGAGTGGTACGGATATGCATGAAGGCACAGAAGCCTATTCTATTATTTGCATCACAGTAGCGCCCAGAGGCCCTGATGAGGGCTCCATTGTGGCCCTGGACCAACACAAATGTTACAGCAAGAGGGACTAAAAGGGATTCCAACCAAACTGCATTGAGTTATGAAAACAAAACATATGGAGAAAGTGAAAATGATGCCGGGGATAAAAAACCCAGGGCCAGATTTTCAAATGTCATTTATTTACGTTACAGTCCAGCACAGTGCTTAAGTATAACTCAAAGTTCAGCACGTTGACTTCAGTGAGACTGTTCACTTGCTTAAAACTAAGCACGTGCTTTGCTGAATTGGGGCCTGAGTTACTGCAGGATCAGGGGAAGCACTTTTGAACTGAGAGCAAGTAGGGGACTGTCTTGCTAGAGAGCTATTACTGAGAAGGCTACTGCTCCAGTAATTCCAGAGAAGTCTATATAGGCTGTCCCCTTGCTATGCACTGTAGTAGGAAGAGAGCCTGAAACATAAGGCCTTGTATCAGAGGCCTGGTCTGAGGCCTGAACTAAAGTAATGGTCAAAACTTTGCTGCCATAAAGCAAAGTTAAGTTGTGAGCAAGTGGCAGGCACTGTTCATAGAATTTGGCAAGAACACATATTCTGATATTGTGGAAACACATCTTTATAAGTAGTGCCAGGTACAAAAATATACACACAAACACATTCCAGAAGGGTGGTACCAGAGCACCTCGATACCAACACATTCCCTAAGATAACAGGAACGAGCTGACCCATCCTAAAGATAAGGTCAGGATGACAGTGTGATGAAAAGAGATGTACAAGGTGATGGGTGGTAACCAGCTACGTCAGAGGGGCAGTACAGATTATGTTTGTATTAATGTATAAAATAGAGGATACGTCTAGACTACCCACCGTATCAGCGAGTAGCAATCGATTTCTTGGGGATCGAGATATCACGTCTCGTCTAGACGCGATATATCAATCCCCGAAAGCTCTCCTGTCGACTCCAGAACTCCACCAGCACGAACGGAGGTAGCGGAGTCGACAGGGGGAGCCGCGGACGTCGATCCCACGCCATGAGGATGAGAGGTAAATCGATCTAAGATCCTTCGACTTCAGCTACGCTATTCACGTAGCTGAAGTTGCGTATCTTAGATCAATCCTCCCCCCCCCGCCCCCAGTGTAGACCAGCCTAGAGTCTCAGAGGCAGTGTCTGTCTGGTCAAAGGAGGAACGGAAAGTCCTGCAGTTCACTGAGCTGCTCCATTGTCTCGGGCATACATTGTTAGTGTACCTGTAGCCATTGAGCTGGGCATTAGCACTATGACTCGTTGGCAATAAACCTGATCAAGTTCCTTCGCTACAAACCATGTCTGTGTATTTATTGGGCAGTTTGAGCAGAGCCTGCTGTATGGCCTATCTGGCCAGAGTCAGTATAGCAGGCAGAAAGAACACACGCAGGCAGCCAAACATCTGATGACAATAAACATCTGACCACATTGGTGACCCACAACTGCTGATCTGGTAACTCTGCTTCTAATCCTAACCACTAACCAATATTTAAAACAGGGACTTTCCTTATTACCACATAGCACAGTTTTAACATGAAGTTAATATAAAGTAATAAAAAAATACAACAAAGATGGCAAACAATATACATTTTTATCATTTTTAATAGATTTTTAAATAAAAAGGTGATAACTTGTATTATTTAAATGTTTAACCCTTTTGTTTATTTTTTATTTTTGTTTGCCTTAATTTTATTTATAACTATACAAAATATGTTGCCATTTGTTTTTAATTGTAAGTTCTTTATCATGTATGTTGTCCCATGTTGTATGTGCCACATACCTATTATATTTTTATTTTGTTGCAACAAAAGTCAATTTTAAACCTCTTTTTAAAAAAAAATATAAATGGTACCACATTATTTTAATACTATGGTTGGAGTATAACCATCAATATTAATACCATTTTTTCAAAGTTCAAGAATGTCTGTTATAAATATATGTACATATATTTCTGCCTCAACAAATAATGCAATTGCAAACAAAAATAATTCTCTTTTACTAATCAAAGTTTTATTTTGTTGGTTTTTAATTTTTTTAAATAAAGAATTAAAAAGAAAGGGGAAACATCAACATTAAGATAAAGGAAATATTAACAAAATGTCAGTTTCTTGTTTGGGTTTTTATAAACTTGTTTGCACTTTTAAATATAGTTATAAAAATGTCATAGCAAAAATGTTTTAAAAAATTACAATTTATGCATAAAGCTAATCAAACAATTTCAACAGGTTTCCATCTTTGTCTCCCAAACACAACCAAGTGTCAGAAAACTTTAATACCCTCAAAGTATTTGCATCAACTTGTATTTAAATTTTATTTTGGTTTAATTACCTGTATTTAAAATTTGTTTTGGTTTAATTTTTATTCTCTTTAAAGTTATGTTTAAAGAAACCAGTGGTTGCTAACGTTTATGCTTCTAAACAGTTAATAAAAGTAAAATTGGTATCACAAGCAAATTAACTTTAAAAAGCTTGGTACAAATTATTTTATTAACTCTTTTGCTAAAACTAAGTGCTCAGCAGGGAAAAGCAATATGTTTCATAAAAAATTTTAAGCATCTATTTTAGCAGTTAAGCATTACATTTAGTATAAAATTTTAGTAATGGCCCTCAAGTAAAAATAAATGTCTATACAAGAATTGCCAAAGTATAGCTTGTGTTATAAAACACTTGGTCCCAATTACATTGTAAACACACTAAATTAATCTGTGCTTTAAATTTGGGTTACTAAAACAAGAGAAATGTAAAAAACAAACAAACAACCCCTTTATTATGTTAACTAACTTAAGCTGTTTAAGGCTGCATCCTACAAACCAACACCAGAAAACATCACACCACAAAACCACCAAAAAATATCAGTAGACAATGTAGTGCCCATACCTCACAAGGAATATTTTGTACAAAGATTATCACAATGATGTGTAGGGTGCGAATGCAGAGGTGCTTTTGTTCACAGCTATAGCTTCTTCTGTAAACAGAGAAGCTACTGTTCTGTGGGATGTTTAATATCAGCTTTAAAAAAAAAACATGGTGGAAGTGAACTGAATGCTGAAATGTCCACTCTTGCCAAGACAAAGCTATTTTTTTTAAATAAACAACCTGCTTTTTCCAAGTGAAACTAAAATCAATGGGAGGTGCTGGACCTTTGAAATTCAGGCTACTTATTGATGGGGCTATATATGAAGTTGGGCTACTAACTTTCAGCCGTGGATTTAAAAAATAAATAAATCTTGGCCTTTATTCATACAATAATACTTCACCATTTATTCTGAGCTCTTTGCTGACAGGCTCTGCTCATTTACAAACCTGAATTAGTCAGGCTTCAATCCCCTCTGACATCCATTTTAAAGATGGGTGAAGTGAAGCACAGACATATTAAGTCATATGGGGAATAGTCATGAGTGAGTCTCTCCTGAGAGCAAGTCAGTGACAGGGTTGGGAACAAAACCCTGGGTTTCAAAACCTCCCAATGAAGCCAGTGGGAATTACTTTTATACTGTGGTGTGAACTCCGCCTCCACATCACCCTTTGCTCTAACCACTGAGCTACAGTATCTCTATACTACAGCCATGGCACTGCCATTCAAATCCCTGGGGATGGTCACATATTTTTAACATTGAAACACCCCAAATCAGTCATGGTCTTTGGAATATCTCCTGAGACTGGAGAAAATGCCAGTAAGAGGAGACATCCCACCCAGAAGGCTATAAAGGAACCTGAGATAGACAATAGGCTGGAGGTTGCCTTATCTCCTTTCTCTTGTTTTGCACTGAGAATGAACTGCGTTTCCTAGGATGGATGCTTCCTTCCATGACATTAAAGAATGTGGAGTGGAACAGTGTGTCCCTTCATAGCCTCTCTTCCCTAAGAAAACAAATGGCAGGTCTCTTCTGTGCAGTTTTTAATATGACTTTTCTCTGAGAGATTTATTGAAGCAGCTTTGCAAGAGATTTGTAGCAAGTAGTGTTCTACCTGTAGTCTTACATCCCCAATGCCACAGCCATAATTCTCCCAGAGTGAAATGATAGAAGATCACAATGGCTACTTATGTATTATGATGATACTGTCTTCACAGGAAAGATTGCACTTGGCTTTCAGCATCTCATTTGGAGGACAGGAAACTTTCCTGCCAAGCTGAAACAAACAATGCTGTCCTGGTCACGATTGTGAGATCAAGTGAAAGAAACTTAATCAGCAGTGACTAGCTCATTTTGAGGAGTGTTTTCTGAGGACTCAATTTCTCTGTGTGCGGAAAATGGAGACTTCCAGCGCTAGGCTGCAGGTTTGAATCTGGCTAAAGTTGATAATTTAAACATCTGACAGGTGTGAAAGGAACTGTTCATCTTAGGGCAGTTCATACACAGGAGTCCAGTGCTGGAGTGAAACCCATCAGCTTTTTAACAATGCAAAGCAACACTACACATAACCTCAATACAGGAAGGGAAGATCACCGAGCTTTGCTAAAACTGCAAGGGAGCAAGGGTGAGGAAGGCAGCGAAATGACAGTGTCACTCCATAAAACTGGAAATGGCCCAGGACATCCACCTACTCTTTTCAAAAGTTCTGTGGGGCCTTAATGATCACAAGTGTGTAGGACCTCAAGAGTACATCTGGCCCAAAAGAAGACACCTCCCCCAGCACGGGGCACCAAGGAATCGGTTCAGAAGGGATGAAGGAAGACTTCCTCCTACTGGTTGCTCGCACCACTTCTTGCAGTACCCTACATCTTCTTTGGAGGCTTCCAATCCAAGTGCTGAAATGGTCCCGCTTAATGTGAGGAGACACAGTGCCATCACAGCACTAGGGAGTGCAGCTGCAGGTTTAGTTCTGTGCCTTGGGCTCCCCAGAGTGGTCACTGGCTTGATAGTTCCCTCTGATGCCAGTCAGGCAGTGCAGAACAACTCTCAGCCCTAGTGCGAGGTCTTTGATCTCCTGACTAACCATGTGCAACATGTTTTGTCAGAGAGGAAAAGCTTGTGGGGCTGAAGTGTGAGGAGGGTTCCTTGTGAGAGGGAAACCAATATGAACCTGTGACATTGACATGAACTGGGACTGTATAGATCATTGTTGCAACCAAGGTCCTGTAGTGGCACCAAATCTTGTATAAAGGGGGTCAAATAAGGTGTCTAAGACAAGGTTATGGTTTGCTGGTTATGATTATTTTATCTGTATGCATGTATCATTTTGTATTTAAAGTTATAAGTATTGGCTCTATACCGTCTCTATTTCAAACTTGTGCTGTGCTTCTCGGTAACACCCCAGACAATTTGGCATCAGCACCGCCTAGCCATTAAGGACCATCAGCTATACAACTGACCCACTGAGAGAAGGCAAATACACCTTGTGACTCTGCAAGGCATGCAGGGACATGCCTATGGACAGAACTCTAAGATTTTTCTATGCCATGTGCTAGATAGCTTGTCTTTGGGACAAAGAAAGCAGAGACCACATTGCAAAAGACTATAAAAGGCTGCTGAAGCTCCTCTATCTTGCCTTCAATCCTGCTTCTTACTTCTGGAGGGACTTTGCTGCAAACTGAAGCTCAAAACAAAGGACTGAATGACCCGTCCCAGCTGGAGATATACTCCAGAGACTTGATTTGAACCTGCAGTTTATTCCATCACTGCTACAAGCCTGAACCAAGAACTTTGCCATTACTGTATGTAATTGATTCCATTTAACCAATTCTAGCTCTCATCTATATTTCTTCTTATGAATAAACCTTTAGATTCTAAAGGATTGGCAACAGTGTGGTTTGTAGGTAAAATCTAATTTGTATATTGACTTAGGTCTGGGGCTTGGCCCTTTGGGATTGAAAGAACCATTTTTCTTGTACTGGGCTATTAGTTCTCATAACCATTCATCCCCATAATGAGTGGCACTGGTGGTAATACTGGAAAACTGGAGTGTCTAAGGAAATTGCTTGTGTGACTTATTGTTAGCCAGTGGGGTAAAACCAAAGTCCTCTCTGACTGGCTGGTTTGGTTTGCCTTAATAATAAAGGAACTCCAGCTTTGGGCTGTGTATCTATTGGGTTCCGGGAAGTGGGTGGGCGGAAGCCTGCCCAATGCTAAAGGATCCCCCCCCTCCAGCCAAAAGGGGGGATCTACAGGACCTCAGAAACCCAACTGAGGTCAGGGGACAACTAATAAAACAGGGACAGGAGTGCGGTCAAAGGGTCTTTGGGCTGTGTATCTATTGGGTTTCCGGGAAACGGGGCGGGCGGAAGCCCGCCCAATGCTAAAGGATTTCCCCCCACCCCGAGCCTAAGAGGAGGTACCACAGGGCCTCAGAAACCCACTAAGTGCGGGGGACAACTAATAAAAGAACAGGGACAGGAGTGTGGTCAAAGGGTCTTTGGGCTGTGTATCTATTGGGTTATCCGGGAGAGGGGGTGGGCGGAAGCCCGCCCCATGCTAACGGATCCCCCCCCCCAGCCTAAGGGGAGGATCCACAGGGCCACGGAAACCCACTAAGTACGGGGGACAACTAATAAAAGAACAGGGACAGGAGTGTGGTCAAAGGGTCTTTGGGCTGTGTAGTAGGGTGGTTACCTACGCCTGCCTTTTCGGGTTTAAAACAGCCGAGGAGAGGGCTGTGGCTGCGGCTGCAGCAAGAAGGGGTTAAAAGCTGCAGCTCTAAAATTTGGGCTGATTGGAAAAGCAGTCGCGGCTGGGCCACACCCTAATCAGGCCACAGCTGGCCTGTATAAAAAGGCCAGGGAAGCCAAGAGCAAACAGTTTCCCTCTCTATAGAGGGAGAAGGGCCTGACTGCTTAGAAGCTAGAAACAAGGTACCTAGAGAGGAGCAGGGCAAGGCTGGGGAGCTCCTGCCTGGAAAGCCCCAGGCTGTGGCCTTGATAAAGGCCAGGAAATGTACTGGGGCTATACAGGGGTAGGCAAAGGTAGCAGGTCCAAACCCCTCTTTGCCAGGGATTAATGGCATATACACTGCAGTCTGCCCCAGGGAGCAGGGGCTAGATGGTGATTGGTAGTCACCATATTCTGAGGCAAAGTGGAGGTAGTGGATTGGGGGTTCCCCAGGGAGGGGAGACCCAGATTGCTGGGGGACTGCCAGGGGGCAGCACCCCAGTTAAAAGGGTACTGGGGCAGGGCCGCCCAGAGGATTCCGGGGGCCCCGGGTCTTCGGCGGCGGGGGGCCCTTCTGTTCCGGGACCCGCCGCCGAAGTGCCCCGAAGACCCGCGGCGGGGGCCCCCCCGCCGCCGAATTACCGCCGAAGCAGGACCCGCGGCCGAAATGCAGCCCGGTCTTCTGCGGTGATTCGGCGGCGGGGGGGCCCCCGCCGTGGGTCTTCGGGGCACTTCGGCGGCGGGTCCCGGAACGGAAGGGCCCCCCGCCGCCGAAGACCGGGCTGAACTTCGGCGGCGGGTCCCGCTCCGTCTTCGGTTGTAATTCGCCAGCCGGGGGTTCTTCCACCCTGGAGAGGAAGGACCCCCCCCCCGCCGGCGAAGACCGAGAGCGAAGAAGCTCCTGCGCCCGGCCCCGTAAGAGTTTTCCGGCCCCCCCGGAGCGAGTGAGGGACCCCGCTCCAGGGGCCCCGAAAAACTCTCGTGGGGGCCCCTGTGGGGCTCGGGGCCTGGGGCAAATTGCCCCTCTTGTCCCCCCCTCTGGGCGGCCCTGTACTGGGGTGTGGGAGGGACACAGGGGCTAAGAGGACAGGCAGATCACCGGCCTGCAGAGGGTGCTCCTGGCTGGAAAAGAGCTAATTCCCAAGGACAACCAGCAGGAGGCACCACAGGGGTGAGTCTGCATGTCTACAGGCTGTAACTGCCCTGCCCTGCTCTGAGCAACTTGTCCTGAACTGACTAGCCTGGCACCCTGGTTCAATTCCTTTCTCTACCACATCTTCTCATGTGATCTCAGGTCTGCCATTGAGTCTGTCTCCATTCCCCATAACAGCATTTCCCTACTTTATGGGGCTGTTGTGAGAATAAACTAGAGATTATGAGCTGCACAAATATTATGGCAATGGGAGCATTAAAAGTACCTTAGGTGGTGAATATGGCCTACATCTGATTTGCAGCATATTGACCTGACTCTCTTCTCTGGTACAAGTCTGACTTCATTGGAGTTATTCTGATTTGCCTTGATGGCCATGAACGGCGGATCAGACTCTGTTTCTTGAAAGTTCACATTATGGCATGCTGTAAGGAAGACACTTTAAAAACAAAAAGTAGATGAAAACCATCAAACAGCCTGTGACATTTATCCCACACCAGCCCTGAAGGTGGGCAGGGAAGAATCAATGAACCTCCACAGATGCACCTGATGGGAGGCTCAGGGCTTTATAAACACTAATTGCTGGTGAAGCCAAGCTGGGGAAGAAGTGGGGAAAGGATTATAAAGAGAGGATGTTTGTGCAGGAGGGTGTTATAGGGAGACAGAATCTGTCGTCACTCTCTGAGAGCAGAGGAAACAACCACCTCCACCATGTGACTAAGTCCTGAGATCCTAGCCTTGAAAAAGGGAGAACCCCCAAGGGTTCTGGAATAGAAAGCCTGAGAAGGCTAGGTAGGGAGAAGCCCAGGAAACAGTAGCATGGAGGGGGACTGTGTATACCTTGGCTGCTGGTTATAGGACTAGAATCATAGAATCTCAGGGTTGGAAGGGACCTCAGGAGGTCATCTAGTCCAACCCCCTGCTCAAAGCAGGACCAAACCCAACTAAATCATCCCAGCCAGGGCTTTGTCAAGCCTGACCTTAAAAACCTCTAAGGAAGGAGATCCCACTACCTCCCTAGGTAACCCATTCCAGTTCTTCACCACCCTACTAGTGAAAAAGTTTTTCCTAATGTCCAACCTAAACCTCCCCCTCTGCAACTTGAGACCATTACTCCTTGTTCTGTCATCTTCTACCACTGAGAACAGTCTAGATCCATCCTCTTTGGAACCCCCTTTCAGGTAGTTGAAAGCAGCTATCAAATCCCCCCTCATTCTTCTCTTCTGCAGACTAAACAATCCCAGTTCCTTCAGCCTCTCCTCATAAGTCATGTGCTCCAGCTCCCTAATCATTTTTGTTGCCCTCCGCTGGACTCCCTCCAATTTATCCACATCCTTCTTGTAGTGTGGGGCCCAAAACTGGACACAGTACTCCAAATGAGGCCTCACCAGTGCTGAGTAGAGGGGAATGATCACATCCCTCGATCTGCTGGAAATGCCCCTACTTATACAACCCAAAATGCCATTAGCCTTCTTGGCAACAAGGGCACACTGTTGACTCAGATTCAGCTTTTCGTCCACCGTAACCCCTAGGTCCTTTTCTGCAGAACTGCTGCCCAGCCATTCGGTCCCTAGTCTGTAACAGTGCATGGGATTCTTCCGTCCTAAGTGCAGGACTCTGCACTTGTCCTTGTTGAACCTCATCATATTTCTTTTGGCCCAATCCTTTAATTTGTCTAGGTCCCTCTGTATCCTATCCCTACCCTCCAGCGTATCAACCACTCCTCCCAGTTTAGTGTCATCTGCAAACTTGCTAAGGGTGCAATCCACACCATCCTCAAGATCGTTAATGAAGATATTGAATAAAACCGGCCCCAGCACCGACCCTTGGGGCACTCCACTTGATACCGGCTGCCAACTAGACATGGAACCATTGATCACTACCCGTTGAGCCCGACCATCTAGCCAGTTTTCTATCCACCTTACTGTCCATTCATCCAGCCCATACTTCTTTAACTTGCTGGCAAGAATACTGTGGGAGACTGTATCAAAAGCTTTGCTAAAGTCCAGAAATAGCACATCCACTGCTTTCCCCTCATCCACAGAGCCGGTTATCTCATCATAGAAGGCAATTAGGTTAGTCAGGCATGACTTGCCCATGGTGAATCTATGCTGACTGTTCCTGATCACTTTCCCCTCCTTTAAGTGGTTCAGGATTGATTCCTTGAGGACCTGTTCCATGATTTTTCCAGGGACTGAGGTGAGACTGACTGGCCTGTAGTTCCCTGGATCTTCCTTCTTCCCTTTTTTAAAGATGGGCACTACATTAGCTTTTTTCCAGTCGTCCGGGACCTCCCCCGATCGCCATGATTTTTCAAAGATAATGGCCAATGGCTCTGCAATCTCATCGGCCAACTCCTTTAGCACCCTCGGATGCAGCGCATCCGGCCCCAAGGACTTGTGCTCGTCCAGCTTTTCTAAATAGTCCCGAACTACTTCTTTCTCCACAGAGAGCTGGTCACCTCCTCCCCATACCGTGCTGCAGAGTGCAGCTGTCTGGGAGCTGACCTTGTCTGTGAAGACAGAGGCAAAAAAAGCATTGAGTACACTAGCTTTCTCCACATCCTCCGTCACTAGGTTCCCTCCCTCATTCAGCAAGGGGCCCACACTTTCCTTGACTTTCTTCCTGTTGCTAACATACCTAAAGAAACCCTTCTTGTTACTCCTAACATCTCCGGCTAGCTGCAACTCCAAGTGTGATTTGGCCTTCCTGATTTCACACCTGCATGCCTGAGCAATACTTTTATACTCCTCCCTGGTTATTTGTCCGACCTTCCACTTCTTGTAAGCTGTTTTTTTGTGTTTAAGACGAGCAAGGATTTCACTGTTAAGCCAAGCTGGTCGCCTGCCATATTTACTTTTCTTCCTACACATCGGGATGGTTTGTTCCTGCAACCTCAATAAGGATTCTTTAAATACAGCCAGCTTTCCTCGACTCCTTTCCACTAGGTTGGATCCCAGTGCAGAGGGAGGGTCTGGGTTCCCCTGTCAGCCACCAGGAAGTGGCACAGGACTGTTGGTGGTGCCACCCTGAGAGTTGGTCCAGTGAGACTTTGATACAACCGGAGGGGAGACTACATAGTGACCTAGCCAGAGACCTCATTGCAAATAGAGAACATTGTGAATTACAGCAAGAGAGACCACAGCAGTGGTGGAGTGGCCATCAACAGGGGGTGCTTTACAGGAAAAAAGTCTCTGTGCCATGCCTAGCCAGGAGGATGTGCTCTTGTGGTGGGTAAACCTGTTATATAGCCAAGACTTTCCAGAGTGGATTCCTAAAGTTAGACACATAGGGTGGGATTTTCAAAAGTGCTTAGCATTGGCCTAACTTTCAATGGGAGCAGAGTTAAGCCACTGCTGTGCTGTCTTGAAAACTCCATCTTTAATTCGATATTTTTGCACATAACTAAGGGGACTGATTTTTAAAAGGCACTGCTCTTATTGAGCTGAAATGGAACTTAAATATGGTGGTAGGTGCCTAACTCCTATAACTTGTGCTTTCTCAAATGCTTCCTTCTAATCTTCCTGTTTGCCCACTGTGCTTCCTGAAATGGAAACAAGTTACTTTTTTTTAAAAAGTGCACCTCTTTGTTTAGAGATCTGGAACTCAAAGGCATTTTGTAATTTAGGGCTTTCTCTCTGTGTTGCTGTCTCCCTTTCTCTGCACCATATGAAGCATCAATAAATTCTAAGCTGTCATTTTGAGACTAGAAATAAAATGGAAATATAGACAAAACCAATACTACTATGGCTGAGGGAAAAAGGGCTGGATTCTCTCATTCAGATTAAGACCCTGTAGCAGATCAAGCAAACTGCAGTCTGTAATGGCCATTCATCATTGGCAAGGGAGTTGGACCAGCTGCCTCTGCCTATTCCCAGGCTGCACCTCTGCAGCCCCAGTACCCCCTTAGGACTACCAAGGGCTCAGCCTAGGGAGCTGTCAGGCTGGAGCTGCTCCGCTCTGCTCCAGGTACCCTTGTGCTCCCAGGCAACTTGGTCCTTCTTACTAGAAAGAGACTGACTGCTTTCTGGCCCTGCAGGTCTTTTATAGGGCCCAGCCTGGCCCTGATTGGCTGCCTCTCAGCCTTCTCTTATTGGCTGTCATCCCCAGCCCTCTCCAAGGGCTGACTTTTAACCCTTTCAGAGACGGAGCAGGGTGACCTCCCTGCTACGGGCCCCTTTACACCAATATAGAAGGCTTAAATAAGGTGTATGTTTTTAACAGTGAGAGTAATTAACCATTGGAACAATTTACTAAGAGTTGTGATGGATTCTCCATCAATGACAATTTTCAAAATCAAGATTGGATGTTTTTGTAAAAAATTTGCTCTAGGAATTATTTTGGGGCAGTTCTATGGCCTGTGCTACATAGGAGGTCGGACCAAATGATGGTCCCTTCTGGGCTTGGGATCTATGAACTGCTTAGGAAGTTAGGAATTTTTCAGCTGATCAGTTTTCCCATCCCAAAATGCTGATTCATCAAAACAGAAACTTTTCATGGGGAGCATACCAGTTTTGACTAAACTTTTGGTGTGAAAAGTTTCTGTGGTCCAGGATATAGAATATGAGGGTTGGAGGAGACCATCTAGTCCAACCCCTGGCTCAAAGCAGGACCAATCCCTAAACAGATTTTTACCCCAGTTCCCTAAATGGTCACCTCAAGGATTGAACTCACAACCTTGGGTTTCATAGAATGTCAGGGTTGGAAGGGACCTCAGGAGCTCATCTAGTCCAACCCCCTGCTCAAAGCAGGACCAGTTCCCAACTAAATAATCCCAGCCAGGGCTTTGTCAAGCCTGACCTTAAAAACCTCTAAGGAAGGAGATTCCACCACCTCCCTAGGTAACCCATTCCAGTGCTTCACCACTCTCTGAGTGAAAAAGTTTTCCTAATATCCAACCTAAACCTCCCGCACTGCAACTTGAGACCATTACTCCTTGTTCTGTCATCAGGTACCACTGAGAACAGCCTAGATCCATCCTCTTTGGAACCACCTTTCAGGTAGTTGAAAGTTTAACAGGTAGTTTACAGGCCCATGCTCAAACCACTGAGTTATCCCTCCTCCTGCTGCCTAGAGAGACACCTGTGATAAAGCCCTGGCTGGGATGATTTAGTTGGTTGTTCCTGCTTTGAGCAGGGGGTTGAACTAGATGACCTCCTGAGGTCTCTTCCAACCCTAATCTTCTATGACACTGCACCCTGTATTCTTTATAGTTGTATGATTATGATATGACATAATTATGATGCATTTTGTACTAGATGTGTCATGTAAGATGTTATTGGAAAAGTTATAATTTGTGAATATGATTATCCTATTTGTATGCATGTATCCTTTTTGGAACTGCAGTTATGAATATTGACTATGTATCTGTATTTCTAATGTGGTTACACCTGGGTTACAAAATGCTTCCAATCTAGACAGCTGGTTTTGAAGGGCTATTCAAAGTAATGGGCCATTAGGGAAAATAATAGGCTTTAGAAGAAGTTTATCCCCCACCTGGCAAACCTTCCTGAGATCGCTCCAGACAGCCGATGAGTAATGGCTGCTATGACTCAGCAGGGCATACAAGGGCATGTGCCCAGACCATATGACACTGATCTCCATTTTGGGTACGTGTATTTTTCCACAAACTGGGCTGGGAACTGATTTTGGAACAAAGGGTTCCCGCCATAGGGTAAAGCTATATATCGCTCCTGAGGTCTCTTCCAACCCTAATATTCTATGATTCTAAGGTGGGGTGTGACATCATCTCAGGGCCTCACCCCCTAAACAAGGACACTCCTGGAAACAACTGAGGAATAAAGACTGAACTGGGAGAAGTGTTGGTCCCAGGCTAAAAGGATTTCTAGCCTGTGCATGGAAAGCTGGTGGACTGCTTGTATCATCAGCCAGGGTGAGAATTTGCTAATTCATATCCATTCTTTCTAGTATTTTGGGCTTAGATTGCAGTTTTATTTATTTACTAGGTAATCTGCTTTGATCTGTTTGCTTTCACTTATAATCACTTAAAATCTATCTTTTGTAGTTAATAAACTTGTTTTTTGCTTTATCTAAACCAGTGTGCCTTTAAGTGAAGTGTTCGGGGAAAATCTCAGCTTGGTTAACACAAGTTTGTTGCATATTCCTCTCCACATTGAGGGAGGGGCGAACTATTTATGAGCTTACATTGTATAGATGTGAAACAGGGACTTGAAGCTGGGTCTAGCAGTTAGGGCACTGATGCAGGTAGTGAGAAACCCAGCTTCAAGTCCCTGTTCCACTTCAGGAAGAGTAAAGACTTGAATCTGGATGTCCCATATTCCAAGTGACTGACTATTGACTACTCTGTAAGGTGTATGTAGTTTGGGGCTTTTTTATCTGTTGTGGTCTTCATTCAAAATTTCAAAAGTCTCATTTTCCTCCTGATGTGGAATAGGAAAATATTCACAGGATAGGAAAAAAACAGTTCCTGCCCAGGCCAACTGGCAGTTACATTTACACGCTACCTGCCAGTGGTGTCAAGGTGCCTGAATGTAAATGAGAATCAGGCCCAAAAGAGTTTGGTTACTAAGGCATAATTCAGCAATGCACTTAAGCACATAATTAAATTACAGCTTGTGCTTTGCTGTCTTATAGAATTTCCCACTTTCACTCCTCTCCTCCATTTTCTTCCAGCAATGCTAACTTGAATGATGTGTTTAAAAAAAAAAAAAAAAGGTAAACATGAAAAAGAACCTCTGGATTCTACTCCGCCTGCTTTTGCAGGACTGCCAAAAAATACTACCATCATTCTAAAGAAATCCAGGAACCTTTTTCTGCTGCTATTAGTGTGTATCTATCTAAAGGCTACTAATTTCCTAAGGATTGGGGCTCAGTAAGGGCATTACTCTGGTAATTATTTCTAAAGTTCATAGTTGTTCAAATATGATCTCTGCTTGTCACATACTTACAGTAAAACCCAACTGCTATGTTGCAGCCTATACAGTTTATGGGCTTCCTCACTCTCACCAGTGAAGTGCTAGGATTCCTTAATAATCTGCTGCATCAGTATGTTCTCTCCATCATTGCACAGTACTTTTTTGGTACATTAATCGTTGTCTAGACTGGTTTTCTAAGATTATTCCCAGGGCAAGGAACTGTCTAACTTTATATAATATACATTATCAAGTGGAGTGCACTTCTGCAACAAATAAGCATGTAGTGGGAAGAAGATGGCGGTCGTGTTTAATTCTTTGTATTATGGTAGCACCTGGATCAGGGCCCTGTTGTGAAAGGCACTATGCAAACACTGTGACAGTCTGTAATCTTCTGTTCACCCTTTTAACATGTCTCTGATAATTTTTGTACAAGGTATCATTGGTGTAGTTTGGGTGGCGCATAGGGGCATTACTGCCCAAACTGTAAGCCTTGGGCAGGTGTGGAATTTGCCTCCCCCACACGCATGGCCGTGGTGGCCTGACTGGAGCTGCCCCCCAAATACAGAAGTCAAACTATGCCTATGCAAAGTATGCCTTGTGAGGTATCATTTGAAAACTCATAATTTGCTGAACATTATTGTCCTGGTTAAATATGTGCGGCAACATTGTTTGTAAAGTTGTAAAAGTCTACTGTATAAGGCACGTTCCAAATCTGAGAAAACAGATGCAGATCAGTTCCCCAGAGACAAAAGCTAGCAAACACCTCAGCCAGGTGTCAACATAAATAAATAGATTATCACCCGGTTAAGTGGCCATTCTTTGGTAGAAAGAAGGTTGTGAGCAAGAAATTTACATATTGGCAAAGAAACCACCTGGGAGTTCTTGTTCCCCAGACTTCCTGTCTCCTTCAAAGGGAAAAGAACTATAAGAAATTAGAAGAGAAGCCCCCCCAAGCCCTACTCCCTTTCTCTCTGCTTACAGTATCAGTGGCACCTGAAGGAACACTGGACAGGAAGAGAGCTCCTGACTGAAGGAGTTCAGCCAATAAAGGTCATGGCGATAAAACCTTTGCTTTGAATTCATTGAGCTTGTTAAGTTCAGTGTTAGTTTGACTTTTATTTCTTTGTAACCAATTCTGACTTTTATGTCTCGTTACTTGTAATCACTTAAAATCTATCTTTCTGTAGTTAATAAACTTGTTTTATTGTTTATCTAAGCCTGTGCTTTTGAATTGAAGTGTTTTGGAACCTCCTTTTGAAATAACAGGGTTTGTGTACATTATTTTTTATTAATGAAATGATGGACTTTCTATGAGCTTGTATTGATTAGGAGGGTGCTGGGCAATACAAGATGCACATTTCTGGGGACAAATCTGGGACTGGGAGTTTGCTGGTGTCACTCTGAAATATAATTCAGGAGTGGCTGGTTAGATGCACTCATGATTCAGCTGGCAATGATTTTGCATGCTGGAGGCTAAGTGTGAACAGAGAAGGAGCAGTAGTTCTCACAGTGAAGCACTGTAAAAGACACTCCAGTTTGGAGAGTTGAGGGGGGACAGCTGCCTATCAGTCCAGATTGTACCCTGGGTATTGTCACAAACACACGGTAACTTCTCTGTAGGCAGGGACTTCCTCCTATGTGGGGTATGTCATTTGACATACAGAGAGTAGCCAGGACACAAATATTTGCTGCTAGTCATGTTTAATCCTAACTCCGCAGCATCCTGAATTCAATCCATGCAATAGGACTGTACTTGGTCAGACAGCACTACAGTGTCTCTGTATGTCTCTGATGTGGTGTATGATTAAGGGTCTGGAACTGCTTTGGTGTAATGGGGAGAGCTCCCCCACTAGTCCTGCAAGAGCTGAATTGGCCAGGTGGACCCAATCAGCTAATTAGGCTGCAAACAGGGGAGCTTTAGGCTGGAGGCAGCTAATTGGAGAGAGGCTCACTTGTGCAGGAACAGGCAGGGACTATAAAGCCAGGTAGCTGGGTAGTGATAGGGCTACTGGAAAAGGCTGCAGGCAGCCAGTAGCAATTCCCTGGGAAGAGGGAGGTGTGCTCGGGGGCAGCAGGAGATAGTCTACAGTTACTCCCTGGGAGAATGGTTCTTGGAGCTGGTACACCCGGAGAGAGTAGGGGAGCTAGAGTGGTAGAAAGCAGTCCAGGGAAGGAACAGTGAATGTGGAGAGAGGGAGCCCAGAACTGCTGAGCTGAGAGTCCCTGTCTAGAACCTGGAAAAGAGGGTGGGCCTGGCTTCCCCTACTAGCCCCCAAGGGCATGGCATAGAACTGAGGCAGTGAATGGGAAGGCTGCCTAGGACTGCTGCTGGACTGTACCCCAGAAGGGGGCTCTCTGAATGACCTAGTCAGAGGGCTAAGTCACAAAGGAGACACTAAGGGTCATAGAGCTGCAGACTAGAAGGAGAAACAGAGTAATGGCATGCAAACCTAGGAAGGGGATGTCTAACTCAGGTGCTGATCCCTAGAGCCACTAGCAGGAGGTGCTAACCAGTGGTGAGTGATGTGCCCCGTGACAAGAGGGTTTCAAAACACTGGGGCTTTTCAGCATGGAAAATAGATGACTAAGGAGGTTGGATATGATTAGAGGTCTATAAAATCATGACTGGTGTGGAGAAAGTAAATAAAGAAGTTTTATTTACCCCTTCATATAACAAAAGAACCAGGAGTCACCCAATGAAATTAATAGGCAGCAGGTTTAAAAAAAAAAAAAAAAGGAAGTACTTCTTCACACAATGCACAGACAACCTGTGGAACTCATTTGCCAGGGGATGTTGTGAAGACCAAAACTAGCTAACACAACTAATTGTGTTAAAAAAAGAACTAGATAAGTTCATGAAAGGTAGGTCCTTCCATGGCTATTAGCCCAGATGATCAAGGCTGCAACCCTATGCTCTGGGTTTTCCTAGCCTCTGATTTCCAGAAACTGGGTGCAAATGACAGGGGATGGATCACTCAATGATTGCCTGTTCTCTGAAGTACCTGGCATTAGCCACTGTCAGAAGACAGGACACCTGGTTAGATGGACCATTGGTCTGACCGAGTGTGGCTGTTCTTATGTTATCTGTATTAAAAACTGTGGTCAAATTACAAGCTATAATATTAACTCATAAGGGGTTTCCTTGTCATCCTTGAGGGAAGTATGCAATCTGAATCTTGTGCAGTGTCTACAAAGAGCCAACCTAGACCCAGGGGGTGGGTTGTGCCTCTCTGCCTTAGGGAGCAGCCTGCTTTGTCTCTTTCTGTTTTTGTTTCCTGGGTGTTAGGGTGCTGAATTATAAGAAATCTAGTGCTATCTTGCAACCTTCCATATATTTGTATAATATATATACATATATATATTTGTTTGTATTTGTATAAATATATTTATATTTTTATCTAACTTCTGTGTGCGTGCTGTGAAAATAACATCTCACTCTCTAAATAGGCAAGAGTCCTAGACACTGGGGAAAAAGAAAGTGGTGTTCCTGATTCATAGATGGGAGATTGACGTTGGGCAAGGCACTTATCCTCTTTTTGCCCCAGACAAGAATTGATTCTAGGTTTCTTGATACCTAACCCTATCCCTAAGCGTCAACCATGAACCCAGTGCAGTGTCAACCACAAAATTATTCTTCCTGCTAGAGGATTTCTCTAATAACTCAATTGTGAAAGTAACTGTGATAGTAAATTCATAATCATGGTTGATATAAATACTTTATTGATTATTCTCTCTCATTTCGTCAATGAGGATGTGTATATAAGTAGTGAAGAGACTTTTGTAAGCATCAGATAGAAAATAAGAACTTCTCCTTCTGAAGAGGAGACCTGGATAACTAGAGAGAAGTGATACCACTTACTATTAAACTAAGAACAGCTAAGATTTGTGACTCATGATTAAGGCTATGATTTAGTCACGGAGGTCATGGCAGTCATGGATTCTGTAACTTTTCTGGACCTCCGTGACTTCTTCAGCTTCAGCTGTCAGCCGCTGAAGCGATGGCTGGAGCCATGGCTGGGGCTGGAACTGAGGCTATGCTCCCCAATTAGCCCTGCGGCGGGGGCCACCACTGGGGCCATGCACCCTGGCCCCGCGGCTTGCTGCAGGAGCCACCGCTGGGGCTGTGCGCCTCTGCCCCTGGTGGGGACAGCAGCTGGGGCTGTGCACCTCTGCTGCAGCTTGTATGGGTATTTTTAATAAAAGTCACAGGCTCCATTAATTTTTGTTTGTTTGCCTGTGACCTGTCTGTGACTTTTATTAAAAATAACCATGACAAAATCTTAGCCTTACACATGATCCATTTTCCACGTGCCAAAATTTGTTCTGTTTAGGGTGGTTGTAAAATGTCTTGATCTAGTCATCTGGCCTCTCTTTTTGTCTCAAGTTACCCGCCTATAGAATGGTTTAACCCAAATGTCACTGTCGTGTTTTCTGACCAAGTACATTCCTATTGCATGGATTAGAACATAACATAAGAATGGCCATACTGGGTCAGACCAAAGGTCCATCCACCCTAGTATCCTGTCTACCAACAGTGGCCAATGCCAGGTACCCCAGAGGGAGTGAACCTAACAGGTAATAATCAAGTGATCTCTCTCCTGCCATCCATCTCCACCCTCTGACAAAGAGAGGCTAGGGACACCATTCCTTACCCATCCTGGCTAATAGCCATTAATGGACTTAACCTCCATGAATTTATCCAGTTCTCTTTTAAACCCTGTTATAGTCCTAACCTTCACAACCTCCTCAGGTAAGGAGTTCCACAAGTTGACTGTGCGCTGTGTGAAGAAAACTTCCTTTTATTTGTTTAATGGGCAGCAGGTTTAAATTTCATTTGGTGGACCCTAGTTCTTATATTATGATAACAAGTAAATAACTTTTCCTTATTCACTTTCTCCACATCACTCATGATTTTATAGACCTCTATCATATGCCCCCTTAGTCTCTTCTTTATTTTTTTTTATTGAATTCAAACCTCTGTGGAGTCAGCGTTAAACATGACTAGTAGCAAATGTTTGTGTTTTGGCTACTCTCACATTTACAATTGTCACTTTAAATGTATTGAACACATGTTAAAACACAACTAAAAGTCAAGAGTAGACCTAACCCTTCTGGGACAGCTGGTTTCTGCAGAGCACTCCCCTCCATGCAGAGAGGGGTTCTTGCCCTTGTGGTCTGACACAACAATGTCAGAGCCAGCTTGCCATGGAGCCACAAAGCTTCCTTCCTTTTTCTTTAGTTGTGTGGTATCTGCCGCTCATTCCAGGCCTCAAGAACAACTTGGTTCCACCAGCCTATGCGTGTGGACTGGACCTAAAGCAACCCACTGAGTTAACATAATTCTTGAACTGCATGGAACTGTCTATTGCAGGGTGTCACAGATCCAGCTGGGCACCCTCTCTTGGCAACTCACCAAACTGCTGTGAGGGGAGCCAGCTGCTGGATCCCATATGTGTTACACCTCCAGAGTCTGCACTGCAGCCCAGGCACTGTCCCTATCTTAGGGCGTCTGGCACCCTGTCCTGTGAGCAATGGGCAGCACGGTCACAGCTCTGTCTCTGGAACCAGTGCTGAGACCTTAGATTCTCTTCCTTGCTTAGCCTTCTGGTTTACCTCGTCAAGGGCTCCATGGTAGGAGCAATATAAAATGCGCAGACATTTTGCACAGGAGTTAACGCAAACTGCTCTTTCTTTACTAGCACAAGAAATACAGAGAGCTATACAAAAATAATAAACCCTACAGGCATTTCCCTGCCTCAGTTTCCTCACCACTTCAAAGCATACTTTGGCTGACAGAAGTCAGGGTCCTCTGAGGCCATCCAGGGTCCTTCCATTTCAGTGCATGCCTTGGGTTCTAAAACATGAAGCCTTCTCCCGCACCCTGTCTGCTCTGCCCTTCGCCGGCCCTCCCCTTCCCTTCTCCTGCTCAAACGTCCATGTGGCTCCCTGCACCTTCCCCCTGTGAGTCATTTTATAATCTTGCCTTGTCACTTCTGTCCCTTGGTCCTTCCTTGGGAATTTCCACTCTCTCCCTTACTTCCTCCTCTTGTCTGAAGGGAGAGAGGAATCTTCTTCCAGCTTCAGCAAACCTATTGGCCCAAGGAATTTCACTTTGATAGGCGGGTGTTGAGTTCTAATGATCCACCATTGTAGCTGGTGTGAAAGCTACATGGTCATTGGTGACAAACCTTTAATGAATATATGTAGACAGTGAGGCATTCGTGATACAGCAGTTTTTACAGCAACAGCTTCATAATATTTATCAGAATTTATAAGGCTTCCAAGATCTATGATTCTATGATCATTACACAGGGTTGCATGTAAACATAGGAATTGCCACACCCAGATTGTGGCAAGCTCCGTCAAGTGCTGGCCTCAGTTCCTGGCTCTTCATGGGTACTGCCAAAAAAACCCTCTCCCACTTCACCATAGACACCTCAGAACTGTTTTTTCAAAAGCTCCATAAATCTTCCTTGATGAGCAAGGACCCAAATGTTCATCCTCACCTCCATTTAGAGGTATTTGAAATGGCATTGGTACACCGGCACTTATGGCAGGTTGACCTCTTTTCTCCCACAATCCCATTAGGCTCCCAGAAGCCAGTGTTTCAGGGAGCTGTGCTGGATAAATATCTATCATACGGAGCAACTACAATAGTGTATGACAGTTGGTATGGACATGAGGCAAAACTGGATTCACCACATTGTGGGTACTTACTGTGAAAGATGTGACAAATACAAGTAAATGTTAAGACTATTGTGTAGTAGGAAGAGAGCCTGAGACACAAGCCCTTGTATTAATGGCCTTGTATGAGGCCGGACCTGCTTACAGAATCTGGCAAGAACAGGGCTAATATTGCAGAAATACATATTTTTAAGAAGTGCTAAGCACAGAGTACTTACTCAAACACATTCTGATATCAAGTGGTGCCAGAACATCCCAATCAGGGGTGGCTCCAGGCCCCAGCACGCCAAGCGCGTGGTTGGGGCGGCAAGCCGCTGGGGGTGCTCTGCTGGTCCCCGCAGGGCGGCAGGCAGGCTGCCTTCGGCGGCTTGCCTGTGGAGGGTCCACTGGTCCCACGGCTTCGGAGGACCTCACACAGGCATGCCTGCAGGAGGTCCGCTGAAGCCACAGGACCAGTGGACCCTCCGCAGGCAAGCCGCCAAAGGCAACCTGCCTGCTGTGCTTGGGGCGGCAAAATGCCTAGAGCCGCCCTGATCCCAATATCAAGGATGATACAAAAACATTTCCCAAGGATAACTGGAACATACTGATCCCTTTTAAAAGATAAGGTCAAGATGACATATGTAATAGCAATGTTTTGATTGAATCAATATGATGGGTGATAACTAGCCATGTCAGGGGGCCGTAACTATGTCAGAGGCAGTACGTAACTTGTTTGTATTAGGGTATAAAGAGGTATTTTAGAGGGAGTACCTGGCCTGGTGCCTTCGTACCTTAACGGATCTTGTGGTCATTGGGCAGCTCGCTCAAGGTCTGCTGTTCCAACTGTCGCACAGAGCTGGGGCAGCACACAGGGAGAACACACACATGCAGCTGAACATCTAACAACATATTGTATTTAATTTTATGAATGTTAATGAATGATTGTGGGCTAAGGATTGCATTCTACTCCAAGCGGGGAGGCAAGGGCTATCACAGCCCTTCAGGAACTTCAGGGCTTCAGGAACTGAAAACAGTGGAGGCTAATTACTGAAATCCTTGGGAGTGCAAACCACTCAAGAGAAGTATTTCCCCTGGTGTAGTTTGCATATAATTCAAGCCAGGTTTTCAAGAAATGCAGGAGACCAAGAACAAACATGAGGTAAAAAGAGCCAGCTTGATATGACAGAGGGGCCTTCTTTTTGATTTAACAAATGGACATGATGTTTTGCTTAAGGGAGGACCCTACCTTGGTGAAGGGTTGGAAAGACTGGAAACTATCAGGGTCCCCATAGCATGGATGGACAACTTCTGGTACATTTAGTGGGTGTTTAGACCATTGTATTGTTTTTTATATTTTTTTCTGGGTGCTTTTGTTCCTTAAATATATGTACCCTGCTTTGGAAGAGCTGTGCAGTCACTGGTAAACCACTGTCATTGTCCCTGGAGAAAGCGTTCAGCCCCTGTCATTTCACTCTAGTCAGATCTGCATGGGGTAATCACAGTGGGATGCAGCAGAGCTGTAACCTAAATCTCTGCTCAGAAAGGAAAGGGATGGCTAGAGGCCTGAGAGGGGATTCCTTGCAATGACTGTGGAGGGGGTCAAAGATGCAGTTATGCTGAAACATACATTGCTGCAATCCTACTGGCTCTGTTATGAGTGGCTCAGGTCCCTAGTGTAGACATAGCTTCTCTCAGAACCCACATGGCATGGATTCAGTTACTCTGGGAAAGGCCCCAGGGAAAGGGTGATAACTGAATTCTTCTTGCCCTGAATTAAAAACAAACAAACACCCCCCCTCCCCTAAAGTGAGATGCTATCCCTGGTCTACACAGCTTGTGGAAGTGGGAGTTTATTTGCCCAAATAAACTATGACAAGGGGGCCAGCAATATCCTCAGTGATGTTCTGGGTAGAAGAAAAGTATTTTCTCATCTGTGCCCCCATATCCTTGGACTTTCAGGTACATATATTAGGGGTGGGTGGTGGGGTTGTGTTGAAATTTAAAGGCTATAAACCCTTCCCCCTGCTGTTGTTCTTTAGTATATTCTACATACACAGATGCTTCATTCTGTCTCAATTACTTTCACTGATTGTGTTAGACAATTACTAGAAATCCATATTTTTCCCAGCATCCAGCTTAACTTTTGGTTTTAAATCCTTCATCTTATATTTTGCTGTCTGCTCTGACCTTGTCTCACTAGCAAATTGAGGCTGGTCTGTTCCCTAGCTAGCCTGAATTGGCACTGCAGCTCAAACAGTGCCCCTTGAGTAACTGTCATTAGAAGAGCCACTTCAGCACAGCCAGCAACTGCAGATTGCACCAGCTGCAGAGACTATGTAGCACTAGGAGGATAGAGTCACAGTTGGTGGTACATTCATTTAGGTCTCATTGACTATAAGAGGCTCAGTGCAGCTACAGGGATCTCTTCATGTGGATGAACCTGCAGGAGCCAGGGTATGCATGCATGCATGCACATATGTATATAGTTTTCAAAACACCCATACAATGTAGTTTTGTTCCAGTGTAGGGTGTGGTTTAGAGTAGATGCCTTTAGTAGGTGGTCTGAGGAAAATCTCCCCAGGAGAACCTTATGGGAAAACTAACACCCCCTCCCCCCGAAATCAGCATCACACAGACAGGAGCTGTATTAAAATGTGACTGGATATTCTCCTTGTTATCTCAGTTACAGACGAGAGACTAGATTGGAATAATGGGATCAGGAGGACACATATAATGAGGCTTGGCAGAACTTGATTTTTTACTTGTTCGTGTAATTTTGAAGGATGATGTTTGTTTTAAGCACTTTTTTTTATCTGTATATAAATTTTCACAGTTGCAGGAAATTATGGGCTGGATGGATCAGACAAGGGAAGGTCAGGATAATTATTTAATGAAGTAGATGCTGTGATTCAAAAAGATAAAGCTTTATAACAGTTACAACACAAATTGTCAACATCACGTCAAAATATACAAAGTATGGTTCTTTTTTCTTTCATTGCTTACCTGTAAACTTTGATTATTGATGGAATTATTTTTTTCATCAGTTTGTGCCTGTAGAGTGATGGTGATAAAAATCTAATCCTTCCAACCCTAAACATATTTACCGTAGTACGTTTCCTCAAAAAATACACTATGGACCTGCAGTTTGTGAGAGGATGTGCACTTGAGCTGAAGTGAATAGGATCCAGGGATGCCCAAGCACCTTTGGCGATCAGGCCCTGTATATCTTCTTCACAATGCGGCTTTGGCAACTCTTGCATCTTTATAAAAACTTTTGGATGGCTGATTTTCCCTGGGTCTCCCCTATACTGAAGTCAAGTGATCTGCCCAAGAATCTCAGCTTTCATTTAAGAACGAAAGTTTCTAGTCCACGTCTTGTGGGAAAGCGAGACAATATGAAGCAAGTGCACCCCGGAGCTTGAGTTGCCAGGAGGTAATTTGTTAATAACATTCATTATTGCAGACGCTGGGGTGCGGGGGGAGTCCCGTAGACACCCACGCGAGGCACAGACTGGAGAGACAGACAGACAGACAGAGGCAGGACGGGGCAGACACAGACGCGTCGCAGAGACAGAACCAGCCACGCGCGCAGCTGCCCCAGGGAAGGACACGGCCACCTGACCGGGGGGGGGCGGGGGGGAGCAGGAGCAGAGCCCCGCCTCGGGCCGGAAGTGGGCCGAGCCCTTTCTGTGGCGGACAGCGGCGCATACGCTCTATCTCCCTCACGCAGGACGGAAACGGCCGCGGTGCCCCACCAATTCGTGCCCGGGCGGGCGCGCTGAGCCGGCACTCGGCGCCCGCCACACTTCGCGGTCTCGGCGCGGCCGGCGGGTTGGCGAGCGGAGCAGGCCCCGCCCCTTGGTACTGAGCTGCCGCCGCGTCGCGCCGCCGCCGCCGCCGCCGGGGGAGGATGAGGAGCGCGGGGCGGCGCTGCCCAGGGACTCGAGCCGCAGCCGAGCTCCAGTGACCGACCGACCCGCTGCCCTGGGGCCGGTGATCGCGGCGGTTGGATGCCCGGTGCCTAGCGGGGATCCCCGGCCCGGCTCCCCCGGGACAGAGACCCGCGCCCGCCATGGGATGCTGCAGCTCGGCCGCACACGTGAGCGGGACCCGCCCCCCCGTACCGTGCCCCCTCCCCCCCACTGCGCCCCCGTACCGTGCCCCCTCCCCCCCACTGCGCCCCCGCACCGTGCCCCCTCCCCCCCACTGCGCCCCCGTACCGTGCCCCCTCCCCCCCACTGCGCCCCCGCACCGTGCCCCCTCCCCCCCACAGCGCCCCCGTACCGTGCCCCCTCCCCCCCCCTGCGCCCCCGCGGGGACCGGCCCCCCCGTACCGTGCCCCCTCCCCCCACTGCGCCCCCGTACCGTGCCCCCTCCCCCCCACTGCGCCCCCGTACCGTGCCCCCTCCCCCCCACTGCGCCCCCGCACCGTGCCCCCGCCCCCCCACTGCGCCCCCGTACCGTGCCCCCTCCCCCCCACTGCGCCCCCGCGGGGACCTGCCCCCCCGTACCGTGCCCCCTCCCCCCCGCCACTGCCCCCCCGCGGGGACCTGCCCCCCCGTACCGTGCCCCCTCCCCCCCACGTGCCCCCCGCGGGGACCGGCCCCCCCGTACCGTGCCCCCTCCCCCCCACTGCGCCCCCGCGGGGACCGGCGCCCCCGTACCGGGCCCCCTCCCCCCCACTGCGCCCCCGCGGGGACCCGCCCCCCCGTACCGTGCCCCCTCCCCCCCACTGCGCCCCCGCGGGGACCTGCGCCCCCGTACCGTGCCCCCTCCCCCCCACTGCGCCCCCGCGGGGACCCGCCCCCCGTACCGTGCCCCCTCCCCCCCCACTGCGCCCCCGCGGGGACCCGCCCCCCCGTACCGTGCCCCCTCCCCCCACTGCCCCCCCGCGGATACCGGCCCCCAGGTACCTTGCCCCCTCCCCCCACTGCGCCCCCGCGGGGACCTGCCCCCACGTACCGTGCCCCCTCCCCCCCACTGCCCCCCCGCGGGGACCTGCCCCCACGTACCGTGCCCCCTCTCCCCCACTGCCCCCCCGCGGGGACCTGCCCCCACGTACCGTGCCCCCTCCCCCCCACTGCGCCCCCGCGGGGACCTGCCCCCCCGTACCGTGCCCCCTCCCCCTCGCCGCTGCCCCCCCGCGGGGACCTGCCCCCCCGTACCGTGCCCCCTCCCCCTCGCCGCTGCCCCCCCCGCGGTGACCTGCCCCCCCGTACCGTGCCCCCGCCCCCTCGCCGCTGCCCCCCCGCGGGGACCTGCCCCCCCTTACCGTGCCCCCTCCCCCCACTGCGCCCCCGCGGGGACCTGCCCCCCCTTACCGTGCCCCCTCCCCCCCTGCGCCCCCGCGGGGACCTGCCCCCCGTACCGTGCCCCCTCACCCCCAAGGGACCTGGCCCTCCCCCATACTGCAACCCGGGGGGACATGGTCCCCCCCATACAGTGCCACCTTCGCACCCCCCCCTTGCAAGGTGCTTCTCTACTCTTCCCCCCCACGGGTTGCGGGGTGCCCCCTCCCCGATTGCTGGGCACCCCCTATTTGCTCTCCTTTCAGGGAGCCAGGCGACCCTCCTTCACACAGTGCCCCCCATCTCACCCACTGGGACCTAGCCCCCCCATACAGCACCCCCTTCCCCGTGGTGCCCCATCTCACAGGGCACCCCGTCCCTGTCGCCCTTCTTCACACCCCGCCCGCTCGCCCCTGGATGAGAGGAAAGCGGGGATTCAGGGACACAAATTCATTACCTTGGGAGTAGAGCTCACAAGAACTTCTCCTCTCTCGCTTCCTAGGGCAGGGCTCAGCTCCCCTCTGTGCAGAGCCACCCCGACCCCTGGCCCCACTCTGCACTGGGCCTTGCCAGCCATCAGGTTCCCCAACAGCCAGGGGAAGGGCTAGGGCCCAGTCCTTTCCCCAGGGCCTCACTAATCCCTGTAGCTCCTTTCCCCACACTGCCCCCTTCTGCCTTTTTCTCCCTCCCTGGAGTGGTGCTGCCAGTCTCCTAGATGGGAGCCACAATGAATAGCTCTACCCAATGCTCCACTTTGCAGCTCGTCTCCCATTTTAACATTCCCGTTGAGCACAATGCTCAGCGTAATAGCATGTTTCTAGGATAGAAATGTTGCTATGTCCTACATAAACACTGGTACCAAACTATAGCCTTACTTTTCCACAGCCCTGCATCACTCCCCTCTTTAAAACTACATTAAATTAATAGATTTTAAAATCATGATTTCATAGGGCAATCATGATACTTTAAAGTGTTGTTAACTCTAGCCTTCCTATGCTTTTGGTATTTCCCATCAGCAGGCAGAAATCTGACCTGCTAGAGGTTAGGTCATTGATTGCAGGGTTTTACAGCTACTGCCCCTGCTTGAAGGCAACATGACTGGTAGTGTGGGTGGCTCTCAAGTACTGTAAGTCATAAATGTAAATTTCTTTTGGTGATTTCATCTGTCTGGAGTTGACAGTCACAACAGGGGATGGTGTGTGTGCCTGAATATCCATTTCTTCTGTCCCTAATGACTCATCAATGGTATGAACTGAGTGTTCGTGTCCTGGCACATTCAGACAGCTTTCTTACAAGGACTCTAAAAACACTGCTTGGAGCTTTCCAGTTGCACTAGGCTTCCCCTTTTCCAAACTGCTTTCATAACTATTTCACAGGCTCTCTTTAGCATTTTTCTTTATCAGTCTGTGTACCTGGCATCGTTATTGCCCTCTTTGTTCTGTTCAAAATCAAAAAGGTTATCTATGTATAATCTTGGAGACCTTTCATAAAGCAGGAGAAGTAGAGAATAACTAATTGTTTCATGCTTGGTGCAGTTATAGGTTTGCACTGCTTGGTTTCAATTTTCCAGGTGGACTTGTATTTCTATTAATACTATTCTGTTAAATCTCTCAACTGGGTTGCCTTATGACTGGCAAGTTGTGTGGTAAATGAGCTGTGTGTGTCTTTTTATAGTCATAACATCTCAAGAACAGTTGACACTCAAATTCCTTAACCAGGGTCCTGGTGGATCTCTTCAGATAATCCAAAAGAAAGTGTCTGAATATTTTAGAAGCTGCTGTTTTACTTAATCCGTTGGTTGTTGGATAGGATACTACAAATTTAGTAGTGCCTCTGTTTCTACCACCCTGCCTCATTACTTAGTGAGGGTCTTGGATTCCTCTTTTCCCTTTCCTGATGCTTCTATAAATCATTCCTGCCTTTCTACTCCATCTCCTTGTCTGAGCAAAGCTCCATCAGACTCTCTTCCTACTCCATGTTGCTATCATCTACTGCCCCTTGACTCTTCCCCAGCCAACTTTCTCTCAGATTTGACATGTGACTCCTTTTTCTTCTCATCACAACCTCCCACACTTATTCTTGGTGACTTCAATTTCTGTGTTGATGTCTCATTGGATTCATTAACTACACAACTCCTTGCCTTCACTCATTTGATCTACAGCTGTGGATCAGATCATCCATTCAGTAGAAAAGCTGATCACTTGACACTGACTTCACCAGCTATCTTTTCATCTCGGAGCTCTCATTCTCGAAGTTCCCTCTTTCTGATTGCCACTTCATCTCTTTTAACACAGACCACTTGCCCCCTGCTCCTCAGGCTCCACCTGCGCCTGATGTGACCTCTGTCCCTTTCAAGATGTCCATGCTCTCCCTCCAGCATTGACTTTGCTCTTCCACCATTTGTTTCCTCTGCTCCTGTTTCTTATTTCATTGCAATGTCTCTTTCTTCTTCTTTAGCTCTGCCATCTTTCTGGTCAAACAGTAATGCATTTCACAATCCCTTTTGCATATATGCAGTCTTTGACTCTGTCCTTTAAACACTCCTCTCTCTATGCCATATCCCTCTCCATATAGGAATTTGCTTACTTCAAAGGCTAAATTGATAAAATCCTTCATGATTTCACTCCTCACCTTCATTTTACCTTTCTGTACTCAACACCCCTTTCTGTATGTGTCCTGTCTGCTCTCTCCATCTCCAGCTTGTCCATCTACCCCAGTATCCCAATCCTCTTAACCATCCTAGCCCCTGCATTCTTTCCTTCAGTCCATTGCTGTCCTGTTTTCTTTCCCTCCCAGTACAGTTATGGTCTAATCTCCTCTATCTTCAAAGCTAACCATCAACCCCTGCCTGCCTCTCTACCTACCCTACCTTTGAACTCATTGAATGTGCAGTTTACAACAATTGCCTTGAGTTCTCTCCATCTTCATTCTAGATTCATAGAATCATAGAACTGGAAGGGACCTCGAGAGGCCATCTAGTCCAGTCCCCTGCACTCAAGGCAGGACTAATTATCTTGACCATTCTTGACAGGTGTTTGTCTAACCTGCTCTTAAAAATCTCCACTGATGGAGATTCCACAACCTCACTAGGCAATTTATTCTAGTGCTTAACCACCCTGACAGTTAGGAAGTTTTTCCTAATGTCCAACCTAAACTTCCCTTGCTGCAATTTAAACCCATTGCTTCTTGTCCTATCCTCAGAGGTTAAGAAAAACAATTTTTCTTCCTCCTCTTTATAACAACCTTTTTCATACCTGAAAACTGTTCTCACGTCCCCTCTCAGTCTTCTCTTTTCCAGACTAAACAAACCCAATTTTTTGAATCTTCCCTTGTTTTCTAGACCTCTAATCATTTTTGTCGCTC
The DNA here is from genome assembly GCF_020497125.1 of Mauremys mutica. Classification (NCBI taxonomy): domain Eukaryota; kingdom Metazoa; phylum Chordata; order Testudines; family Geoemydidae; genus Mauremys; species Mauremys mutica. The sequence goes on from NC_059077.1 coordinate 128,203,479, forward strand.
TTCTCTGGACTTTCTCCAATTTCTCCACATCCTTCCTGAAATGTGGCACCCAGAACTGGATACAATACTCCAGTTGAGGCCTGAGCAGAGTAGAGCAGAATAATTACTTCTCGTGTCTTGCTTACAACGCTCCTGCTAATACATTCCAGAATGATGTTTGCTTTTTCTGCAACAGCATTACACTGTTGACTCATATTTAGCTTGTGGTCCACTAAGCCTCCCCCCCAGCCCCCCGATCCCTTTCCACAGTACTCCTTCCAAGGCAATCATTTCCCATTTTGTATGTGTGCAACTGATTGTTCCTTCCTAAGTGGAGCACTTTGCATTTGTCCTTATTGAATTTCATCCTATTTACTTCAGACCATTTCTGCAGTTTGTCCAGATCATTTTGAATTTTAATTCTATCCTCCAAAGCAATTGCAACACCTCTCAGCTTGGTATCATCCACAAAACTTAATGGCATAGAGAACACTTATAATCATTGATGAAGATATTGAACAGAACCGATCCCTGCAGGACCCCACTCGCTATGCCCTTCCAGCATGACTGTGAACCACTGATGATTACTCCCTAGGAACGATTTTTCTAACCAGTTATGCACCCACCTTATAGTAGCTCCATCTAGGTCGGAGTGGGCAAACTTTTTGGCCCGAGGGCCACATCTGGGTATGGAAATTGTATGGCGGGCCCCGAATGCTCACGAAATTGAGGGTTGGGGTGCGGGTTCTGTCTGGGGCTGCAGGCCCTGGGGTGGGGCCAGAAATGACGAGTTGAGTGTGCGGGAGGGGGCTCTGGATGGGGGCAAGGGGTTGGGGTGCGGGTTGGGGGCTGAGGGCTCCAGCTGGCGGTGTGGACTCTGGAGTGCAGGAGGGTGGAATCCAGGGGTTCGGAGGGCAGGAGAGGGATCAAGGCTGGGGCATGGGGTTGGGACACGAGAGGAGGTCAGGGGCGCTGGCTTTGGGTGGCGTTTACCTCAAGCAGCTCCCAGAAGCAGTGGCATGTCCCCCCCCCCCCCCGGCTCCTGTGCAGAGGCGCGGTGCCAGCCAGGCGGCTCTGCGTGCTGCCCTGACTCTGCGAGGTTTCCGGCCAATGGGAGCTGCAGGGGCGGTGCTTGCAGTGCGGGCAGCATGTGGAGCCTCCTGGCTGCCCCTGTTTGTAGGAGCCAGAGGGGGGACATGCTGCTGCTTCTGGGAGCCACCCGGAGCGGGACAAGCCCTGGATCCCGCTCTTCAGCAGGAGCTCAAGGACTGGATTAAAACGTCTGAAGGGCCGGTTGCAGCCCCCGGGCCATAGTTTGCCCACCCCTTATCTAGGTTTTATTTCCCTAGTTCTTTTATAAGACGGTCATGCAAGACAGAATCATGACACAATTTTTTTTTGACAAATCCATGCTGACTGTTACTTATCACCTTATTATCTAGATGTTTGCAAACGATTGCTTAATTATTTGCTCTATTATCTTTCCGGGTACAGAAGTTAAGCTGACTGGTCTGTAATTCCCCACGTTGTCCTTATTTCCCTTTTTTATAGATTGGCACTTTATTTGCTCTTTTCCAGTCTTCTGGAATCTCACCTGTCTTCCATGACTTCTCAGAGATAATTGCTAATGGCTCAGATATCTCCTCAGTCAGCTCCTTGAGTATTCTAGGATGTATTTTATCAGGCCCTGGTAACTTGAAGACATCTAATATGTCCTAGTCATTTTAAAATTCTTCCTATCTAACTTCCACACTCTCCTCTAAACTGCTAGCAGTTCTAAAGATCTCTTCCTGGCCAAGTCTGAAGACTTCTATTCCAATCCTACCCTCTTTGATAATATCAAAAGCAGCAGAGGTCAATCATCCTGAGCACTCGCCCTGGAATTCTGCAAAACTGTCCTGTGATTATTCTCCTCAGGCTTCTCCTGTCTCTCTGATACTTCTCTTGCTTCTGTCCTCCACCGCTGTCTCTGGAATTACTTCTGAGCCCCTTCCTCTTTATTTTTTTTATTTTACAGCTAGTTTTATCTCCTTCTGTCTCAGTGGTTCTCAAACTTTTCACGCAGCAAACCTCTGAGTACAACCCACATTATAAATTAAAAACACTTTTTAAAAAAAATATTTAACACTGTTATTAATGCTGGAGGTGAAGTGGGGTTGGGGTGGAGGCTGACAGCTCGCGACCCCCCATGTAATAACTTTGTGACCCCCTGAGGGGTCCCGACCCCCAGTTTGAGAACCCCTGTTCTATCTAATCCTGCCCTACAGCATGCATCTCTGGTATCTGTCCTTGGATGCCGCACCATCAGTTTAAGTTTAACATGACTAGTACCAAGCTCCTTCTGTTTTCTTTCACACCTTCTCAGCTGCCCCATCTGTCTCTGTAGAAAACACCACCATCTTCCCTGTCACTCAAGACTTTAATTTGGGAGGTATTTTTTATTTCTCCTTCCTTACCTCACACACTTAGCTATATGCAAATACCGTTGCTTCTTCGACCACAATATTTCTCTGATCTGTCCTTTGTTTTCTATCCCTTCAGCTAAATATCTCATTTAGGCCCTCGTGATTGCCTGACTTCATTACTGCAGTGTTCTTCTTTCTGATCTTCCTGACACTCTCATCACCCCTCTTCAATTCATACAAAAATTGCTGCTAACATAGCCTTCCTTTCCTGTTGTTTAGACCATGTCATCCCTCCACTGACTCCCCATCCACCTGAGGTTTGAAATGGTCACTGAAGTCTTTGCATAACTGCTCTGCCTTTGTCTCATTTCTCATCAGCCACCTTCTTTGCTGCCACATCAATGCCAACTTCATTTGACAATTTATCAGCTTCTCATGCAAATGTATCTGTGCTGTCTCCTGTGCTTACATCTATGCACAAGGTTTCTTCTAAAGACCAGCTGCAGTTATGATGCCTATGGGGCACTAACTTACACTGACAAGTATGAGATGTACAGAGGATTAATTGGTATAGCTTTTTTATTTACAGGAAACCTTTTAATTGTTATGCTGTGGCCCATCCCCACCTTGACCACTATACTAATTTTTACCTTTTATTTATTTTTTTTGTCTGTAGTGTGTGAGCTCCTTAGGGGAAAGTACCTAGCATATTGTGAGTGCTGTGTGAAACTTTAACAAAGCCACAGGCCAGACTGATGGGTGGTAAGAAAGAGACACTTGTATGTGGGGAAAAACACTTCATAACAGTTGTGAAAAAGTAGCTCTATGTTCAGACTATATGAAAGCATAGCAAAGTTTTGTGTAGCTTCACTGGGGTGGTAGTGGTGCCATAACAATTTCTCAGAGAGGTAGCCATGTTAGTCCGGATCTGTAAAAGCAGCAAAGAGTCCTGTGGCACCTTATAGACTAACAGACATATTGGAGCATGAGCTTTCGTGGGTGAATACCCACTTTGTCGGATCTGACGAAGTGGGTATTCACCCACGAAAGTTCATGCTTCAATACGTCTGTTAGTCTATAAGGTGCCACAGGACTCTTTGCTGCTATAACAATTTCTGCTATTCTTTCTCTTAAAGTGGTCTTGGGATTTATCCAAGAAAGCCCAAGTTTAAGCTCAAGGAAAACTTGGATGTTTTGTTGTTTTTATTGTGAAGTTCTTTACCTTAATAAGAGAGAAAAACAGAATTTGCCGTTGAATCAACAGCTTCCCTTTTTGACTCTGGTATTGGAGATACCATATCATTTCTTTCCACACTTTAATAGTTTTGTTTGTTATCGACTGAATTGTTGACATAATTCTGTACTTCTAAACTGGCTGATCAGAACTATGGGAAGTGTATTTCCTCACAACGTTATCAGAAAGAAAGCAAGATATCAGAGTCTTTCTTAATATATGCACTACAACTAGGAAGGTTGGAAATGTACTCTTTTCCTTACACCTTTTCATTGCATTAGGTTAAATTAAGATTTGTGTGAGAAGGGCTTGGGATCTTTCAGGCAATATAATGCCATGAGTGGGATAAACAAAACACATCTTATTCTATAAACTTCTGGTTGTGACCTTGGCTTTACAGCTTAAAAGAATACATTGCTACAAAGGCTGGTGATGACAGACCATGCAGCAACTCTCACATGCAAGGTGTTTCAAAATAAAATGCTTGGAGCTAATCTCAAAGCAATTATTTTCATAGCCCTTTTGATAAAACTTGGTTTTCCTCATATATCTCTGAATATATGGATGATCTGTTACTTACCAGATGGACAAGAACAAGAAGCAATGGTCTCAAGTTGCAGTGGGGGAGAGGTGTAGGTTAGATATTAGGAAACACTATTTCACTAGGAGGGTGGCGAAGCACTGGAATGGGTTACCTAGGGAGGTGGTGGAATCTCCATCCTTAGGTTTTCAAGGCCCGGCTTGACAAAGCCCTGGCTGGGATGATTTAGTTGGTGTTGGTCCTGCTTTGAGCAGGGGCTTGGACTAGATGACCTCCTGAGGTCCCTTCCAACCCTGATATTCTATGATTCTATGACTGTCGCCCAGGGAGTTACTGTACAATGTTGCCCTTAATTATCACACAGTGGTGAGATATTTTGCAGTTATACTTGTCTGTAATTTTAAAAATACTACAGCGGGTATATTTATGTTCCACTGATTTTTCTTTTATAAATTAATTCACCAGTTTATAATTAAACACAGAATTGGTTCATCTTAACTTATTAAATACAAGTATCAGAGGGGTAGCCGTGTTAGTCTGGATCTGTAAAAGCAGCAAAGAATCATGTGGCACCTTATAGACTAACAGACATTTTGCAGCATGAGCTTTCGTGGGTGAATACCCGAAGAAGGGGGGATTAACCCACGAAAGCTCATGCTGCAAAACGTCTGTTAGTCTATAAGGTGCCACAGGATTCTTTGCTGCTTTTATTAAATACAGAAAACTAAACTAATGCAGTAATTAAAATTGCAAATTAAAATGCACATGCAGCAGAAAATGAAAAAGCCAAAGTTCTTGTTGTAGTTCTGAGCTTGCTCACTGTGTACGTACTGATTGTTAATGTATACATTTAACAGCCTAAGTTGTAATAAAAAATACTAAATACTTACACTGTGGCTGAATTACTTTTGATCTTCATTTCCCTGCTTTCTGTTTAGTATAATACATGGATGTTACAGTTGATGAGCTGTGACAACAAGTAACAGGTCCCTTCCTTGAGCAGGAGTCAGTGTGAAAGCATAGTGCTTATATGCACAGCACAATACAATACCCAACAAGTGGAACATGAAGTATAGTCGTAGCTGCAATGCATTGTTGAAGCATTTGTGCAGTTGGTCTTAAGGTTTCAGATTTAAGTAAATTATATATAGTTTCCCCTTTTGAGACAGAATGGGGAGTGATCCTTTTAAGTGTGGCACTGGAGTTGTTTAACTGGTGTCTGGAACTCAGAAAATTTTATTTTCAGCCACTTAATACATATGGTAAATAATGATCTATGGCATTTTAATTATCCTTTTTTGTGTGTCTGCATCTCAACTTTTCACGGGCTTGAAAAATTATGCCCATTAGTCAGTAGTAAGTGGGACGTTTTCCCTCATGAGTTTGGGGACCTACCCCATAAAATTCTTTGGAATGTAAGTTTTGATTTAAATAAGTCTCTAGTCTTCCAAATGTAAAGTAGTGCAGTGATGTCTTCCAGAGTATGCAAACCACACAGCCACAGTGCCTCCGCTGCTGCTCACTTCTTCTGCAACAGAACAAAATTAATGACTATTTTCACTGCTATCCAGTAAGCTGGGGTAATAGTAATGGCAACAACAACAAACACCTTATGCAGCAACAAGTCTTAGAATCCAGGTCTACAGACTCCATCTCTCATAGCTCTCTCTATAAGACACTAAAAATAGCTGTGTAGATATTTGGGCTCTGATTGGGGCTCAGGCTGTGTAACCCACCCTCTTCCCCAGGCTTCAGAGCCCAAGCTCCATCACAAGCCCAGACATCTACGAGGCTATTTTTAGCACCATAGTGGAACCGAATCTGTAAACATTGGCTCAGAGATTTTCTGTGTTGACGTACCCAGTGAAACTGTCAGCAGTCAGTGCTCTGCTCATGCTTGAGAAAGCTATGAGCAGCAGCATAGGTGGGCACTACATCTTGGAGGATGGGGACTCAAATGGATGCTGAGAAATGAGTAGAATAGCAGACTCTCTTCCTAGTATCCAGAAAGTTTAGTCTCCCTTTCAACAGATGCGAGATGGTGCTTGAAACTTAGGGTACGTCTACACTACGGGATTATTCCAAATTTACATAAACTGGTTTAGTAAAACAGATTGTATAAAATCGAGTGCACGTGGCCACACTAAGCACATTAAATCGGTGGTGTGCGTCCACGGTCCGAGGCTAGCGTCGATTTCTGGAACATTGCACTGTGGGTAGCTATTCCGTAGCTATCCCATAGTTCCCGCAGTCTCCCCCGCCCCTTGGAATTCTGGGTTGAGATCCCAGTGCCTGACGGGGCAAAAATCATTGGCGCTGGTGGTTCTGGGTAAATGTCATCAGTCATTTCTTCCTCCGGGGAAGCAACGGCAGACAATCATTTCGCGCCCTTTTTGCCTGGATTGCCCTGGCAGACGCCATATCATGGCAACCATGGAGCCTGTTTTGCCTCTTGTCACTGTCACCGTATGTGTACTAGATGCCGCTGACAGAGGCGATTCAGCAGCGCTACACGGCAGCATTCATTTGCTTTTGCATGATAGCAGAGATGGTTATCAGCCGTACTGTACCATCTACCATGCCCTTGTAAATTGGCAATGAGATGATGGTTACCAGTCCTTCTGTGCTGCACCATCTGCTGCTGTCATAGGTGCCCCTGGCTGAGATTGGCCGGGGGCGCAAAAGACAAAAATGGGAATGACTCCCCGAGTCAATCCTTCCTTTACGGTATCTAAAAATAGAATCAGTCCTGCCTAGAATATGGGGCAAGTGTACTAGAGAACCAGTGTATCATAGAACCAGAGAGCACAACCGCTCCGTGTCAGATCCCGCAGAAATGATGAGCTGTATGCCATTCACAGGGGGTGCCCCTGCAACAACCCCACCTGTTGATTCCCTCCTCCCCCAGCCTTCCTGGGCTACCATTGCAGTGTCCCCCCATTTGTGTGATGAAGTAATAAAGAATGCAGGAATAAGAAACAGTGACTTGTTAGTGAGATATGAGGGGAAGGCAGCCTCCAGCTGCTATGATAGTCCAGACAGTGTGGGGGAGAGGAGCCCAGCATCCCGCTGCTATGATAGTCCAGGCAGAATAGAATCTTTTCTTTACACAGGAAGGGCGGGGGCTGATGGAGCTCAGCCCCCTGTTGCTATGATGAAGACGGTTACCAGTCGTACTGTACCATCTACCAGGAATGATCAGGAGTTTTTTACCCAGGCGCCCCCGGCCGACCTCACCGGAGGCCAGCCAGGAGCACTCATGGGCTGATGATGACAGATACCAGTCCTTTTGCACTGCATCATCTGCCACAAAGCTGATGATGAGGATGGATATCAGCCATATTGTACCATCAGCCACCCATGGGGGGGGGCGAGGATGCTGCCGTTGACTGCTGCAGCATCGCGTCTATCAGCAGCATTCAGTAAACATAGCGTCCATTTGATTCTTTGGCTTTCCGTTACGTTTGTCACGCAGCACTGTGCTGAGTCCCTGCTGTGGCCTCTGTCTGGAGATTTTTTAAAAATGCTTTGGAATTTCGTCTTCTGTAACGGAGCTCTGATAGAACAGATTTGCCTGCCCATACAGCGTTCACATCCATACGGTCCATGCTGGAGCTCTTTTTGGATTTGGATTTGGGACTGCATCGCCACCTGTGCTGATCGGAGCTCCACACTGGGCAAACAGGAAATGATATTCAAAAGTTCGTGGGGCTTTTCTTGTCTACCTGGCACTGCATCCGAGTTCTGATTGCTGTCCAGAGCGGTCAGTGGTGCACTGTGGGATACCGCCCGGAGGCCAATACCATCGATTTGCGGCCACACTAACCCTAATCCAATATGACAATACCAATATTAGCGCTACTCCTCTCGTTGGGGAGGAGTACAGAAACCGGTTTAAAGAGCCCTTTATATCGATATAAAGGGCCTCTTAGTGTGGACGGGTGTGGCGTTGAATCAGTTTAACGCTCCTAAAATCGGTTTAAACGTGTAGTGTAGACCAGGCCTTAGCCTCTGGCTAGTCGGTGTCTGATAATATAAAAGATGGTGCCTCCAAGCAGGGTCCAGGGACAGTGGACCCAGGGACCTTGCTAGAAATCCCAGTGCTGTTTCTTTTCTTAGACTGTAGGTAATATTGGGTTGCCTTCTCACCAGGGCATTCTGCTTCCTTTCCTTATGTATCTACCTCTGGCTAGTAAGTGTTGGGTAATTCTCTCCCCCCCCCCCCGCCCCAAGCCCTGCTGAATGCAGTTCTACAACTTATGCAAGTAACTTTTTAGTTCTGAATGCAAAGGAGAGTTTTTAATGGTGGCACCATTTCTCCCTGGGGTCTAGCCCTACGTGAAGTTTGACGTTACGGCATTGGTGTTACAGCATTCAAACCATCTCTGAATTATCTGCATCAGAAATCATTACAGTGTTAAAAGTATTTTTTTTTTAACCACTTCAGCCTTTGAGTTATCTGAGGAGATTTTCTTCAAACTTTAAAACACAATCTTTGGGCTGCGACCAGACATGGAAAGTCCTTATCTTCAAAGGAGAATTTTGCGGGAAATTATGCAAAAGAGAAAAGATCGTCTTGCAACCATCACGACAAGTGTTGGAATAAAAATCTGTAATATGCTGTCCCCAGCCTACCTTGTGTAAAAACATTGTGTCAACCTTTAGATTTTAAGCTTGGTGGTGGTTTTCCAGTGCATGTGCCATACCCTGAAATTGTCCACTTTGGTTTGCCCCTTATGAAAAGAGGGCAAGCTTATTTTAGTGACTCATGGTATGGTAAAGATGTCAGCTATCTTTCTACTTTTATTCCTTCTTCTGAGGAAGTCTTCTCACTTATTGTAGCTACATTTGTATAATTAGCCAAAAGGGCAAAATACACTTTCAATTAAATGCATTTCAGCGGTTACTTTTTTGACTGACCTAATTATCTTTTGCAAGCTAACTTGAGTGCAACTGTGCATCACACATCTTTTCTTTGAATTTCTTTCATTTGGAGAAGCTGGTGGAAAAGGCTATCATTCTTTCTAACCTCTGCTACCGGAAGCCAGTTTTTACGAAGTGTGCTGCCATATGTCCTTTTCCTATTGATCTGAATTTTTATTCAAGCTACCAGTTCATGGACAGTGCTTGGAAAAGTTTAGTTGTACTGGTTCACCATAGGGAACAATTCTATATTGGCGGAGGAATGAAGAAGTCCTATTAGTTCATCCAATCCATTTTTAATATCTGTGATTTTTATGAAGCAATTCCCTTCCATTGCATTTGATGTCATTGTATCAAACCTCCAGCCATCCTGGGAGTCTTCTAGAGAGACACTGAATTTTTGACATTTAAAAAAAAACAAAACAGAACTTCTTATGGATCCTTTTCAGGCTGTCTTTGTACATCATAATGGAGCAAAAAGGGCACAAATCTTAACTCCTTTGTTTTTGAAGACCATCTTTAAATTTTTAAAGATTACAAGTAGGGGAAGAAGCACACACAGTTTCTACAGACCATACCCTGTGTAGCACTGGAGTTGGAGATTAATGCTTTATAGTATTTTGAAGCTGGGATTCCAAGTTACTTTTCCTATGGTAGTTCCTAACTGTAGCTGTTCTAAAGATAATAGCTGCTAAAATGAGGGGCAGGGGGCATGTGAGCTAACCTGGTATTCAGAATGTACTGATATTACGGGCTGGTGATTTGCTCACTGCTGTGTAGTAAGTTAAGAAGCCCAGCTTTCCAATAATACTTGTTTCTGAGATCTTGAAATTTTTAAAACTAACTGATCCTGTGGTCTAAATGGTATTTTTTGATAGTTGTCCAAGAAAGAATATTCCAAGTCCTGTACTGAGATGACTGTGTTAATTCCTTCCTTATTCATGAGCTGTAGAAGCTATTTTAGTGCCATGGCCAATGACAGCAGCTTTTTTTTTTTCTTTACTGGAGTTGTTCTTCAGACTCCACCCATTATTTTAAATAGGGACTTCAGGAAAATGGGTATTTGCAAAAATAACTTCCTCCTCCTAAGGCAGTAAGCTGATCTGTAAGTCAAGGACTTGGTATATTATTCCCCTCCCATGAATCAGGCAGAACCCTCTTTTATGTAAATACGTACTTTAATTGCCTGCAGAGTCCTCAAGCATTACCATCTTATTTCTGGTTTAATTATTTTTTAGTTATGGGGCTAACATTTTGGACCCGTAAGCAAGGTAAATTTTCTTCACAGTATTCAGATAAATGCAAAATAGTAGTATAACCCCCACACCCACCCACCCTATATCCCTGTTACAGGAAATGTGCAAACTTGTGACTTTTTCGTTTTGTTTTGCAATGTTGTTTGCTATCACTCAGATTTTGGTATTCATACAAGACTTTCACCGAGTTTGACTCCCTGCTTCATTATGCAGTGATATGGAACAATGCACATGGCTAAGGCAAGCGGGATTTGGTTCATGGTGTTGAATTTGTGATAATACATTCATTTAGAGTCATAGAATATCAGGGTTGGAAGGGACCTCAGGAGATCTAGCAGGGCCAATCCCCAGACAGATTTTTGCCCCAGATCCCTAAATGGCCCCCTCAAGGATTAAACTCTCACAACCCTGGGTTTAGCAGGCCAATGCTCAAACCACTGAGCTATCCCTCCCCCCAAACATTTGTCTTACCACGTGCATATGCAAGATTGCAACTTCACAGTAGGATCTCCATGTGGAGAAACTCATCTTTGTCTGTGAGGAAAAGAGCTTTTCTGAAATAATTGCAAAGGCAGTATAGAAAGAAAGACTTTCAAGTTGCCTTTGTGTAGGTTTTCAAGACTGGATTTATTTATCTTTAAGATGTTTGGTGAAGCTTCTAAAGAATTTGGTTTATAAATTGTTTAGTAGGTGGGAGGAAATTCAGGATAGTTTCTAATGTTGGATATATAGTCTTGCTGTGGTCTCTGTATGTTCCTGTACCACCAAGGTCAAGTCAATGAAAATAGTTTTTTAAAAAAAAATCTAAAATGAGATTATGCCAAATTGGTATTGGAAATAGTAGAAAATGAAAACTGTATGTTTTCCCCCTTAGAATGCTGCTGTCAAGGTTCCACGAAATTCCTTAGAACTGTTCCCTTGTCTTTTTTTTTTCCTGCTAGAAATGTGAAATGGCTTGTTCTTTTCACTATTGTTCTTCTCACTGTGTTGAACTTCAAAGTCTACTCATAAATCGTCAGATTTTATTAAATGCAATTTCCCGTTGACAAACCAGTTTGAGCGAAGGACACCCTTTAAGCGATTACTTAGCAAATTGCTATGAGTGTCTATGGTGGATGGCAAGATCATTATTTCTTACAGGAGTACTGTGCAGGTCATGAGGTCTTGCAATGGCTGTGATGTTTTGTGTCCTCAAGTTCTAACTTTAGAAACTGTAAAAGGATGACAAATTTCTTTCGTTTGAGACAGCTACTCATCAGGCTCTAGGGGAGTGCATAGGAGGAGGGGCAGCTTTCTCTGTGGAATTGTCCTGAGGTCTCTAATTTGATGGCTATATCTTGCTCTTTTCTCTCACCCTAATTTCACATTTTCATGAAGCTAAAAATAAATTAATTGGAACTAACTTACAGATAACTGTTAAAGATATAATCTAATATTGTCCTAATAAGACTTCAAAATATTCTAATATTTAGGACTTGTAATTTCAGAGCTACAATGGAATTCAAGGAGTCTGTGAAGCAGATTGTATTTACTGCTAATTATACAAAAATGTGAATGAAATAATTTATATTATTTCAGCGACAGAGAAAACTGCTCTGAAAATAGGGTGTTCTTTGGTCTGAGAACTATTGAAAAAGAGAAGAAGCATTTCATTATTGATATTCAAATAGATTGTAAATCATTTGTGTATGAAAGTTATGTGGAGTACCCTTATTTATGATGGGTAGTTCTGTTTTCTAGTCAAATGCCTACTATTTTCAAATAGGTGTTTTTTAAGCACTTTAATTAAAACACTTTCAGTGGTGGTTAAAAGTATGGATTTTTCTCCCATCATAGGTCTATATTCGTAACTGTCAAATATCAACCTGCTACTGATTTGCCAGTTCTGTTAAGTTTCAAGATATGTAATGGCTATGTATGTTGTCATAGCTGCCATGAGGGTACCTTTCTAATCCTGTGAAAACAAAGTAATAAATGAGTCATAGAATCTACTGACTGCAAAGATGACATTGTAATTGTAATCATATGACATTGATGGATTCATAAATGGTTTGTAAACAAACTTTTTCAAGATTGTCAGTTTCATACTGCCTCGTCGATGATGATAATAATTCAAGTGTTGGTTCATGCACTCTAAATTACACTTAAATTATGTGGAAAATTTGCAAATACGCTATAAGAAGTAGGGGAGCACTTCATGAAGTAGTAGGTTTGGGATCATTGCATTAGTGTTACGTTTAGTCCCTAAAGAACAACAGAATACAAGATGTTCATTCTCCTCGATGACTGAGGATAGCTTTGTAGTGCTGTACAATGAAAAGGCTGCTGCTTCCCTTCCTAGCAGAACCGTTGAGTTGTGTGAGCATGCAGAACAGATGTACATATGCAGTGTAGAAAGGAGAAGTATGGTCACCTAGTGGGTATGTCCACACTGCAATAAAACATCTGTGGCAGTCCTATGTTAGCTAACCCAGGCTTGTGGGGCTATAAAACTGCAGTATAGATGTTCGGGCTCAGGAGAGGCTCCCAGAACCCAGGCTTCTGCCTGAGCTGGAACGTCTACACTGCAGCTTCATAGCTGCACAGGCCAAGCCCTGCGAGCCCTAGTCAGCTGACATGGGCCAGCCATGGATATCTTATTGCAGTGTAGACATACCCCACTGACTCTTCCAGACTTGGCTTTGTCTTCTGAGGTATTGCCTCAGGATGTGAAAGTCCTTCTGGTAAAGACTCTAGCACACAGGAGACCCTGGGCTCAAATAATAAGAACCCTATAATAGTAAGAGAATAACTTGTAAATAAGCTCATGTTACAATAAACACTTAGTGATATTTCTTGATAATGACTTCTGATAAAAAAAAATCTTATTTACATATTAAAAGTTACTTTCTAACCTGCTGAAATAACTGACCACATGTAATGCTGCCACTCTGGAACCTGGTACATGTAATGTGGTATACTGTTTTGGGTGGGGGTGATAGGACAGCTAATATTTATTTGTCATTGCAATGTGATTAAATGTCTTAGTAAACTGGGCGGGGGGAATCGCTGGGGCTGGGTGGAGTGTCATCTGAGGCCGGGTCCACGCTAGAAACTCTTGCTGATATGATGTCAAGAGTGCTTTTTTTAAACAATGTTTTTATACTGGCAAAAGCTCTAGTGTAGATGCAGTTATACCAGGGTTTTTGTTGTTGTTTTTGTCCAGAAAACCAGTATAAGCTGTACCAGCTGAAGAACATTTTTTGCTGGTAGAAATTGCGTCTACCCTAGGTGGGTTGTCTGCCATTATAGCTATACTGGCAAACCTTTTGTAGTGTAGCCTGGACCAAGAGAGGGTCCAGAAACTAGTAACCTCTTAGTTCTGATCTCCGCTTTGATAGCCACTGTATGGCCTACGGCAAGCCAGTGTCACCTTTGTTATCTAGAAACTTGGGCTAATATTTTATACCTTTGTGATACAGGTAGGTATCAGGAGGTTTAATTAATGCATGTTTGTACAGTGCTGTAAAAACACAAAGCACTATGTAAGTTCAAGGTAAGGGTTGGACTGGGTCATGAACTGTGATTTGCTTTCACCATTTCAGGCCTTTACTTTGAGCACTGAAATCTTAAATCCTCGCACTGTGAATACTATACTCATACACTTAAATAGTTAAACTGAGGTGCTCCTTTCCCCTGTAGTGCTTTCCACATAAACGTGTGTGGGTTTTTTTAGGGACTGACTCATGGGATTGGTCCCAGAGTAATTATCCCCCCCCCCCCCCCCCCAATCCTGACTCCCCCCAAAACAAGTTAATGGAGAAAATCTTTATAATGGAATTGTCAAGGAGAGGCTCTCTGAAAGATGGATATGATTTTGTTTAATTGGTCTCTATTTTTGCATGGTAGCAACAACTTTTGTAATATCTTAAGTTTTGAGTGAAAATTGGCTGGTGGTTTTCAGTGAAAAACATGTAGCAAATTATTCTTCTGTCTTAATGCTCCATTCTGAAGGTTTGCACATTTTGTTGTTTTGTTCATTGCCTAGCAGAGCTCCTGTGTGTGTAGACAAGTATTCTGCTAGTGCAGTATTCTGTTCTCTCATGCAGTAATTATGGGCTCATGTATGGGGATGACGCACACCTAATCCAGGGTTGCTACTAGTTGCACAGTTGTTCATTGGGGAACACTTTTTACCTCAAGGAACACGTCCAGGTACATAATCTTAATGGCTTTATTTCTGCAACCTAATATTCATAACACAAGGAGAGACACTGGCTACTACTGTTGCTATAACCAAGGATCTAAATTGTAGATACCTAGAATCAGTACGTCAGCCTCCTATTCCTGTTTAGAGCAGTGAGGGAAATCCATGCTCACCTGTGGAAGAAGAACTTTACTAATGCTAACTTTCTTTTATTAAAAGGAGGATGTATGAAAAATTAGAGCAGCAATAGATGCAGAGATGGTAATATCTTGTGGAATGGATTGTCGTGCCTTATGGTGGGTTGGAGAATACCACTTGTGCGGCACAGACCCTACACGGTTCTACGATGTAAAATTTTGCTTGTAAGAGAGAGATTTTTGATAACCACAGTAATATTTTACTTTTTTTTATATAATGGCAATGCATCAAGGTAAAGGATGGGCTAGTAGATTTTTTTTCTTTGGACCTGAGCTGGTAAATGTTACATAAATTATTAAACCACTGATAAACCATAGCATTGCTTTTAAAAATGATTCATATGAAACGTATTGCTCATACTTTAAAAGTAAATTTTGTGTCAAATGTATGTCAAGCAAAGGTTGTTTTTCTTTAACTGATCATATGGGAGCTTACATTGAACACTTGTCTGGAGTGTTGGAGTGGTATTGGTAGGGGCTCTCCACACATGCTTGGCCCATTGCTGGGTTGGTTGGAGTTCTGTTTCAAGGCATGGGCATGTTTCCTGCTCCAGAAGACGGAAGTAACAGATTTCCCTGCACCCCCATTGCACACTCCTAAAAAGAGTGTTGGCTTTCATCCACCCAAAAGCAGACATACAAAAAATCACCATAATGGTGGCAATCAGGCTTCATCGTGTCTGTCCCATTTTTCACACACTCCTCCCCAAGCAGTGATGGTGGCACTGAAACTGTCTCTGCAGACTTGGCTAGATATCATTTCATCAGTTAAATCTCTGTTGGAATTTGGAAGTTTTCATTAGAACCATAAGGGCTTCACTTTGTAAACTTAGATTCTGCAGAACTTGATGTCAGTCAACCAGGAAAAATTCATACCCATCCTGAGCAAGTAGAGTTTTCAAGCCCTGCACATCAGTACTGTCCGCATCGTGGCTGTCTGCACTTGTGTAGATAAATAGCTGTGCCATCATTTCTGAATCCCTGGAGCTGCAAATACAGTATGAAGACTGCCTCATCTGTGGTCATTCCCATTTGCTCTCCTGAATTTAGTCACACTCCTCCATGCTTTGAAGCAGGCCACCGCATCAAGGTCACAGAACAATAGTTGATTTAAAGAGGATGCACTTGGGTGAACTTGATGCTAAAGTTGAGGTTTTGTAAATAATTTTTTACAAAGCCTAGCATCAGTAGAAATGTCCCCAAAGACTTCATAACACTTCCAGTAGAAACTACCTTTTATTAAATGAATAAAAATTTATTGCAATATTTGCAGTCCAGACTTTGCAACACCTTGTTAATATAGGACAAAGTGACACTGACACAAATAAAATGAGTTCATTTTTCATTAGCCACTCTGAAAGTGCCACCAAAAAAAAAAAAGAAAGCATAAGCGGTTAAATCATTTAAAAAATTCTTCCAGGTCTAATACCTAAGTTATTAGCACCTTAAGTTAAGGGAATCTGTTTAAGTATTAATTTAACCTAGCCATGTCCCTTTGAAAACAACGAAGCCAGATCACTGAAGTTGTAGCCATGGTTGCTGTTAATAAACATTTAAGCTCTCATTTGTATAGCCTAGTTGGAACAGAGTACTTACTAGATATGTCATCTGTAGAGTTTAAGTAGGATTTTAGTATCCGGTCATAGATCCTCAAACTCATGTTTGCAGATTGTCCAGTTGTTTGCCGTCAGAGTTCAGATGTTCATGTTGTTCGAGGGTATCATTCATTTGGTTTCTTAACTGACGCTACTGAATTTAAATGTTCCCCTCTAATTTGATGTCATATTAGTTTTTAGGATGGAAAAACTTGAAATGGGTTTGATGTTGCTGTGCAAAATGATATGAGTATATATCACTTCATGTAGAATCACTTTCAAATGGGAAATTATGTACAGGACAAAACCAGATTCTGAATTCAACATTTGGATATAAATGCAAAAGAGAGAATGCAAGGAGCGTGAGGGAGATCCTAGTAGGTTTAATTGATATTTATGGATTTTTCCAGGTTTAAAAATTTGTTACTTCTGAATTATTTACATATATAGTTGAAAGTGGTCTTGATTCTAGAAATATTAGGTTCTAATTTAAATCTAAATGAAGATTTCACCTATTCTACAAATTTTAAAGAAGTGATGAGAACATCACGGTTATAATATCTATTAGCAAACAGTTACAATGTTAGTACTGTCAATGTCTAGCAGGAAAAAGGAGTGAGTGGTGTCACAGGTGACTAGAGAGGTCACGTCCCTAATGGGTGGAATCAACTATTATTGAATGTTGAAGAGGGAGTGTGTGTGGGGGCTGGGGGTGGGGAGGGGGTTGTTGTGTTCCTGAGTTTCCTAGAATTTGGAAACTTCTAGAATATGGGCAGGGCACCTAATCCCATAGTTTGCATAAAGCTTCTTTCTTTTCAGTCTTCAATACTGAATTCACGAGGTGCCTGTTTCTCTTTCTAAATGTGGTGAACATGAAAGCTGCGACTAGGTAATTAGTGTTCAGGATTTACCAAACATCCAGACAAGAATTTCCCTTGCTCAACATGTCTGAAGTTTTAAGACGGTTGTAGGAAATATGTAATTTAATAGATTGAAAAAGCAAAACCAGGTAACTTTCTTAAAGAAAAATTAACATTGCCGAGTTAAGTAGCAAGGTCGTAAGAAAAGTTCATTGCTGAAAGTGCAGAAAATCTATTTTTCCAGTTTCTTTAAGATTTAATGTCAAAGTTTCATTCAGAGTCTATTGAAGTACAATTGGATCACTGTTAAATATGATCATTCAAATAATGCATTGCCATTATCATTGACATGTAGCTATGAGGGTCATGAAGTCCCTGTTCTAGGCCTTCCAGAAGCGCTTGAACATCACCTTCATTCACTAGTAGTCTCTGTTAGTCTTTGATGCACACACAATTGCCCAGATCATCTTGTAATTATACCACAAAAAATCAACTGAAAGGCAAAGACTTTCCTTCTTGACTGGTGAGCTGCCTTTCTCATACATGACCATAATTATCATCTTAAAATGTTGCCTTCCCCACTTCATCTCCTTATGGATGTCCAGCTGCTAGTTTAAATTCAGTGTGGCCAAAACAAAGTGCTTAATCTTTCCTTCTCAGTTCTCCGCCTCCCTCCTGTCTTAGTTGCTGTGGTCAGTAACTACCATCGTCCCTATTGCTCAGGCCCATAAACCTGTGTTGTCTTCTGGCTCTGTCCTCTCTCTAGATACACCTATCCAGGCAGTGTCAGAATCTTACTGCTGCTTCAGGCACAACATTTCGGTGATCCGGCCTTCCACGTTTTGAAAACTCTCATCCAGGCTCTCATCAGCTCATGTCTCAAATACTGCAACTTTCTCCTCTCTGATAAATGCGATCTCTGCCCCAGTTATTTCCATTCCAAACACTGCTGAAAAGCAAATTTGAAAAGACCAGAACTTCTGACGAACCCAAATCAGCCAGGTGTAATTGAGACATTGATCCCTGTTTACATTGCAACAGCGATACCAACCTGCATTGCTTATTTGTCAGATTTTTCTAACCAGCACTTTCACTCTGACTCATGTCTCCACTCTTCATGACATGAGAGCCACCTGTAAAAAATCTGCAAAGTCAGTGGTGTTTTTCAGATCTCACCTGTGTCAGTTTGCCTACAAAACACTTGACCATGTCTGAGCAGTTGGTGTGCTGTGACAATTGCATGTCATCTCAGTCTTAGGCCATCTTGCCCATTTCTGTTGTATTTATCTGTTTTTTATGATCTTATGCTTGGATCTGTTAGGTCTGGATGGGGCCTAGAACATTAGGGGCTAGGGCCTGAAGATGATACTGCAATCAAAATAATTAAAACTTGAACAGGATGTTAACAAATGAGGGTGGCAACTTTCTTGTCAGTGTAGTACGAAATAAACAATTTAAAGAAATGATTCATAGAATCATAGAATTCAAGATCAGAAGGGACCATTATGATCATCTAGTCTGACCTCCTGCAAGATGCAGGCCACATAAGCTGATCCCCCCACTCCTTTAGCAAGCTGATCCCCCCACTCCTTTACCAGATTCATTGGTCTGTCCTGGCTTTGGAATCTTTGACATCTAGAGTGACCTCTTCTATAACATAGAACTTCCCCAGAATAATTCCTAGAACAGACCTTTTAGAAAAACATCCAATCCTGATTTAAAAATTGTCAGTGATGGAGAATGCGCCATGGCCCTTGGTAAATTGTTTTAGTGGTTAATATCTCTCATTGTTAAAAATGTGTGCCGTATTTCCAGTCTGAATTTGTCTGGCTTCAACTTCCAGCCATTGGATCATGTTATACCTTTCTCTGCTATATTGAAAAGCCCATTATTAAATACAGTACTTATTCCCCATGTAGGTCCTTACAGATTGTAATCATGTCGCCCCTTAACCTGCTCTTTGTTAAGCTAGATTGAGCTCCTTGAATTTATCAGCATAAGGCATGTTTTCTAATCCTTTAATCGCTCTCGTGGTTCTTCTCCAAATCCTCTCCTCTTTGTATTGTGGGCACCAGAACTGGACGTAGTATTCCAGTAGAGTTTGCATCAGTGCCAAATACAGAGGTAAAATAACCTCTCCTACCCAAAATACCCTGTGTATACATCCCAGGCTCGCATTAGCTCTTTTGGCCTCAGCATCATATACAGAGCTCATGTTCAACCAATTATCCACCACAACCCCCAAATCTTTTTCGGAGTCACTGCTCCCCGTCCTGTAAGTATGGCCTACATTCTTTGTTCCTAAATGTATACATTTACACTTAGACATACAAAAATGGATATTGTTTGTTTGTGTCCAGTTTTTACCAAGCGATCTAGATAGCTCTGAATGAGTGACCTCTCCTCTTCAATATTTGCCACCCCTTATTTTTTGTGTCATCTGCAAACTTTGTCAGTGATTTTGTTTTCTTCCAGGTCATTGATAAAAATGTTAAATAGCATAGGTCCCTGCGGGAGTACACTGGAAACAAACCTGCTTGATGATGATTCCCTGTTTACAGTTTCATTTTGAGATCTATCAGTTAGCTAGTTTTTAATCCATTTAATGTGTGCCATGTTAATTTTATATCAGTCTAGTTTTTTAATCAAAATGTCATGCAGTACCAAGTCAAAGTATATTACATCAACACTATTACCTTATCAACCAAATGTTGATTTGTGTTAATTATATTACCTTCCTTTAACTCTTTATTAATCGAGTCCATCACCCATTCCCTTATTTTTCCTGGGATTGATGTCAGACTGAAGCCTATAGTTACCTGGGTCATTTTGTTTACTCCTTTAAAAAAAATTGGCACTATGTCCTGGGTGTGCACTGAACGGACCTAACTTGTAGGTCTTTTACTTGATTCGGCAAGTGGGGCTAATACAATAAAAAAATTAGAACAAAAAGAAAAATTGCTTGACATTAATGTGAGATGTTGGTTGAAAATGAAGAAAAATGAGTGTATGATAACTACAAGCATCTGTACAAAGAAAATTGTGTTCCTATTTTGAATTCTGAGGTATGACTAACTATCTCATGCTCTAGGCACTTCTGCTATTCATTAAAAGAACAACTGATCAAATAGCAAATCCAGCAGCTAATCCACCAGCAGTTCTCAACAAAACTCCCACCTTTCATAGATGAAGACGACCAAGCTTTCTAGCTTACACAGAGCTCTTCTTCCAGTTACTTGCTTTGTTCAGGGGCAATACCTTTTGTAAGTTAGCAGAACAAGAATAACAACAGCATCCCATCACTTTAATAGGAAACTGTTACCGTGGGGCAAATGGTAAGGAAAAATATCAGTTTTTGCTTATCTTGTCTGTATGCTTCTTGCATCAGCAAATGCTGAAGGAATCTTAATCTGTCCATAGAAAAGGCTGAAATCAGTAGAAATGCAGATTGAGGGCTGCAGGCAAAACTTGTCAGCTGCAATTTTGATGGTGCTTCAGTTAGGATGTAGGCAAAAGGTGGAGGCCTACTGCAGAAGAAACACAATCACAACATTTGTGTTAGACCTTGTGATGACCATAAAGTAAATATTTTGGACGTTTGAGCATAAGTAGCTAAGGCTAGTAATCATTTGCGTTAAATAAATAAGACACACTTTTCAAGATAAATACAAGATCTGAATGTGTATCACATCTTATTCTTGATATTTGGGGAGTTGAAAATCAGGTCGTTAATCGTCCAAAGGATCATTGTTACATACATTTAGAGTTCATATGTAGATTATGAGAAGTCTTGTTTGACACTTTGCTTTTGTGGAGCTGTAAACCTGATTTAGCATAATTCAAGACATAAGTAAAGATATGGAAACAGACTTAATTCATCCATGTAACCTTTTAAATACCTGTTAAAATCATGGCTTTCATATTTCCTTTTAGAGAGACAAGGTTGGTGAGATAATATCTTTTATTGTACCAATGTCTGTTGGTGAGAGAGACAAGCTTTTGAGCTCCACAGATCTCTTCTCAGGTCTGGGAAAGGTACTTAGAGCAATGTTTCTCAAATGCGGCCACCAGGGACTTCTCATGCAGCCATGAAAGCCTGGTGATGGGGTGCAGGGGACAGTGCATTAGCCCCTCCCCCTCCCTCCCTGTTGCTCCTGGATGTGCCTCTGGAGACAGATGGGGCCCTTCTGCCCCCCACCCCCAATCGCCCCAGGACACTGCTGCCTTCCTGGCCCCACATCCATCCCCTCCATGGTCCCAGGACACTGCTGCCTTCCTGGCCTCACATCCATCCTCCCATCACCCTGGGCCCCCACTGCCTCCCCCGGCCCCTCATCCATCGCCTCTGGCCCCAGCTGCCTCCTTTTCGACCCCCATTCTCCCCCCCCCCCCAATCTAGGGCTGGTCCTGGGGCTTACTAGCTATCTGGAAGGCTGTGAAAAGTGATACCTGTATGTTGGTTAATATAATTTTTCACAGCCTCCCAGATAGCTACTAAGTTTGCTGTGAAAAGTGATATTAACAAATATACACACATCACTTTTCACAGTATTATTTTTATTATTGAGTCTGACAAAAAAACCCTACATATATAAATTACAATGATTTGGATCCTTGCATCCGAAGAAGTGGGTATTCACCCGCGAAAGCTCATGCTGCAAAACGTCTGTTAGTCTATAAGGTGCCACAGGATTCTTTGCTGCTTTTAATGATTTGGATGTGTATCTGCATATTTAATTGTTTTTCTTAAAGTAGTAAAGTATTTTAGGGAAAAGTGTGAGTGTGGCCACCAGCGAGATTTGGTGGCCACACTGAGGCCACCAAAAAAATGTGTTGTGAGAACCCTTGATTTAGTGTGTCACATCTTAAATACAAGGTAGAACAATTGTTAGCACAGTGGTCCCCAACGCAGTGCCAGCGAGCGCCGGGGCATCTATCTGCACCCACGTACTGGCTGGCGGACAAGCATCCGCCAAAATGCTGCCGAAAAGTGGCAACGTCAAGAGGCGTCGCCGCCAGAAAGCAGCGTCATCAAGAGGCGTCACGGCCAAAATGCCACTGATTTTCGGCGGTGACGCCTCTTGACGTTGCCGCTTCTCGGTGGCATTTCGGGGGATGCTTATCCGCCGGCCACAGTCCTCGGTGGCTTGTCATCCGGTGCCCGCCAGACGAAAAAGGTTGGGGACCACTGGTTAGCATAAGTAGTTAAGACATATTTCAAAGAGACCTTTCAAGGTGAATTGGCCTGTTAACACTCCTCCCGTTATAGGAGGCAAAGGGGGGTGGAGAGCAGCAATAGATAAGGCTACATTTTAGTCATGTTTTTTTTTAGTAAAAGTCGGGGCTCGGGCAGTAAACAAAAATTCACAGCCCGTGACCTGTCCATGACTTATACTATATACCCCTGACTAAATCTTGGGGGTGGGGCAGCCCATGGGTGCTTGGGGGGGGGGGTGCCTGGGGGCACAACGGGTGCTCTGGGGGGGAGCAGCCTGCGACCCCGTGGGGGGGTGTGTGTTGGAGGGGCTGGCAGGCTCCCTGCCTGGCTCCGCACAGCGCCCCAGAAGCAGCGCATATCTCTCCCTCAGCTCCTAGGTGGAGGGATGGTCAGGGAGCTCTGCGTGCTGCTTCTGCCCCAAGCGCTGGCACCACAGCTCCCATTGACTGGGAACAGCGGCCAGTGGGAGCTGCGGGGGTGGTGCCTGCGGGTGGAGGCAGTGCACAGAGCTGTCTGGCTGTTCCTCTGCCTAGGTGCTGAGGAAGGGACATGTCACTGCTTCTGGGGAGCCCCCCCAAGGTAAGCACTGCCCTGAGCCCTCACCCCCTCCCGCACCCCTGCTCTCAGCCCTGAGCCCTCTCCCACATCCAAACACCTGCTGCTGCTGGAGGAGGAGAGCATGGTGGCCCAAGACTGCCCCAGCAGCGGCCAGGACGGCTGGCCCAGGAGCTGCTCAGGCAGTCCCCAGACCAGCCGCCCCGGCTGCTGCAGAAGTCACAGATGTCCCAGAAAGTCACAGAATCCATGACAAACTCGCAGCTTTAATTGTAGATTGTTATAATAAGCCATTAATCCAGCCTCTTTTTTTCAGTCCATGATTTTTAGTGTCTGGCAAAGTTATGAATTTAAGCTCCTAGGCTTGTCTTTAGAAGGTGTTGTGCAAGTTTCCTTTGAGGATGAGGACTGAGAGGTCAGACGTAGGGTGATCATTTTGTGAAAAGTTTTAATCCACAGGTGATGGGGTATTTTTTGTCTTATTGTTTGCCTGTGAGTTCTCTTGAGAGCATGAGGACTGTCTGGTTGCACTCACATAGTTGTTAGGGCAGTTAGTGCACTGAATGAGGTACACTACATATTGTGATAGGCATGTGTAGGGCCCATGGATCTTGAAACGTGTGTTTTTGGAAGTGTTGATCATTGTAGCAGTGGAGATTTGTGTCTGCAGCTTTTGCATCTGTTGTCCTGGAAGGCTCTGGTGCTGTTCACTGACTTAGCAAATGAAATGGATTACCTGTTACCACAGGTAACTGTGAGTAATTCCAAATCCTTGTCAGTGCTCTTCCAAAGTACATCCAATGGCTTTTAAAAAATCCTATTACAAGATTTCATTTGAAGGTGGTCAACACAGAAGGAGCTGCCATCTTGTCATCAGGACTGACTCTCCAAAGTTGTGGCAGCAAACGAAACTCATCAGCTTCTTATGTTTTCTGTTAGCACTACCTGTAAATAAAAAATATTGTGAGATTTAGCAAAGCCAGAAAAGATCCTTGGAGAGATCTTTAAAGATACTGAGCATGCCATTACATGAACTTAATGTAATAGAATTTGTACAAATATGATTTAATGCAAAAATCTCACTACAGATGTTGTTTTAAGTGTAAGGGTGGCATCATTCGAAGACGGTTGGGTTGCCTGGGTGTAGCTGAGGGCATCATTTGGCCTGCAAGCACCTCTTGTAGTGGTGATGATGAGAGAGATTAAAAGAACCCAGCTTGACTGTTGGGGCACGTCTACCTGCAGCTGGCCCATGACCCTCCTACCTCGCAGGATCCTAGCCTGAACCTGGAAGTCTGCAGTACACTCTACCCCGATATAACGCTGTCCTTGGGAGCCAAAAAATCTTACCGCATTATAGTGAAACCGCGTTATATCGAACTTGCTTTGAACTGCTGGAGTGCGCAGCCCCGCCCCCCCGGAGCGCTGCTTTACCGCGTTCTAGCTGAATTCGTGTTGTATCGGGGTGGAGGAGTACTATTAAACAGCCCTGCAGCCCGAGTCAGTTGGCACAGGTCCGGCCACAAGTGTCTAATTGCAGTGTAGACATACTCTCAGAGCCCAGAGTGAATTTGTGTGGTTGGCAGATACAACTTTCCGGTGTAGACGAAACCTATCTGCGTAACTACGTTGGTCAGGGATGTGAAAAAACCCCACACCCACAACCTACGTAGCTATGCCGACATAGCTGCATCTATACTGGGGGTTATGTTGATGGCGTTTCCAGAAATGTCACTTAGTTGTTCAGTGAGGCGGTGTTCCTACACCAATGGAAAAAACCTTTTTGTCGGTGTACACTATGTGTACATTTCAGGGCTGTGCCAGCATAGCTGTGTTGGAAGAGTCTCCATAGTGTAGACATATTCTTAGGAAATGCAGCTTATTTGCAAACAGAGCAGACTTTATACAAAAGTAAACGAGGCAGTTAACAAGGAACCACACTGAGCTTTTTTTTTTTTCCTTCTTCGTGAAGTCATTTTTCGAGGGACAGAACCACAAAGTGCTTGAAAGACTGACTCTTGCTCCATGTCTTACTGCCATGGTTGCAGTCAGCAGAGGCACTTGTGCTGAAGTCCATTCAGTACAAAAGAGAAGGAGCTGCTTGCAGAGCATTTTTCCATTAGAGGCCCTCAACTTTGCATCTATTCTCTCCCACCTCCCTGGTATGAAAACCCAAATCTCATATTGTAGGGACCATTAGCAGTTGCCCAGGCTCTTGAGGGGAGAGGGAGAGTGTTGAGGGGATGGTTTTTATTGAGATTGGGGTGGGGGGGTGGCTTGGAGATATTTAACAGCTGTCGGCTTTCGTTTTGCTGATTGTATTTTTAAATTTTGACAGAGGCACCTAGAGCCGAGGCAAGGCACTTTTATGTATATTGTTATAAATTGAAATAAATAATATCCAAGCAAAGTACTGTAGAGCATTTCTGACTTGCCATCTGGAAGTGGTAAGAATATCTCTTTCAAGCAGTTGACAGTGAAGTCTTACCCTGCTATGTACCTCATAGGCATGTGTTATGAACACTTAAAGAAGATCTTAGAGGTTTCTCACCTTTAAAACTTCCTTTTTATTGGCAATCTGTTTGGCCATGATATTGAGAACTTTGCTCATTGTTCACAGATTGCTACATGGCTTTTTAATCAGGTCAGAACTTCTGCAATAATTCAGTCTCTTTCCTGTGTCCTCCAGCGTGTTTCATCTGTCCACGTAGGTGGGGATAAGTATCAGAGGGGGAGCCGTGTTAGTCTGGATCTGTAGAAGCAGCAAAGAATCCTGTGGCACCTTATAGACTAACAGACGTTTTGCAGCATGAGCTTTCGTGGGTGAATCCCCACTTCTTCGGTGGGGATGTCTCTCCACATTCCTTCCAGTCCCACAGAAAAAAGATAAACTTATTGCTCAGTGGGAAGAGGACTTTGCATAACTGAATAAAACTGTAGAAACTAGAAGGCAGATTTTATTCTTGTGGGGTTCCCCAGCTTGCCTTTTTAGGCTTTGTGTCATTGGGAGTAGTGTTTGGAGTATGAAGAAAGAGAATGTAGTGTTTGGAGTAAAGAGGTTTGTGGCTCACTCCACAAGAGCAGCCTCTACCTTTTCAGCAGAGAGAGAGATGGGTTTCCTTACAGTTTCGTGGCACTAGAGTTGATGTGGGCAGCCTCTGTGGATGCTAACTTCAAAAGCCAAGTCCATGCTGCAGGATGTCCTTTATAAGGTACCTTTCTGGTTTCTGATCTGGAGTGAAATTCCAGAGGTTGCAGTTCCTAGAGTCTGGGTCTGCTGGAGTTCTTATCTGGAAACCTAAATTTCTTCCAAGTCCCCAGACTGAGTGGGATCACCCAGCCAGCTCCTCTCATGGGAGGCAGTGATTCCCCAAGAGCTGTTTTTATTTTCCTGTCAACAGCCACTGATTAGAGGACTCACGCACAGCCTGGACAAATACAGAGAGGCTTTAAAAATATTAACAGATACCATTGTCATGAAACTTCATTTCAAATGGGATGTGCAGTTTGAATGCAGCGGATGAGGAAGATGCATTTTTTTCATTCATCGTATCTAGTTTGTAGTTTTCTAATAACTTTATTTGTAAAGGGCATTTGTGTTTGCAAATCAAGCTAAAGATGAGACTTAGTAAGATTTTTTTGGTATTCAACACATTTTAGCTAGTAATACAACAGCCACGTACTGCAGACTTTCTGCTTTTGATCAGTCTGCAAAACTAGGTGCTGGAGATGGCAAATGTCAGCAAAGTTTACAATAGCTCAGTGTTGGCAGTTCAGTCTCCTGTTCTAATTTCTCATCTGAATCTCCAACAAACTTCAGAACCTATAATGAAAATCTAAGGTTTTGACAGGTTGTCCTACACAAGAAGTTGGAATCTTTAGTTGTTTCTTTATATCCCAGTTCGTGCTCTCCCATAAAGGTATAGAAGGCCATTCTACACCTCTTCTGGACTACAGTTTGTGTTCTGTGATCCATGCCCTTACTGAATGGAGGACTAGCTCTCACAAAGATCCTTTTAAATGCCTAAACTTTTGGTAGGGAGATGCTATAAGCAGTAGGTTCCTGGAAACTTATTGAAAGAGCTTTGTTGTCTCTGCAACTTTGTTATTTTTTAAATGAGGTGTACTTTTTTCAACATTGGATCTAAATCAAAATTTTGATTTGTGAACAAAATTCTAGTGGTATACTTAATTTTGCTTTGTAGTCAATATGCATTCTTCCCCTAGCTTCCTAGAGAAGAAGCATAGCTTAAAAACCTCTTCATAATTTTTTAATTCTAATGAGCCAGTATAAATAGAACAGACTTTATGAAATGTACACTTGGGGGCCGCAGGGTAGCCATTTTTATAGTGCAAACTGTTAGCAGTCCAGCCTTTTATCCATGGAGGTATTTCTGTCATCTGAAACAGCAGTAGAGTCTCTTTCCTGAGAGTTTGAACTTAATTCTAGACTCCTTTCTTCTAGTAAGTTGACACTGTTTGCCTGAATTGCAGAACTCCATAGCTGCCTTTTCTAGTCAGATTAAAAAACTGTTCCTTAGACAGCTATATATTACATTCTTTCTGTCTGTACTATATGCTGTTAATCCTGCCATGGAGGCGTTTAAAACTGACGAGTTTGTGAAAAGCTTATCCTTTTATCCTTCTTGGAAAGCAGATTACTGTACATACAGTAGCTGTGGAAGGGTACAGTAACTAGCTAGTATTGTTGATCCCTTGAGTGACCATGCTTATTTCCCCTCTTGTGCTAGAGCCAGAAATATGAATAAGTGAAATGCTTTCTGAATTCAGCATTGCTCTTACCCGCTCTCTCTTGCAGATTCTTACCGCACTTACCCTTGGACACATTAGCTTGACTGTCTGTTAAATGGTTCCACTAGCCTCACTGTAGTTTAAATAATTATTGTACATTTTACAGTATAGATGAAGTAACTTAAGTATCCAAAGATAAACCCAGACGAATATCAATGCCCTAAAAACTGCTTTTCAAAGCGCTTTGTTATTAACAGAACATATTTTATTTAATTGACTTCGTAACCATTGTCTTTATCCCTTTTTCTCACCCAAGAGCTCCAAACGAGAGTGGAAGCCTCTGGAGGATCGCAGCTGCACAGATATACCATGGCTGTTGCTATTCATCCTCTTTTGTATTGGAATGGTGAGTAAAATAAGAAAGATTCTAAATGTTACTTAGCCACAGATATTTTTCACTCATTGTGAAGAAATCAGATTTTGAGATTAGAAATTTGGTAACGTCAGTCAATGTCTAGTGTATTTTAGCATGGCAGGTATCAGTTACGGAATAAGAACTTGCTTGATTTTGATACATTTTTGTAAAGCAGTGTCACAATGCACAAATCTAGTACTTTCACAGGGTCTCATAATTTGCTTATAGACTCTGTTTTGCCACGGAATTGTGTGCATCAGAATCTAAGCTACTTTTAAAACAAGTTTCTAGTCCTCATGGTTGTGAAGATGTCATGCTACACTTGGCCTTTTTTTTTTTTTTAAGGCTATCATCCTAAGCCTGTATTAAAAATAGCTTTGAGCATAAGGAACTGTTACTTTAATCTCAATAGGCTGTTAGTTCTGAAACATAAAAATGGCAATGTAAACCTCAAAATTGTTGATATCCCTGCTGATAAGTTTAGCAGAGCCATCCAGTTAATACGCTTATTCCACAATCCATACCTTCTTCCGAAGCTACCCCAGGTGTCAAAGCCTCACTGTGTTTTACCTAGATGCCAAAACACTTGGCTTCCTCCTGACAAATGCTATGATGCAGTTAAATGTCAAATTACAAAAAGATGATTGCAGCATAGTGAAAATTCAGTATCTTGTTTTTTGCCTTTTTTGTGTGGAATTAGGGAGGGTTGCTTACATTATTCTAGTCCAACCTGCCACCAGTTAGAGAATAACTATCTTTTTCACATTCCTGGTTTGTGAGATGATGCTCTGTGCCTATGCATCTCAAACTCTTACTGGCTTTATTTTACAACCATGGTGCCCTGCAAGCTCCTAGCTAACTTGCTCTTCAGTTAGCACCCCTTTGGTATTTTTGCGATCCATTGACAAGTTTGATTTTTAAATGACTGTTTAATACAGAAATTCCTAGTTCTGTATATTTATTTGGGGTATTAGATGATACAAATTAGGTACACACAGTTGCATATGCCCGTCTTTGAAAATTAGGTCCCAGATTGTGTTACGTTTCACTCTTTGCTGTTACGTGGTCTGTTGTTGGCCGTGTCCTGCTGATACAACTCCATACACACCTGCAACTGCGAATTTTTCCTTTTGTATGGTGTACTCTCCTACAGCCTTCTTGTCATGCCAATACGGTGTGCGGAGCAATTGTCATATCATCACTGCCTTGGGGAGTTGCAAATAAGTTCAGGTGGTTACATCCACCTTCCCTCACTTTGTGGCTAGATGGGAGTAGAATCCTAAAATAGATGGAGGATCCTGAAACTTCTCTGCTGTAATGTAGAGTCACAGTGTGGAAAACATTAAGAATCTGTGCATTATCCTACATAAAATTCTATTGCTTAAAAGGAATTAGAGCTTTTCATAGAATCATAGAATATCAGGGTTGGAAGGGACCTCAGGAGGTCATCTAGTCCAACCCCCTGCTCAAAGCAGGACCAATTCCCAACTAAATCATCCCAGCCAGGGCTTTGTCAAGCCTGACCGTAAAAACCTCTAAAGAAGGAGATTCCACCACCTCCCTAGGTAACCCATTCCAGTGCTTCACCACTCTCTGAGTGAAAAAGTTTTTCCTAATACCCAACCTAAACCTCCCCCACTGCAACTTGAGACCATTACTCCTTGTTCTGTCATCTTCTACCACTGAGAACAGTCTAGATCCATCCTCTTTGGAACTCCCTTTCAGGTAGTTGAAAGCAGCTATCAAATCCCCCCTGCAGATTAAACAATCCCAGTTCCCTCAGCCTCTCCTCATAAGTCATGTGCTCCAGCCCCCTAATCATTTTTGTTGCCCTCCGCTGGACTCTTTCCAATTTTTCCACATCCTTCTTGTAGTGTGGGGCCCAAAACTGGACACAATACTCCAGATGAGGCCTCACCAATGTCGAATAGAGGGGAATGATCACATCCCTCGATCTGCTGGCAATGCCCCTACTTATACCGCCCAAAATGCCGTTAGCCTTCTTGGCAACAAGGGCACACTGTTGACTCATATCCAGCTTCTCGTCCACTGTAACCCCTAGGTCCTTTTCTGCAGAACTGCTTCCTAGCCATTTGGTCCCTAGTCTGTAACAGTGAATGGGATTCTTCCGTCCTAAGTGCAGGACTCTGCACTTGTCCTTGTTGAACCTCATCAGGTTTCTTTTGGCCCAATCCTCTAATTTGTCTAGGTCCCTCTGTATCCTATCCCTACCCTCCAGCGTATCTACCACTCCTCCAAGTTTAGTGTCATCTGCAAACTTGCTGAGAGTGGTGATGGATTGATGAAATTGACAGTAAGAGCTGCAAATCAGCTTATTACTAGTGATAACCTTTTACTCCTTCTTTGCTCTGACTTGTCCAATGTTAAGTTTATAAATAAGCTAATTTACTATAAGACAGTGACCTGCTCTTCATTTGGAATTTCTCTGTATTCAACTTGTCTCCTTTGGTATTGCACTATGCTGTCTTGCTGTCTAAGGCTTTAAAGCGGTCGACATTTGACTCCTCCACACCCTCCTTCCAATTGCCTTTTCCTTCTCAGTTGATTCTCTTGTGTCCACTTGTAACTCCAGACTCTCTTCTGCACTTGTTTCCTTTGCTTCCCCCCGACTAATTAATTCTCCCACCAGTCTCAAACTTTGGCTTCCCCCTCTTATCTTCTTCCTCTGGCATCGCTGGACACGTGGCGAGACAGCAGAAGGACTGATTTTCTCTGCCCAGGATCTTGCCAGCCTAATTAGTTGTAAAGAGATAATTGATGCTTTCAGGCATGACCTCTTTACAGTGGCCTCTCTGCATTTCCTCCCGACCCCCAAACTTTCCCTTTAATATCCGATTTAAGCTCTTTGAAAGTCCGTCTACAGCCCAGTGAGACCTGGGTCTCTCTTCTCTAAGGCCCTTTTTCCCCCCCCTTTTGCTCCACCATGCTGCTCCTAGCTGTTCCTTTTGTATGCTTCCACTGTTGTTTGTGTTTCTTTTTCTTCCATTTGTCCCCTATATCTGAAATGTCTTGCCTGGTCTGCCCTGCCTCCCCTTCTGCTTAAAATGCACTTACTCCAAATAGGCCTTCTTTCCCTCAGAAGTGTTAACAAGATGTTTGAAAAATCTTACAAGCAAAAATACCCAAAGTATCTGGCAATTAACGAGGTGTATCCCAAACTTCACTAGTCATGCTGCATGTGTTGCTCTCCTTCCCTGCCGTCCTCCCCTTTACAATTGTGTGCTGTCTGCCTAGTTTGTGAGCAGTTCCCCTCAGGAACTTTGTTTTATGCCTGTCTTGTAAAAGCACCTAGCACATTGAGCCTGTTCAGCTAATAAATAATTTTTAGCGCATCTGAATCATATTTTAAATTAGTGTTTGCATTTAAATTCACAACTGTCTGTTGTTCCCCACAGTGGTTCTTTCTCGATTGACTTAGACTTTTCCCTTTTAAATGGAAGGAATTTCAAAGAAGGATGCAAAAAATTGGACTCCTCTGCTCTGAAATAAATGAATTACAACTGCCTCTTCCCCCACGACCAGCTCCAAGGAGAGCATTGTTAAACTGCGTTTCTGACACAGTTGCCATTGAAATCTTTTATCTATTTTTTCCCCAGGGTTTTATTTGTGGCTTTTCAATAGCTACTGGAGCAGCTGCGAGATTGGTTTCAGGATATGACAGTTATGGAAATATCTGTGGACAGAAGAATGTAAAGGTGGATGGAATAGTCAATAGTGGTTTAGACCTCACACAAAAGAAGTGAGTATATGCCTTTTCCAAACTAGTGGATGACTGAACCAGAGTCTGTTCTCAGTTGGAAGTAGATTACAATAAATATTCTGACTCTCTTTTAGTTAATGTGTTTAATTTTTCCTATCTAGTCCTTTCCTGCATTTCTCTTGCTTAAAACCTTCTCTAACAACCAGTAGCCTGCATTTGTGAATGTGCATTGTGGAATTTGTAATATGTATACAAACAAAGTAATTTGGAGTATCGCTTTCTTCTTGGCATCTCATTATATAGTTTGATTGTTGTGTTCAGCCGTTTGGTACAATGGGGCTTTACATACTGACCAACATTTTCAAATGTTCCAGGGTTGAATGAGGAAAGCCAAGAAACCCCTCTGAACAATTCAGAGGACTTTGAAAGCAAAATATCCCTTTAGCTTGTATATCATCGCTACTGCACTGTATTGAGACTATATAACTAATGAAGTTTGAAATAGGACTGCAACAAAGGATAATGAAAAACTAAAAGACCTTATTAACTTCTGGAATAGTCTTGGTTCACCTGTCTTTAGACTAACAAACCACTCAATACATGCAGATTGTTTTGTAAGAACGCTTGACTGAAGGTTTGATTATTTGGAGATAGTATTGGAGTTTTCTTGGCATCTTCATTTGGAAGAGTAATTTAATGTGAAAAGTTAAGAAGACTATCACTTTTTCAGAAGTAATCTGAGTTGGTTATATAAAATCCAGTGACAGTTAAACAATTTATTGATGTAAATCTGTAAAAGTTGTAGGCCTAGTTTTTATGCTTGGGCATCAAGTGGCATTTATCCCTTGGAAACCAAAACATAAATACTTGCCCTTTATTTAATGGAATAAGGACATCTTTCAGATTGTTCTGTGGGGTAAAAATTGCATGTTTTATTTAGAGAATTGAGCAGTACATAGTATTGAATTTAATATTGTTGTAAACTCTTTAAAACTGATTTGATCCTTTCTGATGTTACTTTTAAACGTTCAAAGGAATGAGTAGCATCTTGGACTGAAAGATCTAAAGAGTGGGCTTACAATCCAGGCCAGGTGATAATTCATAGTTCATAAATTTCCTAATTAGCCTCCAGTTCCTTTTTGTAAGGCTGGTAATGATCCTATAAAATCACCTGGTGTTTGAGTTGGCAAGCTGCTACTCATTTCACAAGCAGCTTGTCCTATTTCAAAAAGTAGATGAGCGGGGTGTGTGACTGCATTGGACCACTTTCTCACTAATCAATTAATCATCGGATTTTTTATATCCGAGAACGTTGTGTCCTCAAATCTAATTTCTATCGGCTGTCACGTGGAAGAGTACTTTATTGTATTATCCTTTCCCATAATACAAAGAGACATCTAATGACACTGAAAGGCAGCAAATTAAAAATGATAAAAGGAAATACCGTTTTTTACCTACAGTCTCTCACGATGTATGGAACTCATTGCCACAAGATATCACTGAGGTCAAGAGTTCAACAGAGTTCAGAAAAAGGATCACTCTTGTATGGCTAACGAGAACATCTGATTATGTCACATAGTTAAGAAAAATTAGGTGGCATAAATCATCATTTCTTTCAGAGCATAAGACCACTACTGCTTGCCTGGGGAGAAGAAACTTTCCTTATGGCCAGATTATTCTTGCACAGTTGTCTGAAGCATATGGCACTGTCCAGCACACTAGATTACATAGAGCTGTAGTCTGATCTAATATGACAATTCCTATATATTAGCAAGTGATTTTTTCCCCCTTGTTTTTCACTGTCTTGAAATTGTTTCAAAAAGGGTTCCATCTGATCAGCATCTGTCTCTGTCAGACTGTTCTTGTAGTGTCAGAGGTACAATACATGGGATTACTTCCTACGCTCATCTAAATTTTATAGTAATGCTTTTTACAATCCGGAGAAAATAAGCTTTTTTTTCTTAGCCTCTCTATCATGAACTAAGCCTCGAAGAAAGAGTTTCTTGCTCTAAACTTCCAGGGGATCCCTGAAGATATTTCCATTTGTTGCCTCTTGTAGAGTAATTTTATCTTTAGCCTCCAATCAGAAGCAGACATGTTACATTATCTGTAAACTAGCATTATCTCTTCCTGCTAAATCATAGCAACATGTAGGGAATGTAATGAGGAAGTGAAATTGACCCTATTTGGGGAAGCTTGAGCTATAATGTGGGGGTGGGGGTCCTCTGAGTGATTCGCTGAGTACACATCAGATTCTGAAAGAGTATCCTCAGTTTTGTAGCTTTTTCACAGTCACATCTTTGCACCAAAAATTGACTTTGTCTTTATTACAAAAAGAACACAGCATAGTTTCAATATGCTGTGCTCTGGGAGACAAACCCCATGGAGTGTAGTGAAGACCTGACAGCCAGTTCCAGACCAGTCTGCCTACTCTGAAGAGGTTGCTTGTCTTTTAGAGCTATGCCAGGATTATGGGGTTAAAATTATCTTGATGTGCTGGAGTAATTGGCAAACAAAATTATGAACACATTGACAAGGTACAAGTTGTTCAGATGCCAGTCCTAACTGGTCTTTGACCTGCACGATCTTGCTACTTGGGCAGAATGAAGATACTATAGTACAGCCCGTGGAACCGTCCTGCCTGGCCCCTGAGCTCCCGGCCGGGGAGTCTAGTCCCAGGCCCCTCCCTCACTGTTCCCTCTCCCCCGCAGCCACGCCGCCCCCATGCTCTGGCCCGCCGCTCCCACTGGGCAGTGTGGGGAGTGCAGCTGGCTCTGGCTGGGTGTCACCGCTGCAAGCTCCTGCTGCAGTTAAGGGGGCAGAGAGCGGGCGGGTTGGGTAAGGGAGTGGGTGGTTGTGGGTTGGCAGTCAGAGAGGAGGGGGCGGAGGTTCTGGGGGGGCGGTGAGGGAATGGGGAACAGGGAGGGTTGGGAGTGGGAGTCCCGGGGGGCCTGTCAGGGGGCGGGGATGTGGATAGGGGTAAGGAGGGCGGTCAGGGAGCAGGGAGGGTTGGATATAAGGGGGTGGGATCCCAGGGGGGCTGTCAGGGGGCAGGGGTGTGGATAGGGGTTAGGAGGGCAGTCGGGGACAGGGAGCAGGGGGGGTGGGATCCCAGGGGGGGTAGCTAGGGGCGTGGGGGTCCCGGGAGGAGGTGGTTTGGGCAGTCAGGACAGGGAGCAGGGGGGTTGGATAGGGGGCGGTCAGGGGACAAGGAGCAGGGGGGGTTGGATGGGTCGGGGGATCTGAGGTGGAAGGTCAGGGGGTGGGAAGTGGGAGGGGACAGAGGGGGCGGGGAACAGGCTGTTTGGGGAGGCACAGCCTTCCCTACCCGGCCCGCCATACAGTTGCGCAACCCCGATGTGGCCCTTGGGCCAAAAAGTTTTCCCACCCCTGTTATAGTATATATCCTTCACAAAAACTACAAGAAGAAATACCCTGCTTCAGAGAATTGTCAGCCGGTGACTTTCAAATGCTAGCAAATTCTCTTGATTCCCCAGAAGCAAAAACTTTAATTAATGGGCTCTTTACTCAGTGCATGCAGGTAGCAAATGGGAAATTTGCAGCATACATGCAGAGAAAATATATGAGCTAAATTCTAAATGACCCACCCAGAACTGGTATGAATTGGGTGAACATTTTAATTCATCTCTCCATTATTGCAGTGAAATGCTTGTGGATTGCAGTGAACAGTGGTTCTGTACAGTGCTCATTTAAACGTCTAGAGATGTCTTGAGGGATGACAGAAAATCAATGAAATCTACAAATGTAGGAACATACAAGATGCTCCAAGCCAAGATAGACTTGTATATTGTGCTAGCTTGCTGCACAGTTAAAGGTTAACTGTTTGTGGTTTTAAAATAGAAAAACACAAGATACTGGGAAAACACAACAATATCTTTGCGTCTTCTCACTTTTGTATTTAACTTCTGCTAACTTTTTTTCCACTATGACTGAACAGGCATGGATGGGGCAATCAGGCATTTGCCCAGTAAGCCTATTGGTCATGTGAGGGGACTGTTGATTCTCTCTCCATTTCTTTCCGTGTGTGACTTCATCTTAACTTAAAACCATATAGTTTAGCTCCTGTAGTAGCTCGGAATTTTTTCTTTTCTTTACTCCCTTTTTTTTTTTTTGAAAAGTAGGCACTAAAATACACTCCCCCCTCCCCAAATCAATGTTACCATGATGTAAACTTAAAAGCAATAATAGTCAACGATGAAAAAAGCTACACTTGAAACATTTTTTGTGTTGGTTTAAACGTATACATTTAAGCTTGTTAAATGTATGCCACAGGATATGCCACAGTTCACAGCGAAGTTAACTGCCAAAGTTAACTTGAACTTTCATATTCTGATTTCTGAACATTTAAACCTGTAGCTTTGATATTGCAATTTATCTTTGAATGAAATTTGAGAAAAATTAAAAATGTAGGCATGGGCACTACTGATGAAGAGTTTAAAATTCCACATAGTTACTGGGGTTGGCCAAGAACTGGGCATGTCCACCATTACGTCAGTTTAATCAAGTATTTTTGCCTCTATAAGTAATTCTCCTCCCTCTTTTCATATTTCAGAAGTTATTTTTTTCTATTGGTTCTCAAAAAAGTTATGGATTATGAAAACACTTTACCAAAGATCTTGTAATTTCATTAATCCTGTACATTGGCTGTCTTAAAGCATTGGTACAGTGGTACCAACGAAAAATTTACACATCTAGTATGTATAGGTTTATTATGGTACAATTAATTATTTTCCTATTCCTGCAGTGTAATCTTGAAGTGAGTTGAACCAGCCCAAGTAAGATAAATAATGATCTTTGTTTGTGTGGCTTACTTAACTTGTGTACTTTGGATTACTTGTATCCTTCATGTTTGGAACTATAATTTCACAGTTCTTTAGGCAGAACTGAAATGGGTTCTGTAGTGACTTACCATGGTTCTTCATCGGTGCCAGAGGTCTCTGGGTGCTTAAGATTTCCTCTGACATCTTTCACTGAACCTTTCCCACTCTGTAGCCAAACCTCACCTCAGAAAGGGAAAAGCCATGAAGAAAACAAAGCTCAAACCAGCTTTGTGCTCAGTCAACTAGATGCCATAAGTGGTCATTTAAATAATTAGAAGAGGTGAGTGAACTCTCCCAATCTGCATTGGGAATAGTCAGTTGGATTCAGGTAATCTTTTACAGGGCAGTGTTAATGAGCTCACTGACCTGATTCTACTTAGCCATTAAAAATAGCAGACTCAGGTTCTCAGAACTGACACCTTCTTTCTTCATCTCAGCCAAGATTGCTCCTGGCTACCGGAAAACTGTGATCACAGGAAACAGAGTAGGGTCTCCAGAGGATTTTTTAGACTAGAAGATAAAGAGCTCTTTTAAAAGGGGCTTCAAATCTTTCCCCATTATATTAAGGGCAACGGTAATATCCATAATATCAGCACGTAGAACCCTCTCATTCACCCTACTCCATGTTTCATCCAAGAGACTCTTCAAGAGTACAGACAGGAATTCTAAGCAGCTCAGATCCATTAAATTAACTCTGACTTTCCTTTACAAGAGCCTGTGAAATACTATTTTCTGGTCTGGATCCCTATTCTGCAACAGGCTAGCCTGCCAACAATATGTATCAGAGTTCTGGGATATGCCTCCAGAAACAATCTGTTCATTCCCTCTTGATGTTTAACTATTTGGTTGCATCACCCGAAAAAGCACTCAAACAACTGAATAAAATCATCCCTAACCAGTCTCGTCCAGGAGCACAAAGTGACTTCAAATATTTTGTCACAATTGCAACTTCCAGTAGTATGAGAATCGCCACTCATTTTACTCTGCTAGGACCAGAAAAGTCTTACGAAACACCAGTCAGAGAGGCAACCCTTGAATAAGTTGCTCTTCTGGACACGAGTCATGTCAATTCATGAACTGAAGTCCCTCTTGGAGGAAGACTGAAGAAGTATTTTACTTCAGGTAGGTTTCCTACAGAAGTCGAAGAGCCCCCCCAATTTCAGGAACCCAAGAAGTGACAGTGTTGGACAGCATAGTGAACTTGCGTTGCTTTTCTAATTCCAGAGTCAACCTTTCTACCTTAAGGGCCTGATCCTGTGAAGTGCTGAGTATGACTCACTGAAGTCAGTAGGAACTGAAGGGGGTTCATCACCTCATGAGAAGCACTCCGTAACTCTCAAAAAGTATGATTTAAGGTTGCAAACATGACCATAGTTTCCAGTTTCATTCTGAAGCTGTATTGAAAACTTTGCCTGTCAAACGTACTCTAAACCAAGGAGTACTTTAGTGTTTACGTTATATGTATCTGTTTAATGATATGTTAACAGAATGCTCCTGTGAGGAACGTAGATGACACCATAGAGCTATGCTATACCTGTAAATTACAGGACCAAGCTCAAAATTACAGGATTTTCCTCATAAAATAATCTGTGTAATTTTCCCCTTTCATTGAAACTGTACCTCTCTACTAATAGCAAGAACTCAAACAAAGAGAGTGGACTGTCTCTCCTAACTTGCTCTTGCCAAAGGATTCCCGATTCATTTGTGCTGCTATTGTGTTATTATTCATGGTATAGTATCTGAGTGAAAGCTATTCCCCTCTGGGGGTAAGACTGCCAGGTAGAATGTGAAGTTCAGTTTCCAGTTGTGTCACAGCCCCTAATGTTTGTACAGTATTGGATGGATATAGTATGTAGGGGCAACAGAAATGAAAAAATGATCCAAGGAGTGGAGGATAATACCTAGGGAGACTGAAAGCACTACAGTTTCACTAGGAAAAAGAACATGAGCAGTTTATAAATACATTCAAGTTAATATAAATGATGACAGGGATTGATTCCATTTCAGAAGGTAGGATGTGAAACTAGAAACTGAGAAATTGAGGCTAAATAGTAATAACGTTTGTACATTGAAAATAGAAACGACTACCCAGAGTGAGGCACCATCACTGCATATAGTCAAAATAATGTGAGAAAAGCCAGGAACAGTAGAGAGCCTATGTGCAAAGGGTCAGATTGTATGACACAAGTGATATTTTCTGTTTCCACTATCTGACACTGTGAATTAGACATAGCCTGTTCTGATTATTTAACAATAAACATACACTTGGACATCTTTGCATTTCTCATAGAGGTCTTTTATTAGTAATGTAGTTTCAGAGGTATTACCTTAAGGAGTGGGGTGTAAAACTTACTGAGGATCTAACAATTTTCAGTTCCTCTTCACATTTAGCAAGAAAGTGCTTTTTGTCCTTAACAAAAACAAACCAAAAAAAACCAAGGAATCAAAACCAGTAAAAGTGTTTAAATGGTCTGTAATGGTATTTTTGCTAGTACGCTGGGCTGAAAAGCATTTCAACAGTTGGATCAACTGAAAAATATTTTTGTTAGTGTACTTCATCATGTACCTGTTGCAAAATCATTTGTAACTGTCTCCAAGTGTACTGTGAGATGAAATAGGCTTTCTGAGATCAGAAGAGATTTTTCATCAATGTGTTTAATAGAAATAGTATATGTTCTTAACGTTTTGAGCTCCTGAGTTAGGTTCTGAGATAAGAGATATATAGGAAGGAGATGTTTGCTAGAGAGTTGATAAACAATGCACATTTCACAACTTTGGGTGTTTTTTAAATCATGATGGAGTTCATGGAAAGGAGATATTTTAAAATACTGCACTTACACAGTTTATAGTTACCTGAAATAGCTCAACAATTTTTATGCTTCTAAATAAATACCAAAATGATCTATTCAATATTATGGACTAGTGGTGTGAAAAATCAATTTAAAACAAAAAACTTGAGTTATTTGAGTTACGTACGTTTATTAAAGCATCCTGAGCTTGCTTTTCTTTTCGTTTCTTTTTGTGGTATGCATACAACTTTTCTGTTTTGTTTTGTTTGTCCCCCCCCCCACTTTGTATTTCAGGGGGAAAGACTGGAGATCTTCAAGTTATGTCTCAAACAGGAGTTAACATTCACAGCCTGTTTATAACTGTGGAAGCTCGTTTATAATGGAAGTGCTGAGGCTGTACAAACAATGCCACTTGAATGTACTGAAGTCTGATCAAATGTTTTAGAATATGCCCATTGTACAATATCAGTCTGTACATTCAAAGATCCAACAGTGCATACATTCAACTTCTATTAGTTTCTTTCTGTATGTGCTTATGCCACATTGGTATTGTCCTAAAATAAAGAATCTTGAAATTATTGTTATGGTTGG
The DNA here is from genome assembly GCF_020497125.1 of Mauremys mutica. Classification (NCBI taxonomy): domain Eukaryota; kingdom Metazoa; phylum Chordata; order Testudines; family Geoemydidae; genus Mauremys; species Mauremys mutica. The sequence goes on from NC_059077.1 coordinate 128,243,537, forward strand.
TATTAAATGTTGATGTCTTGGTAGAATTTTTCTGCTAGAAACAAATTTAAGTTTGTCCTTACAATATAAATAATTCAGCCACTTGTTTGTTTTTTTCCTATTGTAGGTATGTGTTCTTTTTGGATCCATGCAACGTAGATCTGGTACATCGGAAGATCAAATCCATTGCCCTGTGTGTAGCAGCTTGCCCAAGGAAAGAGCTAAAGACTTTGGCTGATGTTCAGAAATTTGCGGAAACTAACGGTATGAGGAAAGCACATCCCTTTTTTCCTCTGGAGCCAAATATGTTTGTTTAGTATTCATAGATATAAGAAAGATAAAGATGCCTTAGACGTAGCAGAACTAAAAATGAATTGACAAAACATAAAGGGAAATACCAAGGGGAATAGTCTCTAGTCTTTTTATAAAACTAAAACCTAACCGTAGCCATTTGTCCTGCCCTGTTATCTACATGAATCTCCTTTTTAAAGTTCATTTTCTTAAAGAAGAAAAAAAGGCAAGACCTAACAGGAACTTGACCAAAGGGGTTTTACATTTTATGGACCTGTGCCCCTGCATTCTGGAAGCTGCCTCAAGCTACTGCTCCAGATAGCCGTCCTACACTGCTGAGTCATTCTAGCAAGTATTGGATTGGTGGGATCAGTACTGCTATTGAACTGCACTGGAGCATGGTGTCTGCCAGTGAGTGGGTGGTAATCCTGTTTTCATTCAGTACTGCAGTGCAATTCCCTATTTTTCAACATTCTTATTGTATTTTGTGTGAGGTAAGCATAAGGGAAACTATGCAATTGAATGAAACTGACTCAATTCCTCCTCACCCGAAATGTGCTGCTTTGTTATCCATGGTGACATCAATATCACCCCCTTAAGGCATGCTGGAATAATTATAACAGTGTTAAGCAGTAGTGTAGACAAACCCTCGGATAGGTGACCAACTTTGGGACTTTGAAAGGTGAGGAAGCCAAATGTAAATATTTGGCAAAAATCTCTTCAAATTGTTCTGTCATTCAGCTGTCATTACTATGGTTAGTGGGTTTTTCCTTAGACCTTGGCACTTGATCTTTTTGCACCTCATGGCAAAACACTTCTGCTCATTAGCTGATAGTGACAGTGTTACTGTTTTGAGCACAGAGCAGAGAATTGTTTACCTGGAGCCCTATTTTGGTGAAGGCAAGGAGGTGCTGACTTCCATTAACTCTTCAGTTTCAAGTATCTGAAAGTGGCTTTATTTTATCGTATTAATTTTGGTTCCTCTTATTTTTGTCTTATCTGATGTACAGTGGCCTTCTAGTCCAACTAAACTGAAGGATTCGGTCAGAGAATTTCTTCATCAGAGCCTCTTGAAATATTTAAACGTGGCCACTTAAGCCTAGTATCTTTCTCTTGTCCGTGTGTGACTAGTGTTGTTTTTCAGTGTAAGTCTAACTTGTGCTGGGAAATCAAAATTCCTTTATTATCCTGTGATAACCACAGTATATTCAGCATGACTGACTTTGTCGAACTGAACCAAAGGCTACATGCTTTGCTAAAATTTACTGCATCTTGTGCTAAAGGTGATCCAGGCTAGCCAAAACTCCTTGGCACTTGCTGTTTAAAAGACAAGAGCTTGTCTTGTGAAATGTTTTCAAATTGGCATTAAATGGAATTGCCTTGGTTCTTGTAAACTTAGACCAGGGTATCTGAAGTCTAGCACTTAATGCAGGGAAGTATCAGCCAAAAGTACTCAAGGGCTCTGATCCCTTTTTTCTAATCCATATTCGCTAAGTGTGACCTTGGGCCAGTCATTTTAGGTCTGAGGTAAACGGATTAGAATGCTAATAATGCAGAATTTCAAAATAAAGTAGATGCTGAATCTAAACTGAGCTTTCATGTTGTAAATAAATTAGCACCCCGCTTCCCCCCCAAAAAAAGTATGAAACCAGAGTACAAGATCACTGATGAACACTATGCAAGATTGTGAGAATATAGTTATGGCTTAGAAAGCATGTCATCCCCTGCTGGTACTTCTGTTTAAAACTATATCAACTGTTTAGGATCGAAAGCTTGATTTGGTTAAACTTGTACTTGCTGGAAGTTTACTGCCTGCATTCTAAATGTTGTGATAGTGCTGGTTACAGCTCCATAGTTAAAGTTGAGTTGAGTCTGGGTTAAAGCAAATTGAACCTTTTTCTTAAGTATGAAGAATAGTGTATCCATGCCAAAATTATGGCATCCACTGAATACAGGATATTTCTGAGAATTTGAAAGTAAATCCATTAACTAACCTGGGTTGAAATTAATTTGGAATGGAGCCTTTAAGAAATTTAGTGTTTTGTTTGGTGTTAGACCTTGTAATGTCTCAGATGATCTTCATAATGGAATAACACATTCTTCAAACTTTCTGCATTGGTTTGGTCTCCATTGAAATCCTGTGCACAGGCTACATCTTAAAACTGGATTGTAATTAAGCTAAATTAATGACTGTTGTATTTAGTTAGGATTATATAATATTCCCAGAAAAGAACTAGATTAAGGTGGAGGAAGGTTGGAAATACATATCTGTACATTAAGATAAAAAACATTACAGGGATATCGTAACTATCCCAAAACCAACTCTCAATTTCTTGGGTTTCTAACTTTTCAGATTAAATTTAAAATCCAAACACACTGTGAAAATGCAGTTAAAGGACCCAAACAACCTTAACTCTGCCCTGTAGTGACTCCATGCAGTAATCGTACAGTTACCATGGATGCACATAGTGCTTGTTGGCCAGATTGAATTAAAATAACTTTTTAAAACAATGAAATTTTTTTCATTTTCTTCCTCATCATGTCCCACTGCTCACAAAAAACAGACTTTATATATGCATGTGCTATGAAATCTGGGGTCAAAATTTCTGAAAGTAGGAACCTAAAATTAGCCATATCCATCTAAATAAGTGGCCTGATTTGTCAAAAGTGCTGAGTGTGTGGCATCTAGCATTACCCTTGCTGGGAACTGCTGGCTGTTCAGCACTTAAAATTAGGCCACTAATGACTAAATGTGGATTTAAGAGCCTAGAATTAGGCTTCTATTTTTAAACATCTTGGCCTGGATCTCACTTTCAGAGGTCTGTAGCCAGGCCAATCCAGCAGAGGCCCAGGTAGATGCCATGCCTGGGGCAGTTACTGAAGTAAAAGACTAAAGGAAAAAAGTCTGCTGCAGAGGCTGACACAAATTAAAATAGTAAAGGAAATCAAGCTGATTAGGTCACGTTCAGGCATCTTTTTGAGTTGAGGGTGAGGGTATTGAAGATTTGAGCACAAGCCAAGGGTTACCCCACACTGTATTACACCAGTAGGTTGAAAATTGAACTGAAATGAGGAGAGACACTGAATTAGTCTTATCCGAGTTGGGTTCAAAAGGCCTAATCTGCTGACTTTGTAGAGATTTCTTTGGGGTGGGTTTGAAAGTAAAATGCACATAGGTATTGTGAAGAAATGGGAAGGAGCTGTAGGTAGGGGAAACTATTGCATCAGTGGTTTCTGGTCTGAGCAATAATGGCCTCTTCATGTGTATGCATAATAAAGCACTGCTTTGAAGCACATCACTGGTACCTGCCTTCAAAACAGATTTGGTATGTGTTGGAGATAATGTGGAGTGAATTGTATATTTTCTCCATATTTTTGTGGAAATGTGCAATGGTTAAAAAATGTTGGTTTTCACTCCTGAAAACTGTTACGGAAATCACAGCCAAGGAATTATTATTGAAGCTCCTGGTTGTGCTGTTAGGTTTCCTAGTTAAAGGCATGTTGCCAAGGAGAAACAGATTGTACACCACTTGGTTTCTGCCAGACCCCATATAGCCTAAAGCCATTATTTGAATATAAGTACAATTTTGAATGGCTGCAATAGATACAACTGATGTTTTGGTTTGATTGTTTATGGTTGAGTAGTACTGCATGGAGGTCTTGGGGGCACTCCTCCACAGTAGTCTAAAACTGTCTGCATCTGTCAGCACTGTCTGGTACACTTACATTGAAAACAGAAACAAGTCTTTTAAAAAAAAAAATCACAAAACATGTTTGCGTCCCGCTCCTGGGAGTGGGAGTATAACCAGTGAACCTTTCTCCCAGGATTGTGCTTGCATCAATGACTCTGTATTGCAAATAAAGTAAGCTAAAAAGCCGCACTCATTTTTAAGCTCCATTAGAAATCTGTGGGAGTGAGGGAGGTGGGAGGAGAGAGAATTGCTGTGTACCAAAGGGAAAGGAAATCAGTAATATTTGCTTTCAAGCTTCTATCTGCTGATAAAGAATGGTGAACAGAAAAGACAAAAGGGCTCGGGCAGCATTCTTCCTTTTTTTAAATAAAGGATTGCAGCTGACCATAAAAATACATCTTTAAGGCTTCTCTGACTCACTGTAGGATAGATAAATATTTCTTAATCTCATTCTTGAATCCAGTTAGTTGCTGTGGCAACCATGATTTGATATCTCTGCTATTCCTCCTTTGCAGTCTTATAGATATTTATATATCTGGAGACCTTTATAAAGATGTAAATAATGTCTTGTTCCTTGGAACTCTCTTGTAGGCTCTAGAGAATACTCCCTTCTTTAGTCTGAATCCCAGAACTATTTAATAGAGAGCTTTAATTTCTCCCTTCCTCTGATGCTTCCTCTTTACTGGCGCCTACTATATGTTCCTGTGAGACAATTAGGAGTTCAAGAAACTCTGAATATCCAACTGCCTATTCTTCCTCCCTTTAAAAGTGTATTGAATGTTTCTGAAAGATGCCAAGTGGCAGTGCTGGTGAATGAAGTCCACTGTATCTGTAAAAAGCGACAGAGTCCTGTGGCACCTTATAGAGTAACAGAAGTATTGGAGCATAAGCTTTCGTGGGTGAATACCCACTTCGTCAGACGCAACTGACATATCTGTAGAGCATAGTAAGCAGTACAGTCTGTTGTCTTCCGCCTTGTCTGTTGCTTCAATCACTACCAGCTGGAACCACCTGTAGTGAGAAGATAGTTCAGTGGCCGTGGCTATTTGATAGTTAACCTCTTCGCTGTTGCCAGTAAGGAGTATCATTTGTGATGGTGAGATCTGTGGTGTTTTCATGTGTGCACCGTTCCTCAGTTCACATAGGCCCCTGAATTAATGTTAGGTGAGAACTCCTTCTGATCACCACTAACCTGGACCAGATTCAAACCAGTGACCTGGAAGTGAAAGTCTCTGTATCTTATTACTGGACTCCTCCCTCATCTGGCCCAGCACCTCTTGATCCCATGACAGAGCATTAAAACCTGTAGTTTCTCTTTCTAGAAGTGAGTGGAAAGTCAAACTGCTTTCCTGCCTCCTCTTAAAAACACACACACAAAACCAGAAATCTCTGGCATATAGGAGGTCTAAATTATGTATGTTCTTAGCGCATACATTCTTAGTAGATTTGTTCCCTGTAGCAGTTTAGCACTTGACTGAGTATTATTGCAAACTGTCAGGTCCAGCAGACACAGAATGAAGAAGAGCTGGTCAGTCTCAATATGTTTCTTTTTCTAATGTCCTTAAACTTTGTGCACTTGCAAGGGCTCAAGAAGGTTGTCTTTGTGAGAACAGCACTTGTGCTCGTCCCCCATAGGAATAATTTGTCTTAATCACATGAGGATCTTCTCCTTGTCCTACAAACCTGTCTCCTTTATACAAAGAGTGGTTGGCAGTGGAACATATCTTACCATGTGAAATAAGCGCTCATGCAAGTTTCTGATTTGGTGGATTCTGGGGCAAATTCCAAAGCCACAGTTTACTGCAGAACTATGCTCTAGTATATGAGGTTTCATTTTTTTTTTAAGTAATGTTACTAGCACTTGTATAGCTAGAGCAGGGAACTGATCCCATTTTTCTTAATTGGCTGTTGACTCTGAAACCTAATGGCAATGCAAATGGCATCCTGGTTAACTGTTTACTGCTGATCATTTTAGTAGACACATTGGTTAGGTTTAGCTGGGCACATAAATATGGGGCAAAAGTGTGAATTTGGAAGGTGGTAGCTGTACATAACTGCTGGGACAATCAAATGAATTAAACCCTGCCCAGAATTTACAAGAGCCTCCAGGCCTACCCATCCGGGTACCAAAAGCCCAGGTTGCCACTATCCAGCTGTTAATGCCTTCAGCTTCCCTCCACCAACCTGTACAGTGCAGACCTGTCAAGAATCCTCCATCTTGAGATTCACTCCATGCACTTGCAAGATCTGTTGTGTTTTTGGTGAGAGACAAACTTCCCCACAAAATAGCCTGTACTCAAGGGAACGGGCACTGAGCTACACGTCCGGAGGCAATAAGATGTTTTCCACTTTGCCTTCTGACTTACTGTTACTATTTCTGCATACTTATAACCGTTGTTAACCAAGGTCTCACACACCTATCTTACAGGCAACTGTCATTCATTTGTTTTTCAGATGAGTGACTCAGAAGGCGCACAGTCTCACTTCAGAGAGAGCTAGGAATAGAATCCCACTCTCTAATATGACAATATAAATCTTTTCCTCTTTCCCACACTACCTTTCAGAAGAGCTAGGCCAGTAACTCAGGCTACCAGTGTGGTTCTGTCTCCCTCTAGAGAAGAAACCATATACGGAAGATCATGAATCTGCTATTTCCTCCATGCTCGTAGTTATGGCCCTTTACTGTTTGAATTAGAGGCTTGGGGGTTTAGATCTAGAGATCCCAGTTTGTTCTTGCAGACAATGCAAACAGGTATATCCTTACATTCCACTAGTCTGTCCAGACTACCACTAAACAGTATTGTTTCCAGAGCCAGGAACAATGCAGAAATACTGATATACCCATCATTTTGCTATCATCTCACAGATAGTTGTATAACTCATCAACAAAGTATATTGTGGTCCTCCAAGCGGATAGCAGCATGATTTTCCCTACGGGATTTACTCCAATAACTGACAGTGGTGTTATACATTCCCAGAAAAAAATTGGAAAACGTTGTTTGAATTTTGTAGAAAAATAAATGTCCCAAGGAGTACAATACTGAAACACCATTCACTAAAGGAATCTTCATTTCTTAAATCACTTCAGTCTGTTGTGGAATATTCAGTCTGTTGCAGTATCATAGAATGCAGAGGGCTGTGTCACATAATTTAGGTGCAGCTTCCTCCAAAGTTTACAAGGTCTTCAATATTTTGCATTCTCCACTGGAAAGAGGCTTTTCGGCACAATGTGTTCCCCTTGTCCTCAAGCTTTTCCAGCATCTTTATGCAATTCATGTTAATTGTGGCAGCATTTTTAAGAGTACTGGAGTTAATAACTGCTTAGTACCTGAATGATCAATCCTAAACAAAACAGAAGGCAGGATTTCAAAGGAAATAATGCTTGCTTTCCAAATCAGAGTTCAGAGCTGGGGTTCTCAGTTTTTCTGGATGTGGGCCACAGTAAAAGGGAAAGCTTATCTCATGGGTCACTTCCCCTCCTGATCATGGTCACATCATAGCTCTCTGGTGACTCGACCAGGTGTTTATGCAGAAAAGTAATGTTAGGAAAGGAGCTAAAAATAAATGCTACGTCTTCAGAATATAATTTAGTAGCAAGGAACAAAGACAGCACTGTGACCAGTAGTCCTGTGGACCACTAGCAAAAACCCAGGACCACTGCATAAGAGAGTATTTTCGTAAGGCTCAGAACAAGTAGAGCTCTCGAATCCATCCTCTGCAAGATGCAGTTTGTTGGCACTTTCCTGATTACATCTCCAAATATAGCACACTCTCATGTGTAGGAAATAATGGATTTGCTGCCTCATGCCTTTGATTATTTTTCAGTTGGATATTTGGATTCCAGTAAGAATGTCCCTAAACCAGTTAGAATTAATGGTGTTTCCGATCAATGTCTTGTTCCAAGTAAGGCTGATCTAGAGAGCTTTTATCTCTTGCAGAATTGGAAGCTCAAACGGTAGCTAAATCCCCAAAATGTTCAGAAAACTGCCACCAGACCAGTGTAGCTCATATACAATCTTTACTAAACCAGGATAGCTCCTTGTGGGACTGGGGAGAGGAAGGCAGAAAGAATCCTCTCCTTTCTTTCTTCTCCAGCAAGCCACGAAGTGCACGGCCACTATTGGAACCCTCTGGCTCGTGGTTCTGTCTGCGTTTCCATCTTGAAAGGACAAGTGTTGGCTCCACCTCCACTCTTCATTAGCCCAAAATGTTCATGCGCAGGGATATGGACAGAGGCCCTGCAGAGATGAGTTTATATGCAAGGGGTTCACCCCACAGTGGCTGTGCTCACTAAATCTGCTGTCACCCCCTTCCGCTGTGAGATCTAGGCCGTTGACGGCAGGGTGCTCTGCAACCAAAGGGAAGGGGACATGGTTTGGTCCTTTAGATATGAGAACATGGGGTTGGGCCCTCTGTTACCTTATAGATCATTGCTAAAAATGAGCAACAGTGGGAAACAAAATTATTAGACTTCAGGCTTGCATGGATAACTACATCATAAATCAATAAATGATTCTCCGTACTCCCTTCCCCGACTCGCATGTCCTGACTTTAGCATCCTTTAAAAGGTTCCTGATATCCGAACTGAAAGAATGTTTCTCCTTGTATTCACAAGGTGTGCTGGGCATGTTGATGGAACCTTTTCCTACTGCTAGCCCTCTTTGGCATGTTTACAACTGTTCATGCTCACATTTAATTCAGAATTTTTATATTTCAGTACAGGTGTTTGGATTAGATAGGCTTTATCGTAGTGCAAAGCTTTCATCCAGAGAGCTCCAAGTGCATTACAAATAAGTTTTGCAACACCTCTTTGAGGTAGGCGGGTGTATTATAGCCACTTTGCAGATAGGTAAGCTGAGGCATAGTGCTTCATCATTACTCCTGGGGCAATTCTGCGCCTCTGCAAATGCTCAGAATTTATGTCCCCCACAGATTTCTTTGCTTCCCTGCAGAAAAATGACTTTCTGATAGGAAAGCAAAGGGAAGCCACAAGAGGGGTCATGCAACCCTCCCTAGCAGTATATTTCAGGTGCCCACGGCAGCCACTAAATAGGTAAATCACTGTGGGGCAAGGGGCAGGACTGGAGAAGATCCGGCTAGTGGCACCTACCCTGAGCTGGACTCAACTGCTAGTCCCGGCTGGGCTGGGGAGGACAGGACTTCCTCTTCCCCACAAGGCATCTGAGGCTGAGTCAGACCCACCCCCAGATTTCTTTCTCTGGGGAAGCTCTGCAAACTCCCTTCTCCCCTCCACCCCTGCTTCCTGCACCCATTGCTCCTCAGCTGCAGGAGGAGGGATTCCCTGGGGAGCTGCTCCCCCATCCACTCAACCGCTGTGCATCCAGACCCCCATATCCAGACCCTCCCACCGAGCCTCACCCCCCCCGATGAACCCCACTACCCCAGCATCTGGACCCCCACACCAGACCTCCCTTCCAAGCTCTGTCCCCTCCCCCCCCACTCAGACCCCTCTCCCTGCTGAGCTCAACCACCTTCACGTGGACCCCCCTACAGAGTCCCATTACTGTTGCACCTAGAACCCCCCAACAAGCCCCTGTGCATCCAGATCTCCCTACCCCTGCACTTGGATCCCCCACTGAGCCACCCACACCCAGAGTGCCCCACACAGAACCCACTCAACCCACAGCTGGATCCCCCACATACTAAGCCCCTCCACACTTGATCCTGCCAGGCTAAGACTGTGTGCCCACACCTGGCATGGAGGGGCAGGGCCCTGAGGTGTTTCTGGGCCAGGCCCGGTCCTTGCACTGGGTCAGGGTTGGGTGCAGCCTCACCGCTAAGTACATGTCCCAGGGGGAGCTGCACAGTGATCTCCCACCTCGGTGCAGCCAGTGGCCTGTGCTCCCTGATGCCAGGCTGGGGCCTCCACAGTTATTTGACAAATAAAATTGGCAGAATTTTAAAATGTTGTGTGCAGAATTTTTTATTTTTTGGTGCAGAATGCCCTCCGGAGTAATTATCTCAATGGCAGGACTGGAACTAGAACTCAGGAGTCCTGATTCTTGATTGCCTATTTCAGCCACCTGACTTTCTTTAATGATCTGCTAAATACAGAGATGGTCGTCTCTTCCTGAAAAATCTAAACCATGCAATTGAGGCTCTTGAGAGTGCGTGGGATACTTGGCACTGGTACTCCCAGGCTCTGCCCCTTCTCTGTACAAACAGAGGACTCCTTTCTGCAGGGGCAGTAAATGGGAGGAGATGCTGCTATGTAGTGCAGTACCAGTAAGCCCAGTTGATGCTGGCTCAGCAGTTTTAAAAACTGTGCTTAAGCATGGTTTGAACTTGATTGTACCCTACCTGGTCTCCAGTATGATTTAACTGGCCCGTGTGTGAAGAGGGATTCAGCTTTGTTAGAGCTGCTGTGCATCCACAGAGTTTGACAATATAAACACAAGAGCACTCCTCTGTACAGGTCTTCAGCTAACTCACCCTTTTACCGCAATAGTGCTTCCTCTCTTTGCTCTCGGTAAAGCACATGGACTGTAGTTTAAAAAGAAAACTGGATAATTTCTTTTCATCGTGGATACGTTTGGCAGAATTTGATTTTTATTTTTGTATAATTTTGATGGATAATATTTGTTTGTATATAAGCAATTTTTTCCCAATATTTAGCAATTTTAAATTTTCACAGTTGTGGGAAAGTAAGGGGGGTCAGACAATAATTATTTACTGACAGTAGGTGATTCAAAAAGTTAAAGCTTTCTAACCATTAAAACACAAATTGTCACCATCACGTCAAAATATACAAAGTAAATATTCTTAAATCAAGCTGAGTTCTCAGGCAGCATTTTCTCACTTTGCCCATCTGTAAATTTTGACTGCTATCGATGGAAATATTTTTTCAGTTTGTGGGTGTACGGTGAAATTAACGTTTACCAATAAAAATCTGTTCCTTCGATGCCTAATCATGGATGTTGTGCCTCTGCAATTTTGATGCATTAAGAATGATTAAGAAACAGTCGGGGGGAGGGAATTATTTCAAGGAGTCTAGTGATTTGTGTCCTTCCTTTAAAAGTGGACTGTGAATTTAGCCTTTCTCTCTTGGATGATCAAAGGTGGAGGATGACCCAGCCATGGATGTAAGGGGCCCATCTAATACAACATACGATGGGCTTGATTCAACATTCCATTACAAAACATTTTCTCTAGTAGTCTCTTGTAACTCTGAAGTCAATGGAGTTTTAGTCGTGTGAAACTAATGTAATGGAGTGAAGAATCAGGACTATTATCCATTTTAAGATGATTTGCTGGACTGGAACAGGAATATTAGATTTTTGATCTTGTAACATTTTTTTCTTTCAACAGGATCAAATTTATGTAGCTATGAACTACTGTCATCTAAGTACACTACAGATTTACAGGCCTCTAAACTTTGTCCTAAGCTCCCAGTTCCAGAGAGGTAAGTTTAACGGTTTCTTATCTAATAGTTCATTTGTCTGAAAAAGATTTCATAAAAATCTCACAAAGAATAGTTTAGGTCACTCTATAACATACCTGTGTTTGTTTTTAGCATGTTAACTCTGTTGGTACAAAGGTCATCTTTAAAGAGACTCTGTCAACATAACACTAAAAAAAACAAAACAAAAAACCCCCAAACCCTACTGTGTTACTAGTGCTATTAAAACTGGGATATTAAAAATGCTATTTGATGTTGCATATTCAGCGTTGTGCTATGTGCTGCAAAGCAGTTTGTTTGCCACCCTGAGGACTGGCTGCATTTTAGCAGTGCTGTTTGTACACAATATATGAAGGGCTTTGGAATGAAAGGTGGTATATGCATATAAAATATTACGTTTGTCATTTATGGTGTTTGCTTCTTGCACTTTACTCAGCCAGTTAAACTCGGTGAGTCTGTTTCATTTGCTGGTTCTCTGTTGCGTCTAAGTTTCCAGGACTGGGATGCTTAAATGGCAGAAAGAAGAAAAAAGACCCAAATCCCTAAAGGCACTCCTATTCATGGATTACCACATTTTGTAAATAAATCGCTCTAGTTTTAATGCTTAAAATTTCAATGAAGAGCTGCCGTGGCTGTTCTTGGTAAAGTCTATGGTAGTGATTGTAACAAAGAGGATGCTGCTGGTATTGGAAGCCCAGCTGTATGTTGCAAGATTAGAGTGCTGCCCAGAAGTACAGGGGCAGTCAGCACTTCAGCTATACAGCAAATTTGGAGTTGTTCAGCAATGCGATTATTTTAGGGCTCAGTCCTGCAAACACTTCTGTGAGTGGTCCCACTGTCTTCAATGAGAGTTCTACAGCGGTGTTTGCGGCTTTGGGCTTCTGTGTTTTAGCTGAAATTGAAGGGGCTTGACAATGCAAACAGTTGTGACCAGGCATAATTCTTACTTCATAAACAACCTCAGTCTGATTAGATCAGGTCAGGCTGTACATTCTCTGCATGGACATGAGTGTTGGCAAAGGGAAAACAGAGAGAAGTCCTGGAGAGGATATGTTGTATCCATTTTAGGACCTGAAGTTTTAAATGTCTTTTGTTTACCTCGGTAACTTATCCAAGTTTTTAAATTGACTATGATAAGCAGCAGCTCAAATGCTGACAATAACATACTTTCTCTGAATCTTTTTTTTTTTCCTGCAGCTCTATCGCCTATGCAACAGACCTAGGCATAGATGCTGTGCTATCTAACTAAAATAAATAAAAATTCCAGTGTTGTTTTGCATACTCAAATGGCTTGTCAGTTTTAATTTTTGCCAGAATTGTATGTACTTTTCTTCCTAAGCATTCCCATGTCATTCAATTGGATTGAATTTTGCTTAATAAGCAAGCACGCAGATAGACTGGAGTGTCACGTCACTTTATAATACAGTGCAAATTCCTGGCAAAATTACTTTTTAAAATAGTCAGAAGGAGCTGTTATGTCAGTGGAGGGTTTCTCCATTTTATTCTACAGTTTTATAAGTTAAAATAAAAATAAAAACATTCATTACATTTTAAAGTTTCCTAAAATTTGATTTAAACCCCCAAAGAAAATGAAAGGAAATACCCAATAGTTTGCCTTTAACTCACATGATTGTGTTTTAGATATTGTGCTAGTGCAGTTATTGGAGTGAACAAGCACATTTTGGAGAAGAAATGAAATGGTCTGAAGGATGGAAAAATAAAATAAACTGCAGGAAGAAGGATGTTGAGGAAAACTCCCAGATGTTCCCTTCCTGGAAGCAGATCCTCAGCTGGTGTAAATTATATCACTCTATTTAAGTCAATGGAATAGCTATGGCAACTTACGTCAGCTGAGAACTGTCCCCTGAAGTTTCCCAGTTGATCAATTCGGAGGTAAAGTGTTCCTCGTGCCCTGCAGAGGAACCTAAAGATCTTGGGGGACTATGACATTTTACCTTTGGCATTCTCTGTCCTTACTCTCTTTGGCTTCCTCACAGCACTGCCAAAGATAACCACGCCCTCCAGCTGTGCCTCCTGGAACCTCTTCCCTGGGCTAGAGAGCAGTTTCATTATATGAAGGTGGTTTTGGAGCAGGGAATCTAGCCAGTTTTCCCCTTCCTTCCTGCCTCTACCTGTTCCAACTCTGCACAGCCCTGGCAGAGGAGCTTCCATTGAGATTGGAGAGAAAAGGAGAGCATACCACAGCAGCAGAATGCTACATTCTGTTGGCTCAGGCTCCCTTACATAAGTTGGCATAGATCAGTTATGGGGACTCTAAATATCTCACATCCACCCTTGTTTTGAGGCCCACCTGATAGAGAACTACTCTGTTCTTAACTCGGCATTCATTTCCTTGTCCGTATCCAGTTAAACTGGGCCCTCAATATAATTTCAATGCAACTGTCATATTTGTGCTTTTTAAAATTTATTTCTCATCATCCCTACTAGGCGGATTCTGCTGATCTTGATCACAATGATTAAGCAGCAGATTATTCTTAGAAGCTTATAATTTCATTTACGTATGTAATGTCCCAAGGTGTTATCAAGGGGTCTTATAAATAGCAGAGGTCACTATGACTAGATTTATTATTTCATTTTTTGTTAAACGAGACACATCACATGCTCATTGAGTCAGAACCACTGAAATAGAAGCAGGTCTCATGCTGGATTCTCAAGAGTTTCATTTATTCAAGAAATGTTGTAATAACCACTGACCTTATTTTTTATTAATTATAACAGTTTGTATTTAACTGTTACACATAAAAACAGGTAACTTAATACATACAGTATAATTGCTACAAGCAAGAGGGATATTTAGCAGTTTAATACAGGAATGCTGTGAGATAAAGGTAAAAAGTATATACTTCTCCAGGTCATATTGCTTCTCATGACTTTTTTAGAATGTCTGTTTTCTCATCAGGATGTAAAAAATGGATTTTTTTTGCACATTTCAAGATAAAAACTGAGCTTTGTCAGAATGATAGCTCTAATTTTCAGTATAAGCCTGTGAAACTTTGTAAGCTTTCTTAAAAATTGGAGTATGTGCTCGAATTAAAAGCTAAATGCAAAGCCCTCTAATTTAAAGTTTTTCAAATTTCATTGCATACATTCTGTGCAGACCTGCAAGATGCTAACACACACCAAAACTAGCTCCATCTTATTAAAAAAGCTGAGGGAATATATAGGCTGCTCTCTAGATGGGAAGGCCATTACTATGGGTTTAATTTGATTTTTAACAGTTCTAACTAAATGTATAACTATTCTGCTTAACTGCTGGCTTTACTACTCACTGAAAGCAGAGTATCAGTATAAGCATCTGCAAATGCATTTACTTAGTCAAGCACAGTTGACTTAAAACCTTATTATTTAGAACGGTCAGTTTCACAAAAGCATGGGAATCTGTTAATTTTCTAATTATGAGGGTGATCATAAAATCCTCCCAAAACTGCACTGAATAATTAGACAATTGTTTTTTTAGTATGTTATCTCCCTCCTCGCTTCTACCTCGCCAAAATAATAATGCATAGAGGGGATATTCTTAAAGCAGATGATTCCTCTAACCCTACACACTTGAAGTGAAGGTTAGAATTTTGGTAAGACTCAAAATTTAAAAAGAGATATCTGGTACAGAAAATCTCTGGCTTCAAAATCACTTCTAAAATAGGAGACTCCCAAAGTGATAGTGTACACAGGTGCTTCATTATACTGAAATCTTGACAATAAGTCAGTAGGAACTGATGGAGAGGAAGGAAAGAATCTGGAGGTTAAAAGAAAACTCTTCAATTTAATGTAAAAATATATTCTAGTCATTGGATTCAATTACAAGCAAGAGTATATTGCTAATAAAAGTGTCTCAAATGTAATGCAAAAGAATAATTAAAAAATAAAATAGACAACCTTGATAGTCTGACATAGTTTAGGGAACAAGAAGATGTAACTCTCCAGCAGGCAGCATTGGGAAAATAAAGTCTCACGTTTGTGCTCTCCTGTATTATCTGCTGGTGAACTGCATCCCAGTGTCTGTTTACTGGAGTGAGCAGTATAATGTAAAATGTCAGTACCCCTTGAGAGGGACTCCAATACCATTCAGTGTAAAAGGAATAATTAAACAATTACAGGCCTCTTCATTGCATTTGTTATAAAACATTTAAATATTTGGCTGAGGTAATGTAAGTAATCACTGTAATTTTCCTCTCCTATGACCAGAATAAGCATAAGAGAGGGAAAGAATAAGAGATCTTTATCATGGCTGTTTGGCAACAGTTGTAAATGGTGACATGTTTTAGACTAATGTATATATATTTGCAACTATAGTACAATAATTCTTGGATTACTTTTTTGCTACAAAAGTGGGTCAGTATTCCATTTTGAAGTCAGTGAAAGGCATTGTTTGAGCTGGTGTACCACCTGACACTTGAATGACAGATGTTTAAGCTGAAATAAGAAAATACTCTTTTGAGAGGCAGAGGGTAATATCCTATTGGAATATGCATGCTGCCTTCTTTACAGAAATACTTGTAAAATTGCATCACTCCTCATTGTGACCATTGTCATTATAGCAGCACCTCTGCATTAAACTCACAGCTCCTTGTTATGGTGTTATGAGGGTGGAGAGTACTGCATCAATTCACCTTTCATTTGTGTGTTGATGTGGCATTTATATTAAGTAGGAGTAATTTTTTTTCTGATTTTTTTTTCTTGTGTCACCAGTGCACCTATTCCATTCTTCCATCGCTGTGCTCCTGTGAACATTTCCTGCTATGCCAAGTTTGCAGAGGCCCTGATCACCTTTGTCAGTGACAGTAGTGTCTTACACAGGCTGATTAGTGGAGTTATGACCAGCAAAGAGATTATAATGGGACTTTGCTTGTTATCACTAGGTAATTGTTTTTCTCATTATTAGCTGTTTCATAGTACTGCGGTAGGAGACTTTTAACATCCTCTAGCCACAACATGAACATAAAACATATACCATAATAAGCCCTCAGGAAACTGTTCAAATGCTTTTTACTCAGTAGCCAAATAACTGTTTCAAAAGAAGTATACATGCACATTCAGTTTTTATTTAAGATGAGGGGAGAGGGGTTGGACATTCTTCAGTGCTCTTGCCACAGCTGTTTAAGTCAACCAGAGGCAGCTCTACTTTCTAATGCTCATCTGGCCCTAAATATGAGAGCGATCTATGGCATTATACTCTCATAACCCTGGGGCTTAGGCTTCTTTTGGTGTGTGTGGCTTAGGTATTTGGGCTGGGATTTTCAAAGGAGCAAAAGGAAGTTAGGTGCAATTGGGTTTGGCTCCTTTGAAACTCCTAACCTTGGTTTTTATGAATGCAAATGTTGTTGCAAATCTGTTACTAAAAGTTGGGAAATTCCCAATTCTGGGCCTTAGGTTTCTTATTGGTCACTGATATCACACCAGAGTGAAGTGATTGTTTTAAACAACCCTGTAAATGAAGGTAAAATTGTGTGCATCCAAATTTATTACATTTTTGATCAGCTGACTTCATTGGATTCTTAGTGTGAGGCCCTTAACCTCTTAAAAAAACCAATCCCTGTTGTTACAGCCATCTGTCTAAAGAGCATGTGGTTAAAGAAAAAGAAATGATGACTGACTACAGGGTGCCACAAAGTCTATAGCAGCACGACTCTGCTATAGCCAATCTGTCTCTGTAGTAGAGAGAGCTAGATCTTGACTGGGGAAAAAAATAAAATGCAAAATCACTTCTTGGAACCAGCTGCAAAGAAACCCACAGAACTCTTTCTTCCATTGCACTCCATGGTAATAATAATGGACCTGCAATAATTTGACCTAAAAGTAACAAGAAAATTAAGAATTTAAGAACTCTATTAGTAGGGCCCTACCACATTCCGGTCCATTTTGGTCAATTTCACGGTTATAGGATTTTTTAAATCGTAAATTTCATGATTTCAGTTATTTAAATGTGAAATTTCACAGTGTTGTAATTGTAGGGCCCTGACCCAAAAAGTAGTTTGAGGTGGGAGAGGTCTCAAGGTTATTGTAAGGGGGAGGGGATGCAGTACTTCTATCCCCACTTCTGCACTGCTGGTGGTGATGGTGCTGCCTTCAGAGCCGGGCAGCTGGAGAGCAATGACTGCTGGTCAGGAGCCCAGTTCTGTAGGCAGAGCAGCCACCAGCTGCAGCGCAGAAGTAAGGATGGCAGGTTATGGTATTGCCACCCTTACTTCTGCGCTGTTGCCTGCAGAGCTGGGCCCTCGGTCAGCAGCCTCCACTCTCCGGCCACCCAACTCTGAAGGCAGCATCGCAGAAGTACGGGTGGCAATACTGCGACCCCCGTAAAATAACCTTGCAACACCCCTGCAACTCCCCTTTGGGTCAGGGCCCCCAATTTGAGAAACCCTGGTCTCCACCATGAAATCTGTATAGTGTAGGATAAAAGCACACAAAAGACCAGATTTCATGGTCCATGGTGCAATTTTCATGGCTGTGAATTTGATAGGGCTCTGTCTAGTAGCAACACTATTAGTGCCAGGTTTTACTGTACATATTTATTGCAAAATTTTATATAAAATGAATGTAGTCCTTTAGGTTAAAGGGGGATAAAAATGTGATTGCTTTCAGATCATTTTTTATGCTCCTTTAATTAAAAAAAATCAGAATGTTAGATTTAGTTCACAAAGAAGACCCCAGTGCCTTTCACTTCAAAATGTAGCTAGTACACACACAATACATGTTAGTGAGTGACAATTTAAGGAGGATTTTTAGCATGCTGTGCCTATATATTGGTGGAACTAATACAATACCCATGCTGGCTCTCTGTGAGGGAGGTAGCTTCCCAAATTATAGGTGCACTCTGAAAACAGATGCAGAAATATTTATGCACCAGTCCAAACGAATGAACTTTGAAGTGGCATGTTGCATATGGTGCCATAATGCCAAGTGCACAAAAACAGGGATTTAAGAGATGAGAAATGGGAAAATAATAAAGATTGGAGGAGGAAATGTGAAAATTGCAAGTAAAAAATTATTGCAGAATCAATAAAATTCATTAAAGTGCCCAATGTGAATAATAAAGATAAAGCACAAAGCAGTAATTTTTTTCCTTGTAACAAACATGACATCTTAAATTACATACATCACAATATCTGCACTTGTTTAGCATGTATGTTTGCATGCGAGTTCTCCTCTGCTGCTCAGAGTTGTGCAGTGTTTTCCCAGCTCATGATATTAAACTCACACTTGTGTCATGTCCTCTTGTTTGTTCTGTCACTGTCTGAATACATCTGTGTGGCTATGTTTAATATATAGTGTACTATGTAAATGCACACATGCTCTTTTTATTTAGCAGAAACAGGAATTGTAGAGGCTACCTGGCTTTCCTTGTGTATTTGTGTAATAAGTTTGAAAGCCATAGGGAGGGGAAATTCCTTTTATAAAAGATTCTACTAATATGCAGTTATCTTTACTGTAGTGAGTTCAATTGAACTTCTCCCCCTTACTCGCGAGAAACACCACCTTCATAGCATGTTCCTGTCTGAAATAATTGCTCTGCTTATTATATTTCTCTCTTCTGCAGTGCTGTCCATGATTTTGATGGTGATAATCAGGTACATTTCAAGAGTACTGGTTTGGATCTTAACAATTCTTGTCGTTTTGGGATCACTTGGTAAGTCTTGTTCATTTCCTTTTTTTTGAGAGCCAAGTTCTGATCTCTCCCGCCCAATCGCAAGGTTCGTCAGCATCCTACTCAGAGCCATGTCTTCTTTTCTGCTTTACATTGACCTGTCTCCGGGTTCCATGGGGAAACTGCTATTTTTCTGGCTAAGGAGGACTGGATTAGATTGAGTCATTGCTGCTCCTTACCCAGCCAGACAATTGCTGCACCTCCTGCTTGGTGAATGAGTACGCACACCGCCATGACAACCTGGAGAATGACACCAGGAATCTATCCAGAATCCTTACGCTGCAGTATAGATCCCTGTGGGGCGGAGCAGCCCCATTCACATTTAGGAGACATCCTTAGGGGCTCCTGAGCTCTGCTCAATACATTTAAGCAGAGGGGAACATGGGTGGTTTTCCATCACTTTTCCTCCTCCTTGCATACCTCCTCCAATCCTGGGGACTACTGGGGGAGCAGGGGGCTAGTTAGGCCCCCCAGAGCAAGTAACAGTAGCCTGAAGCTGTGGGATGAATTAGACATGCTGGCTTTAAGATTCCAGAGATTCCTCTACATCATGTGAATTCCCAGCTGTCCCATTCGGGCTGCTTTCTGGCAGCTTTGATCTACCCCATTAACTTTAAATTTTGTGGAACTGAAGTTTTATATTGTTCATCTTTAATAATGCAGCCAAAATATTGGGTATGGGGGGGGGAGGTTAAATTCGGTGATAGCCATGATTTAAGGTCCCGGGACCTGCCAGAGTTAGAAAAATTTCAGTGGGCCAATATCACTTACCTTTTCTGAACTGTCCCACTGACATATTATTACATGCTGAAAAACTGCAGCGTGTGTGAAGCCCTTAAAAGTTGTGTTTTGTGAGGCACGCTGTTTTGCTTACATCAGTTCATTGTTTTTGAAAGCCCCATGTGGTCGGTGGCAAATCTGGAATGTCCTGAGACCTATCTTTTGAAATGAGTAGAATCAATCAGCTAAGATTTTGGCACTTTAGATAGGCACACTGCAGCTGAGTCTCAGACCCTGAGGGAAGGAGAGGAGAACTGGAGAGAGAAAAGAAATATCAAAAGAAAAAGGTTAATTCATTGGAGGTATGGAATCCCAGATCAAAGGGACGGTTCTGTCTTGGAAAAATGGCTAGAGCTGGAGAGTGAAATCCTGGCCCTATTAAAATCAATGGGAGTTTTGCCACTCCCATTGACTTCGGTAGGGCTGGGATTTCCCCCAGGGAGTTTAATGGGAGACACTTCCCCCTCTTCTCCTTAGACTTTTATTTTTATTTTTCATTTTCCCATCTCAAGTGAGGTGAGCTGGCTCTTCCCGATCACTCCTGCACTTTCTGTGCCTGCATCAGCTCTTCTGGAGGCAGGAACACCTATCTGTGATTTATTTGAGGTGCTGTTTCTGGTATCATGGATTTTCTCCCCTTTCCCCTCTCTCTCTCTCTGTCTCTGTCTCTTGGTTGTTTCCTTTCCTCTTTCCTGGTGGCTCTTCTCTCTGAAGTGTTTACCCTGTCACTTACTCACTTTTCTTTGCTCTTCTTGTTTCTCTACATCCTCTCTGGGGCTCCCTCACTCAGTTCTTCCATTTTAATTTCCCGTACACCTCCCACCACATCATCCTCTGTTCCCTACACCCTTCCAGTCCTCACTGCTCCCATATGACAGGCATTAATCTGTCCTTAGTATGCCTCCCCTGACTAGCGGCTTCACCCTGTTCTCTCTAAAACACATGAAATGAGGGGTGCTGATCCAAGGGGCTGCATGATTTTCAGATGGACCTAGCAGGGGAGGAGCAGTGCAGGGAGAGCACCTGCTTGAGCCAGAGCGCTCCCCCTTCAAAACCCTTCCTTTCAGAGTAGCATCAGCCCACTTGGATATTTTCTATCTGTTTAGAGTGTGCTGTGTTTGACTGATTCCATTCTTTGTGTGTCTGTTCTGAAGAGGGAAATATAGTATTTGTCCTGTCTTTAATTCAAAACATAGGAGGCACAGGAGTACTGTGGTGGCTGTATGCTAAGCAAACAAAGTTTGTCAATGAAACTCTTACTGCTGATCAGCTTCAAGTAGCCAAAGACAATCTTCAGGCCCTCTTGGTCTATGCCATTTCAGCTACTGTCTTCACGGTAAGTGCTTTGTCACTGACAAAATTGTATTCCCTTTTTCTGTCATTCTTGCCATGTTCTTTGGCTTGTCAATGCAAGTTTTGTAATATGTGCATGAAAGATTGAAAGTGCTTCAGAAACAATATCCCGCTCTGTTTGTTGCTGCACTTTCTACTATTAGGCACTGTTCTGGTAGACACACACTCTCCCTTTAAAAGAACAGGAGCACCTTAGAGACTAACAAATTTATTTGAGCATAAGCTTTTGTGGGCTACAGCCCACTTCTTCGGATGCATAGAATGGAACATATAGTGAGGAGATATATATACACATACAAAGAGCATGAAAAGGTGGGAGTTGTCTTACCAACTCTTACCAATTAAGTAAGAGAAAAAAAACTTTTGAAGGGATAATCAAGATAGCCCAGTACAGACAGTTTGATAAGAAGTGTGAGAATACTTACATGGGGAGACAGATTCAATGTTTGTAATGGCTCAACCATTCCCAGTCTCTGTTCAAGCCTAAGTTGATTGTATCTAGTTTGCATATCAATTCGAGTTCAGCAGTTTCTCGTTGGAGTCTGTTTTTGAAGCTTTTCTGTTGCAAAATTGCCACCCTCAGTTCTGTTATTGAATGACCAGACAGGTTAAAGTGTTCTCCTGCTGGTTTCTGAATGTTATGATTCCTGATGTCAGATTTGTGTCCATTTATTCTTTTGCGTAGAGACTGTCCGGTTTGGCCAATGCACATGGCAGAGGGGCATTGCTGGCACATGATGGCATATATCATGTTGGTAGATGTGCAGGTGAATGAGCCCCTGATGGCATGGCTGATGTGATTAGGTCCTATGATGATGTCACTTGAATAGATATGTGGAGAGAGTTGGCATCGGGCTTTGTTGCAAGGATAGGTTTCTGGGTCATTGTTTTTGTTCAGTGGTGTGTGGTTGCTGGTGAGTATTTGCTTCAGGTTGGGGGGGTTGTCTGTAAGCAAGGACAGGTCTGTCTCCCAAGATCTGTGAGAGTGAGGGATCATCTTTCAGGATAGGTTGTAGATCTTTGATGATGCGCTGGAGAGGTTTTAGTTGGGGGCTGAAGGTGATGGCTAGTGGTGTTCTGTTATTTTCTTTGTTGGGCCTGTCTTATAGGAGGTGACTTCTGCGTACTCTTCTGGCTCTGTCAATCTGTTTTTTCACTTCAGCAGGTGGGTATTGTAGTTTTAAGAATGCTTGACAGAGATCTTGTAGGTGCTTGTCTCTGAGGGATTGGAGGAAATGCGGTTGTATCTTAGAGCTTGGCTGTAGACAGTGGATTGTGTGGTGTGTCCTGGATGGAAGCCGGAGGCATGTAGGTAAGTACAGCAGTCAGTAGGTTTCCAGTATAGGGTGGTATTTATGTGACCATCACTTATTAGCACAGTAGTGTCCAGGAAATGGACCGCTTGTGTGGATTGATCTAGGCTGAGGTTGATGGTGGGATGGAAATTATTGAAATCATGGTGGAATTCCTCAGGGGCTTCTTTTCCATGGGTCCAGCAGATGAAGATGTCATCAATGTAGTGCAAGTAGAGTAGGGGCATTAGGAGATGAGAGCTAAGGAAGCGTTGTTCTAAGTCAGCCATAAAAATGTTGGCATACTGCGGGTCTATGCGGGTACCCATAGCAGTGCCGCTGACTTGAAGGTATATATTGCCCCCAAATGTGAACTAGTTGTGGGTGAGGACAAAGTCACAAAGTTCAGCCACCAGGTTTGCTGTGACATTATCGGGGATACTGTTCCTGATGGCTTGTTGTCCATCTTTGTGTGGAATATTGATATAGAGGGCTTCTACATCCGTAGTGGTCAGGATGGTGTTTTCTGCAAGATCACCAACGGATTGTAGTTTCCTCAAGAAGTCAGTGGTGTCTCGAAGATAGCTGGGAGTGCTGGTAGCGTAGGGCCTGAGGAGAGAGTCCACACTCTTCCCTGATGTCAGAAGAATAGATTGTAGGACCTGAACCCACAGCTGGCCTGGGCCATGCTCAGAAGTCTTCCATGCACAGAGCAGCTTCAGGATTGGACCCTTAATCTGTATGTTCACTTGCACTTGGATCCTGTTTGTCAGATAAATCAAACATGCAACGCTGAGATGAGACCTCATAATTTTATTTTAGTTAGTAATACTTGATACAGGTATGCACTGTATTTAAACCTTTTTATAAATTTATCTGACAAGTTCTCCAGGTTCTGTTTCAAAATATGGGGCAAATTCTGCCCTCAGCTACACCTGTGCAATCCAATTGCTTTTACTTGGTTGCACAATGCAGTTGAGTGATAGAATTTGGTCTATAGTCTTGTCAGTCTGAGTGTCAGTTCAAAAAAGTATTTAAAAGGTAGCAGGAGTCACTAAAAGTAGTTTGCATTGATAAATCAATCTCGAAATATTTGATGTAGGATTAAGTCATGTAAACTTGCAGGGCTTCCACAAACTGTTGGAAGTGTGATTAGTTTGCTCTACTTGAAGATCCTGTGTTGTTTACTGCACCTGATGGTCTGCTTTTCATCACCTAAAATGTCAGTTGGAAACTTCTCTCCTCAGGTTATCTTGTTCTTGATAATGTTAATTATGCGCAAGCGAGTAGCTCTCACCATTGCCTTGTTCCACGTGGCTGGCAAAGTTTTCATTCACCTGCCACTGCTAGTCTTCCAGCCCTTTTGGACTTTCTTTGCCCTCATCCTGTTTTGGAGCTACTGGATCATGGTCCTGCTTTTCCTTGGCACTACAGGTATGTGGGCACATGGCTTCTTTTAAGTAAACACTAGTGCTTTCTTATACAGACTTTAGATGTAGTTAAAATTTGAAAATAAGAACTGCTGTGCTCTGGTATATCCCTTTGACTCTGAATACTTTGAATGAGCACAGCGAGTACGTTAGTACTGTGTTCTTGTGCACATCTGTATTGATCATCAGGTGTGAAGTTACCCATTGTTTGGTTCCCTGGAAGTGGCTTTCTACCATTATTGTGCCCCTGTTTGATGCGAGGAAGAGCAGCCGCAGGGCTGCTGTAACATATGCAAGCACTAAGTCTCCAAGGGACTGTCATGCTAGCTGTGACCTGTTTGAACACTGTGTTCTGGCTATGGCATATTCCATATACAGCGGGGGCCCTAGGAAAGGAAGGTGGAGAGTTTATGCTGCCAGCTTTATGCCACTCACAGATTTCCCCATGCCAGAGGAATACTTGGCTATCCTGTTAGGGTAGCTTTCAGACTGGATAGTGTCTCATTGTTGGCTGTCTCATTGATTTGCAGAGTTACAGAAATTAAATGCAAAAAAATCATGTCAATACATCAGTAAAGACATACATTTTTTTAAAAAGTAAGGAAATGTACAATTTCAAAGGAACCCATCAATCTGGTTTTAGCTTCAAAAATTAAACTCAGCACATCTTTTGAAATAATGTCCTTCAATTTAAACCATTATTTAAAATATTCAGAAGTGTTATTTCTGTTCCTTTCTGTGTTTAGAGAGTATTTTGGCTGGACCTGAGAGAAACACCACCAGCCATGCTCAGGTCTGTCCCTGGTCCTTCTTCCCCTTCTCTGTGCACACAACCAGCCACCTGCTGCTTGCAATCTATTCATTTTCATCTCTGCTGCAGCTGTTACTAGTAAACAGTCCCCCTGGTGCAACATCAGCAACCTGATAAAGTGCTGTCAAATACACAAACTAAACAAACAGAATAATAGAGGAAAAGTATTCTGTCGTCTTTGCGTTATGGTGATCTTAGGGGTTACTTATAACAGTCACATGCAGATAAATGTACTTTTCAAGTTAATGGTGTCCTCCTGCAGAAATATTAATATAGCCACTTGCCATAATATTCAACATATATGCAATCTCTTTAACAAAAATAAAAGGATTAGAAAATACTAGAGACATGCAATGTGAATATGCTAATATTACTGTAGGGGCCATAACTCTGGATTTCTTGACTTTTTAAATACATCTCCTATTACAGTAACATTACATTAACAGTTTTTTGCATTTAATTTTCTTCCTTTTCATTGTAGAGCAAAGGGTTAAAAAACCCAGTGATGCTCCTCTAAGGACTTCAGGCAGCACAAGCAATTTAGCCACTACTTAAATTGATCAATGGACATTTCTAAAAGGACGCGTGCATGCACAGAGCATCGCTCAAAACGCAAATGCACAGTAGCCAATTTTCTGTTGTTTGTGACAGTCTTAGGACTGGTCTGCACTAGACAGTTAGATCCACCCAGCTACCTTGCTCGGGGGTGTGAAAAATCCACATGCCTGAGTGACATAATTAAACCAACCTAAGTCCCTGTGTAGACAGTGCTTTCATCGACCTAGCTACTTCCTCTCAGGGAGGTGAATTTACTACGGAAATCGTTGTAGGAAGTATCTACACTGAAGTGCTATAGCTGTGCTGCTGTAGCATTTTATGTGTAGACATCGCCTTAGCAGGGGACATGCTCCGCAGTAATGTGGACTTTACACACCCAGTTTCAAGATAAAGGCCTAGAGGTTCACCTGAGCCCCATAGATGTTGCTGGGGCTCAGTAGAGGTACAAGGGTTTGCCTGACTAGAGGAGTTTCTAGGATTGGGGCCTAAAAGTTTCACTGATTTTAGTTAGTTCTGTACAAAACAGTGGCAATAACTTTTCAAAATGGGAAATGTGTATTTCTCAGAAAGTTATAAGCATCTGGGGGAAGGGGGTTTAATGGAACTTGACATCTGAAATGGTGTGTCCCCTACTTCACAAATGCTCTAATACAATATAGTAATTTTAACACTTTTTAGATCGTATAACTATTTCAGCCTAACTATGGAAAAATATTTGGGATTTTTGGGCCCTGTCTTTAACAAGGGACAGAGCTAATGAAATTTGTTCTTGGTTTTGTTTGTTTTACTGCTATAAGTTTTTAAATTGAATTATGAGATGTGATGTTTGTTATCCGGGGAAACAGTGAATCACAATATTTTTCTTGTGCTTGAAAATGGTTGAGGACCCAATTCTGCATTTTGAGCTGTTCGGGTCGCACAGCATGCAGACCCAATTGCATCAGCAGGGCCAAAGTTTGGGCTTTAATAATAAAAAGCTTTGCTCAGTTTTAATTGTTGGTAACCTCAGCCCTGGTCCTGAATGTGCCTAATTTTATTTACTGTGAGTTGTCCCATTGATATCAACGGGACAAAGTGTTTTGTATTAAAGTTAAGCAAATATTGACGTCTTTGCAGAAACAAGGCCATACATACTATATATCAGTATTTCCCAAACTACTGAAAGCCAAAATGTATAACATTTCTAAAAATGAGTCAGAAGAAACTTGTTTTTCCAAATAGTAATTCACTAGAACAAAATTATTTTGGTAGTGGTGTTTGACTTCCAAGATTCATACAAATCTGAAACCATTCATATAAGAGATCTAGTGCAAACCTAAGTGAAAACGCTAATGGCTTTCAAATTGGATCTGTTTTATGCACCTGTTATGTCCATTCTCTGTATTTTTCTGAACCTCTTCTGCTGTTCACATCATTTTGATGGGTGAGATGGACTTCCACAGTGAGTGCTAATGCTTTTTGAAATAGAGCATCCATCGCCTGAGGAAATCCTGACACAATGTCAGTGAGCTTATGTGAAAGTGCTACTTAGATCAGACAAGTCTATTGGGTTTTAAAATATGTATAAAATTATCTGGGAAAAATCTTCTCTTCTCAAACGCTGCGAACATTCTAGCAAATAGATTCTGTTGTTCAAATATAGACAAAACACACATATAAACACTTACACCATCAAGAAATAGGTGACCATTAATGTTGTTTGAGCCGAACTAAAAAAAATACAAATTATGATCTTTAAATAAATTTCCTCAATTTTTGCAAACTATGGATCTGAAGGGAGGGTGGCAGAAAATTCAGAATGACTTAGGTTTCCTTCCATTACATTTTGGCAAAAGAAATAATTCTGCTTCATCTTTTTTTTCAAATTGCCACATAGCTAACAATTTTTTACTTTTTTTTTTAAGTTGGATGTTGAGTGTGCTCTGGAGAATTTTAAAATCCTTTCTCTGCATAATTATTAACAGTAATTACTATTTTTGCTGGCTGAACCAGCAATATTATCTCCATTATCAACTGTCCAGCTACACTGATGTTAACACTTTATTAGGAGACAGAGCTGTCACTCTTGAAATGATTGAGAGTTATTAGCTGAATTACAAACGATTCCTTCTTTCTAAGTTGATATTGGCTATCTGCCTTCTTTCTCTGATTTGTTCCTAGGTAGCCCTGTCCTAAACGAACAAGGGTTTGTGGAATTCCGGGTTTTGGGCCCTCTACGATACATGTGGTGGTACCATGTGGTAGGGCTGATCTGGATCAGTGAATTTATTCTAGCATGTCAACAGATGACTGTAGCTGGGGCTGTTGTGACATACTATTTCACAAGGTGAGAACTTTTCAGACAGCTTTTTCTGAAGTGACCTAGTGACTGAATCATCAAAAATAACTGGGGCCAGAGCTTGTGGTGAAATGAGCAGGTGTGTTCTGCCTGGAAGCTGAAAAGCAAAAGCAAACTTCTAAAATAAATAGTGTGCTTAGCTGGTTATGTGCATTTTGAAGATGTTAAGCACCACAGTCATGTTTGCCCTTAAGTCCCATATACACTATGAAGACCTAGATGATTCATTTTTAAAAAAAAAAAGTAAAAAGCACTTTGACATTTATCTCTTTTCAGTAATAAAGCCAATAAGCTCCATTTAAATTAAAAGATGATTGGCACTAATTTACTGAGATTACTTAACTGAAAAATACAGTTCTTTAATTCTTTTCACCCACTCGTTTGTCTGTTTCCTAAGATTACAGAAAGTCCCATTAGAGCCATCATTTTCATATGAATTCAGATTATATACTAATGTTCAAGTGAAGCAAAATATATGTATTAAATCTCCATGTACCATCACTGTGCATGAGTCCTAATTTGCAAATCATACTATACTCATATCGGCTAATGCACGTGTATCTCAAGTACAAGAGAGGGATGCATCACATGTTCTGAGGATAACAACTCCTAATTGGTAGTACTGCAGTGTTAAAAAATAATGAGAATTAAAAATAAATAAATCTGAGCTTTTAAAAAAAATTTTTAAAGTCTCTAGGTTCATGGAGATCATGTTTTTAAGCTTTTTTTCTACCACAATAAGGACTAGAAACTTTTATTTATTTTTAAATGGAAGCTGAGGTTCTCAATCACAGAGCTAGGAGATAAGGCTTTAAGAAAAACTCTATCACAAATCTTGCAATAATTTTGTAAGAATGAGCAATACTGAAGTGGTATTGAGTGTTTTTGCTAACATACAACTGTTGGCCACATTTTTGATTAAGGAAAGAAATGATGCTATTGAACTTATTCACCTCTTCTTTTTTGAAAAGTATATCTTTCTAAAGTGAAATTTCTCAAAGTGTAACTGTGATATTTTATAGTTCACTATATATTTGTTTAAAGAAAGAAATCTCTGTGCTCAACAGTCTGAAAATTTAAGTTACACTTCCCATTCCAAATGGTCTCAAAGTAGTTTACAAATAATAGAAATACAGCACCTCTGGAAAAATGCAGCTACTTCTGCAGCAGAGGGCATCAGCCGTGATGCACAGCAAGAGTGGTTGGAGTAAGGGAGGAAAATGTCAACCCATGACAAAGCTCTTATGCCTTATTAAAATTGCCATAGGATCATCAGTGTCCATACAGAGCAGAGGAGGACCTTGGTTTAAATGTTCTCTCATATGAAAGATACCTTACAGTAATTTATTTTCATTGATATCCCTGCTGTGCTGTTTTTACAAATGTACAGTTTTCAAAAATTGTACATAACTCGGAAATACACAGTAGGTAGGAATAGTCTTGCCACAGCATGTTGGTGGGCTAGATGATTTAAGAGATCTTTTGCATCTCCAACATCTGTGAGTTTAACAACTGTATTTTACCTGAAGGTAAATGAGTTTGCTCTTACCTGCTCCCTATCCATCATCCCTTAATGGGAATTTTGAGTTATTAAATATCCATTTCCCTCTACTACTTTGCTTTCTTGCATATTAAAGTGTGGTTATAGTCTGAAAAGTGACTGTGAAAATGGTATACTTGGGTTCCACGTTGTTAATGATTTCTAGATCAATGTACATATTTTGCATATAGAAAGATTTTTGTTTAACTGCCAGCCCTGCATTCTCACCTAGGGCTCTGAAAGCCAAGACGGGCTCTTTGCATTTCATGCAATGCTACCAGTCATAAGTAGGCTCGCCAGAATTCGAGTTTTTTTATTATTTTGGTGGATAATATCAATGTTCATTTCAGTCAATCTTTATTCATGTACATTTTCACAGTTGAAAGGAATGAAGGGGAAAGGTCAGAATTATTTAACGACAGTAGACAATGAGAATCAGAAAGTTAAAGCTTTTATAACTGTTAAAACACAAGTTGTCAACATCCTCTTGTCAAAATATACAAAGCAAACATTCTTAAATCAAACTCAAGCAGCATTTTTCTTACTCCGCTATTATGTGTGTGTTTGTGGTGAAATTGACATTTATCAATACCTACTGGTAAAAATGTAATGTTTCCAAGCCTAGTCATAAGGTTCTGCTGGCCAGATTAGGCCCTTAGTTACACTTGTACAAGCCAATTGCCTTCTTCCATTTGCACAGGTATAACTGGTTGGAACTAGGTACACTGTTTTTGCAAGAAGAAATAGAATCCAGCTCACTGAAAACTGACTTCAGAATGCTAGCTAATAGGAGCCAAAAGTTGTAAAAACATTTTTTCCTCCCTGAAGTCAGCATGAATCAGTACATGCACAGAGCAGGTCTGTGGAATTAGAAGGTGCCACGTTTTTATATTTTTCAAGTGAAACCACCCTTAAGAATAGGTTTCCCTAAATTCAGGGGAGGCATTTTATTATTGGATGCAATTATTTATTACTGGCAGTTCAATAACATTAATCCTGTGATACTTTTATCACTGAGTTTATTTTTTAATACTTATCGAGCACTCTTTCACTAAATGCTGAATGGAGCTGCTGTAGAGAGGGAAATAGTGATGGTTTGCTTTAGAGGAAACAAATACGAATGATAAGAATACATTTCTTAAAAGCTGTGTCAGAAGACTGAAAGGGATTTATTTATAAGAGCTGAATGCACAATTTCCCCTTACAAATACATCCTTATAAATACTTTTACAGCACTGTATTTTGTTTTAATACTTGATTCCCTGGCTGTGTAGATATGTATATTCAGAAATACAAATGGTCTGAAAACAGCTTTTCTGTAATAAATGTAAATATGCTTTTTCCAATATATAAAATAGGGAAAATCCTAAAATAAATGTGGGGAGAGGAGGGAAAGACTTAAAAATGTTTGAATTAGACATTTATAAAAGTGTGGAGCTTAAAAAATTGATTGGTTAGGTATAATTGTAGTGCAGGCAAGTGTCCCCTCACAGCTCAGCCTATGACTCATCCTTTTCCTGCTATTACATTAAAGCTAATACTGCTATGGACCCTGCTTCTCAATGAATCAGGAATGTCCACTGAAGACTAGAATGAGACCACTAAATTGCTTTTCACCTGTGAACTCAGTCAGTCAGAATTTGTCTGTAGCTGGTTTTTCTCACCTGAAGTCCATATTGATAATACTGCTTTATTTTATCTCTCTGATGATTTTCCACAGGGAGAAAAGGAATCTGCCATTTACTCCTATTCTGGCTTCAGTAAATCGTCTTGTCTGTTACCACCTAGGAACAGTGGCAAAAGGTTCTTTCATTATCACATTAGTGAAGATTCCACGAATGATCCTTATGTATATTCATTCCCAACTCAAAGGAAAAGTAAGGGAAACCTACTTCTTATTAAAATACTGGGTTCCAAATGCTTGAAATTTGATCCTAAGTTTTGACCAAAAAAGTAAATGTGTGTGTTCATGAAACTTAAGGGCTGATTTCAGAATATTCAGCCCTTAAAGTATAGCCCATGCATTTGAATGTAATGGTCATTCATGTTCTTTGTCCTCTGGGGTTTTTTTAAATGTACTTGGTTTTTTTCCCCCTGTTGCCATGCTAGGAAAATGCCTGTGCTCGATGTATGCTGAAAGCTTGCATCTGCTGCCTTTGGTGTCTAGAAAAGTGCCTGACTTACTTAAATCAGGTAAGATTTTATATATTTTGACTTTTATATAAAGGCAGACAATTTATGTGATTGAGGAAGGCTAGTCTGAAACCAGAAGATGGAGTAATTTTTTCCTTAAGTTGACTCATGTTAAATTGTACTTTGGAACTTGATTGAACCTATGTACTTCAGTCATGTCCCCATTACTGAAATTAAAGTACATTGTGATCTCACTGAGGCTCATTACATTAGTCCTCATTTACAGCGCCTGTGTGAAAAATTGTCCCAATTCCTCTTTCTGGAAAAGACATTTTGTCCTTTAAAAATGACTAATCATGTCTAAGCAATATAGCATTAGAGTTTAATGGTTGAATACAACTCTCCCAGTACCCACTTTCCCCGGGTACATTTACGTTTAAAAGTGTATATATGGTAACAGAGTGTGGAGCTTTTCTCCTTTTTAATATTTAAGCATCACATATTTGAGAAAATGTATTTACAATCATAGACTTTAAGGTCAGATGGGACCATTATGACCGTCTAGTCTGACCTCCTGCACAATGCAGGCCACAGAATCTCACCCACCCACTCCTGTAATAAACCTCTAACCTGTGTCTGAGCTATTGAAGTCCTCAAATCGTGGTTTAAAGACTTCAGGGTACAGAGAATCCTCCAGCAAGTGCCCCATAGGATTCTCTGTACCTTGAAGTCTTTATTTCTTTTAAGTCACTCTCTTCCTCTAAGGCTGTGTCTACACAGCAGATGGGAAGTGCATTCCCATCTCGGGTAGACTAGTTCTGCTTGAGCGAGCATGCTAAAAATAGCAGGGTAGTTACGGCAGGTTGGGCTAGTGCCAGAGTCTAACCATGTCTGAGATCTTAAGTATGTACTCGGGTGGCTAGCCCAAGGTGCCACCTCAGCTGCCACACTGCTATTTTTAGCGTGCTAGCTTGAACAGAGCTGTCACAGGTACATGGACCTGAGCTGGGAATTATACCTCCCAGCTTCAGTGTAGCATTATCTAGGGAAGGAAAATGACTGTGAATTGTGATGGGTTGTTTTGTCATATCTATTTCCTTGTGGGAGAGCTGTGCTGTAGTCTGTTAATATAGATCTCTTTTACTATTGTTCAATTTGTTTCTCAAATTTGAGACAAACATTTTGTATAATGGAGCTCCTCCATCTTTGATTTCACAACCCTACATGATTGTGAACCCCGATACCTTTGTGAGCGAGCTCACTCTCCCCTTGGGTCAGATTAAAGTTGTACAGAATTTGTACTCCTTGTAGAACCACAAGATAGGTTTTTGGAAGCTGCCTTATTCGAAGCTTGGTTTTCAGAGTGATGAAACTACCAGACAAAACTTTACAGTATACCATAAAGTTCTAGCCTGGGCATAGTCCTGGCCTGTTGTTTTTGAATTGTCTTGATGAAGATCATTAGTAAAGAGTGTAATTATTGGAAATTGTCTTTGTTACCCCTGACTTACCTATTCTGTAATGCTGGACAGAACTAGAAATGCTTTCTTTTTCAACATCTAGAAAGCAACTTCTCTGAAACACATGACCCTCAAACTATTGTATGCTCTGAGAGAGAGAGATTTTTGTCTAGCTGCTTACCATGGTAGTAAGGTCGTTGCTCACCTCCTACTCTTGCAGAGAGATTCCAAATTCTTTTTCTATTAGCATTTTGGTGTGAAACTGATATATATGTGGCAAGAATAAGCAAGGCAGGTGGAAAAATGGTTATTCCCTCTGATATTGTTCTCTGTCTGTTGATTCAACCACTGCCCTGGGGGGAATTGGTTTAGCAGCTTCAAGGTGAGCAGTGACTGTCTCAAGATCCAGCACAAACCCTATTTTGTGTATGAAATCAGCAGTGGGCACTGATGGGATTTTTCATTACATAGTTCCTTTCCTCCCTGATTCTGGGATGGAGCTGATTGTCTTGAAAGTGAGTGTCATGTTACTGAGTCCTCATTATTTCTTGATTAGATTTGTACCTTTAAAGATCTCTTACTAAATCAAGTGTCTCGTGACATTGTGCTTTCTGTTGTGGAAGGGGATGGGAGGAGAAAGTCTTGTTGCCGTAACAGATGAATGTTGAAGGAAAGGGGACAGAGTGTCTGTGACTAATGCTTCATTTTGCCTTTCCCCAGAATGCATATACAGCCACAGCTATCAACAGCACCAACTTCTGCACCTCAGCAAAGGATGCCTTTGTCATTCTAGTGGAGAATGCTCTGCGAGTGGCTGCCATAAACACAGTGGGAGACTTCATGCTGTTCCTGGGAAAGGTATGCTGAAGGGGTGTACTGTTACAGACCTGGAACAAGTCTGCTTGCTCTCAAAAACCTTCATTGTGCTTGCTCTCCAGCTACAATGTGCCTCTGAGCACTTGTTTTCCCATTGCCTACTGCTGTCACCCATCCCATCCTGCTGCTTCCGTTCAGGACCATGGTTTAGAGCAGGGGTCTCAAACTCAAATGACCACAAGGACCACATGAGGACTAGTGCATTGATCCAAGGGCCGCATCACTGACACACACCCCTCGCTGCCTCTGGCCCCGCCCTCACTCCACCCCTTCCATTAGGCCCCGCCTCTTCCCACCCCTTCCCTGCCCCATTCCAACCCCTTCCCCGAAGTCCCCACCCCAACGCTGCCCCAGGGGGTGCAGAAAAGGTGCAGGGTGCGGCAGGGGGCTCAGGGCAGGGAGTTGGTGTGTGGGGTGCAAGAAGGTGAAGGGTGCAGCAGGTGGCTCAGGGCAGGGAGTGCAGGAGGGGTGCGGGATGTGGCAGAGGGCTCAGAGCAGGGAGTTGGGGTGCAGGAGGGGTGCAGGGTGCGACGGGGCTCAGGGCAGGGAGTTGGGTGCAGGAGGGGTGCAGGGTGCGGCAGGGGGCTCAGGGCAGGGAGTTGGGGTGCAGGAGGGGTGCAGGGTGCAGCAGGGGGCTCAGGGCAGGGAGTTGGGGTGCAGGAGGGGTGCAGGGTGCAGCAGGGGGCACGGGGCAGGGAGTTGGGGTGCAGGGTGCAGCAGGGGGCTCAGGGCAGGGAGTTGGGGTGCAGGGTGTGGCAGGGGGCTCAGGGCAGGGAGTTGGGTGCAGGAGGGGTGCAGGGTGCAGCAGGGGGCTCAGGGCAGGGAGTTGGGGTGCAGGGTGCGACAGGGGGCTCAGGGCAGGGAGTTGGGTGCAGGAGGGGTGCGGGATGCGGCAGGGGGCTCAGGGCAGGGAGTTGAGGTGCAGGAGGGGTGCAGAGTGCGGCAGGGGGCTCAGGGCAGGGAGTTGGGGTGCAGGAGGGGTGCAGGGTGCGACAGGGGGCTCAGGGCAGGGAGTTGGGGTGCAGGAGGGGTGCAGGGTGCGGCAGAGGGCTCAGGGCAGGGAGTTGGGGTGCAGGAGGGATGCAGGGTGCGACAGGGGGCTCAGGGCAGGGAGTTGGGGTGCCGGGTGTAGCAGGGGGCTCAGGGCAGGGAGTTGAGGTGCAGGAGGGGTGCAGGGTGCGACAGGGGGCTCAGGGCAGGGAGTTGGGGTGCAGGAGGGGTGCAGGGTGCGACGGGGCTCAGGGCAGGGAGTTGGGGTGCGGGATGCGGCAGGGGGCTCAGGGCAGGGAGTTGGGGTGCAGGAGGGGTGCAGGGTGCGACAGGGGGCTCAGGGCAGGGAGTTGGGGTGCAGGAGGGGTGCAGGGTGCGACAGGGGGCTCAGGGCAGGGAGTTGGGGTGCAGGGTGCGACGGGGGCTCAGGGCAGGGAGTTGGGGTGCAGGAGGGGTGCAGGGTGCGACAGGGGGCTCAGGGCAGGGAGTTGGGGTGCAGGGTGCGACAGGGGGCTCAGGGCAGGGAGTTGGGGTGCAGGAGGGGTGCAGGGTGCGACAGGGGGCTCAGGGCAGGGAGTTGGGGTGCAGGAGGGGTGCAGGGTGCAGCAGGGGGCTCAGGGCAGGGAGTTGGGGTGCAGGAGGGGTGCAGGGTGTAGCAGGGGGCTCAGGGCAGGGAGTTGGGTGCAGGATGCGAGCTCCAGCCCGGCGTCGCTTACCTAGAGTGGCTCCGGGGTGGCAGCGGCGCGCACCAGGGCCAGGGCAGGTTCCCTGCCTGCCCTGGCCCCCGGCCCCGCGCCGCTCCATTCCAGGCAGCAGCTGGAACCGTGTCCCTGCAGCCCCTGGGGAGGGGGAGGGGCTCAGGGTTCCGTGCATCTGCTGCGCTTGCTGCTCCTCCAGGTACCTCCCACAAAGCTCCCATTGGCCGCGGTTCCCTGTTCCCAGCCAATGGGAGCTGTGGGGGGCAGTACCTGGAAGAAGGCAATGCAGGAGCCCTCTGCCTCCTTCCCCCTCCCGCCCCGGACCAAAGGGACGTGCTGCCAGCTGCTTCCGAGAGCTGCTTCAGAGAGCGGCGCAGGGCTCGCAGCACCACAGGGGCTGTCCTTTGGCAACTGAAAGCTGAAAAAAGTCTGGCCAGGAGTTTTTGGTCTTCCAATGAAAAATCTAAAATGTAAGGAAAGCAGACACTTCTCGTAACAACTTGTTTAATCAAACCCTCAGTTTTCCTTCAGAAAGAAGTTCATACATTTTCGACCAACCCTCGTAGTAGGGGTGGAATGGGAAGCAGCAGGACCTTGTGTTGGCAGCTGGGAGTTGCCCAAGTGGGAGTAAAGAGGAAAGAGTCGGAACTGAGTATATTCCAAGGTAGAAAGATTACTAAGCACTGTTGTTGCAGCTCAATTTTCTATTTCTTTAGGGAAAACCAGAACCCAGTAAATTACTGTTACACCTGGGCTGACTTTTTGTGTTCTTATTTACTAACCTACTAAATACTAGTCCAACTGCATCAGCTGTAGCCCCACGAGTACCTGTCAGCATTGGGGCCCTTCATGGAATGATCCGTCTATCCTCTGTACACTCCTCTCCGTGTAATACATCAGATTACAGTGAGCTGAACCCTGAGTGTGGTTTTCTAATCCAGTAAATACTCTAATCAATACAGAGTGATGGGAATGAGCAGATAATGAAGACACAGGTGCCTTGGGGGTATTGAAGTGAACACTGCAGTTCTCTGGAGTAGTCTAACATACCAGGAAATGTCTCCATGAAAAAATGGCTTTCGCATCATTGGATGAACAGAAGGGTGGCAGTAATGCTTAAATAAGCGGTGCAAACTACCAAACAACAGTGTTAGCTCTATTCTGCTGCCTGGCCAACCCAGCTCTTCTTTCAGCCTAATTCAATATCTGAATAATACAGTGGAAACTGACCTATTTTGCAGTGTTTGATTTTTAAATGCAGAGGTATGGTGTATTGTTCATAAAAACTACATTGACACCTAGTATGACGTTTCTTAGGGCCACTCATGCTAATTTTTGGGAAACTACCTGAAAGATATATAGAAATGCCTTACGCTGTTAAAACCAGAGTTAGAAATAATGCTTAGTTTACAGTGAGGACCTAGTACACAAGGTAATTCTTAGCAGCCTTCCTGTTGCAAATAGGAGGGACTGGAACAAGCTGAAGGGATTTTGTGTGTGTGTGTGTGTGTGTGTGTGTGTATCTGCAAGCAAAATTTTTATAAAGCATGTTAATTGGTGTATCTAGTTATATTAATTTTTATATTCTGTACAAAGTACAGACCTAGAACTGATCCCTGACTAGAGGAGTTTATAATTTGAATAAACTGACAACACAACAGAGTACGGTTCTGTCTTACTATGGTATCTTCCCCCCCCCAACCCCTGAACAGTGGGTGAGTGGCAGCTTTTTATTTACTCACGTGAATTAGCTTTGGGGCTTTGAAGAGATGCAGGCGCAGCATTGAAAACAGCTCTGGCTAGATCCAGCAGCACGTGGGGTTTTAGTAGCATTTAGTATCTTGTAGTGGAATCAGTGACATTGTAGCATCCAGTTCTCCTATACCTGTGAGATTAAAGTGTGTGTGCACGTACATGAAAAATAATCCAACGGCTTCTGCAGTCATTCTTGTCTTTCTGTTTTCTTTGCTTCAGGTCCTGATCGTTTGCAGCACAGGCTTGGCGGGGGTTATGTTGCTGAACTACCAGCGGGATTACACAGTGTGGGTGCTGCCTCTCATCATCGTCTGCCTCTTTGCTTTCCTGGTAGCTCATTGCTTCCTGTCAATTTATGAAATGGTTGTGGATGTCCTCTTCTTATGTTTTGCCATTGATACAAAATACAACGATGGAAGCCCTGGTAGAGAATTCTACATGGATAAAATTCTCATGGTAAGTTAGTTTTCCTCCCCTCTCCCTTGAGTCAAAGGAACTGTACTATCTATAGAGAATTTAGTGCAAGCTTCTGATGCCATTCAGCACAAAAATCCCAGCGTCAGCCTTTTTTGTGTCTGACGAAGTGGGCATTCACCCACGAAGCTCATGCTTCAGTACATCTGTTAGTCTATAAGGTGCCACAGGACTCTTTGTGGCCTTTTTTAGAGACCTTTCTCTTGGGTCCAGAAGAAAGTATGACTAACATCAGTAGTGCCCAAGTTGGGGTTTGTAGACAGGTCAGATTCACCCCTGCGGCGCCTCCTGCTGGTGACTCCGGGAATTAGCTCAGTCCAGCACTGGAGCACCCTCTGCAGGCTGGTGATCAACCTGTCTTCAGGCCCCCATGTCCCTCCCTGGAGCCGCTGCCCTTTTACATGGGGTGCTGCCCCCTAGCAGTGACCCCTTTCTCTCTCCCCTCCCTGGGGAACCCCCACCCTCTATCCCCACCTTGCCTCAGTATATGGCTACTGCCAGTCATTGTCTAGCCCCACACTCTGGGGCAGACTGCAGTATCAGCCTACTCATCACAGGCAAAGGGGTTTGGACCTGCTGCCTTGGCCTATCCCTGGGCTGCCCTCTGCAACCCCCAGTACCAGTTGGCCCTTCGCTAGGCCGCAGCCTGGGGCTTTCCAGGCTGGAGCTCCCCAGCTCCTCAGCCTTTCCCCAGCCCTGCTTCACCCTAGGTACCTTGCCTATAGCCCCTGCAGCCAGGCCCTTCTCCCTCTGAATGCAGAGAGAGACTGTCTGGGCTTCTGGCCTCCCTAGCCTTTTTTAGGGGCCAGCTGTGGCTCAATTTGGGGCGTGGCTTCACCTGCAGCCACTTTCTCAATCAGCCCAGCCTTGAGAGCAGCCGCTCTCAAGCCCTGCCAGGCCACTTTTAAACCCCTCACAGCAGGAGCAGGGTCCACCCTGCTATAGGTTTCTTACCCAGACCAACAGATCAGCCTTTGCTCAGACAGTGTCTCTCCTGGTCCTCAAATAGCAGCGCTTACAGTCTCTCCCTGAAGTACGGGTCTGAGCCCAAGTTGCTATTAGCATCTCATTTGACAGGGACAAAGTAGGCCATGTTACAGTTACACTATGTCTACCCTAGAGACTTGCACTGGCACATCTCTACCAATGCAGCTGCGCCACTGTCAGAGCAGTTACACCACAGATCTATGCCAACAGGAGAGAGCTTTCCTGTCGACAGAATTAAACCACCCCCAGTGAGTGGTGATAGCTATGTCGGCGGGAAAAGCTGTGCACACTACCACTTAGGCCGGTGGAACGTATGTCGCTGAGGTATGTGGGTTTTTTCACACCGCAGAGTGACATACATTTTGCTGGCATAAGTGGTAGTGTAGACATGGTCTTAGTTTCTTAATTTAGATGTTCCCCCTCTCCCCCCACATACATCTGATGTACTAGAAATGGGGAAGTAAAAATCCTCTAAAGCCAACATTAGACTGAATTCAGCGCTAAGGCCTGGTCTGCACTACAAGTTTATCTCGAATTTAGCAGCGTTAAACCGAATTAACCCTGCACCCGTCCACACAACGAAGCCCTTTATTTCAGTATAAAGGGCTCTTAATATCGATATCTGTACTCCACTACGACGAGGGGAGTAGCGCTCAAATCGGTACTGCCATTTTGAATTAGGGTTAGTGTGGCAGCAATTCGACGGTATTGTCCTCCGGGAGCTATCCCACAGTGCACCATTGTGTCTGCTCTGGACAGCAATCTGAACTCGGATGCACTGGCCCGGTAGACAGGAAAAGACCCGCGAACTTTTGAATTTCATTTCCTGTTTGCCCAGTGTGGAGAGCTGATCAGCACAGGTGACCATGCAGTCCCAGAATCATAAAAGAGCTCCAGCATGGACCGTACGGGAGTTACTGAATCTGATCTCTGTATGGGGAGATGAATCTTTTCTATCAGAACTCCGTTCCAAAAGACGAAATGCCAAAACATTTGAAAAAATCTCCAAGGCCATGATGGACAGAGGCCACAAAAGGGACTCAGCACAGTGCTGCGTGAAACTAAGGTGCTGAGACAAGCGTACCAGAAAGCCAAAGAATCAAATGGACGGTCACGGAGGGAGGGGCGACTGACGACTGTAGCTATCCCACAGTTCCCGCAGTCTCCGAAAACCATTTGATTTCTTGGCTGAGCTCCCAAAGCCTGAAGGGTCAAAAACATTGTTGCGGGTGGTTCAGGGTATATGTCGTCGTCGCACCTCCCTCTCCTCCCTCCCGTCACCTCTCCCCCTCCTCCCCCCCGGTGAAAGCAAAGGGGAAAATAATCCTTTCTTGCCTTTTTTCAATGTCATCATATGTCTACTGGATGCTGCTGGCAGACGCGGTGCTGCAGCGTTACACAGCAGCATCCCCTTCCCTTCCCTTGCCTTGCAGACAGTACAGTATGACTGATATCTGTCATTATCGTCCCGTGAGTGCTTCTGGCTGGCCTCGGTGAGGTCAGCCGGGGGCGCCTGGGCAAAAATGGGAATGACTCCCGGTCATTCTCTTCTTTAAGCTTTGTCTAATGGAGATTCAGTCCTGCCTGGAATATCATAGCAGCTGGAGGCTGCCCTCCTCTCCCCCCTTTAATCTCTGCTTGCAGAGGCAATAAAGTCAGTGTTGTTATTCCTGCATTCTTTATTACTTCATCACACAAATGGGGGGATTACTGCCACGGTAGCCCAGGAGGGGTAGGGGAAGAGGGAAGCAATGGGTGGGGTTGTTGCAGAGGCACCCCCTAGGATGACATGCAGCTCATAATTTCTGCGGGATGTCTGGGGCTCTGACCCGGGGCGGCCGTTTGCCTCTCTGGTTCTTTAGTAGGCTTGCCTGATATTCTAGGCAGGACTGACTCTCCATTAGACAAAACTTAAAGAAGAGAATGACCTGGGGAGTCATTCCCATTTTTGTCCATGCCCCAACCAACCTCGCCGAGGCCGGCCAGGAGCACCCATGACAGCAGCAGACAGTACAGTATGACTGGTAACCATTGTCAACTTGCAAAGCAGCAGACGGTACATTAGAGCTGGTAACCGTCTTTGCTAACTTGTAAAGGCAAGGGGATGCTGCTGTGTAGCACTGCAGTACCGCGTCTGCCAGCAGCATCCAGTTGACATACAATGAAAGTGAAAAAAGGCTGAACGGGCTCCATGGTTGCCGTGCTATGGCGTCTGCCCAAGCAATCCAGGGAAAAGGGCGCAAAATGATTGTCTGCCATTGCTTTCACGGAGGGAGGATTGACTGACGACATTTACCCATAACCACGCGTGACACTGTTTTTGCCCCATCATGCATTGGGATCTCAACCCAGAATTCCAATGGGCGTGGGAGACTACGGGAACTATGGGATAGCTGTGGGATAGCTACCCACAATGCAATGCTCCGGAAGTCGACGCTAGCCTCGGTACATGGACGCACACCACCGAGTTAATGTGCTTAGTGTGGCTGCGTGCACTCGACTTTATACAATCTGTTTCCAAAAATTGTTTTCTGTAAAATCGAAATAATCCCGTAGTGTAGACATACCCTATAGAGAGAATTTCCTTGCTCCTGTTTCTCTACCTGCTCTACATAGCAGCCAGGAAGTCCATTCCTCACTTCACATGAAATGTATTCTCATGCGTAAACCAGAGACAGACTCAAATCCAATTATTCTTAACATTCTGATTTCTGAATACTTGTTGGGAAGTGTGTCAGGATTTTAACTCTAAGCCTCTGTTGTGTAGTGTCTTAGGTTGTATAGTACGTAATGCTAACTGATCCCGTTGATATCAAATGTAGAATAATAATTGAAACTACCTTACACTCACATAGCACAGGTAATTTAGTAAGATCATGATATATAATCTAGCACAAGAAATCTAGAAAGATCACAGTGTGTGTGTGCAGAGAATCAATGTTCAGATTGGCCACAAAATTGTAAAC
This sequence comes from Mauremys mutica, assembly GCF_020497125.1. NCBI lineage: Eukaryota > Metazoa > Chordata > Testudines > Geoemydidae > Mauremys > Mauremys mutica. Next base: position 128,285,026 of record NC_059077.1, read on the forward strand.
AACAAAGGGATGCGGTAGATATCAAAGTACTAGTGGCATGGAACTTCCTATGTGATGCCTTCACCTTTACAATAGAAAGAAATATTGAAATACTACAGAACTATAGCATATCTGCTGCTATCTTTAATAGCAGGGTCTAATGCCTGGCTGCTTCCATTTGATGTTATAACAAATGGGAAAGGCCATGTCCGTGGTGGGGGGGAAATCTCACAAGACGAGATCCTGGATGTGGAAAAGTTTTGAGAAGTTGTGTTCTGAGGGATTAGGGAAAACTAGAAGGCATTGCTAGAAGTAAAAACAAAATCCCAGTAAATTTTTTTCTGTTACAACTGCTTGATAGAGTTGTAACACTACATACTGTTTTCAGTGGACAGAATATAGTGGCTGGGGTCTGTATTTATTTTGTGCCAGTCATCAGAATGTGGATGCCAGGGATGGTTGAGGGGGATGGCTAATACTGTCTGTAAGGATCTTTTGAGTGCCAAAGGGGTAAGAGACGGAGGGAGGCAGTATCTCTTGTTTTTGTGTTCGCTTCTTGGGACAGAACAGATTACTTTTTGTGACATTGTCAGGGAATTTTATATGTGAGCCATAGGCTTGCACGTTCCCTGGCTGTACTTCAGCATACAACCAGTAGAGGAAAGACTAAGCCACTTGACTTATTTTGCAGGAGTTTGTGGAGAACAGTAGAAAATCAATGAAAGAAGCTGGCAGGGGAGGTGGAGCTGAAGGCAGAGAGCTAAAACCAATGGTAGGTGCAGATGAGGAGGTGGCCATCCTCCAAGAATTTCACTTTTACTTCCTCTCCCTCTCTGTCTTTACTGACTGCACTTCTTCAGGGGAAGTTTTTGTTCTTTGTATCACTCAAGATGTTCTGCTTTTTCTGTTTGTGAGCTTGCCTATCACCTGGATGGCAGAGTTTTTGTCACAGCTGAGACCATCTCCTGTAAAAGTAAGCTGAAAGGAACTGTATCTTGTGAAATAGAAATAGTGGAAGAATCAGCTGAATTAGGATCAGGATTGCAGCAGTGCCCACAACATGCTAGGTGGTACACACAGAAGACAGTCATCTTATTTTGTAAGATCTGTGGGGCAGGGAGTGTAATTAATTACTAGCATAGCCCAACTTACTCCTCTTTCCATTGGTGAACTAAATTCTTAATTTTGCATTCAGCATAAAAACCTGAAAGACACTTATGAGCTGTATCCTAAAACAATGGAGGCCAGGCGCATCAAGGTCACACCAAATTATGTTAAACTGTGGCAGGGGATTGGATACAGTGATTCCTTTCAACCTGCTTAGAATAACATTTCTCCCAGTTTGTTTTTTATTGCTAACTATTTATGTTGCTGTCTCTTGCGCTCTCTATTTCCATCTCACATTGTCAGATACAGGGACAATGCATCACTTATGCTTCTGAAGTCTTAACCACCACCTGTTTTCACTTACGCTGTGCCTATTTGAAAGGCATGGCATGTTTAAGTATCCTGTAATAAGGAACATCTGTAACTAATTCAGATAGTGGAGTTATCCAGCTTGCAAGGTGAGCTTGGGACTCGGAGAACTGGGAGCCAGGCTTTCAGTGTATAAAAGATGGGCAGGTATGACTGAACTAGTTAGAGATGAGCCTATTAATACTGATGCTAGAACAGTGTTTCCTATTACATCAGTACCTGCCATAGGGTATAGTGGGGTTTATGTTGATTCCTCCAACAGTAAGTAGTAACTCTTTTAAATGATAAAAAGTAATGAAATCCAAATACATTTCCTTATAGTAGAAAATTCCTTTTTAATATGGCATATATAAAGCCATGCTGTGCCAGCACTTTGATCTAGAAAGATTGAATTCCTGCTCTCTGATTAACCCTGTAGCTGTGAGAAGTATTATGCTAAGTTACTTATGCAATCAGTTCTAGCATATCAACCTAGATTATAAAGGGTCTTTCATTATTATTGGGAGGGAGAGTTCAGTGGTTTGAGCACTGGCCTGCTAAACCCAGGGTTGTGAGTTCAATCATTGAGGGGGCCATTTAGGGATCTGGGGCACACAAAAAAACCCCTGTCAGGAACAGTACTTGGTCCTGTTAGTGAAGGCGGGGGACTGGACTGGATGACCTTTCAAGGTCCCTTCCAGCTCTATGAGCTAGGTATATCTCCATATATTGTATTATTATGGGTGCCAAGATCTCGTTACTGTTGTTGTCTCTAGAATTGTGCAGAGTAATTCCCATGCACAACTTCCTCAGCATATAGACACTTAGTCCAGTGACAGTGGTTTGGCTCACTTATTGTGACCTGTGTGGTTTCGTTCAAACCTCTCCTTGCACAGTCTTCTGGAAGGCCAGCATTTTAGCCATGACTGGCCTTTCTCTACCTTAAAGTATTTGTTAAAGCATAAGTGCTATTGTATATCTAAATATAGAACAAGAACGTTTTCATATGTATGATCTACCGTTTTCTTCAAGGAGTAATTCCAACTAAGTGAACATTAGAAGCTACTGCTGGGATTTTCAAATCTATCTAAGCGTATTCACAGCTCCCATTAAAATTAGTGGGAATTAGGTGTCCAAATCCTCTAAGCAGCCTTAAGTCTTAGCCTAAAACTTTTTACTCAACTCCCAATTCAGAGTACTGGTTTCCATCAAGTAGTGTCCTTATAACGTCCACCTTATAGCTAGTGCACACTGCGAAAGATGCTAAAAGCTGTTGGTCCAGCATTTTCAGGCTTAAGCTTGGTTCCTCAGCCATATTTGGGTACCTGTGAAAGACAGGCTGAGCATCCACACTGCCCCAGCCTTCAGAGGGAGGTATGCATGCTCAGCACCCTTGGAAGTCAGGCCTCTTGTTTAGGAACCTAATGTTAGGCCACTCAGGTTTTGAAATGTATCTTTTAGTCCCTTACAGAGGATTGTTAGAGAGATGGTGTGAGCATGGGACAGGAAGGCAGGAACTCCTACATTGTATTTCCAGTTCTGATACTAACCTGGTTGCCTTGCACAAATAATTGGTCCATATTTTCTGAAGTGGCTTCCAATTTTTGGGTGCCTAATTTCAGCTGCATGGTGTCCAGAAAAGCAGGAATTGAACACTAATATGAATAACAAGAACATCCAGAGCTCTAATAGTTAATGCTGACCTTTTGGAAAGGATCTAAAACCTCATGCTTCAGGGTTGAAGCTCATCTCTAACTATTAGAGAGTAGGATAAAACCTTCATGTGGGGGGCAGATTATCACACATCTGCCTACTGTGAAGTTTGTTGCACCTTTCTCTGAAGGCCATTATCAGAGAGGGTACAGGACAAGATGGACCATAATGCTGATCTGATCCAGCATCTCCTCTCTTCCTAAAGTTGAGTACCCAAAAATTAAAGGCCAGTTGGGACTTCAGTGCTTTGCCTCAGTTCCCTCATTTATAAAGTAGATTTATAAATCTCTCTCAAGAGTGTGGAGGATTAGTTCAGAAATGTAAATGGCTACCTAGAATTACATTTCTTAAAAATCTGAGTGGAAACTTTTAGGAGTTGTCATTTCTAAAGAGACTGTCTAGGTGCAAGAACAAGGCTTTTCAAACTTTACTATTTGTAGTGATCCTTTGGGATCAGTTTCTTAAGTTGTCCATTGACGTGTGTCTAAGACTGTACTGTATGACTTTGTTTTCTAGGCCTCTGGAGCAAGTTCATCTTGAAACTAGCCAGCCATTATGGAATCCATTGACATTCCAAAACACTGTATATAAATAAGCAGCCAAAATCAGAAAAGGAACAGGGATTTAATACTTTTTTTAATGATTATTTTTGTGAAACATGTACTCTTTTCATACGGGTGGCTTTTACAAGCAACTTTATCATTGTTCCTTTGTTTAATCATTGTGGTCATGGAAATGTTAAGATTCTAATCTGATTAAGATACAATCTAGAGGAGGATTCCGTTATTTTTAAAAGAAATTAAATCAAGACTATTGGTTAGAGTATCAGGTGTCCCTCAGAATTGAAATGTAACCAAGAATTACGTTTAAATCAGCTCATTTAGGATTTTATATTTCAACTCAGATGCATCAGTGACTTCTGGGGAAATGTTTCAGAGTTAAAAAAACAATTAAAAATTTAGGTGTTTTTAAAAGGGTTTCATTGAGAGTCATAATTATAACTCATTTGTAGTCAGTCATTTTACCCACCAACCCTAATGGGGCCTAGTGTTTTGTTTATAAATTTCAGATATCAAAATAACCAACTCCTCAGGTATTTAGATATTGTGGGAGCCCCCTGCATTTCTATGAAAGAGAAACTAGACAATGGGAAAAGATGAGTTTTATATGCAACTGGTTCCCGTTTTACTTTATTTTCCCCTTTGAGTTCAGTAGCCTCCTTTGCACTTCATAAGGCTCCTTTGAAGGGTATGGATTCTCCAAACGAGCAGTTGAACAAACTGATCATTAAAACTCAGCCTTAGCCATACTCCTCATAACTCATTCATGACTAGATATAAGGATGCTGGGCATGGGGAGAGAAACAAACTGTACAAAGAGTATTGTAAGTTGTTTTTATTTACCTCCAGAGAGATTTGGGAAGTGTAAATGTAAATGGCCAGGCCTTGGCTGTTTTCTCATTCATATTAGTATGTACTGTAGCCGGTGGGTAAAACAGGAGAGGGTAGATAAACATTTCTTTGGAAATGACACTGCCATGGGATCGAAAGTTATCCACTAACCATAAGATAACTTGTTCATTTTAATTCTTGAGTGTTTTAAAATTTTCGTTCTTGAAGCTTACCAGATATGAATGCTAATACTCCATTGTTCAGCTTATTGTAATGGTAAATGCTTAGTGTATTTGCTAAGAACTCATGATCTGTTCATGCTATATACTCCTTTTTGTTACAATTTTTTAAGAAAACTATTTTTGTTAATGTAAAGTAAATATTTCAGAGCAGAATTTTTAAACTTATTGCACTAAATACAAGCTCTGTAAGAATAAATAATGCCTCAATGGTTTGTTCACTCCATACAAGAAAATCTTTTGAAAGAGAGCAGCCCTTCCAGCTAAGCTTTGCAAATGGATTAAAGAGGGATGTGTGGAGAAGCATACGATTAACGCCACCAGGGTTTTATCAGCAACTGTTTGCTTATGTGCTTCCTTTCAAAGGATCAGACCTTTAAACTGCTGCCGAAGGTAAAAGGCATCCTGTATTTTTTTAATTAATGAGTGCTCTTAACAGTTCCAGTGGTAGCGAACTACTTCTGTTTTGTTTCTATAAGTCATTTGATACTTCAATTTTTTTCAGACTTCTTGCAATAAAAATCAGGATTAATAGAAGGATTTACCCTTATCATAACACAAACCAAACAGTATGAATATAAATAAACTGTAGCTGTTTGAGGGCAAAAACTGGCTTAGGCTCTGATCCTGCAAACACTTATGCAACTGTGTAGCTTTATTCAAGGAAGTAGTTCCATTGACTTCAGTAGGACTGCTCATAGCTCAGTGGTTTGAGCATTGGCCTGCTAAACCCGGGGTTGTGAGTTCAATCCTTGAGGGGGCCATGTAGGGAACTGGGGTAAAAATCTGTCTGGGGATTGGCCTTGCTTTGAGCAGGGGGTTGGACTAGATGACCTCCCGAGGTCCCTTCCAACCCTGATATTGTATGTAAGTCAAGTTATGCACCTGTGTAAGCATTAACTGGATCAGGGCTTTAGTCTGGGATTTTAATTGGAGCACTGGTTAGGTCTCTCAATGTAAATTACATGCATCTGTCAGGACGTCTCAGAGACATTAGGGCAGCCTTCATTTATGCACGGAAGGAGTCTGCTGCATCAACAGCCAGAAGTGCACTGGCTCAGCTGCAGCTCTGGAGTTTGGAGACTTAGAATATGTGCCGAGATCAGTGGGGTTTGGCAGTGAGTTAAATACTGGCTCGGCAGGATCCTAGAAGCTGGATTCCAAAGCTAAGAAAAGGATTGTCATGTACCTAGCTACTCCACAGAAACTGCAGCTTACACCCTGTTTCTGAAGACATCATTTGACTTGCTCTGACGGAAGCCTTGGATTCTGCTCACTTTGATGACCTAACATCATATTCCTGCCATGACAAGTTCCGCTACTTTGGGTTCTCTGCTCCCTGGAAGCCGTGGGGGGAGGGGGTGCTTTTCAGTTAACTTACAACTGGAACTGTAATCAGAAACAAAGTTTGTATTTTTGTATAACTTGCCTGTGCACCATTTTTATAACAGGGCCTGTTTTACAAATAAATTGGTTTTATTATCACAGTGCGTAGAAGTTATGGACAACGCTTTTGTATGGGTAGCTGTAATTTTCAAGTTATCTATCATTATAAAGTTCTTAATCAATTCAAGTGTACCATTCCTTAGTGTATGTACAGCATGCATAGCTTTTCAGTTACAAAGTAGGGTCATGCCGTACTGAACTATCACAAATGCCCTGGCTGTTCAAAAGCATTCCTTTCCCATGCAGGCTTTCTAGTGGCACTTCAGTGTTTTGGATGCTCTTTGAAACTTACTTTTGCAGCAGACTACAAGCTGCCCTCTTCCTTCCTAGTCCCTCCTTTGTGTGTGGAGAGAGAGGTGGAAAACAAGTCTCTAGAGAAAGTTGCTTGCAGAGCAAGTTTTAGATGTTCGTTGCCTATCCTGATAATGAGGGTAGTGGAAATGTGATTTCTCCTGCAGTAATATCTACACCTGGCAGCTGAGACGCTTGGCACTGCCAGTGATAAAGGATTTAGACACTTCCTCCTATCTGGTTATCAAAGTTAGTGTCAGTGCTACCATTCCCTCCTGCACTGGATGACGCTTGCTGGTGAGGGGGTGGCTGAGAAGGATAAAGCTGGGGAAGCCGTCTCCTTAGGATGCCCTGACTCTTAAAAACTCTGCATAAGCAAGAAGGATTAGAGAGTCAGCCAGGTCAGCTTGGATTTAAAATCCTAGCCTGGGTGAATGACAGCACATTTGGATTGTAGCACGTTATGCAACATATTCCTAGCTTTGGTCACTTGGGCTTGAAAGACCAGAATAGCTGTTTGCTACACTTCAGGTAGAGCCCGAGCAGTGTCAGGCCCTTCTTGCCTCTCCCTGTTCTTTAAGGACAATGTGCTGGCCACAGGGAGAACACACTTACCTGCAGAAAAGTTCTCATTTCTATATTTCTCTTTCAGCATAGGGGCACCAAGCAGCTGCACGCCAGCATGTGCCACTGACCTCAAAATGTGCCAAGGGCAACCTCGCCTCCCCAAGGCAGTGATTCAGGAGATCACCTGGACTAAATGGGGTGATTTAAGGTGCTTCCCCACCACTTATCTCCTGCCCGAGACCATTCCCTCTTCCTCACAGCAGTGGCAGTCATTGCACTCTCCATGTTTGGGAGGACATACCGCCACCTGGGAGATCTCAGCGCTGCTCCACAGCTAGCCTCTAAGCACGTGATGCATCCCCAGCCCCTGTTCTTAGTTTGATTCCTGGGGTTGCATTCAGCCCCGTGTGTGCCCGTTGGCAGGGCTGTCTTATGTACCGCTTTCATTTGGCTCTGTAGCTCGAGAGAGTCTTGTTGTTAGGTGTCTCTCTTCTTGGTCACACACTAAGTGGGGCCCACTCAACCTGGAAAATCCAGTTATGGGCTCAGCGCTAATCTAGGGCTTCTCCAATAGTTTCTGTACAACTCCCTCTGCTGGTGATAGCTGCCTTTTGAAAGGGCTTTCCGCACAATCAGCAACTCCCTTGCAACAAGATGCTCCCTTTTTCTGAGGTGCACACTGGCTGGTGGCTCTCCCGATGTAGAATGGTAGAGACGAGAGTCCCAGCTGAGTCAAATATTCGACCAACTGATCTGCCAGGATTTGAGTTTCTTTTTAACGTGCCCTCATGACATGCACTTTAATGGCTTGCTCTGAGCAGTTAAAATGTATTCTATGAATGTATGTTGTGGATTCAGAGTAAGATGCATATAGCAGACTTCTGTATAGTATTTAATCACCAAACAGTGATCATGCTGGTCTTCATGCGTATTACACATTGCGTTGAGTGACAGTCATTTAAGAAGTACTGTGGACCAGATCTGAGAGTGGGTATCTAACTTTACGTGCCCAGTTTTGAAAGTCTTGACCTGTGCTTATATGGTCACTATTTTCCTAAATCGAAGCATCAGTTCATAAAGTGTGTGTTAGTAATAGGTCCTGAGCTACATCATGGCTGAACAAAGCCTGTAGTTTTTCAATGTAATAAGCCCAAACCCAGCTCTAAAACTAACTGATTTGTCTGAACCATGGTGCACACTCTGATAACAGAGACATTCGATTAAGTCACTTTTAAATGTATTTTTTTAAAAACAATATCTTTGTTGACACTTGCTGTTTATTATTGCCTATGGGCAGAGACTAGTAAGTTTCTCTGTTTCATATGCTGTCTAGCCACTGTGTTCTCAAGCTGCTTTCCTTCATGGATAGATTAGAGAGGGCTGGCGTCTCAACTTTTTTGTTTGTAGCCTGGGATGTGTTATGGAAATCATTGAGAACTGTTGGTGTACCACAGTGTTGCAAAGTTTAGCTTCAATGTAGCAAGAGAATGCAACTAAGCCAAAACTATTTTCAGTGACATTCTAAAATCACAAAAATACTTTTCTAGTCACATTAAGCTATTTGACTCCATTTATTTTTAAATAGATTTAGCCACCTAACATTCTCTTTAAAGAATGAAATAGCATTTGAACAATTAAAACCCTTTGGGCAACTTTTCTCCCCAAAGGGGAAAACATGCAAATTATAATGTTCCAAATATACCTGTTCTCTACAGGAAATTTCAGAGGAATTAGAACAGATAGTTGTCTGAAATTTCCATAGTGAATCAGCCAAAATCCTATAAAAATAGTTGGTGGAACTTCTATTAAAAAAACAAATTACCAAGTACTATGGGATCAAAACCTGTTTGTCTTACTGCTGAAATTAGTTCCAATTGATGTTCAAATAAATGAAGCAGGATTTGATCCTTTGGTAGATTCTGTAGAAATGTTGGACATACCTTAACAAAGAACTAAGAGTGCTGCAGGGTTTTACAGCAGAACCACCACCAGTCTTGAAAACTGAACTGCAATGCTTTAAATAAATTCAAAGAATGCTTTGACCTCTGAGATATTTGATGGAAGACATGGGTAGATTAAATTACAAGCAGCAGACAATTTAAAACTACCTTAAGGTTTTCTCTGCAGCAGTTAAAGGCGTCATTGACCCCTAGAACAGCAATGCCTGCATTTATTCTAGGCGGTACAGGTATTAACTTGCACAAGATGAGACAATGCTTCTCTGGACAAGTAAGAATGTATTTTGCTGGGATTTTCAGAATTGTTTAGGAATGCAATTCCCGTTGAAAGTCAGAGGGAGTTTCATACCTCACTCCGTTAGCCTCCTTTGCTCTTAATGCAAAAATACTTCTCTTACTATAATGTTGGGATTGGGTAGATCTTTACCAGGAGAGTGAGAGCCCAGGTGTAAGTTAGGGGACCTATGCAGCAGAAAAAGGCCAGAGAGGCAGTCAGCAAGGTCTCTTCACTGTTGAGTAATATTCCTAACAAAGCAATGCAACTTAACATGAACAGAATAAAAAGAAGCCTCCAACCCTCCTTCCCTGGAACATCTGTGCAAAAAGAAGGGGAAAGCTGAGCTGCAGTTAACACTTGGTTTGCTAGGAGCCAGGTAATCACCCTATGCCAGTCACCCCAGGATTATTCATGTTTGTCAACAGCTCCTAGTTTACAGGCTTAGCCTGTTCCCAGTGAAGTCAATGGGAGTTTCACCCTTAAATGTAGTGTGAGCAGAAGCAGTCTCTGACTCCACCTCCTTAGACAGATAGGGGAAGAGACCTGTATACCCTCAGCCCCACATGCTCTCTCCTGGGTGAGTGATACATCGTAAAGCAAATCTAAGTGGTGCTTGGTTTACAAGAAGTCTTATTTCCTTCCTGCCATTTTGAAGGAAGTTCTCTTTCTAATAGACTCATTAGACCAAGGCTCTGGCTGAGTTACTGAAGTCCTCAAATATCGATTTAAAGACTTCACATTATAGAGAATCTACCATTTACTGTAGTTCAAGCAAAAGTGCCCCATGCTGCAGAGGAAGGAGTCTCTGCCAGTCTGCCCTGGGGAACAATTCCTTCCCAACCCCAAACGTGGCAATGAGTTAGACTTCAAATGCCTTATCTGTTTTACAAGCTGGAAGCCCTAGAAAAGATGAGCTGAGGGAATGGATGGTAAAACGTAGATACACCCTAGCACAGTTACGTCACAAGGTGTTCCCATCCTGCACCACAAAGATTGGGAAGCACTGGCTGGCTGGAGAGCCTCCCTGACATGCTCAGGGTCTAAGATGGGTCTCTAGTGCACCCAACCATAGTAAAGTAGGGGATACATCTTGCTTCAACAGGGCTGATTTTTAACAGGTAAGGAAACAGGTGACTGGCACATGTTTAATTTTAGGGGCGATGCGGGGTCTGGGGGAGAATAAGGGGAGGGGGAGGCGCTCTGCGAAGTAGTACTGCACTTACGTTTTCTAACACTCGTTCTTACAGGGCCAGCCCCGCAGCTGGTGTAAATGTTGCTCGACAGACAATGGCGTTTCACTGATTTACAGCAGCTGAGGATCTGGCCTACAGCACTGTCAGGTCCACACTCAACATGTAGGCTGCAGGCCTTGCCCCCTGGCTTCACTGTGATTAAAACAAGCATGTCTGTGAGCCAGGAGCAGAGAGTGATGGTAGAAAGCAGGTAGCTGGAAGGGGACATGTCTCCAGAACAGCAGTGGATTAGAACGACACATGGCCCAGATCCACAACTTAGCTACCTCCTTCCTCTCCATAATAGCCTCCTCTTCCTCAAAGCCTGAGTAGTGTGTGCTATGCACCGGGGTTTCAGCATCTAGCCCCTGGCTGTGTCCACCTTCCCTTACATCGGAGTGGGCCCCGAGGGGGCAGCCTGGACCCTGGGTGTGTCTAGGAATCCTACATTGGCAGCAGATGGCAGCCATCAGATGAGTGCTCTGCTGCTTGCTGTCTAACTCATTGCTGCTTACTCTCAATATTGCAAGGGCCCTGCCTTAATCCTCCCCTGCTACCTAACCAAACTGGTTGGCCCTTGGAACAGAACAGTAAACAGAATTTTACTTTGTCAATAGACATTGACAAAGATTGGCTGAAGCCCTTCACAGCTGAGTTTCATATGCATAAAGAGGTCAGAATATAGCCTACAGACCCTTCTTAGTGGCTTAGAAAGCACGTGTACTGTTGCAGAGTTCGGCAAGTGTTGGTTTTCCTCTTTTACTTTTAGCAAGTAGGCAAGGTGCAGCCGTCTACCAGCAGATTGGCATTATTTTTGTACTGTTTGGACTGTATCTCAGATAGTTACTATATTTGATACCGAAAAAGTGGGGAATCAAAATCTGTTTGGAAATACTGGTTTTACAGACCAAACATGGCTTAAGTACTTGCAGATGGCATTGTTACAGTCTTTACCACTACTTCATCCTGGTGCAGGTTTTTCATCCAGATCACGCATACTTCTAATAAGGGGATCAAACCCAAGGAATGTATTAGCAATTAATGTTGAATCTTGCTGGTCCAATTACTAAGAAGTGTGCTTCTTTCCAATGGAATGCCACCTTTTGGAATAAAACTACTTAACGTGACACTGTTTATTGTTGTCTGAGAACCTGAAACGTGTTGTAATGAAAATTGTAAATGGTGGAGGGGAAGGGAAATTAACAGTTCTGATCTAATATTAGATTTTCTGTGTAAACTGACTGTGGCAGAATACTGATGCAAACTGTATTTTAGTCTAACAAATGTATAGAATTTTTTTATGTATCAGAATAAAGTTTTATAGGAAAGACTTTTTCTTGTCTATTCTGTTGGCTGGTAAGATGCTTTCCCTTGCAGGATGGGTGAGTAGTAGAGCGGGACTGGGCTTGATGGGCAGACTTTGGCTCTGGATTAAACTTCCCCTGAGGGTATATGTAATAAAGACTTAGAACTACAATGTGGCCTATCCCCACTTGGATATTAAAATGTGTTCGCCATCATGTGTCTTATACGCACACCCTTTTTTCCTTACGTAGGCAGGAAAGAAATATGTTCAGATGTCTGTCCGGTCCTTCACTGTCTGAAATAACATTTGCAAGCAAATATGCATGAGCATGTTACTCTAATGCCCCCAGGCTTAAAAAGGCATCTCTAATATTAGACCATGCTCCTCACTGTAATACCTCATCACTACTGACAGTAGCACCTGGAGCTCTCAAAAGATCAGCATTCCATTGTGTTAGGTGCCGTACACGGACAAAGACATGGTCCCCACTCTGAAGCTTTTACAATCCAAGGCCCCAGTTCTGCAGTGCTTTATAGATGTGCTTAACTTGGTGTCTCATGGCACATTTTTAAGTGCTTTCAGGATCAAAGCCCAAGAGGACAAGTAGCATAGCAAGGATGGGAGTGCAGAGAGGCAGCATAATCCTGTGGATAGGAAACTGGACGGGGAGTCAGGTGACCTGTGTTCTCTGCTACAGCCTGCGGTGTGACCTTGAGTGAGTTTGTGCCTCCCTTTTCCCATCTGTAAAATAGGGGTAATGTTACTTACCACTCTCCCGTTCTGGGGGCAGTAAATGGGACACTGACTTTAAAGATGTTCTATAAAAGGTAACTTATGAGATCATATCTGAGCACCTCAATGCGGCCTAGTTCAGCTCCCCTCCTTTTCCCCCGCATGATAGCTGTAAATTTCCTCTTTTGTTGCCGCCAGACTCTCAATGGACTATGACAAGTCATGCAGAGTGGTGTCTTCTCCCCATGTTATCAATGCTTCAGGGGCTTTAATTTAACTGGGAGCTATTGCCAGCTCAAACCTTGAAGTTAAAGCCATTGTGAAGAATCACAAATTACAATTAGGAGGCATAAAGGACTGATCAACCAATCAGAACATTGGACTCCTGCATACAGATGGGGCCTCATGTGGTGGAACTAACTACCCCTAAATTAGTCCATTTTAACTGGAAAATTCCATTTTAAAGAGACACTGAGGGACAAACCATCCTCGGTTATAATGCTGTGTGTATGCTCAGTGCTCTACTGACAGGTAAGGCAACCCTGCCTGCATCCCACTCCACACAACACAATCTAGTTTTGCTTTGTGTCTCCGTGTGCTGTAATTTCTCTGATGATGCCCAAGGGCCACGTCTGTTTGGCTCAGAGTATCTCATTCACAGTTTGTCAGCAAGGAAGCTGCTCGGAACCAGAATGGTACTGTATACATACTGAGCTCATTCGGAACTCAACTGGCTCCTGTTGAACTTTGCAGGTGGAAAGACTTCAGGATAAGGCCCTAAGACAGTCAGAGGCTGGCTCCCCATCTGCCTCAACTCCCTCTGTGGCATCACTGCTCTGAGGCCCCCGGCACTGCCTTGGGGGAAGCAGCATTGACTCCTGCTTGTCTCTGAACCAAAAAAGCCTTGCCGCTCTGGGCGGGGGAGGAAAAGGGAAGGCACAGAGGATGGGCCTGGGGAGATCTGGACAGGGATAATGGGGAGGGGGGTTGGAAGGGGTTGAACAAGCATGGAGACCTGAAATGGAGGAGACAATTGGGGCTTGACCTGGGTAGGCTCAGAGGGAAGCCTGTGATGAGTGTGCAGAGAGAATTGGAACCAGAAGGATAGAACTAAAAAGATGAATCCCACATAGGGAAATAGATGGGAGGGATGGAGATTGTGTAGAAGGGTGGACAGGGACCAGAAGAAGGAAAGGAAGGGGGTGAGGTACAAGGAAGAGGGAAATGGATTGGGGGAAAGAATGAGAAGAGAGTAAGGGAAAACCAAGAGGGAGAACCAGGAAAATATTAACAGGAGGGAAAGTGAGAGTATGGAGTAGAGAGACGTGAAACAGGAGAAGGTAGGAGAAGAGAGCACAAGAAATGAAAAAGCAACAACACACACAACTGCCTCATTCTGGAACCCACAGAGTTCCACAGTCAAGATGCTCTACGTGCAATAATCAGTGTTTAACCTTGGGTCACATTGTCTGAAAAACAACCCATGTGGGACCATCTCTGGCATGGACAAGTCGAAACCCTGGGGCAAAAAGCTTATCCTGATGATTGACTTTACCAGTAAGCACATATTGCAGATATGGCAATATCAAGACCAGATCTGTACCTCTGATCTTAAAATCTACAAATATCTGACTCACTAGAATAGCTCATTAAATGTCCATGTAGCGCTCAGGGTTGTATTTGGTACCCTGACAAGGCATCAAAGGAAAGACAAAAGTATAATTACAAAATAGAAGCCATAGAAATGTAGGGCTGGAAGAAACCTCAAGAGGTCATCTAGTCCAGCCCATACACTAGAGAAGATTAAATATACTTAGACCATTCTTGACAGGTGTTTATCTTGTTCTTAAAAATGTCCATAGTTTTACCTTCTAAAAAAAGGCAGGAATTTATGAATTACCCTAAGAATGAAAATACCCAGGGAAATAAAATGAAAATCCCCATGAAATAAAAACAATGAACAATTTTCTCTACTAAATTCAGACTTACAAAGAACTTGTTCACTGTAGACAAACCCCGGTGAAATTCAGTGTAACAGCCTCAGCTGCAGACCAGGATCATGAGTCTATTGAGACACCTTTTCTTTTTTCTAGAGTTATTAGCTAAGCCATGCAATCAGGGCCTGATCCATTGACTACTGATGTCATTTGGAGGCTTTTTTTCTCACTTTGGGTTTATACAAAGCCTTCAATCTACCCCTCTTTCTAACTCAGCTGTCTCTCATTGCTGTAATACCTGAGCACCTCACAATTTTTAATGTATTTATCTACACAATCCCCTGTGTACTGGGGAACTGAGGCACCAAGGCCCAGAGCCTCAACTGATTGCAATGGGAGTTAGGTGCCTAAATACCTTTGCAGAGCTGGGCTTAAGTTACTTGCCCACGGCCATACAGGAAGTCTGTGGCAGAGAAGAGAACAGCTGATTCACAGGCTTGTGCCCTGTCAGCTGGCCATCCTTGCTGTCTCCCATGTTCTAACTGGGAGGCCTCTAGATTAAAGCCAGAGCATGACTTGGGACCCACATTTGAGCCTGAGATTTGGAAAGAAGTAACCAGACCCGTCCCATCCACTTCCATCGCTGACATCAATACCCAATATACAGTTTGTTGCCCAGAGTTTTTATTCCTCTAGGACTTTGCATTTAAAGTGGGAACTCTGCTGTCAGAACCCCATCAGAAATGTAATTTAAACAGAAGGGCCTTTTGTCATTATTTCTGGAATTGTGGCTTACTCAGGGCTGTGATTTCATGTCCAAGGCAGTCTAGTGTGAAATACCTGTTCAGCCATTTATTTGTCTCCTACCTGATTACTGTCAACTCAGGTGGCTGGATAAATCAACTCAGAGGAGGCTTCCGTATGTTTTATTTAGGGCAAGTAAAGCTGTACTGGGCTCAAAAATCTGTCCCAACATTGGATTTTCTTAAATTTTATTGCATTCAAGGTAAATAAGGGACAGTTAGATGACAAGTGAAGCGTATCAAATAGATCAGCTGACAGCAATAAAAGGAAAGTAGCACTGCACGACTAGGCGCTGGTCCATCATGGGGGTTCTCCGCACTACCATTATACAAACAATAACAAGGGGGTCTTTGCACTTTAAAAAGAAGCAAACCCAGCCTAGAAATTCAGGTCTGAATTATCCAGATTCACACTGCAGCTAACTTGAAAGTGAACCCTGATTGAAAATGGAAGTGATAGTTACACTGCACAGAACTGTTTCATTTTTTGTTCACATCTACACTATTGCCAGCTCCAAGTGGTCCAAGATCATGGATCAAGCTCCCCAGGATCATGAGTTTGGCTCAAAAAATAATTTATGTTCTTTTTTATTTGCTTCTAGTTTTTGACTCTTTAGTGGTCACGTTTTCAAGCTTTTCTCAGCAGCCATGAGGGCTAGAAATTTGCTTAAAACCAAAAGAAAGAAGCAAAGCTGAGATTCTCATATAATCACTTGACTGCAGGAGTAGGAGAACACCAAATATTGGGAGAGTTGGCATATCTGAAGATATCTGAGCAAAAAAGTTCTTTGTTCGGGATTCAGTAACCCCATGCTTTGAATCAAAGGCTGAGAAAGCATCCAACCCATGTTTGTCATCCAAGAAGTCCTCCAACAAAAAGGAAGAAAGACAAGATTTGACATTCCTGATCATTCTAAAAAGAAGCAAAAAGGACCGTTTGTCTGTCCCCTCCCCCGACACACCTGTCTTTATAAATGATATAGCAGAGGGGAAGGGCTTGTATATCTGTTCCCACACCACACTTTGCAGGTCATCTTTAAAGGGAATAAGCAAAACAGCCAGCCTCAAAGAGTTCAAAGTTATGGGGTGTTTACACAAGCTCCAGGGTTCACAATTTTCTAACCAGCTCAAACTCATAAGCCTTTGAAGATGGGACTGTTGGGGACATGGAAATGGCAATAAGCAGCAAGACATGACACAACAAACTAAGAAGGTGGCTAGAATAGTTGTGGGCAATACAGAGATTAAGGTGACGAGAGCGGTGCTGATGGGACACTTGGGTGTCTTACCTTGCTCTTGCAAGGCCCTGCAGCACCCAGAGCCAACGCTGGAAAAGAATGGAACTGATGCCAGAGCCGTGTGCAAATTAGGCACACAATACTGCACTAGTGCAGCTAATACCAAAGTTACATGTGCAATTGCACAAGCAAGTTAAGCGCTCGACTGTACATGTCTAGTTTTGAAAAGCTGGCAGAGTCTCAGGGGTATCAGTGACAAATATCTTGCACTGAAATAGTCTGTGGTTCATTTAGAAAAACACCCCTCCCTTTTGCTGAGCGATAAGGTTAATTGTCCCTACAAAATACCAGCTCCAGTCTCCATCCTGCCGGCTGTGTACTGCCAGTGTGTTTCAGCCTGAGGGCAAATCCCATGACAAGGGATATAGAGGATTGTGTTTCTAGAGCTTTGCTGCCTCATCTAGTATCATTTCCCTGCTTCTGTAATCACAACATGCAATGATCATAAAAAACCTGGCAGGAATTAAAAATATTCCAACTAAATAGCCAATTAGCCAGCCACTGCATTGCAACGTGGGTGTGAAATAAATAGCCTTTGGCTAGCAAGGGCAATTGAGAAATAAAATCGATGCTACAATAAAGTACCATTCTGAAAAAGTTTCTGAACTACGGAGCCTGGCTCCAGCATAGCATCACTATGCATCAAATCCATGTGTCCTAAAATATGGACCATGTGTCCATCTAAACAACAGTTAAAATACACTAGTAATTCATTTTCCTTGTGGACCAAATTATCAGCATGAAGGAAATAAAGAAGCAATGTTGTTGCTAAACTACATTGGCAGGGCATTTACTCAATTTAGCACCAATCCACAAGGCACTCAAATATGCTCACAGTCCCCTTGGCTTCACTGGAGTTTAACATTATGCACGTGTTTACCGTCTCTGCTGGAGCATGAGCTTTGTGCACAGAAATTCAGAGGTAATGGATACACACTAATTTTTGCATTCATAGAATCATAGAATCTCAGGGTTGGAAGGGACCTCAGGAGGTCCTGCTCAAATCCACAGCAGTTGCACTCTTATTTATTTATACAAGAGTTTCCATAGCCCTGTTAATATAGCAGCTGGGTGCCACACATCATTAAAATCACAATCGATATGCCTGATGGGCAGCTGTCTCCTTCTCTTACTCAGGCAAAACTCCCACTGAAGTGACTGATAGGAGGGAGAGTTTTGTCTGACTAAAGTCTGCAGCATCAGGTGCCACAATACATCCCAAACCACCAGTGTAAATTATTGTTTTCACAGGGGCGCAGGTTAAAAAAAAATCAATGTAGCTTTACACACTTGCTTGCTCAATTTTAACTTAGCTGATCCTGCCCAAATGAGGGTAAACAACAGCAACAAGATGTTTGTGGAGCACTACGCAGACTCTCTGTGCTGGGAAGTATAAACCCCACTGGCAGTGCCAGGGCTAAAGGGAGCTGGAGAGCCCAAGTAGCCCATTCTTTGGCACCTGGAGGGGAGACCGGTAATGAAGGGAGGATCAGAGTGGTTGGTTGCTGAAGGAAGGAGTGCAGGGCGATACAAGGGAGATAGAGAGTTGTAGGCTTTCCCCTCTGAACGGCTCTGAAGGGAGACCGCAGTAAGAGGAAAGACTCTCCTGTGGCAGGTCCAGGAGAAGGCCTGCGGGGAGACTGGGGAAAGGATCCAATCTGAGGATGGGACTTCAGGGAGAAACCCCATGGCTACCCGGCTCTAGGAAGAGCCAGAGGTCTCGGGAGAAAGCCACGAGAAGCAGTGCTCTGTAAGGAAGCCGGAAAGAACTGAGTCCACTTTTATATGTTGGTGTTTATTTTGGAGTTTGGAGTACACCAGAAGGGGGAAAACTACAGCGTGACCTAGCTGGAGGGCCACTGCGCAGACCACTGGAGTCCAGAGGAGAGATGGGGAGGAGTTGCTGCAACAGCAGATCTTGCCACAAGGGGGGGGGGTGACTTTGAGCTGATGGGAGTCTGAACACTGCCCTTGGAGAGAGTATCACAAAAAGCTTTGAAGTGACTCAAATCAGAATGGCTGTGACCAGATGGATAGATATGGACGTTTAATGTAATGACTTTAAACCCTATGTCAAAAGAATATTAAGGTTGCAAAGTCAATGACTCAAGTTAGGAAGTGCCGGAATTAAGGCTGCCTGTATAAACTTGTGCGCATGCATTATGATAAAATCTTTAATTACATGATCACATACTAATTATTCCTCCTCCCCCCAGGATTGCTTCCTGGAATTGAAATGAGAAACTACAGGGAAAATCCTGCTCATGCCCTGCTGAACCATGCTCAGTACCGTTGGCATGTAGGAGATGTGTAGGTGGAGCATCTCAATGTACATGGAATATTTGGAGACTAGCTGCCAGATTCTACTACTGTGCATGTGCAAATGACATTTTTCAGAGTCGTTTAATTCTGCCAGACTTGGGTAGCTTTCACAGTGGTGGCAAGGTGCAACCTTTTGGAACCATGGTGATCCATCCATCCTGTCAAATTTCAATTCCTTGCTCTGAAGCATAGAGGCATTAGAGCTTCTCAGTAAAATGGTTGCCAGAATTTAACATAGCCAAAATAATATCCTTTTTCTTCATCTTGGAAGCAGCGGAACCATTTTTGCCAAAACTTTCTAAAATCATCCTGAGGTAGGTATCTGGCATGGATTCTAGCTGCCTGCCTGACTAACAGTCTGGCAGAATTCTGGGCATCTGAGACAAGGGCTGCTAATGGAATGTACTAGGTAAAGCTGGGAAATATTTTATTTTTACTGAAATTTCTTTTGTCCAAAGGTGCAGATTTGGGTTAGCCAAAACACGGAGTTAATTCATGTCAAATTTGCTGAATTGTTTTGGTCAAATTCTATTCCCCCTCTCCCCCCAAATACCACTAAATTCTGATAGAGTCAAAAGTTTTTTGTTTTGAAAATGTCAAAACAAAATGTTTTTAATTTTCAGTTCAAAATAACTGGTTCAAAAATTTGTTCAGTTTTAATTTTAAAAGTAGAAGTTTGAAATCAAAATATTTCAAGTCAAAGGAACTGTTTAGTTTAACCCAAATCAAAATATTTCTGACTTTTTTAAATTCGCAAGAAAACTAAAAAAAAAAACGATAATAGCCCAGCTCTAGTGTTATGCAACCTTAACTACTGTGCTAACTTTGCCTATAGCATAGTGCACTGAGTGAAATTCATCCCTATTCAGCGAGCCAGCTCAAGACCCATGCACAAAATCTCATAATTAAGTGAATTTAAAAAAAAATCAAATAAAACAAGGAAATACACTAGCTCATTAATGGGAATAATGTTAAATATTGTCACCAACTGAAAAGCCAAGTGGACTGAGTGGCTAGGCAGCACTTCTGCAGAAAAGGACCTACAGGTTACAGTGGACGAGAAGCTGGATATGAGTCAACAGTGTGCCCTTGTTGCCAAGAAGGCTAACGGCACATTGGGCTGTATAAGTAGGGGCATTTCCAGCAGATGGAGGGACGTGATCATTCCCCTCTACTCAGCACTGGTGAGGCCTCATTTGGAGTACTGTGTCCAGTTTTGGGCCCCACACTACAAGAAGGATGTGGAAAAATTGGAAAGAGTCCAGCAGAGGGCAACAAAAATGATTAGGGGGCTGGAGCACATGACTTATGAGGAGAGGCTGAGGGAACTGGGATTGTTTAGTCTGCAGAAGAGAAGAATGAGGGGGGATTTGATAGCTACTTTCAACTACCTGAAAGCGGGTTCCAAAGAGGATGTATCTAGACTGTTCTCAGAGGTGGCAGATGACAGAACAAGGAGTAATGGTCTCAAGTTGCAGTGGGGAGGGCTAGGTTGGATATTAGGAAACAATGTTTCACTAGGAGGGTGGTGAAGCACTGGAATGGGTTACCTAGGGAGGTGGTGGAATCTCCTTCCTTAGAGGTTTTTAAGGTCAGGCTTGACAAAGCCCTGGCTGGGATGATTTAGTTGGTGTTGGTCCTGCTTTGAGCAGGGGGTTGGACTAGATGACGTCCTGAGATCCCTTCCAACCCTGAGATTCTCTGATTCTATTATTCTAAGCCTTCATATTACTCTGTTGCAATTATTTTCATCATTTTTTTTTAAGAACTAGGAGTTAGGAATTTCCTAATTGCTGGGCCTGCTGGTGTCCTGGGATGGAATTCCATTTCAATGGGTTTGTCCTGTCTGCACTAGCACAAACTGTCTTCAGTAGCAATTCAGCTGTTCTCAGCAATGGTTCTATTTCCTAGCACAAGACAGGGCTTTAGATACCAGCCAGGAAAGACTGAAGCGGAGACTGGTACAGTGCAAGTAGCCATGGGGACTTGAAGGGACTCAGAACAGACAGAGATGACATTTCCGATGCTTCTCAAGTGCAGGGGTGTTGGAACAGTTTTTATAGTAGAGGTGCTGAGCGCCATTAAACCAAAGTGTAAACCCTGTATATCATGGAAACCACTTCAAGTCAAGGGGTGCGGCAGCGCCCCTAGTTCCAGCACCTATGCTCAAGTGAGCCATTCATTTCTGCAGACACTAAGGTTTCTTTTTTGTAATTAAAGTATCTAACTCTTGCCACTGTGGAGATACCTTTCCAAACATTAACTAATGTCGTATCACCTTAGACCTCAAACACATTCCAGCTAGTAAGTCAGGACACCCTAACTACAGCAGTGTTCTCCGCTGACCCCGTTACAACTGGTTTACAGCTTTAGTATAGACCAGACCTAACTGGTTACCATAGTCAGCCTAAGGCCTTGGACTGTGCAGGGCTTTAACATGATCACAGGGACATGGCTAGGTCCCATCTACATTAGTGCATTGGCTGTACTTGTTGAGTAGAGGGGGGCCTTAGTGAGTCTGAAACTACATGGGGAGGAGTCAACAGCATCCAGTTCTTACAGTGGGTGTTGACTCTGAAACCCAATGATGTATGTTCAAGGCCCTGACCCTGCAGAGAGTTGTGCATGGTTGGAAACCCCTACGGAGCCACACTGACTCCAATGGGAAATTAACTATGTTGAGCTAACTGAAGAATCAGCCTAAATGTCAGTGTTGTTTGATTACTTTAAGACATGCAGTGAATAGGGTTTTCTGGTGCCATTGGATCTCATTCGTGATGAGAGAGCTGTCAGGGTACCTAATTCACCCTCCTGGCATTACAAGATTGTTCCCTACAGTACGTCTCAGTGCTTTGTCCAATCCAGTTTTGAACCTCCCAAGTGATAAGGGAAGTCACAGAAGCCCACTCTAGACTAATACATTGCCAGGCAGCTGCCTGGTATTTTTCCACTCTGAGTTTTCCTTTAAAAAGGAAATTCCTCCTCTTATTCCTGGTTGTACTCCAGGTGCTAAACAAACCACCAAGGAGAGTGGAATAGCAGCTGCTACTGGAGAGCTGCCACCAGTAGGGTTCTCCAGAACCAGTTCCTGATTCCACCTTGCTGGCAGTGTTAAGTCATAAGCCCCCAAACTAAATCTAAACACACAGGAGACTCGCTCCCAGCACTCGTGTATTACAGCACCACTGCAGGCAGCCGAGTGCCCTGAAGAGAGCAAAGACTTCCCAGATGAGTGATGGTTGGGGATGAGTGATGGTTCAGTCCCTCTTTTCCAGCAGTACAGTTAACCCCCTGTGCTGTTGATACCATTGTTTCAGCACCTGCTCCATTGTTCTACAGCCATGCGTGGGACCCTGAATGGTCCAGCTGGGTAAGCCCGATGCACTGCAGTGTCACCTTTAACGCTGAACGTCAAGATTTTGTTTCCAGTTTGTTACAATCAACTTTATATTTTGTAAATTTCCTGTACAGTAAATCTCTGAAATCATTAACTGTCCCCTATGCCCCCCTCCCATCTCAAAAGGGTCAGATTGTCAATATTTGTTTCCCGGTGCCTGTGGTCCAGGCGCCTGACCTGATCCCCGCACCAAATGTGCCAGGGCCTATGAGAGCTGCGATCAATGTTAGCAGATAAGAAGCTTGTCTTTGACTGGCTTAGCCCAAAATCAGGCGAGAATGCACCACTGTCCCCTACTGAGCTATTGAGCTTTGCTGGGACATGACCTGGCCTCTGTTTCTGTCCTGGCCTTTGTTGTTTAGCTTATGCAGCACCCCCTCAGGTTACCTAAATTAACATGCCAAAGGTTACTGTGCTCCAAGACGTGGCATGACGTTAGCCTCCCAGAGCTAGGTGATCTGTCCCCTTTATGCATTAATTAGATTAAACCTAAAACATTTCAGAGAGTCCACTGAAACGTTCTCCATCACCTCACTTCTACGGAAACCCAGGAGTCACTGTGTCCACTATGGAAACCCAGGAGTCACTGTGTCCAAGTATTTGTCTTGTACACTGGTTTCTTCTGCTGTTGAACTCCACTTTTGTTTGTGCGTCATGCTATCTAAGGATATAGCCAGTTAAAGGCTTGGGTCTTCAACTGAATGGCTCCTGAGTCAGCCCTGGCCTCTTGCAGGATCAGACCCTAAAGAGGTCCAAAAAAGTTACTTTTCTGTGTGCTGATACTGTCTCTGCCTTCTCTAAACAGGCACACTGACAGCCTGAGTGCCCCTCACCTTTTTTCTTTTTTTAAACTAGAAAGGAAGTTTATGGAGATTCTCCCATACATTCCAATCTAGCAATATACACTGATTTCTGCTGTGCATCATACAAACACTGAAAGGCTGCATCTTGCTGGCAATGGACACAGTGTTTTGGGGACAAGGGGCAGCCACACAAACATACCTGCCTAACCTCACGCATTTGGCCTCAGACTCGGTTTTTTGTGGGATTTCTCAGGCCCCAAAAGCAGCTTCCAAAATCCTGTTCAAGGGATACAGTGTGGGGAGGGAACAGACACATGGAGTCCGGTTAGGAAGGCTGCAAAGACAAATCTTGAGACCCAGCATTGTGCAATGATATTTACATATGGAGACTATTTTATTTTCCTGATGGAAAAAAGTGCATTTCTTTCATGTCACTTTGTTGGGTCAGATAGTATAGAGGAGTTTCAGAGGCTGGAGTGTGACCTGCCAAGATGAGAAATCAGTCTCTTAAATTTGCCACTATTAGGCAGATGTCCTCAAAAGCATGATGAGCTAACTGTGTATGCAGAAGCAGCTGTTACTGCAGTGATCTCACAGCACCCTCTGCTGGGCTTTCCACAAAGAGATTTGGAGGCAAAGAACAGCACTAATGATTTCTGGTGAGTAGGAATGAGATGAGATAGTGAAATAATTGGAGAACAAAAGCAGTATTGTAGCACAGGAGAGAACCAAAGGGACATGCTCATAAATTCAGACTACCATGCTGCGGAAGGCACTCCTTTATCACAGTGATGGGCATAGTCTGAATACTGGGGTAAAAATTACAATTGTCTGTTATACATTTGCAAAATTAGCTAAAGTCTCCACAAGTTTGTTCATTTGCCCTGTGCAAGGGGATTCCTATTTTTAGAGATACATTTTCCTTATAGTTTAAAGTACAAGGTACAGGGCATAATTATGCCAAGGACAAAAAATGTGTATTCCACTTATAAGAGGAACCCCTTCATTCACAACTGATGAGTTTGTGTGGCTATAATGAAGGCACTGTTATCCAGTACCCACAACGCTGGTATTCTCTGTGTTGTCTACTCAGTCTATAGAATGGCGCAATTAACAAATGCCTTCTTGTTTGGTTGACTTTGCAACAGGTAAACCTTTATTTTTATGAAAGTCTAAGGGGACCCCCAAGACATTCAATAACACTGGAGCTTTGCAGGCTCAGTGGGGATACACAGTTGCCTGCCATTAGACAGAGACCCATTCTGGATACGAGTATTTCTGTTTCATGACTGTGAGTCAAGAAGGGGAGCAGTGTGTAAACTGAGCTGGTCAGGAGCAGACCTGACAAAGCTGTGACACAAACTCATGATTCCTCCCTTGCTGCCTCTTGCTCAGGGGAGCAAGTGACTTCATCCTTCTCTATGGAGCAGCTTTTCCTTCCATGTGCCCCAACTGGCTACTCTGGGTAGAGGCTGGGGGAGCCAGGGTTCCTCATTCTCTTCCCACCCTTTGGCAGAGGTAAAAACCATGTTGCTTTCTCAGATATTCAGTACAACATTTGGGACAGTGACTCCGGTAAGAGTCAGTGGTTCCCATTTCAGACAACAGCTCAAGCCCTGAAGTCCACCCCAGTGGCAGGATTATCCACAGCTTTGGCGTTGCTAAGTTACCAGAGGTTACTCAGTCAGTTTTCATCTCATCTCCAACCTCTTACAGACTTTTCACATAAACGCCCTGTGGCTCTGATTGGCCAAGTTTGAAGTTGCATTTCCCTGTGCATTTCGCTGTGCTAGGTGGAAGGGACACCCCTATGAGCTCTGGCAGGGATGGGGTTAAAACAGCTCCCCAAATTGCCAGCCTCCTGTGCACTCAGCTAGCCAGCAGGTAGAATGGTTGGTGCTGCAAGCAAGGTCTGTGCTTCATTAGCAGCAAGCCAGCTAGTTCCTTGAGTTATGAGATCTATAAACACACAGGCAAGGCCAGCACTGCAAGAGAGAGGGGGCTACTGCAAAATTGGTCACGTCTCTTTTGGGCAGAGTTGTAATCTTTGTACTGCGGACTTCCTTGGGAAGACCCACCCTTTGGCTCAATCATCATCTGGTGTAAATCAGGGTAGCTCCATTAAGGGAGTCTTGTCAATTTACACCAGCCAAGCATACAGCCCATAGGTGCCAACTTTTCCCTGCGCTACTGGGTGCACGCGCCCCACCGCCCCTGGCCCCACCCTGACTCCACCCTTTCCCCGCCCCTACCCCACCCCCATTCTAACCCCTTCCCCAAAGTCCCTGCCCCAACTCCACCCCCTCTCTGTCCCTATTGGACCCCTGCCCCAAATCCCCGCTCCGGCCCCACCTCTTCCCCGAGCGCACCGTGTCCCCCCCCCTCCTCCCTCCCTCCCAGCGCTTGCCACGTGAAACAGCTGTTTTGCGGTGCAAGTGCTGGGAGCTAGGGGGAAAAAGCAGGCATGAGAAATGGTCAGGGGAGGAGGCGGAGGTGAGCTGGGGTGGGGAGCTGCACCCACCAGTTTTTCCCCATGGGTGCTCCAGCCCCAGAGCATCCACAGAGTCAGCGCCTATGATCTGGCCCTTTTTGTCTTTCACTATGTCTCTGTGCAGCTTGTTGTTATGTTTGCTATAGTTTGCTGTTCTAAGCCTTCTCCATGGGCCAGATTCGTTCTTTCACGACCATCAACTGCTCTCTAACAGGAATATGGCCCAGTTAGCCTATCAGAATCCCATGTCCAGTCCCAGTCTCCATACTACCCATGTGACGATTGTGTTCCCAGTAAGTTTTCAGGCCCCAGCATATAGCTCAGTAAGCAGGACTTCACTGCTTGCTGCACTAAATAGATGGCACACAAGAAGTTTAGAAGTTACAACACTTGTATATCGGGCATCATCGACATACATTAAACCCATGATCGGCATCATCCTGCTCTTCAGGCCTGTAGCGCTGCAGTGCCATCTGCTGAGCTTTTGAAATAATTTGAGTTACTAAGGCCTGGTCTACACTAGGACTTTAAATCGAATTTAGCAGCGTTAATTCGAACTAACCGTTCAACCGTCCACACCAGGAAGCCATTTAATTCGAACTAGAGGGCTCTTTAGTCCGAATTTGGTACTCCACCCCGACAGGTGGAGTAATGCTAAATTCGACATGGCTAGCTCGAATTAGGCTAGGTGTGGATGCAAATCGAACTTAGTAGCTCCGGGAGCTATCCCACAGTGCACCACTCTGTTGACGCTCTGGACAGCAGTCCGAGCTTCGATGCTCTGAGCAGCCACACAGGAAACGACCCGGGAAAATTTGAATTCCTTTTCCTTTCTGGACAGTTTTAATCTCATTTCGTGGTTGGACATCGTGGCGAGCTCAGCAGCACTGGCAGCAATGCAGAGCTCTCCCAGAAGAGGAGTTCATGTAATCTCTGAATAGAAAGAGGGACCCGGCATAGACTGACCAGGAACTCTTGGATGTGTGGGGCGAGGAGTCTGTGCTTTCGGAGCTGCGCTCCAACAAACGGAATGCAAAGACCTACGAGAAGGTCTCCAAAGCCATGATCCAGACAGAGGATACAGCCGTCATGCAACGCATCGCCGCGTGAAAACCAAGGACCCCAGACAAGGCTACCAAAAAATCAAAGCGGCAAACGGACGCTACGGAGCCTGCCACCACTGCCCCACCAGTGACCGTGGACTCTGATGATGGGACAGTGTCGACGGACAGTTCCTCGACGATGTTCGCGGATGGGGAAGATGAGGAAGTGTTTGTGGAGGACGAGGCAGGCGAGAGCGCTTACAACGCTGGTTTCCCCGACAGCCAGGATCTATTCATCACCGTCACGGAGATCCCCTACCAACCCTCCCCGGCCATTAACCTGGATCCTGAATCAGGGGTAGGAGCAGTCGGTAAGTGCTTTAACCATGTTAACTTTTATTCTTAATATAACAGCAATCTGAAGTGTGTGAGAAGGAGGGCTCTCTATATATGGTGATAGAACAGAAATCCTCCTGGGAGATCTCCACGAAGCTCTCCTTCCGTTAATTGATAAGCATCAGCAGGAGGTTCCTGGGGAGAGCTGCCTTATTGGGTGCTCCGTGGTAGCACAGTTTTCCGCGCAAGGCTTTCATGCGGTATTCAGGGAGCATTGCCTCCCCGAGCACGGCTGCATCGGTCCGTGGTTCGTGATAGATTTCACGCAGCATGCGCTCTCTATCTCCTTCAGTGCCCATCCTCACGGTGATCTCGCTAGGAGACTCATGCATCTAAGTAGTGGAATTACTGTTATGGTGCGCCTGGTCCAAAGTATTTTTAATAAATCCACGGACAGACGGCATAGCACAGACTCAGCACGCAGCTGCGTGACGAGCGTAACGGAAAGCCAAAGAATATAATGGACGCTCATGGAGGGAGGGGGGAATGAGGACGCAAGGTATCCCACAGTTCCTGCTGTCTCCGAAAAGTATTTGCATTCTTGGATGAGCTCCAAATGCTTCTAGGGTCAAACACAGTGTCTGCGGTGGGTCAGGGCATAGTTCTGCAATTTGCGCACACACCCCACCCACCACCAGAAGTGAAAGGGAAAACAATCCTCTCTTGACTCTTTTACATGTCACCCTATCTTTACTGAATGCTGCAGATAGACGCGATGGTGCAGCAGTCAACACCAACATCCTTGCTCCCCCCACGCTATGGATGGCTGATGGTGCAATATGGCTGGTATCCGTCCTCATTATCAGCCTATTGGCACATAGGGCAGTGCAAAAGGACTGGTAACCATGCGTACTAGCATCAGTAAGGTCGATCAAGGGCGCCTGGCCCTAATTTTTCATGGTAGATGGTGCAGTATGGCTGGTAACCGTCCTCATCATTGCAACAGGGGGCTGAGCTCCATCAGCCCCCACCCTTCCTGTGTAAAGAAAAGATTGAATTGCCCCTGGACTAGCAGAGGGATGATGGGTTCTTTCATCCACAGTAATTAATGTCCTGCCTGGACTATCATTGCAGCTGGAGGCTTCCTTCCACTCATTTCTCACAAACAAGTCACTGTGTCTTATTCCTGCATTCTTTATTACTTCATCACACAAGTGGTGGGACAATGGTATGGTAGCCCAGGAAGGCTGTGGGAAGGCCGGAATGAACAGGTGGTGTTGTTGCAGGAGCACCCCCTGTGAATAGCATACAGCTCCAAATTTATGCAGGATCGGACACAGAGCAGCTGTGCTCTCTGGTTCTATGATACAGTGGTTCTCTAGTACACTTGCCCATAATCTAGGCAGGACTGATTCTATTTTTAGATACCAAAAAGGAGGGATTGACTCAGGGAGTCATTCCCAATTTTTGCTTTTGCGCCCCTGGCTGCTCGGCCAGGGGCACTTATGACAGCACCAAATGGTGCAGGGCAAAAGGACAGGTAACCATGCCCATCTTATTACCATCTTATTACCAATTTATGGTATGGTAGATGGTACAATATGGCTGGTAACCATCTCTGCTGTCATGCAAAAGCAAAAGCATGCTACTGTGTAGCGCTGCTGGCCCGCCTCTGTCAGCGGCATCTAGTACACATACGGTGACATACACAAAAGGCAAAACAGTGTCCATGGTTGCCATGCTATGGCGTATGCCAGGGCAATTCTGGGAAAATGGGCTTGAAATGATTGTCTGCCGTTGCTTTCCCGGAGGAAGGAATGACTGGCGACATTTACCCAGAATCCACCGCGAAAATTATTTGTGCCCCAGCAGGCACAGGGGTCTCAACCCAGAATTCACAGAGACAGCCTAGACTCAGTTAATTGTTCGCAAAAATGTATCTTTGCAAGGAATTCACTCCCTGTTTCCCATCTCACAGCTTCCACTGTCTCCAGACCTGCCACAGCATCCCCCTCGCAGAGGCTGGCAAAGATTAGGCAGAGAAAGAAAAAGACAAGGGACAAGATGTTCGATGAACGTATGGGCTGCTACCTAGCAGAGGCGGACCAGCAGAGCCAGTGGAGGGAGACCGTCTCTCTGTGGCAGCGCTCACACAGCGAACGGGAGGAGAGGTGGCGTGAGGAAGAGAAGCAGGCAACTGAAACGCTGCTTGGACTAGTGAGGGAGCAAACGGACACGCTCAGGCGCCTTGTGGATGTTCTGCAGGACCGCAGGAGGACAGAGCCCCCCTGCAGTGTATCTGCAACCGCCCTCCCCCGCCACAAAGTCCCATACCCCCCTCACCCAAAATAACCAGAAGGAGGGGCGCCAGAGGCCGTGTAAACTGTCACTGCACCCCAGCAGAGTGCTCAAGTACCCAAAAGCTCTCATACCCTACATTTGCAGAAGTCGTTCCCTTCCGGACTCACACAAGTCCCAATCCCAGTTCCATCCCCTAAGTGTCTACTTAAGTAATAAAAATACTTTGCTGTTAATTACTGTTTCCGTCATGTTTTTTCAAAGAAGACTGTGTTTGAATGGGGGGCGTGGGGAAGGGGGTTGTTAATTGCATAGGACAGTCACCTTTCCCAGGGTACAGACACGGGGACAGGATCAGCACCGGGTCACACACACAGTGCAGTCAGTAGGCACCCTGGTCGGTATGGGAGGTGGTTTCCAGGTTCTGTGTGGGCGGGGGGGATGTGACTTTGTAGCGGGGGAGGGCGGTTACAGATCTTATACAGCGGTCCTTGTCCTGGATCGCTGAGTCACGCAGCTGAGGAATCTGTATCCGTACTCCTCCGCCACAAGGTCACATATCCCCCCGCACACAGAATTCGAAAAAGAGGGATGGCAGGCTCCGTTGAAAGAAGCATTCCGGCACTGCGGACCGCTCTAGGAGCAGGAGCCTGTCATTCGTTGAGTTTAGAGGCGGTCTTTACATCACCGCACACCCTACCCAGCACAGTCTGCCTCCCAGTTTCAACCCTTTAACGCAAAGTCATGAATAAAGAAACCTTTCTTCAGTAACAATGGGACCTGTATTTTATTTTTACACGTGTGTTGGAAGTGGGGGAAAGGGGTGAACGGGGTATGTAACCGAAGAGGAGAGTCAACAGTCAGTGGGTAAAGAAACAGGGGCAGGTTCAGCTTCTCTGTAAAGAAAATGAACAGTCACAGGTCACGCTGCTCGCTGGTATTTGAAGAGTTCCTTGTCGCTGTCCCAGGCGCCTGTATAGGGCTTCATGAGCAAGTGCATTAGCGGGCAGGCTGGGTCCCCGAGGATGACTTTAGGAATCTGCTCATCCACAACAGTTATTTCGTGGTCCGGGAAGAAACTACCTTCCTGCAGGCGTCTGAGCAGCCCACAGTTCCTGAAAACACGCATCATGAACCTTCCCGGCCACCCGACGTTGATGTTTGCAAAACGTCCCCTATGGTCCCCCAGTGCTTGCAGCACCATTGAAAAGTAGCCCAATTTCTCATCAGCTGACTGTGGAAGAGGTGGACGATAAAGTGCGAGGAGGAGAAAACGGCGATGATCGCAGCGGGCTCCATGATTGCAGTGCTGTGGCGTCCGCGCTGTCACTGACCAGAAAAGTGCACGAACAGATTGCCCGCAGGCACTTTCAAGGAGGGAGGGAGGGAGGTTGTGATTGACGGTTCAATGACGACACTTACCCAAAACCACCCTCGACACATTTCTCCCCCCAGCAGGCATTGGGGGCTCTACCCAGCATTCCAATGGGCAGCGGGGACTGCGGGAACTGTGGGATAGCTTCCCACAGTGCACCGCTTCCAAAGTCGACGCTGGCCCCGTGAATGTGGACTCAGAAATTCGAATTAGTGTATTTAGCATGGATACACAAATTCGACTTCATAAGGTCGAATCCACAAATTCGAACTAAGTTGATTCGAAATAGTCTTGTAGTGTAGACAAGGCCTAAAGCACAATCACCTTCACCAATTAAAGGTAATGGGTTCAGGTAGGCAAGGCCTTGAAAATCTTTATTGTTATATTTGAAAGACTCTGATTCAATAGATCAGCTGCAGACGGAATAGTGCAAATGCATATAAATGTCGAGTCTCACTTTTTTGACAAGGATAACAAAACAGCCTGCAGCACAAGACCAGGATTAGATTGTCTTCAGCCTCTTAACAGGACAGTGGATAATCCTCATTAAGAAATGGCTTGAGGAAAGCCTGCATTCTGATTGGGTCAATAGCCACAGCCTAATATCCTGGCTAAACACCATCAGTCACAACCAGTTTGTTTATTGAAGTGAGTCAGATAAAAGCAGTGCCCCTTTAGCAGCAATTGGGCAGTGAAGGTGCAGGGTTTGTGAAATGCTCAGACATCCTTGGCTAAAGAGATATAGCTATTCAGCTTGCCATTGTTTATTGATAGTGACTTTGTAACATTCCTTGATTTCCAATCAGCAGAAAACACAGCCATGTATACGACGCATTTTTCTAAAAAAATCAAATATCTTTGGGTTTTTAAAAACCAGTCTAGATTACTAACCATGGTCTCTATTTTGTAAGCAGCTCCCTGCTGGCAAATCTCTGCATAGATGTTGCGTGCACAGGATCAGGGCCCATGTTTGTGCTCATCGTTACCTACCCGCTCCTCCCTGTTGTCTATTTAAATGTAAGTTATAACCTTTAAAAAAATCCTTCCCAGAAGTCTTGATTCTCCCTTCTCCTCTCTCTGTTCTGTTATTTCCTTGTCTCTCTCCTCCCCTATTTGTGCCTCTTCTCCCCTTCTGTTCTCCTCTTTCTGCTCCTGGCTGTGGGGCATTTTGAAAGGCTGTTTTAAAAGGAGAAGTGACTGCTCTGCTGGGCTACCTGGCTCCGGGCCAAGCCTTCAATGTGGAGGAAACGAGAGTCAGAAGGGTTTTTTTCAGCTTGTTCCAATGTGAACTTCTCAGTTTAAAGGAACTAGTGGTAAGTTTAAAAATCTGGTTGATTTTCAAAGCAGTCCAGGGGACACAGCTGACTGGATTTGAAGAAAGCCTCTATCTTGAGAGAGAGAATTCCCGAGCTATATCACAAGTGCACACAAACCACTTTGGATTATTACAGTGTTTTGGTGCTTGTGTTACTTTCTAGTCAATTTCCTTCTGAGCCTCTCAAACAGTTGCCTAATGATGCAAGCTTTGGGTTACATACATAGTAGGAGGCATGTTTGTGTGTTTAAAAATGGTTTCCTCTAAAGTTTAAATAAGTCTTTCGTAGAATATCAGGGTTGGAAGGGACCTCAGGAGGTATCTAGTCCAACTCCTTGCTCAAAGCAGGACCCATCCCCAGCTAATTTTTTTTGCCCCAGATCCCTAAATGGCCCCCTCAAGGATTGGGCTCACAACTCTGGGTTTAGCAGGCCAATGCTCAAACCACTGAGCTATCCCTCCCCCCTGTCTTTGACTGTCAATGGGATTTAGGCTCCTAAGTGCCTAAATCCCATTTGAAAGTAATATTTAGGGGCCTAAATCAGCTAGAGGTTGCGACACTGAGCACAGCAATGCTGAAATACTTTTAAAAACCTGTGCCCCGGTGCACATCTCATTATAGGAGTAAATTCCACAGCCTTTTCAGTATTGTACGTGACTCTTTTCTGTGTCCCTCATTTTGGTCTCCGTTACACATTGCACCCTGCATTTGGGACTGGGCAAGTTGAGTGGTATGCCCCAAAGAGCTTACAAATTTAGCATCTGCTGAGAGACAAGAAGTGGATACAACAAAAGGAAAGGGAGGACGAGATAATAGTGAAATAATCACACTTACTAGTTTACTATCACAAGCATAGTCACAGCACACTCTGTGCTTAGTCAAGT
This sequence comes from Mauremys mutica, assembly GCF_020497125.1. Lineage (NCBI taxonomy): Eukaryota > Metazoa > Chordata > Testudines > Geoemydidae > Mauremys > Mauremys mutica. Next base: position 128,317,915 of record NC_059077.1, read on the forward strand.
GTTTGGTAGTCATCACAGCAGAAGTGGTAATTGAATCTAACGTTGTGTGAGCAGTACTATCACAAACTCTCAGATCACCCAGGACAATCTCTGGATAGCTTTACAGATGACTGGAGAAAACATCATCCTGCCTTTTCCTCAAGCAGAATGCCAGAAGGAGATAGATTAATCTAACACTAATCAAAAGGCTTTTCTGGAACTTCCCCCTTCTTTCATTCTCCTTCCACGGGGAGGTTTGGGCACCATGTATACTATGCAATCTACTGGGTATAACATGTCTCATACTTTAAGGTGGTCAGTATTGTCATAAAACAGTTCAGTCTTGCCTGTGTGAGTGGAGCCAGTCTGTTATTTTAAAACCATATAAATGAACAGCCTTCTAGACCTGGTCTTTATTAAATAAACTGACTAAAACTGTGTGCAGTAAGCCACACGTGGTACCAAGCCTCATGTTCCCCCCACACACACACAAACACTATGAAGGGCTGGCCCTATTTATGTTTTTTTGATGTCACCAGGCTCTGTGGAGTTCTCTACTCTAAAACCCAGAAGCATCACTGGCACCATTTCCCAGTAGTCCACGGACTGGTAGGTGCTCTGGTGGTTTTGACTCTGCTCAAAGAAAGAACACCAACCATAAAAGCTCTTGGTCAATAAGGCCTTGGCTGGACAGATGTAGTTATTTGGGTGCAAGTTTGTTTTAATTCACACCTTCGTTGTTTTTGTGCAAGTCTGCGTGGATACTCTTCTTTTGTAGCAAGAGGATCTTATTTTAATTTTGGTTAAGCTGACTTTTTTTTTAATAAGCTACACCAAAATAAGACACCTTATTTCAAAATAAGGGCTTGTCTCTAGGGAAACTAGGGAAATCAAGAGTTTTGATAAGAGTCAATATAAAGTATGAGAGGGACAAAGACAAAGAAAATGGTTTTCAAACTTTTTGGTGTCAGGGGTATTTCTTAATACACATTTTTCATTCTCTTGTTTCATATGAAATCCCCACTGTACCAGGAAATGTGCATCCTCTATAGGCACAGTCAGGCCTGTTCCACTGCTACGGGTTATCAGCCCCTTGCATTCAAAGCCAGGCATTCAGGGTGAGGAGGAGCACCTGACTGGCCCTAAGCATGGGCCCTGATAGGTATGGGAAAGCAGAGTAAGATAGAAGAGCTCCCTGCCTTCAGGCTGAGGAGGGGAGAGCCAGCTGTTGGGCTTCTGGAGAAGAGTGTAACGAGGGGTTAGGTAGGACTGGTACTGAGCGAGGGATCAAGGCAGGAAGTAGCCTGTGGAAGCTAGGACAGATAGCTGCTCCTCTGCGTGCAGAGTCTAGGGGCTTGTTCCTGGTCTAGAGGGAGGGACTGGGCTTGCCTATATCTCAGCTGGGAGTGATGGTATGTGGCAATCAGGTTAGGCAGAAACCACTTGTGAGTAAGTGAAAGGATTTAGAGCTGGTTTATCTGCAAACTTGCACTGAAATAATTACATGAGTTTGATTATTATTTGTGTCATTGTAGTGCCTAGGAGCCCTAATCATGAACCAGGAGCCCATTGTGCTAGGTGCTGTACAAATACAGAACAAAAGACAACCCCTGCCCCAAGGGCTTGCTTGAATCCACGCCTCTTGTTCTTTCGTGCAAGTCTTTGTGTGAACGCTTAAGGTGTGTCTCTATGGAGACTTAGGGCAGGTCTACACTACAAATTTACAGATTGTAGCACATCTAGTAGAGACCCTCTAGGCCAGTGGTTTTCAAACTTTTTTTCTGGTGACCCAGTTGAAGAAAATTGTTGATACCCATGACCCAACGGAGCTGGGGATGAGGGGTCTGGTGTACGGGAGGGGCTCAGGGCTAGGGCAGAGGGCTGGTGTCTGGGGGTGAAGGCTGCGAGGTGGATCTGGGAATGAAGGGTTCAGGGTGTGGGAGGGGGCTCTGGGCTGGGGCAGGGGGTTGGGGTGGGGGCTGAGGGTGCAGGCTCTGGGGTGGGGTTGGGGATGAAGGGTTTGGGGTGCATGAAGGGGGGACTCAGGGATGGGGCAGGGGATTGGGGCTTACCTCGGGCAGCTCCCGGGCAGTGGTGCAGTGGGGGTGCAGAGGTAGGCCTCCTGCCTGTCCTGGCACTGCGAACTGCACTACACCCCAGAAGCAGGCAGCGGCAGGTCCGGCTCCTAGGTGGAGGTGCGCAAGTGGCTCTGCATGACTCTCGGCCACAGGCACCGCCCCCCCAGCTCCCATTGACCCATTCCCGGCCAATGGAAGTACGCAGCCGGTGCTCAGGGCAGCACCCACAGCTCCATGGCCCTCCCATCTAGGAGCCAGACCTGCTGCTGGCCACTTCCGGGGCGTAAGCTGTGTCAGAACAGGTAGGGACTAGCCTGCCTTAGTCGGTCAGCACCGCCGGTGGGACTTTTAATGGCCCGGTCAGCGGTGCTGACCATGCCGCCGCAACCCAGCGCCTGACATTCTGAAACCCAGTTCTGGGTCGCGACACACGGTTTGAAAACGACTGCTCTAAGCCAATGGGAGAGAGCTGTCCTGTCGGCTTAATGACTCCTCCTGCCTGAGAGGTGGTAGCTATGTCAATGCGAGAAGCTCTCCTGTCAACATAACACTATCTACACAAGGGGGTTAAGGCTGGTATAACTACATTGTTCAGTGGTGTAGATTTTTCACACCCCTGAGGCCTGGTCTACACTATGAGTTTATATCGAATTTAGCAGCGTTAAACTGAATTAAGCCTGCACCCGTCCACACAACGAAGCCCTTTATATCGATATAAAGGGCTCTTAATACCGATATCTGTACTCCTCCACGATGAGGGGAGTAGCGCTGAAATCGGTATTGCCATTTCAGATTAGGGTTAGTGTGGCCGCAAATCGACGGTATTGGCCTCCGGGACCTACCCCACAGTGCACCATTGTGACCGCTCTGGAAAGCCATCTGAACTCGGATGCACTGGCCAGGTAGACAGGAAAAGCCCCGCAAACTTTTGAATTTCATTTCCTGTTTGCCCAGCATGGACAGTTGATCAGCACAGGTGATCATGCAGTCTGAGAATCGAAAAAGAGCTCCAGCATGGACCGTACGGGAGGTACTGGATCTGATCTCCATAGAACTCCGTTCCAAAAGACGAAATGAAAAAACATTTGAAAAAATTTCCAAGGCCATGATGCAGAGAGGCCACACCAGGGACTCAGTACAGTGCCATGTGAAAGTTAAAGAGCTCAGACAAGCCTACCAGAAAACCAAAGAAGCAAACGGAAGGTCCGGGGCAGGGCCGCAAACATGCTGCTTCTACGTTGAGCTGCATGCAATTCTAGGGGGGGGTCCACCACCACTACCCCACCCCTGTCCGTGGATTCCGAGGTGGGGGTGGTAATCGCAGCCATGGCTGAGGATTCTGCGGACGGGGAAGATGAGGAGGAAGAGGAGGACGAGCTTGCAGAGAGCACACATCACTCCGTTCTCTCCAACAGCCAGGAGCTTTTTCTCAGCCTGACGGAATTGCCCTCCCAGCCCTCCCAAGCAACTATCCCAGACAATGAAGCCATGGAAGGGACCTCTGGTGAATGTACCTTTGTAAATATAAAAAGTGGTTTAAAAGCAAGCGTTTTTTAATGATTAATTTGCCCTGAGGACTTGGGATGCATTTGCGGCCAGTACAGCTACTGTTAATGTGTCTGGATATGGAGCGGAAATCCTCCAGGGACATCTCCATGAAGCTCTCCTGGAGGTACTCCAAAAGCCTTTGCAGAAGGTTTCTGGGCAGCACAGCCTTATTCCGTCCTCCATGGTAGGACACTTGACCACGCCATGCTAGTAGCAAGAAATCTGCTATCATTGCATGACAAAGCCTGTCAGTGTATGGTCCTGGTGTTTGCTGGCATTCAAGCAACATCCGTTCTTTATCTCGCTGTGTTATCCTCAGGAGAGTGATATCGTTCATGGTAACCTGGTTGAAATACGGGAATTTAATTAAGGGGACAGAGATGGCCATTCCTACTGGGCTGTTTGCCTGTGGCTGAAAAAAAATCCTTCTCTGCAGTTAGCCAAGCGGCGGGAGGAGGGAGTGATTGGCACTGAGCTTTTTTGCGTTTGGCTAGCAGGGATCTTCCCTGCTACCAGCCACGCGATGCGGGGTAGGGTGGCTAGCTGGGATCTTCCCTGCTACCAGCCATGTGGTGGGGGGAGGGGTAAAGCGATCATCCCAGAGAATTGGATGGGGGAGGTTCTGGTGCTGCACGTTAACAGGAAAGAAGCAGCACTCAACGGGCTTTGCTTGGTATGTGGGAAAGGAGGGCGCTGGATATATGAAGGCTGCAGAAGCCAAAAGACAATGGCTTACCATGGCCGCATGCAAGCCGAATTCTGTTGCCCGGACCTACGTCTGTGATCTCTAACACCAGAGCCGCAGGCACTCAATATTAAGATGCAAAATGCGACCTTGTACTGAAATCACATGTGCTATGTAATGTGAATAGTGTTGTTCACCGTGAAAGAGTATACCCATTGTTCTGTAAAATGTATCTTTTTAAATACTTCTCTCCCTTTTTTCCCTCCCTCCTGCAGCTGCAAATTTTTCAAGCCTCCCTCCTCCATCCCGAAGGCTATCTCAGATAAGGCGGCGAAAAAAAAGAACGCGAGACGAAATGTTCTCAGAAATCATGGAAGAGACCCGCAATGAAAGAGCTCATCTGAATGAGTGGAAGGACGTGGTATCAAAGTACAGGAAAGATGCCAGTGAGCGTGAGGACAGGAGGGACGAACGTGAGGAGAGGAGAGATGCTCGAGATGAGAGGTGGTGGCAGGAAGATCAGAGGAGGCATGATGCAACGCTGGGGCTTCTGCGTGATCAAACTGACATGCTCCGGCATCTGGTGGAGCTTCAGGAACGGCAGCAGGATCACAGAGTGCCGCTGCAGCCCCTGTATAACCACCCTCCCACCTCCCCAAGTTCCATAGCCTCCTCACCCAGACGTGTAAAAACACGTGGGGGAAGGCTCCGTGCACCCACCCACTCCACCTCAGTGGACAGCCCAAGCAAAAGGCTGTCATTATTTTGAACTTTTTTAGTGGCCTTTTCCTTCCCTCCTATCCTCCTCCCAAACCCCACCCAGGCTACCTTGTCAGTTCTCTCCCTCTTTTTATAATCAACCAATAAAGAATACATGATTTTTAAATGATAGTGATTTTATTTCCTTAGAGAGCAAGCTGTGATCGAAGGGGAAGGGTGGGTTGCTTACAGGGAATGAGTCAATCAAGGGGGCGGGTTTTCATCAAGGAGAAACAAACAGAACTTTCACACCGTACCCTGGCCAGAGATGAAACTGGTTTTCAAAGTTTCTCTGATGCGCATCGCTTCCTGGTGTGCTCTTCTAATCATCCTGGTGTCTGGCTGCACATAATCAGCAGCCAGGTGATTTGCCTCAGCCTCCCACCCTGCCATAAAGGTCTCCCCCTTACTCTCACAGAGATTGTGGAGCACACAGCAAGCAGCAATAACCATGGGGATATTGGTTTGGCTGAGGTCTGAGCGAGTCAGTAATGTGCGCCAGCGTGCCTTTAAATGTCCAAATGCACATTCCACCACCATTCTGCACTTGCTCAGCCTGTAGTTGAACAGCTCCTGACTACTGTCCAGGCTGCCTGTGTATGGCTTCATGAGCCATGGCATCAAAGGGTAGGCTGGGTCCCCCAGGATAACGACAGGCATTTCAACATCCCCAACTGTTATTTTCTGGTCTGGGAAGTAATTCCCTTGCTGCAGCCATTTAAACAGAGTAGTGTTCCTGAAGACGCGAGCGTCATGAACCCTTCCCGGACATCTCATGTTGATGTTAGTGAAATATCCCTTGTGATCCACCATGGAAAAGTACCCCTTGCGGTTTACGTACTGGGTGCCCTGGTACTCCAGTGCCAAGATAGGGATCTGGTTCCATCTATTGCCCCACCACAGTTAGGGAATCCCATTGCAGCAAAGCCATCCACTATGACCTGCACATTTCCCAGAGTCACTACCTTTCGTAGCAGCAGCTCAGTGATTGCTTTGGCTACTGGCATCACAGCAGCCCCCACAGTAGATTTTTCCACTCCAAATTGATTCCCGACTGACCGGTAGCTGTCTGGCATTGCAAGCTTCCAGAGGGCTATCGCCACTCGCTTCTCTACTGTGAGGGCTGCTCTCATCTTGGTATTCTGGCATTTCAGGGCAGGGGAAAGCAAGTCACAAAGTTCCATGAAAGTGCCCCGACGCATGCGAAAGTTTCGCAGCCACTGCGAATCGTCCCACACCTGCAACACCATGCGGTCCCACCAGTCTGTGCTTGCTTCCCGGGCCCAAAATCGGCGTTCAATGGCTAGAACCTGCCCCATTACCAGCATGATCTCCAAAGCGCCGGGGCCCACAGTTTGAGAGAATTCTGTGTCCATGTCCTCATCACTCTCGTAGCCGCGCTGCCGTAGCCGCCTCCTCCTCGCCTCGTTTTGCAGGTCCTGGTTCAGCATTGAGTGCACGAGAATGCGCGAGGTGTTTACAACGTCCATGATTGCTGTCTTGAGCTGAGCAGGCTCCATGCTTGCCATGGTATGGCGTCTGCACAGTTCACCCAGGAAAAAAGGCGCGAAATGGTTGTCTGCCGTTGCTTTCACGGAGGGAGGGGTGAGGCTGTACCCAGAACCACCAGCGACACTGTTTTTGCCCCATCATGCATTGGGATCTCAACCCAGAATTCCATTGGGCGGGGAAGACTGCGGGAACTATGTGATAGCTATGGGATAGCTACCCACAGCGCAATGCTCCGGAAATCGACGCTAGCCTCAGTACATGGACGCACACTGCCGAATTAATGTGCTTAGTGTGGCCGCGTGCACTCAACTTTATACAATCTGTTTCCAAATACTAGTTTCTGTAAAATCGGAATAATCCCGTAATGTAGACATATCCTGAGAGACTTAGTTATACTGAAGAAAGTATGTAGTGTAGACCAAGCCTTAGTGTGGCACACTGGTTGTATGGATCCTGCTGCCATGCATTAGAAATTCCATAGTGTGTTTTAACCTTCTGCTCTTTGCAGTATGTCAAAGCTCACTAGGAAAATTTTAGTGTGCAGTAGCAGCAGCCACATGGCCAGCTTATGTGTGGTAGGCTAGTACGCTCTACAGTCACAATCTGGCTTGCTGCTTACTAAGACAAACCCTTATTTTGAAATAAGGTGTCTTATTTTGGTGTAGCTTATTAAAAAAAAAACAGTCAGCTTAACCAAAATTGAAATAAGATCTTCTTGCTACAAAAGAAGAGCATCCACGCAGATTTGCACAAAAACAACGAAGGTGTGAATTAAAACAAACTTGCACCCAAATAACTACATCTGTCCAGCCAAGGCCTTATTGACCAAGAGCTTTTATGGTTGGTGTTCTTTCTTTGAGCAGAGTCAAAACCACCAGAACACCTACCAGTCCGTGGACTACTGGGAAATGGTGCCAGTGATGCTTCTTGGTTTTAGAGTAGGGAACTCCACAGAGCCTGGTGACATCAAAAAAACGTAAATAGGGCCAGCCCTTCATCGTGTTTGGGGGGGGGGGAACATAAGGCTTGGTACAGCGTGTGGCTTACTGCACACAGTTTTAGTCGGTTTATTTAATAAAGACCAGGTCTAGAAGGCTGTTCATTTATATGGTTTTAAAATAACAGACTGGCTCCACTCACATACTCTTATATGACATAATTCTAAAGCAATATTGATCTCTTTTGCTTTCTTTCAGTGTCCACCTTTTTCAGATTTCTTATTTCATTCTATTCTCATTTGAAATCAGCTTCAATAGTTACTATGAAGTTTTTCAAATTGTTCCTGATGGTGAGGGAGAGCACACTTTTGCAGAAAATGGGAATGCAGAGAGTTTTGATCCATATGCAGCATATACTACCTTAGCATGCCATCACTGGTTCTTCTAAGAAAATCAGAGCTGTTGAAAGACTTTTTCTCCCCAGCCCCTAATCTTTTTTTTTTTTTTATAGGATTTCTAATTTGTCACTGTGAAAAAGAGAATAGGCACAATATTGGAAACATGACATGGAAGTTTACCTGTGAAATATTTATCTTTTAGATTTATGTCAGTGGCGGGCAACCTGTGGCCCACATGCAGCTGGTCAGGATAGTCCACTGGCAGGCTACCAGACAGTTTGTTTACTATTGCACAGCTGCCCGCAGCTGCCACGGTTCGCTGTTCCTGGCCAATGGGACCTGCGGGAAGTGGTGGCCAGCACATCCCTGCGGCCCGCGCTGCTTCCCGCAGCTCTTGTTGGACGGGAACGGCAAATCGCAGCCACTGGGAGCTGCAGGAGGCCCTTGGCGGCTCACCTGCGGAGGGTCCACTGGTCTCACAGCTTCGGTTCCACGGCTTTGGTCCCAGCGGACCCTGCGCAGGCAAACCGCCGGAGGCAGCCTGCCTGCCGTGTTTGGGGCAGCAAAATCCCTAGAGCCGCCCCTGGCAGGAGGCCATGCAAATGTAAACAAACTGTCTGGTGGCCCACCAGAGGATTACCGTGTTGGGCCGCGTGCAGCCCAATGATTTATGTGTCTGACACCTATGAAAGGCTCTCAGCTCCCCAGAGAGGAATGCTGTTTAACCCTCACATTGAGCATAAGTGTGAAGTGGGAAGGCAAGGGCCGGATTATGACATTCTGAGGCCCTAAGCTATGTCAAGTGTAAGAGGCCCCACCCCATAAAAAAAAAACCAGAATGTATCATTTTCACAGACAGGACACTGAACATACAACACGAAAGCGTTGTATTTGCATATATACAAAGGCAAAGTTGTAAAAATAGAATAATAATCTTCATTTTCAGCAGCCATCTCTGTAACAATGACATCATGAGAGAAATAAATTTTAGACAAATTCTTTGAATTAATTGCGTATGTAAATTAAGTGGAAGTAAACAATACAATATAAAAAATATAACCCCCCCCGTAAATAATACAATTTACTAGAAGAGTTCCCAGGAAATTTTTCTTCTCTGTTGGGGCATCTAAATTGTGGAATTCCTTGTCTGACTATGCAATGAGACTCTTTTATCCTCTATTGACATCTTCTATCCTCTAAGAGGCAATAAAGGATATAGGATGTGGATAACCCATAAGCTTAATGCTCAACTATTAGTTCTATTGATATGAATTACACCCAGGTAATAAGCAAACCATCAGAAAATTGTATGCAGGTTATATTGTTCCAATAAATTGATTTGTTTTGTTTTTATAGGAGGTTATGCTTAAATACCTAATATTGATATTAAAATTAGTAGCAGAAAGTTTTTATTGAAACCAATAAAAATTAATTTTATATTATAAATATTGAGATGTATGTATCTATACAACAAATACATATATATATATATATATGCGCCGTAAACCTGTTTTATTTTACCAGGATATTTCTGTGCAAGTTAGTGCTATTTTGTCTATGTTCTCACAGGAAAACAAGAGAGGATACATAATATTTTTTATACCATGAATAAGGAAAATTATCCTTCTTTTCATATGAATAAATGAAAAAACATTTGATTAATTTTGTTAGGGAAATACAAAGTTTATTTCCCTAACAAATATATATATTTACAAATGTTTATTCTGATTTAATTTTCGCTAAGAAACAATGAACTGTTGGGATTTTTCTTTTGTCATACTATAAAAATACAATGTATTATGCATACGCTTTGTGATTTATAAGTCTATATACGAGTTTTTACATAGCATACTCATGGGCAGCAAGTTCTATGGGCCAGTGGTTCCCCGGCACCAGGAATATTCCTGGCCTGGAGGCCTGGCTCCAGCAAAGTTTCCTGCCTGCCCCCCAGCGCGTGCTCCCCCCGTGCGTCCCCTGGCCCTGCCTGCTGCCCTTGGGCGATTTAAAACAGCGCAGCGGGGCGGAGCGACTTCCTGCGCATTCATTCCACGTGGCTGCCGGCACATCCTTGCAGGCCGGGGGGTGTGGTGTGTGGTGTGTGTGCTGTGCGCTGCCCCCGCCCCAGATGTCCCTGCGGCCAATGGGAAGCTGTGGGGACAGTGCCTAGGGACAGCAGCACGTGGAGACCTCCCAGCCGCTGCTGGAGGGTGTGCCCCAGGTAAGCACCGAATCCCCCATCCACTTCCAGAGCCTGCACCCACATCCCTAAATGTCCTCCTGCACCCCCTCTCACCACCAAACTCCCTCCCAGAGCTTGCACCCCGCACCGCCTCCTCCACTCCTACCCCCTGCCCCAGCCCAGAGCCTGCACCCAGCACCCAAACTCCCTCCCAGAGCCTGTACCCCCACCCCCTCTTGCACCCACACCCTGCACCCCACACTCCTCCCCCTAAACTCCCCCACCCCTCCTTCTGCACCCACTTTTGCCCCCAAACTCCCTCCTGGAGCCTGCACTCATCACCCCCTCCTGCCCCGACCCCCTGCCCCAGCCCAGAGCCTGCACCCAACACACAAACTTCCTCCCAGAATCTGCACCCCAGACCCCTCCCAGAGCCCAACCTCTCACCCCTTCTGCACCCAAACTCCCCACCCAAACCAAGGCCGTCCCAGAGCCTTAGGCAGGTGGAAGGGGGAGCTTGCAGGGGGAGGGGAGGATTCTGGGTGTTCTGGGCACCACCAAAATTTCTACAAACCTGCCACCCCTGAGTGCATACTACCTATAATAAAATATTATCTACGCTCCAAACCCCCCGAGCAGAAAATCCCAGTCTTTTTTCTAGGCAGACATCTCTCTTCGTGTTTGCTTCTCTATCCTCTGTCTCCCCCAAGACCACTAATAATGTTGAGTAAACACTTTGGACACATAGAGTGACAACAAGCTATATGTGCGAAAGAGAGAGAAAGAATTTTTCCAGAAAAAAGACTGGTAAATGTCTAGACAGGCATTGAGGAAGTGAGAAAAACTAGCCTATATTCAAGCAAATATAATGAATACCATAGGCTTTAATAGCCTATAAATCATATATGCACATAGTTTGAAATAACTTGCTCACCAAGTACTCAGAATATTTTGATATATATGTATATCTTAGAATCATAGAATCATAGATTAGGGTTGGAAGAGACCTCAGGAGCGTAAGTAGTCAGGACCTCATAGAAGAAATGGTTGCAGGGGACAACCTTAGTTCGAGTGATCATGAGCTAATTCAGTTCAAACTAGATGGAAGGATAAATAAAAACAGATCTGGGACTAGGGTTTTTGATTTAGAGTTGGACCTTGCAAAGGGAATTAAAACCAATAGTAAAAGGTTCTATAGCCATATAAATAAGAAGAAAACAAAGAAAGAAGTGGGACCGCTAAACACTGAGGATGGAATGGAGGTTAAGGATAATCTAGGCATGGCCCAATATCTAAACAAATACTTTGCCTCAGTCTTTAATGAGGCTAATGAGGAGCTTAGGGATAATGGTAGGATAACAAATGGGAATGAGGATATGGAGGTAGATATTACCACATCCGAGCTAGAAGCCAAACTCGAACAGCTTAATGGCACAAAATCAGGGGGCCCAGATAATCTTCATCCAAGAATATTAAAGGAACTGGCACATGAAATTGCAAGCCCGTTAGAAAGAATCTTTAATGAATCAGTAAACTCAAGAGTTGTACCGTACGCCTGGAGAATTGTTAACATAGTTCCTATTTTTAAGAAAGGGAAAAAAAGTGATCCGAGTAACTATAGGCCTGTTAGTTTGACATCTGTAGTATGTAAGGTCTTGGAAAAAATTTTGAAGGAGAAAGTAGTTAAGGACATTGAGGTCAATGGTAATTGGGACAAAATACAACATGGTTTTACAAAAGGTAGATTGTGCCAAACCAACCTGATCTCCTTCTTTGAGAAGGTAACAGATTTTTTAGACAAAGGAAACACAGTGGATCTAATTTACCTCGATTTCAGTAAGGCATTTGATACGGTTCCATATGGGGAATTATTAGTTAAATTGGAAAAGATGGGGATCAATATGAAAATTGAAAGGTGGATAAGGAACTGGTTAAAGGGGAGACTACAATGGGTCGTACTGAAAGGTGAACTGTCAGGCTGGAAGGAGGTTACTAGTGGAGTTCCTCAGGGATCAGTTTTGGGACCAATCTTATTTAATCTTTTTATTACTGACCTTGGCACAAAAAGTGGGAATGTGCTAATAAAGTTTGCGGATGACACAAAGCTGGGAGGTATTGCTAACACAGAGAAGGACCAGGATATCATACAGGAAGATCTGGATGACCTTGTAAACTGGAGTAATAGTAATAGGATGAAATTTAATAGTGAAAAGTGCAAGGTCATGCATTTAGGGATTAATAACAAGAATTTTAGTTATAAATTGGGGACACATCACCTGGAAGTAACAGAGGAGGAGAAGGACCTCGGAGTATTGGTTGATCACAGGATGACTATGAGCCGCCAATGTGATATGGCTGTTAAAAAAGCTAATGCAGTTTTAGGATGCATCAGGCGAGGTATTTCCAGCCAAGATAAGGAGGTGTTAGTACCGTTATACAAGGCACTGGTGAGACCTCATCTGGAATACTGTGTGCAATTCTGGTCCCATGTTTAAGAAGGATGAATTCAAACTGGAACAGGTTCAGAGACGGGCTACTAGGATGATCCGAGGAATGGAAAACCTGTCTTATGAAAGGAGACTCAAAGAGCTTGGCTTGTTTAGCCTAACCAAAAGAAGGTTGAGGGGGGATATGATTGCTCTTTATAAATATATCAGAGGGATTAATATTAGGGAGGGAGAGGAATTATTTAAGCTTAGTACCAATGTGGACACAAGAACAAATGGATATAAACTGGACACTAGGAAGTTTAGACTTGAAATTAGACGAAGGTTTCTAACCATTAGAGGAGTGAAGTTCTGGAACAGCCTTCCAAGGGGAGTAGTGGGGGCAAAAGACATATTCCCCCCTCAACCTTTTTTTTTAAAGGGCTAGACCTTAGAGTCTATGAGTCATCTAGTCCAACCCCCTGCTCAAAGCAGGACCAACCCCAACTAAATCATCCCAGCCAGGGCTTTGTCTTCCTTCACTTCTCTCAAAGTCCTCTATTTATTCTTTCGTCAGCACTCGCTGATATTTACTGTGAAGGTTCCCAAAACTGATGGAGAGAAGCCAACACAAATTTATCCTCCTCAAGATCCACTCGAAAAATGATCTCCTGCAAAATCAGTCATGTGAAGCATGGATAGCGCATGAAGCAGAAAGCGGTGTGCGCACTAAAATACACAATTGTACGTATGTACAGAACAAAAGAAAGAACACACTAACATACGAGTATGAGCTTGGCAGGACTGCTTCATGACTGATGTCTCTGATCTCAACATTTTTCCCGATTTTATCAGCAGTGAGATTATTTATTTATTTAAATAAGCTATGAAGGCACGGTCAGAATTTTACCAGTAGCAGCTGGCCAACAAAACACTGCCTTAAGAGACTGATAACAGACATATTCGTAGAAATACTAATTTTATAAGTGCAATTATTGTTTTTTTTCTCAGCCCTGGCCTCCCATCTATCAATAATAAACAATTAGTGAAGGGTAAGGGTATTTGTGTAGCCAGATGTGTATATTTTTGTCATATTTTAATGAAAATGTCTGTATTTAGAGAGAATCTTTTTTTTCCCATATTGCCTTTATTTATCCACTGATTTTGATAAAATTTTAAATGGATTCAGTTTTTTCTTTTTTAGAGGCCCCTCATATTGCGTGGACCTAAACTGTAGTTTAATTAGTTTATACCTTAATCCGGCACTGGGGAAGGCACATGCATCTGATGATTTGTGTCTGAATTTAGACAAAGCATTCAGACCCTGAGTCAGGGACTGATCAAAAGTCCAATGAAATAAATTACAAGACTCCCTTTGCCTTCAATGGGCTTTGACCCAGGCCATTTGGACCCCAAACTGTCCCCCTTCCTGGGATTTGGTGTTATTGGTAACTCATAAAAAATAAGGCAATATAAACTTTAGCCTAAGGCCCCTGATTGAGCTTAGGTGTTGCCTTCCAGTGGTCTGCCATTTTAACTCCTGAATTCCCTCTAGCTCCAGCAAAAAGCAGATTTCATTTTTAAACTCCACTGACTTTTATTATTTGGTTTTGCACTACTTGGGAAAAAGACGGTTGATAACTCTTGTTATCAGTGATTATGGGCACTATGGATCTACAAATTCAGAGTAACCTTTAAGAAGTTGTGCACAGAAGTGTTAAGTACTGCATTTATTTTTAAACCCATAGTTGTATTATCGTCTTTGTTCTAACAAAGCTTTATCATGCTTTACCTTTCATAAAGATATAATGTGCATGTGCAGTTTAAAATAAAAAAATCCCATTCTACAGGGCATCATAATTAAGGAGATGAAATACCTGAAGAATACATGGAATGAGAGAAAGCTGCATGTGCAGATTGCTCTGTAACAGTTACAATTATGATGTGGTTCTAAATCTGTTTCATGTTCCCAGTAATAGGTCGTGTCCTCAGATGGTGTAAATTAATGTAAAATGACTTCAGAAGATCTATTCTGATTTGCACTAGCTAAGGCCCTGGCCCACTGACTTCAAGAGAGTTCCAGGTTTTGGTCAAAAAAGGGTTAATTTTTTTTTTCTGTGTAGGAGTGACAGATTGGCTGACAGAATAGGAGGGCATGTAATACTGAACCAATCAACTGAACTAATCACTGTACAATGGGACATCAGTGATAACACCATTTCCTATCAGTGGCATGTGAACTTTTCTGTACAGCAGAGTAGATTGCAACCAGGAATGCAGAAAGTGCATATTCAAGAGAAAAGGGATTGTTGCCACCTACATTATGAACTGACTCATGACACACAAACTATTTTATACTGTTATACTGTTTTACAGGACGAATGTCCACATTCTGCAGTAAAACAATCTGGGACACTTTGAATGAGAGTATTGTATCTTCACTGCTATTGCTGCAATAAAACAAATCAAGAGAGTGTAGTCAAAGGCATGGATTCTTTGGAACTCATCACTCAAAGTGTGGTGTGTTCAAACAGACCCCGGTTTAAAGATGTTCTTGCTCTCCTTTATATTTCAAATGAGGGTTACATTTTTTAGGATTACAAAATTAATCAAGTATCAGAGGGGTAGCCGTGTTAGTCTGGATCTGTAAAAGCAGCGAAGAGTCCTGTGGCACCTTATAGACTAACAGATGTATTGGAGGGTATATGAAGTGGGTATTCACCCACGAAAGCTCATGCTCCAATACGTGTGTTAGTCTATAAAATTAATCAAGAGAAATTAAGTGGAAACAAATGGCTATTGTGGAAATGGCTGTTGCTTTTTTTCTATTTGGTATGAGTCACCAGACTCTGCAATAATTAAAAAAGCAAGCATTGTCTCTAAGACCTTAGTGTTTCATTTTCATGTGCACAGGTTCTTTATAAGTTACATGAACATAAGGGGATTTATTTTCACAATGTTTGCAGTGTTGTTGTAGCCCTGTTAGTCCTAGAATATTAGGTGGGCGAGGTAATATCTTTTATTGGACCAACTTATGTTGCTGACAGACACAACCTGTTGAGCTACACAGAGCTCTTCTTCAGGTCTCTTTATTTATATAGTGACATGCACAATCACATGGCTAATTTGAATGCAAAATTACTGCTTTTTGGATGGGCAAATAGTCAATTGTCTATTATCTAATTGTAGATTTGCTCACACTAATATTCTTCTTTGCTCACACAGGCATGGTAAATATGTGCTCAGTTGTGTGTGCGTGATTTGGAGGAAAAAAACAAAACAAAACACACACCCTCAGGATCATACAATAATCAGTTCCAGCCCTTGAGAGGCAGCATAGCCTGCTACATGAGACATGAGACTGGGATCTAAGAACAGCCATACTGGGTCAGAACATCTGGGTGACTAGATGTCCTGGTTTTATAGGGACAGTCCCGATTTTTCGGTCTTTTTTTTATATACAGGGGGCGGCTCTATGTATTTTGCCATCCCAAGCATGGCCGTCAGGCAGCTTTTGGCGGCACGCCTGTGGGAGGTCTGCCGGCAACATGGATTCGGCAGCATGCCTGTGGGAGGTCCACCGGTCCCGCACCTTGGGCGTACCCGCCACCGAATTGCTGCCGAAGCTGCGGTGCCTGGAGCCGCCCCTGTTAATATAGGCTCCTATTACCCCCCACCCCGTCCCGATTTTTCACACTTGCTGTCTGGTCACCCTAGGTCCATCTAGCCCAGTATCCTTGTCTTCTGACTGTGGCCTGTGCCAGATGCTTCAGCGGGAGTGACCAGAACAGGGCAGTTTATTGAATTATCCGTCCCCTGTCATCCGGTCCCAGCTTCTGGCAGTCAGAGCTTTAGGGAAACCCAGAGTATGGGGCTCCGGCCCTGACTATCTTAGCTTATAGCCATTGATGGATCTATCTTCCATGAATTTATCTAATTCTTTTTTGAACCCCGTTATACTTTTGGACATCACAACATCCCTTGGCAATGAGTTCCACAGATTGATTGTGCACTGTATGAAGAAGTAGTTCCTTGTGTTTTTTTAAAACCTGCTGCCTATTAATTTCATTGGGTGACCTTTGGTTCTTGTGTTATGTGAAGGGGTAAATAGCACTTCCTTATTCACTTTCTCCACACCAGTCATGATTTTATATGCCTCTGTCTTAACTCCCCTCAGTCATCTCTTTTCCAAGCTGAAAAGTCCCAGTCTTTTTAATCTCCCCTCATATAGAAGTGGTTCCATACTCCTTATCATTTTTAGATTTAGTAGACCTGAGCTCAGAGTGGTAGCCGTGTTAGTCTGTATCAGCAAAAAGAACAGGAGTACTTGTGGCACCTTGGAGACTAACAAATTTATTTGAGCATAAGCTTTAGCTATAAGGTTATAACCCACGAAAGCTTATGCTCAAATTAAATTTGTTAGTCTCTAAGGTTCCACAAGTACTCCTCGTTCTTTTAGACCTGATCTGTATTTCTGGCTCTGTTGCCTGGTCCTGTGTGACATTGGGCCAGTCATTTCACCTCTCTGTGCCCATTTTCCTTCTCAACCTTTGTCTGTTCACATATTTGTCATTGTAAGCTCTTTGAGGCAGGGCCTGTCTCTTGCTATATGTTTTTACAGTGTCTAATACAATGGGGTCCTGATCTCACAAATCTTAAACAATACTAATAACAAAAGGGTGTGGAGTTCTACCTCACTAGAAAATTCATTTCCTCCTGTTACTAAGTGTCTTGTTTTATAAAATTTCCTTTGAGTGCCTGATTGACTCTCATGAAGGTAGGAAGTCCATAATGCTTTAGAAAAATCAATGATACTAAGAAAAAATGGAGGTTTATCCCTCTTAATTCCCATTTTATGTCCCTCAAAGCTCCTCCCTCAAAATTAAAAACACTCTAAAAGGACATTCCTTTTGTATAGTTTCAAAACTGGTTCTATAGTTATTTTAGGCCCAAATTGGCTTAATAAATCCTTTTTACCTTTAAGTGGCGGTGTAGTAGTGAAGGTAGTCCTGGAGAGTTACCATAATGTGGGTTTCTTTTCTTTTACTTTGCAGCCAGAGTTTATACTATTATTAATCAATTACATTACAATAATGCCAAAGCCCCAATCAAGAGTGATACAGTCACAGATACTCTCAAATACTGTGAATATTTTTATAGTTATATATTTGTAAAACGTCATTGATGTGAAGAGTTACCATCCATTTCAAATGCTGTATGATACTTTTTATTCCGTGGATCAGACGGCCCTGAAATACTACAAAGCTGGTTTACAAGGCACTAAGTATGGCAAACTAAATACATTTCAGGTGTAGGGGAAAAGATCCCTTATGTGTAAAGTTTGACAAGACAAAGCACAAAATTGGGTGAAAACCTTAGAAAGTGGATACTCATCCTGAAACATTCAGAAATATGGTGATGTTCACAGGTGTACCCACAATTATCATTTCAAAAGCACTGATAATGTGCTTGAGCCTCTGTCAGGCTCAGGGGCCTAAACTTTCAAAAGGAGTTAGTGATTTTTATGTGTCCAACTTGAGATGCCTTATAAAGGCCTGATTTTCAGAAAGTGCTGAGCGCCTACTCTCTAGAAATGAGGTCCCTTTGAGGTGTCCCAGCTGGACACACAAAAATAGAGGCAATGCAAAATCCAGTGTTGCCAACTCTTGTGATGTTAGTGTGAGTCTTGGGATATTTGCTGCTTTTCTTAAAGCCTGAGCTCCTGTATGCATCTCAGTTTTCACTAAAATAAAATTTAATTTTTTTAGCCCTCATGGATGTGGAAAAAAAACTTAAAGCCATGAGCCAAGTGTGCCATGGAGGCTCTAAAAGCAAGAGGCAAATAAAAATAACAAACTATTAAAGATTTTTTTTCTAAATGTCATGATTTTGGGGACCACGCCCACTGCGCAGGCGCCAGCGCGGCAGCTCGCACCTCCGTCTCGCTCGCCTTTCCCCGCCCACCTCGAAGTAGACGTTTCACGTCAGGGACCGAGGGCGGGGGGAAAGGGCGAGGCGCCCTGTGAGACAGGCCGGGGAGGAGGCGGTGCCTGGTGGAGGCGATGCATCGCTATTGGACGAGCAAGGAAGGGGGCGGTGCGTCCTGCCCGGGAAAGGGCGGCCACTGGCGTCGGGCATGGAAGGGGTTTGTGGGGGACAGGACAGCGCACGCGCGGAGGTGCGGCTGTGGGCGGGGCCGACGCGCGCTGAGGGTGTGAGCGCCGAGTCTCTCTCTCTCTCCCGCAGGCGACTTGTATCAGCGGGCGGGCTGAGCGACAGGGTGTTTTCCGCGCGCGCGCGCCTGCGGCAGCCTCGCTATGGAGGCTCAGAAAGTGAGTGAGCGCCCGGCGCCGCCGCCGCCGCCCCCCCGCCCAGTGGGTGCGCGGGGGCAGGAGGGGTCCGGCCTCCCCTCCCCCCCGCGGGGTGACGGGCCGCGCCCACTCTCACGCGTGAGCCCCTGAGCGGCCTCCCCGCCGGAGTGGAGCTAGCGGCGGGAGTTGCTGGGGGGAGGCTGGAAGGGAGGGCGTGGGGGGCAGGTTGGGGTGACTCGCTCTTCGCCCCACCCAGGCCGCGGGGTGGGTCCGGGGAAGTCGGGGGTTGTGTGTGTGTGTGGCAGGCTGGGGGGGGTGCCAGAGGCGTGTTCTGTTTCCCATGAAAAGCTCTGTGCTGCATGGAAACCCTGAGCTGCAGCCTCAGGACATGGCTGTGTGAGGGCTGGGTATTGTCCGCGGGGTCACGGAGCCTGGCGAAACGCGGCTCGCTGTGAGCAGAGGGGGCAGAGTGAGGGTGCCTGGAGCAGGCTGGGGTCTGTGGGAACGGTTGCACTGTGTGTCAGAGTCCTCGAGGCAGGAGGGATGCTGAGGTGGAGCGTAGCTGCACACTAAATGTAGCTTCCATTGGGTATGTCTAACTTGCAGTCTTCAGGGGGGAGACTCCATCCTTCTGTCTGTACACGCTATATTTATCTTTCTCCTTTGCTGTTTGTCTAACTTCTGTAGGCTTTGGAGAAGGCTTTTTCACAGAGAGGTTGTATGAAAACTGTACAGTTGTATAGTATAGCTGAGAAGAAACTCACCTGGGATGTACTGTGATGGGGAGGGGAGCAGTGTACAGGCCCATCAGTTCCAGGGAAGTAGCAGGTTTCCCTAAGGGATTTGCTCATATTAATGTGAACATAGGACAATGTTTAGGAAGTGGAAGAAGAATTCTTTTCAGTAACTTAACGTACTGCAAAATGAGCATGCGTAAGAGATAGCTACTAGGAAGAAAATGCTGGGAAAATAGATGGAAACTGTTCTACAATATTGTTCTGATCCTTTGTACAAGAGGGATGTAAAGGGGTTGTGAACCAACAAATGTAAATGTTGAGCTTAACAAAAGACTTAGCATCCTGTGTGTTGGGATACTAATTGTATGTTTACAGGTACATGTTATAAAACACCATTATGGAATAAATCACTCTCTTATTGTGCATTTTGGCCACCAGTAATTAGATTGTTGACATAGATGAACCTGTTTACTGTTGATGTGACACTGCATTGAAGGGGACAAATTAAACTTCTTGTATGTTTTTAAAATGTGGCCATTGGCCCATGTTTCCCTTCTGTCTCCTTCCTTGCCTGTCCCCCACCCAGGTCTCTGACCTGCAGAGATGTGGCTGGGTTAGGAGACTAGGCCAAGAGGAAAAAGTTAGCATAGACTCTGCAAGTAATCTTGATCCAACTTTGTGGATCCCTGGCCAGGTGTCTGGAAGGATTTTCCCTGCTGCCTCCTTTAGGACCTCACTTTACTACTGGCAGTAGTCCAGAAATACTGGAACTACTGTTGGCTATGAGTTGTACCTTGACTTTTTGGGGCTTGAAAAATACAGTACGTTGTTTGTATTTTAGGAGTGGCTGTGCAAAGGACTTTATTTTAATCTAGATAGACCTTTGCCTTTAGGTAAATTCAGACTTTTATTGTACATGGCTATAAAATGTTTTTCAAATGGCAGAACCAACAGGATCTAGTAAATCCAATCCTCTTTTGACTTGGGAGTTTTCTGACTCATCCATACTGACAGTTATGCTTATAGGATCTAAGGCTTAGCTATGGGCTTGACTGACACAAGCACAATTGCTTCTGGTCAGTAGTGAACCAGAAAGCAGCTGGTCAGATTAGACTGTCTGAGGGGAATAACTTAAAAACAACTTTGTCCATAATACTCCTATATAATACTTTAACCAATGGGAAAGCTTCTATTCTAAACCAAATGGTAGAAAATATATTCATAACAGTAATTTGAGGGAAATAATGGATCCTGGTATACATCACCATAGCAATTTGACTGTCCTTAGTGAATAGTAATAAAAATTGGCAAGGTCTGGCAACTGTATGCAGTTGCACGCAATTAACTAGAGTAATATTGCATGGTTACCTCTTGCCAACTCTTTATAGGTGTAGAGGTAAACTTTCCTTCCAATTTCAAGTTTGGAATCTTTTCCTAAGGGCCTTCTGGCAGGAACCAGGGACTGTAGATAACTTGCTGATTCTTCCACTGAAACACTAATCAGTGATGCTCTCATTAAATAAAATTCTCAGAGTGCAGGTAGGTGGATGCTAGTATAATTCAGTTCTTAGTGTTCTCCATGGCTTTCCTTTCATTATTCTATTGAACTGGATGTTGGCATACCCTCTAGAGACAGTGGACAGCATCCCACCAGTTTTAGTTACCTGAGTGCTATATCTCTAGGCTGATCAGCAGGCTTGTTTCTCGGCAGTTACCCAGTTCCAAGTATTTTTTTAAATAATTCTAATGAACTGGAGAATGACAGAAATGCTTTATTTGTGAGGTCAGAAATAATAAATTTCCTGTGATGAATTCGTAGAATGAATTGAGGATGGGACTAGGAAGAAATGTTAGTTTAAACACAGTTGCTTGTATACCAACTTCTGTTGACAGCAAAGCCAAAACACTTAACTTTTAGCCACTTCTTTTACACATTTGATCATATAATTTGTATAGGAGTAGAAAAGACTTCTGAAAATAAGGAAAAACCCATATACCTTGGTGGAACACCTCTTAGATCAGTGCTTTTCATGTGGCCACAGCTTCCTGGGGGGTGGTATGGGAATGGGCAAAGCAGTGGCCCCTCCCAGGGCTGCCAGTAGGGGTTGGCTCCTGTCCCCTTTTGGAGCTACAAATGCTGGAGGAGCAGGCAGGCGGCAGGGTTCGGGCTTCAGATCCGGGGTGGCGGGCGGCAGGCTCCAGCTGTGTGGTGGTGGGCTCCATCCCCTGGCCCCAGGCTCACTCCCGCCCCCACCTGTTGCCTCCTCTGGCCCCGGGCTCTGGCCATTTGCTCTGACTCCGAGCTGCAGGGTTTTGGACTCCACCCGTGGGCCCATGTGATCCAGCCCCAGCTATGTGGCAGTGACTGCTGGCCCCAAGCTCACCCCCCGCCCTCCACACACATCACCCCTGGCTCCCACTGCATCTTCCGGCCCCGGACTCACGGGGCTATGCAGCTGCAGGGCTCCAGTCCCTGGACTCACCCCCACATCATCCCTGGCCCAAGCTGCCTCCCTACTCACCTCCCCATCCAGGGCTTAATTTGTCCCCCAGCTTGCCAGGGCTGAGTAAGTCTGTTGTGAAAAATATTGGTATCTGTTAATATCACTTTTCACTTCCTGCTAACTAGCAAGTCTGCTGTGATGAAAAGTGATCTTAACAAAATACAAATATTAGTTTTCACACAGACTTACTAGCTAGCAAGTCTTAAAAAAATAAGCAAGCAAAAGAAACCCCAACAAAAAGGGACAAGAACCTGCAAAACACATTTGTTTCTATTCTATTTAAGTCCAGTAAAGAAGAGAGAAAACTGTATGTTATTTTTATTACTGAGTCTGTGGAAAAAACCCTACATAAATAACAATGATTTGGACATGTGTATATTTATTTGTTTTTCCTAAAGTTAATTAAGTATTTTAGGAAAAATTGTCAAAACAGCCACCAGCAATAGTTGGTGGCCGCACGCTGAGGCCACCAAAAAATTTCTTGTGAGAAACCCCTATCTTAGATCTCCCATCTTTGACTGTTTTGGGCCTTCCTAGCTTTAACAAAACTTTGTCATTTTCGCATTAGGACTTGAATCCATGTTTGTATTGTCCTTGTGGTGTTGCAGTGGGAAATGGTGGTAGGCAGGCAGGCAAGATTTTCATTAGGTAATAAACATTGTCTTTGGGGTGGCAAACTATTTAAAATTGCTCACAAGATGTATAATAATCTTTACATAAATACTGAATTCTCTCTTGAATTTCTTTGTAATCCCAGGAGGCTCTACAAAGGATTATCTCTACTCTGGCGAACAAAAATGAGGAAATCCAGAACTTTATCGACACACTGAACCATGCATTAAAAGGTGTTCAGGTACATGTGTTAATATTATATTCGCAAATGTGATGAAGTTGGGAGGTGGATGTCCAGTTCAGTCAGACTTGAATTATTTATGCTCCCTTAAAAAAAATTCTTGGTGTGTAAAGAGGTGCTAATAACTCTTAAAACCAAAAAGGAAATCTGTTGTGGTGTTTTTTCTGTTTATGTGATTCTATTGAAAGTATAAATTTAAATTCTGAAACTGGAAAATCCCTGTTTTTTTTGTGAAATGCTGTGACTGGACTCCTCTATTAGGGAAGAGTCTAAATTACTTTGAAGCTTCTGCCACCTTGTTTGACATGGAAGCTGTGGTAGTTGGAGTGGTGTGTAAACTTTTTTCCTAGTTAAATCCAGCTCACATTCTTCTGAAAAGCCAATATTCATCTGACACGTTGAGATTTCTTTGGTCTGAGCATCAACACTTGTCTTGCTTTTCAGGTTAGTGCTTTTAAATCAGTAAATTGGAGGATGACAGACTGTCAAGGTTGAGTTGGTTCTTGTATTATCTACCCCTTCTCTCAGTCTAAAACAAGGATTAATTATTTTCTAATTTCTCTACTGCCTGATGCTTATACCTCTGTACAGTGCTCTTTGCTCAGCATTGATATGCATGCGTCTGATGAAGTGGGTATTCACCCACGAAAGCTCATGCTCCAATACTTCTGTTAGTCTATAAGGTACCACAGGACTCTTTGGTGCTTTTTGTAATACTGTAAATCTAAAAGCTAGTTTCTTAAGCAGGGGCAAATAAAACCAATTGCTGTTCATAGAACTAAGTAATTTCTATTTAAAAAAATTTTTTTTTGTGAACAACTAGTCGTCTGTGTATGAGAGCTTGAGACTCAAGAAAATGAGGGGCTTGTATTATTGGATAACTAATGGTCACACATACCTGTGTGCTGTGCAGGATTCTGTATGTAGCTTTGCTGACATAACCAACTGGTGGCCAGTAATACTCTAAATTCTCTAGTCTGCTTGACAGGTTTCAGAGTGGTAGCCGTGTTAGTCTGTATCAGCAAAAACAATGAGGAGTCCTTGTGGCACCTTAGAGACTAACAAATTTATTTGGGCATAAGCTTTCGTTGGCTAGAACCCACTTCATCAGATGCATAAAGTGAAAACTACAGTTTGCAATTAATTCCAGTTCTGCAGCTTCACGTTGGAGTCAGTTTTTGAAGTGGTTGTCTTTTTGTTGTTGAAGAATTGCCATTTTTAGGTCTGTTATTGAGTGACTAGAGAGATTGAAGTGTTCTCCTACTGGTTTTTGAATCTTATGATTCCCGATGTCTGGAATTAATTTGCAAACTGGATACCATCAGATTAGGCCTGAATAAAGACTGGGAGTGGTTGGGTCATTACAAAACCTAAACTTAATTTCCCCAATACTAATTTCTCCCTGCTGGTACTCACACCTTCTTGTCAACTGTCTGTAATGGGCCACTCTTACCACTTCAGAAGTTATTTTTCCTTCCTTGGTATCCTGCTGTTAATTGATTTATCTCGTTAGACTGACCTCACACTTGGTAAAGCAACCCCCATCCTTTCATGTATTTATACCTGCACCCGTATTTTTTTCACTTCATGCATCTGATGAAGTGGGTTCTAGCCCATGAAAGCTTATGCCCAAATAAATTTGTTAGTCTCTAAGGTGCCACAAGGACTCCTCATTGTTTTAGTATGCTTGAGAGGTCCACCATACCAAACTGCATTGTGGCTAGCAAATTTTCATGGGATGGGGGAGCATGATGACATGCAGAGTGATCACTGCAAATTGTAGTGTGTGGGAGCTTTCACTCTGGAAGACTGATTTTCATCACTGTTCTTGCACAACTGAAACACAATTACAATTCTCTCTTAGGCTAATTCTTCTAATGTAATTGCTGAGCTGGATGAGGAATTTGATGGTCTGTATGCTATACTGGATGAGATGAAGGAAAGTATGACCAACAGTATTAAGCAAGAACAAGCTCATAAATCTCAAGAGCTACAGGTAATTACATACATCTGAAAGCTTTTGCAGTACTAAGGATGTAATTCTTGACAAATTAGCTAGTTTCAGTCTTAACGCAAAATGATTTTGCAGCATGTATTGATAACAAGTATGTTTACCCCTAGCTAAGGTGTGTGTTCTATCTTAAGTATTTACGTGGCTTCCATTGCATGAGTTCCTCAAATTTTGAAATATATTTAACTCACAGGGATATTGAGTAGAAGGAAGTGCTGTTATCCCCCATTTTACTGATGGAACTGAGGCACAGAGAAACTAAGTGACATGTCCAGGGCCACATAGGCAGATTGTAACAGACCTGAGAATCAAACCCAGGTCTTAAGTCCTAGGCTAGCACCTACTTATTGATCCATACTTTCTCCTCCTTGCTCTTTACACATAAGTAGTTATCTGCTTTCCACTGGAAAAGTATGAGGTACTTGTTGCTACACAATTCCCAATACGTATGTTTTTTTTCTGAAGTGTTGAATTACTAAATTTGATATAAGAACAGGTATTACAATTTTACACACCGTGTAGGGGAATATTTTTGGGAGTGTGAAGAAATATGAACAAAATAACTGACTTTCTGAACTGGATATCAACTTTGGATTTTCTCCAATAGTTTGTCACTGATAAAGTATATTTTTTGGAAAGGTAAACATCGGCATGTGTTGCAAGGGACTATGAAAGTCATCTTTTTAATTGCTGTTCCTCTAGTTAAAAAAATATATTGGTGTTTAACATTGGAGTCCTCCTTAAAGTAATTTCCATGTGGATGGAATGGCATCCTTATTTTCCTTTATTTTGAAAATGTCTACCTTTCCTCTTCACCTTCCCACTCCGAAAGGCTTCCCTACCCTTATTCCTTGCTGCTGCCTTTTTTTTTTTTAAAGTTCTAGGGGGTATGTCTACACTATGAAATTAGGTCGAATTTATAGAAGTTGTTCTTTCAGAAATCGTTTTTATACAGTCGATTGTGTCCCCACAAAAAATGCTGTAAGTGCATTAAGTCGGCAAACTGTGTCCACAGTACCGAGGCTAGTGTCGACTTCCAGAGCGTTGCACTGTGGGTAGCTTTCCCACAGTCTCCGCCATCCATTGGAATTCTGGGTTGAGATTCCCAGTGCCTGATGGGGCAAAAAGTGTCACGGGTGATTCTGGGTACATGCCATCAGTCCTCCTTCCCCCCATGAAAGCAACGGCAGACAATCGTTTTGCACCTTTTTTTCCTGGGTTATCTGTGCAGACGCCATACCACGGCAAGCATGGAGCCCGCACAGCTGACCATCACCGTAAGTCTCCTGGGTGCTGGCAGCCGTGGGACTGCATTGCTACACAGCAGCAGCTCATTGCCTTTTGGCAGCAGACGGTGCGTTACGACTGGTAGCCGTTGTCGTATTCCTGGGTGCTCTTTTAACCGACCTTGGTGAGGTCAGTCGGGGCACCTGGGCAGACATGGGAGTGATTCAGCCAGGTCATTCCTATCTTCTGCCAAGCACCCAGGAGCTGATGATGGCTAGCAGTTGAACTGTACCGTCTGCTGCCACCCTAAAGATAGATGGAGTGGATCAAAACAAGAAATAAACCCGATTTGTTTTATATTCATTTGCTTCCTCCCTCCGTGAAATCAACGGCCTGCTAAACCCAGGGTTTTGAGTTCGATCCTTGAGGGGGGCCATTCTGTGTGACAGTTGTTTGTGTTTCTCCTTGATGCAAAGCCACCCCCTTTGTGGACTGTAATTCCCTGTAAGCCATGTCATCAGTCGCCCCTCCCCAGAGCAACGGCAGACAATCGTTTCACGCCTTTTTTCAGCCCAGGCGCCATAGCACTGGGATCATGGAGCTTGCTCGGATCACTATGGCAATTATGAGCACTGTAAACACCATATGCATTATCCTGAAGTATATGCAGAACCTGCCAAAGCAAAACCAGGCGAGGAGGCGACAGCAGCGTGGTGACGAGAGTGATGAGGACATAGACATGGACATAGACTTCTTGCAAAGTACGGGCCCTGGCAGTGTGCACATCGTGGTGTTAATGGGGCGGGTTCATGCTGTGGAATGCCGCTTCTGGGCCCGGGAAACAAGCACAGATTGGTGGGACCACATAGTGTTGCAGGTGTGGGACGATTTCCAGTGGCTGCGAAACTTTCGCATGCGTAAGGACACTTTCATGGAACTTTGACTTGCTTTCCCCTGCCTTGAAGCACCAGGATACCAAGATGAGAGCAGCCCTCACAGTTGAGAGGCAAGTGACGATAGCCCCATGGAAGCTTGCAATGCCAGACAGCTACTGGTCGGGCATCAATTTAGAGTGGGCAAATCTACTGTGGGGGCTGCTGTGATCCAGGTAGCCCACGCAATAAAAGAGCTGCTGATATCAAGGGTAGTAATTCTGGGAAATGTTTAGGTCATAGTGGATGGCTTTGCTGCAGTGGGATTCCCTAACTGTGGTGAGGCAATAGATGGAACCCATATCCCTATCTTGGCACCGGAGCATCAAGCCAGCGAGTACATAAACCGCAAGGGGTACTTTTCAATGCTGCTGGATCACAAGGGATGTTTCACCAACATCAACGTGGGATGGCTGAAAAAGGTACATGGTGCTTGCATCTTCAGGAACTCTGGTCTGTTTCAAAAGCTGCAGGAAGGGACTTTCTTCCCAGACCAGAAAATAACAGTTGGGGATGTTGAAATGCCTATAGTTACCCTTGGGGACCTAGCCTACCCCTTAATGCCATGGCTCATGAAGCCGTACACAGGCAGCCTGGACAGTAGGCAGGAGTTGTGCGGGGGGAGGGATAGCTCAGTGGTTTGAGCATTGGCCTGCTAAACCCAGGGTTGTGAGTTCAATCCTTGAGGAGGCCACTTAGGGATCTGGGGCAAAAATTGGTCCTGCTAGTGAAGGCAGAGGGCTGGACTAGATGACCTTTCAAGGTCCCTTCCAGTTCTAGGAGATTGGTATATCTCCAATTATTACCTATTACCTAACTATAGGCTGAGCAAGTGCAGAATGGTGGTAGAATGTGCATTTTACTGACTCGGATAGACCTCAGCAAAATCAACATTCCCATTGTTATTACTGCTTGCTATGCGCTCCACAATATCTGTGAGAGTAAGGGGGAGACATTTATGGCGAGGTGGGAGATTGAGGCAAATCGCCTGGCAGCCAGACACCAGGGCGGTTAGAGTACAGGAGGCCGTGGTATGCATCAGAGAAGCTTTGAAAACCAGTTTCATGACTGGCCAGGCTACGGTGTGAAAGTTCTGTTTGTTTTTCCTTGATGGGGGGCCGCCCCGCCCAGTTCACTCTACTTCCCTGTAAGCTAGCCACCCTCTCCTCCTCCCTTCGATCACCGCTTGCAGAGGTAATAAAGTGATTGTTGCTTCACATTCATGCATTCTTTATTAATTCATCACATAAATGGGGGGGGAACTTCCAAGGTAGCCTGGGACGGGTGGGGGAGGAGGGAAGCACCAGGTGGATGAGGGGAAGAGGCAAGAACAAGGACACTGCACTTCAAAACTTATTGAAGGCCAGCCTCCTGTTGCTTGGGCAGCCCTCTGGGGTGGAGTGGCTGGGTGGCTGGAGGGGACCCCCCACCTCCATCGTGTTCTTGGGCGTCTGGGTGAGGAGGAAATGAAACTTGGGGAGGAGGGCGGTTGATTACATAGGGGCTGTAGTGGCGGTCTGTGCGCCTGCTGCTTTTCCTGCAGCTCAACCATACGCTGGAGCATGAGTTTGATTTTTCCAGCAGCCTGAGCATCGACTCTTGCCTTCTGTCACTTACTCTCTTCCGCCCGCCACCTCTCCTTGTGTTCATATTGTGCTTTCCTGCACTCTGATGTTGTCTGCCTCCACACATTCTGCTGTGCTCTGTCAGTGTGGGAGGACAGCCGGAGCTCAGAGAACACTTCATCTCGAGTGCGTTTTTCTTTTTTTTTTTTTTTTTTGCCTTCTAATCTTCACTCTCCTCTGTGAAGAAAAAACATTTGTAGCTGGTGGAGGAAAAGGGAGAGGGGTTAAAAAGACACATTTTAGAGAAAAATGGGTACACTCTTTCACGTTAAACCTTGCTGTTCACATTACACAGCACATGTGCTTTCGATACAAGGTCACATTTTGCCTCTTGTATTGAGGGCCTGCTGGTTTGGTGTGAGATCACTCATGCTTCACCCCTTCCCTCACCGAGTGGCCAACAGCAGGGAACATTTCTGTTCAGCCACAGCCAAACAGCCGAGCAGAAACGGGCATCTCTGAATGTCCCCTTAATAAAAGCACCCTATTTCAACAAGGTGACCATGAATGATATCACTCTCTCTTGAGGATAACACAGTGAGATAAAGAACGGATGTTGTTTGAATGCCAGCAAACACCGGGACCATACACTGCCATGCTTTGTTATGCAATGATTCCCGACTATGTGCTCCCTGTATAATACTTATGGAGATGTCCCTGGAGGATTTCTGCTCCATCCCCATACATGTTAACAGACTTTTCCAGTAACTGTACTGGCTGCAAATGCCAGGACAAATTGATCATTAAACATACTTGCTTTTAAACCATGTGTAATATTTACAAGGTACACTTACCAGAAGTCCCTTCTCTGCCTTCAGGGTCCGGGAGCCTGCCTTGGGTGGGTTCGGGGGTTACTGGCTCTAGGTCCAGGATGAAAATCATATCTTGGTTGTTGGGGAAAACAGCTCACAGCAAGGAAGCGGAGAAACCATTTTCAATCTCTTCATCTTCCTCGTCCCCAAAACCCGCTTCCGTGTTGCGTGATTCTCCATTGACTGAGTCAAAGCACAGGGTTGGGGTAGTGGTGGCTGCACCCCCTAGCATGGCATGCAGCTCATCATAGAAGTGGCATGTTCGGGGCTCTGATCCAGAACGGCCTTTTGCCTCTCTGGTTTTGTGGTAGTCTTGCCTTAGCTCCTTAAGTTTCATGTGGCACTGCTGTGCGTCCCTGTTATAGCCTCTGTCCTTCATGCCCTTTGACACTTTTACTAATGTTTTGGCATTTTGTTTACTGGAACAGAGTTCAGCTAGCACAGATTCGTCTCCCCATAGGGTGAGCGGATCCTGTACCTCCCGTTCGGTCCATGCTGGAGCTCTTTTGCAATCCTGGGACTCCATCATGGTCACCTCTGCTGAAGAGATCTGCACTCACCTGCACCTTGCCACGCTGTCTAAACAGGAAATGAGATTCAAAAGTTTGCGGGCCTTTTCCTGTCTACCTGGCCAGTGCATCTAAGTTGAGAGCGCTGTCCAGAGCGGTCACAATGGAGCACTCCAGGATAGCTCCTGGAGGCCAATACCGTCAAATTGCATCCACGCTACCCCAAATTCGACCCAGCAAGGCCGATTTCAGCGTTAATCCCCTCGTCAGAGGTGGAGTAAAGAAATAGATTTAAAGAGCCCTTTAAGTCGGAAAAAAAAGGGCTTCATCGTGTGGACGGGTCCAGGCTTAAATCGAGGTAACGCTGCTAAATTCGACCTAAAATTGTTGTGTAGACCAGGCCCTAGACTGTGGTTCTCAGAACAGATTTCTATGGCTCCTTTAGGGGCCTGTTCACTGGTAATATTCATACTCAAAGGTTTGGCAGCAAAACTTGGGTTAAATTTTACAATACAGTTTCCAGAGTACACAGGAAAGACACATTTTTCTGGTTTTATTCTTTAGCACTGCTATGAAGTAATGGGGCTGGAAGACCATTGTGGGTATTGAGATGCAAATGAGCACATCAACCCCTCAACTTTTGTTCCAGAATTCCTGCAAATAGACTCCGACTAAGGCACTTGATCTGCTTTCTTGTCTTTATTCATTATACTCTCCTAGCTCCCTCATAGCACTGCTGGTGTTGGAGCTCTGAGAACAAGCCGAGAGGTTTTGACATGCAGGTTTTTCCTATGTCCTTTTCAAGCAAGAACTGTACATTTCATACCAAATAGAAGAGCTAGTATTGTCATTCACATTTTTAGTCTTAAAATACATTGTTAGGCTCTTGACTGGAACTTGGGTAACTAATTACATTTATGCAGTGTTTGAGAACAAAGGGTTTTGAAACTGGCCTGGCTGACGCTCTTTTAGAGAGAGGCAAGTTCTTTATTGTGCAAACTTTTTAGCTTGCTACTCAAGGCTTTTAAGGTCATAGACTAACATTTACTCACTGTACAGCATGAGCAGATCTATTTGGTGCTTAACTCTGCCAGAGACTTCCTGTAGAACCTTAGGCAAGTCACTTTTCTGTGCATCAGATTCCTGTCTTAAAAAATGGGGATAATCCTCATTACTTCGCATGTGTGGGTGAAATCACTAATGTTTGTAAGGTGTTCAATATTTTAATGGTTGGGGTGGGGTAGCTGTGGGAGCAAACAGCATGTATACCTGATAGGAATTCTGGTATTTAATCAGACCAGTGCTTTATTTAGACATGTATCATGTCTGATAGTGGCCAGTACCAGTTGCCTCAAAGGAAGGTGCAAGAAATCCCTAACGGTGGGCTGTCATTGCTTAGATCATGATCTGAAGCAGTTATAATCATACCATATAGAAAACTTAAATTAAGGATCTTAATTTCATGACCTAACAGAGGGCTTGACATTCTAAAAGCTTGTCTGTCAGTGTTGTACAATTGAACCAACAACTGTTACCTGAAACCTATGTATTGTATAACGCACTGCCGCTTCTTGAAATTAGAAGGAAAAAAGAGGTATGCCCATGGTATGTTACTGGTGACTGAATGCTTTCAGGTTTTGTCAGCTTGCCTTTCAGGGTAGGTTGTTCTAGCTCCCAGCCCTGTAAATGTTTATTTGCTTTGTCTTCAAATTTGATCACCTTCAATGTCTCATGATTTGAGAAGTCCCATGATAACTTCTTTGGAGGGGGATGAAGAGGAGTTGGGATTCAGAATAGAACTGCACTTTATGAATCTCCAAATGTCTACTAAAGCAGATAAAGGATAGTATTGACTCTTCTGGATGTACCTTAATTGATTGAATTGTTAGTCAAGACTGCATGCTGGACTCCCTGTTGGCTAACAGTGCACTATATAGGTCAACTGTACAAAAGTACAGCTGAAATAATGAAGCTTAGTCTAGGGCAGCAATTCTCAAACTTTAGCAACCTGAGTACCCCCATTTTGATGTAAAAATTTTCAGACCCCCAAGCCCCCGTCCTAGGCCCCGTCTACGCTCTTCCTCCCCCCCCTTCCTCCCAGTGCCTCCTGCACACTAGGTAACAGCTGCTCAGTGGCATGCAGGAGACACTGGGAGGAAGGGGGGGGGGGGAGTTGAGTTGATCAGCAGGGTCCGTGGAC
Source organism: Mauremys mutica (assembly GCF_020497125.1). Lineage (NCBI taxonomy): Eukaryota > Metazoa > Chordata > Testudines > Geoemydidae > Mauremys > Mauremys mutica. The sequence continues at coordinate 128,350,138 of NC_059077.1, forward strand.
CTCCTGGAGTACCCTCACAGACCCCCAGGGCTCCGCAGACCTCAGTTTGAGAAACGCTGGTCTAGGGTATATTAACTGGGTGTGACTCTTCATTGGCATTGAGGAAGCAATATCCTCTAATTTTACTGTCACCAGGGAGTGTTTGTGCTGTATCTATACAGGCAGCCTTCCTGATACTGTCTGGATTGGAAAACTACCTATTCCAGCCTTTAAATGGGAAGAACTTGTAAGTTGTACAGTCGTGGTTGTATAATGATTGGTAGATTTATTACGAATAAAACTGCTGATGTTGGTATGTGAGTGATTTAATTTAACTCTCTTCTAAAGTTGATGCCATCTCACAAGAATATTGAACTCCTCTATAGGCCCAGGCTTAAAACTGGAACTGCAAGGCTGGAAGAAACACTGTTTATTTGTAGGGCAATCTATCCTAATTACGCTTGTTTTCAACTGACATGTCTCCTTCCGTTCCCAAATACTGATGCATCCATCTGGAATGCTAATACTAGTGTCTGGTTGCTGTGTCTTGGCAACCTGTTTAGAGATGCCCTTAGCTAGACACTGCTATTGTTGAGATGTCTGCTTTTATGGCAATATTATGCAATGTTGTGCATTGTATGTCAAAGCTGATATATCCAACAGTCACATGTGGGTCAGTGGCAGAAGCTGACTGACGGGAAGGAGGTTTGCATTAATCTAGCATGTTTCAGAAATCGCAGAAAATTGGTATAAACTTTGAGGTCTCAAACAATCTTTCTGCTGCTAAAGACAGTTACTTAGATCCTAAACTATTTTTAGGTAAGACTATTAAACAAACAAAAAAACCTCTAGATGGATTCAACCTCTCACTGAACATCGATCTGCAAGTTCTATATTGTGCAAATTTTTTGGTTTGCTACTGGAAGCTATTCAGGGAAGAGACTTGCATTTATTTTCTAAACAGTGTCAGCAGATCTATTGGGCACTTGCATTGCTGTATCCCTAGATCTCCAAGGTGAGTAAGTAGCACTTTACAGAGGGAGAAATTGATGCAGATTAAATGACCTCCACTGCAACAAGTTGATGACAGAGCTGGGACGAAATCTACATCTCCTGTGCCGCGCTCTTTGGTCTGCAGTTAAGATGTTGTACACAATACCCCTTCAAATGTAACTTAGTATCTCAATAACACAGAACTAAAATTAAAACTGGAAAGCATGGTTCAAGCCATACTGAAAGCTTTTTAACCATATCTACAACATACTCTTTAATTTATTTGGTGCACACTCTGTAAAATGCTTACGATTTTTAGTATGGTGAAAGCAGTAAGCTGCAGTGTATACATCCATCGGACCTTACGGGTGCCATCTAACAAATTATTTGCTCCTTAGTTTCATAGGGCATAGTACTCATCCTTAAATTTCAGCCCTAGAAACTTGTTTAGCTAAGATGTGTCCTGTCAAGAAGGATGCCAAAGCCTTCAGGTGGCAGAACTGATACTTAGTAACACTTATAGTGCAGCTGGGGTGAATGTCAAAATTCTGCACTTACTCGGCCTATAGCTGACAATGAGAATCTGTGACAAGCAGTAGGATAGAGGCACAGGCAGGACTGAATCTCCATTTGTGTGTGGGCCTTTGGTTGACACTGGTAAAATACAAAATGTCCCAGGATATGTATGTTGGGGAACAGTTCTAAACGGCAGCTTAATTTTTTTTATTTGCAGCAAAATGTAGAGGTCTAAGTATCTGATTGTGATCCCAGGTAGAAAGGGGGTGGGCGCGACCGCGCGGTGCTGCTGACTGGGAGAGCAGCCTGAGGCAGAAGCCTCTAGCTGCCATGATATTCCAGGCAGGACTGAATCTTCATTAGACAAAACTTGAAGAGAATGACCTGGAGTCATTCCCATTTTTGCCCAGGCACCCTTGGCCAACCTCACCGAGGCCAGCCAGGAGCACTCACGGGACGATGATGACGGATACCAGTCATACTGTACCGTCTGCCGTCCGCAAGGGAAGGGGATGCTGCTGTGTAGTGCTGCAGCACCTCATCTGACGACAGCATCCAGTAGACAAATGGTGACATTGAAAAAAGGCGAGAAACGATTTTTCCCTTTGCTTTCACGGGGGGGCTGATGACACCCTGAACCACCCACGACAATGTTTTTGACCCTTCAGGCTTTGGGAGCTCAGCCAAGAATTCAAATGGTTTTCGGAGAGTGCGGGAACTGTGGGATAGCTATAGTTGTCAGTTGCCCCTCCCTCCGTGAGTGTCCATTTGATTCTTTGGCTTTCTGGTATGCTTGTCTCAGCTCCTTAAGTCTCACGTGGCACTGAGAGTCCCTGTTGTGGCCTCTGTCCATCATGGCCTTGGAGATTTTTTTCAAATGTTTTGGCATTTCGTCTTTTGGAACAGAGTTCTGATAGAAAAGATTAATCTCCCCATGCAGAAATCAGATTCAGTATCTCCCGTACGGTCCATGCTGGAGCTCTTTTTTGATTCTGGGACTGCATGGTCACCTGTGCTGATCAGCTCTCCATGCTGGGCAAACAGGAAATGAAATTCAAAAGTTTGCGGGGCTTTTCCTGTCTACTTGGCCAGTGTATCCGAGTTCAGATTGCTGTCCAGAGTCGTCACAATGTACACTGTAGGATAGGTCCCGGAGGTCAATGCCATTGAATTGCTGCCACACTAACCCTAATTTGAAATGGCAATATCGATTTGAGCGCTACTCCCCTTGTCATGGAGTACAGATATTGATCTTAAGAGCCCTTTATATTGAAATAAAGGGCTTCGTTGTATGGACGGGTGCAAGCTTAATTCGGTTTAACGCTGCTAAATTCGAGAGAAACTCGTAGAGTTGACCAGGCCAATGAGCCTTAGTTGAGCCTTCCCATGCCGAGCTGATCTCGGCATCTGCGTGAAGCTGCAGCTGGGTGTGTGTATGCTGGTGAAAGAACAAGCTTGGAGAGCTTGGCAACTTATTACAGCACCACAGTGTGAAAGGGAGCCCAGACTGGTGGGTCAGACGGATTCAGTGGTACCCCAGTTCCAAGTGGCATTCTAGAGGGCGCCAGTTTACCAATTCTTAGTTTCATATTAAAATTTTATCATCTTTTGTTTTTCTGACCCTAGAATCAACTTAGCCAATGTAGTAATGCCTTGGAGAATTCTGAAGAACTTCTAGAATTTGCTGCACGGTCACTGGACATAAAGGACCCTGAGGAGTTCTCAAAGGTAGAAAATTAAACTGATGTGAATAAGGAAAACACAGTTCTATTTTCTTAACTTGAATGAGATTTCATCATAAATTTAACATTGCAAACTGCTTAGAGTAATGGTAGGTGACGAGGAGAGGAATCTGGAAAAGTAGCTAGCGCCTCTGGAGCCATAGTGCCAAGTTGGCTGTTACAAGGGTGAAAAATGAATAGCCATATTGGTATATTTTTTTTCATTCTAAACTACCATAGTATTGCTTTTTGCTGCCTCCTGATTTTGATGGGATGTAACCATGACAGACATAGCCATTTGACTTAAGTGCTGTTTAAAATCTTACTTTCGCATCTGTAAGCTCCTCAGGGCAGTTTTTACTGTATGCCTTGCAGGCCTTCTAATGTATGTGGGTGGTGGGTTTTTTTTTTGTTTAAATAAAAAAATCTCCAGAACAATGAGTCCAGACATGGTTTGAGTGATTCGGTGGAGCTAATATGAACAATATATGTACATTACCAGTAACAAACTTACAATTAAGTTGGGGAAATGCACCAAGGGAAAGGTAGAGGAGTGGAAATGCAATACAACAGGTAAAATGCTGGCAATCCAGTTACTGCAGCTACAGATCTATTACCAGGATATCCCATGTTTTGATTTTTGTCAGTGTCATGTACCATATTTGTTTTTGTACTAACAATGCAGTAGCCACGTCAAATCCAAAACCCAATTACTTGTGTTTTCTGCAGTTTTTAATTTTCACTTGGTAACAAGGATACTGGAAAGGTTCTAGTAAGTAGGACAAACTTTCTCTTAAAGTGACACTGTGAGTTCTTGCTTTCACCTTTGGAAACCTGTTTAATTTTCCCTGAAGGACTGACAACTTAAAGCTAAATATCTATCTAGTACTTAAATTTAGGGAGCCTAATACATGGTGGTTTGACTTGTCATTTCTTGACATTAAAACTGTGTGTCAGTTCTTCAGAAATATTGTACCCAAAACTCTATTATAACTAGTTAACTGGAAAGCACACAGACTTTATTAATGGAAATCTTATTCATCTTACACTAATTGTAATGACCGTTTCTTTTGGCATTTAGATCACAAAATCTGCAGAGTTAAAGATACTAAGAGCAAGTGTAGTCAGCTGTAATTTAGTATTTGTAACTTGCACTGTGTTAGCCTGGGCTGTAGTCTCAACTTCAGCTCTCTTTGAGCACAGATTTGCATGGGCCATAGGGCTCTGTTCTGGTCTACATGCTGCCACAGCCATGACAGTGGATTTTGGCTTCATTGAGCTTTAATATCTGGGAGGTAAGACTGCCCTTGCCTTTTGGAGTACTCATGTTTAATATTTCTTAATTGCAGAAAAAATGAAGACCTTCTTGCATTTAATTGCAGTATGCAAGAGCTAATATCTTGGAGTTGCTAAAAACTCATCTTTTATTCAAACTAAACCCTTAGTTTAAAAAAACAACAACCCACTAATGAAATCCCATGGGAAGTAGGGCTGATTTGTAATCTTATCTTCACAATGTTCTTTCATATATGCAAAAGCACTTGGCTGCATCTGTTGTGGACACCATGGTGCATGCCTTAGCTTATTTTTAGGTTAAAACTGCAGTACTATAATTAGACTTGAGATGAATCCACTTTTTAGGATGTCAGGAGTATCATGCTTCAGATTTCACTGTAGATACCAATCTTAAGCAACCATCCAAGAGGGTGAGAAACTGCTTGCTTAATGGGAGCATGTTTCTAAAAAAATAAAATTACACTCAAATGTGGCGATATCAGCCAAAAAATACAGTAAAAATTATATGCACTAAATTAGTACATATCTCCATTGTAGGACTGTGCAGTGTTGGTACTTGGCTGAATATTAATGCTGAAGCACTGCAGATCTCTACATGCCATAGTAACAGTATACTATCTTTGCAGAACTCATTCTTTTAGCTGTGGAATATTGATCAGTAAGTCGACTGATTCTGTGTACATAAAGTCACTGCTTATGATGCATCTCTAAAATGGGGAGACTTGCTCTAAGTGTTAATTATTAAATGAAATGGGAGCAGTAGAGTTGACTGACAAATATTCCAGCCATTGCAATTTTATGACATTTATACAGGGCACAACTTTTTAAATTTATTTCCATATGTCCACAAAGTAAAAACTTGAGGGGAAGGTACTGGATATTTATACCTACTTGTGAACCATAGTAATGGTCTAAGTTCTCTATAGAACTTCATTTAAATGTTTCCATGGTCCTGTTTCAACTGAAAATGGTCAAAATGACTCCATGTACGGCAGGGTTGGTACTGACTGACTCTTCTTGACTGGACAGCGAGCACAAAAGACTTTTTTTTTCTTGCAAGTTTCTATTTAAATTTTAGACACACACTACATTTGATCAGTTAAAATGCATCAAGTCTAAATTTAAATGTCCCTTATGGCCACACTGGTGAATTGATGCAAGTCACTATTTTGACATGTTATCGGCTCATGCTCCTCGCTGGGTAGAGCCAAATACACTGTTTTTGTATGGCTAGTCAGTTAATGAGTCATTCAGCTTTCAATAACATGTAAAATCCCTTAGTACAGGGAATTGTTTGTTTTCAGAGTTAATCACTTAATTTGAGAACAGCTATCTCAATGTGAGGGGGGAGATGTTGAGTCCTATTCATGTCTACTGCATTTAAACTATGATTGAGGATGGATTTTTTTTATTTTTATTTTTTTTGTCACAAGTGATAGTGAATTGGGCTTCTGTGAATTTTTGAAAAAATCTGAAAAACTTGATCTAAATTGCTTACTGTGAAATTGACATGGAAAAACCATGAACAGCATTAAAAGCTACATTCATGGTAGTCAAGAGAAGAAAATTGGATCAACTGCAAATATCTCCTAGCATAGTCTGCTGAGCCAGCTCATTAGATCAGCAATTCTCATTTCTAAAACGAGAGATGTTCATCTTCCTTTTCAGTACAGAAACTACACTGATTCATCTTTCAGGTGTTTTTTTTGAAGGGCAATTGCATGATTGAGAGCTACATGTTTGCTTCATGAGAGAAATGACAGGATGGATTCTGGGGCTTCCCTGGAACATCCTTAAATCCTGGTTCTAGGAGAAGTAGATCTTAGTTTCAAGAAGTCGTCTCTTCCCCCCCCCCCACCTCTTAAAAAGTTGGTTGATACTTTTTAAAGGCGCAGCTACTAGGAATTGTAAACAAGAGCTGCTACATAAGACTCTACTAGGGTTGCCAAAGTAGAATCTCCTCCCTTGAGTACGATACCAAATTGGTGAGGAATGTCATTGATCAGCTCTATTTTCACTATACTTTACACAATGGATATTTAGCAAATAAGGGCATTTAGAGTGAAATTCACCTCTGCTCAGTGGGTCCTCTGCAGACACTCTAAATTGAAGTGAATTTCAGCCTTACTGCTTTTTGTAGGTTGAAATAGTCCAACTATGTATAGCATATTGATTGTAATTGTACTAGATGAATGTCAACATAAGATCCCCATAAGGAAACCCTTGTGTGATATTGTAGTATCATTTCCTTACTACTGGACTTTCTTGTTAAACCAATGTCTTGAAAGTATTTCTAAGCAGATATACTAAAAAAAAACAAAAAAAACAAAAAACCAAACTTGACTGGTGTTAGTTACTGTGTAGCTTAAATTTCCAGACATGCAGTGTTTAGGTTTCCAGCTGTGACATATGAAAATTTTTAAAGTATTCTCCAATGGAAGGAGACAAAAACCTTTCTATTAGTATTTATAAAATACTCTTATGTCTAAAGAAACATCCTAAGCTTTCTGGTGGTGGTCCTTCAGTTTTATTTTGAGGATTAACTATCTGAGTTGGAGGCAACCTCAAACCAACTAGAAACTCTAGCTGAAAGACGATTGAGTGGATGAATCCACCCAGCTCATCACTGTTAACTTGTCCAATAACCTTTTTATTCTTAAATGTGACCAGGCCTCCCTGTCTTCAAATGGTAAACTTAAGACTTTGATACCTGTAGATCAGCCCTATTGATTCTGGGTATACTACAATAATAGCAGGAAGTTGAGTACTTGTGCAAGTCCATATATTGAAGCTTGAGGAATACATGGGGGAAAATCTACAGTAGACTAGGATTGACGAAACAGTACAATACCTTTCAGAGGGAATTTTTCCTTTCCTCTGATACCTCTTCCACAAGAAGTTAGGCCCCTGACAATGTATGGTATGGATAAATGCCATTGGTAACAAAACAAGTACTTTGCACTATTGATTCAAAAGAGCAGAAGCTAAGTAAATGCTGCTGCCTTTTTACTTTTTTCTTTTAAATTTGGAATTATGGATGCAGGAAGAAATTTAAAGTGATTAAACTGGATATCTGATCTTGCACTAAAAAAGAAACCCAGTAATTTGGAGTTGGTTTGGTGTGGCTTTTCAAGTTGATTGCTCTGACCTGACTTATTACAGCATTTCTAACCATTGTGCATTAACACAAGCTTGTGGAAAGAAAAATCTTATCAAAGTAAGTGGTGAAATATTGTTCAGTGTTTGAATCTGAGCTGCACAGCTGTTGGATTCATAATCTAACTCTTCTTGCATGTTACTGCAGTTGAGACTTGCATGGAAGCACTAATTACCTTCTCTCTCTTCTCCCTGATATGCACCAAGGCTGCCAGACAGATCAAAGATAGGTATGGTACAAAACCTTCTACAAAACTTCTTGCTTTTTAATTGTTAATAACTTTTCACTGAACTCAAAAGTCCAGTCTTAAAGGGGCACAGTCAACTTCTTTCTGATACTCTGATATTACTTACAAGAGTATCACAATTGAAAGATTATATACATTATTTGATGGCATTCCATATAGTCAGTTTCCTACTCTCCCCTGTCTGGCTGGTTAACCTCTTCCTCCTTTTGTGAGAGTCTTTCACACAGCAACAGGGGGAGAGAAATAGGTAACAACCCAGAAAGTGTGATGAGAAAACCACGTGGATAGACAAGTGGGTGTAAAATTTGAAAACAGTTTTTTACATCTATTTTTATCAAGTTGACAGTTTCCCTTTAAATTCCTAAATATAGGATCCCGACTTAAAGTTCTGCAGGCTTAATGCTGTTTTGAATGTGAGGGGATGCCTTGCAGATAAAATCTTTTTCTAGCTAAGTTATTCTAATGTTTACAAAGAATGAATGTGTCTCTGGTGGTATCACCAGTGCTGATGCCAGTGGGTTCACTGCCTGAGTTAGTGATCTTTTGCCAAGATGGTTTCTCTTTGGATGTGAAGAGTCTTCAACATATACTTAAATCAACTTTTTAGAGTGAAAAACTTCTAATCTGCCAAGTATTTTATGCTGAAACAATGTTAAGGTAAGCACATCTTTCTTCTGGACCAGGACAGTCTGTTGAAAATGTGCCCAACAAATTCAGGCAATCTCAGTGGGTCTCCATAGAGAATAGAAGCACTTTTAAAGCTTTTAGACACAAGCTGTATACAGCATGTGGAAGACCAGCCCTTCCAAGAGTTTCCAGAATATGTTGCTTCCACTGACCCAGAAGATTGGCTGTTGAGTCAAAGATTTTCATGAGAACTAACAAGTCAATTGCCAAAGAAAAAAAGCTAGTTTCATGCTGGAATTCATGTCCAAGGTAAATTGCGTTGATTGCTATGGGAAACTAAGCTTTCTATCCCAGCCCAAGCAGAAATAGAGAACCCTTAATAGAAAGAAATTTAGAATGGTGCTGGCAGAAGTTTTGTTTAATGTGCTTCAGCTCTTTGAAAAGTAGCATGCCTCCTGTTATCCCTTCCAAGCTCGCTACTCTAGCAGCTTTCAGCCAGTTTGAACAATGAATCCCTATACAGCTGGCTGTGTTGGCCAGACATGCAGAAGTTTCACAACTAGGTTGTAGTTATGGGGAGTTTCTGCTTGGACAATTTGTAACTAACAGAACCTTGAGTTGTCAATAATGTCAACCAAGCTGTTGCACTTTTGGGGCTTAGTCTATTGTCTGAGCAGTGATAGCTGTGGGGCTGCTCGTGATGCACACTGGAAAGCTGGTGATGGGGAAAACTCAAGTACTTTTGACTTAGTTGTGAGCTATAGGGCTACTGGTATTGGATGTTGAGCTGCTTGTCAAAGTAAATCCTATTAAGACTCCTGGAACTCTTGGGTACTGCCACTTTGAACTAGTAGTTTTTAGGATTACCAGCAAACTGTAAAATTCTCTGCAGGAAATGCTAGGTTTTTTGAAGCTTTTGAAGATGTGACAGTCAGGTAGAAAACTTAGAAAGAATGGAGGTCTAAAAATGGATAAGGTCAAGAAGTAAAAAGACTCAGAACCTGGATAACTGAGGCCACTTCACCATCTGGTCAAGACAAGACAGTTTAAGTACTCCAGGAGTGGGTGTATAATCCCTTTCATTCAAAGATTGAGAGGTCCCTGTCAGATTCTGAGATCTAACTATTTCACAGCCATCACCATCATGAACAATTTCATGGAGTCTAAAACCGATGGCTTAGAATTTTAAAATTCCGTCTTTCGTTCTCTTGTCCTCAATGTTTTATAATAAGAACATGAATTCCTAAAGTATCAAATTGAAACTTTATTCTCAGATTTCTCTCCACTGTTTAGGAAGGTTGACATAAAATTAAGGTTATGAAAAATCACCAATCTGTTTAACTAGATGTCTGAGGTTATTGGGGAGTGCGTCAGAGTTGGAATTGATCTTGTAATAGCTCGAAATTTAGTAACCTTTTGAAATGGAATATCTTCCAATTTCGATTCCTACTCTTATCTATTTTGGGAAATTAAATGGCCACAGTGCATCTGCTCTTTTCGGTATCAACTACATTGTCCTTTTCCCCCTGGCAACCTGTCATCCTCTGCACTGTTGTTTGCTTTCTCCATCAAGTCTCTAAGATCTGTTACTACTTACTCTTCCCTCACTGTCTATACTGCTAAAACCCTTTTTTGTGCTTCATTCACTCACTATTGTAACTGTAGTTTCAGTAAGACTCTCTCTTCATGGGTATGGGGATGTCCTTCCTGTTCCTTCACAAAAACACTTTAGAATCCTTTTGCCAGCCACTTCTCTCATGTCACAGATCCCTGGATGTGAATTTGGTAGAAATGCTTTTTGTCCAACTTTTGACTTCTGAAACAGCATGTCATTAGTTGCTACTTTTCAGAACTTGATTTTTCTTAAATGGTTTTTTTTTTTTTTTTTAAAGGATAGGATAGATTGAAAGTTTGATTTCAGAGCATTTGACAGATGGATAGCACTCCACGGTAATGCTGTACAACTTTATTATAAGGTGTTGTTGAAGACCTAGCTGGAGGGCACATACTTCCCTTTTCCTACTTCCCCCCACTTATGTAGAATGGGGGATGTTATCATACCAATATCAGTCTCTGCTGTTTCTGGAGCTAAGAAGTCAGATCTGAGAGTGAACATGAAGGCTGTTAACTAGTCTATGCTCTAGTCTCTACCATGATACTAGTTATATATATTTTGTATACAAGTAACCTCTCCTCATCCCCTAAATAAGATGAGTAGGGTGGTGCTAATAAAGCATGCCTGTTTGATTCAGCAGAAAACAGATTTTGTTTCGGAGTAGTGTCCAGTATTTTCAAAATGGGAATCTGCATTTTAAAGAGACAACTGGAATTTTCTTCAATGGAAGATTTAAGGTGCTTTATAGTGAAATCTTTAATGGTCTTCTGTAATTGAGGAACACAGTTCTACAGTGTTGGCAGCTAAAGCATTTCTAATAATGGACAAATAAGCTGATACTTTAAATGTTGTTGGGTTTAATACTTTCTGAAATCTGAGAATCGGACTAAGGCCTTAATTCTTCAATGCCTTGTCTTTCATTTGGTCATGCTTCAAGTCACCTGGGCCTGATGAAATACATCCTAGAATACTCAAGGAACTGACTGAGGAGTCTGAGACATTAGTGATTTTTTTTTTCTTCCAAAAAGTCATGGAAGATGAGAGCTTCCAGAGGACTGGAAAAGGGGCAAATATAGTGCTCATCTACAGAAAGGAAATAAGGACAACCCAGAGGATTACAGTCACCTTAACTTCTGTACCCAGAAAGATAATGGAGCAAATAATTAAGCAATCACTTTGCAGACACCTATTGGATAATAAGGTGATAAGTAACATCAGTATGGATTTGTCAAGAACAAATCATGTGAAACCAACCTAATAGCTTTCTTTGACAGGGTAACCAGCCTTGTGGATGGGTGGGGAAGTAATAGATGTAGTATATCTTGACTTTAGTAAGGCTTTTGATAGCGTCTCCCATGACCTTTGCATAAACAAACTAGGGAAATACAACCTAGATGAAATTACTATAAGATGGGTGCATAACTGGTTGGAAACCATTCCCAGAGAGTAGTTATCAGTGGTTTGCAGTCAAGCTGGAAGGGCATACAAGTATGGTCCCACAGGGATCAGTTCTGTTCAATATCTTCATCAGTGATTTAGATAATGGCATAGAGAGTATACTTATAAAGTTTTTGGACGATACCAAGCTGGGAGGGGTTGCAAGTGCTCCGGAGATAAGGATTAAAATTCAAAATGTGGACAAATTGGAGAAATGGTCTGAAGTAAATAGGATGAAATTCAATAAGGACAAATGCAAAGTACTCTATGTAGGAAGGAACAATCAGTTGCACACATACAAAATAGGAAATGACTCCCTAGGAAGGAGTACTGCAGAAAAGGATTTGGGAGTTGTAATGGATCACAAGCTAAATGAGTCAACAGTGTAACATTGTTGCAAAAACTGGAAAACAACATACTGGGATGTATTGGCAGGAGCATTTTAAGCAAGACATGAGAAGTAATTCTTCCCCTCTGTGCTGATTAGGCCTCAACTGGAGTATTGTGTACAGTTCTGGGCACCACATTTCAAGATGTGGACAAACTAGAGACAGTCCAGAGAAGAGCAACAAAAATGATTAAAGATCTAGAAAATATTACCTATGAAGGAAGATTTTTGGGGGGGGGGGGAGAACTGGGCTTGTTTCTTCTGGAGAAGAGAAGACTGAGAGGGGACATAAGCCTTCAAGTCCATAAAAGGAGGAGGGAGAAAAATTGTTCTTAACATCTGAGGATAGGACAAGAAGCAATGAGCTCAAATTGCAGCAAGGGTGGTTTAGGTTGGACGTCACAGGAAAAACTTTCTGTCAGGGTTCTTAAACACTGGAATAAATTGCCTAGGGAGGTTGTGGAATCTCCATCGTTGGAGATTAAGAGCAGGTTAGACAAACCAGGGATGGTTTAGATAATACTTAGTCTTGCAATGAGTTCAGGGGACCAGACAAGATAACCTCCTGAGGTCCCTTCCAGTCCTATGATTCTAGGCTTGTGCAAAGTGGCTGTAAAATGCTACCAAATCAGAATTTTTCACTTTCAGTGGCTAGTGTTACTCTGTCCGCACAGGTCTAAATGAATACCCCCAAAGCATGAGAGAATCAGGCCTGAAGTCTTTTTAGTAACTTCTAGGTTGTCTAACATGGACTCAGTGTCGCAGATCAAGTGAGAGGGAGGCACTTGTAACTGACACCAGATCTTTTGAGATATTCTCACAACAGTGAAACACTTCTTGTAACTTAAACTTCAGAAAACTGGTTAACACCATTTTAAAATGTGGGAGCTGATTTTTCATATATAAGGGAAGAACAGCGCACTCAAACTTAATTCACTTCAGAAGTTGCTACAAAGAATCGCATGGTTTTGACACCTCAAAAGTTAACTTCCTGAGTATAGAATTTCCAAAATACGAACCACATTTTCCTAATAAGCCTTTCTTTCCTGTAGAGTCACAATGGCTTCAGCATTCCGCATTTCTTTGAAACCAAAGGTCAGTGATAACATGACTCATTTGATGGTGGACTTCTCTCAGGAAAGGCAGATGCTCCAGGCCTTAAAGTTTTTGCCAGGTAAAATTAAGTCCTATAGTGAATTGAATGTTTATACTATAAGATATCTGGGATAAACAATAGTTTAATTCATGCAATTTAATATGTGGATTTTTTTCAGCTACCTTAAGCAGTTTCTTTAACATTTACTAAAGCTTTATATATCTTGACAAATATCAGATCTATATCATCTATTTCATAAAGGTGGTAGCACACATATAGACCTCTATACAATAGTAGGGCCAGTCAACAAAGGTGGGAATATAACTTGTTCTTTGCTCTGTACTTGTTCCTTTGCCATCATAGGTAATTGCTTAAGATCATACATGCACTGGCAAGGTATCAAGTATTTAACGCGTCAAACAAGACTCAGCTTGTGAATATGTTACTACTTCATGCAGTTCACAAGGTGCCAGGGATATAAGTGCAGAGGCAAGAGTGTTTGAGTTCCTTAGATCATATTTTGAAAGGAAGTCAAATCTTTGAATTTCCTGGATTAAATGTTAGGTTCTCAAAGGCAACAGTCCACTAAACTTTAAATTGCTGATACTTAGTCTGAGCTCCAACTCAAGGAAGCCTTTCCTTTGGTGTGGGAATTAATAACCTCAGCACTGTTTCTAGAGCTATTAAGCCTCCTGCTGGCAGTCATGGTCACTTTCACTGTATGATGTGGAGGTAATCTTGGTCCTGTGCTTAGTGTTTGTCTCAAATCACTATCATGATGCTTAACTGGCAACTCATGATGAGCTGTGCTGAAATTACCATTCAGTCCTTAGACTCTGGATGAAAATGGCAACTCAGTTATCCTCTTACCCTTTCTAGATAAGGGAGGAAGCTTGAAATGCTGCTTGTATATTGTACTTTTTATGTGGGGTGACAAATGGAGGACTTGAGTGACCAGTGCTGTGAGTGAAAACATTTGCAGGTACTAAAGCCCTCAAAAAAATTACATTCCTTAAACTGGAAAAATTTTCAGTTAACCCTTGTTATGCAGCCAGTTTCAACGTATTTTTGGTTAGCTACATACTTGCTCATGCAAGATAATCCAGCACTTAGCCTTACAGGTGATCTTTCCATACTTAAATGCCATCACTGGATTTTTTCCCCCTTCTTTCTAGTGGATAACTTGTATATCTAGTGGATAGCTTGTAATTGTTTGGTACAGCGCTTTGTCGCTACGTATAGCAGCACAGATTCTTGCAGGCAAAACTTACTGGGTGTTGATTCAGACACTTTGAAATCCCAAACTTGGTGAGGCAGTGATATCTAGGCATTTATATAATGCACATCACAATGGTACTGGAGTACCGTACAACTTCTAAAAGTTAACACATGAAAGAATCTCATCTTTCTATCTGGCCAAGAATAATGGGTAGTGGTAGGTGCTTCAAAAATTGCTGGCATGGCCTCTGAATGATAGATGTCTTAGTATTTCTCTCAAACTCTTAACCTGTTGCTGGCTGACTTCTATAATCTTCTCTCCAAATACTACTATATTTCTCTTTAAACCAGTTAGAATTGTTTTTGTGATTCTTTAAGACTTTTTGCTTACCACTTTCTTAAACCTTTGTTCTCAATTCCTGTACAATTTAGACAGAAATTCCCAAATGTTTTGTAAACCACGTGCCCTACTGGAACATCAGGTTTTATGACTACAACTTGTCCTGTGTTCTATTCAAATAACCCTTGTGAGAAGTGAAAAGCATTTACACTGAAGTTGTGCTATTTAAAAATGTTCAGTAACTTTTCAACATACCATGCTTGGGAGGCTGGCTGCATGGGATAGGTATGTAGACTGAAGACGACTTTCTGCTTCTGCTGGGAAGGCTAATAAACAAAGTGGAGGGCGCCATATCTCCTCTTGGCAAGTTATAAATGTGCAACTCTCTGGCTTAATGCTACCTGCATTTCATGTTATGAGAACTGAGCTGGAGTGAGTATTTTGTGCACTCACAAACAGTGGCGTAGCCAGGTTTTAAGTGTAGGGGGAGCAAACATAAAAAAGGCGCCCTCCCTTGGCTCCTCTGGCCACGCCCCCGACTCCTTCCGTTCCCCCTCCCCCCCCCATTAACCCTTGGACGGGCTCAGGACTCCTGCAGGCTTCCTGGGGATGCGGATACTCTTCTGCCTCCCCCCCCCCGCAGTCCCAGGAGAGTCTCTCCTGCCCAGCGTGCTCTGCAGGTATCCCCCGCCGTTCCAGGCTCCTGTGCCACGCCAGGGCCCCCCCATCGAGACAGCACGGCCTGCGCCCCTGCCCTGTGGGCCCAGCCCCAGGGAGCCCCTCACCTGGACCCCCTAGTGCAAGGCACCGGACCCCCCCGCTCACCTTCAATCCTGCGCCACCACCTGTCCCTGGCCTGCTCCTGGCACGCTCCATGTGGGGCTCGCCAGCCAGGCGGCCTTAAAGGCACAGGGGCCCTTTCGCCTCGTCCCGCCTGCCACATTAGCAAGGGGCGGGGAGCTCTTGGCCGCCGAGCCCTGAGCGGAGGAGCTGACCCCCTCGCTCCTCCGGCTGCGCCTGCCGCCCCCCCCATAGCTCCTCTGGCTTGTCTGTTGTCAGCACCGGCCGGCAGGCACCACTTCTGCGCCTGCCACCCCAACACGGCTCCTCCAGCTGTGCTGCCGCCAGCGCCGGCCCGGCAGGCGCAACTTTTTGAAAACATGCTGAGGGGAAGCAACTGCTTCCCCTAAACCACGCTAGCAAAGCTACTGCTCACAAACCTTCTTTGTTTTCAGAGTAGCAGCTGTGTTAGGGTACGTTTACACTTACCTTCCCAGTCGACGTAGAGAGTTCGACTTCTCGGAGTTGAAACTATCGTGTCTGATCTAGACGCGATAGTTCGAACTCCGGAAGCGCTGCGGTCGACTCCGGTACTCCACCACTGCAAACGGCGGTGGCGGAGTCGACGGGGGAGCCGCGGAGTTCGACCCCGCTGCGTCTGGACGGGTAAGTAGGTCGAACTAGGGTACTTCAAATTCAGCTACGCTATTCACGTAGCTGAATTTGCGTACCCTAGTTCGACCCCCCCCTTCTTAGTGTAGACCAGGCCTTAGTCTGTATCCGCAAAAAGAACAGGAGTACTTGTGGCACCTTAGAGACTAACAAATTTATTTCAGCATAAGCTTTCATGGGCTACAGCTCACTTCTTCGGATGCATAGAATGGAACACACAGACAGAAGATATTTATACATACAGAGAACATGAAAAGGTGGAAGTACCCATACCAACTAAGAGGCCAATCAATTAAGATGAGCTATCAGCAGCAGGAGGAAATAAAACCTTTGAAGTTATAATCGAGATGACCCATAGAAGGTGTGAGGAGAACTTAACATGGGGAAATAGATTCAATTAGTGTAATGACCCAACCATTCCCAGTCTCTCTGTTTAAACTTAAGTTTAAATTGTATCTAGTTTGCATATTAATTTGAGTTCAGCTGTCTCTCTTTGGAGTCTGTTTCTGAAGGTTTTTTTGTTGCAAAATTGCCACCTTCAAGTCTGTCACTGAGTGGTTAGAGAGGTTGAAGTGTTCTCCTGCTGGTTTTTGAATGTTATGATTCCTGATGTCAGATTTGTGTCCATTTATTCTTTTGCGTAGAGACTGTCCGGTTTGGCCAATGCACATGGCAGAGGGGCATTGCTGGCACATGATGGCATATATCATGTTGGTAGATGTGCAGGTGAACGAGCCCCTGACGGCGTGACTGATGTGGTTAAGTCCTACGATGGTGTCACTTGAATAAATATGTGGACAGAGCTGGCATCGGGCTTTGTTGCTAGGATAGGTTCCTGGGTTAGTGTTTCTGTTGTATGGTGTGCGGTTGCTGGTGAGTATTTGCTTCAGGTTGGGGGGCTGTCTGTAAGCGAGGACTGGCCTGTCTCCCAAGATCTGTGAGAGTGAGGGATCATCTTTCAGGATAGGTTGTAGATCTTTGATGCGCTGGAGAGGTTTCAGTTGGGGGCTGAAGGTGACGGCTAGTGGCGTTCTGTTATTTTCTTTGCTGGGCCTGTCCTGTAGTAGGTGGCTTCTGGGTACTCTTCTGGTTCTGTCAATCTGTTTTTTCACTTCAGCAGGTGGGTATTGTAGTTTTAAGAATGCTTGATATCTTCTCCCTCCCCTCCCCATGCTCTGACTAGGGTTCCATTTGCATAAAGAGAAACGGTACAATAAAAGCAAGACTTGAAGCTTTTCAGAGATTTCTCTGAGATGTCTGCTGATCTTCAATGCAAATTGAAATTTTAGATAATTCTTTTTACCACTCTCACATGTTTCATGCACTTCATGACACACCTGCTGGGATCATTGAATTATAACTTGCACTCTTCTACTGAAGTGTGCATCGCTGTTTAAGCATGCTGCAATTTAAGCTGTACTACTATATCAGCAAAAAAAGGTTTGCTTCAGTGATGAAGAGGTTTAATAAATTTTGTCTCTCTTCAGTGGTGGTGTCTGTCCCTATGACTGACCTTCATTTGGGATATATGGAACAAGCACACTGAACCGGAGACTGGCATAGTGATTAAATAACCAAGTGTTCAGCTCTAAAAAGTGACAGAAAATGGTACCACCTTACTTGGTAAATGTGCTACTGTTGTGTATTCAGTTGGGGAAAACTTCCTGTTAGAAATCAAAACCAACCTAATGGTACTGAATGTTTGTCACTATGAAGTATTTACATGAATATAAGTTAAATGCCTTTTGATATTAAAAACATTGGGCTTCTAACTTCAGCATCTTCAAAAGCTGAAAAAGAATTAATATAAAAGTTCTTATGCTTAACTGCAGATGCTTTTGCAGTTTTTTCTATCTAGAACCTAGAGGGGAATAGGTATCCAATGATGACTGGAGAGGAGCATGGTAGTAGGTAGAATTAAACACATCAGGGAAGTTGAACTTTCAAGTGACCAGGATGTGTCCCCAGCCAGGCCAGTGTGACCACCCATGGTGCTAATGCTTTCAGACTGCTTTTTTCAGCACACCTATTGCCAGACCAAACAAGTTGGGAAAGTATTGGGATCTGAGGTCCGATCCTAATTAGTAGACTGAATACTTGTTGGTCTTCTTGCCTGAATTTGCAACCTGTTCATTTTGGTCAATGTGCCCTCTGAGGATGAAATACACTTAAGTCATTTGTATGCATAGGGTTTCATTTAACAAAACCCAGTGAGGTTTTTGTATGAAGGGGAGAAATCCTAACCCTGTATTTGCTGGCTTGAATGACAGTTCTTACTGCTTGGTAGTCATCCTCACTCTGCAGAGCTGATAGTTAAAATTGAGCTAAAAATTTCTACTGCATCCTGTGCATCAACAGAACTGCTTACCAAGTTTCAATTGGCTACATCTGTGAAAACTCAGTGAAAGCAGCAGTGTTGCAGGTGTAACTTAAGTCTCTCAATTTGAAGACCATAGATCTTCAAGATTTAATTGCAGGTCCAAGTTAAACTGGAGAATGTCTATTGGTGGTTCATGACATGGAAAGAAGCAGCTTGAATCAGAACTCAGACTATTTACAGGGCTGCTCGTTGAGTGGGGGGAAAATCACCTACTGTAAATAGAATGTACTTCCGCAGAAAGAGGCCTAAATATGAAACTCCATTAATGCATTTTTGTGTGACTTGTCAGAGGAATAGCTTGCTTCAAAGTGGCAGGCCTCAGGGGAATAAAATATCTCATGGGTTGTGAGCAAGCATACTTCAAAAACTCTTTTCAGGACCCCTTTGAAAACTGCAGAAGTTGTTTGAGTATTAGGTAGAGAACGTTTTTTCTTTAAAGGCAAAAACAGATTCTTGAACAAGAAACACATGGATACTACTTTCCTTTCCTGTCAATGTAAATTTGACTCCTAAAGTTCTTGATTTCAGCTTACTGATGAAATAAGGTTTTGGTCATGGGCTCCAGCTGTAATTGACTACTTACCTTTTTTGCTTGCTTTGTGCGTTTTTATGTTCAGAAAGAAACCTATGAAATTCCATTTGATTAAGGTGTGGTTTGTGTTAATTCCTACTTTGTCTGCTATCCATTAGTATATTACTATCTGTCATGCATCCATCTTCTGATGCTGCCTCTTTCCTGCTTCATGCATGATGTGCGCCTCGGATGTTAATGTTTGGGGATGTAGATGGGAAAGAGAAATATAGTGAAATTGGTTCAAATTGTAGAATGTGCCCTGATGCGTTTCTTGGGTAGCTGGTGTCATGAGATGCCGAGGTTCTGCAATATGACCTGGTATCACACTGGGAGCAAGAAGTGAGTTTCGTTTCTAGTGTAAGGGTAATCCAAAACTGAATGCGGTAGGGCTTAGTAAAGAAAGTTGAAGTTTTTTAATATGGTACTTGAAATACCTGAGATCATCTTATGTCAACTTAGTCTACTGATTTCAGAGAGATTAGAGGATTTGGAGGATAACAAAATAAAAACACAGTAATTTGAGTAAGCCTTAAATTATGATTATTGGAAACATACTTTCCTCAGTGACCTGGCGGTGAGAAGCTAGTTTGCTTTTTAGCTTTTATCCTTTTGTTTGGATTTTGCTAGAAAATACACTACAGAAAATAAACCATAAAAACACAAGTCTACTAATGTTTTGATACAAGTTCACCATCTTGAGATAGAGATATATACATTAAGTTTACTCATTAGTAAATGCTTTGTGTTCTGGTCACTGTATCTGTATGTACCTTGTTTTCTCTGAAAATGTTATGTTGTAAATCTATGTAGTGATGCTTGTATCCAAATATTATAAACCAACCTTTTTTTAAAGTGATGGAAGCATGCTCTTGCTGCATGATCCTATATCAGGGCTCTAGCTCTGAGTGCTCTGTAAAAAGATTTGTCTGAAAGAGCTTAAGACAATTTAACCTCCTTAAAATGTTCTTCCTACTTGCTTATTCCAACAATGGAACCACGATTGCCAGTCCCCACCAGCTCTGTTTGCTTGTTACTGTTTATACAAGGAGGTCAGGCTGACCTGTACTATCAGAAAAACAGACAATAACGGTAGAAGTTAATCCTAGAGCTAATGCATATTTGTTAGTAAAATGCTAATTTTGTGTTTAATATATTCACTTAACAGGCAGCGTATTAAAGAGCAATAGCCTGATATCCTATTTAAGTTCCAATTTGTAGATACTTGAGTAAAGTCCCTGAAAGGAATGAGTGCTACTGAACCAAAGGCAAATTTCTGATTCTCTTGTGTGGATCCAAAGGAACAGACTGCAACACTGGGGTGGCAAACACTTTTTTCATCTGTACTCTAATGTTTTTGTTTTTGTTTTTCTTTTGCAGTCCCCAAAGCTCCAGAGATAGACCCAGTAGAGTGTCTGGTAGCTGACAATGCTGTAACGATAGTATGGAGAATGCCAGAAGAAGACAACAAAATTGATCATTTTGTATTGGAATATAGGAAAACTAATTTTGATGGTCTTCCTCGAGTAAAAGATGAAACATGCTGGGAGCTGATAGACTATATCAAGGGCACTGAATATACATTATCTGGTAAAGATTGCTCGGTTACCTTCTTAAAAAGTCTTCTGCCCTTGAGGTGACTCTGAACAAACACTGGGCTTTTTGTATGTAACAGAATCCTATTAGAGACAAGGTGGGTGAGATCACTTCTCTTGGTGAAAGACAAGCTTTTGAGCTTACACCAAGCTGCTGTTCATGTCTGGGACCAACATGGCTACAACAACACTGCAAACATAGAATGCTCAACTATACAAAACACTTGCTGTTGAAGGGGCATCCTTATTACAAACACAAATGTTACTCAGTAAATGCATGAAGCCTCCAGATAACTGGTCAGTTACAGGGCCTTCCTATAGAGACCTGGGTCACCTTTTTTTTTTTAGCTACCAGTCGTCCTGATTCTATACTAAATAAACTTTCTTCTTATTTTCTTAATCTAGACTATATGGAACCAATCACTATCATTATGACAAACTTTTTAAGTGTTTCACAATTTTTTTTCAGGACTGAAGTTTGATTCAAAATATATGAACTTTCGGGTAAGAGCTTGCAACAAGGCTGTGGCAGGGGAATACTCTGATCCAGTAACTTTGGAGACTAAAGGTAAAATGACATGGCAGCCTTGCATGAATGTGTAGAAAACAATATTGTAAACACTGAGGAGAATTCAGCACTCTCTAGCCAGTCAGTCTAATGGCAGCAGAGACAGAGGCAATGAAAACTTGGGTCTGAGGTTTGTGGGATGAAATTCAAATGTCATCTGTTAATGAGCCTACATGGAAAAGGATTAAGTTAGGCTGCCTTGTCCTATTACTCTACTGTACATAAACACCTAGCTCTACTAGAAGCTGAAAAATCTCTGTAGGTATGTAACCATTCCTGGCTCCAGTGTCTGAGATTGTCTACTGAAACTGCTGGTCAGGTTTCTGAAGTGTTGGTTGTTGTTGCAGTTTAACTTTTCTGGGGAAAGATTTTGCTATTATCTGGAGCTGCTTGATGTGAGGGCAGAGTTTGACGGAATGCTTCTGAGCACCTTGGCACTATATATGTGTTCACATAACTTGAACAGTAGGTGACAGCCTATTAACATTTGAGGATTGCTGTGGGAGGGGAGGGCACGGATATCTGAAGTCAGTCTTGTGGATCTGTATAGTGAACAACTTGAACTGCAGAAATCCTCTGAGAATAGCAAAGAATATCCATATAGCCTATAGCACTTCCCAAGTGAAGCTGTCTTGGGTAAGTACATGACCACTGAAAGGTAGCTTAGAAAGCAGGTATATTTATTATGCTTTAAATCCGAGCATTGCACATAGCCACTCAATACTGGATACTAATCTGTAAGCTATAAATTTTTTAGATGGCAAATAAGTTACTGAGTGTATATACACTATTTTCCTTATTAAGATGTGGTCAGTGACTGTTTTTGTAAGTTAAACCTTTTTTTAGTCCGAGGATTGCTTTGTGGATTCAGAGTTATATCTGCTTGGCTTGGTGGCAAAATAGCTGTATAGTATTTTTCTTTTGCTATAAGAGTAAGCAGATTCTTGTGACTTGTGCTTTACCAACAGTTGTTAGCTGCTTCCTCTGAAGTGCTAAGTTCTAAATGCAGAATGACTACTGATCTGTGACCCAGTAAACACAGCTGGACTTTCAAATCCCAGGTTCAGTCTGCAGGGATGGCACCTGTAAACTTAAAGATATGCAGCCATTGTAAAATGAGCAAAGTTGGGGGTGAGGGGGTTGTCATTGAAATACAGCATAAAACTCCACACTTTATTTTGAAAAGTGAAACATCCATCATAGTTGAAAGTGTACTTTCTATATAGTATATCCCATCAAAAACACACATACTGAAATTTGAGATCTTTCTTTTCTTTCTCCCTTTTTAAGGGCCATATTCTGAACATACCCATCCTGTTGATCTAGAGTAACTTACTGCTCTTCAGAGCACCACGTGATGCTTATGGTGTTGGGGGATATGGCTGGTGGCAGTCTGTCTGTCTGAGCAGAATGTCTCAACACAACTTCAGAACATCACTACTATTTTTGGGTTGTAGGACAGCAACAAACAAGACAGTGCACAATATTAATGAGAGGGCAGCTTTTCTGGACCAGAGCCACCACTGCCACACCCTTACAAAAAGGGCAATTAGATATCTAATGTCCATGCAGAATCGACAAGGTTCCTGTTCTGAAGGGACACTAATGTGCGTTCAGTTATCTGCTTTGGAAAAATAGAAGGCTAAGTCAACAGAGGATTTGAAACTCCGGTTCCAGAGAGATGAGGGATTTTAAGCTTAAACCTAGGTCACTAAGCTGTCACCTCTGACCCTGTCATTTTAAAATATTTCTGGAGCCATATGACCTTTCAGGAAAGTCATGGGTTTTTTCCCTTTCAATTTTTAAAAATCAATCTTCAATTCCAATATTGTGCTGTCAGTTTTCCAGACTACAGTTTGTCACTTACAGTTGACATTAAAGATTTAACTTTTTAGATTGCATATGTGTGTATTGTCGGATGGTTTGTCAGCCTCCAGTCTACTTAAATCTAGCTCTTTCTGGAAACTTCAAGGAATTTATTGCTAGACCTACAATGTTTTGTAGAGAAGAAGAGTTTCAAAGTACCTTTTTCAGGAACTTCATAGATGTAATTAAGGTGCTTGGTTTTTATACTGAGGAGATCTTAAAAAAAGATGACCAAGTAGATTGTTTTCATTCTGTTAGACTGACTTGAAAACCAAAAAGATCAAACTGATGGGTGTTCTAGTTTGACGTTTTGGCTGGCTTACCAACTTTTCACTTTTTGTCACACTTAAGGATTAAATTGAGGTCCGACAATAAAAACAATGCCTTAAAATATGATCTGCATTCAAAAAGAAACTAGCTGTATCTGCTTGTGCTTCCTAAACATTTTTTGGAAACTACACCAAATCCCAGAGATCACTGATGGATCTTGAGCCTGTGCTCTTAAAGCAGTATCTCACTTATTGCCTTAGATAATCTATATAAAGGGCTGTTTCACTACTACTATATAAACTTCAAGAGAAACATCTGAAAATTGTTTCTGCTTTATTTTAGGACTTAATCAGATACAATAGTAATAATCTTTATAAGAATTTGCTGCAACACAGTGGATATCCTGGAAGAGAGGGGGGTGGCGGGGCTAATAAATTTAGAAAAATTGGCTAATTCCACTTAGCTTCTGGTAAGTGCTGCTTCATGATGGACAGCTGCATTTGAAATGTATTGTACTGTCTTTAAGTTGACCACTGCTGCAATCTCCACTCTTAAAGCAATTATTTAAAAAAGAGGCATATTGAAATGCAAAATGGAAGTCTCTAATGTATTCTAATTAAAACCTATTAATATGGCAGTCACTATTAGGCAGGCTCCTTGCTTCAGAAGCATAACTCCCAAGAGGCTCAATTATTTTGCTTAGTCAGCAATAACAAAGATGGAACTTGCTTAAATAACAAATTCCAGTGAGATGGATTCAAAGTGCTAGCATAATTTTTTATCTTGGTTTTATATTGGGTATGATGGGCCTCTGATCTCAATCTGCATACTGCAGTAGTTCAGGCTTATGAATTGTGGACCTCTTGATCTTAAACACTTCTCCCTGCGGTAAATGTAGTACTTTGTAATAGCAGGACAGTATTCAGAGGAGAGGTGAAAATCAGCTCTCTAAAATGATGGCTGCTGGTGGTTGGCATGTCTATTCTACTTTGTGCTGTCTGTTTTTTTTCTTTCCCTGGGTGAAGGATTTGACATTAATTACTACTGAATCTTCATTAGTTGCTTGCATCCTAATGCCTGCTTTAATCTCTGCAGGTCATTTTGCGGTTTGACTGTCCATATATATTTGCTGTTCCTTCAGCTTTATTGTAATCAACAGGTTATGACAGTTACATCTTCGTCATAGAAATAGCTTGCAGAAGACAGTGATATGGAGAGCAGAAGTGGGCTTAGTTTTTTTGGTCACTCTCTCTAACTATAAATCTTAGCGTAGGTTGCAACTAGTAGGAAGTGTCTCTGATTTAATACTAAAATTTTAATTGATGAGACTCTGATTTGAACATGTGTGGTATGGTCCGGAGACTACAGTTGGACTGGCTGGATTTCACTTGTTTATAGTAAAAAATGTCAGACCAACTATAATTAACATTACATTTTAGTCATGGGTATTTTTAGTAAAAGTCATGGGCAGGAAACAAATTCATGACCTGTACATGAATTTTACTATATACCCCTGACTAAAACTTGGGGGGTGGGAGGGCAGAGGTTGCCACGGGGAAGAGGGGGGCGGGGCAGCTGGGGCAGACTCTCTTCGCAGCTCCTGGGAAGCAGCGACTCTAACTCCATGTGCTGCCTCCTCTCCGCCCCAAGCCTCAGTTCTGCAGCTCCCGTTGGCTGGGAACTGCAGCCAGTGGGAGCTGCAGGGGCAGTGCCTGCAGGTAGAGGCAGCTTGTGGACCTAGGAGCTGAGGGAGGGCAGTTCCTGTTGCCCTTCTGGGGAGCTTCCCCCCAGGTAAGCACCACCCTGCATCCCAGCCCTGAGGCGCCCCCCTTCCCAACTCTGAGACTGCTCCAGTAACAGCCAATGCAACGGGCCCAAGGGCTACCCAAGCTGCGCAAGCAGCTCCCGGGCCAGCCACACCAGGCTGCTGCAGAAGTCAGAGGTCACGGAATCTGTGACTTCCATGACCTCTATGACAAAAACGAGTCTTAATTATAATTACTTGACTTTATAGTGCATTGTTGTCTACTACTCCTAAATTTTTTTTCTTAAATAGACAGCATGGGGAGATAATCCCTGTCTTTTTACTCTTGGAAATCTTGTCTTGACCAGCACTTGTCTTCAATTTGGACAATACATCATCTCATCTGAACCTGAAAGTTGAAGATTCTTATGTTGAGTGGGATCCTACTGGAGGCAAAGGCCAAGAAAACAAAATAAAAGGAAAAGAGAATAAAGGCAGGTGAGAACTTTAACTCTAAGATCTGTAACCTGAAGTCTTAATTTGAATAAGGTTAATATGTTTAGAGCGGCAAACTATTTTATTGCACTGTTTGTGCTTAAGATACCTAGTATATTAGTTTTGAATTGGCATACCATGAAATGCTGATTCCCTGGACCATAAGGTTGAATTAAAGATCCTTAAATAGGGAGTTGTCGGTAAACCTGACTTGTTGGACTATGGACAGGAAGTGAAGGGAGGAAAGTCAGTAGTATTGGTAGCTGGCACACTCCTGCCTCTGTAGGAGTTTGCATCTCTCCTTACTCATCTGGTTGATGTAACTGGACACCAAAGGAAATTTCATCTAGACATTCTTATTTGGAAGAAATGTTGCTGTGGTATAGGATGGGGAAGGCCCAAGAGAGGGATAAGGCATATAGTCCCACTGAGAGGAGACACTCAAGTAAGCCACTTTAAATATTTGAAGAGAAGCCAAATCAAGAGTTAGAATTTTGTGAATTCAAGGACTTGTATAATAAATGTGCCAAGTCAAATAGAGTAAGCCATCTCCATTTACTTCACTTTTGGACAGTAACTGTCTGAACTTCAGATCTGACACACTTAGATACGGTAGAACCACCAGTTCGAAGAATGAAAGACTGAGTCAGTCTTGCTAATACTGTATTGTAGATGGATGGAGTTTGATAAAACAAAAGAAAAAAACAGCATAAAGAGAACCAATCCATGGCCCTTTTTTGGAAGGAATTGAGGGTGTATTGGCATACCCTGAAAAGCTGTCCTTGACACACACTTCCATCTCCATAGTCCTGCTACATTCTTTGCATCAGTTGTCTGCCAGACTGCTGTTCTCAACCATGGAGTTAAGTTGCTTTCTATGGCATTGTATGAATATTTTTTTTTTTGTTTAAGTACTTTAGACCAGTGGTTCTCAACCTTTCCAGACTACTGTACCCCTTTCAGGAGTCTGATTTTTTTTTGTCTAGTGTACCCCAATTTCACCTCAACTACTTGTGTACAAAATCAGATTTAAAAGTACACAAGTGTTACAGCAGACTACTGAAAAATGGCTTGGTATCTCATGTTTACCATGAAATAAATTGATTGGAATATAAATATTATGTACTTTCCAGTGTATAGTATATAGAATAGTATAAACTAGTCATTGTCTGTATGAAATTTTAGTTGGTACTGACTTTGCTAGTGCTTTTTATGTAACCTGTTATAAAACTAGGCAAATATCTAGATGAGTTGATGTACCCCCAGAGATACACATACCCCTGGTTAAGAATCACTGTTCTAGATTTTCAAGCTTGAGGTCAGCTCAAACTCACTGGGTAAGGGAAAAGGGGAAGGGGCCAAGTCTCCTACCTGAGTAGTCTTGAGTCTATTCATGCACTAGCCTTAAAATTATATAAGATCTGTCATGCCTAGAGGTGGTGTATATCTACTCCATTGAGGTGTTTTGGCTGCTCTTAACTGCCTGTCAATTTATCACTGCTGATGAGGCATTCCCTATGACTGTCAGCTATTTCAACTTCTAAACTTACTATCTTCCATCAGATATGGACAGTAAGGGATGAAATGGGTAACCAGCCACTTAATTAAAAAATGGAATGAACTTCATATAGTAGGAGGCAGTTCAAGTTTGGGCTGCCTAATGGAACCATAGTTGGTTAATGAAGGAGAAAGGATACTGATATTTCTAAACTATTGTCAGTGAGGATACCAAGATCTTTTGATAGCAAATTGAGTAAAATATTCTGTGAAAGTTAAAGGAGGGCTGTGCAATAAAGATTGTAGCCTTAACTAAAGATTAAGCTTTACCAGAAGGCCAAATCTAGAGAAAATAACTAAATATCGTATAAAAGTTACTTAGTCAAGACTTATTTGTATAATTATGAACATCTAATGTGACACACATTCAGTTACCTAACATTAGAACAATAAATGCCTTCCTGGCTGCTGATGATTGCCAGTGGTGTGATAGGTTTGAAAGGCTGCTAAGATTTGTCTCAAGTTAATGTGTACAATTTTTAGTAGTGACGTCTTTTAATCATTGCTTATTTCTGTCTGACAGTGGCCAGATTACCGTACTGAAGAACAATACAAGGTGATAACTTAAGACTCTTCTAGTTCTAGGATCTAGCCTCTAGCTTTGCTGAAAATCTTCAGAATTTTCCTTTTTAATCCTTGCTCTTTCTCTAGATAAAACATGAGCCCATCCAACAGCCTTCATCAGTAACCAAGACAGTACCTTTTTGGGTCTGCTTTTATTTAATGGTTTAGTAATCTAATCTTCATCCATGGGGGAAGGTTGATGCAGTCCCCATTCTCAGGAGAACTGCCTGTTACTCTCAGAGGGGGATGTGTCATAACTCCTTTGAATCAAATGGAGCTGTACATGCTCAAGTTTCAATAAAATCTAACACAGTTAATTTATATTACCATTGTGACTAGAAGCCCCAGTCAGGACCAGGACCCCCTTGTGCTAAGCACCAAACAGACACCAAACAAGAATGCCCTTGCCCCAAACAGCTTGCAGTCTTTAGTTCTTCTTAGAGTGCTTGTTCATGTCAATTCCAGTCAGGTATCCACACGCTGCGTGCACGACAGCCAGAAGATTTTTTTTTTCCCTCTAGCTCTGGCACTGTCAATGTGTGAGCCGGTCCCAAGGAAGGACTCTGTTAGAAAACCCTTGGCACTGTCATGGCTATGCCCACAGGTCCCACTCCCTAGTGCCCCTCAAAAGGAAAGGCCGACAGAGGGCACTTCCCAACCTGGTCTAAAGACCAGTTGGCTAGCAAGCCCCCATCTGGTACCCATTTGGTGGGGATTCCATCAACTCCTGCCCCAGGATGAGTCCAGTTGAGTCCAGCCCACACCACTCACCGGTCCATCACCATAAGGACCTATAGCTCCCCTCCACACCAGTGGCGTTCGAGGTGGCAGCGGACTTTTGGCACAGCGCCACCTTCACCTCCTAGGCAGGTGAGGTTACTGGCACCAGTTATGGGCACTGTACATTCTGTGGGCAAACCAGCGATGTCGGCCATAAGACCACCATCTCCATTGCATTGGCCTGCAGCACTGGCAACCCATGTGGGGGAGCCACTCCAGTCCCTCAGTTGGCACGGCTCT
Source organism: Mauremys mutica (assembly GCF_020497125.1). NCBI lineage: Eukaryota > Metazoa > Chordata > Testudines > Geoemydidae > Mauremys > Mauremys mutica. Next base: position 128,378,850 of record NC_059077.1, read on the forward strand.
CCAGCATCAAGGGGCTCCACTCCTCCCTGGTCCTCGCAGTCAGAGACTTCTGAGTCGGAAGCGGAGGCGTTGCACTCTGGTAGGAGCAGAAGATCCCACTCCCACTGCAACTGACAACCATACCTGGTGCCATGGCTAAGCCAATGGCAGGCCCCTCAATGGCCCTTCTGGACACCCTGGGCCTATCACCAGAGCCAGGGTTCCAGATTGACATTGGTGGCCTCAGCTTCTTTTGCGCAGCCGCATGAGCCCTCCACACTGGTCATCCCGGCGGGGACCCATCCGCCAACATCGACTGTCTCTGCTTCAACGTCGACTGCAGCACTGATTGATTGTGCCACTGATGACGGGGGTGTGGGTTGCTGCACCACCCTCAACACCGATCACTAAGCTGGCTGATGTTGGAGGCACCAGCCACAGTACCGGTTCTCCTTGCCCCTAGGGGGGCCAAAGGCAGAGACAGGCTCCGGTACCAGCCACCATCTCTTCCTTCTCATTGCCAGATGAGTTGGTGTTGGGTTCCTTGACCGCTCCAGCCTTAGAGGACAGTAAAGTCTTTCAGCAGCTTCTGAGACAGGTGGCCCAGAACCTTAATATCAAAACGGAGGAGGTGGTCTAGGAAGCAGACCCAGTGGTCGATATCCTCTTCTCTCCTCGGCCATCCTCTATTGCGCTGATTATCAAAATGATCAGTGATGCCATTAAGACTGTGGCAGACCCCATCCTCATCGCCACTGACCGTGAAAAGGTACAAGTGGAGGTACTTTGTTCTCTCTCAAAGGTACGAACATTTGTATACACACCCTCACCCTTCTCCCGGACTCCCTGGTAGTGGACGCAGCTAACCAGCGCAAGCACCAGGGCTTCCAGGGCTCCTCTGTCAAGAACTGTGAGGCCAAAAAACTACCTCTTTGGGAGAAAAATATACTCTATGGGTGGTTGCATCTTCATATTGCTAACCATCAGGTGGTGGTTAGCAGATACAACTATAATACCTGTGGTGCAGTGGAAAAGTTCAGAGCTCCTGCCTACAGACTCTTGTGCAGACTTTTCCACACTTGTCAAGGATGGCAAATTGCTTTCCCGCCCTTGGAGATGGCCGCGGATGCAGCCTCTCGCACCATGGCTTCAGGGGTGACTATGAGAAGGAGTTCCTGGATGCAGGTCTGAGGCCTACAATATGAGATGCAGCAGACAATTCAGGATATCCCTTCGAGGGTCAGTTTTCTTTTCAGAGAAGACGGACTCTCTCATCTGCACAGCCTCAAGGACTCTCCAGCCACCTTGAAGTCCATGGGCCTCCACACCCCTGCCAATCAGTGGAAGTACTTCAGACCCCGGTTCCCCTGCCCCACCGAGGAATTATCAGCCTCATGGTAGGCCAGACAGGTAGTGCAGGAGGAATAGGAACTCAAGAAAGAGACCTCACCCCTCCTCTGGCCAATCTAAACCCTCATCAGGCTCAAAACAGGCACTCTGCCTTACCTTTTCGTCCTGTCTATCCCCTTTCTACCATGAGTGGGCCCGTATTACATTGGACCACTGGGTACTCTGCATGGTAGCGAGGGGATATTCACTCCAATTCTCTACCCTTCTACCACCTTCCCCATCCCTCTTCAAGGACCCTTCTCATGAGCAACTCCTTATTCAGGAGGTGCAACGGCTCCTCTTGCTTGGGGCAGTGGAATAGGTTCTTCAGGAACAGAAGGGCAAGGGCTTCTATTCCCAGTATCTCCTAATACCGAAAGCCAAAGGTGGGCTCAGGGCCATCCTAGGCCTGTGAAAGTTCAACAAGTTCATGAAGAAACTCAAGTTCTGCATGATCTCCTTGGCCTCCATTATCCCTTCCTTGGATCCAGGGGACTGGTATGCCGCTCTCAACTTGAAGGAGGTGTACTTTCATATAGCAATCACACCGTCCCACAGAAAATACCTCAGATTTGTGGTGCACAACAACCACTTCCAGTTCACTCCTCCCATTTGGCCTGTCAGCGGTGCCTCGAGTATTTACCAAATGCGTGGCTGGCATGGGCACATTTCTTCACAGGCGCCAGGGACAGGTGTTCCTGTACTGTGACAACTGACTGATCCAGGGCTCTATTGGAGATGCAAGTTGGATTCATTGCAACCTTTGACGAACTGGGCCTTCTCCTGAACGTGGAGAAGTCAATTCTGTCCCCTGTTCAGAGGATAGTTCATAGGGGCAGTGCTGGATGCGACCCAGGCCATGGCATACCTACCAGAAACAAGGTTCCAGGCCACAGGCAGCATCATTTGGCATCTCAGGCCGTTTCCCAACACTACAGTATGCAATTGCCTAAGACTCCTAGGACACATGGCCGCATGCACTTACGTGGTGCAACATGCCAGACTCAGGGTAGTGACTCTGCCTCACCTAGTCCTTGACTCCCTCCTGTGATGGCTCGATCCACAGATGGTGTGTGCAGGGATCCGCTTCGCCAGCCCCCAGGCAAGTCTTGTTAGTGACTAACACATCAGACTTGGGCTAGGGGACACATTTAGGAGACCTCAGGACACAAGGCCTCTGGTCTCAGGCAGAACTGGCTCTCCACATTAGTGTCCGAGAGCTGAGAGAGGTGTGCCTGGCATGCCAGACTTTCTGAGCCCACTTAACAGGGAAATGTGTATCATTTATGACAGACAACACCACGGCGATATTTTATATCGGACGTAGGCAACCTATGGCACGTGTGCCGAAGGCGGCATGCGAGCTGATTTTCAGTTGCACTCCCACTGCCCGGAGCCCTGGCCACTGGTCCGGGGGAGGTCTCTGCATTTTAACTTCATTTAAAATGAAGCTTCTTAAACATTTTAAAAACCTTATTTACTTTACATACAATAGCTTAGTTATATATTAGACTTATAGAAAGAGTCCTTCTAAAAATGTTAAAATGTATTACTGGCATGGGAAACCTTAAATTAGTGAATAAATGAAGACTCAGCACACCACTTCTGAAAAGGTTGTCAACCCCTCTTTTATATCAACAAACAGGGCAGTGCACGCTCCTCTCCCTGTGCCAGGAAGCTCTGTGAGACTTCTGGATAGAGCATTCAATACACCTGCAAGCATCGTACCTCCTTGGGGTACAGAACGAGTTGGCAGGCTACCTCATCAGATCGTTCCACAGCCACGAGTGGTCCCTACACCCAGATGTTGCAAACTCCATTTTCAAATGGTGAGGCTTTCCCTGGATAGACCTCTTTGCCACGCGACTCAACAGGATGTGTCAGTAATGCTGCACCTTACGGAACCAGAGTCCGGGCTCCATAGTGGACACGTTCCTCTTCCCATGGGGAGACCATCTCCTATACGAGTTCGCACCCATCCTGCTTGTTCACAAGTTACTCCTCAAGATACGGAGGGAACAAGCTTTGGTAATATTGATAGCTCCAGCCTGGCCCCACCAACACTGGTACACATTGGGGCTTCCACTGACATGTCCAGGAGCAGTCACCTTGCTCTTCCCGGACTTAACTCAGGACCACGGCCGCCTTCAGCACCCAAACCTCTTCCATGGCATGGAAGCTCCATTGCTGAACCCAATGGAGCTTGTCTGCTCGGACAGGGTTAGACAAGTCCTCCTTGGCAGTAGGAAATTCTCTACCAGGGCTACCTACCTTGTCAAGTGGAAGAGATTTTCAATCTGGATGGCTCTGCATCATTTATCTCAGACGCTTGCCACTATACTGTGTATGTTGGACTACCTCCTCCATCTCAAGCAGCAGGGCCTGTCCATGTCGTCAATAAGGGTTCACCTGGCCATTTCAGTGTTCCATCCAGGTTCAGATGGCAGGTCGGTCTTTGCCAACCCTATGATCAGTCATTTTCTGAAAAGTCTTATCCACAGGTCAGGCAACTGATCCCAGGTTGGGACCTCAACCTGGTCCTTTCTAAACTGATGTGTCTGCCAATGGTTCAAAGGGCAATGTGCTCCCAGTGCGCGCGTGCTGTGACTCGCACACAAAAGGTGGCGTTTCTGGTAGTGATAACCTCAGCCAGGAGGGTGTCTAAGCTCAAGGCCTTAACATCAGAGCCCTCTTACACTGTGTTCTGTAAGGACAAGGTGCCACTCAGGCTGCACCTGGCTTTCCTCCCAAAGGTTGTCTCCCAATTTCACATCAACCAGGACCTATTCCTTCCAGTATTCTATCCTAAGCCACACTGGAGCAGTAGGGAGCGGAGTCTTCACTCATTGGATGTCCACAGAGCGCTTTTACTTAGTTTTGAAATTTTCCTTAGTCTCAGAATCTCAGGGTTGTAAGGGACCTCAAGAGGTCAACTAGTCCAGCCCCTTGCTCAAAGCAGGACCAATCTTCAGACATTTTTTTACCTCAGTTCTTTAAATGGCCCCCTCAAGGATTGAACTCTCAACCCTGGGTTTAGCAGGCCAATGCGCAAACCACTGAGCTATCAGTTGAAATAGGAATGAAATATCTGTTTTCACCCAGTATATCTTTTTTTTTTTTTGAACTGGCAGTGAACTGAAGAATGGTCTGATGCTCAATGTGTTTTTTGTATTTGAAATGCAGAGTATTGCCCATGACTTAACCTAATGAAACTTTTGCCGAGTGGAATTTCTTTAGACAGATTCTCCTTCCTCAGCTTATTTTTTCATCAGTTTAGTTCATTTTTATTTTGATCCCATATTGCCCAAACTCTCCTGTATCTCCCCCCTCCCCGTACTTCTTATCATGCATATATGTTATAAACTTGACTGCCTGGGAGGTCAGCAGCAGTAAAATCTATCCAATGGGAAAAACTGCTCCTGAGATTAAATGTTGATGGCAATACACTAACTTTAGGAAGCATACCAAAGAGTAACTTCTTTTTCTTCTTCGAGTGATTGCTCCTATGCATTCCAGTTAGGTGTGCGCGCCGCGCGTGCACGGCTCTTCGGAAGACTTTTACCCTAGCAACACTCGGTGGGTCGGCTGGGCGCCCCCTGGAGTGGCGCCGCTATAGCGCAGGATATATACCCCTGCCGACCCATCCGCTCCTCAGTTCCTTCTTTCCGCCCGTGACGGCCGTTAGAACAGTGGAGCGCAGCTTAGCTGACCTCCACCTCCCTAGCTACTCGTAGTTTCTCTCGTTTAGTGTATAGTTTATAGTTGTAGTTAACTTTATTTGTTTGTAGTATAGGATTTATTTTCAGGGGTTCGGGGTTTATCCCCTTCCCCTCACCCGGTGCCGGGTCCGATGCCCGGTCCACAGGGTTTTACAATGCTCGGCCGGCCACAAGCCGTTGCCGGCAAGAGATCCTCTCCTAAGTGCCTCGAGGATTCTCAACTGACAGATAAGTGCCGCATTCGCGGTGCCTTTGATCCTAGAACAAAGGGGAGCGGGACTTTCATCTCAAACAGCTCCTGAGGGAGGCAGCTCTTGCTCCTCCGCTCTCGGCGCCGAGCGCTGGTTAGTCTTCAAGGAGCGCTCCCTCGGCACCGGTTCCCCAGTGCCGCCAAGGCCTCCCGGCACCGGCCCTCGCTGACTCCGACGTCCGCTCGGCATGGTTCCCTCTCCTGGAGGAGGAAGAGGCACAATATACTTGCTGCGTCCGAGCCGCCTGCTCCGCAGCCGAGCGCTATGCTCAGTCGGATCGCCCGGCACCGATGTCTGCCGCAGCACCGACAATATCCGCACCATTAACTCCGGCCAGGCAAGAACCGTCGAGTCCGGTGCCGGAAAGCTCCCCGCTACGGACCGTGGTTGAGCTCGCTATGACGCTGCGTCCAAGCTGCCTGCTCCGCAGCCGAGCGCTATGCTCAGTCGGATCGCCCGGCACCGAGGTCGGCTGCGGCACCGACAGTATCCGCACCATTAACTCCGGCCAGGCAAGAGCCGTCGAGTCCGGTGCTGGAAAGCTCCCCGGTACGGACCGTGGTCGAGCTCGCTAAGACACTGCGTCCGAGCCTCCTGCTCCGCAGCCGAGCGCTACGCTCAGTCGGTTCGCCGGCACCGACAATATCCGCGCCGTTAACTCCGGCCAGGCAAGAGCCGTCGAGTCCGGTGCTGGAGAACTCCCCGGTACGGACCGTGGTCAAGCTCGTGATGAAGCTGCGTCCGAGCCGCCTGCTCCGCAGCCGAGCGCTATGCTCAGTCGGATCGCCCGGCACCGATGTCTGCCGCGGCACCGACAGTATCCGCACCGTAGACTACGGCCTCGCAAGAGCCGTCGAGTCCAACACCTGAATGCTCCCCGGCGCAAGCTGTGGTCGAGCTCACTATTCCCTCCACGCTGGGAACATTTCCACAGCGAGGGAGTTGATGGCAAGGGCAGAGCCTGCGCTGCTTAACCCCCGACATCGCTGGTGCGGGTTATATGGTCTTTTGGCGAGCCTGTCTTGCTCACGCCACCCTGCGTCGGCACCGCAGAGCGGCACCGTCCCCGATCGCGGTTCCGCAGACGTTCTCGGTCCCGTCACCGATCGAGGTCCCGACGCCGCTCGTGGTCTCGGCACCGTTCTCCAGTGCGGTACCTTTAGTACTCGCGGCACCGGCCAGCGTCACGTTCGCTGGCCCGGTACATTCGGCACCGATCCCGCTCCTGGCACCGCCCCAGGCACCGAGACTCCCGTACCCACTCCTGAACGTCGAGCCTTGCGCTCTAGGTCGACCGCCCAGCACAGCTCCGGTGGCAGGTCTCGTTCTCGGTACCGGTATGTCTCCCGGTACCGATCCCCAGTGCCGAGTCGAGCGACGTCAGTTAGAGAAGGAGACTCTACCAAAGGCTCTTCAGCTCCTTCAGGGCCATCCAGTCATGCATTGGTGTTGCCACGTGCGGACACTTCATATGCGCAGTACTCTCTTTTCCGATGTGCCCTCCAGAGTCTTCCAGGAGACCTATCAGAGGTCCTTCTGCTCACCATGGGCGTACTGCCACGCCAGAGGCATACCGGTGCTCCCATCTCACTCCGTTCCGTCGGAGCTCTGGGCGCCAGAGGCGGCAATTAGCCGTCCCCCTGCGACCAGTACGGAGCAAGCCCCGGTTCAGCCACCGGGCTCCCAGATCCTACCGGATCCGGAGGTCGTCCAGGAGCGCGAGCCCACACAGGACCCGCTTGTCCCTGGCCTTTCTTCTTCCTCCTCCCCAGCTGAGGCGGGGACAGGAACATACTCCTCGGGCCCTCCTCTGATCGGAATGCAAGTGCATAGCATCATCCAGGGGCTACGAGTACCTAGGTACATCTAACCCCCCCCACCCCCCCGCTCCCTTGTCGTCCAGTCCCTCAATGGGATGGAACGCCATGGCCAGCAGGCACCAGCTCCTAAATCCTAGGGGGCTAGGCGACTGGTCTTACGGGGCCGTGCGATGTACTCGGCGGGGGCCCTGCCACTTTGTGTAGCAAACTAGCAAGCCCTGATTAGCCGCTACTACGGGTGCCGGTGGGCAACTTTACAGAGTCGGTTCTTCAGAACTCACGTCAAGAGTTCGATGCCCTCCTGGATCGAAGGAAGAAGCTGGATAGAGCTTCCCTCCAGGCCTAGTTGGATGCTGCTGACTTCGCTGCCACGACCCTGGCCTTGGGTATGGCCACGAGGCGCATTTCCTGGCTCCGGTTATCGAGCCTTCCCTCGCAGCCGCTGTCCACTATACAGGACTTGCCCTGCACTGGCAAAGGCCTGTTCTCTGAGAAAGCTGGCCCTAGGCTGCAAAGCCTGAAGGGCAGCAGGGTCACTTCCCGCTCTCTATTAGCATGCACACGCTGGTGCTTGGCGCCGACCTTTCCGTCCCCAGCCTCACCGCTCTTACCCTGCGCCTAGACAAAGACAAGACTTTGCCAGCAGGCGTCACTTATGCGGTCGTGGGCGTCAATCAGGCCCTCAAGGTTAAGGTCCTTCTAACCATCCTCGTCCCTCTTAGGGACCCCTCTCATGAGCGATTCCTCTTGCAACAGGTGCGGACGCTCCTCTTCATCGGAGCTATACAGGAGGTGCCTAGGGACGAAACCTAATCCCCTAGGCGAAGGGAGGTCTCAGACATATCCTGGACCTGTGGGTCCTCAACAAGTTCACGCCGCGGATAGGTTCCGCATGGTTCCCAGAGGGACCGTCATCCCACCCTTGGATCCCGGAGACTGTATGCCGCCCTCGATATGACGGGCGCGTATTTTCATGTCCCCATTTCTCTTCCACATTGGCTCGTTCGAGGGACCTCCGAGCCCAAGTACCAGTCCTGTGGGCATCGACACGGACCTATTCCGGTGTCTAGGCCTGATCATCATTGGTAAAATCCACTCTGGTGCCCGCACAGGGAATAGAATTCATTGGAGCCACCCTGGACTCCAATCTCACCAGAGCCTGCTTACCTCAGCCTTGGTTTCATGTGGTGGTAACAATTGTACAAGGTCTACGGACCTTCCCGACAACTTTGACTCGCCCAGGCCTAGGTTTCCTGAGTCACATGGCTGTCTGCGCGTTTGTTTCCAAACATGCCAGGCTTCGCCTCTGTCCACTCCAATCGTGGCTCACCTTGGCGTACCACCCGGGCAGAGATAGCACCCTGGTCGTCTCGTTCCCCCTGAGCATCCTAGGCTCCCTCGACCGAGAGTCAGTGCCCTCCCTGGTGTATCCAGGGATGCTGTTCCATTCACCCCTCGGGGTCCCTCATGATGGACACCCCATCTCTCGGCTGCGTGCTCACCTGGGTCAGCTTCGCACTCACGGCCTTTGGTCGGCCCAAGAGCTGGCCTTACGCATCAGTGTCCGAGAGCTGGGAGCAGTCTGCCTTGTATGCCAGGCTTTTCAGCTGGCGGATCGCCTCAGCAGATCCTTCCGGTCTCACAAGTGGTCGTTCCCTCCGGACGGTATCCATTCCGTTTTTCGGAAGTGGGTCTTTCCCCGCATAGCCCTCTTCGCTCCCGCGAGAGCGAAAACAGAGAGAAGTCCTCCTCATTCCAAGACCTCTCCCCAGGCTCAGTCTTGGAGAGGTTTCTGATGCCGTGGATGAGCCATCGGCTGTCCAATTTCCACCGTTCCCGCTGGCTTGCAGGGCCCTGCTAAAACTCCGCAGGGGCAGAGCGCACCTGATCATGATCGCTCCAGCGTATCCCAGGCAGCACTGGTACACCAGGTCGCTACCCCTGTCGGTAGCCAACCCTATTTCCCTACCTCTTGGCCCAAACCCCATTTCGCGGGATCGCAGCAAGCTTCACCACCCAGACTGGTAATCCCTGCACCTCACAGCAGGGCTGCTGTGTGGCTAAACCGATCCGAATTACATTGTTCTGCCCTGGCTCTACAGGATTCTCCTGGGTGATAGGAGATCCTCCACTCGGTTAACGTATCTGGCAGAGTGGAAGCGTTTCTCCTGCTGCTACGAAACGCACAATGTTTCTCCCGCCGAGGTCCCGATCCAGTCCGTCTTGGACTACCTCTGGTCTCAAACAGCAGCATATGGCGCGGCCCTCATTAAGGGCACTCTTGGCAGCCATCTCTCCCTTCCACCCAGCGGGGAGTGGCCGCTCCGTATTTTTACGCCTTGTGGTTTCTAGATTCCTCAAGGACTTGGAGCGTTATACCCCCCCCGGTTGGCCCCCGCCACAACCTGGGTCTTCAACCTGGTTCTCGCCAGTTTTATGATTGCCCATTCGGGACACTGACGACATGCTCGCTGGCATACCTGTCCTGGAAGACAGTCTTCTTTGTAGCCTTTCCATCGGCCAGGCGAGTCTCCGAGCTTCAGGCGCTCGCGATGGACCCACGGTATACTGTCTCTCAAGGACAAGTGCAGTTGTGACCGTGTCCGGCCTTCCTCCCTAAAGGTGGTGTCAGCCTCTCATATCATCCAGGATAGCTTCCTTCCGGTCTTCTTTCCGAAGCCACACTCATCGCAAGGAGAGCAACAATTGCCCTCCCTAGACGTCCGTAGGGCGTCCGCAATCTATATCGAGCGGACAACGCCCTTGCGTAACGCCCCCGAATCTTCATCGTACTGGCATACCGGACGAGGTACATACCTGTCTCCTCCTAGAGGATTTTATCTTCGATGACTGGTGCATCTGCGCCTCCTGTGTTTAGCCCATGTTCCATGGAGCCACCTTACTGCACATTCCACCAGGGCTCAGGCTTCCCTGCTGCCTTCTTGGCCCACATACCCTTTCAGGGGATGTGTCGTGCAGCTAGTACACACCTTTGCCTCATTGGCCCAAGTGTCCAGAGATGATGCAGCCTTTGGCACAGAAGTTTGCATTCTGCAGCATCTAACTCCGACCCCACCGCCTACATAAGGCTTGGGAATCACCTAACTGGAATGCATAGGAGCAATCACTCGAAGAAGAAAAGACGGTTACTCACCTGTAGTAACTGTTGTTCTTCGAGATGTGTTGCTCCTATCCATTCCAGACCCGCCCTCCTTCCCCACTGTCGGAGTAGCCGGCAAGAAGGAACTGAGGAGCGGATAGGTCGGCAGGGGTATATATCTAGTGCTATAGCGGCGCCACTCCAGGGGGCGCCCAGCCGACCCACCGAGTGTTGCTAGGGTAAAAGTCTTCCGAAGAGCCGTGCACGCGCGGCGCGCACACCTAACTGGAATGGATAGGAGCAACACATCTCGAAGAACAACAGTTACTACAGGTGAGTAACCGTCTTTTCTGCTGCTGCTTCTTGTTCCATTATCTCTTGGATTTCTGTGCCTGCTCCCTTCATGGACAGAAGATGTACAACGCATAGAAAAAATTCTAGCCAACTCTCTTGATATTTTTCTGTGTGAAAGGAGCCAGTCTAGCTTGTAAGACAGGCCCCATTCTAGGAGACGCTATTAGACAAGCTTTCTGGTTCTTCGTGCTGGTGGCTTGGGAGAAGCTACTGCCCCACCGCCTGTTCTGGACAGGCTTTCCAAGACTGCATTAGAATAAAATTTGAAGGCGGCCTAGTAGCAAGTGATAAGCTAACAAAATTGTATTCTGCCCATTTTATCCCAGACTTACTCCTCTGATTGCTAGTTTTTGTGAAAAGGACAGCTTAATTGTTTAAAAATACACTACCTTATTTAATAATCTTTCTCCAAGGTAGTAAAGGTTACTGTGTGAACTGTTAAAGGCTGTTGGAGTCAAGTGGAGAAGGTCAAACCATTGGATGAAATGGTCATTTACAGACCACTTTTTTTCAAATAAAGTAGCATGTTTTCAATGTTTGGAGTAACTTGTTCTAAATTGAATGGAGGAAAAATCACAACTTGCAAAATGTCTGCTTTTAGTATGCTGCCTTTTTCTGTCAAATGATGAGTCTCTAAATGACCATGTCACTTTCTGCATATCTTGCTGGAAATTCATCTAAAAAGAAAATCTAAGGTCTTGCTTCTGATAGAAAACAGAAGCGGATGGCTTCTCAGCAGTGGCGTACATGGAGCAGGATGGAATGTTGCAGTGGATATTGTTTTTCCCCTCTGAAAATATGCTTTAATTCTTGGCTTTGCTGTTTTTCATGCTTTCGCTTATTTCCTTTTCTTTTGGTAAGTAAACTGCTACTTTTTATTCCTATTTATCCCAAGCCTAAATGTTTCAGTTGGCTTGCTTAGAAACTGTTACACGCTGCTTTTAAAGTACTGTTATCCTATTTTATACCCTCTTCTTGCAGTATTGTAGCCATGTTGGTCTCAGGATATTAGAGGGACAGGGCTGGTGAGGTAATCTTTTTATTGGACCAACTTCTGTTGGTGAAAGACAGGCCTGAAGAGGTCTGTAGCTCAAAAACTTGTCTCTGTCACCAATAGAAGTAGGTCCAATAAAAGACTATCCCACCCACCTTGTTCCTCTTCTTGCAAGCAGTTTAGGAGCTGCTATGACATCCTACAATCTGGCAAATTAAAGTCTGCTTTTTAAGGTGTATCTAAACTGCAATCAGGTCAGGGGACATGACCAAGTATTTTAGCACAATTTGAGAACACTACTAATCTGTCTTGCAAAATGCTGTAATTGGTCTCTGAACAGTTAAATGCTGGAACCTTGACTATAGGCATGCACTTGAGAGACAGTATTCCATCACACTGATATTACAGTGACATTACAGTTAAAAAGGATGTTGTCATTCAATATAGATTAGAAATAATTCACAGGGTAAAAATTAAGCTTTTAAAGCCCTCCCCTTCTTTCCCCCCCCCCCCCCCCCCCCGGCCATACTGGCACCTCTGACTCTTATGTTTCATCAAGGAGTATCAGATGTGAAGCCGCATGAAGGTATTTAAGAAGACAACTTAGAGTTCCTCCTACACAAGCATTCAGGTCTTGAGCAGTCCAGGCAAACAATGTACATTACAACAAACTTTAAACTTGTTCTTCATAATTTAAAAACAGTACTAGCTGCCTATTTAATTTTATAAACAGCAAAAAATATCCACCTCCCTTTCCATTTCTTATAAGGAGTCTTGAAGTTTAAATCTCCTCAGTGTGGTAGAGACACTTGCTTTGATCTGCTTAGCTCTTGGAAGTCCCCAAGGCTCTGGGCTGCTGGCCCCGTGCTGCCTGGGGTCCCTATGGAGAGCTCTGTCCGCCATTAGGGATTTCTTTTCCGAAAGCCCCTTGTAACATTTTGTGAACCCCTGGGGGTTCACAAACCCCAGTTTAGGAACCACTGCTTTAGGTGGAGAACCTCCTCAAATGCTCTGGCTAGGCCTAAATTACTAGAGTTGTGGTGGTGGTGTGAGGCTTACCTAAAGAACAGTAAATGTTTAGTCTAACTAAATTCTTTCTTTCTAAAATATTGATTCCCACCCAACTGATTCCTTCAGAAAAGAGGGATAAAATGCTGTAAAACAAAATTTGACCCTTCCCTGTTATTTCCGGAGAACTTCCTTCTTTTGAAGTCTGATTAGAGAACATAGGCCTTCCTTGGTTTTACCTGAAAAATGCCCTATGAAGACTTAAAAGGTTCTATTTCATAGGACTGCTGAGTACTTTCACACTACAAGTCTGAGGGTACATTCATTAATATATTTAACAACCTTTAGAGGCTTCTCCAATACGGTAAAAAGTAGACCATATTTACTCCCCTGCACTTTTTTTGGTTTGATCATCATTCTTGAGTGGAAGAACATTGCTTTATAAGTAGTTGGTTTTAATGCATTAAAAGAATTATTGAGCTGCTGAATCTCGGCTAGCTTTTTCCACCTCTGACATCTATAGAAATTCAGCACACCAACTTGTATTTAGTATTTACAGAAATACTAGCATCAGGCCCATTAAGTTGTATAGTAAAATGCTTTTATTAGATCTTTAATATTTCCTTTAAAAGATTCTCTTCAGTGTTACTGTAGAATTGTTTGCCTCTTGGATTCTTAAACTTCTCTAAAAATATAATAAAGTGCCCATAGGATTATCAATGGGTGTATAGACATGCTACTTTTTTTTCTGCAAGCAACTTAAAAATTGCAATGACATTCTAGGCTATGTTGTGATGAACGTCAACACTTTGTCTCATGCTTCACTATACACCTGAATATCAATAAAAAGTGACCTGCCATGTTGATTAGTTACTTCCAAATTTTGATGTTGGACAATGGCAATCAAAACTTCCTAGGTTTCTACAAGAAATTGGGGAAAACTTATTTACCTCTTGCATATAATTTGAATGACAAATTACTCACTTAAATTCTAAATTTTGATTTTACTCTCCTCCCATTCACTTGTTCAGCAGCTCCTGGCTTTCCTCGTCACTACCTCATTTTCATTCAATCTTTTTGTTTGATTTTCATTTTCTTCCCTCTCCGTCAGCCCTCCTTGTGCATGATTACTAGCTCACTTCTATATAGAAGAGTTTATAGTGCAGCTAATGGCTGGTCCAGCATGCCACTTGAAATTTGCAACACAAGCACCTAACACTTCAGGCATGACTCACATAAACTAATCTGTATCCTTCAAGAGAAATAAAACTTCCTGTCTATTATTTGACTGGTCTATAAACTTCCCCATACTGGAGTGCAAATTATTTTATTTGTTGTTTTATAGAAGTGGCACGCCATCTCCAAAGAGGACATCTATTAGTTCAAGGTCACCATCGATAAGAGGCAGCAGAGATCGCTTTACTGGTGAATCATACACAGTGTTGGGTAGGGTGAATTTTTTGCTTTAATGCTTACTTAGTGTTTGAGCAAGGGCAGATACAGTAACTCCTCACTTAACGTTGTAGTTATGTTCCTGGAAAAATGCAACTTTAAGTGAAACAATGTTAAACAAATCCAATTTTCCCCATAAGATTTAATGTAAGGGTGCAGGAGAGCGCTCAGGGTGGAGGTGCGAGAGGAGGCTCAGAACTGGGGCAGGCAGGAGGGTAGCTCCTGTTTGCAGGGGATGCGCAAGTGGCTCTGCACAGTGCGGCACCGCCCCCATGGCCACGATCCTGTGAGCTGCTCTTCTCCTCCTACTCTTCTCCCCCCCCCCCAGCAGGGCCACCCAGAACACAGGGCTGCAGGGCCCTGGGCTAAGGGGGCCCTGCGTCCTGTCCTGCAGCTCTAAAGCCCCTCTTGGAATGCGGCCCTGTGAGCACGGGCAGGAGGAGCAGGGGCAGCCGCGCAGCCAGCGGCCGGAGAGAAGCGGCACTTTCCTCTTCAAAGCCGGCCAGAGAGACGGAGGAAAGGAGGGGGAGGAGGCGGAGAAGAGGAACTTGTGCAATGCTCCCTTGTAAAGTCAGCCAAATGACATAAGGGAGTATTGCACAACTTTAAACTAGTATGTTCCCTAATGGAGCAGCGACGTAACTTCGAAACAACATTAAGCGGGAGGACGGTAAGTGAGGAGTTACTGTAGGTCTAGAGTAGAGTCTTGCATCTGAAGAAGTGGGTATTCACCCACGAAAGCTCATGCTGCAAAACGTCTGTTAGTCTATAAGGTGCCACAGGATTCTTTGCTGCTTCTGTAGGTCTAGATTTCCATCAGGAGAGAATTTGTAGCTTGTAATCCCAAGGTTTTTCTGACAATGATTTCCCCCAACCTGGGCTCAGACTAGGATCTGTTCTCTAGATTCTTCTGTTTAGATCTGTGCAGAGGTCCTTGTGGTCATTCAGGGACTGAAGATACTTATGTATGCAGGAAATTCTAGTATTTGAGAAGTAGTCTTTTATTGTAAGGTTATCCAAAAGATAGCTAAAATACTTCCGCTTAATGACATTTTGACATTAGTATCAAGGTGCACTTGTTTTGTTCAATATAGCATTCTGTTAAATTACCTGTCTTCCGTAGAGAACAGAAAAGGCCTCTCTGTTCCACCTTAACTGAATGAATGTGATGAATATACACAAGGTTTCTAATAGTCTTAAATTTATTGGATTTTGGTCTGTTTCCACAAGGCTCACTGTCTACAACATCTAAGTCTTTACCTAGCAGTTATTTCTTCAGTATGAATCATTGTTTTGCTTAGTGGGAAGTATATCCTGTACACGTGTCGGTGTAAAGAATAAAACAAAAACCCTACATCTGTGATCTGTTACAGGAGACACTGCTATTGAAAGTGGACAGCACTATTGGGAGGTCAGAGCCCAGAAGGACTGCAAATCCTACAGTGTGGGAGTAGCGTATAAAAATCTGGGAAAATTTGATCAGCTGGGAAAGACTAACACAAGCTGGTGTATCCATGTCAACAACTGGCTACAAAGCACCTTTGCTGCAAAACACAATAATAAAGCCAAAGCCCTAGATATGACTGTTCCAGACAGAATAGGAGTGTACTGTGACTTTGATGGAGGTAACTTTATATTATTGTGGACTTCATAGATTGAAATTTAGTAATGACTGGGTACCACCAAATTGCAGAAGTATGTAATACTGTAAATGTGGAAATACATTAGGATTCAACCTAGGACCAACACTAATCTGCCTTTTCATGGTGAGGAGGAAGACCATATTGAGACGCAAAGGTACTGTACATAACTGTCGAATTACTTGGCTCCATTTGAAAACCAGAGTTATGAACACTGGAAATTTTTCTGTAACAGATTTTAAAAAGTCTGAATATAATGTGTGAGGGGAGACTTCTGAAAAATGGTGAAAACATCCAGCCAATATGGAACTAAGGAATAGACATACACCTTGTCCTATCTCTCACAACTTACTTGACAAATAAGTAGTTGAAGGGTTATGAACAGAAAAGCGGTGGTTTAATGGCAATATGTTGTAAATCACTGTTTGTCTTCCAGTAGTTGTCCCATTTTCAGATACCCAGATGAACTTGGATTAACCAAAAGATGACTTTAGCCATTTCTCAAATGGAAAGAGCAATAAAATAAAACTTTTAAATACTCTCTAGACAACAAGTACTATGGAAACTGCCACGAGACTAAAACTAAACTTAGAGGTTACCTGGGCTTACTGTCTTGGGCTTTCTCTTTCCTTGCAAGGTCTGTGAACTGCCTTGCATTGCCTTCTCAGCCCTTACTTTGCAATGCTGCCACAGATATTTTGGACAGCTGCTGTTCTTAGATCTGTACTGGACTCTTTGGCCACTCACAGGTGGTGGTGACCTTTTCTGTGCAATAAGGTAACCAGGCAACACAAAGCTCTGTAAAGAAGGTAGTAGTTGATTCCTTGCTGAAATAAGGAAGTGGACTATATGGCACTAGTTGAAATTCCTTTTATCTTTGTAAGAGATGTTTTTTTGATCAAGAAGCAACTCCTGACAATAGCAGGTATTAGAACTTATGAACTATACATATAAAACACATCATACTGCTCCAAATTCCAGGAATGAAGAGTAACAAATATCTTGCTGACATTTGCAGTATGCAGACCGCCTGAGTGTTACCTGTCACTTTGGGGCTCTAGTCCTTCATTGTTCAGACCAATTTTGGATTTATATCTTCTTTTATGTGTATGAAACTTGATGTTAGCAATTTTTAAAACCTGCTTTTCTCTTTCAGGTCAGCTCTCATTTTATAATGCGAGTTCAAAGCAGTTGTTATACACCTTCAAAACAAAATTTACCCAACCATTACTACCAGGTTTCATGGTCAGTACCCAATTAACTTTACTTCTGTTTTTAGCACTGATATGTTTTGACCTCTATTTTGGTTGCCTAACACTTGGCATATGGGATTCTTGTGAGCATTTTCTTTGAGAAGCTCTCATCTTTTGTTTGTGGTAGCCCTTCATTATGCAGCAGGGGGAAGTCTGTTAAGCTTTTGTTGAGATATAAACTTAAAAATCACCATTTCCCTTCTTGCCTGCTAAAATAACCAAGCATGCTATGTATCTAGTTTGGGTAGCAGCAGCAGAGTACACTTTTCTAGGAGCTGTCAGAGTAGCAGTAGTGGGAGAGGGGAGACAGGCTGGGGGAAACCACGTAGGGTAACAGTTCCAACTCACATCATGTAAAAGGACACAGCTGGACTTGTCTGGGCTTCTCTCACCAATCACCTGGACTTTAGTCAACCTCTCCTCTGGGATTCCTACCTCTTGAGCTACAGGACAAAGTTGCTATTTGTGATGCAATATTGAAGATTCAAACCCTGCTCGGAATGTGGTGTGGAATTTTGTGGGGGTCTGGGAGAGGGAGTTAGTTGCTGGCAGCCGGGCTCACATAGGGATTTAAAGGGCCCGGGGCTCCACACGAATTCAGATATAACATGGTAAAGCAGCGGGGTTCAGGCAGCACTTTAAAGGGCCTGGGGCTCCCCGCTGCTTTACCATGTTATATCTGAATTCATGTTATATCAGAGTAGAGGTGTATTCTCATGTTTTTCCTTTTAGGACCTCTGCATTATTCAGTACACAGGGTGGATGCACAAAGGGGCAGAATTAAGATCACATGGGCAACCTTTTTATTAGCGCACACCCTCTTTGTGTCAAGGTCATTAATGAAAATGTTAAATAAGATTGGTCCCAAAACAGATCCCTGAAGAACATTGCTAGTAACCTTCCCCCAGTCTGACAGGTCACCTTTCTGTATCCCCTATTGTCATGATCCTTTCACCTGTAACATATCCACCTTTCAATTCTCGTATCAATCTCCATCTTCTCCCATATGAAACTGTGTCAAATACCTTATTGAAATCCAGGTAGAGTAGATCTACTGAATTTCGTTTGTCTGAAAAATCAGTATTGTAGAGATCTGGTCTGGTACAATCTACCTTTGGTAAAACCATGTATTTTATCCCAATTACTGGGTCATTTTTCCTTAGTTCCCTGAAGGAACTCGCTTCTGATTTCTTTGCTTTAACTCCCCTGTCCCCTCTGACAGTCTTCATCATGACATCACTGTGTACTAGGCAGTGCCTCTCATGGACACTTGCAGGTTATTTTGAGTAGAATTCCCCGTAGGAAGTGGGTGTTTCCTGAAAGGGCCAACTGTAGTTTTAGAATGTAAAGTTCATCTTTAATTTGCATTTGAAAATGTGGGTGGGGGGAAAATGGATTTTACTGGCTTTGAAACATTGACTGATAGTAGCTTTGTGTAATGGTTTATCTTCTAGGTCTGGTGTGGTGGACTTGCATTGAGTACCGGATTGCAGGTGCCGAGTGCTGTGAAAATGCTCCAGAAGAGTGAAAACGGATTGAGTGGTTCAGCTAGCAGCCTAACCAATGTTACCCAATAATGTGTCTATTTAGATACTATACTCCTGTTTCTGAGTGGGTTTTTCTGTGCAGCTGCTATTCACAGGAGCTTGTGAGCAATGGATTAACTGGCTTTGCTACCCACTGCTGCTTTAAGGTCTGGGCACCAATAGTGCAAAGGTTCTGGTCTGAAGCATTAGCAGAAATTTACTGTGAATCCAGAGAGCCAGACAGAAAGTGAGTCTGACTTTTTCTGATGTTTTGGATGGGGAAGTCAGGAGCTGTAGCTATGCGCTTTTATATTAGACTGAATTTGATTGTATTAGATACTTGATCATTTCAGTATAACTGCACATGGCAGGTATGATCTTAGTTTGAAAAGCACTTACTGCTACTCACTTTTTTCACTCCTTGTTTCCCTCACTTGAAAAGGGGTCCATTTTGAGGTCCTAAATGGAAGCTTTAAATATGTGACCCTCTGAAGAAACCAGTCCCTCAAATTTCCACATACAGATATGGCATGATACAAGTTTTTGAGATGTGAGATGTTCTCCTAGAGTAGCTAATATGATTTTGACACAGGTTGGCTACCCTCTGGTATTAGTTGAATAAATAGTGTATCATTTTGTGGTGGTCTTTAGTTGTCTAAATGGGCACAGTGCTGAGTATCCTTTGATAGGCTATTCAGTTAGAACACGAGCTCAGTAATCCTGCATCACTTTAGTGAAAATGAAGACTTCACATCAATTTTACACCAGTGTTTTCAGAGCATTCCTGATCTTTACTGTGTGAGCCCTCTACTTAAATTATTGGGGAGAGATGCATAATAGCACACTTTCCCCAATATCACCCTTAATAAGCTTTCAGCTATATTTGATAACTTTTTTAAGCATCCAACTTGGAGTACGGGTAGGCTTTAAAGTGCTTCCATGCTTTCTATATTTGTGTCTCTTGTTTTTAATATGCAGTTTAAATAAGATTTTTTGTCCTGTTTCTACCAGATTTATATAATTTAAAACTTTTGAATGAGTTTGAAGTATGTAAACATGCAAAGATGCTGGTGGTGGTGGTGAGGTGTTTTAAGACTTCAAGAATGCAGCTAAATAAAGCTTAGAGTAGACAGCCCAACACTCATTCTATGTTGCACTTATGACATTACATTCATTTTAATGAAGAAATAGTACCACTAATTTCACTAAACTACATAGTAACCATGCACATTAATGTAGCAGATCAGTTCATCGTACTTAATCTACTATATGCACTCTTGCTCCTTTCAAAAAAGCATATCTAAAGTTAGACTGAGCAGCATATCACTTACTGCTCAACCCCACCTGTATCACTTGTAACACAAGTAGATGGTGAATAGTAAGAACTACTCACTAGCAAAACATTGTCTAAATAGAATGAGACTACAAAACTGGAAAGCTACTAGGAGCTTAAAAATACAAGAGCATAACTTCAATGGGTAGGACCATCTTTGAAAGCTCTGGATTTTTTTAGTTCTGAACCCCCTTAAGCTCTTACCTTTAAGTGCACCCTCCCATCTGAAAGGCTCCCCAAGCAACTTTCCTTATTGCCTGTGATCTCCAGAATGAAATAATTCTGATTGTGCTGACTAGAGAGAGTCACTAAACAATGCTGGGCTTCCTCTCACCCCTTTCATGGGACTGAATGTGTCTACTTTTTCCAGCCCTGGAATTCTCCCCGAAACAGGACAGAGCATTAAACTGTTACTAGACCACTGCACCAGCCCTCCTCCTCCTCCTCCTCATTTTAATGGTTTGTACTCCTTTGTAAAGATTGCTAATCTAGATTGTTTTTTGTAAAATCTGTTTATGGTTCTTATGCTGCTTTGGGAGAGACATATGCTGCACTCAATGTTTTTAACAAACAATAGAATCACTCTTCAGTATAAGGGATTTTGTTTTATAAATACAACAGATTCAGACCCCTCCCACAGCAATTTCATATGGATGTCTGCTCTCTGTGTACTTCTCCCTATTGAGGCAACCAGTTGCTAATTGGAGATCTTGTAGAGAATATCTAGTGACTATCTAGAGAATATCTTTAGCAGCAAAACTTTGCATACAGTAGCAAAATTATTCATGTTAATGGAAAGAGCTAAGAGAACATTTTAGTATAAAAGTCTGTTTTGTACTAGTGTTAAATCTCTTTTAATCAGTGTTTCCCTTCCTAATCTAGTCAAGGGTCCCACAAAATGACTTGAAGATGATGGACAATATTGTGACTGATTTTAATTCTATAATTAAAGGTCTCTTATGGTGCACAGTCACACTAAGACTTTTCTACGAGCATAATGCTGGTGGCTGTAGTGAAATACCTCCCTTCTTGGGAGTTGAACCGGGATATGGGGAGGGGATGATTTGCACTCCACATATTCAGGCCCTGGAAACAGAGACCTTCATCTAAATTTAGGAGCACTTCAGTTCTTCCTCTTGAAGGAAAGTAGAGTGAAGAAATCTCATGCAACAACTTTGGAGATCACAGGCAAAATCAGATGCATTTTAATCTGTTTTATACATAGTTGAATTTGGCCCATGATCTCCAGTGGTGTTGCACAGCATTTGCTACTCCTTTTTAAGAAACTGAAGATAAGCTAATTACCTTTTTTTGGTATTCAGTTCCATATATGAATTTAACATTTTCTCATGGCTTATTTTTCAGGCTTATTTTATAATATGGTTATACAAATCTTTTTTTTGTGGGGAGAGACGAAGAAAACAGCTTCCAGTATCTTTTCTCCTTTGCTGCACTTCTTGTTCAATATAAATGTACAAAACTGAAAACAACTTCAAATGATTGGCGAATGGTTTTGTTCTAAATGAGCTCAATAACATCTGAATCAGCTTATTGTCATACTCTGGGACAGTCCAGGCTGTCTTAGTAAAGCCATCATCCTAATTACCTTCATTTTTGGAGAATCAGGTCCTTTATGCAGCAACATGAGCATTCATAAATGTCCAGTGAATTGAGGAAGTGAGGCATGCAGGATGGGGCATAAATTGTGATTTAGAACAGAGATGTAAGCTTTGTTTTTATTTTGAGACTCTCTTAAGTTAATGGTAATAAAGGTTAGTTTCTGTTCCTATCTGTCCATCTCTAACTTTTCAGTGTGGGATAGTTAGCTACAGTTCCTGCTAAGTTCTCCTTTACTTTGTATAAAAGTGAGTGTATGCTACAAGTTAACACATAAGGGGGAAAAAAAACAGTAACCACCGAGTCAAACCCAAAAATTGAATGCAGATACATAATTTACTTGAACATATTTTAGCAAATTGTAAGGAAACCTGCAAGGCACACTTGATTATGCACAAGATGTAGACAATTGAATTCTTGATTTTTTTTCTCAAACTATTGTATCTTAGTTTGAAACAAGCTGAAGTATTTAGTATTGTGACTTATCAAACAAACCTTGTGCAACATATCCAAGATATAGCTGTTCTAAATAATAATGTATGGGTTATTTTGCCCTTAAAGTTTGAAGTTACTGTACAGTAGTTAATGCACAAGTGTTGAATTTTTGCTGCTAACTTTTTCTTTTTGTAAATAGAATATGGAGATAAGGAATTGCCTTAAACACTTCAGATTTTTTCTTAGATTATGATTTATTTGTGCTAACATCTTGCAGATCTGCTTTTTAAATTTGTGCAAAGTAAAGGTATATTTAATGGTATTGCATAGGATCTTGGGTGCTATTTTTAGGTACAGTGTAAGCAAAGGTAAAGTACTAGCTGCAGCTTCAGAATGAGTTGATGTAGGAAGAATGTATGAATACCCTGAGACTGTTTCTGGCAAGTGGATTTTATTGGAGGCTACTCAACCACTTGATTTGATTGGGCAAATTTGCAATCCTCTTGAATGGTGGTGCTGACACTGCTCCTGTTAGAGCTGTGCTAGATTCTTTGTATCTAGCACAGTGTTTCCAAGTATGTAAGTAATCTAATGGCCTTGCCCATTGTAAAATTCAAGTATTTTGGGGGGGAGGAGGGGAGTTGTAGCTAAACTTGAGTTCTCTTGTAAAAATGTGATTCATCTTTTAAATGCATTTCTGTGTATTTACAAAAGTTCTTGGTTAAGGGTTTACTATTTCTTTTTGTAAATTACATTACTTCTATTAACAGGGCATAATATGGGTTTTTTAATGTAGTGGTAAACTAAAAATTTGCATAAAAAGGTAGTGGAAGTATGACTCTACTAAAGTTAAGGGGTATTGGATAGTTGATAACATACATGCATTCATATCTTAAGTTTGTCTTCAGGTACAGGGTATTAAGGGCAGTGACTGAATTTTCAGTTTAGACTTCTATGGTCTTTCAAAAAGCTTGAAAATAGGAAAAATAAGTGTGTACCCTGTGTAACAAGGTTGCAGAAGCATACACATCAGTTTCCTACATCTTTTCTAAATTACTGCTCCTTCACACCTCACACATACAAGATGAGGAAACTAACTGGTTGCTATAGGGAAAATATCCAGCTCCCCCCAACAAAACAAAAAAAAACCCCTATCTTCTGAGCATAGTAGCTTATTGGATTTTAATCATCTTGGTAGACTAGTTCAAATGTGATCTTCCACCTAAACTCAGATTTTTCTAAACATTTTATTGACTGTTGGAAGGGGAAATCTGGATTTTGTTTTCCCAGGCACTGTAAAGTGGGATTTATGCATAATCTCTGACTATTAAGCAAAGCTTTTCATTTCCCCTCATTGTTTAACACCTCTTTTGCTGCATGTGCCTTTCATAAGTGGAGCTATAATCACTGCTCCTGCTGTGGCATAATGTGTTGAGTGTACTTGGTGATCTTGAAATTGTCTCATTGATTTTTACTCTACAGATTGCACATTGATTTCCATGTACATCACTTTGACAATACCTCAGGTATTCTGTAATCAGTGCTTCATTCCTCATTCTTTGTATAAAGTATCCCAAGATAACAGACCTGTCATAGCAAGACTACAGGGGTGCCTTAGAGCCCACAGAGTATTTTATTTGCTGTGTCTTTAACTCAAACTGTGTATGTCTTACAAACATTTTGTATTAATAAATTAATTTTGAAACATTAGCTGCATAATACCCTTGTTACAGCTTCTCCTTTTGATTTTCATTCCAGAGGAAGGCAGCATCTTATTTTAGCTGAAATATAAACTTACTTTAGGTTGACAGATATTCCTACTTGAGCATTAAGATATTGGTGTGTGTATTATACTGCAAGTATTAAATTAGATCAAAAACAAACATGTAGTAATTAATAAAATACATGGTCTACTGAACAGAATGAGTGACCATTCTATAGTGACCTTTCTCTGAATTCCAGCACTCTACTTCACCTTTTCTCTAGTCTCTCCCCTTATCCGGTCTTAAATACTATTTCTTC
Organism: Mauremys mutica; assembly: GCF_020497125.1. Taxonomy (NCBI): domain Eukaryota; kingdom Metazoa; phylum Chordata; order Testudines; family Geoemydidae; genus Mauremys; species Mauremys mutica. Next base: position 128,402,742 of record NC_059077.1, read on the forward strand.
AATATATTTTCCTGATGTTTCGATGTAACCTCTAGTTTGAATGCAAAAGTTTATTCATATTTTTAATTTAAAGAGCTACATTCAACACTGTCAAGGTGGAGCCTTGTAATAGCTGTAAGAATCTACTTAAATGTCAGGCAAAACTGCACTCTTCATTGAATGTCAGACTGACTTTATTAATGTTTTTCAGCAGTATAGCATAAAAGCTGCTGAATACAGAGTTCGAGAGCTGCACCCAGAGGGAGGCAGGTCATACCAGCAGTAAGCTGAAGTACTAATGGATCTGTCTCTTAGGATCCAGTGCTGTGTGGAGTATAAGTGGTTTCCTGCTGTTTTGAGCTGTCAGAACCATGTGGCGAAATAAGATGTCAATTTGTATCTGCATCTTGGCAAATGCACACTGCAAGTTTTTCTACTGTCACAGGAAGGCTTATCCAGTTCCCCTTCACATTTGTAGCTGCCTACTTCACCCATCCTATAAATAGCTGTTAAATAGGTTGGTTTTTGGGGGGAGGGGAGACATGAACTAAAGTCAGCTAGTCCACTTCATCTGTCACTTGTATATTTCTCCTTGCCCAACTATTTTTCTATTTATAGGACTGTAGCCCTAGCCTCTTTGTCCCAAGGTCATGTCTGTGTAAATAACAGTCCTAGCATTAAAGAGCTTATCTCCTAGGTGGCCAAAAAAGTGAAGCCCTGCCTGTTTAACAGATACAGTTGTAAAATGATGCTTTGGGCCCCTGGTGCCACCTGTACTTCCAGGTGTCCTTAAGGATCCAGCAGCACCCTAAACTGAAAACTTCTTAAAGGATAGGAAGGACAATCACCCCACTTCCCCTTAACACACTCAATGCCTCCCTTATGTCTACACTAAGCTTCTGCCAGCTTACCTTTATCTAAGGGTTCTATGTGTTCACTACCAATGTTAAAGTGGTGCAAAGTGGCTGTATAATCGTGGCACCAGTGCTGGTAGAGAGCTCTCCTAGTGCTGTTTAACCCCCCCCACCCCCAAAGGGGAGTCACTACCAGCACTGATGTACTATTTACACTACTCCTTTACAGCACTGAAACTTGCAAGGCTCAGGGGTGTGGTTTTTTCACACCCCTGAGGGAGAAAGTTTCAGCACTGCAAAGTGGCAGTGTAGACAAGGCCTAACTGTTGCTCTCTGCCAGGCTCAAGGAAAGCAAAGATGCTGTACCATCTAGCTGTGATCGTTCTATGCCTGTCTTCTGTGTGCTATGTGCATCTTGATAGAACTACAACCTAAATTGTTTCATTACTTTCCTCAGCATGACATACAGCAGGGGCAATCAAAATCAGCCTGGCAGAACATGTATGAGAACTGCCTCTGGACAGATAAGGAATTGATCAAAATCACATTCTCTGATCTCTTGTGGCCAAAGCCTGTTCCTGTTGAAATCAAAAGAAGTTGGCTTTGACCTTTGGAGAGGAAAGAACAAAACCACTCAAGCAAGGGTGCTGTTGCTTATACCACAGGTATCAGACTGCTGACTGTGAGCAAGTCAGCAGGCATCTGAGCTTTGCTGACTTCTCCCTTGCAATGGATGATCAATGAGCTTGAACAGTCTTTCTACTGTATCCAATTCATAAGTCCATCTGCAAAGATTCAAGGAAAGATGAAGGCTCCAGATTACCTCAGTCCCCGGGTTAGAATGATCCCCTCAGTATATGCTTGTAGGCCAGCAGCTGGAGCAGGAATCAAAAACAGTGTTTAAACACCAAAACAAGACTACCAGCTTTATTTAAGCATAGGCTTTGGTGGGTAAAAAACCCACTTCAGCTGCATCATATGTTTAAACACCTATCTCATGCCCCCCCTTCTAGGACTCGTGACCAACTTAACAGCACAATGTGTTAGCATATGCAGTCTCTTTAAGTTTGTTAGCATATGTACTGAGCTATTAAACTCAAAGAATGAATACTGGCCCTAGATCAGAGTGCAGCTCCACTCCCCCTTGGGAGGGCTAACCTTTCCAAGTCTTTCCAGTACCCTGTACGTGCTAAAAAAAAATATCTTGCCTGTGTACCACCCTACTTGCACTTCTGCCTGCAAGGATACAAAATCTGTATTCCCATCCATAGGCAGCGAGTTCCATAACCACATGGTGCTTGGGCACCAGCAATATTCAGAGCCGGGACCCTGCTCCACCAAATTTTGGGCCAGGGCAGCCCCCCCCCCCCAAGTGTCCCGTGGCCCTGACTTGGTGCCCCTATCCCCCTGCTCACCTTTCCTGAGCCCCTGAGCAGAGCATCTGTCTTTGTATCCTCCATGCTGCTTCCCAGCAGCAGCACCCCCCTTCTCCACTGCCTGACTGACTCTAAACCTGCCCTTCCCCCTTAAACCCTTCCCTTTTCAGGCAGGACCCTCCAGCAGCACAGCCCCTCCCCCTCTCAGCCCCATGCTGTGCAAGGTGGCAGCCTTATCCCTCACCCCCAGTGAGGCTACAGTCAGGGGCAACAGCAGGGGAGGAAGTGCACCCCGTGCACCCACCACGGGGGAGGCCAGGGAGATTCCTGGACCTGAGAGGGGCCCTAGGAGCACAGGGGCAGGAAGGGGGGCAGCTCCTCCCCCAGACCTTGCCGCTGCCAGCAGGGAAAGGGCTGGGGGGAATCGTCCTCTCTGGCCCCTGTCCTGGAGCAGCCTGCCTGCACCCTAAACTCATCCCCAGCCCTGCCCCACCCTAGAGCCCACACCCCCATCAGAGCTTCACCCCCCCACCCTCAACCTGAGCCCCTCCAGCACCCCAAACACCTTATCCCCAGTCCCAGCCAGAGCCCTCACCCCCCACACTCTTACTCTTGCCCTGAGCCCTTCCCACACCCCAACCCCCCCAGTGCCAGCCCCAGACAGACCCTTCACTGCCTACACCCCAACTCTTGCCCTGAGCCCCTCCCACTCCCAATCCCTTATCTGCAGCCACCGCCCTCAGCCCCTCCCCAAACTCCCCCACCCAAGCCTGCACCCCCATCCCCTGCCCCAGCCTGGGGCCTGCATCCCCGACCTCCTCCCTCACCTAAACTCCCTCCCCGAGCCTGGGGGGGGCGGGGGTTGGGCAGGGGCAGGTTCTAGGCCACCCTGGCCCCGGCCGCTTGGCAAACCTGCTGCGCAGCCCCGCAGGGCTCTTTAGAGCAGGGGTCCCCAACCCCCGGTCCGTGGCCTGTTAGGAACCGGGCCGCGAACCGACCCCTAGCACATCAAGAGGCGTGTCTCCGGCAGGGCCCCTGAGCCCCGCCCCCTCAGAGCCGTGTGGTGAGGGGGCGGGGCTGCGAGCTCAGCTGCCTCCGCTCGGCGTGGAGCTCCCAGCCCCGCCCCCTCCCCACGCGGCTCTGAGTGGGACGGAGCTCAGGCCCTGCTGGAGACACGCTGCAGCTGTCGGGCGAGGCGCTGAGGCTCCGGGTGAGGAGGGAGCCGGGGGTAAGAGGCTGGGGCCAGCAGGGTTGGCTAAGGGGCAGGGAGTCCTGGGGACAGTCAGGGCACAGAGAGGGGGCGGAGGTTGGGGGGGCGGTCAGGGGGCAGGGAATGGGGGGGTTGGATTGTGGGTGTTCCGGGGGGGTCTGTCAGGACTCAGCGGCGGGGGGATAGGGGTTGGGGCAGACAGGGGACAGGGAGCAGAGGTGGGGTCCCAGGGTGGTGGGGGTCTCTGGGGGACGGTGAGGGGACAAGGAGCAGGATGGGTCGGGGATTCTGAGGGGGGCAGGCAGTCGGGGGGGCAGGAAGTGGGTGGGGGTCAGATAGGGGGCAGGGCTCCCACTAATTCTGCATTATGGTCAGTTGTATAATTATTTCATTATATATTATAATAATAATAGAAATAAAAGTACAAAAATAAATGTAATGCGCTTGAATCGTCCCAAAACCATCCCACAGGTCCGCGGAAATTTTTTTTTCTACGAAACCGGTCCCTGGTGCCAAAAAGGTTGGGGACCGCTGCTTTAGAGGACGGGGAAAGGAAACGTCCAGCTCGCCTGGTTTTGGAGGCGAGCTTACCCCGGGCCCCCTGCCCGCCAGGAACGCCCAGCTCCTGCGTCAGGCCCCTGCTGGCTGAAGCGGTGGAGGCCGCGGCCTGACGCTGGCCGCGTGCAGCGCCCGCCGCACACCTTACTCCCGCCCTTCCTGGCGCATGCGCAGACTGCCCCACCGCTCTCCCAGCCGCCGGCCGCCTTCTCCAGGCACGCGCTTTACGGCTGCTGCAAAACGCGCTCCCCCGGCCGACGCTGCGGCAGCCCAGGTAACGGAATGGCAGCCCGCGGGGGCTGCCCACGTCACCCCGGGGCCCGTGCGCGCCTGGGGGGAGGGGGGCCCGGCTGGGTCCGGCGCCGTGGGGGTGCTCGGGGCGGATCCGGCCCGCGGGTGGCGGCGCGGCGCGGGAGGTGCAGGGCCCCCGGTAACTGCGGGAGAGCCGGCCCCGAGCCGGGCCCTGCAGCCTGCCGGGGAGCGAAGCGCGCTCGCAGCAGCGGCCTCTGCCTGCCTGTGGGGCTGACTCGGGCGGGCCGCTGGTTCGGCCCAGAGCGGCGTGGCCGGTGAGGGTTGCCCGGGAGGCCCGTTGTAAGTGCCGCTTGTCCCCTGAGGTGGGAAACGCGCAGCCGCCTCCCCACCAGAACCCGCTTTAGAGATGGGGATTGAGCGCCAACAGCGCTAGTGCTTAGCGCTGCCTGTGCCTAGGGCTGCCGGCTGTCTAACCACAGACCCCCCTTCCCAAAGCCCCTCTGCCCCCACCCTTTTCCGAGACCCCCCCCCCGCCTCTCGCTCTCCCCCACCCTCACTCACTTTCGCTGGGCTGGGGCAGGGAGTTTGGGTGCCAGAGGGGGCTATGGGTTGAGGCAGGGGGTTGGAGTGCAGGAAGGAGGTGGGGGCATGGACTGTGGGGGGGGGTTCTGACTTGGGGCAGGGGGTTTGGGGTTCAGGCTCTGACCAGGCAGCACTTACCTCAGACGGCTCCCAGAAGCAGCAGCATCTCCTAGGCTCATGAGCGGCCCGGCAGCCCTGTGCCTGTAAGCACTGCCCCTACAGCTCCCATTGGCCACGGTTCCCCATTCCCAGCCAATGGGAGCAGCGGAGTTGGCACTTGCGGCAGTGCACAGAGGCCCCTGGCTGCACCTCCTGCTAGGAGCCGCTGGACATGCCGGCCGCTCCCACAAGTGGCATGGAACCAGGGCAGGTAGAGTGCCCACCTTAGCCCCGCTGCACTGCGGACTTTAGTGGCCTAAAATCTCCCGGATTTGCTTCAGTAGCCTCTGGGAGATCGAGGCCAATTCCGGGAGACTCCTGGCCAAAACAGGAGGGTTGGCAACCCTAAATATGCTTAATGTGCTTTTCAAAGATTAACTATTCCCCAGAACATAGAATTCCTCAGAACATAGAATTTAAGGCAAGAAGGGACCATGAGATCATCTAGTCCAGTGCTTTTCAACCTGTGATCCACGGACTCCTGGGGGGTCCGCAGACTATGTCTAAGATTTCCAAAGGGGTCTACAGCTGCATGTGAAATTTTTTAGGGGTCTGCAGATAAAGGTTGAAAACCACAAATCTAGTCTGACCACCTCTAGATCACAGGCCACCACCTTGTACCTGCACGGTAACCGATGACCAAAATGAAACCCAAATATTACAGTCCACAGAAGACTAGCCTGTTACATGCCCCAGACAGAGAATAGGAGAGTGCACCAATGTCTCAGGCCCTTACAATGACAGGGATTAAGTCAAATATGGCCAGATAATCTTGGCAAGTGACCCGCACCCACACTCCTCCAAGGAAGATGACATCCCCTCACCCGCAGTCACTGCTAATCTGATCTGGGGGAAAATTCTTTCCTGACCCACATATGAGGCTCATTTAGACCCTGACTATGTGAGCAAAATCCAGCCAGCCAACCACTTGAGAGAATGCTCTATGCTACCTCAGAGTCCTAACCCTCCCTGTCCAGTGTCTGATCTCCCATGATGCTTCAGAAGAATGAGATTTAAAAAAAGCCTCTCAGAATGCATTGGGCGGGGGGATTATTTACAACTGTTACAATAAAGCTGGCATGCTTAAATTACCTAAAACATAGTGAGTAGCTAGCATAGATGAGATTAGAATTTGACTCCCTATCCTGAGCTCAGACCACTCTGCCAACCAGACAAATCCTTTATTTTTGAAATCAGACACTGCTTTCATATTTCAGACACATACTGTTTGATTGTTTGCTGGTGTTAGTGCCAGAATAGAATCCAGTTTATAAAGTAGCTGAAAGCCTTACTAGAGAAGAACTGTAGGTGTTTCCCACACAGCAGATTTCCCAGATTATGCCAGCTCAGAAGTGACAGATTGAGCTGGAGTCTCAAACTTTGATCCCCTGAATGGTAGTTGCGTTCTACTACTACTGCTATATTTAAATGTTGGTGTTCAAACTCACTATGTTTAAAGCTCTGATTTATGTTTGGTTGACTAGCATCATCAGTACTACTTGAAGCTCATTTTATATCAGTGGTTCTCAAACTTTTGTACTGGTGACCCCATTCACATAGCAAGCCTCTGAGTGCCACCCCCCCTTATAAATTAAAAACACTTTTTTATATATTTAACACCATTATAAATGCTGGAGGCAAAGTGGGTTTTGGGGTGGAGGCTGACAACTCGCAACCCCAGTTTGAGAACCCCTGTCTTATATGGACAGGAAACCAGAAGCTATTTAGCTAAGGAAGAGCAGGATTGAAGAAAGGAAATGAACCAAATGTTATCACTCTGAACAACACAATACATGAGATGTAATCACGGTGTAAATGACTGTTCTAGTGTCTGGTGTCTCCTCAAATGCAGGATTTTCTCTCACAGATTGGAGTTTCACTTTATTCTCATTAGATGTCCCAATTTCTGGTCAAGTGAAAGGAAAAATAAAACATGTTCTCTTTCCTATCAGTCAATCCTGGTTTCTTGCTCTGATTGTTGTGGATCTGTTTTTCCCCTTTCTCCCATTATAGTTAAATATTTTAAATAACAAAATGGTCTCAATACTAAAATTGTTCCTCTCCCCAGCCAATGAGTCTTTTTAGGTAGTCTCTCTTATTTAGTTGGCATTTCTTCCCCTTCAGTAGGTGATTGTTCCTTATTAAACATGATAGTTGCACTTTGATGGTATTCTCACTCCAGCAGCTTTCCTAGATGTCTTGCTTATATAGTTAGATTGGCTGTAGTTTGAAGGGGTTTTATTTGTTTAAAATGTTTTTTCAAAGATAAGACTAGAAATCCAGTAGTCTCACTGATTTACACCCATTTCATGTGGATTTACTCATAATTTGCATTACTCTTGTTTTCTTCTGTAAGTACTTTATGTTCACACAATTTACTAAAGTTTCAATTAACTTTTCAGAACTGTTATACCTTGTTATTAAAAAGTAGATTTTGTACGTATTTTTTTTTTACTTAAACTAAGTGACCTTCCTTTGCTCACAGAAAAGCAAAGAAGTAATACGCACTCTGAAAAGATGAAAAAGACTGAGCTGCTTTCAAGTGATAATCAAGTGAGCCCTGAAGACTAATGCAGAGAATTAATAAGAACGTGGTTTTGGCTCTTCTTACTTTGACAAGTTCAGTGTTTCTCCTGTTCCAGTTGTACTATTATAAGTACTACTTATCTCCAAAGGTAAAAAAAAATCACTTTAAAGACTTGAATTTAGCAAAAAAAAAAAAAAGAATTAAAATACTACTTATGCTCAAGTGCATTACAAATATTAACTAATTATTACTCAAAAATCCCTGTGGGATTGACAACTATTACCATAAAATTGACATGCAAAATTTAAGTACATTACCCAACAGGACACAGTGAGCAGGTAGCATAGAACAGATGAGATTAGAATGTTATTCTCAATCCTCAGCCACTCTGCCAGCTAGACAAAGACTTTACCTATGAAATCAGACACTAGACTAAATTTCCACGATTCCAGGTTTTGCTGCGCATTTGAACTCAGTCTGGTACATCAAAAGTGTTTTTTTTTTTAAACTTCCCAAGTGCATGCACCTTGACTTAACTCAGACTGATGTATGATTCTGTGTTGAAACTTGAGACAAATGGAGTTTCTGTAAGGCTGTTTAGGGAAGCAAAAGAGTAAAATGCAATTTGTTGTTTGCTGCATCTTCAACAGATGTGTTAAAATTAAAAGAAGCTACTGTTTCTGCAGAATTGGTCACCTTTAACTTGTCTCTGAGGTTCTGTTGTAAAGCTTTCTAGATACCAAATGTAAATTCCTGTAGTTACGATTCTGATTGAGAACCAAGAGGCACATGTGGCTAGATGTAATCTTTCCATAATGGGAAAATAAAGGCAGTAATTAGCTAAAATGCTGCTAGAAGTGAAATCTTCCCTCATGAGGATTACATCGTTTATCTCTAGATTTCAGTACACACAGTACAAGAACGGAAGACAACAGTATATCTTCACTTTCTCCTTCTTTAGAAGGAGAGTCTGTTGGTATCTAATTTCCTGGCTTAGCTCTTTTGGTGGGGGGAACCCTTATTCAGTCTGAAGTCGTCTTAGTGTTACATGACATTACAGTCTGGCTTCCTCATATGCTGTCCACAGCAAGATTGTGAATTAGAAATCATTGTCCACTAGGTAGCTAGGAATCTGAGGCTTTAGCACAAATATTTTCTTAGGACACAAATATTTTCCTTCTCAAATTTATCCATCAACGGTCATATCTTTGACAGGCTGCACCACTGAATCTCATGTATGACTTTTCCCCAGTGTTCCGAGGCTACGGGCATTATTTCATCTTCCTCTTTCAGAGGGGTTTGATTTAAATCACTGACTTTAATCGTGATTTATATCAACAGATAGGAAACCTTGATTTAAAAAATCAATTTTAAGTGTGTTTTGCATTTGTACATTTTAGTTATTTTCTGTAAAACTTGATTTTCATTGGTTAGTAACCATTCAAACATTGATTGCAACTAAATGTAGCCTTTTAACTAAATGTGGTGCTTCTTTTTGCTAACCAGGTGGGTACATTGTATTTATGCACATTTATTTAAGCAAGTATATTGCTTAACTTAAAAGAAGGTACTTAATTTTTATATTTTTTATGTTAGAAAATGGTGAATGATGCATTTCTTATTCGCTAGATAAATTTTTTACTTGCATTTTGCGTCAAGCCCTAGTTGGATGGAGATTCAAATTAAATTTAAAATGCAGAAAACTAGCATTTTAAATTAAATAAAACTACCTTAAATAGCCTGGATGCATAAGAAAATAATTATCAAAATATATTTTGCCTTTACAACTAACTAATTTATTAAACCAAGTATTATCTGTAGTTAGTGAATTGAACTTATTGTTTCTGGTTACCATGTCTTCATTTAGAAGTAGTAGATATCATCTTACATTGTTTTTAATCATAGATTGAAAAGCAAGAAAGCTTGTTTTCCTTTTCTAACTCCCAATTATTTTTTTAACTTTGAATGCACTGAACTTGCTGAACAAACTGAAATGAAGGAAGTAGTCTCGCTGCAACTGCAGAAGAGGCTACTGCTGTCAAAAGCTGGTTTAGCATTTCAACATACTTTGATTTCAAGTTCTTTGCCAGTGACTTCCACGAGTTCAGTAATTTGACTTTCTTTAATACTTTGGCAGCAAACATGTATTGCTTAATATTATTTTTTGTATTTAATTTAAATTATTTTAATATATTATAAGAAGTTTAGGCCTTAACAATGTTGTCAATTCAAAATGTAATTTTAGATAGGTTTATTTTTAAGTAAACCTATATTTAATTTACGTTTTGATTTTTTTTAATCTATTCTTACCCACCCTGTCCTTTTTTCTTTTACTAATTGGCCTATTGACTTGGAAACATAAGGCTAGATCCAGCAATCCTTGCATGGTCCTCCTAAATATATTAAGTGAATACTACTGGCCATGCTTTTTACTCCATGTAACATATATAGGTAACTTAAAACTGTAATCCTTGAAATGTAAAGTGTTATTGAAAAAAATATGTAAAATTTCCTTTTATAAATCTAAACAAAACCACCATTTGGGATATCTTAGCTTTCAAAATATCTTTTGTCCTTCTTCTTGCTAGAATGGAGCTGTTTTTTCAAAAGTTAAAGGAAGCCAGTCAGGACAAGATGGCATACAGTGGGTATGTACAATGTTACTTATTTATGCAGCATGCCCTGTAAGTATCAATGAACTCTTACAGAATTGCAAATTATGGGTCCACTTCTGCATCCAGTTTAGTCATTGAGAATTTTGTTGTTTTAAATGGAAGCAGCCTTGATCTTACTGCCCTGAACATGACCATTAAAGTAAAGGGGATTTCTGAGTGCTCAGCTATCTCAGGATCATGCCCTGTGTGCTGTACATATAGGCATCACTTCTGAAATGCACCTGTTTCTAGAGTGGAACTTAGCCTTGTAGTGGTGGCATCAGTATAACAAAATAGTTTAGATACAGGAAGTGAAGAATAACTTATCCTATTAAAACAGCAGGGACAAGTTAGATAGGCAGCTTGTAATTTAACCTGATTAGAATTGAGCCAAAACACTAACACAGAAACTGGAAATCTTTCATTTTCTTTTTTTTTAAAGTGAATTTAGTGTTTGTGAAAGGTGTCAGATTGATGGATTTGAACACTGAAGTCTTCTGCTTATCCATAGAATACACTTGGACATGCTAATTGGAGTGCAGTGCAAGCTTCTCCAAAGCTCCTGTGCCCCCATCTATAATATACTGGTTTCAAAACCTATTCAGTTGGAACGGTTTAAATTATTCATGTAGAAGCAGCAAAGAATCCTGTGGCACCTTATAGACTAACAGACGTTTTGCAGCATGAGCTTTCGTGGGTGAATACCCACTTCTTCGGATGCTACCCCTCTGATACTTAAATTATTCATTCAACTCTGTTTGACGCTTAATATAAATGGTGCTTCAGGGCACAGAGGGAAGTCATTTTCCATGTCTGTTCAATCCTTGGCCCTTTTGATGAGACAACCAGCTCTGGTCACAGTTAGAGCCAATTGTGACAGTTAATTTCATGATGTTAACTTCTCTCTGATCAGAATTGGACTGAGGCCACATACTCATTTACATGAGCCAGTGTTATACCAATATAATAAAAACCAGCAGGATCTTATTAAGAGGGATAAGGCAAAGATGCCACATTTATTGTAAATATAATAGTAAAGCAAAAGATAAAAGCAAACAACGTTGTTTTACTACTTATTTCTATCACTACTTATTCCTTACACACACACACACACACACATATATATATATATATATATATATATGTGTGTGTGTGTATATATATATATATATGTGTATATGTGTGTGTGTGTGTGTGTGTGTGTATATATTCATTCACACAATCATTCATTCAGGTTCTGTATAGGTGTTATAGTTACCAGCCTAGACGTTGCTCATGCCAAGTTACTGGCCAGGTATCTTGGTCATGAGGATGGAGCCGAGTCTGTGTCAGATGCACCTGATGCTCCTGGAGGCTGGCAGCAGAACCATAGACTCAAAGTCCTCAGTCTTCAGAGTCCAGTTTTATAGGAATTTATTCCTATGTCAGTCCATGAGAGTTGCTTCATTCTGCTGTTGCTAAATCAATCAGCAGGTGGCTGGCTCCATGTTATCAGATGTTTGTTTTTCCTTCCTTTGAGGTGTGGTGGGGTGGATTCCAGTTTGCCCTCCGGGGGGGGGGGGGGAGGGGGTGTCATCTGGTTGATCCCACTTGACACCTTCGGCCAACACTGAATTTTTCAGGCTGGTAACTCCCTACCCATTCATTCATTATTTAAACTAGGCACTCATTCACATATATTCTCTATCTTAATCAAATCTATTTCACTGTCTCTTTACCTTTTGGGGTGTTACCAATTTATGTGAGACTCCCTGTCTTAACAATTAAAAATAAAGTGAGATGAAAACTTACGGAGGGTGGGGGGTCTCTATTTATATACTATAACAGCTACTGTTTTGGCTTACTTAGATATAATTAATGTTTAACAAGTTTTATACAAAGTATTTCTTTGAGCAGGCTTCACACAGACACAGCTGGTGGCTTGCAGGTTAGAGGCTAAGTCTTGGGAATCACATTTCTAATATAAACCTTCAGTTATAAAGTATCAATTAACAATAAATCATTTCTAACAAAAGATTATTTTTCATATAAACCATGTCTAATATAAACCTTCTTTAATATCCCTACACCAGCCAACAATTATTTGTACAGTGTGCTCAGAGACATAACCTTTTTTTATTGATTATGGTGGTACCTAATGTGGAGAACAAGGCTGAAGAACTGAAAGTTCCTTACCACCGAATTCCACTCTCTACCATAAAGATTAATCAGATTCAATAGGTCATTGGGAGGCCTTGCTCTCCACTTCTCCAGAGGACTTTTTGAACCTTAAAAGAAAAGGTTCAGATTGGTCACTTGCTATTTAAGAGCAGAAAAAATGCAGATCTGAGTGGTGGCATTGTTAAAATGATGGATCATCATCATCATCATGTTCCTCTTACGCCTCTGGCGTTTAGGGCAGTGACGAAGCTCTTCCACTCCTATCTGTTTCTGGCAAGTCTTTCAATGGTTCCCCAGCTGTGGCCCAGGTTTTTCAGCTCAGCTTCCACAGCTCTTTGCCATGTTGTTTTTGGGCGGCCTCATTTTCGCTTGCCTTCAGGTGTTCATCTTATTGCTACTCTGGTGATGGAATCAGTTTCCATCCAAAGCATATGACCAATCTGTCTCCAAGGCCTCCTGGCAATGATGGTGCTCAGATCCTCTTGGCTGCACTGTGTCAATAGATCTTGGTTTGAAATTGTTCTGGGCCAAAAGATGCAGAGGATTTTTCTAAGGCAGGTTGTATGGAATGAAGACAGTTTGGACATATCATACTTTCTCATTCCCCAGCATTCTGCACTATAAAGTAGTGTTGAAAGTATGCAGCTCTGATAAATCTTGAGTTTGGTTTTGGTGTTGTATTTTGATGATTTCCAGACTGTATTTAAGCTCCTGAAGGTGTTCCTGGCTTTACTGATTTTGTTCTGGATGTCCTGGCTTGTTCCACCATCCTGGCTGATGGTGCTGCCCAAGTATGTGAATGTTTCTACATTGGTGAGAACATAATCCTCTATCCGTACTGTTGATGGGGAGGCAATATTAAAGTTCATGATATATGTCTTATTGTGGTTGATTTTCAGTCCAGTTTGCTGGCTGAATGCGTTGAGTCGAGTTGTTTTTTCTTGTATATGGTTTTGGGTGTGTGCTAGGAGAACATCATCATCTGAAAAAGTCCAGGTCTTCAAGGGATGAGAAGAGTGTCCATTTAATGCTCTTGGCATGTCTTGTGTTATACGCCGCATTACCCAGTCGATGGCAATGTTGAAGAGGATTGCAGACATGACACACCTGTGACGTACTCCTGTTTTGACTCCAAAACTGAGCTCACTGTGATCAACATTGCATGTAAAGTTGAAATAGAAGCTTTTGATTACGTTAATTATACGGAAAGGAATTCCATATGCCCGCAGAATGCACCACAGGCTGGTCCTGTGAATGCTATCAAAAGCCTTCTCAAAGTCTATGAAATTTATGTATGCCATTCTAAGCACCGTTCTGTTATGTTTCGTAGAGTGAAGATCTGGTCTGTGCATCCATACCCTTTCCAAAAACCAGCTTGCTCTTTTCTGAGAACACTATCAACTGCCTCTGATATACACTAGACTATGATCTTACACAATACTTTGCTTGGCACAGATAAAAGTGTGATACCATGCCATTTATTACAAGCACTAAGAGTTCCTTTCTTTGGTATCTTCACTCTAACCCCATTGGTCCACTCATCTGGCACTTTTTCCCTTTCCTAGACTGATGTAAATAGAGGGGCCAGGATAGATGCTGCTAATTTAGGATTTACCTTGAACAATTCTGCATTCAAGTTATCCTTGCCAGGAGCTTTCTCATTTTTTAAGGATTTGATGGCTTGAATGATCTCTTCCTTAGTTGGGATATCTGTTGATATCAAAGCAGCAGAGAGTCCTGTGACACATTATAGACTAACAGACGTATTGGAGCATGAGCTTTCATGGGTGAATACCCACTTCGTCGGATGCATGTAGTGGAAATATCCAGGGGCAGGTATATATATGCAAGCAAGAAGCAGGCTAGAGATAACGAGGTTAGTTCAATCAGGGAGGATGAGGCCCTCTTCTAGCAGTTGAGGTGTGAAAACCAAGGGAGGATTGATTGATTGATAGTTGATATCAAGATCATCATCTTCCTCCTAGATGTTTCCTTCCTCTTTAGGTGGCTCCCTGTTCAGCAATTATTTGAAATGCTCTGTCCAGCGCATTTATTGTTCTTTATCAATTGTTAGTAGGTGTCCTTGTTTGTTCCTGATGAGAGTGTTTGTTGGTGTCTGCCATTTACCACTGATAAGCCGCATCATTTTGTAGATGGTTCCTTGTTCACCACAAGCAGCTGCATCCTCTTGTGTTGCCAGATTATCACTATAATGTCGTTTGTCTGCTCTCACAAGGTGTTTGACCTCCCGGTGTGCCTTGCTATACTACTTGGGGTATTTGTCCTTTAGCTTCTGGGGTTTTGTGTCTAAAACTTTTTTCTTCAGGGCTTGTTTGGGGAAAGTTAAAGCAGGGGCAGCTGCGAGGACTGCCTTCTTACACAGAAATATGTGGTGATTCTATGAAGTGGCATTTCTCATAGCCAGCTACTGAGTGCTTTGTGACATGTACTGGACGTGATGTTCTTTCTGGCTCAACAGCCTGCAGGAATAGCTCCCTTGTAGCTTTTATGTTATTGGATTGTTAGTAACAAAGCAGAATACTTATCCTGCTGGTGGCTCATTGCAGTTGTTTCTCAGCTTTCATTCTGCAGGATAAATTATTCAACTTCTCTGAATACCTGAAACTTCTTGACTTCAGGACTATCCCCCGGTACCTCTTGTTTAAGTTTAAACTTGAAGAGCATTTCCTCTGTGAAAAGTGGCTGTAGAAATGACACCTTCCTTTTTCCACAGATTTACTCCCTGATATTCCTAGTAGTTGTATTGGCCCTGCAGAGCTCAGGGGGGGAATGGATTTCATCCCTCCTTGTGAAACTCCTATAGAACTGGTTCCTAAATTCAATTTGCTGAGCTATATTCTGTTGTCAGTTACACTTGTGCATCTCTGTTAAAGCCAGTTGTGTTCTAGAGGTAGCAGAACATGGCCCATGAACATATCTTATTGGACACAGTGTGTGACCCAGACAAAACCATAGCTTGGCATTTGAATGCCAGGTTCAGTTTGCAGGGCTGGTAGTTGGAGGGTGGGGAAAAGTCTCTTGACTGAACACATTTGATCTGGAATCATTGAGGTATGATGAACATGCAACCCTGCAATGCCATTTTTACATTCACTTTCAGAGTAGAACTGCACATTAAGGCATTTGTTCGTAATTGATTTAATCCATCCTGCAGTGTTAAATTAGATTAACTTTTAATTGTTGTCACAGTACGATAAATTGCTGTAAATGTTTGTTGGTATTTCTTCTTCCATGGAGATGTGAATGTATCTAATTGAAAGAATACCTGTGTATGAGTCAAGCTAACAAATCACCCTCCTAGAGACTGGATAATCTTGCTGAAGCATCTAGTCCAGGGGTCTCAAACACGCGGCCCGCGGGCCGCATGCGGCCCGCGGAGCTCTTCCCTGCGGCCCGCGGAGCTCCCCCACCAGGGCCGGCTCTAGAGTGAGCCCAGAGTCCGCGGCTGGGAATCGGAAGGCTCCGAGCTGCCCGCCGCGGCGGGGAGCCCAAGCCTTTTAACTCCCAGCCGCGGCTGGGAATCGGAAGGCTCCGAGCTGCCCGTGGCGGCGGGGAGCCCAGAGCCTTTTAACTCCCAGCCGCGGCTGGGAATCAGAAGGCTCCGATCTGCCGCGGCGGGGAGCCCAGAGCCTTTTAACTCCCAGCCGCGGCTGGGAATCAGAAGGCTCCGAGCTGCCCGCCGCGGCGGGGAGCCCAGAGCCCTTTAACTCCCAGCCCCGGCAGGCTCCGAGCTGCCCGCCGCGGCGGGGAGCCCAGAGCCTTTTAACTCCCAGCCGCGGCTGGGAATCAGAAGGCTCCGAGCTGCCCGCGGCGGCGGGGAGCCCAGAGCCTTTTAACTCCCAGCCGCGGCTGGGAATCAGAAGGCTCCGAGCTGCCCGCGGCGGCGGGGAGCCCAGAGCCTTTTAACTCCCAGCCGCGGCTGGGAATCAGAAGGCTCCGAGCTGCCCGCGGTGGCGGGGAGCCCAGAGCCTTTTAACTCCCAGCCGCGGCTGGGAATCAGAAGGCTCCGAGCTGCCCCCCGCGACGGGGAGCCCAGAGCCCTTTAACTCCCAGCCGCGGCTGGGAATCAGAAGGCTCCGAGCTGCCCGCAGCGGCTGGGAATCAGAGGGCTCCTGGCGCTTCCCGCCGCCAAGCCGCCAAACAGCTGTTGGTGGTGCTTAGCACTTTCCAGGAGGGAGGGGGGAGGAGCGGGGAGCCGCGCACTTAGGGGAGGAGGTGGAGAAGAGACAGGGCAGGGGCGGAGCCTCATGGAAGGGGTGGATTGGGGGTGGGGCCAGGGGCAGCAAGGGGGCGTGTCAGTGATGCGGCCCTCGGGCCAATGCACTCGTCCTCATGCGGCCCTCGGGGTCATTTGAGTTTGAGACCCCTGATCTAGTCCTTACAGTGCTTTTTTTATACTTACAAACATCAGAGTGGTCTAGACCAAACAAAGAGTGCATTACATACAAGCTTGCCTGAACAGTGCACCTTTTGTACATACCAGAAACCAGAACATTACAAAGAGCATACTTGATACAGGATCGATGGCATGAATTGTGCAGTTCTGCTTAACGGAGTGACCAAATGTCCCAGTTTGCTCAGGATACTCTTGAAATCCACCTGCTAATTCTTCTCCCTTGCCCCTCAAAAATAAATATGCAAAAATTCCTGATTAGATTTTACCAGTTCCACAGCATAAGGCACTGTGAAATAGTGCTACCATGAGCATGTTTTATGATCAGAGATCGTTTCCTTCACTCTCCTTGTCAGTTTCACCATTTGTAAAATAGGTTAAGAATATTTATCTGTTTCTGTCATATTGATGAGAATTAATTAGTTAATACATGTATAGTGCTTTGAAGACCTAAAGTGGTGAATACATGCTAATTATTATTATGGCATATAGTATCTACTATGTGTAATAATAAACTCCTCTTCCTCCCAAATTTGAGTGACCATTTTGTAAGATGACTAGCTCACATGACTATATAAACCTGTTGACTGGGATTTTTTTTTAAGTAGTCTTGTAAAGAATTTTAATTCTAATTTGTATGAATATCACAATTTGTGCTTTCAGGAAAATTATATATTTTTGTTAACTTATTTCGTAAGTGAAAAAAGCCAGTAAATTTCACTAAACCCACAATTTACTCTTAATTTTGCTGCTGTTGTCTAACGATCATTGTCTCAAAAGCTAGTGTGGCCCTACGTTTTCCAGTAGAGGGCTCTGCTGTACAGCAAGAAGTGCACTGGCCAGAAATATGGAACACAAAATGTGAGCTTAGAGTTCTTGAAAATATATGGATATGAGAGCTCCTATATGTCCACCTTAGGACTACATAACACACATAAAGTATAGCCAATAAGTGAAGGATTTTGTTCTTAAATTTGTGTCACGGGGGAACCCTGTTCTTTTATGAACACACTTCACTCTGTAATATCCTTTGGAGCTATCAGGTTTGGTGCTTATTCCACTTTCTGTTCCCATTGGAGAAGTCTTATTGGGAGAGGTCAATTCCTAATGGAGTCATAATTTTAAAAGGTTAACTTTTACACACTTATAGGGTGATCTGATTCTTATTTTTTGCTCTTCCAAACAGCACGTGATTAAGAAATTCCTTGGTTTAGTGTCCAGTCACAATGCACCAGTGTATCTCATTGATCCTTTGGTTCTGGGATTAATTCAGAAAGACTATGAACAGCTCAGCAGCTCTTCTGATGGCATGAGCCCAGAATGCAAGTATTTCTGTGCTGCACGGGACTTCACCACATTTGCATTACTGGACAAAACATGGAAACATGAAGTAAGATTTTCTCCTTTTTCATTTTTGTCTGCTGTGATGCACCCAGCCATTATAGGATTAATGGTTGAACAGAAAATATTTAAAGACTTCCAGGTTTAAAGTTCATGATGTGGAACTGGTCTAAAAGTGGTGGTGTACTTAAATTTTTTTTAGAAACCTTTAGGTAAAGGGAAGTCATGCAACAGTCTGTTCAAGATGCATGGCACATGGCAGGGAAGTCCCAAAGAGAGACTAGCTTCTGCCAACGCTCTTGAGAAGCTCAGATAAAATGTTTCAAAGGCTGTCTCAGTGAACTGAGAATTCATCAGGTAGCCCAAAGATAGTTGGGCCACTGTCCACAACATACATAGACTGAGGTGAGAGGGGACCAACTTTCAGAAGAAAGAGAGGGAGAGATCTGTTAGAAAGGGAGAAGAAAAAGAAATAGAAATTTATCATACGTATAGCCATAGTAAATTTTGAGTAGTATCCATTGCAGAGGTAGCAGAGCTGTTAATGTGCATTTATATGATTGTTTCATAATGTACAGCAACCATATACTGATGTATGTTTGTTACCTTGTCATTTATTTTTTATATTATAAGATTTTAATTAAACTCTTTCTGACAGAAAAAGCTGGGGCTTTATGATAAAAAGAAAAGCTAGGTGTACAAAATTACTGTATTCTGGAAATGTGTATTATTTGATTAACTTGCACAAGATATATGGAGATGACTTCAATAAAAATCTAAATGATTTTATTTAAGAAAGGGGAAAAAAATGTGAGACAGGCAGACGTAAAACTCTCTTACTCAAACACAGTGAAAAATGGTGGCATTTTGGGCCTGAGTAAAGAAGGCTGGCTGCATTTCTTTCTTTCTTTCTCTTTGTCAATACTAATTTTAGCTTACAGAAACTGAGCATAGGGCCATGAGTCAGAACACTATTCTAGCTTTCCCTCTTTGTGCCTCAGTGATGCCATCTGTAAAAGGGGAGCTTACAATTTTGGATTTGCTGTTGAAAAGAGCTGTTTAAGTCTTGAGTGATCTTCTTCTTCTCTTTAGTCATCATCTTATTCCCCTCCCTTGAGGAATATGTTAAAGCTGATTGGCTTCATGTAACTTGTGAAATTTAGGCTAACATTTATGCAAAAAGAAGGATTTGCAACAGTCAAGTCATGATATAATCAAGGCATAAATAAGGACGTCAGAAGAGTCAGGTTCAATGTAAGAATGAATTCTGGGAGTGATCCAAAGCTAAAGACGTGGTGCTGTGGGGTGGGAGGAAACAAGTAAATTCAAAGTCAAGGACTCTCTCAAGGTTTCAGCATCGGTATTTGATAGTGGATTTGATAGTGGATGCAAAGATGTGAAGTGTGTGTGTGTGTGTTTAATGGCTAAAGAAGTAGGATTCAAACAAGAAGAGAAGAATACCAGGGAGCTGAGTGCTTGCATAAGGCATCAGGAAGGGTACAGTGTTTCATAGCAGAATCTATAAAGTAGCACAGAGGTTGGCCGCTTCAGTGTAAACATTTATAATCATTCCAGTGAAAAATCTGTGCGTATATATTTACACAGTGGCAGTTTTGTTAGAACATTATGTGAGAGTTGGATTTAAGTAAGGGCTTGTCTACATGAATACACCTCTACCCCGATATAACGCGTCCCGATATAACACGAATTCGAATATAACGCAGTAAAGCAGCACTCCGGGGGGGCGGGGCGGGGCGGGGCTGCGCACTCCAGCAGATCAAAGCAAGTTCGATATAACGCAGTTTCACCTATAACACGGTAAGATTTTTTGGCTCCCGAGGACAGCGTTATATCGGAGTAGAGGTATATTTAGTTTGCAGCAAGTTGGGCTGTGAATCTACCCTGCGCTAGCCTGCTATGTGCTGTCAATGTGCACTAGGCTGACAGTCACTAACAGTTCATTAATGTGATTTGATCTCGTCCTTTTTGAAATGGGACTAATCAAAATGCATTAATGAACTGCTAATGCATGTCAGCAGTATCCACGCTGAGGGTGTGTGGCAGGCTGGTGCAGGGTAGATTCACACTCCAGCTTGCTGCAAACCAAGGGCTTGTTTACACGTAGAATGTTTTAGTGAAGAAGCTAGTATGCTGATGGGAGAGCTTCTCCATTTGACGTAGTTAATCCATCTCTGCAAAAGTTGGTAAGTATGTCAACAAGAGGAGTCCTCCTGTCAAAAAAGCGGTTGCAGTTTTAGGATGCATCAGGCGAGGTATTGCCAGTAAAGATAAGAAGGTGTTAGTACCGTTATACAAGGCGCTGGTGAGACCTCATCTGGAATACTGTGTGCAGTTGTGGTCTCTCATGTTTAAGAAGGATGAATTCAAACTGGAACAGGTACAGAGAAGGGCTACTAGGATGATCTGAGGAATGGAAAACCTGTCTTATGAAAGGAGACTCAAAGAGCTTGGCTTGTTTAGCCTAACCAAAAGAAGACTGAGGTGGGATATGATTGCTCTTTATAAATATATCAGAGGGATAAATATCAGGGAGGGAGAGAAATTATTTAAGGTTAGTACCAATGTGGACACAAGAACAAATGGATATAAACTGGACACTAGGAAGTTTAGACTTGAAATTAGACAAAGGTTTCTAACCATTAGAGGAGTGAAGTTCTGGAACAGCCTTCCAAGGGGAGTAGTGGGGGCAAAAGACATATCTGGCTTCAAGACTAAGCTTGATAAGTTTATGATGGGATAGCCTAATTTTGGCAATTGATCTTTGATTATTAGCAGATAAATATGCCCAGTGGTCTGTGATGGGATGTTAGATGGGATGGGATCTGAGTTACTGCAGAGAATTCTTTCCTGGGTGCTAGCTGGTGAGTCTTGCCCACATGCTCAGGGTTTAACTGATCGCCATATTTGGGGTCGGGAAGGAATTTTCCTCCAGGGCAGATTGGCAGAGGCGGGTCACTTGCTGGAGGATTCTCTGCACCTTGAGGTCTTTAAACCATGATTTGAGGACTTCAGTAACTCAAACATAGGTTAGGGATTTGTTACAGGAGTGGGTGGGTGAGATTCTGTGGCCTGCATTGTGCAGGAGGTCGAACTAGATGATCATAATGATCCCTTCTGACCAAAGTTTATGAGTCTATGAACTTAGCACTGTCTACGCTGGGGGTTAGGTATAACTGCTTCGCTCAGGGGTCTGGATTTTTCACCCCTCTGAGTGATGTCGTTATACCAATGTGCGTAGCGTAGACCTGGCCTTAAATGTTCATGTAGGCAAGCCCTAAGTAATGGAAGAGGTGTCATATCCCAGTGTGTATTGTATGATTACGGGGCTTTCACCAAAAGAGGGAAATCATTAGTGGTTTCATTGTGCATTACAAAACTTGGAGAAATGGGGACATTTAAGCTTTTTTTTTTTTAATCTATTTATTTTGGTATTGCTGTGAATTAAGGTAAGTGAAGTGAAAACAAGTAGAAAACGAACATGTGCATAGACGGTTACCATCCTTTTAAGGTTTAGGAGAAATTCTGGAATAGGTAGGGCCTGATTCTGATCTAATTTGTATGTTGTAAATCAGGAATAACGTATGTGAATGAAGAATTGGCCCTTAGTGTTGAAGTCTTGTTTTTGTCCTTTTGTCCTAAGTGTTGTTTCTCTGATGTTTAGGTGAGCTTGTTTAGGGCTGCTGAAAAAATGGGGTTCCAGTGGCTAAAGATACAGAACAAAGACCCCCGTTTGGAAGGGATGGATGACCTCTCTGGGATTGAAATTCCCCTCCACTATATCTTCAAACTGGCAGCTCATGCCATCCACCTGGTGGTCTTTTATGAGAGGAATGGTAACTATGTCTGGCATGGCCCATTGCGGCTGAAGCAAAACATAGACAGAAAGTTTGTGCCTTTCCGAAAGCTACACTTTGGTCGCTTCGCTGGAGCTTACAACAAGTAAGTTAAAAATGGAGGAAGACAAGGAGGATATAAGGCTATTATAGCACAATAAATACTACCACTTTGTCTTAAGATCAGTAATTCATGGTTCATAAAGGGCAAGTTATGAAATTCATCTGTTCACTAAAATGCAGGTGAATCAAAAGTTTAAGGTGACAGATCCAATTATATTAATAGTAAAACAAGTATTTTCCCCAATTTACAGATGGAGAAATTGAGACACAGAGAGGTTAAGTGGCTTAACCTGAGCGTGAGAGATCCAGTAATGGGCCAACCCAGCATTGATTTGTGGTAGGATATTTTGATTTCCAAAGAGGTATAGTAGCACATCTTGCCAGCAGATAATTGAATGACTCTGCTTGTCAGCTTATGTCTGAAATATTTTGAAGTAAATATATGTCAGGAAAGATAGAGATTGTCATATTAGCAATATCTGATATTAAAGAAGTGTAACCTCTTTCTGTACCTTTTGTATTATGCTACAGAGCCAAAATGTGGTCAGAAAACTTCATATGGGACATTCTCAGCATTGAGAAAAGGGGAGGCTACATTTGCAAAAAAGATCATTGTAACAGCACCTAGTGACTAATGTGGAAGGATATTGAAGAGAGACCTCTTTTATGCCAGCATAGCTGGGTCAGAAATGCATTTGAACCATTGCGTCAAACCCCTCCCCCATATTGGTGTATGCAAATAAGGGAACCCATATTTATGCACAAGTGTGTGGGTTTTCTGGTGCTGTAGATTTAGGTCCACTTATTTAGTTGCTTATATATGGACTATTGAAAACCAGTGGTTTTTCAGCCCTGGTTACCTGAGAAATGGCCAACTGGAATTTTAACCTCCCCCAAAAAATAAAATTTTGAATGACCACAAGCAATTTCAGCCAGAATGGGAGTAGTAACATATCTGATTCTGCACCATTGAAAGCAATGGAAGGGTTGCTATTTACTTAAATGGAATTGCGATCAAGTCTATAGTGCTTTTATATTCAATGCACTTCACAAATGTTAATCCTCACAACACCCCATCAGGTACTTGTATTTTTGCTGTACAAATAGGGAAGCTGAAGCAGCAACGTTAAGTGAATTACCTTGTCAGATGTGCAAAGTCTGTGTCAGATCTGGGATGAATTATTTACCCCCAGTCTTGTGCTTAAACTGTGCTTCTCTTCCATTTTTAAAGTTACTATAAGTGACTGAAATAGGAACTTGGCATGAAAGTGCCTCTACTAAAATTGGTCAAAAACAGGTAGCCTGGCTCTGAACTTCCCCAGAATTCCAGGGTGATCAGATCTGGAGTTTGAGGTGGGTTTTGAAAGAGAATTGACTTTACATTTTCTGTACTGTGACTTTATTTTTTTCATTATAGGGTCCTGATTCTTTTATTCACTTTAGTAAATGTGGTAAAATAGTAGTGTCAGAAATAATTATAGTAAGGTTAAAATAAGGGAAGGTTAAAAAAGGGAATCCACAGAGAGAAACATCATTGGGACCGCCCTTTGGGAAACTGATAAAGAGCTCAGTAATGGTTGACTGGAACTCTTGTAACTTGACTCTTTGCGTCTCAATTTCTCTTTCTATCTTTCCTTCTATTTTTGCCTTCCCTGAGCAGCATGTTCTTTGGTGTTGTAAGCCCAGCCTTCTAAGCCACAACTAGACTGCCTTCATTTATGCAGTGTTTCAGTAGCATATGAAAAATGGCAAATCTACACACTTGCTGCAGTCTTGGCGAAGCAAGATGCATACAGCCTGACTGTGAGAATAATATTCCTGCAGTCTACTTGAAATTGTCACAACAACCAGAACAGAAACAAACACTTGTAGTTAAGGAAAACACCTTGATTTATTTTTGCTAAGAATTACTGAGTTACTAAACGTCCCTTCTATACCGTGGACTCTTGTATTTATTATATGCATAAACGTTTAAAATCCAGGGCATTAACTATTGAATGTCATTCAACATTTCAGTTGTCATGAAGGCCTAAACTATTGTTAAATTATTAATATGGGCCCAGACTTTCAAAATAGGGACTAATATTAGACTCCTAAACCTATATTTAAGCACTGAATAAATGGCCTATTTTTTCAAATGCTCTGAAAAACAGCAGCTCCCAGTGAACTTGGTGTGAGCTGCTGGTCTATTTGGCACATTTGAAAAATAAGATGATTTATTCAGTTGTCTAAATATGGATTTAGGAGTCTAATATTAGCCCCTATTTTGAAAATCTTTGCCTAGGAGAGTAGTTTGTAGATTTTATTACACCCAAGAAGTTCTAGTTTTGTGTAATCGGTTGTAATACATTTGGATATAGGTAGCAAGTGCTCAATATGTTTTAGATCTTTATAACCTGGGCCAGAGATAGGAGGTGGCGTTTGATTAGTCACAGATGATGCATTCTTGGCCAGGATAATATAATATATCTTTTTCTCACTGCAGGCCAGAAGTACTACAACTTTCCATTGATGACTTAAAAGTTCAGATTCCAAAAAATCTGTCCCAATTTCTAGAGGAGATGTCACACTCTAGGTTTCTTGAATGTAGGTACAGAGAAGCTCGGGCATTCTTTCAGGTGAGTGGTAATCAGGTAGTATTTCCATTGAAATGTAAAGTAGATTTCCACTCCTAGGCCTCCATCCTGCAAACATTGAGGTATGTGTTTGACTTGACTACTCATAGGCTTAACATTAAACTCTTGCATAAGTGCAGCATTGGGGCCTTCGTTCTCAGAAAGTAAATAAACTATTTTTTTTTTACAATTGAGAGTATAACTAGAACTTCTTTCTCTGAATAACTAAAGATGTTTCATTTGTTTGGTTCTATTCTGGCTGCATTTGTCTCTGCATTTGAAATCATATGGAGAATAGATAAATGGTTATATATAGATATACACACACTTTAAGACCCCTCTACTCTGTCAGAGTTGTATAAAGCAGCCTTAGAGTAAACGAGAGTCCCAATTTTCTGGTAATTTTTTAATTTTGGTCACAGTAGGATTGACCATGCATTACAGCACATTTGTAGAGTTATGCTTAAATTTGAGAGTACATTCATTCAAAATCCCTTTTTTCAGGGGCTTGTAACTTTTGAAGTGATTGATTGGGTTGAATCTTTTTAGAGCTTGTTCAGAGTCAAGAAAAACTTTTTTTTTGATTTGGAAAGTTGATACCAGAGTTATCCCAGTATGGGATGGAGACCATTTGTTGTTAAGATGTTTTTTTGTGCTCTGATAACTTGAAAATGCACTGCTACTCTTAAATGACTGTGCCTCAACTGAAATTAGTGTAAACTTGTAACTTCACTACACAATTTTAACACTTGGTGGCACCAGACAAGTTGTAAAAAATGTGCTAAAAATAACCACAGTGAGCCCAATTCTGTCCCCAGTTGGTATCCATAAGAGTTTTGTAATTGACTTTAGGGAGAGCAGGATCAGGCTCAGTATGCATTATTGTTGAAAAGTTGTAAGCATTGTAAGCATTGCAGAGGTTTAATTTACATATTTTGTTTCTTTAATACATACATTCATCTTTTTGGTTTTGGTGTGGATCATTCCGGTAGTACGTTAATACTGACTTTTACAGTTTATGAGTTTGGAAAAAGTAACACAGAGGATGGTTTATTACAGGAGTTCTCAACCTTTTTCTCTCTGAGGCCCCCCTCAACATGCTACAAAAACTGCAGGGCCCCGTGGGAGTGGAGGGGCTTCGGGGCAGGGGCTTTGGGTATAGGCGTAGTTTGACTTCTATTTGCGGGGGGGAGAGGTGGGGCTTGAACAACCCCTGCATGGTAGGGTCCAGGGACTCACCTCAGCAGGCCACCCTCCTGTCTGGGTTGGGGGGGAGGGGGAGCGCGTGGCGTGCAAGCAAAAATTATAACCCAAAGGTGGGGAGCTTAGCTCAGAAAGTTTGAAAACAGCTTAGGGTGCAGGGAGGGTGTAGTTAGGGGCTGTTGTGCAGGGAAGGGATAGCTCAGCTTGCAGGGAGGGGATAGCTGGGGCTGTGTGCACACAGGGTGGCTATGGGTACAGGGATGGGGTGGCTAGGGGCTGTGTGCAGGCAGGGGGGTAACTCATGGTGCAGGGAGAGGAGTACTAGGGGCTGTGTGCTGTGAGGACTCCCCTGCGGTCCCTGTTCCACAAGGAGTCTGCCAGCCACAGAGCTGGATCTCCCCACCTGGGGGGACTCTTACCGACTGCCTCTGCCGGAGCAAATGGGGCTAGTAGCTGAGGAGCATCTTCAACCTAGGGCGCCAGCAGGAGAGGAAGGAACACTGCTGCTGCCTACTCCATGGCGCCAGCCAGAGCAGCAGCTGCCCCGCACTGCCCGGCTCCAGCTTCTGCCTCTGACCTGGCCAAGGGACAGGGAGAGGAGATTGAGGGGGGGGGACTGCCCCTGGGACTGCCGTAATCTAGTGCTGCAGTTTGGGGGGGTGGGAATGCCCTCCATGTCCCCAACTCTGCTCATAGGCTCAGGCTTCTGCCTCACAGGGAGCATCAGGGCTTGGAGCTCCAGGCTTCAGTCCCCTGGGGGGTGCCGGGGATCAGGCCTTCAGCCCTGTGGAGTGGGGGGGGGAGGGGGGGCGAAGGGAGGGAGGGAGGGTCAGGGATTGGGGCTTCAGCCCTATTCTGCTCGTCTTCAGCCCCGCAGGGTGCGCCGGGAATCAGGGCTTCAACCAACCCCTTTGAAAGGGCTCACAGACCCCCGGGGTTGGTTTATTGGATAGGCATTTAAATTTTACTTTTCTCATTTCACCGTTTGTATTGCCAAACAGCCACAAGATGGCGGTGTGGACAGTGGCCAGAGACTAATTACGGTCTTGAAAAAAATTGCCCTTTTTTTTTTTTTAACTAAGAACTTGAAAACGTTAAGGTGCATTTATGTCTGAAAGTAGTTTAATGTTCCTTAACCCTTTAGCTGTATCCTGATGATGCCTCTCTTGATGCAGTGGAGTTTAGGAAAAAAGCAAAAGCATTGCTGCATCTGGCTGCCCTGACATTAAATAACTTAGGAGTGAGGTTCTGGCTGAGCAGTGGAACATGCCTTGGTAAAGTATTTGAGCTTATATTGTATTGCTTTTCAAACCCATTGAAGCGCCTTTTGAAATCTGAAACATTTAATCCTGTTTAGTTCCAGTGCTGGTGGCTGAGATTGACAGCTGAATGCATCAGGTTAGTAGGGGGTATGTGATAGGTGTGTGAAGCAGTGCGTTAGCACAGTTAAAATAACGTCACTACTAAGTCAAAATGAGGAATCCAGAAATTACAATAAAATAAACAGTATTTGTTTTATTTCCAAGATCCCTTTCAGAAGCCACTTAGAGCCCAGCCATTTGAGATGCTGGACACGCTTCATATGAAATGTTGAGTGTTTTCATTTAAGTCAGTAGAACTTCAGTACATTGATCACCTCTCAGGAAACTCTCAGCAGCTTGCAGGGCCAGGTCACTTGAAAGAAAATGCAGAAGAATCTTGCTTCTCAGTTATCGTTTATTTTAGATGCAGATTTTTCTCCATCCCACACAAACTTGGTGTTCAGTGTGATAAATTATTTATAAGACTTCAGTATAGGGGGGACCATATGGTAACCTATTGACTGTACCAAGGTTGAAAGCAATATCCCAAATTCATTATGGGTGAAAGAGAATGTTAAATTCCAAAGTAGATTATAGCCATAGATTTAATAATTCTTGTTAGTATTTCATGAAATGTTAGGGTTTATTTTTTCCTTAAAATGGAGTATTATTTTTGTGATTTGCAGTTACGTACCATGTGGATTAAACAAAAGGGGGTGGAGGGAAGCATATCTGGTTTCTAGTCTCACCATTTCCCAGCAGCAGCATGTACGCAGTTTACATCCTAGAAATAACTAGTATTTGAAGTGAAGTAATCCATTTTTAAAAATAGAATTGTGACTCCATAAATATTAGATTAAACTTGGCATAAAGGGCTCAGATCAGGAATAGTTTTCTTTAAAAAATGTAAGTTAGAAAACATACTTTTAGAAGAGATTGAGGGACTGTTATTTAAGTGGTGATAGGTTCCTTCACAATCCTCACTTTTCCAGAGGAGACAGCTGGTCACAAGTGGAGTAGCTCCCTCTGCTGCTCCTCTTCCAATCCAGATGTCTCTGTAGGGGGCAGCTGAGTGGCTCCCCCCAAAGATATCTCAGCTAGTGGCACATGAAACTTCATTCTTACTTTGTTTCAGCTCTAGCTGTGTATTCACCATGTCTCTGAGTTCATGTTTTCTCCATTTTTTAGGCTGGTATAGACAGTGTAATATTATTCCCTATAGCAAAGACATGGATTTGGGGGTCTTCATACAAGACTATAAATCTGATATTATTCCAGCATTTCAGAAGGCAGGACTACCACTGAAGCACAAGTTTGGCAAGGTTAGTGAGTAACAAATCTGAACTGTGAACTTTACCTTCATTATAACATTTTTCTCAAGGTTCTGGTTGGCTGAAGGTGTTTAAAAACAGTTTTCATAAGAGAGGATCTTGTGGGCCTTGATCGTGCAAATGTTTGTGCACATTTAATTTACCCATGTGTAAACTCATTGATTTCATACACTTTCTTGGTTGGGGGAAATGTGTGTTTTGTACAACACCTTTCATAATGGCATCCTGATCCTGCCTCTGAATTCTACTCTGTATGTACTATTAAATTAAAGAGGTTTCTAGCTGTGTGTTAGTGTCACTAGAGAACCTTAAATATGAAGGTGGATTGATTTGGCCTACTTATAGGGATATCATTCTGCATAGACTTGTGCTTACAGCCAGCTGGAAGGGCTGCAAGAGAAGTGCCTCAGGGTGCCCATCAGTGACCCCCAGATGGTTCAAGAAATATCATTGTTAGACTCCAAAGAGTTAATGGCTACAGTGCAGGATCACAAGGGTGGAGTGAAGAGACAAAGTCACAGGTCTAGGACAGAGATGCGGAAGATCGTATTTTATCAGGAGCTATAGACAGCCCCTATGTCAGTGTGTGATCTCACAAACAGTCTTAGTTTAGTTTGGATTCAGGAGATTCATCATTAACTGGTGCTAATGGACATATGAAACGAAAAAGAAGGAATGTTAATAAGTAATTAATTGAGGTTATTCTGCTCTTTTATTGAGGTTATTCTGCTCTTTTATGTGACTCTCAAATTGGAGTCTGTTTTTTGCATTTTGTGTTCTAATAAAATACTCCTGCTCTGAGATCTGCTTAAAAAATGTGGTTACACTTGCATTGTTGCCAATATGTATACAGACTAGAGCTATGGAAACTGGTCTTCTATGATCTTAGAGAGCAGTTGTTTTCTTGGAGAGGGCTTGTTAAAGGGTTTCCTTGGTGACCAGATTCTTTTTTCTCTTTTTACCCTTCAAGTGTCCCCCACTGAGGGGGACACCCAAGATTGTAACAAGGCAATTACTCCCCTGTAACATGTCAGCACAAATAAATCACAACCGCTTGTTTTTTTCCTGATTGTTATATGAGGATATGAAGTGTATTTGTCTGTCTCACAGGTAGAAGACAGCTTGGAACTCTCCTTTCAGGGAGAAGATGATGTGAAACTTGATATTTTTTTCTTCTATGAAGACGATGACCATATATGGAATGGAGGAACTCAAGCCAAATCGGGCAAGAAATTTAAGTATGAATTCATTTCAAATCTATAGAAGGGAAAACTAGTTGAACAAATTGTTACAGCATCAAATGCTATTATTAAATACTATGTGTTACTGTAATGGCAATGTTTTAGAAATAGTAATTGCAACAGTTGGCATTTAGCTTTATCCTCCAAGCAAGAAGGTGCTTCAGGAAGAGAAGAATTTGTAGAGATTTTGCACAGCGAGGGCTGGAGAAATGGGAAGAGAAACAGTGACATTTAAGTGTCTCATCAAATTGGTGTTGTATTCAGCATTGTTGGCCTGCTCTTTGCAAATCTTCAGTAACCTTGGAATCCAATTGTTAAACAGATGTCATCTGGACTAAGACAAGCACTAGTTTAATAAAAAGGGGAATCGAGCTACAATTTTTTTTCTTTCAGGTGCTTGTTTTTATGTATTTTGTAGCACTGAGGGTTCAGTCATCTATTTGTGTGATTAGAGATTATGGCACGGGGGCTCACCAGTCCTTGCAAAATAACGCAACTCACTGAGATTCTGCAGTAATGGTCCACAGCAATACATTTCACAATAGCATTTCTGCAGTGATATGGACCATTACTCTTAAATGCCTTTGGTATTTTTTAAAGTATGTTCCTGTTATTAAAGTGGTTTAGGAAACATGGAACCCCATTTACAGTATCTTCCTCTTTTCTGTATCAAATATGCAGTTAAATGTAGATTTAAGCATGCAGGTTAAGTTCATGGAGGATAGGTCCATCAATAGCAGTTAGTGAGGAGAGTCAGGGAGGCAACCCAATGCTCTGAGTATCCCTAAACCTCTGACTGCCAGAAGCTGGGACTGAATGACAGGGGATGGATGACTCGATAATTGCCTTGTTCTATTCATTCCCTTTGAAGCATAAGGTGGTGTGGCCACTGTTGGGAACAGGATACTGGGCTAGATGGACCACTGGGCCTGACCCAGTATGGTCATTTTTATATTCTTAGGTAAACAGTTAGCCGAGCAAACTCAGCCTGGGTTCTGAGAGTTAGACGGGGTTCTTTCTTTCCATCTGATACCTCATCTCCAGTGATAAAGGTTGTGTGGGCCAAAGGTTGTGCCATACTTATGTTGTGACATCCAGTTCCTTGCCAAAAGAGCTGATATTCTCTTCCAAAATTATGTGTGCACCAGTCATTATGGGCATGAAAGCAGCGTTTTTTCTCCCTGCACAAAGCAGAATGCCTCCCATGTGTGAGAATGGATGTTGGCTTTGAATTCATGCTCCAGTGTTGTGCCCAAGATACTGCACTCTTGGATGTGGTACTGATGTTCCAGCTTTCACAGATTAAGACAAAAATATGATTGTTCTAATCCTTTTCTTTTTAAGTGGTATTGGAGGGAGGCTGGTGTGGAAGTTTGGTCTGTGATAGTCGGGTGTGGTTAGAAAGTAGTCAATATAATGGAAACTTGAAATCCTAAAGAGGTGCTTTCTAGGTATAGTAAACTATATCTAATATATATCAAAAAGGAGCATGGAAATTAGTCCTCTTGAGGTAAGTCTACAATAAGAAATTAGGTCGATTTAATAGAAGTCGATTTTTTAGAAATCAATTTGATACAGTCGATTGTGTGTGTCCCCACTAAGCGCATTAAGTCGGCGGTGTGCATCCACAGTACCGAGGCGAGCGTCGACTTCTGGAGCGTTGCACTGTGGTAGCTATCCCACAGTTGCCGCAGTCTCCACCACCCATTGGAATTCTGGGTTGAGCTCCCAATGCCTGATGGGGCAAAAACATTGTCGCGGGTGGTTCTGGGTACATGTCGTCAGGCCCCCCCTCCCTCCGTTAGAACAACAGAAAAAAATAGTTTCTCGCCTTTTTTCCTGGGTTTCCCATGCAGACGGCATACCACGGCAAGCATGGAGCTCGCTCAGCTCACTGTCACCATGTGTCTCCTGGGTGCTGCTGGCAGACGCGGTTAGGGTGACCAGACAGCCCGATAAAATCAGAGCTGTCTCGATATTTAGGCAATTTGTCCCAATATTTCGCACTCCATTTTGTTTTTTTTCCCTCCGCCAGCAGCCCCCTCAATGTGTCCCAATATTTTCTTCCTCTCATCTGGTCACCCTAGATGCGGTACTGCAGTGCTACACAGCAGCATCCCCTTGCCTTGCCTTGCCTTGCCTTGTGGATGGCAGATGGTGCAATACGACTGCTAACCGTCGTCGTTGTCCCGTGGGTGCTCCTGGCCAACCAGGCAGACATGGGTGCTTCTGGCCAGCCTCGGTCAGGGGCAGCTCCAGGCACCAGCACGCCAAGCTTGTGCCTGGGGCGGCAAGCCACGGGGGGTGCTCTGCTGGTCGCCGCGAGGGCGGCAGGCAGGTTGCCTTCGGCGGCTTGCCTGTGGAGGGTCCGCTGGTCCCGCGGCTTCAGCGGACCTCCCGCAGGCATGCCGTGGGACCGGGGACCTCCGGTAGGCAAGCCGCCGAAGGCAGCCTGCCTGCCCTGCTTGGGGCAGCAAAATACCTAGAGCCGCCCCTGGCCTCAGTGAGGTTGGTCGGGGGAGCCTGGACAAAAATGGGAATGACTCCAGGTCATTCTCTTCTTTAAGTTTCATCTAATGGAGATTCAGTCCTGCCTGGAATATCATGCCAGCTGGAGGCTTCTGCCTCAGGCTGCTCTCCCAGTCGGCAGCACCGCGCAGTCGCACCTACCCCGGCCTACCCCTTGCTCCCGTGGCTCATGAAGCCTGGACTGTAGTAAGGAGCTGTTCAGCTATAGGCTGAGCAAGTGCAGAATGGTGGTAGAATGTGCATTTGAACGTTTAAAAGCGCGCTGGTGCAGTAGACCTCAGCTAAACCAATATTCCCATTGTTATTACTGCTTGTTGTGTGCTCCACAATCTCTGTGAGAGTAAGGGAGAGACATTTATAGCAGGGTGGGAGGTTGAGGCAAATCACCTGGCTGCTGATTACGCACAGCCAGACACCAGGGCGGTTAGAAGAGCACAGCAGGGCACTCTGTGCATCAGAGAAGCTTTGAAAACCAGTTTCATGACTGGCCAGACTACGGTGTGAAAGTTCTGTTTGTTTCTCCTTGATGAAAACCTGCCCCCCCTTGATTCACTCTACTTCCCTGTAAGCCAACCGCCCTCCCCTCCCCCCCTTTGATCTCTGCTTGCACAGGCAATAAAATCATTGTTTCAAATTCCTGCATTCTTTATTAATTCGTCACACAAATGAAGGGATAACTGCCAAGGTAGCCCAGGAGGGGTGAGGGAGGAGGGAAGCACAAGGGTGGGGTTGTTGTAGGGGCAACCTCTAGAATGGCATGCAGCTCATCATAGAAGTGGCATGTCTGGGGCTCTGACACAGAGAGGCCATTTGCCTCTTTGGTAGCCTTGCCTGAGCTCCTTAAGTTTCACGTGACACTGCTGCGGCTCCCTGTTATAACCTCTGTCCTTCATGCCCTTGGAGATTTTTTCAAATATTCCGGCATTTCATCTTTTGGAATGGAGTTCAGATAGCACAGATTCGTCTCCCCATGCAGCAGTCAGATGCAGTACCTCTCGTTCGGTCTATGCTGGAGCTTTTTTTCAGTTCTGGGACTCTATGGTCACCTGTGCTGATCAGCTCGCCACACTGGCCAAACAGGAAATGAAATTCAAAAGTTCACAGGGCTTTTCCTGTCTACCTGGCCAGTGCATCTGAGTTGAGAGTGCTGTCCAGAGAAGTCACAATGGAGCACTCTGGGATAGTTCCTGGAGGCCAATACCATCGAATTGCGTCCACACTACCCCAAATTCAACCCAGCAAGGTCGATTTCAGCGCTAATCCCCTCATCGGGGAGGACTACAGAAATCAATTTTAAGAGCCCTTTAAGTCGACAAAAATGGCTTCATCGTGTGGACGGGTGCAGGCTTAAATTGATCTAACGCTGCTAAATTCGACCTAAACTCGTAGTGTAGACCAGGGCTTGATCAGTAACAGAATGTACCTGTTTAGAATGTCTTAACCTAGCTTCCATTGTATTAAATACTTTCTTAAAAAGAGAGATACTAGGAGAGATTATTTTTTTTAACAGTTAAACCTTATTATTAATCACTCTTGACTTTAAAGGTTGTGATACCCACCACCATTAGGTGCTTTCACTTCATTCTTTCAAAATGATTGTGGAACATGGGAGGAAATGGGGTTGGTTAACCAAGACAGACGTTACTCTGTTTAAGTCATGCTAGAATCTAATTCTTCAGCTTGGAGTGAGTTTCTAAGAATTGTTATCACCTTAAAAACAGAGCTTCCTACTGTACGGAGCTGCAGATGGGAGAGTTTCTAAACATCAAAGTGACAACTATAGAGTTTAGAAGCTATAGAGTTACTGCTGCAGAAATTAGAAGCTCTATCATAAGTACATACGGAGCTCATATTAACTTTTTATATTCTCGTATCTCTAAGTGACCTCGACTAGGTCTGAGCCCCTGGAACTGTATGGACATACAATAAATGATCTCTGGATTGACTGTTCTTCAAGAATAAGTGGTGATAATACAGTAGAACCTCAGACTTACGGACACTTTGGGAATGGAGGTTGTCTGTAACTCTGAAATGTTCGTAACTCTGAACAAAGCACAGTTCAGGCTCCAAATCCAACAGCTGGCACTCCAAGCAGCAGCTGAGCTCCCTACTCAGGCCCGGCATGAGTTTGCAAGCTTGTCCCCTTTGGCCAAGGGTGTGTGTGTGTGAAAGAAAACAGCATGTCCCCCTCCCGGCTGGGGGTAGAGGTAAAAACAGCTTGTCCCCTCCTGGCAGGGAAGGGAAGGGAAGGAGGGGAGAAAGCTGCGCAGACCCCAGCATTGCTCCTGCTCTGCAGACTACAGCTGCTTTGGGCTGGCAGCCCCAATGTCTTGCTGTAAGTGGCTGCCCTGAAGGTGGGGGTGGGGTGAGGACAAGCAGCCCAGATGTGCCTACCTTTAAGATGCAATACAGGCACAGTACAGTACTTGCTTTTTTTTTTCCTTCTCCCCAACCCCCCCTTCTGCTGCTGCCTGATTGGTTACTTCCGGTTTCACATGGTGTCCAATTGGCTCGTCAGTCCATAACTCTGGTGTTCATATCTTTGAGGTTCTACTGTACCAGAATTTCTATGCTTGGGAGTGAATGCTGCAGAATTTAGAAGCTCTGAAGTTACTGTGGTGTAGCAACAACTTAATATCTCACAGTAGAAACAATAAGATCTATTAGATTTAAATCAACCAACTAAACAAACAAATCACCTTGGGAAATAAACTTAGCAATAGGGTCAGTAGTATTAGTATAGGAACACTATGAATTTCCTCATTTTCACACATTAATTTAGTAAAATTTTATTGGAATAATGATAGTTGTATAATTATTTACAACTAAGTATTTTAACAACATTTTTGCCTCTGAATTGTAAGGACAGTGCAGCTGGTTGAGCAGCAGTGACTTTTATACTGACATTTGAGAGGCTGTTAATTTGACATCATAGGAGTGTTGTGCCTTAACTAGTGTGTAGTAAGGTTGTTGCAGACTTCTGTTACGGAACTGTTATCAGATAGTGTCATTTTTACCAGGGCTTTGGAGCAGAGCCCGGAGCTGGAGCAGTAGGTTTTTGCCCAGAGCTGGAGTGGACCAATTCAAAAATTTGATTGCTCCAAATTCCTGATTTTTACCACACAGACTAAATGCCCAGTGTAGAATGCTCACCAGTTATTTACATCATACTAGAAGTGATCTTAATGCTTTACAGTCATGAATAAAAGCAGGGTCCCTACTCCAAGAAATGTATAATTTGAATAACCAAAATATAGATGAAGGATGTGGGAAAGGAAAGTATCTGAGCAGTTATGTTTGGCCCATGTTGCTTAAATTTTTTAGAATTGTATCTATTTTTCTTGTAGTCATATTTTGTTCTTGTGGAGATGGTTTCCTAACTTCCACAAGAGATGCCTTGAATAGACACTTTTGTGAGTATGGCCCCAGTCCTGCAAACACATATATTGTGATTCATTTTATGCACGGGATACTCCTGGGGGAATTCTGCACCAAAAAATTAAACATTCTGAAAGATTCTGCATATTTTATTTGTCAAAATAACACAATATAATCACACCAGTTTCAATTATTTTGGTAATTTATTTCAAAATACCTGTCAGCAAGTATGTCTGTAACAGTATAGAAAACAAAAAGATCAGGAAATGTTTTTTGACAAATAGATTCCTCACTAGGCATATTAATACAGATTTCTGAATAATTTATTTAAACAACAGAACCATATTTCCTGCACCCCTCAAAAGCAGTGCAAAGGGTTAGAAGAGTCAGTGTGGGAGAGGGAAGTAATTGCTGAGAAGAAGCCTGGGTATGAACTTGTAGGGTTGCTGGGTATGGGTGGGGAAAGTATGGAACGGGTGTTTTGGGGGAGTGGGTAAGGATCCCCCATGCAGACCCTGGCTGACCCCTAGCCTCTCCCATTCAGTCAGGCACATCTGCGCCTCTCCCCATGTGTCCCTGCACTCCCTTCCCCTGTCCCCATGTGTCTCTGTGCCCCTACTCAGTGAGCCTCCTGTCCCCATGTGGCCTTACACCCTTCCCCCCATCCCAGTGTGTCCCTGCACCCCTCAGCCAGCCCCCTCCCCTCATCTCCGTGTGTCCCTGCCCCACTCAGCCATAGCCCTTCCCTCCCTGTAGCTCTGCACCCCCTCCCTCTCTGCCCATGTGGCCCTGCGCCTCCACTCCACTCAGCCCCTGGTCCAGTCTGTCCTCCTCCAATAGCCTTTATGGGCCCTTGTATAGCCCCCCCCAGCAGCCCCACGCTGTCTGTCTCCCCATAGCCCCTGTCTCCTGGCCCGACAAGTGCTCTGAAGAAGGCACTGCAGCCTCTTTCTCTTCCCTATCCTAGCTTGGGCTGGCCGGGAACAGCTGTTGTGTTCTGATGCTGCAGCGCCCTCTGGTGGGCATAAGACGGATCTGCAGCAACTCTTCAGCAGAAGCTTTTTTCTGCAAAAAAATAAAAAATATATATATGCGCGCGGCACATGTGCTGCTCCTGGGGTTGCTTGACTACTATTTGTCCAGGTCAGCTTGTAGGGTTACACTCTAACCCGAAGTAACTTGTCCTGGGTTTGTATCACAAGTCAGTGACAAAGTTGGAAGTAGATCCTAAGCTCCCTGTCCTGTATCTTCTCCATTGGATCACCTGGGCATTGCTGGTATGTCTCATTCTACCACAGGTGTGAGAAGAGGGAGGGGCATTCTGCCTAGGTCTGGCAACTCGTATTACTTCAATGCCCCATGGCAGGTTTGGTTTTCTTTGTGATTTATATTTTTAAGGGCATCGCATCTGCAGCGAAGCTATCAGGGAGAGCGTATTGAGCATGTAGCCATAATAAAACTCCATCTTCAAAGCACTTCACAGCCATTAACTAGTTAATCCTCACTACATCCCTGTAAGGTAAATAAGTATTACCCCTATTTCACAGATAGGAAACAAAAGTGGCGAGGTTAAGTGACTCGCCCAAAGTCATGCAGCAAATCATGGGCAGGGAAAGAATTGAAATGCAGATGTCCCTGACTCTGTCTTATGCTCTGGCCACAGTACACAATCTGTACTCCTTCATAATTTTCAAAATCAAATGGTGTAGTGGCTGCCAAGGTTTTGTTTACTGAATATCATACCTATCTTTGAGTCTTAACTATTGTGTTCTCTTATTGTAACATAGGTACCTGTTTCCCAAGTTTACACTGTGTTGGACTGAGTTTGTAGAACTCAAGGTACATGTGCCTTGTGAAACCCTCCAATATGTCGAAGCCAACTACGGCAAGGACTGGAAGGTACCTGTGAAGGTGTGGGACTGGAAAAACTCTCCATCCAATGTGCAGTACAACGGGATGTGGCCTGTTGATGAATGGGATGATGTCATTCAAGTCTACTGATCACATGGATGTAACCAGGATTTGTTTGGTACCATCGGACCTATCCATGCTTAATTTCCCTCACCCCAAGATGTCGAGATCAGTTTTCTGATCAGTTTTCATCCATTTCCTAAGGAGAGCTTGAATCTTTATTGGCATAATAGGTGGTATGTGTACTTCTCGCAACACTTGTATCTGGCAGTCTCTGTGACAGCTAAAGGAAGAGAATGAAGGTAGTATGTGTGAACTGAGATGACTAGCTGAGAGGAAAGAGGTACAAAAGGAATATAAGAAAGATTGAAGTGGGAATATAGATAGGAAAAAATTAAACTTGAACCCAGACCAAATGGCTCAGCATGCTTTGTCTCATGGGGGGAAATTCAGCACTGAAATACTAGAGTGGTGGGCACCATAGAAATACCTTACACAGATAGATAAATTGATCTAAAGCATCCCCTAGCGGTTGTGGCAGTCAGTCTGACTTCAGAGGTCGCTGGAATGTTGTCCAGTTACTCAGAGCAGGAGTGACTGCTTTGTGAAGGGGCACAACTAAGATAGTGAGGGATACAAAGGTAGCTCTGGATGAAAAGGTGGGGTAAGACACTGACGAGTCCTATCCACATCAGATGAGGTGTGGGCTTTCCTAATATCATGCCCTTGGGAAAACCTGAGCTTGGGATTCAGTTAACAAAAGTAGAGACATTTTCTATTAACCACTTTATGTAGCTATGTCAGGGAATGCTATCTACTGTTTATTTTTTAACATGGAGCCATATGCTACAGGGGGACACTTCGTATAAAAGGAGAGTCCAGAATTCTGGTCTTTGATGCTCTAAACCATGGGTCTCAAGTAACCTGGGAGTTGTAAACAGATTTTATAGGGTCATAATCACCCTCCCTTTCTTTAGAGTTAGATAGGAGTGGAGTCCTGAAACTTCTTTATTGTTGTAACCTGGGGTCATGGTATGGAGGAGGTTGAGAATCACTATCCTCATGTTTTGAGTGTAAACCCCAGGCTGTTAATTTGTATAAAGCTGCCAACTCCTCCCTCAGATTTACAACAGTGTACTCTAAAGGCTACTGCTGGTGTGTCACTGGATTGAAAAATCTCACAACTGTATCTTCTCTCATTGCTACTTGCATTTTTAGTCAGTACAGTAAACTTTCTTGTATTTCGTTTTCGGGAGGGATTGCTGAATAATAGCTTCTGTCTGAACCTGTGCTTGAATCCATTTAGCGAGATGGATCTCGAGTATTCCCAAAGTGAAGTCAGTGAAGCTAAGTGACCCTGATTTGTTCAGTTCTTTCTCAGTGGGCAAGTCAAGAGTTCTGGGGTTGTTAATGAAATATGAATACCAAATGTACTGGCACTAACCCTGGAGCACTCATGGTGCCAATGTCAAGGAGTTAAGCAGTGTTGATGCTTTCATATCTGTGTATAATAAGGCTGTAGTCCAGATTTCTTTCCTGGAGTATGATGGTTATCTACAAGTCACAGTTTTTTTTGTCAGTTACTGGCACTAGGACAAATCTTTGTTTTGTATTCAGTTGATACATAAATACTGAATTTTCCAGGTATTTGTATCCAAGTTAATACAGTTTTGAGTAGCTAACACAGCTGAATCTGAGTGACTGTTTTACTGCTGTATCATTCCAGGTGCACTCTGGGGCTTCGCTGGTATTTACAGAGTGCACGACACACTTCATTCCTGCCAACCCTCCTAGTTCCAGAACTCTCCTGCCACTGAATACTGCAGTAAATAATTCAGAATTTGGCAAGTACTTTAAAAAATGGATTTGTCACATCCTTAATTACTACTGGCTTTTTAAACACTACAAAAACGTTGGTGTTTTTTGACAAATTGGGGAGGGGAAGAGGTTAAATCCTAGTAATGTTTTTACTTGATGAGATGAGGCACTGAGTCTGGGAAGGGATGAGTTTTCATGTGGTACTTTTTGCATTCTTTTTTGTTGTTGTTGCGTATGGCCTAAAGCTAATCTCCTTTTGATGGTTTTATTATTCAGAGCTCTGTGTTAAGCAGCACTATGCTATTAAATAAGGTACCGTTGCTCTCTGTTTTTGGAATGGAAAGATAAGATAGTGTCAGGATAGAAAATGTGCAATCCTGTCACAGGTTTGTGATTTTATATTTGTAAGTGGAAAGGCTAGTAGCAAAAACAAAAATGCTCATCCCCTAAGCAGAATAGAATGTTTTAAATATCTGACTGCAATACTGTATATGTGTGTGTGTGTTTAACTTATTGTCCAGGCTGTTAAAATCTTCAGAAGAAATGTATTATTTAACACTGACTACGGCCATGTCTACACTACCACTTATGTCGACAAAACTTATGTTGCTCAGGGTGTGAAAAAAATACCCCTAGAAGCAACAGAAGTTTCACTGGCCTAAGTGCCAGTGTGCACAGCGCTGTATTGGCGGAGAGCTTTTCCCGATGACATTGCTACTGCCGCTTGTTGATATAGTTTTAGTATGTCTCTGGGAGAGCAGCTACTCCAGCACTCTGACAGTGGTGCAGCTGCATCGGCACAGCTGTGCTGCTCTAAGCTCGCTAGCGTAGACAAGGCCTGAATGAATGAGTTTAATTTTCCACTCAATCTGCTAATGGTACAATTATGTTTTGTTATCTAGGGCAGCATTTTTAACATACTGTTCAGTGTTACTGTGGAATAATTTGAAGAGGAATGTTTTTGATCTTTGTTTTTCTAAACTGTTTATTGAGGGGTTGGACTAGATGACCTCCTGAGTTCCCTTCCAACCCTGAGATTCTATGATTCTATGACCATGTTTACCTGAAGCTTTTATTTTAATAAACTCTATGAAAACAATGTTGTTGTTTGTATAGAATACTAGAACTGATTTACTGTATCTGAGAAATAGGTGACATTATTATTATTGGATTAGATTCTCCCTTTGCTTACACTGGTACAATCCCACTGACTTCACTATGGTTGCACAGGTGTAAGTGAGGGAAAAATTTGTGCCACCTTACCCAGCTCCTGCTGCAAACCTTTCTGACATTCCCTGATTTATTTACCCACTCTTGTCACTTACCTGCATCCCTTTCTTTATGTAGTTGTTATGCCCACGTGAGAGTGCAGAAGGGCAATAGCAAGAGTAAGCTCACATTTGTCAGAAATTTAGTAGCTTTTTAGCAATATCTACACACTTTGCTCCACCTATAGAACTCTCCTGGTCTGCTTTCTTTACTTGTGAGCCTATTTTTTTCTTCCAGCAATATAAAATCTAAACTTATTACAACAAATGCCACATGGTGAAACAACATAAGGAAAGAGGCAGAAGATTCTGGAAGAACCATGGGCAAAACCAGAAGCA
This sequence comes from Mauremys mutica, assembly GCF_020497125.1. NCBI lineage: Eukaryota > Metazoa > Chordata > Testudines > Geoemydidae > Mauremys > Mauremys mutica. The sequence continues at coordinate 128,443,659 of NC_059077.1, forward strand.
GCAAACAAATATACCAGGGCAGGTTTGAACCCAGGATGTAGTTGCATCCATTTTTCAGAATATTTCTAGGGGTCCTCTTTGAGAAATAGCTTATTGCAGCTTCCCCTTCAGAAAATGGTTCCTCTGATGATAGATCAGATCATGTCTTCAACAGACACACAGTAAGATAGAAAAGTAGAAAATTAATGGTACATTATACTCAAACTGGAATCATTTCCTGCTGCCTTATCCTGTTATGCATCTGGCTTACCCTGTCATGCTGGAGATGATTTGTACCTGTGCTCAGATCACCCCATGCAGTGTGTTGCTCTTGCTGTCGCTTAAGCTTGACAGCCAGAGCCAGCGTGACAAAATTAATTCCTTGAGACTGGAAGTCACATTTTCTGATGTTAGTGATCTATGCAAACGCCAAATGCAGATCTTGGACTATTGTAATAGTATTTTTCATCACTACTAAGTAAATGGCAGACTTAAAAATCTCCATTTATTCTGTTATGAAGCACTGAATTGTGGGGGAGGCACACACAATCTAATCCCAGATGCATTTTTGACTCTGCAGATTTGTTCTCGCTAACTAAAAAAACCCACCTTATTTTTTAAAATGAAAATTTTTGTAGGCTCCATGGTGTGGTTCTGATCTCACTGCAACAGTGTGAGTGCTTAATCCTGCAAGGTGCCAAGTACTCTGGCCCCAATCCTGCAAAGCATTTAGGCACAGCTTAACTTTAAGTATATGAATAGTCCTGTTGAAGATGTAGCCTGGTGGGATTCTTGGACAAGAAACGGGTGGGTTGGGTTTTTTTGGTTGACTGTGCAAGATCATCCATCGTGAGATCTCACACCAGTCTGTGCTAATTAAAAGTCATTAGTGGATTACTGATATTGGGTTGAAAATATAAATAAAAAGGGATATAGAAATAATGTGCAGAAGTTGATAAATACAAGGAAAATCACTTTATCTTTTAAAATATTTAAGTAAATTTAACTGTTGCACCTGTTAATATCAATGGATATATATCTACAGGATGGGTCTAGTATTGATAACAGGATGTATGTCTCAGCTCTAACTTCAAGGAGGCTACTCATGTGAGTAAAGTGAAACGTTCTGAGCCTTAATCAGTGGGCGGGGCATTCACACAGGCCAGGGCTTTATAAAGCCGCGCACAAGTGACCAGAGAGCTTTGTGAACGGGCTGCTAACAGGGAGTTTCGCAAGGGAGTTCTCCAGGTGAAGGAGGAGCAAATACAGCATCTGTGGGGTAAGTGACTGTCTGTAGTGTGTGTTTGTGTTTGGGAGTTACTTGCTGTGTGCTGAGCTTGTGTTTGTCAGTCTGTTTGGTTTGTTGGTTATTTGAAGGACCCTGTGCTGTGGCTGGCAGTTGGAGGCTGTGAGCTTCAAAGGAAGGTTTGAAAGCTAGAAGCCTCTGGTAATTGGCTGAGCCTTAATCAGTGGGCGGGGCATTCACACAGGCCAGGGCTTTATTAAGCTGCGCACAAGCAACCAGGGAGCTTTGCAAACAGGGGCTGCTAACAGGGAGTTTCGCAAGGGAGTTTGGCAGGGGAGTGGGAAGGGAGCGGGCGTCCCTTGTCGGTTCTATCTGTGCTCCTTTAGTCGCCTTAAAACCTATAAACCAAACTACATTCAAAACGTCTTGCTTTAAACAACCCTTCCATTAACTAGGAGACAATGCAGGCAGAAGCCCAGCAGCAGAGTGGGGGCTATCCAGTTTATTGCGCTGAGTGCAGCATGTATGATTACCTGCCCTGTGGGCGGGTGGCGTATGTGTGCAGTCGGTGCAAGGAGCTCCTGGCCCTCAGAAACCATGTATGGACTTTGGAGGCCAGGGTGGCGGAACTGGAGGAGCTGAGAGAGGCAGAGAGGTATGTTGATGAGGCTTTCCGGGACACTGTAGAATTGTCCCACCTCTGCTCAGACAGCCCCTGTGCTGTTGAGGAGGATGAAAGGCCCAGGGAAGCAGAGCAGTCAATGGGAGCAGAGGGAAACCTTCCCATAGTTGGGACCCTCCTTCCAGATGGTGCTGGGGTTGCCTTTCTGGGGGAGGGAACTCCAGTTGCTAGGAAAAGGCAGGTGTTAGTAATGGGAGATTTGATCATTAGAAACGTAGATAGCTGGGTTTGTGATGACCGGGAGAACCGTATGGTGACTTGACTGCCTGGTGCGAAGGTTGCGGATCTCTCGAGGCATCTAGATAGACTTATGTGTAGTGCTGGGGAGGAGCCGGTGGTCGTGGTACATGTAGGTACCAATGATATAGGGAAGGGTAGAAGGGATGTCCTGGAAGCCAAATTTAGGCTGCTAGGGAAGAGACTGAAATCCAGGACTTCTATGGTGGCATTCTCAGAAATGCTCCCAGTTCCACGCGCAGGGCCAGGTAGGCAGGCAGAGCTTCAGAGTCTCAATGCGTGGATGAGACGATGGTGTAGAGAGGAGGGGTTCACGTTCATTAGGAACTGGGGAAACTTTTGGGATGGAGGGAGCCTATACAGGAGAGATGGGCTCCACCTAAACCAAAGTGGAACCAGACTGCTGGCACTAAACATTAAAAAGGTTGTAGAGCAGTTTTTAAACTAGGAGATGGGGGAAAGCCGACTGCTGCAGAGGAGCATGTGGATCGGACACAGACTTCTCTTAGGGGAGAGTCTAATGATAGAGAATCTCCAGGTTATAGTCAGGAGCAGAGGATGGAAGAGGATAATGTAAGGGCCGGATCAGATGATAAACAGTAACATAAAAAAGAATCTGACACATCAGAAAATGGCAGAGGGACAAGTTTTTAAAGTGCTTGTACACAAATGCTAGAAGTCTAAATAATAAGATGGGTGAACTAGAGTGCCCTGTGATAAAGGAGGTGTAAACGGGTTGGACTCACCCCTGCGGCGCCTCCTGCTGGTGACTCCGGGGAATTAGCAGAGTCCAGTGTCCAGAGCGCCCTCTGCAAGCCAGTGATCTGCCTTCCAGCTACTGGCCCCCGTATCCCTCCCAGGACCCCGGTGCCCCTTTAACTGGGTCTCCCCCTCTCAGGGACCCCCACCCTCTGTCCCCACCTTGCCTCAGTGTGTGGCCACTGCCAGTCATTGTCTAGCCCCACGCCCTGGGGCAGACTGCAGTATCAGCCTACTCATCACTGGCAAGGAGGGTTTGGACCTGCTGCTTTGGCTTACCCCTGGGCTGCCTCTGCAACCCCCAGTACCTGTTAGCCCAGTGCTAGGCTGCAGCCTGGGGCTTTCCAGGCTGGAGCTCCCCAGCTCCTCTGCCTTTCCCCAGCCCTGCTTCACTCAGGTACCTTACGTCCAGCTCCCTGCAGCCAGGCCTATCTCCCTCTACATGCAGAGAGAGACTCCCTTTTGGGCTTCTGTCTCACTGCCTCTTATAGGGGCCAGCTGGGCCTGATTGGAGCATGGCCACAGCTGAGCCTGCTTTCCCCCAATCAGCCCAGGCTTCTTGCCCCAGCCTAAAGGCTGCTTTCTCCAGCCACAGCCCCTTCCCAGGGCTGTTTTTAACCCCTTCAGGGCAGGAGCAGGGTTCCATCCTGCTACAGGAGGATATGGATATAATAGGCATCACAGAAACCTGGTGGACTGAGAGCAATCAATGGGACACAATCATTCCGGGGTACAAAATATATCGGAAGGACAGACCAGGTCGTGCAGGGGGAGGAGTGGCACTACATGTGAAAGAAAGTGTAGATTAAAATGAAGTAAAAATCTTAAGTGAATCCACATGTTCCATAGAATCTCTATGGATAGAAATTTCATGCTCTAATAAAAATATAACATTAGGGATCTATTATCGACCACCTGACCAGGACAGTGATAGTGATGATGAAATGCTAAGAGAAATTAGAGAGTCTATCAAAATTAAGAACCCAATAATAGTGGGGGATTTCAATTATCCCCATATTGACTGGGAACATTTCACTTCAGGATGAAATGCAGAGATAAAATTTCTTGATACTTTAAATGACTGCTTCATGGAGCAGCTGGTACGGGAACCCACAAGGGAATAGGCAACTCTAGATTTAATCCTGAGTGGAGCACAGGAGCTGGTCCAAGAGGTAACTATAGCAGGACCGCTTGGAAATAGTGACCATAATACAATAGCATTCAACATCCCTGTGGTGGGAAGAACATCTCAACTGCCCAACACTGTGGCATTTAATTTCAAAAGGGGGAACTATGCAAAAATGAGGGGGTTAGTTAAACAGAAGTTAAAAGGTACAGTGACTAAAGTGAAATCCCTGCAAGCTGCATGGGCGCTTTTTAAAGACACCATAATAGAGGCCCAACTTCAATGTATACCCCAAATTAAGAAACACAGTAAAAGAACTAAAAAAGAGCCACCGTGGCTTAACAACCATGTAAAAGAAGCAGTGAGAGATAAAAAGACTTCCTTTAAAAAGTGGAAGTCAAATCCTAGTGAGGCAAATAGAAAGGAGCACAAACACTGCCAAATTAAGTGCAAGAGTATAATAAGAAAAGCCAAAGAGGAGTTTGAAGAACGGCTAGCCAAAAACTCTAAAGGTAATAACAAAATGTTTTTTTAAGTACATCAGAAGCAGGAAGCCTGCTAAACAACCAGTGGGGCCCCTTGATGATGGAGATACAAAAGGAGCGCTTAAAGACGATAAAGTCATTGCGGAGAAACTAAATGGATTCTTTGCTTCAGTCTTCACGGCTGAGGATGTTAGGGAGATTCCCAAACCTGAGCTGGCTTTTGTAGGTGACAAATCTGAGGAACTGTCATAGATTGAAGTGTCACTAGAGGAGGTTTTGGGATTAATTGATAAACTCAACATTAACAAGTCACCGGGACCAGATGGCATTCACCCAAGAGTTCTGAAAGAACTCAAATGTGAAGTTGCGGAACTGTTAACTAAGATTTGTAACCTGTCCTTTAAATCGGCTTCGGTACCCAATGACTCAAAATTAGCTAATATAACGCCAATATTTAAAAAGGGCTCTAGAGGTGATCCCGGCAATTACAGACTGGTAAGTCTAACGTCGGTACCAGGCAAATTAATCAAAACAATAGTTAAGAATAAAATTGTCAGACACATAGAAAAACAAACTGTTGAGCAATAGTCAACATGGTTTCTGTAAAGGGAAATCGTGTCTTACTAATCTATTAGAGTTCTTTGAAGGGGTCAACAAACATGTGGACAAGGGGGAATCCAGTGGACATAGTATACTTAGATTTCCAGAAAGCCTTTGACAAGGTCCCTCACCAAAGGCTGTTACGTAAATTAAGCTGTCATGGGATAAAAGGGAAGGTCCTTTCATGGATTGAGAACTGGTTAAAGGACAGGGAACAAAGGGTAGGAATTAATGGTAAATTCTCAGAATGGAGAGGGGTAACTAGTGGTGTTCCCCAAGGGTCAGTCCTAGGACCAATCCTATTCAATTTATTCATAAATGATCTGGAGAAAGGGGTAAACAGTGAGGTGGCAGAGGTGGCAGATGATACTAAACTGCTCAAGATAGTTAAGACCAAAGCAGACTGTGAAGAACTTCAAAAAGATCTCACAAAACTAAGTGATTGGGCAACAAAATGGCAAATGAATTTAATGTAAAGTAATGCACATTGGAAAAAATAACCCCAACTATACATACAATATGATGGGGGCAAATTTAGCTACAACGAGTTAGGAAAAAGATCTTGGCGTCATCGTGGATAGTTCTCTGAAGATGTCCATGCAGTGTGCAGAGGCGGTCAAAAAAGCAAACAGGATGTTAGGAATCATTAAAAAGGGGATAGAGAATAAGACTGAGAATATATTATTGCCCTTGTATAAATCTATGGTACGCCCACATCTCGAATACTGTGTACAGATGTGGTTTCCTCACCTCAAAAAAGATATACTGGCACTAGAAAAGGTTCAGCAAAGGGCAACTAAAATGATTAGGCGGTTGGAGAGGGTCCCATATGAGGAAAGATTAAAGAGGCTAGGACTCTTCAGCTTGGAAAAGAGGAGACTAAGGGGGGATATGATAGAGGTATATAAAATCATGAGTGATGTGGAGAAAGTGGATAAGGAAAAGTTATTTACTTATTCCCATAATACAAGAACTAGGGGTCACCAAATGAAATTAATAGGCAGCAGGTTTAAAACAAATAAAAGGAAGTTCTTCACGCAGCACACAGTCAACTTGTGGAACTCCTTGCCTGAGGAGGTTGTGAAGGCTAGGACTATAACAGCGTTTAAAAGAGAACTGGATAAATTCATGGTGGTTAAGTCCATAAATGGCTATTAGCCAGGACGGGAATGGTGTCCCTAGCCTCTATTTGTCAGAGGATGGAGATGGATGGCAGGAAAGAGATCACTTGATCATTGCCTGTTAGGTTCACTCCCTCTGGGGCACCTGGCATTGGCCACTGTCGGTAGACAGATACTGGGCTAGATGGACCTTTGGTCTGACCCGGTACGGCCGTTCTTATGTTCTTATGTAGTCAGGAAGAACCTTGTGTGTTCTTAGTTTGATATACATTTAATGCACAAATTTTTATATAATCTTTTGTTCAATCCCTGATTTTAGATGTCATTTCTTCACACTTTATTCCATTTCCGTATGAGTTAGCTGCATTTTGATCAACATCTGAAACTGCAGCACTGTGTGCCTTGTAGATTTTTTTTTAATTTTATTTGTGTTACATACGCTCCTAGAGACCCCAACCAAGACTGGAGCCTGATTGTGCTAGGTGCGCTGTACAAACAAGTTGTCAGAAACAGGCCGCTGCAATCTAAATAGACAAGTCAGAAAAAGATGGAGGGGGAAAGAGGCGCAGAAAGGTGAAGCCACTTGCCCATGGTCACACAACAGATCAGTGACAGCTGGGAATAGATCCTAGGGCCTGGGTCCCATTCCAGTGGACCACACTTTCCTTACCTTGTTTTATAATAGTTATTCCTAGAATTCCACACTCTCATTTTGAAAATATTGTGCTATTTACTTTATTCTCCCTGTTGGCTGAAAGTTAATATTTGTCATTAAATGATGTCTTATATTTGTTTTACTATACATTTTGACTGTTTGTCTAAAGGTGTCTATCTCTGCTGTCTTTCATTTCAGTTTTACTGATAAAGTCATAGCATAATTTTGTGCAAAGAGGGTTATTAAAAAGGAACTATTTTGCTTGTTGATCAACCACTGCCATCCTAACTTTCCAATGAATTTAAAAGCTGCACATGAAGGGCCAAATGTTTAAAAAAGCTCACCACCACCAGCTCCCATTCAGGTGCTTGAATAGCAGGGCAAGATTTTAAAACATGGTACCTAGCAGCTACCATTAGGAACAGTGGAGAATCCCTGTCACCCACATTGGGAATACTCGGAGTTGCAGGGTTCTGAGCACGCTTGAAGATCCAGTCCATTTAGGTGCTAAAGTGAGAGCTCAGCTTTTCTGAAAATCTGGCCCCAGTTGAGGGTGCTGAGCACGTTGGAAAATCTGGCCTGCAGTAGATTATGGGCTGGATCCTGTATCTCTTGCAGGAAAAGGTCCTTTGAGTTGTCCCTCCACCCCCAAGCTTTTAAAAATATGACTCGGAAGGCATTATCGTTGGCTGCTGCTCTCCAGTCACCTGTCCTGCTAGCAAAGACAGGAAGAAGTCACACTAATGAATCCCACTTTCTCTGCCATCCACATAAAGAAGTGCAGGTGCTTTGTATTATGTGCTTCCCTTGGAACAGTGTCTGTGAAGGAGGCACGGTTCATGGCCTTAAAAACAAGTGAACTTTAGCCCTCTGCTACTTCAGAAATCTTTCTGTTTATGGTGTGTGTCCCTTCTTTCTTTACGTAAAATTGCAAGTGTAACGGTCCGCTGTGGGGGCTCGGCCCTCTCAGGAGCGGCTGGGAGCCAGGCCGCCTCACTACACGGCCTAAATCCGTTCAGTCTCCAAAGGTCCAAGCCCTAGGTCAGGGCGGGCAACAAACAATAGTCTAAGGGGCTCAGACCCTCAGGCCGGGGCTGAGCAAAATAAACAGTAATTTAAGCCCAAGCCCCCAGTCAGGGCGGAGCAACAGATAGCAGTTCAAGGCTCAGGTCCTCAGGCAGGAGCTGAGCCACCACACAGTAGTTCACAGGCTCAGACCCGCAGGCAAGGGCTGAGCAAAACAACCAGAGTTCAGGGGCTCAGGTCCTTAGGCAGGAGCTGAGCAAAACAACCAGGTAGTGAAACCCAGCCCTAGGTCAGGGGGTGGCAACAACAGTAGTTCTTCAGGGCTCAGGTCCTCAGGCAGGAGCTGAGCAAAACAAACAGTTCAGGGGCTCAGGTCCTCAGGCAGGAGCTGAGCGACAACAATAGTTCAGGGCTCAGGTCCTTGGGCAGGAGCTGAGCAACCACACAGCAGTTCCCAGGCTCAGACTGTGTATACAGCAGGGGCTGAGTAAACAGCAACAGTTCAGGGCTCAGACCCTCAGGCAGGGGCTGAGCAAACAGCAGGTAAGTAGTACTGTGCGGTGGGGTGAAGGGGAGACTGCCAACCGTGAGTGGGGTGGCAGGGGGGACACAGGCCCACCCACTCCACTGTGTCCCAGCCCGGGGCCCTAACAGCGGCAGTTAATCTGCTGCTGTGTCGGTGGGGTCCTGACCGCAACACACCGACATCGGCTTAACGTCTGCTGTAGCCAGACTGGGGTCAGCTACCCCCGGGCTACTTCCCATCTCCCCCTCCATGGGTACCTGCTCATCTCGGGTGTCGGGCGCTGGGTCCCACACCATGGGCTCCTCGGCGTGCTGAGGGCTGGCGAGCTCGGGCTTCCTCCTCAGGACTCGGGTCGGGTGGACGCTCGAACAGCTCCTCGGGGTACCGGGCTTGGGGCAGGCTCGGCCAGTCCTCCTCAGGGTACCGGGCTCGGGGCAGGCTCGGCCAGTCCTCCTCAGGGTACCGGGCTCGGGGCAGGCTCGGCCAGTCCTCCTCAGGGTACCGGGCTTGGGGCAGGCTCGGCCAGTCCTCTTCAGGGTACCGGGCTCGGGGAAGGCTCGGTCCAGCAGGAGCTCGGTCAGGAGCGTCAGTCCTCTCCGGCCGCCGGGTAGCAACTGAGCGCTGGGGCCGGGCCTTTATACTTCCTGTCCCGCCCCTTGACTTCCGGGGGGCAGGGACAGGCGGCGGTGGCTCCGCCCACTGTGGTGGCTGTTCTGGCTCCTCTCTCTCAGGAGCGGCTGGGAGCCAGGCCGCCTCACTACAGAAAGGAAGAAAAAAAATCTGCATTTTGGCTGCCAATTTCTCCACAGTCAGGAAGCCTATCAGGTTTTTTTTGTTTGTTTTGTTCTTGTGTATGTGATATTACAGTGATCGGGTCTGTATAAAAACACAGACACAAAGTTCCAAAGATCAGATTGTCAGGGTAACGCCCATTTTCACTACTCGTGTCTGTCTTTTATTAGTTATTTGTGGAATGCTGTAAGTGTATGAGCCATCTCACAAAATTCTTGAGACAAACACCTCTGCCTGGAGAGGCTTAACCAGACCAATATGAAGCCAGAGACAACAGTTCACGTGTAAGTAGGTGTGAAAATGTTATCTGTGTCCTGCATAACAGCAGAGCAGATCCCCTCACCTAGTACAGAGACAGCTTCAATGACAGCCAGTTTACACCAGCTGTGGCTCTAACCTAATAGCGTCCAGCCTCTACCGTGATTCAATGTTATACACAGATGTACTATATCAAAAGAAATATGATGAGGTTCAACAAGGACAAGTGCAGAGTCCTGCACTTAGGACGGAAGAATCCCATGCACTGCTACAGACTAGGGACCGAATGGCTAGGCAGCAGTTCTGCAGAAAAGGACCTAGGGGTTACGGTGGACGAAAAGCTGAATATGAGTCAACAGTGTGCCCTTGTTGCCAAGAAGGCTAATGGCATTTTGGGTTGTATAAGTAGGGGCATTTCCAGCAGATCGAGGGATGTGATCATTCCCCTCTATTCAGCACTGGTGAGGCCTCATTTGGAGTACTGTGTCCAGTTTTGAGCCCCACACTACAAGAAGGATGTGGATAAATTGGAGAGAGTCCAGTGGAGGGCAACAAAAATGATTAGGGGGCTGGAACACATGACTTATGAGGAGAGGCTGAGGGAACTGGGATTGTTTAGTCTGCAGAAGAGAAGAATGAGGGGGGATTTGATAGCTGCTTTCAACTACCTGAAAGGGGGTTCCAAAGAGGATGGATCTAGACTGTTCTCAGTGGTAGAAGATGACAGAACAAGGAGTAATGGTCTCAAGTTGCAGAGGGGGAGGTTTAGGTTGGACATTAGGAAAAACTTTTTCACTAGTAGGGTGGTGAAGCACTGGAATGGGTTACCTAGGGAGGTGGTGGAATCTCCTTCCTTAGAGGTTTTTAAGGTCAGGCTGGACAAAGCCATGGCTGGGATGGTTTAGTTGGGTTTGGTCCTGCTATGAGCAGGGGGTTGGACTAGATGACCTCCTGAGGTCCCTTCCGACCCTGAGATTCTATGATTCTATTGATCTAGACTGTAGCAGGATACTGTAGTTAAAATCTGAATAAGAGTTACAGAATCATCCAGGTCAGATCCATAACTAAGGAGGTTTGGGTGAAATCTTTTCCCAAGAAAACACCATGCTAATGAAAGATGAGTTGACATGATACAGTGTTTTATAAGGACAGGGTCACTGTAACGAGTGAGACTCACCACTGCGGCGCCTCCTGCTGTCATCCTTGCAATTAGCTCTTTCACAGCCTTGGAGTGCCCTCTGCAGGCCCCTATCTTGCCTCGCCATGTCCCTCCCAGACCCTGGTGCCCCTTTCCACTGGGGTTCTGCCCCTTGCAGTACCCCCACAGTCTTGAGGGGTCTCCCCTCCTGGGGGAACCCCCACCTTGCCTCAGTCTTGGCTACTGCCAGTCCCCATCTAGCCCCCATTCACTGGGGCAGGCTGCAGTATGATTCCCACTCATCACTGGCAACGAGGGTTTGGGCCTGCTGCCTCTGCCTACCCGTGGGCTGCCCTCTGCAACCCCAGTACCTTTCTAAGGGCCCTTCCTTCGGCCTGCAGCCTGGGGCTCTGCTAGGCTGGAGCTCCCCAGCTCCCTGGCCCTTCCCCAACACTGCTCCACCCTCGATACCTTCCTCAGCTCCCCAGGCAGCCTGGTCCCTTCCTCTCCAAAGGCTAGAGAGAGTGAGAGTGTCTGTGCTCCTGGCCCACTGCCGTCTTACAAGGGCCAGCCGAGCCCTGATTGGGGTGTAGCCAAGCTGAGGCTGCTTCCCCAATCAGCCTGGGAGCTACTTACTCCAGCAACAGCCCTCCCCTGGGCTGTTTTAAGCCGCTCCGGAGTCACTCATCCCAAGTTCCTGCCCAGCGTTGTTTCAGAATTCCATTTGAACCAATTGATTGATCTCCCAGTTTTTTTCCCCAACCCTAGGGGAATCAGAGCATCACACACGCAATGTAGTGAGGGTAATGTCATACTACTGTAACAGGACAAAATTATTGAAGAACACACTGTGACGGGTTCAGTCACAGAGACCCCATTGGGACTGTCACCTGACATGTTGAAATGACCTCTGAGCCCGTTTTCCCTGCCAGCTTGGGACTCCAGAACCCTGTCTTGTTGAGCCAGGTACGCTAGCCTGCTGCAACACAGACTCAGGGTCTGGGCCATGCCCCCAAAGCTGCAGACTTTAGGCATGGGTACACTTGCAAATGTAGAGCGCTTTGAGTTAAACCAGCCTTCGTAGAGCGCAGTAGGGAAAGCTCTGCAGTCTGTCCACACTGACAGCTGCAAGTGCACTGGCGTGGCCACATTTGCGGCACTTGCAGCGGCATTGGGAGTGGTGCATTGTGGGCAGCTATCCCACAGAGCATCTCTTCTCATTCTGGCGCTCTGGCTTGTGGGAAGGGAGTGGAGGGTGTGGGGCATTCTAGGTCCTGTCCCAATGCCTCGTGATGCATCGGTTCGGATCCCAGCAATCTCTCTGCTTCCGTCCACAATTGGCACCATCTTTCAATGCATTTTGTACTGCACACTCTGTCTTCCCTTTCAGTCTGCTTGAATGGAGCCCAAACTGCTGAGGAATATGCTGACGAGTCTCGCCAGCATGTCACGTTTGGCAGTCGAGTTATTCCTTAAGACCCAAAGTGACAGTGAGGACTCTGACGATGATATCTACTCAAGTAATGCATACAACACAAGATTGCTTGTGGCATTCATGGACATGCTCACCACCATGGAACGGCGCTTTTGGGCTCAGGAAACAAGCACTGATTGCAAGTCTGGGATGACGAGCAGTGGCTGCAGAACTTTTGGATGAGAAAAGCCACTTTCATAGGACTGTGTGCTGAGCTCGCCCCCACCCTGCAGTGCAAGGACATGAGATTGAGAGCTGCCCTGACGGTGGAGAAGGGGTGGCTATTGCAATCTGGAAGCTGACAGCTACTGATCGGTCACTAACCAGTTTGGAGTGGGGAAGTTGACCATTGGAATCGCGTTGATGTAAGTTTGCAGGGCCATTAATCGCATCCTGCTCAGAAGAACTGTGACTCTGGGTAATGTGCATGACATTGTGGCTGGCTTTGCACAAATGAGTTTCCCTAACTGCGGAGGGGCGATAGATGAGACGCATATTCCAATTCTGGCAACAGACCACCTAGCCTCCGAGTACGTTAATCGAAAGGGCTATTTCTCTCTGGTTCGCAAGTCTTGTGGATCATCGTGGGCGTTTCATTGACATTAACACAGGCTGGCCCGGAAAGGTGCATAATGAACACATCTTTCAGAACACTGGTCTGTTCAGGAAGCTGCAGGCCAGGACTTTTTTTCCCAGACCAGAAGATCACCGTAGGGGAAGTTGAAATGCCCATTGTGATCCTTGGAGACCTCGCTTACCTTTTAATGCCTGGCTCATGAAACCCTACACAGGGAGTCTTGACAGCAGCAAGGAGCGGTTCAACAACAGGCTGAGCCAGTGCAAAATGACTGTGGAGTGTGCTTTTGGCCGTTTAAAGGGCCGCTGGCACTCTCTCTATGGGAACTTGGACCTGGCCGATAACTTCCCTACGGTTATAGCCATGTGCTGTACCCTCCATAACGTTTGTGAAGGGAAGGGTGAAAGATTCACTCAGGCATGGAACTTGGAGGTTCAACACCTGGAAACTGAATTTAAATAGCCAGAGAGCAGGGCTATTAGAGGGGCCCAGCACGGGGCTGCAAGGGTTAGGGATGCCTTGAGGAAGCAATTAGAGGCTGAAAGCCACCAGTAATGTCTGGTGTCCTACACGGGAGTGAAGTGCAGTGGTTCCAGTGTTAGTAGGAATCTGTGTTTGCTATGTATGATACACTGACTTGCAGTGCCTGTTGCTTTCCTGTGCTAAAGTATCTTTTACTTTATGCAATAATAAAGAATGTTTTCAAAGCAAAAAAATCCATTTATTGAAAAGAAACACAACTGCTTGGGAAACAGAAACGGCAAGGGGGTGGGGTGGGGAACGGTACAATCACAGATCTGTGTATGTCCTGTTATCACACTCAGTCTTCCTGTCTGGAGTGCTGTGCAGTGAGTGCTGCACTTCAGGATGGCTATACTGCATGGTGATGGGGGTTGAGTGCAGTGGGTAAGGGTTGTAGTTTTTGGGGCTGGGTGGTGAAGGTACAGGGGTTGGAAGCAGCTGGTGGCGATAAGATCCTGGATGTTGGGGAAAGTGGGTTAAAGGTGACATGGGGGCACAAGGGAAAGAGTTTTGGGACAAGGGTTGGGGTGTGGGGGGTGGGCGCAAAAGTGCTCTGCTGGGATGGCTACGAGCGCCTGGATTGAGTCTGCTTGGTGCTCCATGATGCTTATCAGCCACTCCGTGCTTTGGTGCCGACGATCCGCATTCTGCTGGCGGACCCTCCTTTCACTCTCCCACCACTCCTGCACTTTTTGATTTTCATTAAGGGAGTGCTGCATGACTTCATGCAGCATGTCCTCTTTGCTTCTATGTGGCCTCTTCCTGATTCTTTGCAGCCTCTCAGCCAGTGATAACACGGATGGCTGAGAGCTCAAGATTGCATCTGTAAAGGCAAAATGCAACTCTTAACAGAGGCAGCATTGTTCACACCAGACAGAGCAATGATTCCCCCGTACTTAAGGAGGGCCAGCATAGTCTACACAATAACATAATTTGCCCATCCCAAAGTGAGCGCACACAACCCAGGGGAGCCCCAAAATGGTGAGTAAGCACAGGGTCCAGGGGGACTGATTCTTTCATGGCTGTACTGTCCTCTGGGGTTCTTTGCCTTGGAGAGAGCCAACAGCTGCAGGGGCCCCCTATACTGAACACTGTCCCCACACTTTCCACAGGATGAGTTTGTCCTGGAAGATATCTTGTTGCTGAGGGTGACCTGGGAAGCAAGGGAGGGTCGTCTTCTACAATGTGGCTTCCACCCTGGCCCATATGCAGCTTGCCTGTGTGCAGCAATGGTCCCCCCACCCCTCACGGCACAGTGGCGCAGACGTGTTTGCCTGACTGAGACAAAGACCACAGCGGTGCTCACGAAATCTGCGCAAGCGCATTGCCCAAGTTCTTACTAAGACCTTTGAAGAGATCACTGAGGCCGATTACCATGATGTGAGAGAGCACATCAACGCCCTATTCCGCATCTAGGCATGCACGCAACCCTGACCCTCCTCGCCCCCAGAGCCCGCATCCAATAACTTCCTTCCCAAAATAAAAGCCGCTTTCCGGGCACCTCCTCTGGTGTTTCTCCTTCCCCAAGCACCAGCCGCCGCGACTCGCTACCTTCCTCCTGGCTGCATGCATCTAGGGATGCCGGGGTGTCGTCTTCCTCCTCCTCAGCACCCTCGCTCCCGCTTTGCTCCTCCTTCTCCTTCTCCTCCTGCCTTGTTGGACTGGGCTCTGAAGTGTCCATAGTGGTACTTGGAGTGGAAGGGGGGGTCACTCCCAAGTATCGCGTCCAGCTCTTTGTAAAAACGTCAGGCTGCAGGGGGAGCACCGGAGCGGTTGTTTGCCTCGCAGGCTTTGTGGTTGGCATTCCGCAGCTCCTTCACTTTAACCCTGCACGGTATGGCCCCTTTCCATCTTGTCCCTTGATATCTGCCCGAAGGTATCGTAATTCCTACAGCTGGAGCGCAGCTGGGACTGGACAGCTTCCTCCCCGCAAACACTGATGAGGTCCAGCACCTCGCCATTGCTCCATACTGGGGATTGCCTGGCGCGTGGAGGCATGGTCACCTGGAAAGATGCACTGAGAGCACTCCACGCCTGGCTGAGCAAACAGGAAGGGGAATTTCAAAATTCCCAGAGAATTTAAAGGGCGGGTCTGACGCTTGGTCACCTGAGGGCAGGGCAGTAGAGGTCAAACTGATGACCAGAGTGGCTAGAACAGGCATTGTGGGACACCTCCTGGAGGCCGATCAGAGCGCATTAACAGACCAGGGCGTCCACACTGGCGCTGCAGCACTCCAGTAGGGGCGCATCAAATGTTATTCCACTCGCGGAGGTGGAGAACCGGGAGTGCTCCAGCTGCAGAGTCAGAGCGCTCTACGCGCCTCGCCACTGTGGATGCGTCGTGAGTTAGAGCACCCGGGGCTGCTTTAATGCACCCTAACTTGCAAGTGTAGCCATGCCCTTTAACCAAAAACAGCTCAGCAGATTACTTCTCCAGCTCCCAGACACCCAGTTCCCAATGGGATCCAAACCCCGAATAAATCCGTTTTACTCGGTATAAAGCTTATACAGGGTAAATTCTTAAATTGCAAGTAAACAGAGCCATTTACAGTTCATTGATTCTGAAGCACCCTTAATGGCTTCCACTTAATATGTTTACATCAGTAATACAAGTTTCTATCTTATTCTTTTATTAAAGTTAATAAATTTATACAAATGGGATGAACACACTCAGTAGATTATAAGCTTTGTAATGATACCTTACAAGAGACCTTTTGCATAAAGCATATTCCAGTTACATTATATTCACATTCGTAAGCATATTTTCATAAAGCATATGGAGTGCAATGTCACACACCCCTAGATGTTCATGGCCCTTGCTGATAGGGTTAGGAGTCAGCTTCACAGAGATAACAAAGTGGGTCTCCTACTGTATAAGGAGCTCATTCCACTGGAGCTCAAGCAGCGTCTGCTGCCTGTTTGAAAAACGTCCCTGTTTCTAGCTAGGCGAAGCTTGAGCTGCATATTTATAAGACACTTATTTGGTAGAGTCTTCCAGATTAGATGCCTGTTTCGGTTGGTCTGCCTTGCAGTCATTGTTTAGTTAGGATTCTTGCTATCCATCTTTGAGCAAGCAGACATTTGCTTGTTAGTCACCAAGTATGGAATCCATATGGACAATCTCTTGAAGAAGAAAGCTAATTGCTTACCGTACAGTAAGTGTGGTTCTTTGAGATGTATTGTCCACGTAGACGAGCACTCTTCTTCCCGATCACTATGGAGTCCCTCTATGAGAGTCTGTATTGGCAATGGAACTGAGGGATGGTTGGGCTCACTCTGCCCTTTGTGCCCTCATGTGGGGGAGCATGAGGATCTCTGGCAAAGGCATGGCACCAACCAGACTCTGCTGGCCAAAATCATCCAATATCACACACATGGGGCCCTGGAATCTGTGTGAACAACACATCTCAAAAACATAGTTACTGTGGGATAAGTAACTGTTCTCAGGGGCGGCTCTAGACATTTCGCCGCCCCAAGCAGGGTGGCATGCCGCGGGGGGCGCTCTGCCGGTCGCTGGGAGGGCGGCAGGTGGCTCCGGCTCCGGTAAAGCCGCGGGACCAGCGGACCCTCCGCAGACACGCCTGCAGGAGGTCCACCGGAGCCGCCTGCCACCCTCCTGGTGACCGGCAGAGCGCCCCACCCCCCACCCCGCAGCATGCCGCCCCAAGCACATGCTTGGCATGCTGGGGCCTGGAGCTGCCCCTGACTGTTCTTTTCTGTTCCTGGCACTGCAGTGCGACTTTCGTCAAGAAACGTCACCGCTCTGTGCCTCAGTTTCCCCTCCCACCTTTTCTCTGGCTTGTCTATTAAGATTGTAAACTCTTCAGGGCAGGGATTATCTCTGACTGTATTTGTATGATGTTTAGCACAATGGAGCCCTTATCTCAGGTGTGATCTCTAGGTGTTGCAGTAATACATAAAACTAATAATGTCAAAACTTATTTGAGAAATTTGATCCAAAGTTTAAAAAAACACAGTTATAATTTACATAATTAAGAAGGCAGGAATACCCGAGTATTCAAGTGCTCCAGATTTTAGCCAGGTCTAATCCATATGCCATGCCGCCTCCACTCTGAGCATCATGTCACTGATGGATGCATAACTGTGTGATGTTGGTGATTTCAATATGAAATTTTAAATGTGTGTTCAGTGAGACAACTGCTGAGAAAGTGGGAATAATCTGGTGTGTACATTCATTTTTTAAAAATTTCTCTTAAGAACTGACACACTCGGGAATCTACAAATGCTGCTCTCTTCCATTCTCCCTGACTCAGCCATTAGCATGGCTGTTTCTACAAAAATAAACCCAACAGCCCCCTTTCCCACAAATCCGCTAATTAATGCTGCTTTTGGCTTTTTAGCCAGTCACCTCCAGTCAAGAAAATCAAGACTCTTGAGTGTAGCTATAGTGCCATAGAATTGCCGTTTGACTTTTGTAGCCTCTCATCTTGAACTGACATTATACCCCACTTATCACTGCGTGGCAGGAGCCATATCTCAGCCTCTGGCATGGCAGCAGCAGCGTCTTTGGATGAAAAGTCTGCGTGTTTACTCTTCGGGCCGTTAAAATTGTCCCCCATTGTCAGCATTCAGGCTTGGTCGCCCGTTAGTAACAACCTTCCCAGCTGCACTGAAAGAGGGAATACTGAGCAAACACTGCATGGGCCAGCCGATTAAAAAGGTGCCAGTCGCTAGAGACGAGAGCTAGCCCGGAATGGTTATTTCGGGACACCATTATGTGCGTGTGGGTCTCAGCTTGGGTCCATGACTGATCAGACATATGGTGCCTGATCTCCTGGGGAATCTGTTTTTCTTTATTTGTAAACATGGGTGCCTTGACAATGATTTTTCTACATCCTTGTCAGCCTTAGCCCTAGAGAAAACATGCAGAAAGTGTAAGGGCTTCTCTACACACCATAATTGTACTCTTTCAACTAAACCAGGATAGTTAAAGTGGTACAATGCCCCCAGCTGAATGCAGGTGTACTGGTATAGCTGTTCCCATATGGGGAAGGGAATAAGCTATGCCAATATAAAACACCTTTATGCTGGTATAACTGCATCTGCACTCAGGGTTGTATCAACGTGACTATACTGGTAAAAAAACCACTCTTACCAGAGTAGTTTAGACCTGTCCAAATCTGTGTATTAGACCAGAGCTAAAAGTAAGAACAAAGTTTCAAGTCGGGGTTTTTTGGTACATCCATTCTTCTACCTATAGTCACATGAGCCTATTTATTGTGCAGCCACGGAATCCACCCATGGCCACAGAACTGTGCTCAAGAATCTGAGGTTATGCAATAGCCATTCAAAACAACTGAATAATTTAGCTCTCAGATCTATGCGTCAAAAGAACATCTACAGTTGTGTGATTTATAATCCCAGGGAAGGACAGAGAGGAGGAGCCTGAGTAGTATGGTTGGCCAGGAATCTGATCTCTGTTTTATTCCTGACTGTATGTTTTATTCCTATGTCGGTGGTTCATATTGTGATCTCAGTCAAGTCACACAACCTGCCGGGCCTCAGTTTACGACCGACTTGTAGAATAGGACTTTTCTGCCTTGTGTGTGTATTGGAAGGCTTCATTCACTGTTTGGGATACTCTGATGGAAGATGATGTAGAAGAGAAAAATACTCCTATTTGCAGAACACAGTGACAGCGTTAGGTACCAAAGTTTAACTAAAATTAAAACATAAGGGGAAGCTGTGAAGTGGAGAGATAAAATGTACTTATTGTATTTTCTGGTCCGTTAGGATCTTCCCGAAGTAAAATTCACTAGTGCTGTGACAAGGGTGAGTGTAGCAATGATGGCTGCAGTTACTCAGTCCGTAGGTGACTTTGAATAGATCTGGTTAGAAAAATTTAGAATAGTTTGAAATTTTGATGACAAATGATGGCATCCATGTAATAAAAACCTGACTGCTAGAATCTGGACAGAGATCAGCAGCTCATGATTTACAATCAGACATGTGCCCACAGTTGATTTAGAAGAGAAAGGTCGTCTCCCTTAAGTGGGCAATGTTCTGGATGATGTCCTATGTTTTCAGTGTTAACAAACAGGTGTGTGTTTATCTCCTGGAAACTCCATTACTCTGCTGCAGGCTGTGGTTATTCTGTCCTCCTCCGCCCTAAAGGAAATGTTCTGGAAATAGCTTTAATAACACAGGAGGCTGGGAGACAAGCTCACGCCTGGTATCACTTCTCTGAAGTCCTGTCATAAATTTGTGCTTGTGTATTTAGCAGACCTATGACTGTGTACTGAGCCAGCAGTGAGAGAGAGTAGACTGGCCTTTATTCTCTTTATACGTTCATTTCCTTCAGGCAACGTACTGAGCCATAGTGGACAGGTAGCTGCCATTATTACAATTGCTTCTTATTAGTTTATCCAACTGGGCACTTGGAAACTCCCCTAACTAAGGAACAGATTTGGCCACCCTTATGTTGAGTAATGCCTGACTCTGTGGTTCGTCCTGCTTATTCCAGTGGGACTACTCAGGCCCTGATTAGAGAGGGAGTCTTCTGCAGAGACAAATTGTTCGGGTTGTTCCAGTGGTGAGCCCTCCCCTGGGAGGTGCTGGGCGCTTTCAACAGCAGCAGAGGGGCTCTCAATGCTACTCTGGCCGCAGGGCCTCCAGGACAAGTCAGTTTGTCATTTCACTTCTCCGCTTTGAAAAGAACAGTTGGGAGGAACGGAACAAGGGACGAATGTTTTTCTCTGGGTGCTATTGCTGCCGCCTCAGGAATGGATCAGGGCGCTGCCCCCATTACGCTTGTCTGAAGTCAGGATATTCTACTAAATGCTGCATCTATGGGACTGGTCCAAAGTCCATTGAATGCATGGGGGGAGGGGGTCAGTGGCGGATTAGCCATTGGGCCTATGGGGCCCGTGCCCAGGGGCAGTGCTGGGTGGGCAGGATGGCACAGAGGTGGGGGAAGCACCCCACGTCCCCGACCCCGCTCCTTGGCGGCCAGATGGGGGAAACACCCGGGCCCCTGACCCTGCTCCCCAGTGGCTGGGCAGGGGAAACCCCAGTGACTCCAGACCCTGCTCCCCAGCAGCAGCCAGGAGGCAGCGGGGGAAGCCCAAGCACCCCCCAGCCCCAGCAGCAGTCGGGGGAGGTGGCAGGAGAAGTCCCCAGCACCCCCCGACCCCAGCAGAAGCCAGGGAACAGCAGGGAAACCTCCATCACCCCCCCCCATTCCCATCAGAAGCCAGGGGGTAGCTGGGAAGCCCCCAGCACCTCCTGTCCCTGGCAGAAGCAGGGGGACAGCCAGGGCTGGTGCTACCATTAAGGTGAACTAGGCGGTTGCCTAGGGCGCCAAGATTTGGGGGTGCCAAAAAGCGGTGCCCCCAATTTTTTTATTTACAGCGGTTCCTCCCCGAGCGCGCGGTCGCTGCTCCACTTCTCCTGCCTCCCAGGCTTGCAGCACCAATCAGCTGTTTGGCGCCGCAAGCCTGGGAGGAGAATTAGAGCAGGGCTGCTGTGCCTGGGGAGGACGCAGAGCAGAGGTGAGCTGGGGTGGGGAGGTGCTGCACGGCTCCCGGGGGGGGGGGGGGGGGGCTCAGGGCAGGGCGGGAGCTGCCGCGGGGGTGAGGGTGCCTCAGGGTGGAGGGGGGGGCTGGAGGGGGTAGGGCGCAAGGTGGAAGTTTTGCCTAGGGCGCGAAACTTCCTTGCACTGGCCCTGGGGACAACAGGGGAAGCCCCTCTACTGGGACCCCCTGCTGCTGCCCCAGGACTGGAGGAGGTCTCGCTTCCTGCTGTGGCCTCAGGAATGGGGGGGGGGGAGGACAGCAGGGCGGGTGCAAGGATGTTTCACGCCCTAGGCGAAACTTCCACCTTGCGCCCCCCTCCCCAAGCCCTGTGGCAGCTCTCCACCCCCACCCTGAGGCGCCCCCACTGCGGCAGCTCCCCCACTGCGGCAGCTCCCCCTGTCTGTCCTGAGCGCCCCCCCCCCACCGCAGCAGCTCCCCCTGGCCCGGGGAGCCGTGCGGCAGCTCCCCAGCTCACCTCTGCTCCATCTCCTCCCCCAGCACGCCGTCGCCGCTCCACTTCTCCCGCCTCCCAGGCTTGCGGTGCCAATCAGCTGTTCGGCGCCGCAAGCCTGGGAGGGAGAGAAGCAGAGCGGGGCGGCGTGCTCAGGGGAGGAGGCGGAGCAGAGGTGAGCTGGGGCGGGGAGCGGTTCCCCTGCATGCCGTGCCCCCCCCCTTACTTGCAGCAGGAGGCCCCCCCACCCCCCGCCCCAGGTCTCTCCGCCTAAATGTCGACGATGACCGGGGCGGGTGAAGATCCAGCCGCCGCAGTCGCCGCCGAAGGACTGGAAATGCCCCCCAAATGCTAGCGCCCCAGGTGACCGCCTAGGTCACCTAATGGGTTGCACCGGCCCTGGGGGACAGAGCTTCTCTGGTCTTGGGGCCACAGTGCGGAGACAGAATGGGAGGGACCCTGAGTGCAGCAGGGGTGGGGCCCAGGGGAAGGGGCAGAGAGGGGTGGGAGAGCCCCCCATTTGCTCTGGCCCAGGGCCCCAGGAAACCTTAATCCACCTCTGGGAGGCGGGAGGCGGGGTCGTCTTACTATTGATATCAGTGGGGTTGCGATTGGAGGGGGATGGGGACCAGCCAGGGCACATGCTGGTTAACAAATGCTGCATGACACTGGAATGTGATAGAAGGAAAGAGCAACAAAGGAAACAGGAGCCAGGGAGCCCTCTCCTATTCCTGGCTGGGAGCGTGTGTGTGTGTGTGTGGGGGGGGGGGAGATGGGGGGTAAGGCTCTGAGCATGGGGGGGTCCTTTAAAAGGTTTCCAAAGTTGGGGGAGGGAGGTTATAGCAGAACCCCTGGCAGTTTCCCTAAGCAGGAGTCACAACAGAGCCTCTTGCAAACACCTGCCTGGCTTTGTGTGAGGCGGGGAGGGAAGGGAAGGGCTGCAAGGGGCTCAGAAAGCCCAGGGGTCTGTCTGTTAGAGATGGGGTTTACTTTTTGGAGGGGGAGCGGTAAAACGTGCGAGAGAAACAAAGCCCCTGTGGGCCAGACCCTCAGCTGGTGCAAACTGGTGCAGTGCTGGTGACTTCATGGTGCCTTACACCAGAACAACACGTTTCTACCCTTCCAGATCATTTGAATCCCAGCAATAATTCAAACAATGAGAGAGTGAAAAACAGAGACTGGGTGATTCCAGGATATTCTCCCCTAGGCACCAGGCTCCCAATCCCTGGATAGTTGGGACACAAGCAGGGGGCTTTATTTATAGAAAAATTGGTGGGGGTGGGCATGCTTGGTGAGTGGGAAATGAGTTACCGTGATAAGCCCTTTGACTGTATTTTATTTTACTGAGGTTCTTAACAAATAATCTTTCTGCAATGAGAACCGTCCTTATCAGGCCAATGCAGATTGTCTGAAATCCTTATCTCCACGGGCCAGTTAGCTGGAGTGATCCCCTTTCCACCGTGAATAGGGAATGGAGAGCCAAGCACAAGCCCTCCCCTCCTGCCTTCCAATCAGTGCCATTTACTGGCAATGAACCAAACGTCTCTGATTTCCAACCTCATAAATAACATGAGGGCTACAGAACTGAACTGTCCTCGATTGCTGAGCGGCTGTTCAGCAGTGCAAACAAATGGAGCGGGAGAGAAGGGAGGGTGCTCTCTACAGGGTGTCCTTTTCCATAAAAGAAACAAGCAACACATCAGGTTAGTTACAGGAACAACATCCATTTCCCCCCACCCGCTTGCTACTCCACACACCACCATTCTAGTCACTTGTGTCTATCGGAGACTGTCCGCAGTGGCCCTGAGGTTGAATGTGTTTCCTTGGCATGGCAATTGCTCCACAGCTCTGCTGGGTGCTGGAGCAAGCAGCCACAGTTGTTTGCGGGACTGAGGGGGGGGGTTGAGATTTATGATGAGAAATGTACCTGCTGCTCAAGTGAAGCTTTTCTTTCCTTTCTCGCCCATTTTGTTTTTTCCAGGGAGGTACCTGGGGAATGGATGGCAGTTAAAGGGATCTGAAACTCCCCGGGGCACAAAGACATGGAGAAAGAGTGATGGTGACTGAGAAGAAGTTTTATTGACCCACTGCAAAGTTCAGGGTAACATCCGAAAGGGTCTGCCTGCAGGAATATGGGATGGAGACAACAGATGCTGCTCTTGTGTGTCCATTTAGCAGCATAATTGTTCTCAGTGAAAATGTTCTTTGTCCCAGGGACATCATGAGAAGCCAGACACTTAGGGCTTCTAGCTCTTCATTCCAGGAGCAGCAGTGTGGTCAAGGGGGCAGAGACCTGGCATGGGCCTCAGAATGTCTGGGTTCTATTCCTGGCTCTTTCATTTACCCAATGTATGACCTTGGCAAGTCACTTCACCTCTCAGTGCCTCTGTTTCTGTCTGTTGCCTATTTGGATTTTAAGCTCTTTAGGGGAGGGATCATTCTTTATGTTTATGTACAGTGCCTTGCACAATGGGGTCTCAAGACACTACTGTAATACAAATAAATAATAATAATAGAATGGTCCCATGAATTCCAGCGGACCTATCCCTGGAGTAAGGTGGTATTTTGTGTTAGGGTATCACAGTCTGACCCTCATTCTGAAGATATCTGGACAAAGTCAAAATGGGAAGGGTGACATGGAGAACTATGTCAATAGCAGAGCTGGGCTTCAGCCACTTCACATGGATACAAAGCTGAACTCTCCCAAAGTTCAGGAGTGTTTGGACCCAGGGATCTGGCGTAGCTTCTTCTAGAGATCCAGACCAGCTGCTGCATTTGGATTTGAATGTGAGTTATACCAAAGTTCAGGGGGAGTTTTTGTCTTTATGAGCATTTGTCTGCTTTCCCTCACTGTGTGGTATCTGGCATCTTACAAGGTGTATTGGAGAGTCATAGATTGTGAGTCCAGAAGAGGGACCGTTATGATCCCCTTGTCTGACCCCCTGCACAGCACAGGCCAGAGAATTTCCCCTGGTGACTCATCAATCAGGATCAGATTGGCCCCCTGGTTTCTGCAGCTCAGAGTTAGAGAGCCAGCTGGTGTAAGTGGCCATAGCTCCGCTGAAGCTGACTTATACCAGAGGGGGATCTGGCCCAGAGAGCATATCTAGAAAAAGATGCTAACGGCAGTTTCTCACCCCTTGTTGTTTTTCATTTTGCCCTAAAAAAGAAGGAAAGCTCCCTTCCCTGTTACATGAATTGGAGAAAAAATAAAACAGGCAGGACGTCTTCCTTCTGTTGACACTCTGTCCATTTCACAGCTCATTCTGCATCATGATTTATTAACACTTACTGCTAATCAGGGAGGAGAAAAAAGGAATCCCACTTACAATGTGTTTGGGTGACGATTGTGGCTGGCCGCTTGCAGCCCAGCCCAAGACAGACAGCAGCGGTGGGTGAATGTGCTCAGGGGGCACCAGTATGTCAGGACCTAGTTGGGACTAATTTGTGAGCCATAAACAAAGGCTCACAAATTAGTCCCAGGTGATTATAAAGGGGAATCTTTAATGTTGGATTGAACCACAAAAAAAAAGCCCTTTTCTTCTGGGGAATCCAGCTTCTGTTTGCCAGGATGGTTCATGGTCTCTTGGGGCTGCCAGGGTTGACAAAAGTGTACTCAGAGCAAGGGAAAGATGTCAAGTTCATTCCCCCTTTACCAGCAGCCAGAGCCTTTCTTAATGCTATGGGTTTCTCCTGGTTGCTGGGAGAGGCCAGCACACGCTGCCTGGTTCAGCCTCTCCAAAGCACCCTGCCTTTAAACTCTTGATTAAAAGAACCATCCCTAGCCCTGGAGTCTGCCTCAGTCCCTTAACATCAGCTCCGCAGTGAGGACAGATGCCTGGGATGAAATCCTGGCTCTACTGAGGTCAATAGTAGAACTCCAGTCACTTCAGTGGAGTCAGGAGTTCACCTGTGGTTACCTTCTATTTAGAGCCTAATACAAAGCCTATTGGAGGTCAATGGAAAGACCTCTTATTGACTGCCCTGGGCTGTGGCCCAGGCCTTGGGTAAGAAAGATTTAACCTTTTATCTTTCTAATACAGGGGCCCAGCACACCAAGCTATACAAATGTTGCCAACGTGGTTTTTAAAAAGTCAGCGACAAGGCAGCCAGATTAATTACAATCTGCCTGGCGTAAAGCTTCAAAGTATATTTGGGGTTTTACCCCTGCGTCCTTTGTCCATTTCTGATTTGGTAGGAAGTTGCTACGCAATATGGCACCATCTCTCTCCTTTCTCCCAGGGTTATGCAGAGTTTTTTCTCCTCTCATGTCAGTGAAAATCCTTTGATCGTTCAACATCACTTGCGGGAATCTCTTGTACTGCCTAGCTTTTTGGAATGTTAGAGTAAAAACAGCTTCTCTCCATGTGTCTGTCCTCTGACACGGGTTACCCCGTTCTCTGGATGTGTACTGTGCTTTGTAGAACTCCCAGTTTCTGCCTCATTTCTCTGGTCATTGATTCATGTAGTTGTTCAAAGCCTGTCCTAGCTCTCCGTATTCCACTGGCGTGAGGTACTCTGCTAGAGTGTGATCACTCTGGGCAGCTAGATTTAGATATGCTCTTCCCAGTAACTTTATATCGGTGCTCGTGACGATTTGGGGACTCTGTCTATGAATTATAGCTAATGTCATGAAGTTATGAAATTGTATCATGGATTGCCTCTGTGTAGATGTGGAATACACCATTTGTGAGGCTGTAGCATGTCTTCAGACCTTTAATAGTTGCCTGTTCAGGAGGAAGCACCTTGCAACAATGGAGGACATATAAACTCCAGGGAAGTCTCATGCAGACAGGCAGGAAGCTTTGGGCAAATGCCTCCCAAGCCTGCCCCACCCTCCAAAGAATAGTACACCATGGGATGATATTCAGTGCAAACTATTGTGCCATTAAATTAAGAATATTTTTGTCCTTGTAGCATCCCTGTCTACAGCATCACTCATGGATATAGTGTCATTGTTTTCCTTTTCCCTACTGTCCTGTGCTATTGCTTTAGCATTTATCATCCTGTGCCATGTGTTCTATTCTGTACTGTATAGGTTTTTATACTGCTCATATCACTTGCACCTTCCAATAGTTCATTAAGCGATGTGACTAATAGGTGACACATGTGGTTCATTCTCTTCCTGTTGGGCATTGGCGGGAGATTGTAGGTGCAGTGTAGTTTTTTCATCTTTTTGTTCCCTCTTCAAAGTCAAATTTCTGTTTTGCTGAGAGGCTCACAATCTTCTCTGGGAGCAAGTTCCGGATTCAGGGGACAGTCACTGAAAGTGCTTTAACTCCTGTGCCCTCTTGAGATTGAGAGTTGCATTGTTTCAGTGGATCATAGCTGTTATGGGAGGTTATGATCATGCAAGATTGTAAGATGATCCTCTAGTGAACAGCAGCCAATCCCGTGGATGGCTTTGAAGATGGGGACCAAAATCTTGACTATGACCAGCACTGGATGTAGAGTGGCTGAAGACAGCAAAGTTGGGGACCAAGTGGTCTCTGTACGGAGAAGGCGAGCTGCTGTGTTCTGAACCAACTGTAGCATTTTTAAGGGCAGCAGTTACATAACTAGGTACCAAGAATGACGATATGATCAAAAATGCTGGATCAGTGTGGCTAACTCTGAATCTAAAGAGGTGCAACTTCTGGCCAGACATACATTTTAAAAAGAGCATTTTTCATGGCTGTGGGTTTGTGTCTCCAGAAGCAGTGAGGAGTCCAGGTGGACACTGAAGTAGTGAACAATCGTTAACAACCTGAGGGCACACACCCTCAGTGGATGGTGACGATATATAGGTGCTGGGTTGTTCAAAGGGTTTCCTTCTACCCACTCACATCGCCTCAGGCCTTCCTAGATTCCTCTTCACCCCCTTGCTGATCTCAGCAATGCCTGCCTGAATAGCCGTGGCATTGTGCTGTTTCTGTATGAGGCGGCAGTGAGGTAGAGTGGGAAGCTTCATCTGCGTGTTGCTGGCATTTAGTTGTTTCATTATCTCCCTTCGTGGTGGGTTGAACAAGATGGGGGAGGGATAGCTCAGTGGTTTGAGCATTGGCCTGCTAAACCCAGGGTTGTGAGTTCAATCCTTGAGGGGGCCATTTAGGGTTCTGGGGCAAAAATCTGTCTGGGAATTGGTCCAGCTTTGAGCAGGGGGTTGGACTAGATGATTTCCTGAGGTTCCTTCCAACCCTGAGATTCTATGAGTCTATGATGCAGGCTGCTCCCAAGGCTGTGAGCCATAGAGCCAGGAGTGAAGGAACTTCACGGCTGCAGAAGCATGTTCACAGTGAGGGGTGGAGTGGATCTGGGACCATATACTGCTGCCCCCACTGATATTCTCCTCTGCCCCTTCTCTGTGGAGTAAATTGGCATGGCCCCCACCCACGGGTGCGTTCACTAATTTGATGTACAGATCTTCTGCCACTGGCCAGTTGGGTTCAGGGTTGAGATGACTATTGTATGGTTTACGCCGCCCTCTTTAGCACTGGCCACTTACAAACTCGGGTAAGACTGGTGGACACTAGTTCTTGCACATGCAGGGCACCTCGGTCTAAATTATCTTCTAGGCAGATCGTATTGGCTAATCCAACATTATAAATCACCCAAATGGAAACCAAGGAGGAGCGATGTAAGTTGGCCCTTTTCAGAAATCGATGACCCTTCCCGATAACGCTAACTGGCCCCGCTTTCATTTTAGCTTCTTTAAAACTAATCCAGACAGTTCAATTAAAGGCTATGTGCACATGAAGCAGCATGTCTCTAAAATCCCCTTCCTCCCCACCTTGAAGATCCCAGTAGAGAGCTAGCCAGTGCTGCAGGTGCAATCTCTCTGCGGGGTGGTGAGAGCAATGAATAGTAAGGTTTTTAGCTCAAGCACACTAAGGCTGTTTAGCAGCCATTGGATAATCCCCTTTTAATCAGATTATGTAAATTCCTACTTCAACACCCCCCAACTCTCGTCCCCCACTCTCCAAGCTGCAAAACAAAATAGCTGCTCTAAAAGGAAAACCTGAACTGCAAAAAGGCAGGCAGCTCTGCTAAAAGAGTGGGGACACCCAGTCCATTTAGGGATGGCCAAGCTGTAAGGGAGCAGTACAGACATGCTTTGTTTCTGTGTGGCAAAGCACTCCTGGCTGGCACAGCAGTCAGAGCGCAGTGAATCAAAGGCCAGGTTTGTGCACTGTCCGTGTATCACCACTGTCTGAGGATAGGTCGAGGAGGCAGTTACTTGACATCCCTGTGGCTTTGTCCTTGGCTCAGGGACTCTACGGTGCTCAAATGAAGCAGGGGATGTTTGACTTTCCATCCCTCCTTTTTTTAAAGCCTCATTCAAGGTTCAAGCCTCTAGTGGCCATATCTGAAAGGTGCTGCCACTCACAAAAAGAGAACTGGATAAATGCATGGAGGTTAAGTCCATTAATGGCTATTAGCCAGGATGGGTAAGGAATGGTGTCCCTAGCCTCTGTTTGTCAGAGGGTGGAGATGGATGGCAGAAGAGAGATCACTTGATCGTTACCTGTTAGGTTCACTCCCTCTGGGGCACCTGGCACTGATCACTGTCGGAAGACAGGATACTGGGCTGGATGGACCTTTGGTCTGACCCAGTCTGGCCGTTCTTATATTAATAGGGTTATGGTTTGAGGACCACTGACCAAACTTTTGTTCTTCAGTTTCAAGATGATTAATCAAGACAACCAGGGGCCAAATGACCAAAAATGGCCATTTAAAGTACATATGCAAAATCTGTATGCATCATGTCATCAAAGTCTGTCTGTGCCATGCCATTAGAACTGACGTTTTTACTTAAAAAACTCATTTGCATGCACCAAAGAGCCAATAGCACCCTACATTCTGGTTTGCACCACAGGATTAGCCACTCTGTGCAGGTGTATGGCTTTCTGGCATCACAAACAGCGTGATTTGCAAATTTCAGAATCTGTACTTTTGGAGGCAAGTACTGGAAACTTGGCTTAAGGAGTGTTCCTCCTTTGTGTTCCAAGGAACGAGGGTGTTACATTTCTACACAGGTGACTGTCCTTTTGAACTATCAGCATGGGGAGCTGAGGCAGATGGGAATGGTCAGGCTTCAGCCAGAAAGCGGAAGTTTGTTGTTCTGTGGGTCACCATTTAGAGCTACCCAGCATGCTGGGCTGGCCTCTTGTGTGTAACCTTCTTTGGTTAAAGCCGTTAGTTTTGTTCATAACAAAGACAGAGGTTGTCTTTCCTATGGCAGATGTAACATGCTGCCAGTGAGGTTTTTCCAGGAGAGCTAGTTCAGCTACTCAATGTGTATTAGCAGAATTTGTCCTTTCTTTCTGTTAACCTACAAGCGAAGCCTGAGGCTTATCTCGTTTGTTGTCAGTAACTAAAATATTTGGGCCCCAAGGCTTGTTCGTGAACTGTTGGAATTATGCCCTTGCGTATGCGATATTCAGAATTTGCTGGTTGATTCTGGGTTTTTTGTTCTCTGTTTGTACAGCACATTGCACAATCGAGTTCTGGTCCCTGACTCGAACTTGTAGGCATTATCATCGTGATACAAATGATAGTAAAAACTCCTCTCCCAAAATCTGTGCAAACAAAATGTGGTTGCATGAAAGTCTGGGAAGCCTGCTCTTCAGAACAGATTCATAGCAGCATTTTGGAGAGTGGAGCATATACTTGCCTGCAATATTCAAAATAGCCTCCCAAAGTCTTTATGAAAATGCACCAGCCAGGACTTGCCTGCCCTTCCCATAATGGCCAAAAAGAAACTAATGATACATTACTAATGGAACATTCTCTTGTTCAAAAACGGTATTCATTCCATCAATGGGTGAGTAGACTTTTGCAGGGCTGGTTTAAAGTAGACACCAAAATGGCCCTTTGTAGAATAAACACTAGTGTCCTCATTTAATGGTAGCAGCAGGATAAGCTTTATTTGAGGGCAGTAGCGGTAGGTAAATTAAAAATGTAACTGGCCCAAATCCTAAAATGGTGTAAATTGGTGCAGCTTCATTGTAGTCCATGGAGCTACATCATTTTACACAGCAGAGGAGCTGACCCATATATATTTATAAACATAGAGGTTTAGAATAACAGCAGCATCTCCCCATCCTCATTGTAACAAGTATGTAAGTAAGAAAAAAACATTAATGGTAAATCTTTAGAAGTGAAATAAGAAAATTCTGCACTGAAAGTAAGAAAAGCTAGCATCCTCTGGTGTCTGACCCGAAGAGTTAGTATCTCCTTGCAGAACAATACATGAAATTTTACTGTGATCAGAATGAACTGTGTTCTGAGTACAGAAACCTCTCTGGAGTTCTTGGAGATGATTTTCATATAGGGGGAGGTCCTTGGTACTAAAGTGTGGGTTCTCCTAACCACTCCAGGTGGTAATAAAAGCAGTATATAAGTGCCTATGTGTTGTCATCCCTCTGTCAAATGGCAGCAGATTCCAGGGTCTTGGAAGTCAGTGTCCCATTGGAGGAGAAATCCATGGCCCAGTCTGTGTATTTTATTAATGTAATCTTTTTATGTAGGCACATATGCCAGTCCTTGAACAGAAGTGGTCACAAACAGCCCACAGTTAACCCTTCTTTCAGGAATCTCAGCCAAACACCCATGCACAGTTCCCAGGGAGCAGATCTGCACCAAGGATAGACGCTGGTTAAAGGGATTAGTCATAGAGTTTGTAACCCTTCTGCCCGTCTGAGTTGGCAGCAACAAGGGCCGGGTTCAGTATCCAGGGGTTCCGTTTCAATAACGCAATGCAAAACCAGCTCGAACCCCCAACCAGTGACCTGGGACAATTACATACCACCCCCCCGGGCGCCTCTAGGAGGTAATACTTCCCCACTTGCAAGCACAGAGTCTGAGTGTAGCAAAATCCTTTAATAAAGGAGGGAAACAATGTGGCATTATGTTGAGGACACACCACAAACAGGATTCATAACACAAACCATGAGCAAAAGACCTACCCCCAAGTAAGTTGGCAGTATCCTTTTCCCCTCAGGGTCTTAAGTCCAACCACCCAAAAGTCCAAACACCAAAAGTCTCTTGAGTCTAGCAACCCAAATAATCACCCAAAAGTCCAACAACCCAAAGTCTCTGTCCCTGGTTGGTGCAGCCCCAGAGTTCAAAAGTTTATCTGCAGAGTTCTACACCTCCCCGAGCTGGGTGGAAATGGGGGGGGGAAGAAAGGGGCACACGGGGTGTTAAGGGGCACCTTACATTGTCCGAGGCCGACTGCCCTGCCTCTCCGTGCGGTTCTGCTGCAGCCTTCACCACGAGCCGCTCCACTCCACCAGGCATCCCACAAACTGCACCGCTCTGCATCACTCTGCGCCACTCCACCAGCCATCCCTTGGGGTGCTCCAACCATCCCACAAACTGCTCCGCTCTGCCAGCTGCTCTCCCACTAGTTAACACAGCACTCAGTGATCTCAGCCCTTAGTAATTGTAGCTCTTTAGTGATTTCAGCTTGTAGTAGAGGAGCCCCAATGCTGGTGCACTATTGGCCCAAAGTGAATTCAGCACAGCAGCCTGTAACTAAACTCTTAATGGAATCAAAATTAGCTCTGCTATTTAACAGTGGAGAGAGCAGTAGCAATTGGTGTTTCAGACCCTCAAAGAAGAACCAATACTATCCCATACAACCACATGTCACCAGCCTCTCTCAATTCACTGGGTTTTGGAACCCATGTCTCTTGTCTAGTGAGTGCTACTTAGTTGATGGTGAGTCCCTCTGTCTTAAAGCAGTTCCACTGGCCTTGATTCACATAATCAGGGTAACAACCCTTTATTCTTCCTACCCCAATAACAGAGAAACTGGGGATCCCACAGCAGCCAAAGTGACCATTTTGGCAGCTGTGGGCTCATGCTAGGCGGGGTGGGTGTGCCTATGCAAACAAGATCAGCCCCTGAAGTTCTTTTCCACAACTCACCACCAGATGTCAGGGTAGAGCTCATCCTGACTCTGCTTACATCCTCCCCCAGCTGAGAATTTGTTGTCCCGACAAATCACACTCCTTATTATACCAACTCACTGGCTGCCTTCAAAGGGCCTCAGATAGCCCACTTTAGCTTCCACAAGTCTGTGTGCTAAATGTATTGGCTCCTCACTAGTCACCACAGGTGCATCATAAGTTAACTGTTTTACTGGTCTTATTGCCCTGTCTCGTCTATTGAGAATCTCTGTTGCCGTGGTACGGGGGACATCCTCTTGAGCGATGGATGGAGAGGTTTCCTTTGAGGGCCCCTCGGCTACTGGCATAGGCCCCTGCATTTCTAGTTATAACAGTGGAGCGTCAAAGGTGCCCAGGACATGGTCCACCTATATGTTTCCACTGTCCAATAACCTGTGTGTGTGTCATCACACAGGGGTCCCACCAGCAGCACTGGGGTGTCAGAAATCAGCCTAAATACATCTGACATGGGGTTTAGGGTGGAAAAGGGGGAGCTCTCTTTTGGTTCAGCTGATCGAGACTGAAATCTTGTCTCCATTCCAGGATACACCATGGTTGTGCCTTCCTCCTCAGACTCACTCTCGGATGTGCTGCATAGGGGTAGGTTAGCTGCAGGGGGCCAGCTGTCCATGTTGGATGGCGGCTTTGGTCCAGCACCTTTGTTCTGTCCGGTTGCCCTGTTGTGGACCATCTCATAAGGAGTGCCTACCAATTCCCCCACAGGGAGCAAAAGGTTTCTGTGCACTATCTTTGTCTGCCCTGGACCCTCTTCAGGTTTGATCCTGTAGACCGGCAGGTCTCCTAGCTTTTCCATCACCAAGTAAGGTATTGCCTTCCATCTGTCAGCTATCTTGTGTTTGCCAGCAATACCCAAATTTCGCAGCAGGACTCTGTCCCCTGACTGGAGCTCTTGCAGACGTACCCTAGCATCATATCGATGTTTGTTGCAGTCTGCGTTCTTCCGAGCCACAG
This sequence comes from Mauremys mutica, assembly GCF_020497125.1. Classification (NCBI taxonomy): domain Eukaryota; kingdom Metazoa; phylum Chordata; order Testudines; family Geoemydidae; genus Mauremys; species Mauremys mutica. Next base: position 128,476,754 of record NC_059077.1, read on the forward strand.
ATGTAGCTAAGTGATAAGCATCCCGCAGCTTTTCTCTTAGTCAGGATACATATTGCTGATGAGTTTCATAGCTATCTCTATCCTCTGCTACACCAAAGCACAGGTCTATGGGTAATCTTGGTTCTCCCCCAAACATCAAGAGATATAGGGTGACTCCCGTAGCATCGTTCTTGGTGGCGTTGTAGGCGTGCACCAGAAATGTGACATGTTGGCTCCAGGTTGCCTTCTGCTCTGGTCGCAAAGTCCCCAACATATCTAATAGGGTTCAGTTGAACCTCTCTGGCTGAGGGTCACCCTGCGGGTGATACGGCGTTGTCCTCGACTTTTTAATTCCCGCTATCCTCAGCACCTCCTTCAGAAGGTGACTCTCAAAGTCCCGCCCCTGATCCGAGTGTATCCGGGCTGGGAATCCATAAACTGAGAAATATTTTTCCCACAGTACTCGAGCGACAGTGGTGGCCCTCTGATCACGTGTGGGATATGCCTGCACATATCGCGTATAATGGTCAGTCACTACTAGAATGTTCCCAACATTCCTCTTGTCTATTTCTAAAGACAAGAAATCAATGCAAACCAGCTCCAGAGGTTTGTTGCTGGTGATGTTCTTCAGATATGCAGCCCTCGTGGGCAGAGTTTTTCTTTGAACACATTGAGCGCAGGTCTCACATTTCCTGCGAACATCTTCAGCCATCCGGGGCCAATAGAACCTACTGCGGATAAATTCCAGGGTCCTCGCCATCCCTAAATGTCCAAAGTCACCATGCAGGGCCCTCATGGCCAGGCCTCTGTACTCTTTCAGCAGCACTAGTTGATTCCGTTGCTTTTGTAAAGGGTCTGTGGTCACACGGTGTAGCGCTCCCTGAATCAGTTTTAGTTTGGTCCATTCTCTCAATAGTAGTTTACTCTCCAGATTAGGTGGGACAACCGCAGCTGGGCTTTGCCCCTCCCTTTTGGCAAGCTGTGTATCATGAATGGCAATATCTTGCAGCTTGGCTTCCTGCCAGTCAGCCGCATTGAGCATGGGCAAGGGAGATTGGTCCAAAGCGATATAGTTCACTGAAGCAGAAGGCACACATTCAGGGGGCAGGCCCAAAGCTTCTGCAGCACAGCCATGAAGGCTCTCATGGGCCTTTGGCTCTCGGCGACTCACACTGCAAATAGCTCTCACTCCATCCGTGGGTATCACAGCAACTCCTGGTGCTTGTGGACGCCTGGACAATGCATCTGCACCTACATTGCTTCTCCCTGATCGGTATTGAATGCTGAAGTCATAGCTAGCCAAAGCGGCCACCCATCTTTGCCCTGTAGCATCCAGCTTAGGACTTGTTAACACATAAGTCAGTGGGTTGTTGTCTGTCCACACCTGGAACTGAGCACCATACAAGTAGTCTCGAAATTTCTCAGTGATGGCCCATTTCAAGGCCAAGAACTCCAGCTTGTGGGTGGGATAGCGAGTTTCACTATTAAACAGTCCTTGGCTGGCAAAGGCTACAGGTTTACGTTGGCCTTCCACTTCCTGGTACAATACTGCTCCCAGGCCCTCCAAACTGGCATCAGTATGCAGGATAAATGGTTTGCTTGGGTCAGCAAAGACTAGGACTAGAGCATGAGTTAGGCAAGTAATGAGTTTTCAAAAAGCCCTTTCACATCTCTCATCCCACCATGGCCCAAATGGTTCAAAGAGGCCATAGTGTCTCTGCACAGGAAGCTTTGGGGATGTCCTCTTATCCTTGGTCTTAGATTTGTTCTTGCTGGACTGGTATCCCCTGGTAAGATCAGTCAGAGGTTTTACAATCGTAGCATAGTTTTTCACAAATCTGTAGTAGTAACCACTAAATCCAAGAAAGATCTTGAGTTCTCTGTAATTACTTGGACATGGCCATGTAGTGAGTGCTTCTGTTTTATCGGGATCAGTACTCACACCCTCTTGGGACACGATGTGACCCACATACTTCACTGAGGTCCTGCAGAACTGGCATTTGTCAGTTGAAAGCTTCAAACCATAATCCTCCAACCTATCAAGCACTTTAAGAAGTCTTTCTTCATGCTCCTTCAAGGTTCTTCCAAACACAATCAGGTCATCCAAATAAACTAACACTTGCAGTAAATTCATGTCTCCCACAGCTTTCTCCATAAGACGTTGAAATGTGGCAGGTGCTCCAGAAATCCCTTGGGGCATGCGTTTGAACTGATAAAACCCTAATGGGAAGATGAAGGCTGTCTTCTCCTTATCTTCTTCTCCCAGAGGGATCTGGTAGTATCCACTCTGAAGATCCAACACAGAGAACCACTGGCTTCCCAGCAAACAGTCTAAGGCATCTTGGTCTCGGGGCACTGTGTACTGGTCAACCACAGTAGGGTGCGGTAGTCAGTACACATCTGGATTTTCCCATTCTTTTTACGGACCACCACAATGGGTGAGGCATATGGGCTGCAGGACTCTGTAATGATGCCATTCGCAGCCAGCTCCTGAAGATGTTGTCGCACATCTTCCATCTCGGAGAGAGCAATCCTCCTAGATCTCTCCCTGAAAGGTGGAGAGTCATGTAGTCTGATGTTGTGCTCTACTCCTTTTGCGCATCCCACATCCCACTCATGCAATGAGAACACCTTGGATCTTTCACAAAGTTTCCTCCTCAGGCGATCTTTCCACTCCTTGGACAATCGTGAATCTTCAAAGTCAAACTTTGCTGGGTCTATTTTCGGAACTTGAGTCTCACACAGGTTTTACAATTGATACAGGCTCGAAGAGGTCTGCTATCTTTTGTCCTTGCTTCACAACATCTCGACTTGTTTCATTAGCAGTCAGTATAATCACCTTTTCCTGGGCTTCAGCAGGTAGGGTGATGACTCCACTGGGGACCAGCACTACTTCCAGGAGCTCTCTTTCAACCGGCTGCTCTACCATTGCTAATGCCCCTTTACTGCCTTTCAGCCTGGTACTCATGACAAGCACCTCTTGCTCTATCCTTGCAGGCACTACTAAGGGGGTTGTGCCCATGTACTTTAGTGCCCCAATCGATAGCTTAGATGTCTCCTTTTTAGCACTCTCAATCTTCCTATAGGCTTCAGCACACAGTGTATGGATCATCAGGGTACTCAGGTACTGGTCCCCAGCCCGTCATCTGCAATAATCCACAAGCACCTTGAAGAGACTGGAGTTGGTTCCTATCAGCACAGACACATCAAAGGTCCCTTTAAGGTCAGAGCATATTAAGGCAGCTGTGTCTACCTCTTCCCTTACCCCAGCAATTTGGGAATTCCAGGTGCACTATGACATACCCTTGGTGGGGGTCTTCATCCATGCTAAGGCCATACAGACCAATGCCAGTCAGTGGCTGTATAGGCAGGTGCCTAAGCATCTGTTGGTAGAATGACTGAAATATAATAAGTACCAGAGGGATAGCCGTGTTAGTCTGGATCTGTAAAAGCAGCAAAGAATCCTGTGGCACCTTATAGACTAACAGATGTTTTGCAGCATGAGCTTTCGTGGGTGAATACCCACTTCTTCAGATGAAATATAATAGTCACCTGAGATCCAGTGTCAAGCACGGCTTTACACTCCGCCCCTTCAATCCTCACCGTGACCTCTGCTCGAGGCCCTATCAGTCCTGCGGGGATCCCAGGTGGACGGTCTTTTCTGGGGGAATCTTCAAATCCTGCAGGCCTGGGTGGTGTCCGTCTCCAGACCCTCTGGCAGCTACCGGATCTCTTCCAACTGATCCTCAGCTTTCCATACACTAAGGAGGGGTTCTCTTCATTACGGCACTTGGCAGCACTGTGTCCATCCTGACCACATAGGTAGCAGAAGAATTGTCCTTTCCACCTTCCCCTGGGTGGGATGGTGGCTCTAAATGCTGACTTCTCCATCACTACAATCTGAGGCTCCTTATTTCTGGAAATCTGAGCTCGGTCAATGGTGCTTTGCAGCTCAGCTATCCGTTCTGTCAGGCCCTGCATTTGTTGGGCAAGTTCCTCTGTGGTGCTCACCAGCAGTACGGTGGCCATTTGCAGTGGTGTTGTGCTGGCTGGCTCCAATGTTTGGGCTTCCCAACACTCGCTGGCAGCCTGCCTTTCTTTCTCTTCTCTGACCTCCTTTATCAGCTGGGAGTAACTTGGGGGATGTTCCTGCCATTCTCTTAGCCGGAGATGAAGTAGAATTGGGTTCTGATACTGAGTCCCTCTTAGAACTTGAGCCAGTCTGGTCTGATCCATCTGCTCAGCAGTCACTGCTCCCCTCATGACAGCTCGCTGAAGCAGTCTCTCCAGCCTCTGTATATAGGCTGAAATCTTCTCACCCCTTTGCTGTCGGGAATTAAGGAATTTACAGTAACTGTCTTCAGGGCTCTCTATGCTCCCAAAGGTATGATCAAGGGCCTCTAGGCAGTCCTTCACACTGACCCCAGGGTCAATGAGCTTCAGGATGCAAATCACATCTAATGCTGGGCCACTAAGGCTCTCTATTAGACATCTTCACTTTTCTGCATTGGGTACAGCCCACTCCTGCAGCATTTCAGTGGTATGCACCAACCAGGGTTCAAACTCCTCAGCTTTGCTCTGCTCCACATCCCATGGGCTACTCCAACCATCCCACAAACTGCTCTGCTCTGCCAGCTACTTAGCAATATATCTTCAGGCTCCCTCACTAGCTAACACAGCAGTCAGTGATCTCAGCTCTTAGTACTTTTAGCTTTTTAGTGATTTCAGCTTGTAGTAGGGGAGCTCCAGTGCTGGTGCACCATTGGCCTAAAGTGAAGTCAGCACAGCAGCCTGTAACTAAACTCTTAATGGAATCAAAATTAGCTCTGATATTTAACAGTGGAGAGAGAGAGAAAGCAGTGCAGTTGGTGTTTCAGACCATCAGGGAATTACCCATGTCCTCCCTCCCTCACCCTCAGTTCACTGGGATTTGGAATCCATGTCCCTTGTCTAGCGAGTGCTACTTAGTTGATGGTAAGTTCCTCTGTCATAAAACAGTTTTATTGTCCTTGATTCACATAATCAGGGTAACAACACTTTATTCCTCCTGCCCCAATAACAGAGAAACTGGGGATTCACACAGCAGCCAAAGTGACCATTTTGACAGCTGTGGGCTCAGGCTAGGTGCGGTGGGTGTGCCTATGCAAACAAGACCAGCCCCCAAAGTTATTTTCTACAACTTACCACAATTCACAACCAGATGTCAGGGTAGAGCTCATCCTGACTCTGCTTACAAGTTTAAGGCCGGAAGGTGATGGAGTCTTACCTCCTGCATACCACAGGGGTTAAACTCCACCCAGCTACCCGTGTATTAAACCAAGTAATTTGGATAAGACTAAAGTATTACAACCCTCTGGAGATTAAACTGTTGTGTTTGTGTTGTGTTCACATGCACCAAGGCCTGAGGGTACGTCTACACTACGGGATTATTCCGATTTTACATAAACCAGTTTAGTAAAACAGATTGTATAAAATCGAGTGCACGCGGCCACACTAAGCACATTAATTCGGCAGTTTGCGTCCACGGTCTGAGGCTAGCATTGATTTCTGAAGCGTTGCACTGTGGGTAGCTATTCCGTAGCTATCCCATAGTTCCCGCAGTCTCCGCCGCCCCTTGGAATTCTGGGTTGAGATCCCAGTGCCTGATGGGGCAAAAATCATTGTCGCGGGTGGTTCTGGGTAAATGTCATCAGTCATTCCTTCCTCTGGGAAAGCAACGGCAGGCAATCATTTCGCGCCCTTTTTCCCTGGATTGCCCTGGCAGACGCCATAGCATGGCAACCATGGAGCCTGTTTTGCCTTTTGTCACTGTCACCGTATGTGTACTAGATGCTGCTGACAGAGGCGATACAGTAGTGCTACACAGTAGCATTCATTTGCTTTTGTATGATAGCAGAGATGGTTATCAGTTGTTCTGTACCATCTGCTGCCATTGTAAATTGGCACTGAGATGATTGTTACCAGTCCTTTTGTACTGTACTGTCTGCTGCTGTCATGGGTGCCTCTGGCTGAGGTCAGCCAGGGGCGCAAAAGACAAAAATGGGAATGACTCCCCAAATCAATTTCTCCTTTATCATATCTAAAAATAGTCAGTCCTGCCTAGAATATGGGGCTAGTGTACTAGAGAACCAGTGTATCAGAGAGCACAGCTGTTCTGTGTCAGATCCCACAGAAATGATGAGCTGCATGCCATTCACAGGGGGTGCCCCTGCAACAACCCCACCTGTTGCTTCCCTCCTCCCCCAGCCTTCCTGGGCTACTGTTGCAGTGTCCCCCCATTTGTGTGGTGAAGTAATAAAGAATGCAGGAATAAGAAACACTGACTTGTTAGTGAGATAAAATGAGGGGAAGGCAGCCTCCAGCTGCTATGATAGTCCAGACAGGACATTAAGCAGTGTGGGGGAGAGGAGCCCAGCATCCCACTGCTATGATAGTCCAGGCAGTACAGAATCTTTTCTTTACACATGAAAGGCGGGGGCTGATGGAGCTCAGCCCCCAGTTGCTATGATGAAGATGGTTACCAGCCCTTCTGTACCATCTACCCAGGTGCCCCCAGCCAACCTCACCTGAGGCCAGCCAGGAGCACTCACGGGCTGATGATGAGGACAGATACCAGTCCTTCTGCACTGTACCATCTGCCACAAGGCTGATGATGATGATGGATATCAGTCATATTGTACCATCTGCCACCATGGAGGGGGAAAGAGGATGCTGCAATTCACTGCCGCAGCATCGTGTCTACCAGCAGCATTCAGTAGACATAGGGTGACATTTAAAAAAGTCAAGAGACGATTTTTTTCCCTTTTACTTCTGGGGGTGGGTGTGTGTGTGTGGGGGGGTAAATTGACGAGCTATGCCCTGAACCACCCCGGACAATGTTTTTGACTCTACAGGCATTGGGAGCTCAGCCAAGAATGCAAATGCTTTTCGGAGACTGCAGGAACTGTGGGATAGCTGGAGTCCTCAGTCCCCCCTCCCTCCCTCCATGAGCGTCCATTTGATTCTTTGGCTTTCCGTTACGCTTGTCAGGCAGCAGTGTGCTGAGTCCCTGCTGTGGCCTCTGTCTGGAGATTTTTTAAAAATGCTTTGGAATTTCGTCTTCTGTAACGGAGCTGTGATAGAACAGATTTGCCTGCCCATACAGCGATCACATCCATACGGTCCATGCTGGAGCTCTTTTTGGATTTGGATTTGGGACTTCATTGCCACCCGTGCTGATCAGAGCTCCATGATGGGCAAACAGGAAATGATATTCAAAAGTTCGCGGGGCTTTTCCTGTCTACCTGGCCACTGCATCCGAGTTCAGATTGCTGTCCAGAGCGGTCAGTGGTGCACTGTGGGATACCACCTGGAGGCCAATACCGTCGATTTGCGGCCACACTAACCCTAATCCGATATGGTAATACCGATATTAGCGCTACTCCTCTCGTTAGGGAGGAGTACAGAAACCGGTTTAAAGAGCCCTTTATATCGATATAAAGGGCCTCTTAGTGTGGACAGGTGCGGTGTTAAATCGGTTTAACGCTCCTAAAATCAGTTTAAACGCGTAGTGTAGACCAGGCCTCAGATACAAAGCAAACTCTCTTGCTGTTTGCAACAACTTTCCTCAAAGAACCTGTGGTACAAAAACAAATGACAGGACAGCATGTCTTCAAAACCTGGACCTTGCTCAAGCACCAAGGAAAAGAACTTGTAAGACTATGGAGCAGTGCCACATGCTGACTCCCACCCAGAACAGTATTCTCAGAGTGAATAGCACTCAAAGCATATGAAAAAGTTGGACAAGCGTCATTACCCTCATTTTACAGATGAGTAAAACAGGCACATGAAGGTTAAGTGACTTGCCCATGTTCACACAATGGTAGAACTGGAAATAGAATCCAGGTCTTCTAGTACCCAGTCCTCTGTGTTAATGGAGCACTCTCACTTCCCCAAGGCAGGTGCTTCTCAAGGTCATAACTGATTTGAAAGGTGGCTGCAGAGTTTTACAACAAGCCTTCCATTGTAGGTGAGTATTTTTCCCTGTTAAGTTCCTTTTCCTTCAGTAACATTGCACACAAACGTGAGGCTGATGACTGGACTGTGTTCTGTACATTGGAGTAAATTGGCTCTGCTGTCTCTTGGAAGCAAATGCTTCATTACCCCATTGGGATATATGGGAAGTGGGAGTGGGCTCTCTCTCTCTCTCTTGGATTGAGGGTGTGGGTTGATCAGTCCTGAAGGAGGAAGCAGGGGGTCGTAGGCTTTCATTAAACTATGTCAACCCAGTGTTAATTTCTTTGCTCAGAAAGCACACCCCAGCAAGGAGTTTATATATGGTGTGGACTGGTTGGGAAGGGCTCTTGCTCACACAAGCTTGGTGAGATAGCCAGCTCCCAGGGGTGAAAGTATCTTACAGGACTTACCAGTACTGCTGGAGTCCTGAGGGGGGCGTGGCCTCATCTGGAGAGGCGGGGCCTCAAGTGGAAGAGGCGGTGCCTCTCAAGATTTAAAGGCCCTGTGGTACCGGCTGTGGGTGGGAGCCCCAGGGCCTTTAAATCAGCCAGGGGCTCCCAGATGAAGAGGTGGCTGGGAGCCCCCTGGGGCTCAGGGGCAAATTAAAGAGCCCGGGGCTCTGGCCGCCATGGGGAACCCCGAGCTTTACTGGGCTGGGGCCGGGATTTAAAGGGTCCAGGGCTCCTGCTGCTGCAGGGAGCCCTGAGCCCTTTAAATCCCGGCCCCAGCCGCCAGAGCCGTGGCCGGGATTCAAAGGGCTCTGGGCTGCCCGCAGTGGCGGGGAGCCCCAAGCCCTTTACATCCCGGCCCCATCCCGGCCGCCGGAGCCACGGGCGGGATTCAAAGGGCTCTGGGCTGCCCGCAGCCGCGGGAGCTCTGAGCCCTTTACATCCCGGCCCCAGCCCGGCTGCCAGAGACGTGGCCGGGATTCAAAGGGCTCTGGACTGCCCGCAGCCATGGGCAGCCCAGAGCCCTTTAAATCCCCGCCGCAGAAGCCGGTGCAGTCCAGCACAGCGTACTGGCTTTTGCTGGTATGCCATACCGGACCGGACCGGCTTACTTTCACCTCTGCCAGCTCCTGACAAAAATGGATACAAAACTCTGGTTTTAGGACAAGGTGTTATTCTGATGCATTTAATTTATTTTTCCTTTATTCTTCCTTGCTTTCAAGAAGTCCTTTCATGTCTAGATACTTCGGTGATAAAGTGCAGATTAGCTTTTTGGTTTTCTCCCCCTCTCTCAAGACTAGTGTAAAAAAAACATGAAGTCCCCAATTTCTTCCCCAGGGAAATGTTTCCATCTAGTCAATCAGCGAGTTTCAGCATTCAAAGGGAAGCACTTGGCTTCTGGAATTAAGCTGAAAGTAGGCCTAGAAAGCCAAGTATTGCCCCACCCCACAATGGGAGTGTTTTGTTACCGCTAATAAGACATTCAAAAGGTACAAACCCCTTCAGATGACAGAAGTTTAATAGTACAGTCCAGCTGGTTCCGGAACCTCAAGGAGCCTTTCTAACTAACTGTATTCAAGCTCTACGGATTAACATTTATTAAAAGAGACAAGGTGGGTAAGGTAATAACTTTTATTGGACCAACTTCTGTTGGTGGAAGAGACGAGCTTTTGAACAGATGTGTATAATTGTTGCTTATTGTTCCCATCTGTAGTACGTGGCTCTGAGTGCATGGTGATAAAGCACACACAGACACAAAAATGCATACACGTCTACCCCGATATAACATGAATTCGAATATAACGTGGTAACGCAGTGCTCTGGGGGGGCGGGGGAGGCTGTGCATGCCAGTGGATCAAAGCATGTTCGATATAACGCGGTTTCACATACAACGCGGTAAGATGTTTTGGCTCCCGAGGACAGCGTTGTATCGGGGTAGAGGTGCACTATTGCTCCTCCATCAGTCATTTTCCTGGGCATTTTTGTCCTCAGATCCAAATATGTGATCCAAACAGGGGGAAAGTAATTTAAGCCAGGGGCCACTTTCTGAAGCCTGGGCTTTCACTCAGGCCATAGACAGGCAAACCTCTCATTGGCTTCAAGAGAGTCCAATCACTTTCAGCGAGAGCTTTCCCTGAGTAAGAAGGGACTCAAGGTTTGGCCTAGCAGGAGACACAGACAGACATAGCAATCGTTTTCTCATCTGTGATCCATATGTTCTGTCTGTGTGTGCTCCTGTACACATGCTTCTGCTCTCACTGAAGTCAACAGGAGTTTTCACTGACTGCGGTGGTAGCTGAATGATGCCTTTATGCTACAACGTGAATAGTACACAGTAGAATAAGCCAAGAACAGATTTGCTTTCTTTCAGATGCCTGGTTTTGGCAGTTTCAGAGCATGTGATTTAAATGCTGACATGGCAAATGGACACAAGGAACCTAATTCATGTGATGACATCCACACCCAGATGTCACATGTATGGGCTTGCCTTCTTTGAAGTGTCTGTGTCCGTCCTCTTATCTTCCACTCTGCGGATCACATGTACACTTATATACGAGCTGTTGTTGCATCTGGATCTATCTGTCACCCTTAGCAACAGTATCTTAGCATGCTGAACAGCTGACCATAATGTATCTATCAGAGCTTTAGAACAGGGAAAATGATGAACATCTTGCCAGAGCTTTACCTCAAATAATAAGACAAGACCGAACATCACAAGTGGAAACAGGAAAGTTGGTCAAGTGGATAAGGCCCTGGACCAGGGTACAGGAGATCTGTATTCAGTTCTTGGTTCTGCAACAACCTCCTATGTGACCTTATGGCAAATCTCTCTGTGCCTCAGTTCCCCAGCTGTGAAATGGGCTAATCAGTCTTCCTTTCCTCCCACCCTTTGTTTATCTCATCTACTTAGACAATACGTTTATCAGGGTAGGGACTGTCTCTTATTATGTAGATGGTCAGCGCCTAGCACAATTCAGCCCTGAACTCAGTTGGGGCCATTACATGCTACCATAATACAAATAACAGACAGAGTTCCATAGTCAGGATGGATAGTCCCATTGACACCATTTCATAAGTGAGGGGCACACAATTAACATACTGATTCTGGCAGGAAACATAAAGGTCAGCAACTAGTATAGTTTAAAACAGACAAGGATTGTTCTGAGGATGTTGAGGAAGCACCAAAGGGCCTGTTTTGTTGTTGTTGTTTGTTTTGTTTTTTAGTTAAAAAAAATGACTGCAGATAACTCATGACAGTTTGAAGAGTTACCGAAATAATAATTGCCCACTGGCTCAAAGGTATATCATGGATTATAATGTCAATAACACAGATCCACTGAGAAATCCTAGCATGCGAAGGAGGGCACTTTGGGTCTGTAGGAATTATTTCGCTTTCTTGATTAACCATGTGGTTAAATGCACAGTGGAAGGTGTCCTTTCTGAAAATAGTCAGTCATGCCACGGAAGGGGCTCTAAGACTTTAGAATCATAGAATATCAGGGTTGGAAGGGACCTCAGGAGCTCATCTAGTCCAACCCTCCAGCTCAAAGCAGGACCAATCCCCAACTAAATCATCCCAGCCAGGGCTTTGTCAAGCCAGGCCTTAAAAACCTCTAAGGAAGGAGATTCCACCACCTCCCTAAGTAACCCATTCCAGTGCTTCACCACCCTCCTAGTGAAAAAGTTTTTCCTAATATCCAACCTAAACCTCCCCCACTGCAACTTGAGACAATTACTCCTTGTTCTGTCATCTTCTACCACTGAGAACAGCCTAGATCCATCCTCTTTGGAACCCCCTTTCAGGTAGTTGAAAGCAGCTATCAAATCCCCAGGGCCGGCTCCAGGCACCGGCATTTCAAGCTGGTGCTTGGGGTGGCAATCTGCAAGAGGCGGCAGTCCCTGTTGTTTTGCCCCCAAGCAGCACGCTGAATTGCCACCACGGGCAGCAGGGGCAGTCCGTGTGCCCTTAGGGTGGCAAGCACGTTTCCGCAGTGGCGGCAATTTGGCGGCAGCTTCTATGTTTAGCTGTCCGGGACGGCTTCAGCTAAACATAGAAGCTGTCGCCGAATTGCCGCCACTGCGGAAACGTGCTTGCCACCCTAAGGGCACATGGACTGCCCCTGCTGCCCGTGGCGGCAATTCGGCGCGCTGCTTGGGGCGGCGAAAACTGTAGAGCCGGCCCTGCAAATCCCGCCTCATTCTTCTCTTCCGCAGACATCCCAGTTGCCTCAGCCTCTCCTCATAAGTCATGTGCTCCAGCCCCCTAATCATTTTTGTTGCCCTCCGCTGGACTCTTTCCAATTTTTCCACATCCTTCTTGTAGTGTGGGGCCCAAAACTGGACACTGCTCCAGATGAGGCCTCACCAATGTCGACTAGAGGGGAATAATCACGTCCCTCAATCTGCTGGCAATGCTCCTACTTTGCAGACTGCTTATCAGTAAGTTATTAGGGGAATTCTGCTCTGCTCCAGTGCCGATACCAGCAGCAAGGAGAACTAAATGAAGAAGAAAGTGAGCAAGTTCAGTTGGGATTATTAGGGCCAAGTAGAGTGAGTGCAATAGAAAGCTTAATAAAGACAGTGAGCACAGACCTTTACACTAACCTTAAAAGCAATCTGGCAGTGTAAAAGTGCCTTAAGTAGGTGTAAAATGTAATGGCCCAGTGCTATCACATTAACCTTTTTTGTGATTCTCCACCTCTTTGCATTAATTAGTGAGAGAGCTACCCACATTATGCAAATAATCATGGATAATAGTGGGTGAAATTCTGAACTCCATTGAAGTCTAAATCAAGAAGCTTTGAATTGTAGAAAATTGATTAGAGAAGCAAAGGGACCCAAGGAAAACACTCTCACCAACAGAGTTAAGGACAATAAGGAGGAGTTTTGAAAGTATAACAGGAACAAAAAGAATCCTAACAATGGTTTTGGTCCATCACTAGATAGAAATGGCGGAATTATCAATAATAATGCAGGAAAGGCAGAAGTGTTCAACAAACATTTCTGTTCTACATTTGGGGACAAAACAGATAGACTCTTAGACTTTAAGGTCAGAAGGGACCATTATGATCATCTAGTCTGACCTCCTGCACAACGCAGGACACAGAATCTCACCCACCCACTCTTGTAACAAACCCTAACCTATGTCTGAGTTACTGAAGTCCTCAAATCATGGTTTGAAGACCTCAAGCTGCAGAGAATCCTCCAGCAAGTGACCCGTGCCCCACACTGCAGAGGAAGGTGAAAAACCCCCAGGGCCTCTGCCAATCTGCCTTGGAGAAAAATTCCTTCCCGACCCCAAATATGGCGATCAGTTAAACCCTGAGCATGTGGGCAAGACTCACCAGCCAGAACCCAGGAAAGAATTCTCTGTAGTAACTCAGATCCCAACCCATCTAACATCCCATCACAGACCACTGGGCATACTTACCTGCTGAGATCAATTGCCAAATTAATTGCCAAAATTAGGCTATCCCATCATACCATCCCCTCCATAAACTTATCAAGCTTAGTCTTGAAACCAGATATGTCTTTTGCCCCCACTACTCCCCTTGGAAGGCTGTTCCAGAACTTCACTCCTCTAATGGTTAGAAACCTTCGTCTAATTTCAAGTCTAAACTTCCCAGTGTCCAGTTTATATCCATTTGTTCTTGTGTCCACATTGGTACTAAGCTTAAATAATTTCTCTCCCTCCCTGATATTTATCCCTCTGATATATTTATAAAGAACAATCATATCCCCCCTCAACCTTCTTTTGGTTAGGCTAAACAAGCCAAGCTCTTTGAGTCTCCTTTCATAAGACAGGTTTTCCATTCCTCGGATCATCCTAGTAGCCCTTCTCTGTACCTCTTCCAGTTTGAATTGATCCTTCTTAAACATGGGAGACCAGAACTGCACACAGTACTCCAGATGAGGTCTTGTATAATGGTACTAACACCTCCTTATCTTTACTGGAAATACCTCGCCTGATGCATCCTAAAACCGCATTAGCTTTTTTAATGGCCATATCACATTGGCGGCTCATAGTCATCCTGTGATCAACCAATACTCCGAGGTCCTTCTCCTCCTCTGTTACTTCCAACTGATGTGTCCCCAATTTATAACTAAAATTCTTGTTATTAATCCCTAAATGCATGACCTTGCACTTTTCACTATTAAATTTCATCCTATTACTATTACTCCAGTTTACAAGGTCATCCAGATCTTCCTGTAGGATATCCCAGTCCTTCTCTGTGTTAGCAATACCTCCCAGCTTTGTGTCATCCACAAACTTTATTAGCACATTCCCACTTTTTGTGCCAAGGTCAGTAATAAAAAGATTAAATAAGATTGGTCCCAAAACCGATCCCTGAGGAACTCCACTAGTAACCTCCTTCCAGCCTGACAGTTCACCTTTCAATTGTAGTCTCCCCTTTAACCAGTTCCTTATCCACCTTTCAGTTTTCATATTGATCCCCATCTTTTCCAATTTAACTAATAATTCCCCATGTGGAACTGTATCAAATGCCTTACTGAAATTGAGGTAAATTAGATCCACTGCATTTCCTTTGTCTAAAAAAATCTGTTACCTTCTCAAAGAAGGAGATCCGGTTGGTTTGGCACGATCTACCCTTTGTAAAACCATGTTGTATTTTGTCCCAATTACCATTGACCTCAATGTCCTTAACTACTTACTCCTTCAAAATTTTTCCAAGACCTTACATACTACAGATGTCAAACTAACAGGCCTATAGTTACTCATATCACTTTTTTCCCCTTTCTTAAAAATAGGAACTCTCCCGTCATACGGTACAACCCCTGAGTTTACTGATTCATTAAAAATTCTTGCTAATGGGATTGCAATTTCATGTGCCAGTTCCTTTAATATTCTTGGATGAAGATTATCTGGGCCCTCCGATTTTGTCCGATTAAGCTGTTCGAGTTTGGCTTCTAGCTCGGATGTGGTAATATCTACCGCCATATCCTCATTCCCATTTGTCATCCTACCATTATCCCTAAGCTCCTCATTAGCCTCACTAAAAACTGAGGCAAAGTATTTGTTTAGATATTGGGCCATGCCTAGATTATCCTTAACCTCCATTCCATCCTCAATGTTTAGCAGTCCCACTTCTTCTTTCTTTGTTTTCTTCTTATTTATATGGCTATAGAACCTTTTACTATTGGTTTTAATTCCCTTTGCAAGGTCCAACTCTACATGGCTTTTGGCCCTTCCCTACCTGTTCTGACCTCAATAAGGTAGCTTGCTAATCCCTCCCATCTTCCACTCCTTGTAGGCTTTCTGCTTTTTCTTAATCATCTCTCTGAGGGCAGGTCTACACTATGGGGGAAAATCGATATAAGATACGCAGCTTCAGCTATGTGAATAACGTAGCTGAAGTCGAAGTATCTGATATCGAATTACTTACCGTCCTCATGGCGCGGGATTGACATCCGCGGCTCCCCATGTCAACTCCGCTACTGCCGTTCGCGTTGGTGGAGTTACGGAGTCGACATGAGCGCGTTCGGGGATCGATATATCGCGTCTAGATGAGACGCGATATATCGATCCCCGAGAAATTGATTGCTACCCGCCGATACGGCAGGTAGTGAAGACGTACCCTGAGATGCTTGCTCATCCAGCTTGGTCTACAACTCTTGCCTATGATTTTTTCCCCCTTTCTTGGGATGCAGGCTTCTGATAGTTTCTGCAACTTTGACTTGAATTCCAGGCCTCCTCCACCTGGATGTAATCATACCATGTTATAGTACTTTTTGTTCAACTAGTATCTTGGGAAGATGTTAAAAAGCAGTTTCTAAAGTCTAGCTTTAAAACAGATGGTCCAGATAACTTGCATCTACAAGTTTTAAAAAGCACTGGCTAAGGAACTCACTGGACCATTAATGTTGATTTTCAAAACTAAGGAACAGTGGGGAAGTTTAAGAAGACTGGAAGAAAACAAATGTTATGCCCATATTTTAAAACGGTAAGCGAGATGACCTGGGTCATTATAGGCCTGTCAGTTTGACATTGAACCCTGGGCAAGATAATGGAATGGCTGATACAGGACTCGATTAATAAAGAATTAAAAGAGAGTAATGTAATTAATGCCAATCAACATGCGTTTATGGAAAATAGATCATATCAAACTAACTTGATAACTTTTTTTGATGAGGTTACAAGAGTTGAGCAAATAGAAATGCTCCTGTTGTGTTTTGAGTTTGCTCCCAAAATTCTTCTAACTGAGAAAACTGAATTACATTTCCTGGGCTGTAATGTGCAAAGTGACAGCTGGAGACAGACTGCATCACAAAAAGGCACTGAATATGTGTATATCATTTGCTATGTGTTCCCTGCCCTAGAGCTGCTGGATGGCTAGAAAGCTGAGCTGGGCATTTGATTGATCTGGAATATTATCATGTCCCCCCCCCCCAAACCTTAATATCCACACAGCTTTGGCGGGGGGAATAGCCCCCCCCAAGCCGGTCTAATTTATTGTTGTAGGGCAAATGAAGGAGCCATAGTTTAATGGAAATATTCAGCCCCTACAGTAGTCTTGCCGCAGGGAAAGCAGAGTTGATGGGAAGGGAACTGGTCTGGATAGGAGCCCCAGTCCCCTTCCTTTGCAAAATAATTTGGAGAGGGGAATCAGATCACTCCATGCCTCAGTTTCCCCTCTTGCAGGGGGAGATAAGTCTCAGCCTGCCATGTTGCAGACCTTTCGCATTCTCCCCTCTTGATGTATTTGATTTCCTCCTCCAAACCTCCGTCTCTCTCACCTGGAGTTCACAGCACTAAGTACCGGCTTGGGGCTTTTTTCCTGGGTTCCATTACATGATCCCGACTTTAGTTTTGAAACAGACACAGGCAGCCACAAACTCACCCTCAAACAGCAACACCACCGAACACCACAACACCAACCCAATATTACAAACCTCCGGGGAATCACAGGGTCAGACACTCACCGTTGGAAGCCCCAGCAGCTGCTCAGGTGAGTGAGGTCCACGGCAGAGATTCCTGTCTCCCGGCGGACTGGAAGCCCCCTCGGCGTCTCCTCCAGGTGAGTGCCGGGGGGAGGGGAGGGGAAGGAAGGCCCCCTCCCCCCCCGACCTGCAACACCCGCGCGGCTGCCTCTGCCTCAGCCCTCTGCCGGCCAGCGTCTCTCGTTGCCTAGTAACACCAGCTGCTGCTTCCGGGAGAGACGCTGCCGGAGCAGGGCCCTCTCAGGCGCGGGGCCCAATTCGGGCGGCCCTGCTTATAAACATAACTGGAAGCTGCTTCATGCAAAAGGTCTCTTGTATGGTATCATTACAAAGCTTATAATCTACTGAGTGTGGTCATCCCCTTTGTATAAATGTTTCACTCTTGTATCTAAAACTAGAAATATGTAGCATAACTCTGAGGTCCTATTGTAATTATGCAAAGTGTGAGCCATTAATGGTGGTTTAGAATCTTGATGGCTCCCATTGACTAGGACAATTGACTGTAGATGTCTCTGTTTACCTGCAAGCCTCCGCTGCATACCTGCGGGCCAGTCCTGGAAGAATGGAGGCTTGGGGTCTCACAGGACATGAGAATATGTCACCTGATACTGAAATCCATCTTTAACCTGGTGCTTTTCCATTGAGAAGGAGGGGTGGGAACCCAGAGAAACACAAAGCATTCCCGCCTTGTGCCAAAGCTATAAAAGGGGGTGGAACAAAACAAAGGGGGCTGCCAGATATGAGAAAACCCCTAGTTACCACCTGAGCTGGAACTAACAAGGTCCGTACCAGGGGAAAGGATTGGGCCCAGACTAGGAAGGAGTCTAGTCTGTGAACGAAGCTTATTGGAACATCTCTGAGGGTGAGATTTACCTGTAACCAGTTTCTTAATGTATTCGGCTTAAGCTTGTGTGTTTTGTTTTATTTTTCTTGGTAACTTACTTTGTCCTGTCTATTATTACTTGAAACCACTTAAATCCTACTTTTTATACTTAATAAAATCACTTTTGTTTGTTAATTAACCCAGAGTAAGTAAGTAATTAATACCTGGGGGAGCAAACAGCTGTGCATATCTCTCTATCAGTGTTATTAGAGGGTGGACAATTTATGAGTTTACCCTGTATAAGCTTTATATAGAGTAAAATTGATTTATTTGCGGTTTGGATCTCATTGGGAACTTGGTGTCTGGGTGCTGAAGATAGGTGACCTATTGAGCAGTTTTTGGTTAAAGTCTGCAGCTTTTGGGGGTGTGGACCAGACCTGGGTCTGTGTTGCAGCAGGCTAGCATGTCTGGCTCAACAAGGCAGGGTTCTGGAGTCTCAAGCTGGTAGGGAAAACGGGCTCAGGTGACAGTCCCAAGGGGGTCTCTGTGATCAAACCCGTCACAGCCCCAGAGGACACTGGAAGGAGAAGACTTGCTACCTGTCCACACAGACAACAGCAGGTAGGCTGGCTGGCTTTCTGCATGCTCTGTTTTGTGACTGGGTTATGGAGGCAAGGGTCTGCTAGGTGCTTGGAAAAGGAGGGGCTTTGCCCTTGGAGAGTCGTAGCAAAAGACATGCTGTACGGAGCTCCCTGTGGATGCCTCCATCAGGCAAACCCCACTCCAAGGGCAAGGATTTCTCAAGGTGCCAATGCTCTCAGGCCCTTCAGTGTAGCCTTCTGTGGCATCCACCCGCGCTGCAAGCTAGGCCTGGAGTAGTGGCGTGTGGTGTTACTTGCGAGGTGAGACCACATGTTTAGAGCAGGGAGCAGAGCTGTATGTTTGAGGCCGGGCACATGTGTTGGTGTTTGGGCAACTTTAATTTTCTCATTTCTGATTTCAAACTTTGCCTTAGGGGTTGGAGGCATGCAATGGGATGGCCCAGTCATGGGATTATGGTTACAGCTGGAGAAGGCCTGGTGCCTACACCCTCTCTGCTCCCTCAGTTGCTCCCTTTTTCCTTTTCCCGCTCCTGCCTTCAGACCTTCCTTTGTGTTATTCCCTGCACAGAGAATGACCTCTCAGCCCTGGTGCACCGGCCCTCCCACCACCTTTCCTCACACAAATCCCTCCGAGAGACTCCCTCCCGCTGCAGGTGTCACAACCACTAATCTCCAAAGTCAATACAAGTGCAGAGTAACCACCTTCCTGCTGAGATGCCTCTCTTTATGGCCCTGATTGTGTGAACTCAGGAGGGTGGGCGGACCCCTGCCCCTGCTCTGAGCCCCACTGACATCAGCGATGGGGAGTGCTCACCCCTATGCACTTGCAGGATTGGGGTTATAGGTAGTAAATTCCCTAAGGCAAGGAGGAACCGGCACCTGGGCTGTTCCTACTGAAGTCAAGGGCAAAATCCCTGTTGACTGCAATGGGAGCAGGATCTGACTGTTTATTTTTTGTTTTGTGCTGATAAATAATAGAACAAGAAGAATTAATATTAGCCCATGCAGCCCTCACCCTGCCATGGCAGACACACTCCCGCCAGTACATTTTCCAGTGTTTTGTCTGGCCTGGTTTTGAAAATCCTGAGCAATGAGGAATCTAAACAACCCCGGATACCAGCTTCTCTCTCTCCCCATTTTGGAATGGCATCCCCCATTCCCCATCCATTGTGTACTGGCTGGGTAGCTCATTGCATGCTGTGGGTAAATAATGATTTGGAGAAAGTTACACAGAGCCTAGGAGGTGCATTCTGCGACTGTCCAATGTAAATTACATGGAAATTAGGCTTCTGTGAGGCCAAAGGCCCCTGTGGAATAGGGCTGTTAGTTAACATAACACTTGTGCTAAATGAAGCGGTTGACACAGCTTTCAGAGTGTAGTGCTGCTTTTAATTTACCGTGCAAAAGGGCTGAAGGTTCACGTTAGCTCTTCAGGGAGAGAACTGCAGCAGCAAAGGTCTGTGACTCGGTCTTCCCCGAGAAAACGACGTCCCTCCAGAGGGGGGTTGTTAATGGTGTAGGGCACAATCCAATTACATAAAAAAAACTAGCAAATTCTTTCAAGTCCAGAAGGACAGAGGTGAAGGCAAACCCTTCCAGCCTTTGATACCTTGAACAGGGATGTTTTTCTGAACTGGGTCTAAGGGAGGTTATTCTTCAGTCTCTCATTCTCCCTCAGTCTCTTCTCCCTCACAAAGGTGGCCAACCTCCCCTTCCCGGCCCTGTGTAGTCAGTGTGCTTAGAGATCAGTAAGCTCCATGTCCATCCAAGCTGGGAAGGAGATCTAGGTTACTGCTCTTGAAAGCCAGCGCTGTTTATTTTAAACGTAAATGGTATTTTTCAAACCAGGCCAAGCTCCTGACCCCTTGGCTGGTGCCCTGCACTGCCATGTGAAAGCAACATAGGGGACTTGGCTATTTAGGGCAAGAGTACCCCGTATTGGTCTGCTGCAATGTGTCTGGCCAATCTGAGAGCTTTAGTGGGGCCGAACAGTCCCACCCAGCTCTCCTTGGTCAGAAGACAGGTTGCTGCAATGTGGCACTTGAGAAGAGGATGTGGGGATGGTCTTCAATGGCTTAGCCCTAAGTGGAGGGAGTTGGGTGTTGGTAAGATGGGAGACAGCCTGGCTCAAAGGACTGGTGATGTGCTATCCAGTTTCTCAGCTGCAGGGTACCAATTCGAATCCAGCCCTATCTGTAGTGACTGAAAGTTGTTACCATCTGAGGGCTATTCAGTGGCCCTGTATTTTACAAATAAATAATCTGTGGACAATCATACACATATATATACTCACTGCTCATTTCACAGTCATGCGGCAGCAGGGTATAACTCATGACCTTCTGCTTCAAAAACGAGGGCCTTTGCTGCCTGAACAAAAGATAAAGGGCTGTGAGCTCTAGTAGTAACAAGGTGTGACGAAGTGGGGATTTTCCCTTGTTATGTTGTATGTAAGTCTTACTGTTGAGCCTATGTGTGTTTTACTGTTTTGCATGAATACTGTGTGTGCCTCAGTTTCCCAATACTGAGCTGCGCCAATACCTCAGTGGTGGGAATAGGGGTATGTGACTTTGAGACCTCTGGGGCAGGTGAAGATGCTCCAGCTGCCTGCACATATGCTATGACCGGTGCCTTCAAAACCTGAGACTCAGGAAGGGGATGCAACCAGGTGACGACCAGGTGACTCTCTGCCCAGGAAGCGAGACAAAGAGAAGGAGGAGGAGCAATGGGGGTGTCTGAGGTCGGGTCGCTGGAAGTTGGCAGTCTGCTTGGAGGGACTGGAAGAGGGGGAGTCCAGGCCGCCTGGCCCAGGACTCCCCAAGGTGGACTTGGCTGAAAGTCACTGATTTCTGTGCTAATAAGGTCTGTTAGACGCTGTGTCCTGTCGACTAATAAACCTTCCATTTTACGCTGGCTGAGAGTCACGTCTGACTGCGGAGTTGGGGTGCAGGGACCTCTGGCTTCCCCAGGAGCCCCACCTGGGCAGACTCGTGGTGGGAAGCGCATGGTGTGGAAGGGGATGCTGAATGCTTTGAGGTCAGACTCAGGAAGGTCGAAGCTGTGTAAGCTTCTTGCGCTGGGGACAGGCTGCTCACAGAGAGGAGGCTCCCCCAGAGTCCTGCCTGGCTTCATACGGAGTAGTTCCAGAGACTCTGTGGCACAAGGTTCATATCCCCTGATGGCTGAAACCTCTAGCAGGCAACATGATGCCATGCACATGTATTTGAATAGCTCTGGCATTCTATCCAGTAGAAGGTAGCAGTCACACAACCAACCAATACCCCATTCATTCTGTGTGGAATGAGGTGGGAGATCTCTGCCCAGCTGCTAATGAACAGGTGTACACCGTGCAAGAACTATAGACGCTAACTGGCATTTTTGTTGGCAGCTTCAGCAGGGCGGCCAAGGTCCAACTGGACCATAGATACATTGCCCTCCAACCCTAGAGCTGATCTCTCTGAATCAGACTGGTGGGGCAGTGTGGGGAAGATGGGATTTCAGTTGCCGCAGGCTGTACCTGTTCTGTGGGTAGTTCAGGCTTTGCTGACTTTTGAACTTAAAGCAGAATCCAGTATATCCTCTCTAAACTCGCAGTATTTAGCTTTTGGCTACAGAATGAATCTTCTGAGAATATAAGTAAATCTGTCAATTAGTTTTTTAATTAAAATTTATTTTAAGATGAGCAGAGGATTATAGAACATAAGAACGGCCATACAGGGTCAGACCAATGGTCCATCTAGCCCAGTATCATGTCTTCTGACAGTGGCCAATGCCAGGTGCCCCAGAGGGAATGAACAGAACAGGCAGTTATCGAGTGATCCATCCCCCGTGTTCCACTCCCAGCTTCTGGCAGTCAGAGGTTACGGACACTCAGAGCATGGGGTTGCCCATCCTGGCTAATAGCCATTGATGGACCTGTCCTCCATGAACATATCTAATTTATTTTTTAAACTCTGTTATAGTTTTGGCCTTCACAACACTGGTCTCTGGGGGCAACACGGTGTCACCTTTCACGAGCACTGAGTGTATGAAAACAATTAAGAAAATAAAATTCTTGCTAAGTTATGCCCCAGCAATGCCCTGTCCAGCTTTCCCCAAAGTGCAGCCAGACCCTGCTTAAATCTCTACGGCTGGTAGCTGCTGTTTCACCTAAAGCGGCATGGCTTATCCTTGCAGAGAAAGGAGAGGGTGTGTAGGGGAGAGAGAAAAGGCAGGACAGAGAGAATCTCCCGGGAGATGCAAAACAAGCTCCCTGGATTGCTAGGACTAGTGGTGACACGCGCCAGACAAAGGAGCTGGCATTCTATAAATGGGGCAGCCAGGATCAGCAATTGGCTGAGTGCAGCAAGAGCAGCCTCTCTGTCCAGGGTCTGTGAGAGCAAAGAGAAAGGAAGGGGAATCATCCTATTCTGCTGGAAGTTCACTGGCTGAACCAGGTTTCAAGAGCAGCAAGCACCTGTGTTTGGGAAAGTAAGTGACAATGGCTTTCTGCTTAGCTAGTCATTTGAGGGCTTGTATGTCTGTATTGCAACTTTCCTGGGTGTGCACAAGTTTGCCGTCAGGTATACACAACAAAGTGTATCCTTCCAGGAAGGAATTCCTGAATTCCTTTTGCCATCAGCTGGGTCTTTATTAATAATGACTCCCCTGTGTCCTGTCTCTGTAAAGCTAATAAAAAAGTGCTATGAAAAATTGCTACTTACAGGTTACTGAATTCAACCAAAAAGAGACACTTGTGTTGTACTCCTTATGTGCCTATATTTTTTCAGGCTGTTTAAAATTTGCTAAAACTTGGCAATAAAAATCTCAAGCAAGGAGCAAATATTTGCTGCTTTTGATCATTTAAAAAAAACTGAGTTGGGATATTTAAAAATTATATGAAATCCAAACAAACTTCTTAAAACGCTGGATTCTGTGATTTTATAACCAAACACTGTTGGCCTAATTTTGTGTTGCTCTGCTCCCAGTGCAGTCATTTCCACCAGTGCAAAGTGGGTGTAGAATGGCACTGGATCAGAATTGCCACTAATTTTACACTGGTGTAAATGACTGCACAGAAAATAAAGCCCTTTGATTTCAGAAATAAAACTAATATAACTCGATAGCATGGTCTAATGGCTTTGGGCATTTCAAAACAAAGCTTTTAGAAAGCCTAAAGTAGCCAGATTGTTATGCATATTTGTTCAGTAGATTGTGTGTAAATAATATGCATTTAAATACTATGAATATCAATAGATAAAGATATACAGAGAGAGCTTTAAATTCTAGATTCACACATATACATTTTAAAAATCCATATTCCATCACTACTCCTTTACCCTGTAGTGTGTGTGTGTGTGTGAGCGAGAGAGAGAGAGATGTGAATGATTTTCATTTAATGGAACAGTTCCCTAGGAGGAAAGATTTAGGCTTTTCCCCCCTTCCAGTCTATCTGAAAAAAATAATATCAATAACAATATAAATAGCACTTTTAAAACAAAAATAAAAAAGCTTCTTAAATTGGTTCTTACCTGCTAGTCTACGGTGGTTCCAAATTTCACGTTCAGGACTGTTGCATAATGCTCTATTTGACTGAAGAAATGAATAAATAATAGAAAGAAAATGTTTCTAAAATAAATTGTCAGAACTTCCATAGGAGCAGGATTGTATATGTTAGATCCTTTCTCTAAAGATTTGTGTTCCTTTTTTGTTTTTAAAATTCCAATTTATAAACAACCTTCTCTTTTCCCCTTTACATAAACGATTAAAGTTGTTGTGACCCGAATCCCTAAACCAATAAATGCCGTGTTAACAAAGCGTATAACCCATCTGAAATGCCGTTTGGAGGGAATATGCACAGCTAGCAGATGTGGTCAGAACAACATTGTTCTGACCACACTAACTCTGAATTTTACAGACCTAATCCTGATCTCACACGCACTGCTGGAGATGAGTAGTAGCCCCATTGAAGTCAATGGAATTACAGTGGAGTGAGATCAGGATTGGGCCCTTTGTCTGCTGGTAGTTTCCATCTTAACATAGAAAGGTAGGATTTGCCACAGTGGATCAGTTTCTCAGTGATTATGAGGAGCAATAACTTTACTTAAACACAGCAAGGCAAATTAATTCCTGGGGTAACTCCATGCTAGCCAGCAGAGCTGCACCAGGTATGATTTTAGCCCTGTGTGTTTGGAAGTTAATATGTACTGAATACACACAATATGATACACATACATATGCATGTATCTGCTCTCACTGAAGTCAAAGGAAGGCTGCTCTTTTGCTGAGCTCTTAGATCCAGAATGTACCATCCCTGCTTCCTTCTCGACATGGCACAGATTTCTTCTGTCACTAAGAAAGGGGAGAACTCTCCTCACGTGCAAGGCAGATCTAGGTGGTTCAAGCAAACGGGTACCCTTCCAATAATAAGTTTTACCCTTCAGCTTTGTGGCAACAGATGCACAGGCAGAGAGATTTGGCCAGATACATCAGTTGTCATGAGTTGGTGGTATAACTGAAGGGTGGTCTTAGAGCAGAGATTCATCCTCAATAGGGGGGCCCCTCAAAAATTTCTGTAGTATTCACACAGTGCTTGGATTTTCTTTCTGATCAGGAAAGCCTGGACTGTGACACTTGTATATAATATTTGTGAAATAAATTTGATGGAGAGTCTGTGTTTTAAAGAAAACCATTTGGACCAGGGATCCATGCCGTGGCCTGATAAGGTTCAATTACCTCTACCTTCCAGGACGGGGGAGCAGCACAATGGCAAAAGGGCAAGAAAATTTTTTACAGAAAATAATTTCTGACACTAATGTGGGCTTAATGGATATAGAGCACAGGTGTTTAACTAACATTGCTTTATAAATAGCACTGAAGCGAAGGCCATCATACCCATGCAAATAATAGATTATTAGGGTTGAAAGGGACTTCAGGAGATCATCTAGTCCAAGCCCCTGCTCAAAGCAGGACTAATCCCCAAATGGCCCCCTCAAGGATTGAACTCACAATCATGGGTTTAGCAGACCAATGCTCAAACCACTGAGCTATCCCACCCTGCTCTGTTAGATCTTGCTCACACCAAACTCCCCCAGAGCCCATGAGAATCCTCCTTGAGCAAGGACTATCAGGTCTGGCTTTATAGAAATATAAGTGCAGCAAAACAAAGAAGGGAAAAGAATGTTCCTAATGAGCAAGCAATGGGAAAAGGAAAAGGACAAAGAGGTTTGTTTGTCCATGTGCATGGGAATTTAAATCTCAGTGGCATTAATGGAAATCTTTAAATTCACATTTTGCTGAGAGGAGAACAGACTCTCTATGCTCTGCTATGAGCATATAGGTTTAAAGCTGGCAGATCTACTGGCCTAATTTTGGGAAAGTGATTCCTGATTTTAGATGCCTTCATTTTTAGGTGCCCAATGTGAGACCTCCTAAAGAGAGTGCTAAACACCCATCCTCTGAAATTCAGGCCCCTTTAAGGGGTCTCAAGTTGGAGCACCCAAAATAACGAGTAACTTTTGAAAATTCAGGCCATATTTCTCAGTAAGTGTCAGATCTGACCAGGCTGAAAAGCAACACTGAATCGTGTTAAAAATGCCTTATCGAAATGTGCGGTGGAGTTGTAGCCATGTTGGTCCTAGCATATTAGAGACACAAGGCAGGTGAGGTAACATCTTTTATTGGCCCAATAGCTCTCTCTCAGCACCAGGAGTTGGTCCAATAAAAGATATTACCTCATGCCCCTTGTCTCTCATAAAAATGTGATGATAAATATTCTACAGTATCAGAGGGGTGGCCGTGTTAGTCTGGATCTGTGAAAAGTGACAAAAGGCTGGTCTACACTGGGGGGTTTGAACTAAGATACGCAACTTCAGCTACTCTATTTGCATAGCTGAAGTTGAAGTATCTTAGTTTGACTTACCTGGCCATCCTCACAGCGGTGAGTCAACTGCCACGGCGCCCCCGTTGACTGCGCTTACTCCTCCTGCCAAGGTGGAGTATGGGTGTCGATTAGCGGATCGATTTATCGCATCCAGACGAGACGCGATAAATCGATCCCCGATACATCGAACACTACCCACTGATCCGGCCGGTGGTATAGACGTACCCAAACAGTGACAAAGTGGCACCTTATAGACTAATAGACGTATTGGAGCATAAGCTTTCATGGGTGAATACCCACTTTGTCAGACGTGTGACATAGTATCCCCAGAATACTGTAATACTAATTGAAGCATGTAGGCTTTAGACCATTGGTTTAGAACACGGCAGTCTCTTTTTAAAATACTTTTTTATAGTTTGAGTGTTCCAGCAAACCCTGGCTTCAGAGGGAAAGGTTCCTGGGCTCTGAGATTTCACAGGATAAATTTTGTCACAGATTTATAGACATTCAAAATCTCTGCCTTGGCTGTTTTGGTTCTTATTGAGTATTCTCCACAGTGTTATGCTTTCAAATATTCCATAGTGAAATGACTACAATGATGGAGGTACGTGGCTTGAGAGTACAAAAGAGCCCCCAGTTCATTATTTTCCCCTTTTGCATGTATTTATTAAAGTTCATTAAAGGTGGTCACTATAACTCGGTTAAACACAAGAAATATTTATTATTGTTCTAGTTCCTACTGGCCCCTAATAAGATCAGAGCCTATTGGGCTAAGATCAGTACAAACACACAATAAGAGACAATTCCTGTCTCAAAGAGCTTACCACTGAAATAGACAAGACAGGCCAAGGAGGAGAGGAAAATGGAGGCACAAGGAGATGAAGAATTTGCCCAACGCCACACCCCAGAGGTAGTGGTAGAGCTGGGAATAGGACCCAGGTTTCTTGATTCCTAGTCCAAGGCTCTATGCACTAGACACCACTGCCTCTTTTTTATCTTCTTGCCTTTAAATCTGATATCCCTGCAATGGGAACTCCTGGCAACATGGCTCCACCCTCTATAGGACACACAAGGAGCTATGGACAGGTAGTGGTGGTGGTGACATTGGTTATTCCCACATTGATGAGCATTAGGCCCAAAAGCCTACCATCCATGTTCTGCTTTCAGTCTAGCTCATTCATTCCAGTCACAGGGAACTCAAACTCGTTTCTACTGGGTTTTCTACCAGGACGTCAAAAGACCCTGGGTGTTAGTGCTGGCCTGTGTAATATTGTGACATCCATGCCAAATCTTCCCCTCCCTGCTGGCTCGAGTTCCACAGCCCAGTGCTACCATGAAATTGAAGAGCGAACCAATGGGTTTCCTTTTTCTCCTTTGTTTCACACTGCACCAATATACACTGAACAAAACTCAGCACTAAGTGGTTCTCCGGCGCCCCTTGTCCCCTGTTTTAAATCAATCTGGCAAGTATCTGCCTGAAGTGTGAAGAAGGCTCCATCTTTTGTTTAATTTCGTTATTCAAGGGCTGAGGGGACTCAGAAAACCTCGATATGAAGTATTAAATAGCGAGTGTTAACACACCAGTGGGCCTCCCTGTTGGCAAAACAGTGCAGTGCTGTGGGTGTATTTGTGAGGGGTCAGATCCTTGATGTCAATGGGAGTGATGACTGAGCGAGGATTTCAGGATTGCAACCAAGGGGCCAGATTCAAGGGGCAAGAGAAGAATGGTGTAATTCCATGGAGGTCAAAGGTGTTAGACATGGGATAGATTTAGTCCAAGATATTTGTTTATAACCAACCTGTTAGTAATTACTGAGTCCCAGCCTCCATCGCAGACCCGTTCCCCCCCCCCCCCCCCCATTAATCACAGCTTCAACAGCCATTCGCTTTGGAATATCCAAGCAGAAATGTCGCTTTGTGCTGGGAATTCCTGCTGCCGCTTCTGCTTGAACACCCATTCAGGGTGTTTAATGCTTGTACATAGCGAGGCTGCGAGAGCTGCTGCTATTGAGAAAGAGATCTTCATTTACTCTCTGCATTGTTTAACTTGTATAGCTACATCTGAACCCATGTGCATTTTTTTTTCTGAGGAGGTGGACGGAGTAACGAGCTGCTTCTGGTACTTGTTTGCTTGAGGTTTATTCTCATTGCTGCAGTTGACCTGCTTTGTGAGTGACCCACAGTTCGGCTGGGCGGGGTTATATCTAATCTGCATGGCTTAGTTGAACTATAATTCTGCGAATATGGCTCTCATGTCACGAACCAGCATCTGTCACATGATTTTGGAACTTGCTTGCATGATCCAAGGGAAATGAGCCAAATTCTGTTCTTGATTACAGTGATTTTAATCCAGAATAACACCACCAATTTCAATGAAGAAACCCTGGATTTATACCTCTGAGAGCAGAATTTGTTCTCTTGGATCTAAGCTAGCATTTGCCTGGTTCGCTTTCTGTTTAGGTGAATGTAGGACTTTTTGTCTGTGTCTGGTGGAGGTGAACTGAAAGAGTTTAATGATGAATCCACACTTGCTGATTAGTGCAATATATATTCCTGTATTATAAATGTATAAAATAGTGGCTTTGACATAGATTCACAATGAATAAGTAGCTATACAACAAACAAACAGCGGATCGATGATAAACGTTCCATATACTCTATGGGAGAGAAATAAATAATACAGCCCTTAGATGTGTAATATTAGCATTAATCAGAAGCGGCAAATAGTTTGAAAGCAAGGTGGGGAGCGGGGAAGGAAGCACTGATGCAGCTGAAACATAAGGCAGATCATTCCTTGGTATGCTGGCCGCCTTTGCAGTGTTAGATGTAGGGGACACAGAATGCCTTAAGGATGTATGTGGCAGTAGAAGAATGGCTAGAAGAAAGAAATGGACCAGAGTTGCGGTTGGTTGCTGAGACATTAAAATTACTGCTGTGTTGAAGTAGGTTGATTGTAACTGGGGAGATCTCTGTCCCAAACCCTGAGTAGATACAGACTCGGTAAATAGGATTCGATGGGGGGGATTGTGGTGTTTGCTGATCTTGAACAAATGTCAGAGATGCAGTGGTACATTTTTAATATGTCACACAGGAGCTGGACTGATAAAGACAGCTGTTTGCTTACAGGACTTGTGTTCACAAATCCGGTATTGTCCGCCACTGAGAAAAAGAGAGGGGAGCCAAAGAAAGAATGATGGGGAGGAGTGGGCAGTGCTCATCTTTCCAAAAATAATACCCCTGCCATGATGGCATCAAATACTTGGAGAGATTTGCTGAAGTGAGGCCAGTGATCTATTCTAAACCATTCTCCTGGAGCATTTCACTCAGTGCTATAAGTAAACCCCAGAAAAGAGGCCATTGGTCAGTATTTGCACTCTGGATTTCAAGTAGCCATTAAGCAGACTAAGAACTATTAAAATGCACATGCCAGCGTTAAAGTCCAGACTGTAATGGGTACCATCACCACTAATAAAATAAACAAGAAAGCACTGGAGAGTTGCCCAGACTTTTTAATGTATCTGCTTTCACACACAAATAAACTTCTCTATAAGCAAAGCAACCAGCATAAGCTGCACATGATTATAATAAGTAACTGCTAGGAAGACCTCGTTAAAAATATACAAGAGAAAGCATAAGCATCCAGGCAACTTCTGTACCAAATTAGGGCTAAGGATGGGGAGCATGATGTACAAAGTCAGTGCAATACCTATGCTTCAGCAGCGTTTTGGCAAGTAGAGTACACACGAGCTCTTTTAAATGGGTTCAAGAAACAAATTAAATATACACTCTGTAGTGCAAACATAAGGTAACAAGCCAGAAGCACAAAATGAATGAGAGAAGATTCCCAGCAGGAACAATCCAATAGGACCTAACATTTCTGGTTTTTGTTTTTTTTTAACAGAGACAAGGGTGTTTTGGTGAGATCATTTTACCCTCTGGTAAAACACAGTTTAGAAAAATCAGGTCTTGCTAGCAGCTGTGAAATTATAACAAAATACAAATGTTCTAGGACCTGACTGAATGTAATTTCATTAATGATCTGGAGGATGGCGTGGACTGCACCCTCAGCAAGTTTGCAGATCACACTAAACTGGGAGGAGTGGTAGATACACTGGAGGGTAGGGATAAGATACAGAGGGACCTAGACAAATTAGAGGATCAGCCCAAATAAATCTGATGAGATTCAACAAGGACAAGTGCAGAGTCTTGCAATTAGGACGGAAGAATCCCATGCACTGCTACAGACTAGGGACCAAGTGGCTAGGCAGCAGTTTTGCAGAAAAGGACCTAGAGGTTACAGTGGACGAGAAGCTGGATATGCGTCAACAGTGTGCCCTTGTTGCCAAGAAGGCTAATGGTATTTTGGGCTGTATAAGTAGGGGCATTTCCAGCAGATCGAGGGATGTGATCATTCCCCTCTATTCAGCATTGGTGAGGCCTCATCTGGAGTACTGTGTCCAGTTTTGGGCCCCACACTACAAGAAGGATGTGGAAAAATTGGAGAGAGTCTAGCAGAGGGCAACAAAAATGATTAGGGAGCACATGATTTATGAGGAGAGGTTGAGGGAACTGGGATTGTTTATTCTGTGGAAGAGAAGAATGAGGGGGGATTTGATAGCTGCTTTCAACTATCTGAAAGGAGGTTCCAAAGAGGATGGATCTAGGCTGTTCTCAGTGGTACCAGATGACAGAACAAGGAGTAATGGTCTCAAGTTGCAGTGGGGGAGGCTTAGGTTGGATATTAGGAAAAAACTTTTTCACTAGGAAGGTGGTGAAGCACTGGAATGGGTTACCTAGGGAGGTGGTGGAATCTCCTTCCTTTGAGGTTTTTAAGGTCAGGCTTAAGAAAGCCCTGGCTGGGATGATTAAGTTGGGAATTGGTCCTGCTTTGAGCAGGGGGTTGGACTAGATGACCTCCTGATGTCCCTTCCAACCCTGATATTCTACGATTCTGTGATAATTGAAGGCACCAAAGTAGAGCTGGGGATTAGCCATGAGAACACATTAAAAAAATGGAAGGGTGCATATTCAGTGACGAACTCAGGGGATTTTGCACCTCTGTTCAATGCTTTCACATCCAACACATTAAGATTGAAAGCTCTATGGTCAGGGACCATCTTTATAACACTTTATATAATGTAGTTGGGCCTCAATCTCTGACTTTGGCCTTCTAAGCACTATTGTAAAATAAATCATAGTAATGCTGACAATATTGTCCTGATGGTTTGGTACTTAGGGTGCTGGATCAGTACTTAGAAGATCTGATTTTGAACTCCCAGTTCTGCCACAGATTTCCTGTGTGAACTTGTGCAAGTCACATAACGTTTGCCTTCCAGCCCCTGCTCAAACCATGTCACCAAGGAGCACTTGCACTTCATAAATGAAAAGATGATGATGACGATCGCCTAGCAAAGATTGTGCAGTGAGGGGATGAAATCGGATGATCATTCCGAAGGAATACTTAGTCTAGAAAAAAGAGAAGGGAAGTGTAAAGCACTGAGCAGCAGAAGGGTCTAAGTGCCTAATGGCATTGGCAGATACCAATCAACGTAGGATGGGATTTTCAGAAGAGCTCGGCATTGGCCTAACTCTGCCACCAGTGACATCAATAGGAGCAGAGTTCGGCCTATGATGGATACTTTGTGAAATCCTACCTGTGAACCACATTTAAATACTATAGGATGTAAATGACTTTAGGCTCACTGTAAGGCTGTATTGGTCTGGAAATCGGGCTCTATACTCTGTGTAGCCTGCGATATAAGCTGGACAAAGCTAGGAAAGCTACGTTTTGGTTGAAACTCAGATTTTTTGGTCACAGTTTCCCCTGCAGAGCCCAGTGCAGTAGCATTTATAGCAGACTCACTAACACTGAGTGGTGAAAATAAAACCACAGTTAGAATCTTTCCATTGAGCGTTTGCAGCTTTCCCAAGTTGCTTTACCCTCCCGTTGAGCCCTGTCTGTTCTAGTGAGAAGTCCTTACTTCCAGCAGCAAGAGATTAATGTGGATTGGGAGGAGAAGGAGGCCACTGCTTCCCTGAAGGGGTCTACTAACATATCCTACGGTCACTGTCATAATTAGACAATGCTACAGTGCACCAGTGCTGTTTCCCTAGGGGGAGTATTTCTCATGGTGACTGGTAGATGTCAGGGTCCAGCTGGGCTTTGCTTGGTTTAGGACCCAGGGTGGAGGTGGGCAGCAGTGGCTGTATGCCATATTTATCCTTTTTGCCCTATTCTGAGGCTGGCCTGGGGGTGGTTTTGCCCCAAGCACAATTCAGAGCAATTTCAGGGCTACTGGGACTTGTGTCAGCTGGTAATGGGCCCCAGAGGGGCAGTTATGCTGGCTTGGGACTGTCAGAATGGTGCTGCTCTCTGGCCACGTCCCCTCTCCAGTAGACCCCCCTGTGCTGGGATCTGTGAGGAGAAGTGGTGCAGAGGCAGCTACACTGACTCTATGCTGCCTGGGGATTCCTTCGCGCCAGAAGAACCCTCAGATGTGTGGCTAAGCAAGCTTTGCAGCCCCTTGGGTGGTGGTATAAAGGCACTGTCTGGGGGAAGTCAGGATCTGTCCCTATGTGTGCTCAATCCTCTGACAATACAAGGCTATTTCTGACTGCAGTTGCTGAGATCGTAGTCTGGGCAGGGAGAGGGACACAGGTCACCTTGGGGTTATGGTTAATCCATAGCTGGGAATGGCAATCCATCAGCCAGGGCAGGGACAAATTTCAGATTGCTAGCAACACTCTCACCTCCTGTAGAATGCTACCATTCCACAGCCTGAAGGCAGGTCTGAGACCTCTAACTTCCCCTCGTTGTCCTCTTTGCTTTTCAGAGCCTTGAGTATGACCAGAAAGATCTTCACCAACACCAGGGAGCGGTGGAGGCAGCAAAATGTCAACAGCGCCTTTGCCAAGCTGAGGAAGCTCATCCCCACCCATCCCCCAGACAAAAAACTGAGTAAGAACGAGACACTCCGCTTGGCCATGAGGTACATCAACTTCCTCGTCACGGTCCTGGGGGAGCAGGGCCTGCCGCAGACAGGAGTGGCTGCCCGGGGCAGTATACTGGGGCTGTTCCAACAGCAGGAACTGACTCTGATTGAAGACTGTGGAGTCCCTTCTCCGGGCACAAGCAGCAATATCCCAGAGTGCTGGTCAGAGACGTCGTCTCCCTAGCAGGCAATGAGTGATGCAGTCCTGGTGTTAGTTTGATAGTCTCCTTTGCATAACTTGTGGGTTGTTTGCCTCTGTACAGTATTTATCTATTTATATCTATTACTGTTGTATTAAATATATTTTTATTTAAAAGGAAAGGAGGTGGAAGGAATCATTGGAAGGAGGACAATGGCTTGGATGAATAGGGAGTGTGTTCAACCCTTGGGAATTTGCAAGGATTCAATGTAGTGATTTCACAGATTCATGGAAAAATCAAAGCCAAGAGGGGACCATTATGATCTGAGCCCCTGTATAACAGAGGCCATAGAATTTCATCCAGTTATTGCTGCAATGGAAGAGATTATTCTTCCTTGCTACATAAGGAGACACTATAGAGTCCAGTTGCTTGAGGCTCAGCTGGCGTGTTTCACTTAAAAAATATCCAGCCTTGACCGAAAGGTTCCAAGCGATGGAGCATTTACCACATCCCTTGGTCGGCTGTTCCAAGTTAAGAGTTTACATCTTATTTCTGTACTGAATTTTTCTAACATGTAGCTTCCAACTGCTGGGTCTTCTTTTGTCTTTGTCTGTTAGACGGAAGGGCTCTCTAACACCAGAATGAAGCACAAATGAGTAAATAAATAACAGCCACCAAGAAATTAAAACAGAAATGCCAGCCAGAGTCCATCAGCAAATCTATACCCAACTGTGGGAGCACCAGGGGGAAACTGGCCGTCCTCATTCTGGCTCCTTTCAAAACCCACAGAGAGGCTGCTCCTCTGGCCTTCCATGGCAGGACTTAATGGGCCAGGAGGTAGCCTTATGTACATGAATCCCCTGGTCCAGCAAAGGCACCTGTATGCAAACGTGTAGGCAAATTCCACACCACCCGCAGACCATGCCAAACAAGCATAGGAAGCGGGGACTCTGTGAAGCTGTTGCTGACTAGAATACAGGCCTGCATGAGTCCAGCTTTTGCAGCAAACATGTGTGCCCATTTAGCATGCTTCCAGAATTAGGTTTCCTATGATCATCACTCCAGCATATGAGACCAGTGCACCTCTCTACCAGAATGGGTGAGGTCGTGTTTGTACATGTACTCTGTGTGTATGGACCGCGGGCTTCCCTTAAAATGTGCTGATTTTGCCTTTGCTAATTAGATGAGTTTGAGCCAAAGCCCAATGAACTCAAGGAAAAAAATGCAGTAGGAAATACTTCCATTGAACTCAGTGGGCTTCGGATCATGCCCCATTAGCAGTAGCCCCAGTACAAATTACTGTAGGGCAGTGGTTCTCAAACTATGGGGTGGGCCTCCCAAGGGAGGCACAGGAATGTGTCAAGGAATGTGCACGCTCTGTGTGTGGGGGGTTGGTTTTTAAGCACTCTGGGCTGTGGCTGTCAGTCCTGCGTGGCTGGGGCCCATGCAGAAGGGCTGTGCACACCCAGGAAGCAGGGATAAAGGGGACAGCCAGAGCCCTGCTGCCCCAGGGGTCAGGTTCTTCTTTCCACCCCCCTCAATCCCTCACTGGAAGGCAGCCGGGGCTCAGGCTATTCTTTCCCTCCCACCCCCAATCCCAATCCCTCAGCTGGCTGTGGTGGGGCTCTGACTGTCAGTTCCAGTGTGGCTGCAGCAATGCAGAAGTAAGGGTGGCAATGGGGTGCTAAATCAGCTGTGAAAAGTGATATTGATGAATATCACTTTTCACATTGCCACCCTCACTTCTGTGCTGCTACTGGCTTGCACTGCCTTCAGAGCTGGGCGCCCGGCCAGCAGCCGCTGCTCTCCGCCCCGCCTTCAGAGCTGGGCGCCCGGCCAGCAGCCGCTGCTCTCCGCACTGCCTTCAGAGCTGGGCGCCCGGCCAGCAGCCGCTGCTCTCCGCCCCCCCTTCAGAACTGGGCGCCCGGCCAGCAGCCGCTGCTCTCCGCCCTGCCTTCAGAGCTGGGTGCCCGGCCAGCAGCCGCTGCTCTCCGCCCTGCCTTCAGAGCTGGGCGCCCGGCCAGCAGCCGCTGCTCTCCGCCCCGCCTTCAGAGCTGGGCGCCCAGCCAGCAGCCGCTGCTCTCCGCCCCGCCTTCAGAGCTGGGCGCCCGGCCAGCAGCCGCTGCTCTCCGCCCCGCCTTCAGAGCTGGGCGCCCGGCCAGCAGCCGCTGCTCTCCGCCCTGCCTTCAGAGCTGGGCGCCCGGCCAGCAGCCGCTGCTCTCCGCCCCGCCTTCAGAGCTGGGTGGCAGTATATGTACTTGAGGGGGGAGGGAGGGGGACATAAATGACTATAGACACAAAGAAGGGGGGCCTGATCAAATAAGTTTGAGAAGCACTGCTGTAGGGAATACCTAAATTATCTCATAGAGCTGGAAGGGACCTTGAAAGGTCATCAAGTCCAGCCCTCTGCCTTCACTAGCAGGACCACGTACTGATTTTTGCCCCAGATCCCTAAGTGGCCCCCTCAAGAATTGAGCTCACAGCCCTGAGTTTAGCAGGCCAATGTGCAAGCCACTGAGCTATCTCTCCCTTTCTCCTGCACTCCTTCAGCTCCTGAGATGATAACATTTAAGCATCTCAGGCAATTGTCAGGCATTTAAGGATGACCACGTGGCGTGGGAGAGCAATTGTACTGTAGAATGTTGCTCACCAATCAGTTCATTTGAGTATCGGAGTTGCCCTCCTGTGTCAGCAAAGATCTGAACAGCTCATAGGTGTTAAAAATCAACTTGAACAGCAGGTAGAAAGTCTAAGGATTCAAATGTAAAGGGTTTGGGGGTCAAATCCTGCTGTCGCTGCAGTCAATGATAAAACGTCCATTGAGTTCACAGAGACCGGGAGATGGCACACATACCTGAGTTTTAAGTACATTCATTACGGTTCAACAAGTGACAGTGACCCGTGCTCTGCCAGATCTCCTTGGCTGCGTCTGCCTCCTAGTGAGACGATGAGCCACCTTCAGAACCTGCAGTTAGGGCTTTGAGTGCATTACAATGCTTGCAACATTTACACTTGTAGCACAGGGAATCTATCACCCTATGATGAGTTTCCTATCAGAATCACACAAACCAAACATACAAACATCTCCACATTCCCTATATATTCATTTGTCTCAGGGGAGCTGACAAGGAAACAGATTTGGCCCAGCTGGGCATGATTTTTTGCTGATCTGAACACTTACGAAGACTAAAGTTTGTCAAAAACATTTCTACAGTGGCTCTGTGATTGCTCCTGAATTGCACAGTGGAGCTAGCAGAAACATTTCAAATATTGACCAAAAAAAGCTGAAAATTTTAGTGAACAATTAATTTTTTTTTCAAAGAGCTCTGGTTTCCAGCCTAGTTACTCCTAGATTTTTGGCACTTTGAGGACATGAAATGAGTGAAGACACTGAAGAGCTTCTGAGTGGAAACACGCCAAGAGTCTTTTTCGTGATCTGTGACGTTCATGCTTTATCCTTCCCTATGCCCACTTTAATGTGGCTACATGGATTGATACTGTCTATTCCAGGCATAGGCTCAAATTTAATGGGCTAGCTTTTCATCCTGGGTATCTGTTGGCTTCAATGGAGTTACACCAAGGATAAATTTGGCCAAATAGGTGTAAACATTTACATGTGAGGATTGTTGGTGCTTTTCTTTCCATCAGCCCATTGCTAGCATTGGAAATGTTTGTTCGTCAGCAAAGCAAGTAAAACAGATCCATCTTTGAGCTGAGTATTGTTGTCAAGGAAAGGGAAGAAAGCCTAGCAGTTAAGTAATGTGAAATGCTTGTTATTTATATATTGAAAACTTTTCTTATTCTTGGCTCAAATGTTTTTTGTTCTCTTTTCATTTAGGATCTCCTACTCGGAGGTACAGCATGTGTATGACTAGATTTATCTACCAAAGATTTGTTTGTCAGGACGTCTCTTCATTTTTGGGGATTTCTTATCTGTATGGCTGTGAACAAATATGGTGTAACCGATCACATTTTGTTGTATACAATGTTATTTAACAGCTAATATATTCAAAATAAATTATTTAAGAAACTAACCTTTTTATCTTTCTAAAATTTACTCTTAAATTCAAAAAACATCTGGCAGGGGATATCAAATAGTAGAGCAGAATGGATTATAATGCCAGGATCATTTTCATGTTCAACACCTATATGCTGCTTCTGATTCTTCAGAACAGTTTACCAGCAATGCTTAGAAGTTAGAGACGGTCCAAAAAAACAAGGACAAAACCAAACCACCCCCTTATATTTTTTTTGGAAAATTTTCCTACTTTTTTTTTAGTCAACGTTTCATCAAAGTGTCAATGTTTGAAAGATTAAGGCCAGCTCTTTGGTTGATCAAAAAGTTATAGATTAGTAAAAATGTATTGCAAAAATGTTATCACCCCCCCACCACCACAAAATTTAACAATTCAAAAGATTTCAAACAGCTCCATTTTAAAAAGTAAAGATGGTCTTAAACCACAAAACTGGGACTCAGTTTTGGATTTTGAACCCCCCAACAGTTTGGGATGTTCAGCTAGGGGACACTTGCCATGTTCTTACTGGGATCCAGGTTTGAATTTCAAATATCCCCAAAGCTCAGTGATGCTTAGAATCCGGAGTTTGTTTCTGGCCCATACCTGTTCCCAAAGAGTCAGTTTTACAATCTAGTCCCCAGTGATTGTTGGATGGGGTCTAGGAAGGCCAGTGGTGGCAACCCTGTGGTGAAAAGATGGGAGGAGGGTCTCCTGTCACTGGGAGATGGGGCTAGCATGGCACTCATGCCTGCAGTGGGACTCATTCCAATTACAGGAATGGAGGCGCCGAGAACTTGGGTCTGTTAACTTCAATGGGAGATTTGCTTGAAAAAAGTGTGATCGGGCCAAAGGGCTCTGGAGGAAGAAAATCGGGGGGGACCTGAATCTCATGCCCCTTAAAATTACCAGTGTGGGATAAAGTAGCCTCAGTGTCAGGAGAATACAACCTATAGTTTTAAGGCCCCTGCAGAGCTTTCCACTGGAAATCAATGATTTCTGTACAGAGGGGCTGTGTGACACAGTGTGTGTGACCTGCGCAAGGCACGGCACAGAGGAGATTAACCACTTTTGGTGGGGAGGGAAGGAAATGTGCCTGCCATGTGGAAAGCATCTGTGGTTAAGACCAATTAAGGCAGCATCTCTTGGCAGCAACCAAAATAACTGGATGGAAAGTAGAGAAGGAAGGGGCATCTCAACGCTCTCCTTGTTGCGAAAAGATACGATTGTTTGCTTCTACCCAGCACAAATGGAGACTGATGTAGTCCAGCTAGATGTCTTCACAAAACAGAAATTCTCAGTGCTGTACGTATATACTTAGGGCTTTTGGGGATCTCAGAGCCTGGTCTCCAGCCTAAACCCAAATGTCTACATTGCAATTTTATAGTCCCACAGCCTGAGCCCCGCAAGCCTGAGTCACCTGACCTGGGTTCTGAGACTTGTTGCCAAGGGTTTTTTAATTGCACCCCAACCGTTACCACAGCTACTGAATTGGGACCAGAAGGTTCTTAACACATACACGATGAAGGGAAATGCAAACATACGAAAACGAATACCAACAGAGTGCAGCACACTGGTAGATAAGGTGGTGTGATCGGGCACACCCTTCCTGTATGCCTCCCTGGTGGCCTTTTCTGGCCCTGCAGTTGTGTTGAACTCAACACACTTCAGGTTCTTTCAATCAATTGTCCAGTCTTAGGCTGGTTCAAAACATGTACCCTCTTTGTGGGGTCTGATTTTTTAAGTGGTTCTACAAAGTGTAACTCCCTTTGTTAGTTGTTCCAGGTTACTCCACTCTAGGTCCATATAAGAGTTGGGGTCATCTCTCACCCTGGTTCAGGAGATTCCCCAATCCCCTTTCTAAAACTGGGGATGTGTTTCAAATTGTCATTCCCTCAACACAGAAGTTCCCAGCTCTCCCCTGGAAGCCAGGCTGTGAGGTCACCAATCCCTTTGTCTCTCCTTAACCAAGAGGCCCCAGCTCTTCTCCTTAGGAACATAAGAAAGGCCATATTGGGCCACATCAATATAAAATATAACTGGAGATATACCTATGTCATAGAGCTGGAAGGTCATTGAGTCCAGCCCCCTGCCTTTGCTAGCAGGACCAAGTACTGATTTTGCCCCAGGTCCCTAAGTGGCCCACTTCAAGGATTGAACTCACCATCTGGGGTTTAAGCAGACCAATACTCAAACCACTGAGCTATCCCTCCTCCTGATGTTCTAGCTCACCCTGTTGTCTGACAGTGGCTGAGGCCAGGTGCTTTAGAGGGAATGAACAGAACAGGGCAATTTTGAGTGGCTCATCCCCTATCATCCAGTCCCAGCTTCTAGCAATTGCAGTTTAGGGACACCTACAGTCTTTGGTCCTGGGTTGTACTTTAGGCAGCTGTAGGTTCTCAGTCAGCTTCTCCCTCCACTGGCTCCTTTTCCCCAGGCTTTTCAGCAGGCTGGCCTACAGCTGGTGTCTGCCAGCAGTGAGGGAGGAGGCAGCATTTATGCTAGTCCCTTCCCCTAACTCATCCCCAATTGGTTGGGTGGGAAGAGCACATTGCCTAGCCCTTTCAGCCAGGCTTCTGGCTCTGGGCCCTTAAAGACACAGTGACAGGATTTCCTCCTGAGCACCACTCATTCCCGGGACCTCTTCATCTCCATCAATATCGCCTACATCTTGTGTATATATATGGGGTGTTTCAAAATCACAAAGGGCCACCCCACATGATGGGAGTGTGTGCTGATGGCTCATCATTAGGCACTTTTACCCTTAAGGAGGCAGACTACCTTGTCACAGGTGGTCAGTCCATTTTAACTCCCTAGCTCTGGCTGTTCACCATTGTCTCAATACCTCCCTATCTCTGAATACAGAGCGCTAGTAATCATAGCAGTTAGAGGTCAGAAGAGCTAGCTATGGGAAGAACTATATTGCCACTGTGGCTTGCATAGTTAAAGTGCCCATCTAATAAAGAAAAGCTGTTGGCTTCCAGCCCTAGTGATGCCTAACGCATGGTTTAAGGAGACGGCTAGTCTTGTGATAAAGGCATTGGACTGGGATTCAGGAGGTGTGGCTCAATTCCTGGCTCTGCCATAGACTTCCTGGGTGACCCTGGGCAAATCACTCCCTCTCTGGGCCTCAGTTCCCCATCTGTAAAACAAGTAGGGTAACACTTCCTTTGCCAGGTCTATTTATGCAGTAAGCTCTTCAGAGGAAGAATGGTCTCTTACTACATCGATGTAGAGCACAGTGAGGCATCCGAGAGCTGAAGGTCCTCGAGACATTATTGTTCTCTTACAAGAAAGCTATCTGGGCCATCTCCTCCCAGGGCAGAATTGTTCCCAGCAGTCCACTTCTTTCAGTAACGGCCTCCGGATTTGGCCCTAGGATTCTATTTTTCACCTCTCTGTTTGATAAACATCCCAGTTCTTTGTGTAGCATGTGAATTACTTGTACGACCGATAATGTCCCCGTTTTTATAATCATTGGATCCGTTTGACAAAATTCTAGTGCAATGGTACAAAACAGTACAGCTTGCAACAGTGAGACTGCAGGGTTTGGGGTAATTGCTGTAGACTAGTGTTCTATTTTCTTTTGCTAAAGGAGATGTACTAGATTACACCTGAGCCAAAGCTCACTGAATGCATTAGAAAATCACCTATTGACTTTAGAACCAGATCTAGAGTTCATTTTGGGCACACCCCTGTATTACTGATGTTAGTGAGCGTTTTGCTATTGACTTCAGTGACTGCAGGATCAAGCCACTGGCTAACAGAGAAAGTCAGGTTACCTGTCAATATGCAAGGGGCAATAATTTGTCATAGATCTGCAAGCAGGTAAATAGCAACAAATAGAAAGTATC
This sequence comes from Mauremys mutica, assembly GCF_020497125.1. Taxonomy (NCBI): domain Eukaryota; kingdom Metazoa; phylum Chordata; order Testudines; family Geoemydidae; genus Mauremys; species Mauremys mutica. The sequence continues at coordinate 128,517,919 of NC_059077.1, forward strand.
AGAGGGGTAGCCATGTTAGTCTGGATCTGTAAAAGCAGCAAAGTGTCCTGTGGCACCTTATAGACTAACAGAAGTATTGGAGCATGAGCTTTCGTGGGTGAATACCCACTTTGTCGGATGACGAAGTGGGTATTCACCCACGAAAGCTCATGCTCCAATACGTCTGTTAGTCTATAAGGTGCCACAGGACTCTTTGCTGCTTTTAACAAATAGAAATTCTCTTTACTGGCTGAAACATGGATTGTGGGTCCTTGCTCTTGTCATGAGGCAGTCTCCATGGTAGTGGAGATTTAGTGACATGTTGCTCGCCATGCTTAGCACAAGGTCTGTGCTCAACAGCTCTGCTAGCTATGCTGACTGAACACCATGAGAGGAACATGAACTGAGCAGTGTGTGTGTGTGTGTGTGTGTGGGTGTGGTGGTGGTGGGGGAATCAGTGGCTTTCTTATGCAGCTGGATTTGATTTAAAAAAGGATATCAAAGATGATTGGAAAAGGTTGTTGTGAGAAAAAGCAGTGTAGCAATGGCAACACAATTTTCAGCCTCTGATTTTAGGCTATGGTGATGGACCCTGGTACTGAGTAGGTACTACAACTGGACACCAAGAAGTATCCTAGAATGATATTTAAAGGGACAATATTTATCTTGCTAGGAACCTCCAGAAACCACTGACCAGGAAAAGACTGATTCTAGTCTGATATGTTTCAGGGAAGTACTATTTGAAAGATGTTTAATAAGTCATTCATATGAATTTAAGATTGCTCCCTATGAATTTTTTTAGACATAATGGAATTGCCTGAGATGACCAAGTGAAAACAGGGGTGAGCAATGCACAACTGACTTTTGTTCTTTGAAGGCTAAGTGAGGAAGGATGGGGGGAGAATGGAAGCTTAACTGCTGACCTGCAGGTCAGAGGTCACTTTAAAGTCACATCCTTAAATCTTAAAGCCAGAGATAAAGCAACAGACTCTAAATCCATCGGTTTTCATTGCTGTAATTGTACTTTTAAAGCAGCAGGTGCTAAGGGAAGAATCAAAGGGGGAAATGGTTCAAAGAATCAACTCTAATAAATATTAGGTTTATACAAGGTACATATTACTATATTTCTCTCAACCACAGAAATAACTCATACTTTTGTTGATGTATTAATATGTTATGGCTAGATGTAGGCCTACCTCTGTTCCCATTCAAGTCAATGGTAAAACTCCAGTAGGAGCAGAGTTAGGCCAATGCTCAGCAGTTCTGAAAATCCCACCCTTCATGTAAGAATATACAGCCCAGCTACATGCTTTAGTCTGATGACAGGGATTTTGAACCACATAGTTGTGGATTAAAGCAGGATTCTTGGCGTTCCAGACTCCCGGATTCAAGTTTTGTGGGGTCTTCCTAAAGAGGGACCACTGAATCTGGTCCAAGAGGTGAACATAGCTCAGAACTGCTCAGTAATAGCAACCTTAGTGTAATTAAATTTAACATCCTTGTGGGGGGGAGGGGAAATACCAAAGAAACCTGCCACAGTAACATTAAACTTCAAAATGGGGAACTGCACAAAAATGAGGAAGCTAGGTAGATGGAAATTAAAATGAACAGTCACAAGAATGAAATGCTTGCAAGCTGCATGGAAACTATTTAAAAACACCAGAATAGTGGCTCAAACTAAATGCAAACCCTAAATAAAAACAAAGCAGGAAGCAGACCATAAAAATGCCAGCATGGCTAAGCAGGAGGGTAAAAGAGGTAGTTAGAGGCAAAAAGGCAAATTTTCCATTGACTTGGCTGAGGCTAAGAGATGGGCCATCATGGAGTATTGCACAGAACCTCTCATGGTGGCATCTATTTCAGCCCTTTCCCCTGAATTACACCATGACTCAGTGGCAGAGTTCACAGGAAGCTCCCCCCACCCCGAGAAATTAGGTTTATGTGTGGCGCCTTTTCAAACATATTATGCAATTGACAAAAGGGGGTGTATGACACATGTTTTCACACAGGGCTGGAAAATGAGCCTACCCTGCTCTCACACAGCAGTAACAGCTCCTGTCCCCCAGGACTGGACCCAGCTTCCAGCTCTGGGCATTGTGACCTGGTGCCACCATTCAGGTTTGTCCTGGCTGCCCTTCCGTCATGAAGAAGGCTCAGATGGGCCAAACTGGAGTAAGTGGTGAGTGTGTTGTGACATGGGTCACAGTGCCAGGTCACCGTGTGCGCCATGTCACAACGCCTGGGATCGGGATCCAGGCCCAGCTGCGCAGGACAGGAACTACTGCTGCTGGGTGAATGCAGGTTCGCTCTCCAGTCCACTACCAATGACCAATCAACCGCCTCCCTTTCTACCTGCCCCAGCTGGCTCTGTCCCTGCGTGAATGGTTTTGTTATTCCTAAGTGATCTCCAGTAGATGAGTGCTCAGTCGCCTAGGCTTTTAAATGGATCCAGTTGAAAAATGAAACCCAGTTGGCATGTTTGCCATAGGAAATGCTAGTCTCAAGGGGAAATGCCACTCTGCAGAGATGCACCATGCAAATTCGTGCCCTAACCCCAGCTTTTGGAAAAGCTTTCCACAAACCAGTGACTTTAGATGGCAAACAGTGAAGTGGAATTTTAACTAGGAATTCTGAGCTGAATATCAGAACAGATAAAACATCCTGCTTTTTTCCGCTCCTGGAAACTTGGATCAAAGTCAACCTGAGAATCATAATCAGTATGCTTAGCCATTAACATGTTGTTTTTTTCAATCTAGCTTATTTTTATTTCAGATTAAGGAAAAGGAACAAAGAAAGAATGAATATAAAGTCTCCGGGAAAGAGAGAACACATGGTGACACATTCTGTGTTGGAACTGACACACTGAAATGGAAGCTGCCCCTCCTCTACATTTAAAGGTACAGGCCCCAGAACATGGAATTGTGACATCATGTATCAGTCACGTAGCTAAGTATATAACTGAGGGCCGAGAACCTGATCCAAAGCCTCCGATTGACTTCAGTGGTCTTTGAATTAGGCCCCAACAATCCAGGTGGGCCAGCAATGTAACTAAATATTAATCAAGTATCATAACTGAAATATCCAAATTCATCTAATCCTTCATTTGGAAAATATATTTGTGAATTAATTGCCCTGCTCAATAATTAAATAACTGAAGAAATATTTGTCAAAAATGTATTAAAAATAAAATTCCTCAGATAAATTTGATTGGTATTATTTAGCCTGCTCTTTACAATGCTACCTTATGTAGAACTGGACTGAAGATGGCATCTCTTCTCTAGAAAGCGTCAGGTTGGAGTCAGCATGATAACTGTGGACTGAATTCTGACATTCTTATTAAGGCTAAAGTCTCGATGAAGTCAAGGGTTGAGATTTTTCATAACTGACCAGTGATCTTAGGTGCCTACCCTGAGACACTAGGACAATCTGATTTTCAGAAGGTGAGTGCTCAGCACTTTGTAAAGGTCAAATCCCTGTAATATATTTACATTTCAGCTTGGCCCTCACAAATGTAGGCACCCAAAATCACTAAAACCTTAGCCAGTGATTTCAGTGTTCTGAGAGCATTCCCCTCCAAGCAAAGTCAGAGGGGAGAGAATTAAGCAGGGTGCTGTGGGAATCATGTCAATCAATTTACATAATGGCTGTATGTAGCAAACCTGGGTTACTAAACAAACAGCTTATGTTTCCAACATCATCATAAACCTTTGCACCAAATTTGAAGGGTACGGAACTGATTTCTTACGCCCACCAACTACCTTTTGCATGGAGCTGAATCTTTCTGCCCTTTTGTCTTTTTTTAAAATGTGTTTTCTAAATGATGGCAAAAATGAAAGATGGGCAATTAAAACTCTGTTATGGCGGAAATGTAATATAAAAACCGAGCATTCTCTCAGATTTAGAAATGCAAACCAGCCACAAAACGAGCAAAATAACAACAGCCAATGGGCCTTGTTCCTAGTACATTTCTTATCAGTCTCCTGCAGAGACTCTAAAACTCTTATCTCGATAGACCAGATTACTGGGCTGATCGCCTCTCCATGGTGAGTAGGAATCAAACGACATTTTCCATTGTCAGCACACTGCACATTCCCAGTCCAGATAAATCAATTAATGGGATGCAGGGCTGATTCTTTTTCTTTCTTTCTTTCTTTCTTTCTTTCTTTCTTTCTTTCTCCCCTCCCCCAGTTCCAAGTTTTAATACCATCTAAGAGTCCTTAGTCAGAAGAGGACTTGCTGGCAATGCAGGTGCAGGTTTTCAGAGCCTCCACACAACGGCAATAACACCCCCTTCTGCCCTCCTCAGGGCTTCTCTTTGTGAAACACTTTTTCTTTTCTTTCCTTTTCAAATGTACAACCCCTGCAGCTAATCTGATTATGCTAATTTGTACTTCATGAACCCAAACACTGTAACAGGATCTGGGCTGGGCTGCAGGGATGATGGTGGTGGGGATGGGAGGATGGGAGGGACAATGAGTTCAAGTTAGTTAACAAAAAAAGTCTTCTGTATTGTTGGACAAAGCGCACTCTGGGAAACCCATGCAGCTCTTGACAATTTAGAGTGTTCGAAACTGGCCTGCGCTATTGAGCAGAAAGGGCAGCACTGTGAATAGACAATGAGGGGCACAATGAAAAGTCTGTTTCCTGTTGAAAGTTGTTTTTCCTTTTCAATAACTAATCCTGCCCAGAATCTAGTAACTGAAGTATTGCACACCGATTGCTAGTCGGGTGGTAGCTGACTGTGACATTAGACATCTTCTAATTATAACCGGCCTCATTGGTCCTATTGGTTTGACACAATATTAAATCCACTTAAAATTTGGCAGCATGGTTTGTGGACACACAACAATATTATAACCATGCTTGAGCTCTGTTAGGCATACCGTCTCCAAAGTAGCTTTGCCTACCCAACTTTTCACGACAGTAATAATAAGCACTTGATTTGGTCTGACAACTTTTGAACAAAGTATTACTTAAAAAGTTAAGTAACACAGGTGTAGAATTAAAGTAATCACTGCTGGCATTGCTTTGTGATGTTTGCTGTATGGCATTGTATCAATACGGGATGACTTCGGGCTAGTTCCTCAGCTGGTGTGACTAGGCATAACTCCATCATTATACCAGCTCGGGACCTCATCCATTGTGATGTTATAAAATGGAATTGAGATGTTTATTTTGCAATTTAGATTGGAAACTCTTTAGAGTAGGGACTGTGTCTTCATACATCTGTATTAAAGCACCATCTACACATAGCACACTTTATAAATGATAGGAATCATAAAGGGGCTTTTCAGCAAGAGATGGGCCTGAACCAAACCTTCCAAACTGGTGAAGTTTGAGACCAATTTCTACCTGCAAAGAGAGTGTATCTTTAATTTTCCAAAGACGGATGGGTTGATTTTAAATGCTCCATTAATAGTCAGTGTATCAGTCTCAGTCTCATGCTCTGTGTCCCACTAAAATTCAGATAGTTCCTTTCTCGGCTATAACTCCTCTCTCTACATGCAGTTTATTTGCAGCTAGTTGCAAGAGGGAAGGGGAATTGAGAGAATTTGTGCTCTGTCTTCCACCTTAATAAAGATGGCGCCATGTCTAGTACAGAGTGGCATCATTATGGGGTTAGTTCACCCGCGTGGCATGAAGCAGAATATTCAGGGTTATCATTTTATGAAAGTGAACAGAGGAGGAAAGGTGAGTTCCTTAAAGCTGATGCTTTATGTGTTCTCACGTTAAACTAAACTTCCATGAGTGCTGTGATAAATGAAGGGGCTGGGGTAGCTCCCTTTTATGGACACCAAGCCAGCTGGTAGCTATAAAATCTCTCTTAGTAGCTGTTCTCTGATTGCTCTATCTGTAAAGGGTTAAAAAGTCTCACTGCTCTGCATAGTGAGTGGGCACCTGGTCAAAAGAGCCAGTGGGAAGGCTAGAACTTTTTAAAATTGAAAGAAGACTCCCCTTTTGTCTGTCTGTTGTTGTTCTCCCAGAGAGAGGCGGACAGGGGAGAGCAATGCGGCAAGAAGCTTGGGCCAGGTATAAAAAAATCATCAGTATCATACCTAGAAACTACTCATTTAAAGCCCAGACATGTAAGTAGATCAGGAAATGTCTAGGAAGATGTGATTAGATTTATTTCTTTTATTTATTTATGGCTTGTGGATTCCTCTGTGCTAAGCCCAGATGCTTTTCTTTTGCTTGTAACCTTTAAGCTGAACCTCAAGAAAGTTATTCTGGGTGCTTAATGCTTGTAATTGCTCTTTTAAAATCTAACAATAGCCTGAGTTCCCAGATGTATTTTCTTTCTTTTTTTTTAATTAATAACATTCACCTTTTTTAAGAACAGAATTGGATTTTTGTGTCTTAAGAGGTTTGTGCACATGTTTTTAATTAGCTGGTGGAAACAGCTGATTTCTATTTTTTTTCTTTCTCAGCTCTTCCCTGGAGCGGTGTGTGTGTGTGTGTGTGTGTGTGTGTGTGTGTGTGGGAAGGCACTTGAGGGTACCCCACAGGAAGGAATTCCCAAGTGCGCCTTATTGGGCTCTCAAGGGGGTTCTGCACTTGGGTGGTGGCAGGATCTACCAATCCAAGGTCAGAGAATAGCTGTAACCTTGGGAGTTTAATACAAGTCTGGAGTGGCCAGTATTAATTTTTAGAATCCATGCGCGTCCCCACCTTCTGCACTCGAAGTGCCAGAGTGGGGAATCAGCCTTGACAGGTGCTTTAAATTCACATTATTTCAGAGAGGGAATGATAATTTATACAGCAATATTTAACAACATTAGCTCCAGCAGAGCAGTGAGTAGGCAATGGGGAAAAAAACCCACACAAGTGAAATAGGATTAACACGTTAAGTTCAACCATAAAGAGTGTATTGTTTAGATTTGCTGCATAGTAACTGGCATCGCTCTGATGTGAAGGAAAAATATACAAAGCAAGTTATATTTATAATATACATGCAAATGTCCTTCTGAGTCTTTATCCGATATGAACCAAAACAAATGCTCGTTGTATGAGCTATGCTTGTGTTGTACATAAATATCTCTGTTTAGAGAAGTTGTGACTTAGAATCTAAGACAATTAGCAGTTTCAAATCCCGTGATAACTTACCTCTCCCAAGATCCAGCAGCAGAGTGTATTGTAGTAGGGGGTTGTTTGCTGCAAGTGTTTGGTGGAATGGCGATATAACCAATAAATCAGGCTTTGTGTCTGTTCTGGCATTTGACATTCACTGGTATGCTATGAAAAATAAAAAGGCAGCTGTAAACCTGTCTTAATTAACAATTATTTAACCTATAGCAGCCATAGCTTGGCCTGAATGTTGCATCTTGTATGAGCGGAGAGAGGAAATTCATATTTTTACTTTAAACAGAAGAGAGTGTTTTCAGGGCTGTGCAGGTGGTTGCTTTAGGGTCTCATTATGAATGTGTAGAGTATTTTGCTCTGAATTTACCATGATTTGAATTATAACAAAGCTCAGGTGTTGATTACAGCCAGTCAACTCTTGTTAGCAGTTGAGGGTGCTACAAACATCTCCTCCTTGGCGGTTACCATGAAAACAGGGACAGATCCTTACACTGAGGTGCGGGAGGTGAGCGAGCACACTGGGTGAGACGTAGAAGGGGGAGACTTGGTTGGGATGTTAATGTGAGGGGCAAGAGGGGACTAAGAGGAGTAGGAAGACACTGAGGGGCTGCAGAAGGACTCAGGAGAGAAGAGGTTGAAAAGGGACAGGGAATATGGATCCTGGATGAGGCAAAGGAGGGATATGCCAGGAAAGCATAAAGAGGCACAGAGGAATGTGTGGGCATAGGAGGGGGCTGGAAGGTGCATGGGGGGTCTGGGAAGAAGCTGAGGGGGGAGCAGGAGAATGTGGGGGCACAAGAGGAGGCTGAGAGGGTGCGGGGGATTGTGGGGGTGTGGGAGGAGGCTGGGGGGTTGCAGGGGAATGGGGTGCAGGAGGAGGCTGAGGGGGGGTGTGGAATGGCGGGTGCAGGAGGAGACTGAGAGAGGGGCAGGCAAATGTGGGGTCACAGGAGGACATTGAGGGAGGGGCAGGAGGAGGTTGAGGGGGGCCGGGAATGTGGAGGCACAGGAGGAGGCTGAGGTACAGGCAGGGGAATGTGGGGCTGTGGGAGGAGGCTGAGTGAGGTGCAGGGGAATATGGGGGTGCAGGAGGAGGCTGAGGGGGCAGAGGAATGTGGGGGCACAGGAGGGGGCTGAGGGGAGCAGGGCAATGTGGGGGTGCAGGAAGATGCTGAGGCAGGGGCATGGGGGCACAGGAGGAGGCTGATGGAGGGGCAGGGGAATGTGGTGACATGGGAGGAGGTGGGGGACAGGGGAATGTGGGGGTACAGGATGAGGCTGAGGGGGAAGAGGAATGTGGGGGTGTGGGAGGAAGGTGAGGGAGGGGAAGGGCAACGTGGGGGTGTGAGAGGAGGCTGAGTGGGGCAATGGAATGTAGGGGTGTGGGAGGAGGCCAAGGGAGGGGCAGGGGAATGGGGGTGCAGGAGGAGGCTGAAGGGGGCGAGGGGATGTGGGGACATGGGAGTAGGTGGGGGGCAGGGGAATGTAGGGACACAGGATGAGGCTGAGGAAGGGGCAGGGGAATGTGGGGACACAGGAGGAGGCTGAGGAAGGGGCAGGGGAATGTGGGGACACAGGAGGAGGCTGAGGAAGGGGCAGGGGAATGTGGGGACACAGGAGGAGGCTGAGGAAGGGGCAGGGGAATGTGGGGGCACAGGAGGGGGCTGAGGGGAGCAGGGCAATGTGGGGGTGCAGGAAGATGCTGAGGCAGGGGCATGGGGGCACAGGAGGAGGCTGATGGAGGGGCAGGGGAATGTGGGGACATGGGAGGAGGTGGGGGACAGGGGAATGTGGGGGTACAGGATGAGGCTGAGGAAGGGGCAGGGGAATGTGGGGACACAGGAGGAGGCTGAGGGGGCAGTGGAATGTGGGGGTGTGGGAGGAAGGTGAGGGAGGGGAAGGGCAATGTGGGGGTGTGAGAGGAGGCTGAGTGGGGCAATGGAATGTAGGGATGTGGGAGGAGGCCAAGGGAGGGGCAGGGGAATGGGGGTGCAGGAGGAGGCTGAAGGGGGCGAGGGGATGTGGGGACATGGGAAGAGGCGGGGGCAGGGGAATGTTGGGTGTGGGAGGGGGCTGAGGGAGGAGCAGGGGAATGGGGGTTAGAAGGATGCTGAGAGGGGCAGGGGAATTTGGGGTGCAGGAGGAGGCTGAGGGAGTGGCAGGGGAATGTTGGGTGTGGGAGGGGGCAGAGGGAGGAGCAGTGGAATGTGGGGCGCAGGAGGACATTGAGGGGCACATTCCACTGCCCCTCTCAGCCTCCTCCTGCACTCCCTCAGGAGGAGGCTGAGGGGAGCAGAGGAATGTGGGGGTGTAGGCGGAGGCTGAGGAAGGGGCAGGGAAATGTGGGGACACAGGAGGAGGCTGAGAGTTGGTCAGGGGAATTTGGGGGTATAGGACAAGGCTGAGGGGGCAGGGGAATATGGGGGTGCTGGAGGACACTGAAGGAAGGGCAGGGGAATGTGGGCATGGAAGGAGCCTGAGGGAGGGAAAATATTAGCCCAGAGGCTTTAAAAAACACTTGTGACAATTTTAAATTGTTTAAAGGTGGGGGAAATACTTTTAAGAGGGAGAAATATTCTTTTTAAAAAAATCTTGCCAGGACATAATTCATATTTGATGTAGGGTTTCATTGTAAAGTCTCTTTGTAGTATGATTTGAAACTTTCCTTGATTAGACTGTGAGCTCTTTGGGGCATGTACTTTCTTGTCACAGTTTGTCCATTAGACACTGTGACATTATTGGATTAAAATATGACCATATAGATCATTGTTGCAACGACTGTTATATATTTGCAGCAAATATTGTACAAAGGTTGTCAAGTGAGGTGCCTATGAAAAGGTTATGATTTGCTGGTTATGATTATGCTATCTGTATGCATGTATCATGTTTGTATTTGAAGTTAAGTATTGGCTCTATACTTGGATTTCAAATGTTGGCTCCTGGGGTAACGCCCACAAGGTAACACATCCAGCACATCTTGGAGGGACTATTTGAATTAACTGGCTCATCAAGAAACACTTGGTTGACAATGACCATGGGAGCCACCCATCTACAGTGAGTGGACTATCGTGTAAACATGCTGCCTGGAGTGTAGGTAATGACTTCCCTCAATGACTGAGGAAAATTGGGCATCAATATGTGACTTGCCCACATGACTCCAAACTCCATCTTGTTGCTGTAATTTTCCACAGTAAGAACAATGGAATGCCATCCACATAGCAAAAGCTACGAAAGGCCCTGGAAACACCTCCAATGGTCTTCAATCCTGCTTCTTACTTGACTACAAACTGAAGCTCTGAACAATGGACTGAATGACCCATCCAAGCAGTTAATGTACTCCAGAGACTTGACTTAAGCCAGCAGTTTATTCCATCACTGCTACAACCCTGAGCCAAGAACTTTGCCATTACTGTATGTTATTGATTCCTTTAACCAATTTTGACTCTAAACTTTCTTTTTATAAATAAACCTTTAGATTTTAGTTAATAGGAATTGGCTGTAGAATAGAATAGAATAAAATATCAGAGTTGGAAGGGACCTCAGGAAGTCATCTAGTCCAACCCCCTGCTCAAAGCAGGACCAATCTCCAATTAAATCATCCCAGCCAGGGCTTTGTCAAGCCTGACCTTAAAAACCTCTAAGGAAGGAGATTCCACCACCTCCCCTAGGTAACCCATTCCAGTGCTTCACCACCCTCCAAAAAGTTTTTCCTAATATCTAACCTAAACCTCCCCCACTGCAACTTGAGACCATTACTCCTTGTTCTGTCATCTCGTACCACTGAGAACAGCCTAGATCCATCCTCTTTGGAACCCCCTTTCAGGAAGTTGAAAGCAGCTATCAAATCCCCCCTCATTCTTCTCTTCTGCAGACTAAATAATCCCAGTTCCCTCAGCCTTTCCTCATAAATCATGTGCTCCAGCCCCATAATCATTTTTGTTGCCCTCTGCTGGACTCTTTCCAATTTATTCACATCCTTCTTGTAGTGTGGGGCCCAAAACTGGACACAGTACTCCAGATGAGACCTCACCAGTGCTGAATAGAGGGGAATGATCACATCCCTCGATCTGCTGGAAATGCCCCTACTTATACAACCCAAAATGCCATTAGCCTTCTTGGCAACAAGGGCACACTGCTGACTCATATTCAGCTTTTCGTCCACTGTAACCCCTAGGTCCTTTTCTGCAGAACTGCTGCCCAGCCATTCGGTCCCTAGTTTGTAGCAGTGCATGGGGATTCTTCCGTCCTAAATGCAGGACTCTGCACTTGTCCTTGTTGAACCTCATCAGATTTCTTTTGGCCCAATCCTCTAATTTGTCTAGGTCCCTCTGTATCCTATCCCTACCCTCCAGCGTATCTACCACTCCTCCCAGCTTAGTGTCATCTGTGAACTAGCTGAGGGTGCAGTCCACACCATCCTCCAGATCATTAATGAAGCATGTATTTGGGTAAGATCTGGAATATTCAATAGCCTGGGAGGAAATGTGTCCAATACTTTGGGATTGGTAGAACCTTTTCTTTTATATGATGAAATAAGATTTACAGAGATTTTCATCATATTTGATGTGGGTACCTGGATGGAGGCCTGAGGCTGGATCACTTTAAGGGAACTGTGTTGTTTGGACTTCTGAGTAACCAGTAAGGTAATAAAGAAGCTGTTTTATGCTGGCCTGGTAAATCCAAGTATCAGAATATCCACCAGCTTTATGGGGCTTGTCTGCCCCATTTTTTGTGGTTCACCCTAATTGAGTGACCACAGCTGACTCCCCACTAAGACCCCAGTCATACACACCCATCGTGGTGTATAAATATAAACACTCCCTGTGTGTTTTAGGTTTGTGGGACTTTCTTCACTCACCTGTTTGTAGGGATTAAAGGTTCCAGCATGGAAGAGGCGACATTCTCAAGGTTAGTATATATGAACAGAGGTGGTGTTTCTGGCACAGCAGCCATATATCATTAGCACCTTATCAAGGAGATCCACTCAGTGACTCTGTGTGGGGCAGGGAGGAATAATTTTAAATCTATATCTGGGATCCTATGTGTGCAAGTGCGTATGTGCTTTGATTGAACTGACTGTGGAGTTTGAATCGCCTTTCTTATTCTCAGTTCACTAATTTTTCAAAAGTCTGGCACCGGATCCCCATATTCTTCCATCTGACCTTTTCCTTTTATTTCTTGAGCAGATTATGAACTGGGAAAATCCAATGTCCTGCCTTATTACCCTTTGTTTTTAGGGGTTACTTTATGAGGAAACCCACTCTCTCAATTTTAACACCTGAGCCTTTATTTGATCAGTTAAGGATCCTAGAAGTAGATTTAGAGCTGACACTCTGGGGGATAATACATATAGAGAGAGGTGAGACAGGAGCTGGTGTCCCTATATACCACCCATATACAGTACTTCACTGCTGCACTCTACCAGAGGCCAAACACAATGGAGGAGACTTTGACTATGGGGTGTGGTAGGAGTTGAAGGTTGTGTGAGATCCCCACTTACGACGCAGGTGTGACCCAGAATGGCCACGTGTGTGTTTCTGTTTGAGGTGAATGAGGAAATCCCATTTCTCAATTTCATGGGCTGAACCTGGTTTATTCAACTGGGACTATATCACAAACTTGACCGATAATGAACACACACAGGGGGGTACATTATGATAGGGGTCGGATTGATGCTGGCTTTGGCTGTTTCACCTTCCCATGTTCTTACTCTACTGTTACCTGCACACATTAAGGCACCCTGCCTTTTCCCAGTCCGTAGGGCTTCAGGAGAAAAGCACCTACCCGTACCCAATTCGTAGGGCTCAGGGTGTAACTAGCCTGATCAATTTCAGTACCCACACCCTTTCCCAATACGTAGGGCTCTGGGTATATACTACTTCTGCAGGTGTGCAGGACCTTTTACCAGTGAAAGAGCCCTACATAATCTCTCTTTATTAACAATCACCAAAAACAGAAGGCACACACTACACAAAGAGTGCTCACCACTCCCAATAAGACAGATGAACTTTTCTTGATGGCCAGTCAGGATCAGGTCCCTCTGGGGGACTCCAGTTTCTGCACGGTGTCATTGGCAGAGTGCTGAGCTTTGGCAGCATTGATCTTTGGGGCTGTGTTCTGGAGTTGGTTACCAACTTCCTTTTGGACTCAGTTTATATAGTAAAACATGAGTCCTTTTTTAGCTATACCTTAACCATTCGTTATACTAAAATTTTACTAACCAATCCTAACATAGTGTAACAAAATTCTCTAATCAATCCTACCCCACCACTTCATTAATTTACACCTAGCAAAATTAATTATGTAACAGACAGAAACAATTAAAGAACCAGAGACTATACAGATAAACAATAGGGAAGTGGGGACCATAATGACAAAACAATAAAGAAATGAGGATTTCACAACCACACCTATTGATAAGTGATTACTTGACAGACAGATGATACCAAACTAAGTTTTCTTTAACCATCTTAAGATCTGTTTCTTTATCTAGTGATAGTGGGTGTCATTAGGATGGCGTCTCCTTCTCATCAGCCTGATATTACAGTGTTTTCATGTAATTTAGATGGAATATGAGGATGTGACTTCCTGCTTCTCCGCTAATGGCTGCTGCTCGGCTGCTCTTTTAATCTGGCTGCAGACGAAGGCCTTACAATATGGCTGCATACAAAGGCCTGATCCTTACACTACCAGGCAACCTATTCTGTGACTCTTTAAAGCACTTAAACAAATATGTGCTTGGACAGAAAACTGCAAGGAGATGGAGGAATCTGACCTGCAGGAGGAAGCAAGGCGAGGAACAGGAGGGAAGTGATGGGGAAATGTGAGGTGGAGCAGGGAGAGTAGGGATATAGTGAATGTGGGATGCAGCAGTAGTGAATGAGGGCAGTGCACAGGAATGTGAGAAGCAGAAAAGACAATGAGTGGGACACATGGGGAGACTGTGGAATGGAAATATGAGGATCAGAAAGGCTGTGGATGGGGAATGTGGGATGCAGGAAGTGATTGAGGCGGGATAGGAGAATGTGAATTGCAGGAGGAGGCTGGGTGATGGTACTGTGGGGGAGTAAGAGGCAGACTGGGTGATGGGGAATGAGGAAAGAGACTATGGGAGTTGAAAGGGGGCGACTGAGTGGATGCAGGAGGATAGCTGATGGTAGAGAGAGGAGAATGTGAGGGAAAATATGGGAACAGATGAATGTAGGGGGCATGTGGAGGACAGAAGGCTGTGTGGGAGCCTGTAGGGAGAATACAAATGAGGCAGGAGACTATGTATGAAGGGGAGGGGAGGGAGGGAGACAATAGATGGATGAGAGGACGGCGGAGGATAGATTGGCAACTCCCTGCACACCAGGGAATAGGAGTGGGTAAGAAGCCAGTGGAACTAGCATGGTTTTGAATGTGTATCAAGATTATATTTGACCCTGGAATGACTGCATACAGATTGGGGGTTGGGAGGCTTCTTATAAAGGCACAAAAATCAAACCAAAAAATGCCAGTGTTTTTGAATATTTGTAATGTCATGGTTGTTGGGGATCTGATGGGATTTATTTGAATGTTTGGTGATGAATCTTGAGTATTCTCCTCCTTGGTTGCTTCCCTGAGACATCCAAGCCACTGCAGGCCCTTCATCCACAGGGGTGGGAATGACGGGCCATGACTGATAGAGGAAAACCCTTCGGAGCATGAACAGAGAGAACTCCAAAGGGAATCCAGACACAGACCAGTGGCATAAGTGAAACTTAAGCTGGGATAGGAAGAGGCTCAGGGAGCAGGCATGGGGAGCCCTGGCTGCACAGTTGAACCATTACTCACAGGGCCCCAGATCAGAACCTGGTGAAGCAGGGAAGGCTTAGGTTCCCCTACCCCACAGCCATTGACTCTCGCCATTGGGTGACACAGCTGTTGACTCTTGCCGCTAGGCCCTGTTGCCAAGTTTGGTCTTCAACCCCCAACAAGGTTCCCAGATGTTAAGACGTTAAAGGTTAAATAAGTAGATCCAATTTTCACTAGCAACTTTACTAGAAAAGAAGCAACCAGTCCTTTTTCCCATGGGTACATTCTCCACCATGAGGTATGAAATTAATACCTTGCTGTATGTCTTCGGCCTCTTTTGTAAGATCTGGAGAGTCACAGAATGATGGTGTCAAGTATCAGAGGGGGAGCCGTGTTAGTCTTGATCTGTAAAAGCAGCAAAGAGTCCTGTGGCACCTTATAGACTAACAGATGTTTTGGAGCATGAGCTTTTGTGGGTGAATACCGACTTCATCGGACATGCATCCGACGAAGTGGGTATTCACCCACGAAAGACTCTGCTGCTTTTACAGGATGATGGTGTCTGTCTTTTAAACTGCAACTTTCTGTTGTGATGGGGTGGTGGATTTGGGGATATTCTGTCACAAAGTCAACATGCACTTGGACTCCTTTCTCAAAAGTCCCATTTTTCTTCAGAAAGGGAAATTACAGCTGTCAAAATATTTCTTATGCAGTTGTAAAGACTGGTAGGTGAAGTGCAGGTGTCTAAGGCAAAACTTTTTTTGCTTTAGGTGGAAGTTCATCCAAACATTTATTTGGCTGTAGAACCATTCACGGCTTGTGCTCTGGGGAGTTGATCGTGAATTCCATGCTCATGCAATAAAGCTGAATGCCTTGCCGTGCTGATGAATGCGCTCCCCTCCTCCCCCAATTTCTGTTAGGTCTGAGGAGGCATCTGATTCCCACTCTCCCTTGTATTGTGAAGTTTATCTAATAGTGCTGCAGGCATACCATTAGGCCTGCACCGCTACCATCTTCATCACCTTTGTTTTTCCTCATTCCACAGAGGGGAGTCATCAGCTCTCTGAGTGGTTGCATTTCAGGTAGAAGGCTGGATATGATTAATTTCAGGTATATGCTCTTCATCTGCCGTCTTCTAATTACTCTTGAAGAATCTTTGATCTCTGGAAAGTCTGTGGCCAGTTGTTGTTTTTTTCTAGATCAGATTCCAATCCAGCACTAGCACTGATCATGTGTTGCTCATGTCTGATTTATTTTTGGTGAACTAATTTTTTCCATAATGAGATGAAGAACCTGCCTGCCACACTCCTTGCTTTTCAGTAACAACTTGATTAGGAAACACTGGTAGTCTCCTGCTTGTTTTCTCTCTCTCACTGCATCAGAAGCAAACCTTTTTTTAAATTGTCAATACACATCCGGCATCCAGCTCCTTCTCTTACATCTCCAGGAAGTAAGAGAATTGGTTGCCACTCCCATTTTGATGTTTCATTTAAAAACTGTTTCCAGACCATAAAATCAGGCATGGCCCACCCACTACTGTTTTTAGAGCCCTGAAAATCTGCTGATATCCGCTTTATAGCCGCTGATCATGTCTGCGGATTGCCGATTGGATGCAGATACAAATTTTGTATCCGTGCAGGGCTCTAACAACCTTTGGCACCTGGGTCTCCCTCATTCCACACGAGAGGGAATCATTAGTATAGCATGCTTAAGGCCCCTCTCCAAAGGAGCATCTAGTACTGTATAACAAAGCAACGAGTACTTTTAAAGTGGCTTCCTAAATGTACTTATTGCCATCAGGGCCGGCTTTAGGAAGTGCGGGGCCCAATTCGAACATTTTTGGCGAGGCCCGGGCAGGGATGACTAAAAAAAAAAAAAAAGGTAGGGTCTGGCTGCAGGCAGGGCAAGGGGTGCGGGGCTGGCTGGAGACAGGGGTGTGTGGGGCGGGCTGGCTTCAGGCAGGGCCGCAGGGGTGTGTGGCAGGGGTTGGCTGGAGACAGGGCAGGGGGTTTGGCAGGGTCTAGCTGTGGGCACGGGGTGCAGAG
This sequence comes from Mauremys mutica, assembly GCF_020497125.1. Lineage (NCBI taxonomy): Eukaryota > Metazoa > Chordata > Testudines > Geoemydidae > Mauremys > Mauremys mutica. The sequence continues at coordinate 128,534,799 of NC_059077.1, forward strand.
CTGGCTGCAGGCAAGGGGGGCAGGGCTGGTGTGGGCAGGGGGTGCAGCAGAGGCAGCTGGAGCCCCGGCCTTTTAAATAGCCCCCAAACCCCCCACGATCCCAGGGCTCTGGGGGCTATTTAAAGGGCTCAGAGTGCCAGCCGGGAGAGTGCGGCTGCAGAGTAGGGCTTGCCGCGCTCCGGCCGGAGCTCCAGCTGGGAGAGCGGGGCCGCGGGGCTTGCCGCGCTCTGGCTGGAGCTCAGCCGGGGCCGCGGGGCTTGCCGCACTCCGGCCGGAGCTCCAGCTGGGAGAGCGGGGCCGCGGGGCTTGCCGCACTCTGGCCGGAGCTCCAGCTGGGAGAGCGGGGCCGTGGGGCTTGCCGCGCTCCGGCCGGAGCTCCAGCTGGGAGAGTGGAGCCGTGGGGCTTGCCGCGCTCCGGCCGGAGCTCCAGCTGGGAGAGTGGGGCCGTGGGGCTTGCCGCGCTCCGGCCGGAGCTCCAGCTGGGAGAGCGGGGCTGTGGGGCTTGCCGCGCTCCCGCCTGCGCTTTGATCAGGGGAGCGGGGCCACGGAAGACCCCGGAGCAGACAGACGGCAGCCAGAGTAAGTAAAAAAAATTAAAAAGGCGCCTAAGGCATGGGGCCCTCTTAGGTGCAGGGGCCCGATTCCCAGGAATCGGGCGAATCGGCCTAAAGCCGGCCCTGATTGCCATTTTCTCTCCCTCTCCCATGTCCCATAACCACATGCAAGCTAGTTTGAATTGCTTTTGCTTTTCAGAAATGAATCTGATGCCACTCAGTGGGAAAAAAGCAGTACTGCAAGAAGTGAAGTAACCTAGAAAGGATATTTCTTTATCGAGTCAGTGACTGGAAGAAGCACGTAATTAACTTCCTATAAAACATTATCAAGTATTCTTTGATGGATACAGCTGTGCAGATGTATCACAGTTCATTTAATGGAAGAAAAAAATTACATTTTAACTCATTACTGCCTTAGGACAAGGACACAATTTACTAACTTCCTACTGAATCACATGATACCTGAAGTATCAGAGGGGGAGCCGTGTTAGTCTGGATCTGTAAAAGCAGCAAAGAATCCTATGGCACCTCATAGACTAACAGACGTTTTGCAGCATGATGCATCCGACGAAGTGGGTATTCACCCACGAAAGCTCATGCTGCAAAACGTCTGTTAGTCTATAAGGTGCCACAGGATTCTTTAGCAAATCTTCAGGTATAGTAGCAATCAACATTCTACAGAGGAAAATGACCTTGATTTCCATTTTCATAAGGACAGGTCAAAAAATATTAACAATTTGTGCTTCAACTGCTTTTCCTGAGAAGTGATCTTCATATTAATAGTTGTATAGAGAGAGTAAAGATGATCATGTGATTACGACATTGGCCTGGAACTGAGATTTAGGAGATCTGGGTTCAGTTCACAGCTCTGCCACAGATTAAATGACTGGACCAATGTCAAACAGTCAATCTCTCTGTGACTCAGTTCCCCATCTGTAAAATTGGGGAAATAGTATTTCCCTCCTTTTTCCTGTCCTGTCTATTTACACTGTAAGTTCTTTGGAGGCAGAGACTGTCCCTCAATATGCATATATATAGTATCTGGCATAATGGAGTCCTAATCTGGACATAACTATAATACAAATATAACAATTATAAGAATTTTCCAAAATTCTCTTCTAGTAACTGGGATAATAAAAAAGCCGCTTAGTTACCACTCTATCTTCCTTTAATTTAAGAATATCACTACAGAGACCAACTGGGAGGATTTTTTATATAACACTTATGGCAAGAAGCAAAGCAAGTGGGCTCATCGCTGGGGTGCAGGATGATTGAGCAGCTGCTGGAAGGAGCTGGAATGTTTGTCATGGATGAAGTCAGGAGCGTACAGGCAGCCAGAAGTGGTGTTAGACTGGTTCTCACTTGAGGGTGTCCATTGAATGGTGCACTCCCTTCCTTACACAGGTTGCTTCTGGAACCTCAAGCCTCCAGTCACCTGGATCTCATCTCTGTTGCTGGAATTATTCCACAGCTCATCCCTCATAGTTAATGAATATATCCTGGTCCAAGAACCTTTGCTCCACTTGCTATGTTTGCTGAAAAAATTCCTGAAGCAAAGTCCAGATCAAAAAAATGATCACCCTGCCTCCTATTTTAAAACTCCCACTGACCCTTGCTGGGTTGGAGGAATGTTGTATACACCTATCACCCACTCTTGCCTCGACATTAATGCAAGGGTATCCAGTCAGGACCAGGATAAGCTGGGGAAACACCCCTCAGTTCATGGAATACCCAGCCATCCAACCAAATCTCTTCTTGTTCCTCTATCACGGCCTTCAACAGGCATCATTCCTCTGTGTATCACTCAACCAATCACCTCACAGCCCAGCCCATCCTTTATACCTTATTCATCACCTACTCCCCTCCCACAGTGTACAATTTACATCACAAAAATTAAAACCATAGTCTTTCTATCCTGGGAAGGATAGCAGAGCCTGGTGAGCCCTTTAAGGTCAAGTCCTGCTAAAATGGGGGAGATTACTGGCCCCTTTAATAGAATGGAATTTTGGGAAATGTAGCTTCTCAGGAGGGAAGTGTATTCCTGGATCACCTGATCAAAAGGGAATCATGTGATGAATGTACTCGGGCCATATATAAGCTGAGGGGTGATATTATTGGAGAAGGATTTAGGAAGTGCTTGGTGGCAAAAAGCCGAAAAAACTGGGGAACAAGAATCTGGTTAAAAGGTTCTGTCAAGAGAAGAAAAAGAAGCATGAAACCCATGAAGCTGTGGAAAGTGTGTGAGAAGGAAGGTCATGGAAGGCAGCTGAAGGGGTGCAACAAGAAGGAAAAGGCTTGAGGAAATGTACCATTAGCAGGATTGCCAACCCCAGGTGTTCAAAAGTAATGAGTCAGGCCCCAAAATGGAATGGAATTTACAAAACAACAAGAAAACATTTTGGTTCTGTTTATTTGGTGTCTGAGCCCTTCGGGTGCACTCAGGTCCCATTTTCAAGTTTTTCTCTGCATCCCTGAGGGCTAGAAACCTACTTTTGTTTTTTAAATGAAAACTGAGCTTTTCATGTAATCACTTTGCCAGGAGCAGACAATTTAGGGATCTGTATGGAGCAGGAGCTTTAAGTGAAACATCATATATCATGAGACTTGTGATAAAATCATGGGAGTTAGTTAGTCACATGGCACTAGTAGGAGCTGGAGGACTGGTGGGTTTACCAATTTATTTTGGGGCTTCAGGGAGCGGGCTTCCAAGGAGGGAAAGAGAGAGGACGTCCCCCCATATATCATCAGTGTAAGGAACTTCTTAGTTAGCTTGGAGACTATTTATGGTTCTGAGCCCTGAAAGGGGAAGGACTCTACCTAGACTCATAGATTCATAGACTTTAAGGACAGAAGGGACCATTATGATTATCTAGTCTGACCTCCTGCACAATGCAGGCCACAGAATCTCACCCACCCACTTCTATAACAAACCCCTAACCTATGTCTGAGTTATCGAAGTCCTCAAATCGTGGTTGAAGAGAATCCTCCAGCAAGTGACCTGTGCCCCATGCTGCAGAAGAAGGCGAAAAACCTCCAGGGCCTCTGCCAATCTACCCTGGAGGGAAATTCCTTCCCGACCCCAAATATGGCGATCAGCTAAACCCTGGGCATGTGGGCAAGACTCACCAGCCAGCACCCAGGAAAGAATTCTCTGTAGTAACTCAGATCCCAACCCATCTAACATCCCGTCACAGACCACTGGGCAGGGCCGGCTTCCACCAATTCCCCGGAATCAGGCCCCGCGCTTAAGAGGGCCCCGCGCCCAGTGAGAATCCCTTCCCTGGCTAGAGGTGCCTTTTTAATTTTTACTCACCTGGCAGCGCTCTGGGTCTCCAGCAGAACTTCGGCGGCAGGTCCTTCGCTCACTCCAGGTCTTCGGCAGCACTTTGGCAGCAGGTCCTTCAGTGCCGCTGAAGACCTGGAGCAAGTGAAGGACCCGCCGCTGAAGTGCCGCCAAAGACTCGGAGCACCGCCCGGTGAGTACAAGCCCCATGTATTTTTTTACATTTTTTTTTTAAGTCATCCCTGCCGGGGCCCCGTCAAAACTGTTCGAATTGGGCCTCGCACTTCCTAAGGCCAGCCCTGCCACTAGGCATACTTATCTGCTGATAATCAAAGATCAATTGCCAAATTAATTGCCAAAATTAGGCTATCCCATCATACCATCCCCTCCATAAACTTATCAAGCTTAGTCTTAAAGCCAGATGTGTCTTTTGCCCCCACTACTCCCCCTGGAAGGCTGTTCCAGAACTTCACTCCTCTGATGGTTAGAAACCTTCATCTAATTTCAAGTCTAAACTTCCTGGTGTCCAGTTTATATCCATTTGTTCTTGTGTCCACATTGGTACTAAGCTTAAATAATTCCTCTCCCTCCCTAATATTAATCCCTCTGATATATTTATAAAGAGCAACCATATCCCCCCTCAACCTTCTTTTGGTTAGGCTAAACAAGCCAAGCTCTTTGAGTCTCCTTTCATATGACAGGTTTTCCATTCCTTGGATCATCCTAGTAGCCCGTCTCTGAACCTGTTCCAGTTTGAATTCATTCTTCTTAAACATGGGAGACCAGAACTGCACACAGTATTCCAGATGAGGTCTCACCAGTGCCTTGTATAACGGTACTAACACCTCCTTATCTTGGCTGGAAATACCTCGCCTGATGCACCCTAAAACTGCATTAGCTTTTTTAATGGCCATATCACATTGGTGGCTCATAGTCATCCTGTGATCAACCAATACTCTGAGGTCCTTCTCCTCCTCTGTTACTTCCAACTGATGCATCCCCAATTTATAACTAAAATTCTTGTTATTAATCCCTAAATGCATGACCTTGCACTTTTCACTATTAAATTTCATCCTATTACTATTTCTCCAGTTTACAAGGTCATCTAGATCTTCCTGTAGGATATCCCGGTCCTTCTCTGTGTTAGCAATACCTCCCAGCTTTGTGTCATCCGCAAACTTTATTAGCACATTCCCACTTTTTGTGCCAAAGTCAGTAATAAAAAGATTAAATAAGATTGGTCCCAAAACTGATCCCTGAGGAACTCCACTAGTAACCTCCTGCCAGCCTGACAGTTCACCTTTCAGTATGACCCGTTGTAGTCTCTCCTTTAACCAGTTCCTTATCTACCTTTCAATTTTCATATTGATCCCCATCTTTTCCAATGTAATTAATAATTCCCCATGTACCTGAGGTTTGGCTGGAGGGTTAAACCCTAACAAGCCACATTATCTGCCCAGCAGGGGGAGACTACAGACAATAACAGAGGTAGAGGGCAACTGAGGTGCAGATATGTGATCAGATGCTTGGGAGATGTAAGAATTTCATTAAAAGGATCAGCAACAAAGGTTCACCCTTGCTCCTCTCTGTTGGAGGAGAAGGTATTTGTAGCTATTTGTATTTGTATGTGTAGAGGCTGGTAGGAGCAGTGTGCTGGGAGAGAAGCTGAGCCCTGATTAGGAAGCGGGGCTTCTCTGACTAGGGGTTCTATAAAGGTAGCCAGCCAGTCAGGCAGTGGCACAGACAGCTGCAGCGGCACAGGAGTCAGCAAACAGAGCTGTAAACAGAGGAGTTTGCAAGGGGAGTTTGGGGGGAAGACTAAGAGGCAAGCAGAGGAATAGACAGGCTAGTGAAGGGAATGTGTGGTGTTCTGGCAGGGTTTTGTTGGGGTTTTGTTTTGGTTTGTGTTTCCCACATTTACAGGATTTAGGTGGGAAGCCTATGACAGATACAGAGGCAGCAGTGGTAGTGACCCAAGCAGTGGAAGACACAATGAAGATGACTGGATGTGGAAGCTGCGGCATGTACATGATCCTGGAGGGGTACCTGAAAAGAGTTTCATCTGCATGAAGTGCCGCATGATAGAGCTGATGGAAAAGACGGTTACTCACCGTAGTAACTGTTGTTCTTCGAGATGTGTTGCTCCTATCCATTAAGTGTGCGCGCCGCACGTGCACGACTCTTCGGAAGATTTTTACCCTAGCAACTCCGGCGGGCCGGCTGGGCGCCCCCTGGAGTGGCGCCGCTATAGCGCAGGATATATACCCCAGCCGGCCCGTCCGCTCCTCAGTTCCTTCTTGCCGGCTACTCCGACAGTGGGGAAGGAGGGCGGGTCTGGAATGGATAGGAGCAACACATCTCGAAGAACAACAGTTACTACGGTGAGTAACCGTCTTTTCTTCTTCGAGTGATTGCTCCTATGCATTCCAGTTAGGTGATTCCCAAGCCTTACATAGGCGGTGGGGTCGGAGTTAGATGTTGCAGAACGCAATCGCTAAGCCAGAGGCTGCAACAGCTCTGGACTCCAGGACCAATGAGGCAAAGGTGTGGACCGAGGACCAGATAGGTGTACAACACATCCCCCGAAAGGGAATGCGAGCCAGGAAGGCAGCTGAGAAGCGTGAGCCCTGGCGGAATGTGCAGCAAGGTGGCTCTATGGAACATGGGCCAAACAGAAGAGGTGCAGATGCACAACGTCATTGAAGATGAAATCCTCTAGGAGGAGACAGGTATGGCCTTCGTCCGGTATGCCGGTACGATGAAGGTTGTGGGGGCGTTACGAGAGGGCTCTGTCCGCTAGATATAGATTGCGGACGCCCTGCAGATGTCGAAGGAGGGCAACCGTTGCTCTCCTTGCAAAGAAAGTGGCTTCGGAAAGAAGACCGGAAGGAAGATATCCTGGTAGATATAAAAGGCCGACACCTCCTTAGGGAGGCAGGTCGGACGTGGTAATAACTGCCCCTGTCCTTGAGGAACACAGTATACCTTGGGCCTATTGTGAGAGTCTGAAGCTCGGAGACTCGTGTGGCCGCAGGAAAGGCTACCGGAAACTGTCTTGCAGGACAGTTATATCAACGAGCATGTTGACATTGGCTCGAATAGGGCAGTCATAAAACTGGTTAGAACCAGATTGAAGAGCCAGGTTTATGGCGGGGCCCCACTTGGGGGGGGGGGGTGTATAAACGCTCCAAGCCCTGAGGAACCAGATGGAACGGAGCGGGAGCTCGGCGGGAGAAACCTTGCGCGTTTCGGAGCAGCATGAGAAACGCTTCCACTCGGCCAGATACTTCAACCGAATGGACGATTTTATACCACCCCTGAGAATCCCGTAGAACCGAGGTCGAACAACGTAACTCGGATCGGTTTAGCCACGCAGGAGTCCTGCTGTGAGGTGCAGGGATTACAAGAGCGGGTGGTGAAGGTTGCCGTGATCCCGCGTCATGGGGTCTGCGCCAAGAGGGTTGCTACCGACAGGTGTAGCAACATGGTGTGCCAGTGCTGCCCAGGTTACACTGGAGCAATCCCGATCAGGGGCGCTCTGTCCCTGTGGAGTTTGAGTAGGACCTTGTGGACCGGCGGGGACAGTGGAAAGCGTACGGTAGATGGCTGATCCACGGCCTCAGGAAAAACCTCCAAGACTGAGCCTGGGGAGAGGCCTTGGAACGAGGAGAATTTCTCTCTCTCTGCCCGTTCTCGCAAGAGCGAGGAGGGCTATGCGGGGAAAGACCCACTTCTGGAAAACAGAATAGATAAAGACAGGAGGAAACCACCACTTGTGAGACAGGAAGGATCTGCTGAAGCAATCCGCCAGCTGAATCGCCTGGTACACAAGGCAGACTGCTCTCAGCTCTCGGACATTGATGTGTAAGGCCAGCTCTTGCGCTGACCGAAGGCCATGAGTGCGAAACTACGCCAGGTGCGCACCCAGCCGAGAGATGGGCTGTCTGTCATGAGGGACCCCGAGGGGTGAAAGAAACAGCATCCCCGGATGCACCGGGGAGGACGCCGACTCCCGGTGGAGGGAGCCTAGGCTGCTCGGGGGGAACGAGCCGACCACGAGTATGCCATCTCTGCCCGGGTGGCACCCCCAGGTGAGCCACGATTGAAGTGAACAGAGGCGAAGCCTGGCATATTTGGTTGCAAACGTGTACACAGCCATGTGACTCAGGAAACCTAGGCAAGTGCGAGTCTGGAGTCCAGGACAGCCCCAATGAATTCCCTTCCCTGTATGGGAATCAGAGTGGATTTTACTATTGATCATCAGGCCTGGACACAGGAAAAGGTTCGTGTCGATGCCCACATGACTGGTACTTTGGGCCCGGTGGTTCTACGAAGGAGCCACTCGTCTAGATACGGAGAACGTGTATGCGACGGTGGCGAAGAAAGGTGGCGGCTACAGCCATGCACTTTGAATACCCCTGGGCTGTATAGAGGCCAACCGGGAGGGCCGTATACTGGGAATAATGATGGTAGGCCCCAAACCGAGGGTACCTTCTGCGTGGAAGAGAAATGGCGACGTGAAAATACGCGCCCTTCATATCGAGGGCGGCGTACCAGTCTCCGGGATCCCAGGATGGGATGACGGTCGCCCTGGGTACCATGCGGAACTCTGCATTGTGACTTGTTGAGTTCCCGCAGGTCTAGGGTAGGTCTGAGACCTCCCTTCGCATAGGGGATTAGGTTTCGCCCTTAGGTACCTCCTGTATAGCTCCGATGAAGAGGAGCGTCCGCACCTCTTGCCAGAGGAATCGCTCGTGAGAGGGGTCCCCAGGAGGGGCGAGGATGGGTAGGCTTTTGCCCCATTGGTGGTTAGAAAGACCCTAATTTCGGCTCCTTTGGGGTCCGGATTGATGGCCACGACCGTGTAAGCCACGCCCGCTGGCCAAGTCCTGACTTTGTCAAGGCGCAGGGTAAGAGCGGAGGCTGGGGACGGAAACGTCGGCGCTGAATCACCGGCGTGTGCATGCCGAGAGAGAGAGAGCAAAGTGACCCTGCTGCCCTTTAGGTTCTGCAGCCTAGGGCCAGTGTTTTCAGAGAACAGGCCATTGAAGGGCAAGACCTGTATCGCGTGCCGCAGCTGCGAGGGAAGGCTCGACAACTGGAGCCATGAAACGCGCCGCGTGGCTACACCCGAGGCCAGAGTCATGGCAGCGGAGTCAGCTGCGCCCAACGAGGCCTGGAGGGAAGCTCTCTCCAGCTTCTTCCTTTGCTGCAGGAGGGCATCGAACTCTTGATGGGAGTTCCGAAGAAGCGACTCTGTAAATTTGCCCACTGCTACCCACAGTAGCGGATAAGCAGGGCTTGCTAGTTCGCTACACGAAGTTGCAGGGCCCCCTCCGGGTACATCTTACGGCCCAGTAAGACCACACGCCCGGCCTCTTTGGATGTAGGGGCTGGTCGCATTTCGATTAGAGGAGGCCTGGAGGGGCATGTTCCTGCCCCCGCGTCATCTGAGCAGGAGGAAGAAGAAAGGCCAGAGACAAGTGGGTCCTGTGTGGGCTCGAGCTCCTGGACGACCTCCTGATCCGGTGGGATCTGGGAGCCCGGTGCCGAACCGGGGGTTGCTCTGTACCGGTCGGACGGAGATGACTAATTGTCACCCCTGGCACCCAGAGCTCCGAGGGAACGGAGCGAGATGGGGTCACCAGTACGCCTCTGGCGTGGTAGTACACTCAAGGCGTCCAGAATGACCACTGATAGGTCTCCTCGAAGACTCTGGAGGGCACATCGGAAACAGAGTGCTACGCGTATGAAGTGTCCGCATGGGACGACACTGATGCGTGGCTGGATGGCCCTGGAGGAGCTGAAAGCTCTTGGTAGAGTCTCCGTCTGTAACTGACGTCGCTCGATGCGGCACCGGGGATCGGTACCGGTAGACAGACCGGTACCGAGAACGGGACCCGCCACCGAAGCTGTGCCGGGCGGTCGACCGAGGGTGGGAGGCTCGATGATCAGGAGTGGCTACGAGCGTCCCGGTGCCTGGGGCTTGATCGGTGCTGAGTGTCCCGGACCAGGGATCAGAATGCTGACCGGTGCCGCAAGCACTACTGGTACCAACATGGAGAACGGTGCCGAGACCTAGATCGGTGACGGGACCGAGAACATCTGCGGGACCGCGACCCTGAACGGTGCCGCTCTGCGGTGCCGAGGTAGGGTGGTTTGATCAAGGCAGGCTTGCCCATCGACTATGTAACCCCCACCGGCGGTGCCGGGGGTTGAGGCAGCGCAGATGCTGTCGTTGCAATCAGCCCCCTTGCCGTGGACACTGTCTCCGGCATGGAGGGAATAGTGAGCTCGACCTTAACTGGCACCACGGATGCAGCTTCATAGCGAGCTCGACCACGGCCCGTACCGGGGAGCGTTCCAGCACCGGACTCGACGGCTCTTGCCTGGCCAGAGTTAACGGTGCGGACATTGACGGTGCCGCGGCAGACATCGGTGCCGGGCGGTCCCACTGAACATAGCGCTCGGCTGCGGAGCAGGCGGCTCGGACGCAGCATCCTAGCGAGCTCGACCACGGTCCGTACCGGGGAGCTTACCAGCCCCGGACTCTACGGCTCTTACCTGGCCGGAGCTAACGGTGTGGATACTGTCGGTGCCGCGGCAGACATCGGTGCCGGGCGATCCGACTGAGCATCGCGCTCGGCTGCGGAGCAGGTGGCCCGGACGCAGCTTCCGGGCGAGCTCGACCACGGTGCGTACCGGGGAGCTTTCTAGCACCTGACTCGACGGCTCTTGCCTGGCCGGAGTTAACAGGGCAGATATTGTCGGTGCCGCGGCCGACATTGGTGCCGGGCGATCCAATGGATCATAGCGCTCGGCTGCGGAGCAGGCGGCTCGGACGCAGCTTCAGAACGAGCTCGACCACGGTCCGTACCGGGGAGCTTTCCAGCACCGGACTCGACGGCTCTTGCCTGGCCGGAGTGAAAGGTGCGGATATTGTCGGTGCCGCGGCAGACATCGGTGCCGGGCGATCCGACTGAGCATAGCGCTCGGCTGCGGAGCAGGCGGCTCGGACGCAGCTTCAGAACGAGCTCGACCACGGTGCGTACCGGGGAGCTTTCCAGCACCGGACTCGACGGCTCTTGCATGGCCGGAGTAACTCTTCATCCTCCAGGAGAGGGGTCCATGCCGAGGGTACGTCGGTAGCGACGGTGGTGCCAGGAGGCCTTGGCGGTACCGGCGATCTGGTGCCGAGGGAGCGCGCCGTGAAAACTAACTAGCGCTCGGCGCCGAGAGCGGAGGAGCAAGAACTGCCTCCCACAGGAGCTGTTTAAAATGAAAGCCCCGCTCCCCTTTGTTCACTGATTAAGGGCCTCACAAATGCGGCACTTATCTGTGAGGTAAGATCCCTCGAGGCACTTAGGAGAAGCTCTCTTGTCGGCAGCGGCTTGTGGCCGGCCGAGCATTAGAGCACGCTGTGGACCGGGCATCGGACCCGGCACCGAGTGAGGGGAAGGGGATAAACCCCGACCCCTGTAAAATAAATACACTATACTATTCTACAAACAAACAGAGTTAACTACAACTATAAAGAGAACGAGAGAAAACTACGAGTAGCTAGGGAAGTGGAGGTCAGCTAAGCTGTGCTCCACTGTTCCAACGGCCGTCACGGGCGGAAAGAAGGAACTGAGGAGCGGACGGGCCGGCTGGGGTATATATCCTGCGCTATAGCGGCGCCACTCCAGGGGGCGCCCAGCCGGCCCGCCGGAGTTGCTAGGGTAAAAATCTTCCGAAGAGCCGTGCACGCGCGGCGCGCACACCTAACTGGAATGCATAGGAGCAATCACTCGAAGAAGAAGAAAAGATCTGAGGATTGGAGATGCAGGTGGAAATTCTGGTTGAGTTTAGAAGGGGGGTTGAGCAGATGATGGAGCAAAGACATGAGTAGTCTGAAGGGAAAAGCTCAGACTTGCAGATGGAAGCAGGACCAAAGAACTCTGAGGGGAGACTGCTGGGTGAGGACAGTGGACAGTGGAAGCATGTGACTAAGAGAACCAGGCAGAGGAAAAGACGGGCTAGTGAAGGAGAAAAAAAGCTCAGGAACAAGTTTGCAGAGTTGGAAAATGAAGAAGGGGCACAGCAGGTGCTCACTGAAGGTGAGAGGGCAAGGAAGAAGAGAAGAGCAGCCAGTCCTATAGGAAGAGGGAAGAGTCAATGGAGATAACAACACCAAATATGAGCCCCAGGAGGATACAGGATGGGTTGCGGAGGATTTCAAGGGAGAATAGGAATCGAGAGGACTTGCAGACAGAGGGAACAGGGCATAGACCGGAGAATCGCACCATCACCAGGAAAAAGCAGGTCTACGTGATTGGGGATTCCTTACTGAGAAGAATAGACAGGCCTGTAACCAGAGCTGATCCAGAGAACAGAAGTGTGTGCTGTCTGCCGGCTGCTAAGATACAGGATGTGGACCGGAGGCTGAAGAGGATCCTAATGGGAGCGAGAAAGAATCCACTGATTGTCCTTCATGTGGGAACAAATGATATGGCTAGATTCTCACTGGAACGTATCAAGGGAGACTATTCCAGGCTAGGGAAGACGCTTAAGGAAATCGAGGTTCAGGTGATCTTCAGTGGGATTCTACCTGTTCCTAGAGAAGGGCGACAAAGGTGTGACAAGATTATGATGATCAATAGATGGCTCAGACAGTGGTGCTATAAGGAGGGCTTTGGGATGTATGGCCACTGGGAAGCATTCATGGACAGAGGACTGTTTTCTTGGGATAGACTTCACCTGAGTAGGGAGGGAAATAGACTTCTAGGATGGAGGCTGGCACAACTGATTAAGAGAGCTTTAAACCAGGCATTGGGGGGAGATGGCTGGGAGATGTCCAGGTAATCTCCACGCCAGATTTTAACATTGAGAGGGAAGAAAACGAAGTAAGAAAGGATACAGCCATAGGTAGGAGAATGGACATAAGGAGGAAGGGTACTGTAGATATCAGTCAAATAGGTGATACTGGCAGTAGAACGTCTGGGCCTAATCGGGTAAAGAATGTGAGCGAAGCCAAACATAAAAATTAAGATGTTTGTACACCAATATGAGGAGCCTAGGTAACAAAATGGAGGACCTAGAGTTACTGGTGCAGGAAGTGAAACCAGATATTATAGGGATAACAGAAACATGGTGGAATAGTAGTCATGACTGGAGTACAGGTATTGAAGGCTATGTGCTGTTTAGGAAAGACAGAAAAAAAGCAAAGGTGGTGGAGTAGCATTGTATAACAATGATGAGGTTAACTGTAAAGAAATAAGAAGGGATGGAACGGATAAGACAGAGTCTGTCTGGGCAAAAATCACATTGGGTAAGAAAGCTACTAGAGCCTCCCCTGGGATAGTGCTTGGGGTGTGCTATAGACCACCAGGATCTGATCTGGATATGGATAGAGACCTCTTTTATGTTTTTAATGAAGTAAATAATAATGGGAATTGTGTGATTGTGGGAGACTTTAACTTCTCAGATAAAGACTGGAGGACAAGTGCTAGTAATAATAATAGGGCTCAGATTTTCCTGGATGTGATAGCTGATGGATTCCTTCACCAAGTAGTTGCTGAACAAACAAGAGGGGATGCCATTTTAGATTTGGTTTTGGTGAGTAGTGAGGACCTCATAGAAGAAATGGTTGTAGGGGACAACATTGGTTCAGTGATCATGAGCTAATTCAGTTTAAACTAAATGGAAGGATAAACAAAAATAGATCTTTGACTACGGTTTTTGATTTTAAAAGGGCTAACTTTAAAAAAAATAAGGAAATTAGTTAGGGAAGTGGATTGAACTGAAGAACTTGTGGATCTAAAGGCAGAGGAGGCCTGGAATTATATCAAGTCAAAGTTGCAGAAACTATCAGAAGCCTGCATCCCAAGAAAGGGGGAAAAAATTATAGGCAGGAATTGTAGACCAAGTTGGATGAGCAAGCATCTCAGAGAGGTGATTAAGAAAAAGCAGAAAGCCTACAAGGAGTGGAAGATGGGAGTGATCAGCAATGAAAGCTACTTTATTGAGGTCCGAACATGTAGGGATAAAGTGAGAAAGGCCAAAAGCCATGTAGAGTTGGACCTTGCAAAGGGAATTAAAACCAATAGTAAAAGGTTCTATAGCCATATAAATAAGAAAAAAAAACAAAGAAAGAAGAAGTGGGACTGCTAAACATTGAGGATGGAGGTTAAGGATAATCTAGGCATGGCCTGATATCTAAACAAATACTTTGCCTCAGTCTCTAATGAGGCTAATGAGGAACTTAGGGATAATGATGACAAATGGGAATGAGGATATGGAGGTAGATATTACCACATCTGAGGTAGAAGCCAAACTCGAACAGCTTAATGGGACTAAATCGGGGGGCCCAGATAATCTTCATCCAAGAATATTAAAGGAACTGGCACATGAAATTGCAAGCCCATTAGCAAGCATTTTTAATGAATCTGTAAACTCAGGGGTTGTATCGTATCACTGGAGAATTGCTAACATAGTTCCTATTTTTAAGAAAGGGGAAAAAAGGTGATCTGGGTAACTACAGGCCTGTTAATTTGACATCTGTAGTATGCAAGGTCTTGGAAAAAAATTTTGAACATAAGAACATAAGAAAGGCCGTACCGGGTCAGACCAAAGGTCCATCTAGCCCAGTATCTGTCTACCGACAGTGGCCAATGCCAGGTGCCCCAGAGGGAGTGAACCTAACAGGCAATGATCAAGTGATCTCTCTCCTGCCATCCATCTCCATCCTCTGACGAACAGAGGCTAGGGACACCATTCTTACCCATCCTGGCTAATAGCCATTTATGGACTCATCCACCATGAATTTATCCAGTCCCCTTTTAAACATTGTTATAGTCCTAGCCTTCACAACCTCCTCAGGTAAGGAGTTCCACAAGTTGACTGTGCGCTGCGTGAAGAAGAACTTCCTTTTATTTGTTTTAAACCTGCTGCCTATTAATTTCATTTGGTGACCCCTAGTTCTTGTATTATGGGAATAAGTAAATAACTTTTCCTTATCCACTTTCTCAACATCACTCATGATTTTATATACCTCTATCATGTCCCCCCTTAGTCTTCTCTTTTCCAAACTGAAGAGTCCTAGCCTCTTTAATCTTTCCTCATATGGGACCCTCTCTAAACCCCTAATCATTTTAGTTGCTCTTTTCTGAACCTTTTCTAGTGCTAGAATATCTTTTTTGAGGTGAGGAGACCACATCTGTACACAGTATTCGAGATGTGGGCGTACCATGGATTTATATAAGGGCAATAATATATTCTCAGTCTTATTCTCTATCCCCTTTTTAATGATTCCTAACATCCTGTTTGCTTTTTTGATCGCCTCTGCACACTGCGTGGACATCTTTAGAGAACTATCCACGATAACTCCAAGATCTTTTTCCTGACTCGTTGTAGCTAAATTAGCCCCCATCATGTTGTATGTATAGTTGGGGTTATTTTTTCCAATGTGCATTACTTTACATTTATCCACATTAAATTTCATTTGCCATTTTGTTGCCCAATCACTTAGTTTTGTGAAGTATCAGAGGGGTAGCCGTGTTAGTCTGGTTCTGTAGAAGCAGCAAAGAGTCCTGTGGCACCTTATAGACTAACAGACGTTTTACAGCATGAGCTTTCGTGGGTGAATAAAAGCATCTGAAGAAGTGGGTATTCACCCACGAAAGCTCATGCTGTAAAACGTCTGTTAGTCTATAAGGTGCCACAGGACTCTTAGTTTTGTGAGATCTTTTTGAAGTTCTTCACAATCTGCTTTGGTCTTAACTATCTTGAGTAGTTTAGTATCATCTGCAAACTTTGCCACCTCACTGTTTACCCCTTTCTCCAGATCATTTATGAATAAATTGAATAGGATTGGTCCTAGGACTGACCCTTGGGGAACACCACTAGTTACCCCTCTCCATTCTGAGAATTTACCATTAATTCCTACCCTTTGTTCCCTGTCCTTTAACCAGTTCTCAATCCATGAAAGGACCTTCCCTTTTATCCCATGACAGCTTAATTTACGTAAGAGCCTTTGGTGAGGGACCTTGTCAAAGGCTTTCTGGAAATCTAAGTACACTATGTCCACCGGATCCCCCTTGTCCACATGTTTGTTGACCTCTTCAAAGAACTCTAATAGATTAGTAAGACACGATTTCCCTTTACAGAAACCATGTTGACTATTGCTCAAGAGTTTATGTTTTTCTATGTGTCTGACAATTTTATTCTTTACTATTGTTTCAACTAATTTGCCCGGTACCGACGTTAGACTTACCAGTCTGTAATTGCCGGGATCACCCCTAGAGCCCTTTTTAAATATTGGCGTTACATTAGCTAACTTCCAGTCACTGGGTACCGAAGCCGATTTAAAGGACAGGTTACAAACCTTAGTTAATAGTTCCGCAACTTCACATTTGAGTTCTTTCAGAACTCTTGGGTGAATGCCATCTGGTCCCGGTGACTTGTTAATGTTGAGTTTATCAATTAATTCCAAAACCTCCTCTAGTGATACTTCAATCTGTGACAGTTCCTCAGATTTGTCACCTACAAAAGCCAGCTCAGGTTTGGGAATCTCCCTGTAATGGAGTAGGAAGCACAGACTGTCTGTGTGGGGGAGGGGAGAGCCAGAGGTTTAGGTGAGATGCAGGAATTCAAACTGTGAGCTGAACTGGGCCTGGGGGAGGGGAGGTGACACCTCTGGCCAGGGCAGACACAAAGGAAGGAGGCTGAGGAGAGAGGAGGGGCCGGAGGGGACTGACAGACTGAAGTTGGCTGAAGAAGAGAGGGGAGGCAGGGAGACCGAACTCTGATCCTCGGGGGGGGGGGCTGTGAGGCCCCCCAAGATGGGGCTAACCGAGGGAATCCGGTTATCTGTGCCTGCAAGACCTGTGTTGGACTGTGTTCCTGTCGTCTAAATAAACCTTCTGCTTAACTGGCTGGCTGAGAGTCCTGGTGAATCGCAGGGAGCCCGGGGGTGCAGGGCCTGGTTCCCCCACACTCCGTGACAACTGGTGGCAGCGGTGGGATCGACTGCACCCCGCGGACGGCGCTTCCTGCAGTAAGTGACTGGGGAGCAGTAAAACGAAGGGGCGATTAACCCCAGGGAGAGTGTGACCAGAGAGAAGGACTTTGCAGTAACAGGGTCCCCCGGGGGATCACAGCGAGCGATCCCAGGGGCGGAGGAGTCTGCAGCTCGACCCTGGCAAAGAAGTGGTGACCTCAAGGACTGGCACACTAGGGGTCCCCCTGGAACCCGTGGGGAGCGGCGAGCACCCCGGCCTGCGAGCGGCCAGCAGGAAGATGTATGCCACGCAGCGCAAGTGTGAGCTGGTGGAGCAGTGCAAGCAGAGGGGGCTGCGCTGTGGGAAGCTCACCAAGGCCCAGCTGATTGCCCGGCTGGAGGAGAGAGATCGCAGGAATGAACCGGTCCCTGTCTCTGAGGGAAGCAGCCGGGCAGATGCAGCGCAGGCACCAGTGTCTGTCCCCGCTGGGAGTGGTCAGCCGGCTGCTGAGGGCTCCCCGAGACCCCCCACCCCTAGGCGTAGGGGGAGGGGGAGGAGGAGCCCAGCTACCGAGGGCACCGTGACCCCCCCGGCCAGCAGAGGATCGTCCCGGTGACGCTCAGCCTCCGGGGAGCGCAGGCGGCTGGACTTGGAGAGAGAGATCAAACTGAAAGAGATGGAGGAGCGTAAGGAACAGAGGGCATATGAGGAAAGACAAAGCCAGCGTGAGCTGGAGGAGAAGCAGAAGCAGCGTGAATTCGAGGAAAGGGAGAAGGAGAAACAACGCAACCATGAGCTGGCCATGGCCCAGCTGAAAAGCAGGGAGGCCCCGGCTGCGGTGAGTGAGGGGGGGCCCAAGCCTACAAAGAGCTTTGATAAGAACTTCCTGGCCCGGCGCAAGGAGGGGGAGGACATAGACACCTTCCTGACGGCCTTTGAGAATGCCTGTGAGCTGCACCAGGTTGACCCCACAGACAGGATCCGGTGCCTCACCCCCTTACTGGACTCCACCGCTGTGGAGGTGTACAGCCGAATGAAAGGGGCGGAGGCGCGGGACTACAACCTGTTCAAAGAGGCCCTACTCCGCGAGTTTGGGCTGACCCCGGAGATGTACCGGAAGAGGTTCCGGAGTCAACGTAAGACCCGGGAGGGCACATACCTGCAACTGGTCAACCGGGCGCAGGGGTACGCCCGCAAGTGGACAGCTGGAGCCCAAACTAGAGAGGACCTGCTTGACCTATTCGTACTGGAGCACCTATATGAGCAGTGCCCATCCGACCTGAAGCTGTGGTTGATGGACCAAAAGCCGGAGAACCCGCAGCATGCAGGCCAGCTGGCCGACCAATACATGGACAGTCGGGCAGGGGATAATAGGGAGGCGTCTCAAAGTAGCCGGTCGGCCTCAACGCAGAGGGAGACTCACCAGGGAACCTCCCAGACGGGGCCGAGGGAGGACCCCCACCAAAGGGAAACATCTGGCGTCAGGTCCAGCCGTCCCACTCGAGGGGACCAGCGAGACATGGGCTGCTATCAATGTGGCCAACCGGGCCACATACGGGCCCAGTGCCCCAAGCTTCGGGACAAACTGAGCAGACCAGCCCCACACCGGGTCAACTTGGTAGAGACCCAGCAGGATGAGGGGCAGTGTTCGCAGGGAAGGGGGGCTGGCCGCGTACCCCCTGCGAAGGAGGGAGGGGGGCCCCGGGCTGTCCCCTCCGAGGGGCTGGATGCTCCCAACCCTGAGTTTTGGGTTTACAGGGTGGGCACGGGGCTGCCCCTCCGGAGCGAGTGCCTTGTTCCCCTGGAGGTAGACGGGAAGGAGGCCACTGGGTACTGGGATACGGGCGCAGAGGTGACGCTGGCCCGGCCCGAGGTGGTGGGCCTAGATCGGATGGTGCCCAACACCTACCTGAACCTGAGGGGTGTGATCGGGACCCCATTCAGGGTACCTGTGGCGAGGGTACACCTAAAGTGGGGGGACAAGGAGGGCCTCAAGGACGTGGGGGTGCACCCGCATTTGCCCACGGAGGTGTTAATGGGCGGGGATCTCGAGGACTGGCCCAGGAACACACAGGGTGCCCTGGCCGTGGACCGTAGTCAGAGTCGACGCAGGGCTCTGCACCCTGACACCGGGGAAGGCACTCTTCCCGGGGCACCGGACCCTGACCTGGTGGGGAGGAAACGCCCAGGGACAGGGCTCAGAGAGGCTGTGGCCCCAGACCCAGCCGGTGAGAGAGAGCAGATTCCCGCCCCTGCCCCAGCGGCTGAGTACCAGGCCGCGGTGCGGGAAGACCCCTCCTTGCGGAGGATAGGGGACCTGGCCAACCTCGGGGGGGGACAGACCATGGGACGAGGTGGCCGGAAAAGGTTCCTGTGGGAGAAGGGGCTCCTGTACCGAGAATGGGCTCCCCCAGGGAAGATGGAGTCAGGGGGGATCAGGAGGCAGCTGGTGGTACCCCAGGAGTATCGCCACCAGCTGCTGCGCCGGGCCCATGACATTCCCCCCTCAGGGCACCAGGGAGCCTGGCGTACCCAGCAGAGGCTGCTGCAGAACTATTACTGGCCTGGGGTCTTTGCCCATGTCCGGCAGCACTGCCGTTCCTGTGACGTCTGCCAGAGGGGGAGGAAGGCCCGGGACAGGAGGAAGATGGCTGTAAGGCCCTTGCCCCACCCTGAGGAGCCTGTCCAGAGGGGGGCCAGGGGCAGAAGGGGGGCTCTGAACCGAGACAACCCGAATCACAGCCCCACAGACTGGAACGTGGGGAGAAGGCCCCAGCCCCGCATGCACCCCAGGGGTACTGGGGTGGGGAGAGGGCGCGGGCGGCATAAGGTTGTAGGTGGGTTCGAACTTCCCCGGGTCACTGGCTGGAGTGACCCCGCTCAGTTCAGTCTCGGAGGGGGGAGAGGTGTAATGGAGTAGGAAGCACAGACTGTCTGTGTGGGGGAGGGGAGAGCCAGAGGTTTAGGTGAGATGCAGGAATTCAAACTGTGAGCTGAACTGGGCCTGGGGGAGGGGAGGTGACACCTCTGGCCAGGGCAGACACAAAGGAAGGAGGCTGAGGAGAGAGGAGGGGCCGGAGGGGACTGACAGACTGAAGTTGGCTGAAGAAGAGAGGGGAGGCAGGGAGACCGAACTCTGATGCTCGGGGAGGGGGGGGGGGCTGTGAGGCCCCCCAAGATGGGGCTAACCGAGGGAATCCGGTTATCTGTGCCTACAAGACCTGTGTTGGACTGTGTTCCTGTCGTCTAAATAAACCTTCTGCTTTACTGGCTGGCTGAGAGTCCTGGTGAATCGGCAGGGAGACCGGGGGTGCAGGGCCTGGCTCCCCCACACTCCGTGACTCTCCCTAACATCCTCAGCCGTGAAGACTGAAGCAAAGAATCCATTTTGTTTCTCTGCAATGACTTTATCATCTTTAAGCGCTCCTTTTGAATTTTGATCGTCAAGGGGCCCCACTGGTTGTTTAGCAGGCTTCCTGCTTCTGATGTACTTAAAAAACATTTTGTTATTACCTTTGGAGTTTTTGGCTAGCC
Source organism: Mauremys mutica (assembly GCF_020497125.1). Taxonomy (NCBI): domain Eukaryota; kingdom Metazoa; phylum Chordata; order Testudines; family Geoemydidae; genus Mauremys; species Mauremys mutica. Next base: position 128,555,150 of record NC_059077.1, read on the forward strand.
GTTCTTCAAACTCCTCTTTGGCTTTTCTTATTACACTCTTGCACTTAAGTTGGCAGTGTTTGTGCTCCTTTCTATTTGCCTCACTAGGATTTGACTTCCACTTTTTAAAGGAAGTCTTTTTATCTCTCACTGCTTCTTTTACAAAAAAACCAGGAGTACTTGTGGCACCTTAAAGACTAACAAATTTATTTTAGCATGAGCTTTCGTGAGCTAAAGCTCACTTCTTCGGATGCATAGAATGGAACACACAGACAGGAGATATTTATACATACAGAGAACATGAAAAGGTGGAAGTATGCATACCAACAGGCAGAGTCTAATCAATTGAGATGAGCTATCGTTAGCAGGAGGAAAAAAAACTTTTTGAAGTGATAATTAAGATGGCCCATAGAAGGTGTGAGGAGAACTTAACATAGGGAAATAGATTCAATTGGTGTAATGACCCAACCATTCCCAGTCTTTGTTTAGACAACTTTTACATGGTTTTTAAGCCACAGTGGCTCTTTTTTAGTTCTTTTACTGTTTTTCTTAATTTGGGGTATACATTGAAGTTGGGCCTCTATTATGGTGTCTTTAAAAAGGGTCCACGCAACTTGCAGGGATTTCACTTTAGTCACTGTACCTTTTAACTTTTGTCTAACTAACCCCCTCATTTTTGTATAGTTCCCCCTTTTGAAATTAAAGGCCACAGTGTTGGGCAGTTGAGATGTTCTTCCCACCACAGGGATGTTGAATGCTATTGTATTATGGTCACTATTTCCAAGCGGTCCTGCTATAGTTACCTCTTGGACCAGCTCCTGTGCTCCACTCAGGATTAAATCTAGAGTCGCCTCTCCCCTTGTGGGTTCCCGTACCAGCTGTTCCATGAAGCAGTCATTTAAAGTATCGAGAAATTTTATCTCTGCATTTCGTCCTGAAGTGAAATGTTCCCAGTCAATATGGGGATAATTGAAATCCCCCACTATTATTGGGTTCTTAATTTTGATAGCCTCTCTAATTTCCCTTAGCATTTCATCATCACTATTACTGTCCTGGTCAGGTGGTCGATAATAGATCCCTACTGTTATATTTTTACTAGAGCATGAAATTTCTATCCATAGAGACTCTATGGAACCTGTGGATTCGCTTAAGATTTTTACTTCATTTGAATCTACACTTTCTTTAACATATAGTGCCACTCCTCCCCCTGCACGGCCTGTTCTGTCCTTCCGATATATTTTGTACCCCGGAATGATTGCGTCCCATTGATTGCTCTCAGTCCACCAGGTTTCTGTGATGCCTATTATATCTATATCCTCCTTTATCACAAGGCACTCTAGTTCACCCATCTTATTATTAAGACTTCTGGCATTTGTGTACAAGCACTTTAAAAACTTGTCCCTGTTTATTAGCCTGCCTTTTTCTGATGTGCCAGATTCTTTTTTATGTGACTGTTTATCATCTGATCCGGCCCTTACATTATACTTCTCATTCCTCTGCTCCTGACTATAACCTGGAGATTCTCTATCATCAGACTCTCCCCTAAGAGAAGTCTGTGTCCGATCCACACGCTCCTCTGCAGCAATCGGCTTTCCCCCATCTCCTAGTTTAAAAACTGCTCTACAACCTTTTTAATGTTTAGTGCCAGCAGTCTGGTTCCACTTTGGTTTAGGTGGAGCCCATCTCTCCTGTATAGGCTCCTCCCAGCCCAGAAGTTTCCCCAGTTCCTAATGAACGTGAACCCCTCCTCTCTACACCATCGTCTCATCCACGCATTGAGACTCTGAAGCTCTGCCTGCCTACCTGGCCCTGCGCGTGGAACTGGGAGCATTTCTGAAAATGCCACCATAGAGGTCCTGGATTTCAGTCTCTTCCCTAGCAGCCTAAATTTGGCTTCCAGGACATCTCTCCTACCCTTCCCTATGTCATTGGTACCTACATGTACCATGACCACCGGCTCCTCCCCAGCACTACACATAAGTCTATCTAGATGCCTCGAGAGATCCGCAACCTTCGCACCAGGCAGGCAAGTCACCATACGGTTCTCCCGGTCATCACAGACCCAGCTATCTACGTTTCTAATAATCGAATCTCCCATTACCAACACCTGCCTTTTCCTAGAAACTGGAGTTCCCTCCCCCAGAGAGGCCAGTACCATCTGGAAGGAGGGTCCCAACTACGGGAAGGTTTCCCTCTGCTCCCATTGACTGCTCTACTTCCCTGGGCCCTTCTTCCTCCTCAACAGCGCAGGAGCTGTCTAAGCGGAGGTGGGACAATTCTACAGTGTCCCGGAAAGCCTCATCAACATACCTCTCTGCCTCTCTTAGCTCCTCCAGTTCCGCCACCCTGGCCTCCAAAGCCCGTACATGGTCTCTGAGGGCCAGGAGCTCCTTGCACCGACTGCACACATACGCCACCCGCCCACAGGGCAGGTAATCATACATGCGACAGTCAGTGCAATAAACTGGATAGCCCCCACTCTGCTGCTGGGCTTCTGCCTGCATTGTCTCCTAGTTAGTGAAAGGGTGGTTTACGGAAAGTAGTTTTTGAATGTGGTTCGGTTTATAGGTTTTAGGGGGGGGCCACGGGGAAGGGGTTAGGGCTGGCGAGGGGCTCCCACTCCCTTCCCACTCCCCTTCTAAACTCCCTTGTGAAACTCCCTGTTAGCAGCCCCTGGTCGCTTGTGCGCGGCTTTATAAAGCCCTGGCCTGAGTGAATGCCCCGCCCACTGATTAAGGCTCAGCCAATTACCAGAGGCTTCGAGCTTTCAAACCTGCCTCCAACTGCCAGCCAGAGCACACGGTCCCTCAAACAACCAAACACCCTCAAACAACCAAACAGAAGTTAAGGACATTGAGGTCAATGGTAATTGGGACAAAATACAACACGGTTTTACAAAAGGTAGATCATGCCAAACCAACCTGATCTCCTTCTTTGAGACTGTAACAGATTTTTTAGACCAAGGAAATGCAATGGATCTAATTTACCTTGATTTCAGTAAGGCATTTGATATGGTTCCACATGGGGAATTATTAGCTAAATTGGAAAAGATGGGGATCAATATGAAAACTGAAAGATGGTTAAGGAACTGGTTAAAGGGGAGACTACAACGGGTCATACTGAAAGGTGAACTGTCAGGCTGGAGGGAGGTTACTAGTGGAGTTCCTCAGAGATCAGTTTTGGGACCAATTTTATTTAATCTTTTATTACTGACTTTGGCACAAAAAGTGGGAATGGGTGAATAAAGTTTGCGGATGACACAAAGCTGGGAGGTATTGCCAATACAGAGAAGGATTGGGATATCATACAGGAAGATCTGGATGACCTTGTAAACTAGAGTAATAGTAATAGGATGAAATTTAACAGTGAAAAGTGCAAGGTCATGCATTTAGGGATTAATAACAAGAATTTTTGTTATAAGCTTGGGGCATATCAGTTGGAAGTAACACAGGAGGAGAAGGACCTCGGAGTATTGGTTGATCACAGGATGACTATGAGCCGCCAATGTGATATGGCTGTGAAAAAAGCTAATGTGCTCTTGGGATGCATCAGGTGAGGTATTTCCAGCCAAGATAAGGAGGTGTTAGTACCATAATACAAGGCACTGGTGAGACCTCATCTGGAATATTGTGTGCAGTTCTGGTCTCCCATGTTTAAGAAGAATTAATTCAAACTGGAACAGGTACAGAGAAGGACCACTAGGATGATTTGAGGAATGGAAAACCTGTCTTATGAAAGTATCAGAGGGGTAGCCGTGTTAGTCTGGTTCTGTAGAAGCAGCAAAGAATCCTGTGGCACCTTATAGACTAACAGATGTTTTTGCAGCATGAGCTTTCGTGGGTGAATACCCACTTCTGCATCCGAAGAAGTGGGTATTCACCCACGAAAGCTCATGCTGCAAAAACATCTGTTAGTCTATAAGGTGCCACAGGATTCTTTGCTGTCTTATGAAAGGAGACTCAAAGACCTTGGCTTGTTTAGCCTAACCAAAAGAAGGTTGAGGGGGGATATGGTTGCTCTTTATAAATATATCAGAGGGATAAATATTAGGGAGGGAGAGGAATTATTTAAACTCAGTACCAATGTGGACACAAGAACAAATGGATATAAACTGGCCATCAGGAAGTTTAGACTTGAAATTAGATGAAGGTTTCTAACCATCAGAGGAGTGAAGTTCTGGAACAGCCTTCCAAGGGGAGTAATGGGGGCAAAAGACATATCTGGCTTCAAGACTAAGCTTGATAAGTTTATGGAGGGAATGGTATGATGGGATAGTCAAAGACCAATTAATTGCCAAAATTAGACTATCAGTGGTAAATATGCCCAATGGTCTGTGATGGGATATTAGATGGGGTGGGATCTGAGTTACTACAGAGAATTCTTTCCTGGGTGTCTGGCTGATGAGTCTTGCCCACATGCTCAGGGTTTAGCTGATCGCCATATTTGGGGTCGGGAAGGAATTTTCCTCCAGGGCAGATTGGCAGAGGCCCTGGGGGTTTTTCGCCTTCCTCTGCAGCATGGGTCACTTGCTGGTGGATTCTCTGCACCTTGAAGTCTTTAAATCATGATTTGAGAACTTCAATAGCTCAGACATAGGTTAGGGGTTTGATACAGGAGTGGATAGGTGAAATTCTGTGGCCTGTGTTGTGTCAGACTAGATGATCATAATGGTCCCTTCTGACTTTAAAGTCTATGATTCTATTATTAAAGTCTATGATATGGTGATGGAACAGCAGTCTGGTGGATGCCTTCTGTCTTGGAAGGGAGCTTATTGTACTTTAGTTATTTCCGCTCACACAGAGATTTTCTTGTTAAATTCTGACATTATTTGATAAGATTCAACTATTATTTTCCTTAAGGTAACTCCATTGACTTCAGTGTTTAGGATGCATGTTCATTGGAGAAGCAGTTCAAGTAATTTTTCTGTAGTTTTGGGCTCAGAAAAACACAAAGTAGAGAGAAACAGTGATGTGTACTGGTGTAACCAGAATCAATTCCTACAGACTTCAATAGGGCATTGTGATGGGTTGGGTCACAGAATCCCCTTTGGGAACTGCCACCTGATGTGTCGAGACTACCTCTGAGCCCGTTTTCCCTGGCAGCTTCAGGCTTCAGTGCCCTGCGCTGGTTTGAGCTAGACACGCTAGCCTGCTACAAACACAGACCCAGGTCTGAACCACATCCCCCAAGAGCTGCAGGCTTAACTGAAAACAGCTTAAGAAGTGCTCCTGTCTCCAACACTCAGATACCCAGCTCCCAATGGGGTTCAAACCCCAAATAAATCTGTTTTACCCTGTATAAAGCTCCAGGTTAAAGATGGATTCCAGTTCAGGTGACGTGATCACATGTCACTGTAAGACTCCAAACCCTCATTCCTCCCAGCCTGACTCATAGGAAGGCCTGCAAGGAAACAGAGCCATCCATACTCAATTGTCCTGGTTAATGGGAACCATCAAGATTCCAAACCACCATTAATGGCCCACACTTTGCACAACTACAATAGGACCTCAGAGTTATATTTCATAATTCTAGTTTCAGATACAAGAGTGATACATTTATACAAAGAGGATGACCACACTCAGTAGATTATAAGCTTTGCAATGATACCTTACAAGAGACTTTTTGCATGAAGCATCTTCCAGTTACATTATATTCACACTCATTAGCATATTTTCATAAAATCATATAGAGTACAACACCACAGGCATAATCCTGCTTACTCCAGCACTGAAATTTGTTCCAAATTCAGTATCAATTAAAGTGGTATGTCTTCAATGGGGAGATTACCTCCTATGCTTTCAGGATGGATTGTCATTTAATATATCTACATCCTCTCTAATTTCTATCATCCTATAGGAATCAAGCAGTTTTGTTAAAGGCTGGGATATTTTAGCTTTATGTAGTCACTTATTTATTAAGCACAGAGCTTGCTCAGCCCCATACAAAACACAAGCATTAAGACAAAGACCAAATACCTTAAGATCCTTTGGTGGAAGGCAAAAAAATGAAAAATAAAAATAAAAATTGAGTGACTGTGCACATGGAGGGACTCTCTAAGTCTTGCTCCAAATGACTCATAGTGGCATGAATTGTCAAATGACCTGTTAGGAACAGGTAACTTCACACAAGCATCATTAATGTCATTTTCTGGAATGAAGAGAGAAGATTGGTTATACATACAACATAACTTTTTATGCCCTATTTACATTTTTAAAAACTGAGTGTAAAAATGACACCTTAAGCAGTATAACCATCTGGTTTTGAGGCAGATCTGCATGAATTTAGCCAATACAGCTATGGCAAAATGAGCCAGTTTTTCTTCTGGTTCCTGTAGCATCATCAGCAGAACTGTTTAAGTGCTGATATCTTTGTCCCTATGACTAGTGATGGTGGATGAGATGGACAGAAACCAGCTTGACTCTTGGAGCCCAGGCTGAGTTTGGGGTGTCAGTTAGATGTGTTTTTTTTTAACTTGTAAATGGAGCACATGTGTGCCCTGATGTTTCAGTCACATCTGTATGGTTTGACCCTTGGGTCTGCAAGGATCTGAATGCAGCATTGAGGCATTACAGTGGAAACAGTGTGGGAGAGCAGCATATTTGTCGTCACCTTGGATAGGCTAACACAACAGAAAGAACGGTTACTCACCTGTAGTAACTGTTGTTCTTCGAGATGTGTTGCTCCAATCCATTCCAGTTAGGTGTGCGCGCCGCGCGTGCACGGCTTCTCCGGAACTTTTTCCCTAGCAACCCCGGCGGGCCGGCTGGCGCCCCCTGGAGTGGCGCCGCCATGGCGCTAAATATATACCCCAGCCGGCCCGTCCGCTCCTCAGTTCCTTCTTGCCGGCTACTCCGACAGTGGGGAAGGAGGGCGGGTCTGGAATGGATTGGAGCAACACATCTCGAAGAACAACAGTTACTACAGGTGAGTAACCGTTCTTTCTTCTTCGAGTGATTGCTCCAATGCATTCCAGTTAGGTGATTCCCAAGCCTTACCTAGGCGGTGGGGTCGGAGTGAGACGTGGCGGAATGCAATACCGCAGAGCCGAAGGCTGCATCGTCTCTAGACTGCTGCACCAACGCGTAGTGGGAGGCGAAGGTGTGGACCGAAGACCAGGTGGCCGCTCTGCAGATGTCCTGGATGGGGACATGGTTCAGGAAGGCGGCTGACGAGGCGTGTGCCCTTGTAGAGTGAGCGGTGAGTCGGCATGGTGTCACGTGAGCAAGCTCGTAGCATGACCTGATGCATTGAGTCACCCAGGAGGAAATGCGCTGGGTAGAGACCGGTTCGCCCTTCATGCGATCCGCGACTGCGATGAAGAGTTGGGTGGAACGCCGAAAGGACCTTGTCCGGTCGATGTAAAACGCCAGCGCCCGACGGACGTCGAGAGTGTGGAGCTGTTGCTCCCGGGACGAAGCATGGGGCTTCGGAAAGAAAACCGGGAGAAAGATGTCCTGATTAAGGTGGAAGGCCGAGACCACCTTTGGTAGGAAGGCCGGGTGAGGACGAAGCTGCACCTTATCAGCGTGAAAGACAGTGTAGGGGGGGCCCACCGTCAACGCTCGGAGCTCCGAGACTCTCCTTGCAGACGTTATGGCAACCAGGAATGCCGTTTTATAGGAGAGGTAGAGGAGAGAACACGTGGCCATAGGCTCGAATGGCGGACACATGAGCCTGGCCAGGACGAGGTTCAAGTCCCAGGTCGGGGCAGGGCGACGTACTGGTGGGTACAAGCGGTCGAGGCCCTTCAGGAAGCGGGAGACCATCGGATTGGAAAAGATGGTTCGACCCTCCACCGACGGACGAAAGGCGGACAGCGATGCGAGGTGGACCCGCAAGGAGGAAACCGCCAGACCCTGTTCCTTAAGGTACCATAGGTAATCTAGGATGGTAGGGACCGGTACCATGAATGGGTTGAGCCCTTGCTGGTCACACCAGAGCGCGAACCTCTTCCATTTTGCCATATAGGTGGCACGAGTGGACGGCTTTCTGCTCTCAAGCAGGACTTGCTGCACCGCCGCCGAACAGTCCCTTTCTGAGTGGGTCAACCACGCAGGTACCAGGCTGTAAGATGGAGGGACTGCAGGTTCGGATGGCGGAGTCTGCCGAAGTCCTGGGTGATGAGGTCCGGCCACAACGGGAGGGTGATGGGCTCCCGAACGGAGAGCTCGAGCAGCAGGGTGTACCAATGCTGCCTCGGCCAGGCCGGAGCCACGAGTATCATGGTGGCTCGATCCCTCCGAAGCTTCTGGAGCACTCTGTGCACGAGTGGAAACGGAGGGAAGGCATAGAGGAGGTGAATCTGCCACGGATACAGGAAAGCGTCCGACAGAGAGCCCGGCGAGTGCCCCCGGAACGAGCAGAACTGGAGACACTTCCTGTTCGCCTTGGCGGCGAAGAGGTCGACCCGGGGAAACCCCCACCTCTGGAAGATCGTGTGTGCAACGTCGGGACGGAGGGACCACTCGTGGGAGAGAAACGACCTGCTGAGATGGTCGGCCAGCGTGTTCTGCACTCCCGGAAGAAAGGACGCTTCCAGGTGAATGGAGTGTGCCACACAGAATTCCCACAGGAGGATCGCTTCCCTGCAGAGGGGGGACGAGCGGGCTCCGCCCTGCTTGTTCACGTAGAACATTGCTGTTGTGTTGTCCGTGAATACTGTCACACAGCGGCCTTGCAGGTTGGTCCGAAAGGTGTGACACGCAAAACGGATTGCTCGGAGCTCGCGGACATTGATGTGGAGTGTGAGCTCGCTTGCTGACCAGAGGCCTTGAGTGTGGAGGTCTCCCAGGTGAGCCCCCCATCCGAGCGCAGAGGCGTCCGTGGTCAACGTTGCCGATGGCCGGGGAGGGTGGAACGGAACTCCGGCGCACACGACCTCCGGGTCGAGCCACCAGCGGAGGGAGTCGAGAGCCGTCCTGTTGACTGTGACTACCATGTCGATGGCGTCGCGATGCGGGCGGTACACCGTCGCGAGCCAGGACTGAAACGGACGAAGGTGAAGTCGTGCGTACGCGGTGATGTACGTACACGATGCCATGTGGCCCAGGAGGCGGAGGCATGACCGCACCGTCGTGGTTGGGAAACTGACGAGGTCTCGGATGATGGAGACCATCGCCTGGTGTCGAGCGCGAGGGAGACAGGCTCTGGCCATCGTGGAGTCGAGGACCGCCCCAATGAATTCGACTCGCTGCGTCGGAATCAAAGTTGACTTCTCGGTGTTGACAAGAAGACCGAGGCGCCGAAAGAGGGCCAGGACCTCTATTATCTGACTCTCCACGAGCTGTCTGGACAGACCGCGAATCAGCCAGTCGTCCAGGTACGGGTATACGTGTATCTGGTTCCGTCGCAGTGCTGCGGCGACGACCGCCATGCATTTGGTGAATACTCTGGGGGCGGTCGAAAGGCCGAATGGCAACACGGCGAATTGGTAGTGGGCGTCGTTGGCCACAAACCGAAGGTAGCGCCGATGAGGGGGGTAAATAGCGACATGGAAGTAGGCATCCTTCATGTCGAGGGCCGCAAACCAGTCTCCCGGATCCAGGGAGGGAATGATGGTCCCCAAGGTGACCATGCGGAACTTGGGCTTGAGTAGGTATCTGTTCAGCCCGCGAAGGTCCAGGATAGGACGTAGCCCGCCTTTTGCCTTGGGGATGAGGAAATATCTGGAGTAAAATCCCCTGCCCCGCCTGGAGGGAGGCACCTCCTCTATGGCACCCACGCTCAACAGAGTCTGGACCTCTTGTAGGAGGACTTGCTCGTGAGAGGGGTCCCTGAAGAGGGACAGGGAAGGTGGGTGGGAAGGAGGTGGAGAAACAAACTGAAGACGGTATCCCGAGTGGACCGTGCTGAGCACCCAGCCGTCCGACGTTACTCGGGACCACTCCAAGAAAAAACGGGCGAGGCGGTTGTGAAATAAACGAGGAGGATCCGTAGGGGAGAGTGATGTACAGCCCTCGTGCGTCCCATCAAAAGGGTTGCTTCGCTGCCTGTGGGGCTTTGGAAGCGGCCTGGCCCCGGTTTCGGCGGTTGCCCGACGGGCGACGGCGATTTTGGGCCGGTCGCCGAGCCGGGTAGGGTCGGTACCGCGACTGATAGCGGGAGGGCTGCGGGCGGAAAGGTCTACGTTGCGTAACCGGCGTATGCATCCCGAGTGTCCGGATCGCCACCCGGCCGTCCTTGAGCGACTGGATACGTGAATCCGTCTTCTCCGAAAACAATCCCTTGGTGTCAAAGGGCAGATCCTGGAGAGTAAACTGGACTTCTGGAGGCAGGGTGGAAGATTGGAGCCAGGCGATGCGCCGCATCGTGACCCCTGTTGCTAAGGTCCGTGCCCCTGAGTCCGCCGCGTCTAGGCCGGCTGTAATGGAGGAGCGAGAGGACCGCCTCCCTTCCTCCAACATTGTGGTGAAGTCCTGGCGGGATGTTGACGGCAGGAGGTCAGTGAACTTGGCCAGAGACGTGAGTATATCGAACACGTATCTGGCCAGGAGGACCTGTTGGTTACCGATCCTCATCTGCAGGCCCCCTGCCGAATAGACCTTTCGGCCGAGAAGGTCCATCCGTCTTGCCTCTTTCGCCTTTGGGGCAGCGGCCGGCTGGCCGTTACGCTCCCTATCGTTAACTGACTGTACCACCAGGGAGTCCGGAGTTGGATGCACGTACAGGTACTCATAGCCCGATGGAGGGACTGAGTACTTCCTTTCCACTCCCCTGGCTGTGGGAGGCACGGAAGCGGGCGTTTGCCAAATGGTGGTGGCGTTTCGTTGGACCGTGCGCACAAAAGGTAACGCAACCCGGAGTGGCACGTCTGACCCCACCACGTTTGTGATGGGGTCCTCGTCCTCTTTTACTTCCTCTATAGGGAGGTCCATAGCCGTCGCCACCCGGCGGAGTAAGTCTTGGTGCGCCTTCGCATCAACGGGGGGCGGCTCCCTTGATGCCGCGCCGGCCACTGCCTCATCGGGAGAGGATGAGGAGGATAACTCCTGAACGACCTCAGCCGAAGAGGGGTCCACCGCGTGGTGGGCTGGGGGTTCGGAGGGGCACTCTGGCACCACCGGAACGGCTGGTGGTGGAGATGGCGGTGGTCGGGATATCGATGCCTCTGGGACTCTGCGGTGGGCCGCTGGAGGCCTCGGCGGAGCCGGCATAGCGTCCGACTCATATTGTGCCCATGGGACCCAAAAACCCCACTGCTGGGCCCCGCGAGGCTGGGCTGGCGGCGTTGGAGGCGGGAGCCCATAGGCTTCTGCGCCGGAGGCGACCGACTCAGGGCGGGAAGGCCAGGGAGGTGCCAAAGAGGGTCCAGGGCACACCGCCGGGGGATGCTCTTCCCCTCGGCTCTGGGAAGGCGACCTCGCTCGACGGTCTTCACGGTGCCGGGAGCTCGACCGGTGCCGGGAGCTCGACCGGTGCCGGGAGCTGCGCCGGTGCCGGGGGCTGGTCCGGTGCCGGGAGCTCGACCGGGAGTAAGATCTCCGATGCCGAGACCGACCATGATCACCGCGGTGCCAGGAGCTCGACCGGTGCCGGGAGCTCGACCGGTGCCGGGAGCTCGACCGAGAGTGCGAACTGCGACGCCTGGAGCGTCCGCGGGAGTCTCGGTGCCGGGAACGGTGCCGGGACTGAGACCGGCGGTGCCTAGCTGGTGGCGACCTCGATCTGGTGCGACGTCGGGAGTGCGACCGGTACCGCGAAACGGAGCGGTACCGGGACTTCGACCGACGAGGAGACTGCGATCGGTGCCGCGATGGGGTGCGGTGCCGGGAGCGCGATCTGCGAGACGGCAAGCTGTCGACGGTGCGGGAGCGAGACCGGGACCGTGACCGACGTCCACGCCTCGATTCCATGGAGGGTGGCCGGACCATTGCCGCCGGTTTTCCCCTGGAGACTACAGCCCGCGCCGGCGGTGCCGGGGGCCGGAGGCCTGGAGCCTCTATGAGCTGTATCAGCTCTCGCGCAGAGGCGAACGTCTCCGGCGTCGACGGCCGCCGAAGCTCGACCACGGACGGCACCGGGGAGCGAGGCGGCGCCGGACTCGACGGCCCTTGCGGCGCCGGAGTCACAGGTGCAATGCACTGTTTGTGCAGAGGCACCACAGGGGCTGCAGGCTGCGGAGTCGCCTTGGCGGAGTCCTGCACGCGCGCCTGAGCCAAAGCCTTCGCCAGTCTTTGCTTCCTGGCGGGCGAGAGGGAGCGGTGCCGAGTTTTCGCAGCCGCTTTCTTCGCCGGCGGTGCCGCAGTCGGTGCCGGCGGTGTGTCCTGCACGGGAGGAGGCCGCGGAGGCGGCGCGGGCGGTGCCGGTGGTTGGAGGGACTCCTCCATGAGGATCTGTTTTAAGCGGCTATCTCGATCCTTGCGGGTCCGCGGCTTGAATTTTAAACAGATCTGGCACTTGTCAGTTCGGTGCCCTTCGCCTAAGCAGCGGAGACACGCGTCGTGCGGGTCTCCTACGGGCATCGGTTTCTGGCACCCCGTGCAGGGCTTAAAGCCCGGTGCTTTGGGCATGAGCCCGCACCGGCTAAGGCAAAAAAAGGGGGAACCCCCCCTTTTTTAGCCTAACTAACTAACACTAACTATGCTAACTGAACAACTATAACTAACTATGCTAACTATGTACAACAATGAACTAGAGAAAGCTAGGGACGTGAAGAGCTATCAAGCACTCCACAGTTCCAACTGCCGTCACGGGCGGTAAGAAGGAACTGAGGAGCGGACGGGCCGGCTGGGGTATATATTTAGCGCCATGGCGGCGCCACTCCAGGGGGCGCCAGCCGGCCCGCCGGGGTTGCTAGGGAAAAAGTTCCGGAGAAGCCGTGCACGCGCGGCGCGCACACCTAACTGGAATGCATTGGAGCAATCACTCGAAGAAGAAATAAGTCAAGTGCACATAATTTGAGTTAACTTCTCTGAAGAGGCACCTTTTTTTGTAAACATACTTAGATTTTAAAGGGTCAAAACATTAGGCAAGGCTGCTAAAAGAAGAAAACACACTGTGCCTTCTGTTGTTGTGCATGTGGAGGGAGAGAGGATGGTGGTAGTAGTAATGTAAATAAACCATCAGTATAGTAGGAGCAGGAAAGCTTTGTTACACAGGGCAGAGAACTCCCCTGTTCCTCTAACCACTTTATTTACTGGTAGAATTTCAAGAGGTTTTTCTAAAGTGATGTAGGATTCAAGACCTGTGATTAAAGCAAAAGCTGTTTAAGGAATTCACAGTGTTCATCTCAGTACAGGTCTCAAATCCTCTTTCACCAGTAGAACCTCACCCCCAGTCCTCATACCAGTTCCTAATCCTCTGCATCCATCAGACTTCATACACCCTCCCACTCCATACACATAATATAATATAATAATTGGAGATATACCAAACTCCTAGAACAGACCTTGAAAGGTCATTGAGTCCAGTCCCCTGCCTTCACTAGCAGGACCAAGTACTGATTTTTGCCCCAGATCAACCCTGGGTTTAGCAGGCCAATGCTCAAACCACTGAGCTATCCCTCCCCCTAACATAATCCCCCCACCAACCCCCCCATTCCCATTCGGGTCCCTAATTCCCACTCCCCACATACTGGTTCTGTAATTCCCCCAAGCAGCTGTTCCCCTCGTGCCCTCCTCGGCCCTCCACTCCCTGCCCTGAGCGGACCACCCCGGTGGTACCTGAGCCCTCCCGCGCGGGGCCGCCCGGAGGGTTCGGGGGGCTGCCTGGGGCAAAGCGGGGGAGCGGCAGCGCTTGTACTCACCGGGGCGGGCCGCGTCCTCGGCAGCACTGAAGGGCCCCCGCCGCCGCCGCCGCCGCCGCCGCCGAAGACCCGGACCCGCCGCTGGGGCAAATTGCCCCACTTGCCCCCCAGTGCCGGACGGCCCTGCTCCCGTGGCCATAGAGATAATAACGCCCCCCGGCCCTAGCAACCGCCCGCCCCCCGTGCTGGTCCCACCAATTAACACTCAGCCCCGCCCCGCAGCTGTTTGGGCGGTGCGTGAGCCGGGCCCAGGCCCAGGCCGAGGGGAAGCTGCCGCCGCTGCCGCCGCCATGGAGCTGGGGCAGGTGCCGCTGCTCTTCTCCCGCCTGCCCATGTTCCCCTTCTTCGACGCGGCCCATTACCTGGCCTCCGTCATGGCGCTGAAGGAGCAGCGGGGTGAGCTCGCCCCCACCCCCTCCCCTGGGCACCGCCTGGCCCGGGGCCCCGCAACTGCCGCTTCCATCCCCCGGGGAGCCCGGCGCCTTCCCCAGCCAGGAGCCCTGGTTCTTGGGCTGCCCCGACTCCCCCTCAGGCAGGAGCCCCCCGGGGACACGGGTGCCCCAGCAGGGCCGGGGGAGGGACACTCGCCCGCCCGGTGGAGACCCCGGCAGCCGCGGGGCAGGGCCGGCTTTAGGCCAATTCAACCAATTCCCCCGAATCGGGCCCCGCGCCTAAGAGGGCCCCGCACCCAAGCCCTGCCAGTGCGCTGTACCGGGGTGGCCCAGCTTCCGCAGGGGGCAATTTAAAGGGCCTGGGGCTCCCAGCAGGGACTGAAGCCTCAGGCCCTTTAAATTGCCACCAGAGCCCCACTGCTGGAGCCCTGGGGGCTATTTAAAAAGTCTGGGGCTCCCCTTGCTTCTACTGCCCCGGCCCTTTAAATAGCCCCTGGAACCCCGTCGCTTCCCCAGGGCTCCTGTGGCTATTTAAAGGGCCGGGGTGGTAGAAGCAGGGGAGCCCCAGGCCCTTTAAATAACCCCCAGAGTCCTGGGGTAGCAGGGGGCTCCAGCTGCCTCTGCTGCCCCGGCCCTTTAAATAGCCCCCGGAGCCCCGCCGCTTCCCCAGGGCTCCCATTGCTATTTACAGGGCTGGGGCGGTGGAAGCAGGGGAGCCACAGGCCCTTTAAATAGCCCCCGAGCCCCGGGCTGCTGCTGCTACCCTAGTGGGGGAGGGAGGAGGAGGAGGCTCTCACCATACAGGGTGGGCTGTACCCCCTGTACCCACACCCCCTGCCTGCAGCCAGCCCCACACTCCCTGCCCTGCCTGCAGCCCGCCCCTGCCCGCACCAGCCCCGCACCTCCTGCCCTGTCTCCAGACAACCCCTGCTGCACCCCCCTGCCTGAAGCCAGCCAGTCCAGCACTCCTCTGTCTCCAGGCCTGCCAAGCCTTGCCGCACCCCCCTGCGACCCTGCCTGAAGCCAGCCCCACACCCCTTGCCCTGCTTGCAGCCAGACCCTACCTCCAGTCAGCCCCTGCTCTGCCTCCAGCCAGCCCCATGTCCACTGGTGCCCTGCAGTTCCCAGGGCAGTAACCCTGCACACCTGCTTCAATGAGAGGGGCAGGGAACAGCTGGGACCCACACCTGTGCACACCCTAGGGTGACCAGACAGCAAGTGTGAAAAATTGGAACAGGGGTGGGGGGTAGTAGGATCCTATATAAGAAAAAGACCCCCAAATCGGGACTGTCCCTATAAAATCTGGACATCTGGTCACCCTAGCACACCCCCAGGGAGTGGTGGGGACCCACACATGTGAAACAGAGCTCATTTCTAGTTCAGGCTCATCTTTTTAAAAAAGAACTTTAGGTAGGGTTAACGTACATCCGTATTTTCCCAGACACGTCCAGCTTTTTGGTTCTTAAATCGCCATCCGGGAGGAATTTTTAAAAATACGGACGTATGGTAACCCTATTGGTACAAAAAATACATACTGTGGCACATCCCTTAAAGCAGAACTTTTTACAGGGAACCAGTTGCTAAGAAATGAAAGGCTTTTTTTTACGTTTTTTTTTTAAAGTCATCCCTGCCGGGGCCCCACCGAAAATGTTCGAATTGGGCCCCGCACTTCCTAAAGCCGGCCCTGCCGCGGGGGGTGGGTAAAGTATATGGTGTCCGTCCCCCCCCCCCACCTGTCTCTGGTAACGCCGGCCCTGGGCTTTGTGGGGCGGTACATGGGGCGGTATGGGGGCCCCCACATCCACCCCCATCCAGCCTCCCCCTCCCCCCCCCCGACCTTCCCAGTCCTGGGTGCGTCTCCCTGCCACCCACCCATCTCTCTGCTGAAACACAACTGAGTCCCTCAGAGCAGGAGGGAGGGTGTCTAGGAATTAAACATCGGCCACAGCCTGTTGGCACCTGTGACCTGCATGGGCTTGGAAGGGTTAATTTGTATCTGGAAATGTCGGTGAACACCCATTGCGGCGTACACAGGCAAACTGGAGAAAACAATATTTCCATCTCTAAAAAACGAAGTGCTGCTTGAGAACCACAGTGTGATTTAAGGGTATTTACTGTGTATGTTTTGACGTGTTATGTTGGGAATTTAAGCTTTACCTTTGTGAATCGCAGCATCTGCTGTTAAATAATTCAGACCCCTTTCCCCCCATAATTTGTCCCTGCTGTGAAAATTTAAATAGATAACAATGGGAACAATGTTTAAACCCATAATGTTGCACAACTGAAAATTTACGTCAGTAAACACTGAAAAAATGCTTAAGAATAAACAGCTAATTTTTCTATTGAAATTTTATTTAAAAAAATTGAGTTCTGCCAAGCCTGTATGTATCAGACCATGGATAGGAAATGGAGACTGGTGCTCTTGGCAGTTAAATGTGTGCATGGGGCACAGACTTAAATGGTAGGTTCGACATGACTGTGAAGATTTCCCCCCCTAAAAGATATGCTCTACTTCAAGCAGGAAATAATGCAGGGAAGTTCCATGACTTCTGTTGTTCAGGAGGTTTGATTACATAATCACAGTGGACCCTTCTGGCTTTATAATCTGTGAATTGTATGCATTTAAAATTGCCCCTGATTTCAGCCCCAGAAATTGAATCTCGGTGCGTGTGGAGTGGAGGGTCTGAATCTGTTGCTTGATGTACCTTTTACTGCTCCTCCAAACCCCTTCCATGCCAGCACTGGGGGAATGATATACATAAGCTCTGTTGGTGAGTGGGGTTGTGAATATTTGCAGGCGGTAGGGAATAGGTAACATTAAGCAGGGTTAGATAATATAATGGCAAACAATCTTGACCCTTGTCTACACTATAGCTTCTACTATTGCTACAAACTTTGAAAAACTATGTTCCCTTTTTTGCTATTGTCACTGCAGACACAAGAGATCTTAAAGAACTTGTGTTCGTTTTCAGAGGAATCGAGGCTTGCTTTGGTGGCCTTAGATAATCATTCCTATTTATGCATGTTCTGTGCATCAGCTGGTTGCTGCTGTCCACCCCAGAGGTAGCTGCACTTCAGTTGTAGTACATACAGGTTGCAAAATAATTAGGGATGAATGGTGTTAGAACTGTAAAATTATTCTGAAAAAGTTACGTTCTTACACTTTTCTAAAATGTTCTGAACTTCAGAATGTGATGATATTGCAACTGATCATGATAACTTGGAACTTCAGTTCTCTTATGTCTATATTCCTGAAGCTTTAGTTTTCTCATGTCTGTTCCAATACAATTTTCAAGTGGTGTATGTCCTGACTAACTTAGTGGCAAATTACTGGAAAACTTTCAGTAAAAAAACTTTGAAATGAGTGTCCCCAAGCAGGGAGTCTCTAATGTTATATATGGATTTGTAGGGATGTCTCTCCTTATTGATTTGATATTTGTACAGTTCAAGTCAGGTGATTGTGCTCTTGCTGCTATTCTTTTACTTACTACACAAAATTATACACATCCTTTTATTCAGGTTCTTTTTGACAATTTTGAAATATACAATAGTGAAAAGGACCCCTTCATTAATCAGCATATTGACAACAAATAGCAATAAATCAACAACAAAATCGACATAGTTATGATCTCCTACCAATGCCATGCTCTCCCATTTTCTCAAGCTAGGGAAAATAAATTGACACATCATCCAGTAACTTGGTGGTTGAAAGCCTTGCTATTGGTGCTTGATTTTTTTTATTTATTTTTTTCCTGCATGGCTTTGGACAGAAGGGATGAGTGGTTCAAGTTCCTTGGAAATTCAAAACATAGCATTTTTGAGGGATTGAACAAAGATGGGCCCAGAAACTCTCCAGAGTCAACATGATGCTCAGGGTATGGCTACACTTGCAGCTGTACAGCACTGGGAGTTAAACCTGTCTTCATACAGCTGAGTAGGGAAAGCGCTGCAGTCTGTCCACACTGACAGCTACCAGCGCACTGTCATGGCCACACTTGCAGCATCTGCAGCTGCATTGGGAGCGGTGCATTTTGGGCAGTTATCCCAGCGTTCAAGTGGCTGCAACGTGCTTTTCAAAAGGGGGAGGTGGGGTGGAGTGTGACAGGGAGCGTTGGGGGGAGAGAGAGAGTGGATTTTTGGAGCCGACACTGTCAGCACGCTGCCTTGCAAGTTCCAACCCCCTCCCACACCCCTCTCTCAGCAGCTGTTTTTTTTCCTCACAGACCAGATAAGCAGTCGCTCCAAAATAGACCCCCCGCTGCGCTGCTTCTCTCCTCAAGCCCCCTCCCTCCCCCTCTCTTCAAGCAAACACTATCTGTGGGCGTTTCAAAGGGAGCTCCCCTGCCTCCGCTCATTCACAGCAAACAGTAGCTGTGTTTGTTTTTTTGATAAGCAGCTCTGGGAGCCGGAGTTCACAACAAAACAAAGAGCGGGACCTTCACTTAAAAGGATTATGGGAAGCTTCTGGAGGTCAGTCACAGCATATTAAGATTATTCCCTATTTACACTGGTGCCTCAGCGCTGCAGCAGCAGTGCTATACTCTTTATTCCTCTCGGGGAGGTGGAGTACAAGCAGCGCTGTAGCCACGGAGATATAGCGCTGTATGTGCCTTGCCAATGTGGACGGAGAGTGAGTTACAGTGCTATAAAGCCACCAACAGCGCTGTAACTCTCAAGGGTAGCCAAGGCCTCAGGCATATAGAAGCTAATTCAACTGTTATAAGAGTAAATCCTTCCCTGTTATGGAAAGCTGTGTTGTAGCATTTCCAACATTTTTCTTCTGTATAGGTGTTGGGGCAGTATCTGGAAAGTCTGTGTTGGGGTGCAAGCTCTGTGGGGCTGCTTGTGCACTATGGATTTGGGGCTATCAACTAGCCTTCACCTCTCATAGAGTTGGGTCAAGTGTTGTATAGATTAATCCAGCCTTGAGACTGGAATAGCTACTTTGGAGTGACTTAATTCTTTCTGTAAAAGAGTAACTGCTCCAGAGTAACTTCTCTATATTTGGGTCTTTGGCAGTTCATGAATGTTTTATCAGACATATGCAGATTTAGGAAGGCCATTGCATTACTCTGTTTACTTCATGTTCTGAAGGCTATTTGCTACCTGAAGGGCTAGACACTATTTTTGTTTAAATGAAAGCTTACTTCTGTAATAACTGATGAGTAAATTCACCAAGAGAAGTTTTACTGTTTGCCATTGGCAACTGGATTTGTCAAGGCTTGCTTATTACTAACATAGTGTCCGACAGTATTTGAAATTGCTCTAATGTCATGATCTAGGTAAAATAACTGAAAAAATCTAAAGACTAAATATATACAGTGTCAGTTATTTGCATAATATCAAAGTATGGTAGGCAGATGCATTAAAAATACCTAAACCACACATTTCTGTCTTCCACGGATACTAATCTATGCTGATTACTCTAATGGCAATGTTAATAGAAGCTTGTTCCCCCCCCCCCTTTTTTTTTTAAACCTTTTGCTTCTCCTGATGGATTGTAACATCTCTTCGTAAACCAGTTGTGGTAGTAAATTCCCTACTGTAAAAGTGATTGTGATGTCACAAATATTGGCTTATGACATTATTGAATGAACAAGCAGATTAAAAATGAGAAATCTGTTTATAGATAATGGAGAAGATGTTGCATTATTTTCAAGTTCCAAATTCCTCTCAGCTTCAGAATTGGGTCCAAATTGGAGATGAACATTAGTGAAGAAAGGACATACTTCTCCCCCCCCGCCCATTGCACATCTTCAGTGTGGCTTTAGTAAAATGTTGCATTTTAGAAAGTTCCCTAGCTCTGGCTAGAGCTGGACAAATAATTAATAAAGATAAAATGTCAAATGAGTAGTTCTGTTTTGTCAGGCTTGAACAGAGCTTGATTTAAAAAAAATATTTAGAACTGTTGGCCAAATTTCAGTGAATAAGGGTATGTCTACACTACGGGATTATTCCGATTTTACATAAACCGGTTTTGTAAAACAGATTGTATAAAGTCGAGTGCACGCAGCCACACTAAGCACATTAATTCAGCAGTGTGCGTCCATGTACCGAGGCTATCGTCGATTTCCGGAGCGTTGCACTGTGGGTAACTATCCCGTAGCTATCCCATAGTTCCCACAGTCTCCCCCGCCCATTGGAATTCTGGGTTGAGATCCCAATGCAAAAACAGTGTCGCAGGTGATTCTGGGTAAATGTCGTCACTCAATCCTTTGTCCGTGAAAGCAATGGCAGACAATCATTTTGCGCCCTTTTTCCCTGGATTGCCCTGAGAAGCCCACCCGTTGCTTCTCTCCTCCTCCAACCGTCCTGGGCTACCGTGGCAGTATCCCCCCATTTGTGTGATGAAGTAATAAAGAATGCAGGAATAAGAAACACTGACTTTTTAGTGAGATGAAAATGAGGGGGAGGAAGCCTCCAGCTGCTATGATAGTCCAGGCAGGACATTAAAGGGTGGACGGGGGGGAGAGGAGCCCAGCCTCCCGCTGCTATGATAGTCCAGGCAGTACAGAATCTTTTCTTTAGACATGAAAGGGGGGGTCTGATGGAGCTCAGCCTCCAATTGCTATGATGAAGACGGTTAGCAGCCCTTCTGTACCATCTGCTGGGCGAGAAACGTTTTTTTCCCTTTTCTTTTGGGGGGCGGGGGGGAGAAGGTTGTAAATTGACGACATATACCCTGAAACACCCGGGAAAATGTTTTTGACCCTTCAGGCATTGGGAGCTCAGCCAAGAATGCAAATGCTTTTCGGAGACTGCGGGGACTGTGGGATAGCTGGAGTGCTCAGTCCCCTCTCCCTCCCTCCATGAGCGTCCATTTGATTCTTTGGCTTTCCGTTACGCTTGTCACACAGCACTGTGCTGTGGCCTCTGTCTGTCATAGCCTGGAGATTTTTTCAAATGCTTTGTCATTTCGTCTTCTGTAACAGAGCTCTGATAGAACAGATTTGTCTCCCCATACAGCGATCAGATCTAGTATCTCCCATATGGTCCATGCTGGAGCTCTTTTTGGATTTGGGACTGCATCACCACCCGTGCTAATCAGAGCTCCACGCTGGGCAAACAGGAAATGAAATTCAAAAGTTTGCGGGGCTTTTCCTGTCTACCTGGCCAGTGCATCCGAGTTCAGATTGCTTTCCAGAGCGGTCACAATGGTGCACTGTGGGATACCGCCCGGAGGCCAATACCGTCGATTTGCAGCCACACTAACCCTAATCCGACACGGCAATACCGATTTCAGCGCTACTCCTCTCGTCGGGGAGGAGTACAGAAATCGATTTAAAGAGCCCTTTATATTGATATAAAGGGCCTGGTTGTGTGGACGGGTGCAGGGTTAAATTGGTTTAACGCTGCTAAATTCGGTTTAAACGCGTAGTGTAGACCAGGCCTTAATCTTTGTCTGTTACTCATTTACAAGCAGTTCATTGTGGCTATTTGATATTGAAAGTTTAAGCTGTTGAGTATATTGGGTACTTTGGTCTTACGGTATATTTTTGTTCTCTGATTGTAATTTTTTGTCTGACTTGCTTTTCTTTTGCATGCTTCACTTTAGTATCTGTGCATCTCACAAACATTAATAAAATGCCCATGTTTTACAGATAGATGATCTGATTCAGTGATTAAAGATTGTTGCAAGGTCACACAGGAAGTATGTGGAAGAGCCAGAAATAGAGCCCTGATCTCCTGTGTCCTCAGTCCACTATTTTAAATACAGCAAGATCATCATTCCCATTTTAGAATCAGGTTTCTGGTAGGAATACTTATGTATATGTATTCAAAATTTATTTTCATTTGCTTAATTTTTTTTGTTGCTTCTATACATACTCCTATCAACAAACAGCAATGCTGTAAATGACCATAGAATTGGTTTGAGCACATATTGAATTCACTTAAATTTGTTTTTGTAATATTTATCTCGGTTTAATATAGCTCATTTTCTAACTTGAGCATGGAATTAATATATATATATATATATATATATATATCTATATATCTATATATATATATATATATATATATTTGGTAGGGAAAGGAGTGTTGAGGCTAATCTCCCCCCCCCCCGCCCCCCAAAAAAAGAATAACATAAATATTGGAGTTGCGAATGGGCCAAAATCATTCCAGCTGTAACTCAGTCAGTAGACTTGCAGTATAGGCGGTGTCTCATTGTGTCAGAGCATAGTCAGTCAGCAGCCTGCATTTAGCATCATATTTTATTACATTGAGGTTTTTCTGCATTCTTTTTAGAAAAGGACTTTCCTTTTTTGAAATGATTCCTTTGTTTTCATAACTTAAACTTTGGACCATGTATCATTTATAGGACTCCAAATTTATTTTTTTCTAACTACTCTGTAGTTGTGGAAACTATCTTTTTTTTAGTAATGTTATGGTCATCTGTTAAAGTGTGAGGTTTTTAAGAGGGAAAAAAAACTTTATTTACTATACACTTTGTGACATAAGAAACATTTTCTATAAATTGTGAAGGGAAATTTAGTTTTAATGAGTGAGGTACTGGTGCCACTTGTTAGTCATGTTTAATGTAGAGGTTTTATTTGTAGGCTTTTCCACATAAGCTAATTTTTTTTTTCAGGAGAATTATAGAATCCTTGGCATAGGATTTTGATAAGTGAATCTGATTCTGTTTTTTTAGTGCTAATGTGTTATTGTTAGTAACTATATTGTTACTGATATGGAAACTAAGTAATCTTGAATAGTGTTTAAAAGCATTTTATTTTAAAAGGGCTTTTTATTTCACTCTTTAGGTGAATAACCAAGACAACCATGGTGTGTGATTAATATTAATCATTTATTTTGTAGGTTGGAGGAGGACAGTGAGGAAAAAATGACAGGGGAGAGCATTAAAAAGCAGGGCTTTGTCACGCTTTTTTACAAGAATAGTTATTTAATGTCAAACAATTTTTAAAAACCAACTCAGCAACGGCCACTGCTTTTGAAACCTTAACTTCACACCTAAACTACGGCATTTGTAGACTAGTTGGCTTTGCTCAAATCACATTCTGCATGATTTCATGATGCCTCATTAGTGTTAAAGGATGCTTCATGGGACAAACATAAATGACAGTTTATTTGTAAGTGAATGACCTACTTGAAATTGAATTTCTGTGTTTTGAAAGGTTTTATTCCACCCATAATGTTGTTAGCAATAGTAATACTAGAGGACAGTTAAAATAGAAAAGCAATGAAGCAACAAGCTTTCTATAGCAAGAAAACAGTGATTGAATTGCAAAACACCAGTGACTAGAGCCCAGAGACGTCTAATGATGCCTTAGCATAATCTTTGTTAGGCTACCTTATAGTTTTGATTTGTTTGTGATACTTAAACTAACTTTTTTATTGCTTAGTGCAAGAGATTCCCGAACTTTGATCTCTGCTGGCTTTTGGAGAGCAGGCTGGTCATGTGGTGATATTTAGTTTCCAGCTGTTTTTCCGTCATCAAAAATTGCTAAGAAGAGCCTGGAAGTATGAAAAAGCAGGTAGAAACAAGGAAGAAGCAGTCATCTTATCTACCTCTACTAGAGACTGCTGCTGTGGATGAGGAGGAGACTAAATAGGAGCCATCCTTAGGCCTGGTCTGCACTAAACGGTTAGGTGGATGTAAGCTGCCTTGTGTTCACTTAGCTGTACAAGTGTCTTCACTTAAATTTGACTCCAGCCAATGTAAGTGCCTCACTATGCCAATTTAGTGACACCACCGATCTGAGTGGTGAAGAGTCATGGTTTATGTAATTAGGTTGAGGTAGTGTCAATGTAGACACTGTGTTGCTTACATTGACTGTTACTGGCCTTCAGGAGCCATTCCACAATGCCCCACACTGTCCTGGTGAGGATGTGCAGTGCTGACACAAGAAGCCAAGTGTGTGCGCACACAAGTGATTTAATAACTGCGTTGGCTGTAGGTTGACATAATTTGGTAGAACTGCCTAACCAGGCTCGGCCACAGAGCGTACCAGGTCAACATGATGGAACTGTACTGTGACAGGGAGAGGAGGCTGGTACTGGCCGTGTGTGGCCAATGGGAGAAGCGGGAAGAGCTGGCCCCTTGCTGGAATCAATTCCCCTCTGACCAGCTAACCCCTGCCCAGCAGGTAGAGATCAGAAAGATGCTGCATTCCTACCAACAGCTGTTTTCCAACTGGCTTGGGCTCACTTAGAGCTGGAGCTGTCCACTGGGGGGAGCCAGCCCTCCCATCAGGTGTGCCCCATTCAGAGTACAGTAACTGGGAACACAGCCCAGGCCCTGGAGGGAGAGGTCAGAGACATGTTAGCGTTAGGGGTGATCCAGCCCCAGGGGTGTCTCCCGTGGTGCTGGACCCCAGGAAAAATGGGTTGATGGGATTCTGTGTGGCCTATTGGAAGCTCAGTGCCATCACCATGTCTGGTGCCTGCCCATGCCTGGGCCTGATGAGATCCTAGACAAGTTGCGGGGGACTTGGTACCCCATGACCAGGGATGTCACCAGAGGCTACTGGCAGGTGCCTTTGGATCCAGATACCAGGTTGAAGCCGGCTTTTGTCACCCCTTTAGGGCTGTACAAGTCCCTGGTCCTACCTTTCAGGCTCAAGGAGGTGCTGGTCACCTACCAGCGCCAGGTGGATCAGTTACTGAGGGGGATGGAGAATTTTACCCTACTGTACTTTGATGATATTTGTGCCATTAGCCAGACCTGGGAGGACCATGTGTGCCAGGTGAAGAGGGAGCGGAGTCACCGCCTGGATGCAGGGCTGACTGTAAAAGCTGGGACATGCAAGGTGGAGATGGCAGAGGTGTCGTACCTGGGCCACAAAGTGGGGAGTGGCTGCCTGAAGCCAGAGCTGGCCAAGGGGGGGGGCAATCAGAGACTGAGCTGCTCCCCAGACTAAGAAACAGGCCCAGGCCTTTATTGGGATGGTGGGGCACTTCGGGAGGTTTTTGCCCCACTTTAGCTCTGTGTCAGCTCCCATCACTGAGCTAAGCAAGAAGGCTAAGCCAGGCAAGCTGGTATGGACTGGGCAGTGCCAGAGGGTTCTCTGCATGCTGAAGGAGGATCTGGTCAAGGGCCTGGTGCTGGGAAACCCAGACTCTGACAAGCCCTTTATGGTGTTCACCGATGCCCCAGACACAGGGCTGGGTGCGGTGGCGAGGCGGGCCAATGCAAAGGGGGAGAAACACCCCATCATGTAGCTGAGCAGGAAGCTGCTGCCTCGGGAGCAGGGCTATGGGGCCATAGAGAAAGAATGCCTGACCAGGGAGTGGGCTCTTAAAAGGCTGCAGCTGGATCTATTTGGGCGGCATTTCACAGTGTATCCAGACCGCTTGCCCTGCTGTGGCTGCACCAGATGAGAGGGGCAAATGCCAAGCTCCTGAGATGGAGTCTGTCCTTCCAGGATTATGGGATGGAGGTGGCCCACATTAAGGGGAGTGCAAATGTTATAGCTGATGCTTTGTCCCAAAGAGGGAGGCCTGAACTTCCCCAGGTCACTGGCCAAAGTGACCTCGCTCAGTTCAGTCTCAAAGGCGGGAGAGATGTGAAGTAGTATGGATTTTCCCTTATGCTGTATGTGAGTCTTACTGTTTTGCATGAATGCTGTGCGGGCCTCAGTATTGCACCAGTGTCTAGGTGCTGTGAATAAGGGTGCGTGACTTCAGTGGGGGCTGCCCCAGCTGCCTGCACAGATGCTATGGCTGTCCCTTCTTAACCTGAGACCCAGGAGGGGGATGCGACCAGGTGATTCTTGGCAGGGAAGAGAGACAAAGGCTGGAGGAGGAGCAACAGGCAGGACAGGGGCCAGGCAGCTGGAAGTGAATCAGTCTTGGCTGGCTTGGGATGCAGGGGGAGGGCTAGGGCCCTGGCTCTGGGCTCTCCTCCCCCCAAGGTGGACTAAGCACAGGCCAATGGGGGCGGCAGGAAGCGGCGTGGGCTGAGGGATGTGCTGGCCACTGCTTCCTGCCACCCTCATTGGCCTGGGGCAGTGAACCGTGGCCAGTGGGAGCCGCGATTGGACGAACCTGCGGACGCGGCAGGTAAACAAACCTGGCAGGCCGCGGGCCAAAGGTTGCCGATCCCTGTATCAAATATTCAATTAAATGATTCCATAGAATTTTTAAAATCATCAGATGTTGGTGTAGACCTGTTTTATAACCCAACCTCCGCTCTTTGATGCATCACTTTTTACCAAAAATATTTGGCTTATGAACAAGTATATACGGTATGTCATGGGGCTTGTCTACGCTGGCAACCTTAAAGCTCTGCCATGGCTTGTGTAGTCGCAGCACAGCGCTGGGGGAGAGCTCTCCCAATGCTCTAAAAAATGAGGGGCGTAGCTCCTAGCGCAGTTCCCAGCGCTGGTGCACTGTCTATACTGGCACTTTAGAGCGCTGTAAGTTTCATCGCTCAGGGGTGTGTTTTTTCACACCCCTGAGCGAGAAAGTTGCAGCACTGTAAAGTGCCAGTGTGGACAAGCCCATGGAGAATGCAGCCAGTTGTCAGAGAAGCATATGGAGGGGGTTGGGAAAGAGGAACAAAAGAGGGAGTGTGATTAACTTCTTAAAAAAACAAAAGGAAACCCCAAACAAACACAACACTTACTGCATTAGAAAGCTAGAAATACCCATGTGACAGTGTACCCCATAAGGCTTTATGGGGTGTGTGTGCTTATAAATGTATGTATGATATAACTGGAGTAGAGTTTTGCTCCATATGCCATGTAACGCATCTATGTAAAGGTTATGATCTACTGGTTATGTTCATCCTAGTTGTATGTAGGTACCATTTGTGTGTTCAAAGTTATGAACATTGGCTGTATACTTGATTTCTAAATAACCTTAATTCGAACATTTGGTCACTTCTTGGGAAAGGAATGTGCAAGTTAAGTGCTCAATCAGGAAGCACTTAACAGACAAAAGAACTTGCAAGACTCCAATCCACATAAGAAGTCTACCTGAGTGTGTCTGGATTCTACACAGGGGGAGGGAGGGGTGTCTACCCAAAAGAGAGAGTCTGTTTAAACCCTTGGGAGACCCCTCCATTTGGTCTTCAGATGGCTAAAGAGGGATTATCTCTCCCCCCCCCCCCCCCGCGCTCCCCTACTTGAAAGAAACTGAAACAAAGGGAACAGGAGTACTTGTGGCACCTTAAAGACTAACAAATTTATTTTAGCATGAGCTTTCGTGAGCTAAAGCTCACTTCTTCGGATGCATAGAATGGAACACACAGGAGATATTTATACATACAGAAACAAAGGGGTGTGAGTGATTGATTGCTGGACCCAGGCTAAAAGGAGATTACACTGTAAAAGGGAGCATTCTGGAACTGGTAAGGATCTTATCTGTATTCAGTTTGATTAGACATAGATTTGCACATTTTATTTTATTTTGCTTGGTGACTTACTTTGTTCTGTCTGTTACTACTTTGAACCACTTAAATCCTACTTTCTGTATCTAATAAAATCACTTTTGACTTATTAATTAACTCAGAGTCTGTATTAGTACCCGGGGGAGCAAATAGCTGTGCATATCTCTTGATCAGTGTTATAGAGGGTGAACAATTTATGAGTTTACCGTAAAACGGATTTATTTAGGTTTAGACCCCATTGGATCTGAGTGTTAAAGACAGGAATACTTCTGTTAGCTGCTTTCAGGTAAACCTGCAGCTTTGGGGCAAGTAATTCAGACCCTGGGTCTTTGTTTGAGCAGACGGGTATGTCTGACTCAGCAAGACAGGGTGCTGGGGTCCCGAGCTGGCAGGGAAAGCAGGGGGCAGAAGTAGTCTTGGCACATCAGGTGACACCTCCCAAGGAGGGTTCTGTGATCCAACCCGTCACAACCCTCAAATGTTTTCTGCCTTCCTGTTGCTGTTGGAAAACCTGCCAAACAGAAAACTGAGGGCTTGGCTACACTCGAAACTTCAAAGCGCTGCCGCGGCAGCACTTTGAAGTGTGTGTGTGTGGCTGCAGTGCCAGCGCTGGGAGAGAGCTCTCCCAGTGCTGCATGTACTCCACCTCCCCATGGGGATTAGCTTGCAGCGCTGGGAGCCGCGCTGCCAGCGCTGCGGCACTGTTTACACTGACACTTTACAGCGCTGTATCTTGCAGCGCTCAGGGGGGTGTTTTTACTTGCAGTGCTGTAAAGCGCCAGTGTAGCCAAGGCCTTAGACTATAAAAGAGTGAGTGAATTATTTTACTTGGAAAATGCTGTCAGAAATGCATAAAGTAAACAAACTAGAAAAAATGTTTATCTAAGCTTTCAGTTATAATATTTGTTTACAGTAACAAATAGCACAATTTTTTGTCAGAAATGTGATTAATTTTGGTGACACCCCCACCATACCCCAAAAACTATTGCTGCTGCCTACTGCAGACAGTCTTTCTGTATAGGCTTGTTTTGTTGGTTTTTTATTTATTTATTTATTTTTATTAATCACTTCTATCACTATGTCTAGGTGCAGGTACAAAATATAAAAAGCAAAAGTTTATAAAAATCTAAGACACGGTATCAGCTGGAAAACTTTCCCTTCCAGCCCAGGAATGAGGAAAGGAGCCCAGCTACTAAACTCTGATCTCTGTTTGACAGCTGAATGGGTCATATCTTAGATCTTTTAGTACATCTACTATAATGTACCTTCTATATACATTTGAGTTTGCACCTGGCCCAGACATGACTGTTGATACCTGGTCCAGTGTCTGAGGGAGATTGCTAGCTCTTATCCATGCCCCTATCTGGATAAAACTGAAGGGATGTTGGTAGGTTGGAGGACTCTATTGGAAGATATTGCAAGGATTATTTCTACACCTATGTTTTGAGAGGTGTGCCTGCCACTTGTGAAGTGGTGTGTTACTGCATCCCCAGGTACTGTTAGATGATCATATGGCAGCAGTGTCCAGGAATGCTTCTTTACTGTCTGCACCTGGCTGGAAAACTGTTTTTTTTTTAATGTGAACCCTGTTATTGTGATACATACTTTTGTCACTCCAAGACTGGATAAGTACAATACATTCTGCATAGGGCTGTAACTTTAATCAGTCCGGAAACTAAGGCTAGTACAGAATGCAGCAGTCTGCCTATTAAATGATACTTCCCAGTTGAAGCACATTATACCTGTACTCAGTGATTTACATGGGCTACCTTTTGGTTTTCTGATTGAATTTTAAATGTGTTTGATCTATAAAGCCCTAAATAGCTTGGGAACTTGCTGCTTGAGATACTGTCTCTCTCCTTGTGCCCTATTGCCACAGTTGTGATTAGTGAAGGTGTGCTAGGTGGATCCTCCTTAATTTAAGAGGTGGAGCATGGTTAAAAGAGATGATAGTGTATTCTCTGTGAGGGTCCCTCAGTTTCTGTTATAAGTTCCTTTCCTCAAGTTCTAGTGTGAATGACATGCTGCAAGGTTAATCTATTTGTGCCATTTAATGCGGGGGAGGGAAATTGTTTTGCTGGAGGTTTAGTCCTGGTGGCTGGCAGAGGGGAGGGGTAAGCTGCTGTTTAATTTATTTCTGGCTTTGTAATGGGAGGTGGGTGGGGGTGGCAGAGCTCTGGATAGATGCCCCTTTTATTATAGTAGAAATCCAAATAAATATTTAAAAAACCGAAACTACCCCATATTCTGCATGTCTTCCCCTCCTGTATGTGTATTGTCCTTTTTATTATATAGGATCTGGATCTAATGACCTTTTTATACACGTCACATGTCATTAAGTGAACCTGATAGTTCACCCAGATCATTGTCTCCTTTGTTAACCTTGTCAATTACAATTAAACTTAACTGCAACTTTAATGCCCAAAGCAGTGATAATAGTATTCAAGATGAACAGATACCCTCTGATTTTGAACACTAATAATTATTGCAGTATTGTAAAACAAATCATGCAATACATATTAAATCTTTACAGTCTGTATTTTGTTTAAATTTGAAACTCCAAGATACTAGGGGTGTCTGTTCTGTAAAGTTGGCTTTTGTGCTGGAGTTCACAGATATAATAGCTGACTTTACCGGATATTTGCTTGTATCTATGATTAGAAATGCAGCCTCTTGTGAATATTCCAATTGAGTGAATACATAAGGGCTGTGTGTAGCCTTTGACCCACTGTGTCAATAGGTGTCTTCTCATGGTTCAAGGGTAGTTTAAAAAGGATAATTAGAGGGCATCTTTGCTTGTAATAACCTGTGGGCTGGAAATGTACTTTCCTCTTAGTATAACTCTTCTCTCTCCCTTTGGCAACTATTCCTTTTCCTATGCTTAGAGCAGAGATTAAATTTAATATTGCTTGCTTTCTTGTTTGTACATCTCTAGGGACACTTCCACTTTACTAAATGTAGTTTAGGGCTTATAAGAGGAGGAAAGGAAAAAAACAAAACTTGATTTTAATTAAAAAAATATTTAGAAGCTGCAATGGAAACTGTAGACTCACTTAAAAAGGTAAAATGTGGTAATTGGGATGGGTTGGACCCCCCTTCTGGGATGACACCTGATGTATTGAAGTTTCACTGAGCCCCTCCTGCTCCACCAACCTGGATTCCTTCACCCTGTTTTGCTGAATTAGGCTCTCCAGCCTCTTGTAGCATACACACACAGGTAGGGCCACACACAGCTGCAGACACAGACTGAAGTCAGCTCTGTGAGAGGATTCACCCAGCACTCACATGCACACCCCCTTTGGGGAATAAACCCAAAATAATGCTGTCTTGCGCTGTATAGAAAGATCTGCACAGCACAAGCTCATAAAAATTCTCCCTCTCCCTCAATGTGAAGAGAGAGATGCACAATTTCTTGCCCCCCGTTAGAAAGTGCACAAACTGGGTTTAATAAAACAAATGTATTAACTATAAAAGGCAGATTTTAAGTGATTATAAGGGATAGCAAACAGAACAAAGCAGTATCAGAGGGGTAGCCATGTTAGTCTGGATCTGTAAAAAGCGACAGAGTCCTGTGGCACCTTTATAGACTAACAGACGTATTGGAGCATAAGCTTTTGTGGGTGAACACCCACTTCGTCAGATGCATGTAGTGGAAACTTCCAGAGGCAGGTATAAATATGTAGGCAAGAATCAGTTTAGAGATAACGAGGTTAGTTCAATCAGGGAGGATGAGGTCCTCTTCTAGCAGTTGAGGTGAGAACACCAAGGGAGAAGAAACTGCTTTTGTAGTTGGCAAGCCATTCAGTCTTTGTTTAATTCTGAGCGGATGGTGTCAAATTTGCAGATGAACTGAAGCTCAGCAGTTTCTCTTTGAAGTCTGGTCCTGAAGTTTTTTTGCTGCAGGATGGCTACCTTTAAATCTGCTATTGTGTGTCCAGGGAGACTGAAGTGTTCTCCTACAGGTTTTTGTATATTGCCATTCCTAATATCTGACTTGTGTCCATTTATCCTTTTACGTAGGGACTGTCCAGTTTGGCCGATGTGCCAGCAATGCGCCTCTGCTATGTACATGATGGTGTATATTACATTGGTGGATGTGCAGGTGAATAAGCCAGTGATGATGTGGCTGATCTGGTTAGGTCCTGTGATGGTGTCGCTGGTGTAGATATGTGGGCAGAGTTGGCATCGAGGTTTATTGCATGGATTGGTTCCTGAGTTAGAGTTATTATGGTGCGGTGTGTGTTTGCTGGTGAGAAAATGCTTAAGGTTGGCGGGTTGTCTGTGGGCGAGGACTTAGAACAAAGCAGATTACTGAGCAAATAAAAGAAAACATGCATACTAAGCTTAAGATCTTAAAAAGACTGTTTTTAAGAAGTAATTTCTCATTCTAAATGTAGTTTTAGGCAAGTTGCAGAGTTTCTGTAGCTTGGAGTTCGTTATTTCTTCTTACAGACTGGTCCCCTTTCTCAGTCTGGACTCATCCCTATCTTTCCCCTCAGGTTGATTCCTTTGTCCTTTCAGGTACTTTCAGCAGTCCTTCTTGGGTAGGCAATGGAGGAGAGTCTAGATTAACCCCCTCGCCAGCCTTAAAAAGGATTTACCTAAGGCAGGAAACCTTTGTTTGATCCCTATTCCCCTACAGAGGAAAAGTACCAGCAGTGTTCAAGGTAGTATTTTGGATCAGGTGAACTTATCACCTGTCCTTGCAGTGTCAAAGCAGCTATGAAACCATGTTTATTTGCAATGTCCACAGGAAGGAACTCCAGGCAGATGGGAGATCCACATCTTCAAAGACTCATTGTCTTTTTCTAATGGCCCATTACGTCGGATTGCTTACTGTCTGGTGGGCATTTCCCCAAGTACACACAGTTGTAATTGTTATATAGTCAGTATTCTGAACTTTAATTACAGAAATGATACATGCATACTAATTGGATATTCACGTTCAGTAAATCATAGCCTTTCCAATCATATCTTACATGAGTCATCTTGCATAAAGTACATCTTAGTTATGCCATATTCATATCATAACCATATTTCTATGAAGAATATGGGGTATAACTTTCCAGTAATCTCATCTGTCCAGTTCAACAAAGCAATCTTTTGAATAATAACTTGAAAGTACCTTTGAATCCTGACCATCTGAGACTTGTTGAGAGTGAGATTAGTCTCCTCCCCCATCCCAAAAATATACTCTTCTTCCTGTCTCCCTCCCATCACCTGGTAGTCAGATACACGTTTAAGTTGGATCACCCCCTGAAAAATGTCAGAACTCCCCTATCCCTGCAGACAAATTAAGTCCATATAATTGCAGGGAAAGCAGTTTTAAAACTTTCTCCATGAATGGTCATGCATCTCTATAGGGAAGATTTCAGGATCTGAAGGTGGGATTAAATGTTTGCCTCCCTTCTCTAGAAACTAGGAAGGGGGGAGAGAATACCTTAGTATGTAATAGAGGGCAGTAGTCCCAACATTTCAGGCTGTGAGAGTGCAATGCATGAATGCCCTTAAACTTGATTACAAA
Source organism: Mauremys mutica (assembly GCF_020497125.1). Lineage (NCBI taxonomy): Eukaryota > Metazoa > Chordata > Testudines > Geoemydidae > Mauremys > Mauremys mutica. The sequence goes on from NC_059077.1 coordinate 128,588,140, forward strand.
AATGGGGCAGGATGGGAGTGATTGTTTTTGTCCTTTTAGGGCTAATGTGACTAAACCAAGGTGTGAGCTAGGAATGCTTCAAAGTAGGATTGATAAAAATCCATGTGTCTTTCTAGCAATCAAAAAGATTTTATCACATCCGTAGATATGCAGGGTGCTTATTTCCATATACTTATTGATCCTTTTAATCAAAGATGCCTTCATCTTTTTTCCTGTTAGTTACATACCTGCAATATCAAGAATTTCCATTAAGTCCAGTATCCACATATTGAGTATTTACCAAACTACTGTCCTTAGGCTGACTGCCATTATGATATAGAGTATAGCTGTCAGAACTGGATTATTGATTGGGATGGTTCTCACAACACTCAGGAGCTGTAATAATCAGAGTAATTTATTGTTTCATAATCTGGGACTAATAATAAATCATAAAATATCAGGGTTGGAAGAGACCTCAGAAGGTCATCTATTCCAAAACCCTGCTCAGAACAGGAACACCACCAACTAAATCATCCCATCCAAGGCTTTATACAAGGCTGATATACATTTAAGCCTATTTTTAAATACAAAACTAGGCAAAGCCATTATAGAGCAAAAGTACAAGCAATAAGAGTAAATCCAATGTCAATAGCTGAATGTTTCTATCAGCTGAATCTCTTGTTGTAATGCGTAGACCTGCTGTGGGTATGAGTTCATACCAAATGAGCTCTATTTTTAAGAAGAAACAAATGAATGTATGATCTGGGCAATATCAGTGTTTAAAGCAAGTATTCCAAAACTCTGACCACAGATTTCAGTGGCGGATGTTTTCTAGGGGAGGACATAGCGCAAGTATAGCAGTCTTCAGAAAGACATTGTTCTACTTACTACTTTCTTAGAAATAATAGTGGTCAGAAAAGTCTAGTGCATGCAATGAATTCTAACAATACAAGAAATACTAGTTCAGATAGACTGCTCTGTAGTCCCCTATACAAATGAAGCTTTGTTTCCCTCAGGGTTTTAGGAAAGTGGGAGTAAACAGCTTCAAAAGTGCAAAATTATGTAGTAGGATGGAGAGGATTAAATAATATAAAAAATATCTGGAGATATACCTATTTCATAGAACTGGATGGGACCCTGAAAGGTCATTGAGTCCAGCCCTCCGCCTTCATAGCAGGACCAAGTACTGATTTTGCCCCAGATCCCTAAGTAGCACCCTCAAGGATTGAACTCAGAACCCTGGGTTTAGCAGGCCAATGCAAACCACTGAGCTCTCTCTCCCAGTCCATCGCTGCTTCTTTTTCCCTCTCCAGGCCTCCTTTATTCCAAATGTACTTTTAGATTAGATTGCAGTTCTGAACAAACTGTTGTATGGCAGGTTGCATTTATCAGATCACTTTCATTGTTGAAGTGTGGCAAAGTTCCTCCTCTCCCCTAGTAGGTCCTGTGCTTATTGGCGGATTTTTCTCCCCTCAGTGGTCTTCCCCTTGGATAAAACCCACAGTCTGGATCAACTCCTCCTATGTCTGTTTAGGAGTAGCGAGACTTGGGGGGAACCCGGTCCCACCCTCTACTCCGGGTTCCAGCCCAGGGCCCTGTGAATTGCAGCAGTCTCTATAGTGCTACTTGTAACCGCTGCTTGACTGCTACAGCTCCCTGGGCTACTTCCCCATAGCCTCCTTCAAACACCTTCTTTATCCTCACCATAGGATCCTCCTGGTGTCTGATACTGCTTGATTGTATGGTGTTTCCTCAATCCTCCAGTAGTACCTCTCAGTTCTTAGTTCCTTGTGTTTCTGACTCCCAGCTCCTCATACGCACTTCCTTCCTCTGGCTCCTCCACCCCTGACTGGCGTGAGTTCCCCTTTTTATATCAGGTGCCCTGATTAGCCTGTCCTGATTGGCTGCAGGTGCTCCAATCAATGTAGCTCTCTGATGCCTTTCTGAAAGTTCTTAATTGGCCCCAGGTGCCTTAATTATCCTGGAGCAACTGCCATTTTGGTTCCCATGGTACTAGGGATTTGCTTAGTCTGGGGCTAACATACCTGTTCCTGAGTACTTTCCTGTAGCCATCCGACCTTGCTCCATCACAACACCTACCACCGCAACTGATATTTCTGCTTTGTCTTGGCGCATGTTGTTTTTTCTTCTCTGCATCCTTTTTGTCTTTTCCACTTCGCATTCTTTTTCTCCCTTTTCCTGCTGCTTATTTTGCTTTGGGATATCTGTAGGATCAGCAACTGAAAGTGCATCTCTGTCAGTTACTCATTGCAGTTCATGCTGTCTTGAAAGTGATATAGCTAGCTGGTGGTCTGTCACCCGTTGTGCATCTGTATAGGCTGCAGGCAGACAACTGGTTGGGAAGAGTGATTTAGTGTCAATTATATGTGTGTAAACTTGCCAGACACCAGCTGTGTGTTTGTGAGGATGGGGGGGGGGGAGATTGGTGAATGCTTTCTAGGGTTTACTTGAGCTAGAGGGTGTGAATTTAGTGGGGCTTATGGGAGCAAAATAGGTTTCACGTGCTGTCTTATACTTTGGAAGTGGCAGACTTTAAGAACAGAAGAACAACCATGCTGGATCAGACCGATGGTCCATCTAGCTCAGTATCCTGTCTTCTGAGAGTGGCCAATGCCAGGTGCTTCAGAGGGAATGAACAGAACAGGCAATCATTGAGTGATCCATCTCCTGTCATCCACTCCCAGCTTCTGCAGTCAGACTCTAGGGACACCCAGAGCATGGGATTGCAGCCCTGCAAACTTGGCTAATACCCATTGATGGACCTATCCTCCATGAACTTATTCTTTTTTGAACCCCGTTATAGTTTTGGCCTTCAGAACATCCCATGGAATGAGTTCCACAAGGTGACTGTGTTGTGTGAAGAAGTGTTTCCTTTTGTTTGTTATAAACCTGCTACCTATTAATTTCATTGGGTGACTCCTGGTTCTTGTGTTATGTGAAGGAGTAAATAATACTTCCTTATTTACTTTCTCTCCACCATTCATGATATGTTAGAGGTCTATAAAATCTCCCCTTAGCCATCTCTCTTCGATGCTGAAAAGTCTGTCATCTTAATCTCTCCTTGTATGGAAGCTGTTTCATACCCTTAATTTTTTATGCCTTTCTCTGTACTTTTCCCAATTATAATATACTGTATCTTTTTTGAGGTGGGACCACTAGAACTAAATTTCAGTAGATTAAGGATTCCTTTATTAGGAATCCTGCACCACTCAGATGTCAGGCATTCCAGGATCTGGAAGAAAAACTCCATGACGTCAGCAGTTTGGAAAGTATCAGGAGAGGGAAATGATGGTATGCATTCATTAAAATGTCAATGTTACCAGATTACTGGTCCCTGAATATTTCAGCATCTGGAGGAGAGGTTGGGAGACTATTTTATCAGAGTATCAATGCCTGAGGTAATGTGCTTTAGTGTCTTGTTTCAGCAGGTATTCTTGATGCTTCAGGATCTGCCCTGCACTTTGGTGCTGGGTAACTCTTTTGTCTTGGCACACATCTATTGTCTTCAGGGGGCAGAAAGAATGCTGCTCATGGGTTCAAATTATGACAGTGAACTATATCTATGAAGGGCAACCATGTTGGTTATGGTATCTCCCTTTAGTAGACCATGTTGTGCAGGAATGTTAGATTTGCTTGCAGATGTCATCTTAGCCACTAAAGAAATGTTTGAAGCCATCATAAGAGGTTCCTAATTGCTTTTTTGCTGTCTGGATTAAACTATTATGTCTGGCTGCTGTGAGGTTTGAAGGTGTATCCGACCTTTTTATGTTTGACCTGGCAAGAGGGCACATTAAGTTTAATTTTGTTTCCATTGGAGCTGCTCATAAATCCAGTCTAAGTCAGCATATAAGGAGGCATAACGTTATTTAGCTAATTCGTGACAAGAATTCAATGAGGAATTAATGAATGGCCTATCTTACCTAGGCAATTTGGTGACATGATGCCATATGATATTCAGTGTAGTTAAGTGTGGGGTGGTGCATGTTGAAAGTAATAATTTGAACTAATCTCAGTAATAAATTCTAAATGAACTCTAGCTACTCAGGAAAAAAGATCTTTGTCATTGTGGATAGTTCAGTGAAAACATCTGCTCCATGCTCAGCAGGAGTCAGAAAAACAGGCAATGTTAGGTTGTATTAAGACGCGAGTATAGTGTATCTATTGAAAATATTCTGATCCAATTATATAAATTACTGGTGTGTATTGTTCGATTCTGGTCACCTTGTTTTAAAAAGTATATAATTAGAACTGGTTGAAAATGCAAAACAGTGCTACATTTTGGAAAATTTGGCCAGCTCTAGATACATCAGAAATAGAAGGGGTCTGGGGGGAAGAGGGGAGAATGATAATGATTAGAGCAATGGTTCTCAAACTTTTGTATTGGTGACCCCTTTCACACAGCAAACCTCTAAGTGTGACCCCCTCCCTTATAAATTAAAAACACTTGTAAAATATATATTTAACACTATTATAAATGCTGGAGGTGAAGTGGGGTTTGGGGTGGAGCCAGACAGCTTGCAAACCTCCCCCCCCCCCCCATGTAATAACCTCATGACTCCCTAAGGAGTCACAATGCCCAGTTTGAGAACCCCTGGATTAGAGGCATTGCAAGGTTTCTCAGAGTTTTTAAAAAGTATATACCATATACACTCGTTCATAAGCCGAATTTTTTTAGTAAAAAAGGGAAGGACCAGAGAAGGGGGTTGGCTTATGAACGGGTATAGAGAAGGAGAGGTGGGACACAGTTCCTCCCCACAACAGAGGGAGCAAGGAAAGGCAGCAGAGCCAGAAGGGAAGAGGTGGGGCCAGAGTCTCTCTGCTTCCGACCACGCTGCTCTCCCCCCAGCCTCCAAAGCAGCTGCAGCTCTGGGGCTGGCAGGCTGCGGCCGCGCCGCCTGGCCTGGCCCACCGGAGCAGGCTGCGGCCGCGCCGCCCGGCCTGCCAGAGCAGCTCCAGCCAGGTCAGAGCGATCCTCCCCTGGCCCTCTCCAGATAAGGTGGGAAGGGATGGGATGGGGAGAGTGTGGGGTGTCCTGGGCCAGGGCTGGGGTCATGTGGGGGGTGGTCACAGGGGTTACTCCCCTGAACCCCAGCTTCTCACCCCTCAAAGAAATTTCCCCCCCAGTTGCTGTCCCAACCCGTCAGGGTAAGCAACTGGCGTGCCGGGACACTTTGTTTACTTAGGTTTACCTCTGTGCCTGCGGACGCTCGAGGTAAACAAACCCTCTCAGCCCACTAGCGGCTTATTCTGATGGCCCGGGAGCCAAAGTTTGCTGACCCCTGAATTATAGGGTTGGCTTATGAATGAGTCATAAACATTTTCCATTTTTACTTATCCATCGGAGTAGGTGGGGGGAGTCGGCTTATAAACGAACCGGCTTATGATCGAGTTTATACAGGAGTTCATAGAGGAGATGAATGTGAGGACGTCCGATATAAAAGAATAAATGATGTGTAAAAGAGTAGTCATTTTTATCCATTATAATAGAATAAAGGGACACACAAAAGGCTTTGGAAGATTTTAAACTGATGATTAAACCCCTTTTATGCAACATCTAATTAACCTATGGAACTTGTAGATTCAAGAGACCTTTGAAGCCAAGGATTAGCTATTTATATGAATAGTAACATCCACAGTAATATTAAATAGGATAAATATTTTTAAGGGATAACTTTTCTTTCACCTTGCCCTGAAACATCTGGTACTAGCCACTGAAAGATTAGATGTGATCCATCTAGCCTGATAAAACTTGATGTACTAGGTCAGTCCAATGTTACTGTAAGTCACTCATTTGCATAGTGAAGATACTACCTATTGTAAAGTGTTTTGGGGTCTTCTTATGAAAGGCATTGTTGAGTGCAGTATAGAGCTTTGTTGTTGCTAGTAGATTTCATAGCAATATTTTGGCAATCAAGTTCTCATGCATAGGTGTTTTTCTTTTCCTGATCTTTCATTAACATGTTTGTCTTTTTCAGGGGATTGATGTGTAAAATTTTGCATCATCGGTCATATTACCTGATATTCAGTGCTTATCTTCAGTGATGTGTAATCTTATCAAACAAACCAAGCCCGTGACTAAATTATTTGCATGTTACTGATATTTTAAAACGTTTTAAAATTTGGTATGTTTGATACCTTCTGACTTGTCTTGTACAAATATGTCATTTACATGCTGCCTTTTTACTTTGTTTTATTTCAGGAGCAGTGGAAGTGTCACGCCAGAGTCCGATTGCATGTTGGTTTAGTGCTATGCTTTACTGCTTTGGTGGGTCTATTCTGTCTTCCTTGATGCTTGCAGAGCCTCCTGTAGGGTTCCTTGCAAACAGCACTAATATCTTCCTGGCATCTTCAGTCTGGTAAGCATGCACAAGAGTATAAAATAAGTACCTTTGTTTTTTGTATTAGTGAACTCGTACTGTGTGCACACTTATAAAGTGTAGTGCTTATGCAGCTGCTAGAGCTCCCCTGATAGTAAGCGACAATGGGGCAACTGTAGCAAAAAACCTCCCGAGATACAAAACCCTTGGTGTGGACACAGGCAGAGAGTCTTCAGAGTTAATGCTGATTGGAATTAATGGAAGCAGCTTGACTCTCTTGAAGGAGCAAGATTATCTTTCATTCTCTGTCTTTGGAAGGCTGTCTTATGTAGGGCCATTCATTTGACTTAAAGCGTTTTCTATTTATTATTGGCAAGTGGGTCAGTGGATAAGTCAGTCTCTTCAAAGTTTTGTAAAGAAACTAGAGGGGTAAGTTTGTCCAAGGCAGAGTTTATCATCGTTACTTTTTAAGAAGTAAGCTAATTCCTAGAAGGATGACACATGGGGTCTGTTTAAGTTTAAAGGATTTTGGGGTAGCTATTGGGCATCCAGATACTACCAAGAGGTAGGTGTTTTTCTGCTGCTAGAAAGGAGGGTTTGCTGGGACTGATTCCACTACCCCCTCTTGTTCAGCTTGTGCTTCTTGGCAATGACCTCCTTTATTTACTGCCAGCTCCCAGCTTGACGTTCTGAAACTAACAGGAGATGGGAGTCATTTTGGGAACGAAGGTGAGGGGAAAAAATTACATGGAAGTCAGCAGCAAGTTTAATGGGAAGGCAGGTGAGAAAGAGGCAGTGAATTGGCTTGCTGTGGGAAAGGGATAGGTTCAAGAGCTTGGAGTTGAAGGTTGAAGGAGAGCTTGTTTTGTTCCCAAGCGTCTGTCTATGCTGCAAAAAAAGTGTGTTCAACTCAGGTTAGCTTGTTCCGGTTAAAATAGCATTGAAGACATGGCAAATCAGCTTTTAATTTGTGTTAGCAGCTCAAATTAAAGCCTTTAGGGCAGTCTGGGGTTGAATTTAAACTGCTAGTTCAAGTTAAAAGAAGAGTTGCAGTGTCTTACTGCTATTTTAACCCAAGTTCACTAACAAAGGTTTGCTAACCAAAGCTAAGAATGTACCTTTTATTTGTGGTATACCCAAAGAGTGGCTGCTGGGACGAAGGCAGAGTTCCAGTAGAGAGGGGAGAGCAGAGGATGTACTCTTCTTTAGTACGTCAGTTCAGAACCCAATTCTTCAGTTTTCCAGTAGTTAACCTATATTGTATATCTAAATTGCTGTGAGATACACCATTATCAGATATGGGGTTTGAACAATTTTGTTGTTGAGGAATGCAGACCTTACTGGATCACTTCAAGGAAGCAAAAAATGGAAGCAGTTAAACTCAAATTAAGAGAGAGTATCCTTTACTTGTTTGGATTTTTGCAAAAACTAAACCTTATCTTATAGCATCAATTTCTGTTCCTTATAGTTGACATTGCAGGCAATCATCAGCAAAATACACTTAATTTTCTGGGGGTCTAATGCAAATTTCACTTAAACTTTGGAACAAGAAATGGATCGGAACCTTTCACAAATTATAAAATGGCACTAGTTGCTTTAAGAAAAGTGTGCTTTCTCAATTTTTTTTTTTAAAAAAGCAAAGAACTTGGAAAACACAATATTTGTGTATGGAAATGATAAACTGCTACTAGACAGCAAAAATTTAAATCCTAATCCTGCTTTCTGGAGAACTTCAAAACCTGGGGAATATTTAGAGTCAGATTTAATTAACATGGTTTGGCTACTTCACAACCAAAGTGCCAGATGACCCTTGAAATCAATTTAATGGGGTTTGTGCTGGCTTCTGAGAAGTCTTTTTGTTTTTGTTTACCTGTGGCTTTCTTTAACTACCATAAGATGTAGTGAAACTTTGTCTCATATACTTACTTGAATGAGGCTTTTTTTAAACAACTAACAAAATCATCCAAAGCGCAGGACTTGGTGGTGATGGGGGACTTCAACTACCCAGGCATCTGTTGGGAAAATAATACAGCAGAGCCCAGATTATCCAGCAAGTTCTTGGAATGTATTGGAGATAACTTTTTATTTCAGAAGGCGGAGAAAGCAACAAGGGGAGGGATTGTTCTAGATATGATTTTGACAAAAAGGGAGGAACTGGCTGAGAATTTGAAAGTGGAAGGCAGCTTAGGTAAAAGTGCTTATGAAATGGTAGACTTCATGATTCTAAGGAATTGTAGAAGGGAAAACAGCACAATAAAGATAATGGGTTTCAAGAAGGCAACTTTTGCAAACTCAGGGAGTTGGTAGTTAAGACTGCTTGGGAAGCAAGTCCAAGGGGAAAAACAGTTCAAGAGAGTTGGCCATTTTTCAGAGAGACATTGTTAAGGGCACAAGAGCAAACTATCCCACTGCCTAGGAAAGATAGGAAGTATGGCAAGAGACCACCCTGGCTTAACCAGGAGTTCTTCAGTGATCTGAAACTCAAAAAAGAGTCCTAAAAAAAAGTGGAAACAAGGTCAAATTACAAAGTATGAATATAAACAAATACTACAAGTATGTAGGGACAAAATTAGAAAGGCCAAGGCACAACACGAGATTTAAACTAGCTAGAGACATAAAGGATCACAAGAAAATATTGTACAAATACATTAAAAGCAAGAGGAAGACCAAGGACAGGGCAGGCCCATAACAGAAAATATGGAAATGGCAGACGTGCTAAATGACTTTTTTGTTTGCTTTCACCAAAAAGGTTGGTTAGTGATTTGGAAGTCTAACATAGTGAATGCCAGCTAAAATGAGGTAGGATCAGAGGCTAAAATAAGGAAAGAACAAGTTAAAATTACCTAGACAAGTTAGATGTCTTCAAGTCACCCGAGCCTGATGAAATACATCCTAGAATACTCAAGGAGCTGACAGAAGAGATATTTGAGCCATTAGCAATTATCTTCGAAAAATTATTGAAGGCAGGAGAGATTCCAGAGGACTAGAGAAGGGCAAGTACAGGAAATGAGGACAACCTGGGGAATTAGTCAGTCAGCTTAACTTCTGTATCCGGAAAGATAATGGAGCAAATAATTAAGCAGTCACTTTATTATCTTCTCGTTGTCTGTAAAGTGATAAGTAACAGCCAGCATGGATTTGTCAAGAAGAGATCATGTCAGACCAACCTGATAGCTTTCTTTTTATAGGGTAACAAGCTTTGTGGATGAGGGGAAGTGATATATGTGATTATATCTTGGCTTTAGTAAGGCTTTTGATACTTTCTCACATGACTTTCTCATAAACAAACAAGGGGAGTACAACCCAGATGAAATTACTATAAGGTGCATGCATAACTATTTGGAAAACCGTTCCCAGAGAGTAGTTATCAGTGATTCATAGTCAAGCTGGAAGGGTATATCAAAAGCAGTTCCACAGAGACCAGTTCTAGGTCTGGTTCTATTCAATATCTTCTTCAATGATTTCGATAATGGCATAAAGAGAACACTTTAAGTTTTGTGGATGATACTAAGATGGGAGGGGTTGCAAGTGCTTTGGAGGATAGGATTATAATTCAAAATGATCTGGATTAAACTGGAGAAGTGGTATGAAGGAAATAGGATGATATTCAATAAGGACAGATGCAAAGTACTCCACTTAGGAAGGAACAATCAGTTGCATACATACAAAATGGAAAATGACTGCCTAGGAAGGAGTACTGCGGAAAGGGATCTGGGAGTCAAAGTGGACCACAAGCTAAATATGAGTCAACAGTGAACACTGTTGCAAGAAAAAGCGAACGTCATTGTGGGATGTATTAGCAGGAGTGTTGTAAGCAAGAAACGAGAAGTAATTCTTCAGCTCTACTCCGCGCTGATTAGGCCTCAGCTGGAGTATTGTGTCCAGTTCTGGGTGCCACATTTCAGGAAAGATGTGGACAAATTTGAGAAAGTCCAGAGAAGAGCAACAAAAATAATTAAAGGTCTAGAAAACATGATCTATGAGGGAAGATTGAAAAAACTGAGTTTGTTTAGTCTGGAGAAGAGAAGACTGAAAGGTGACATAAGTTTTCAAGTTCATAAAAGGTTGTTACAAGGAGGAGGGAGATAAATTGTTCTCCTTAATCTCTGAGGATAGGACAAGAAGCAGTGGGCTTAAATTGAAGCAAGGGTCAGGGTAGTTAAGCACTGAAATAAATTGCCTAGGGAGGCTGTGGAATCTCCCTCCTTGGAGATTTTTAAGAGCAGGTTAGACACACACCTCTCAGGGATGGTCTAGATAATACTTAGTCCTGCCATGAGTGCAGGGAACTGGATTAGACCTCTTGAGGTCCCTTCAAGTCCTACGATTCTATTTTATACTCTTGTTTTGTTAAATGAAATGAGTTTGTTCATTGACGTACTCAGGTGGAAGAGATGAAAGCTACTTTCTGAATGTGGTCTTCTAATAGTTGTTGGTTTAATTTGCTTTAAAATATATTTTCTGAACAAAACTTCAAACTCACAAATCCCTATTTAGATTTTACTTTTAGAAACCAGTTACAAGAAAGTTAACCATTTGATTTCTTTAAGGACACGGTCTCCTTGAAATCTAGTCAATTATAAAAGACTAAATAGTATCAGGTACTGTGTGTCCCCCTCAGTCCTCCTCCTGGCTTTATAATTGTAGCCTGTTATAAAATCACATTTTTATTTTAAAAAAATTGTACTCTTGCTGAATGAGATGTGCAAAGGACAGATTCCTGTTTGGGTGCATCCAGGGAAAACAGTAAAATGATATGCAAACTGGGAAAAAAGAGAAATATATATTCTGTGTTCTTGAGTGTTACATGTAACTGGAATAGGTATACCGTTTTCACAAGTGACTTTTTTAGACTTTGAAATTAGACGAAGGTTTCAAACCATTAGAGGAGTGAAGTTCTGGAACAGCCTTCCAAGGGGAGTAGTGGGGGCAAAAGATGCATCTGGCTTCGAGACTAAGGTTGATAAGTTTATGGAGGGGATGGTATGATTGGATAGCCTAATTTTGGCAATTAATTGATCTTTGGGCATATTTACCTGCTAATAATCAATGGTCTGTGATGGGATGTTAGATGGGGTGGGATCTGAGTTACTGCAGAGAATTCTTTCTTGGGTGCTGGCTGGTGAGTCTTGCCCATATACTCAGGGTTTAAATGGTCACCATATTTGGGGTCTGGAAGGAATTTTCCTCCAGGGCAGATTGGCAGAGGCTCTGGAGGTTTTTCGCTTTCCTCTGCAGTGTGGGGCACGGGTCACTTGCTGGTGGATTCTCTGGACCTTGGGGATTTGAGGATTTCAATAACTCAGACATGGCTTAGGGGCTTGTTACAAGAGTGGGTAGGTGAGATTCTGTGCCCTGCACTGTGCAGGGGGTCAGACTAGATGATCATAATGGTCCCTTCTGACCTTAAAGTCTATATGAGTCTATGAATGTTAGGTTTCAGAATAGCAGCCATGTTAGTCTGTATCCGCAGAAAGAACAGGAGGACTTGTGACACCTTAGAGACTAACAAATTTATTTGAGCATAAGCTGTCTTGGGCTACAGCCCACTTCATCAGATCCATAGAATGGAACATATACACATACAGAAAACATGAAAAGGTGGAAGTAGCCATACCAACTGTAAGAGGCTAATTCATTAAGATGAGGTTGAGGTATTAGCAGCAGGAGGAAAAAAAAATTGTTGTGATAATCAAGATAGCCCATTTTAGACAGTTAACAAGAAGTGTGAGGATACTTAACATGGGGAAATAGATTCAATATGGGTAATGACTCAGCTACTCTCTCTATTCAAACCCAAGTTAATGGTATCTAGTTTGCATATTAATTCAAGCTCAGCAGTTTCTTGTTGGAGTCTGTTTTGATAACGCACCAAAAGATGTGAAAAAGCAAAGACAGTATATAAACCAAACGTACTGTTAAATCAGACTTAAGTGAAAATGGTGTGTATTGTTCATGACCCAGTACAAACATTATGAAACCTTTAGAACTATTAGTTATGTAAAAACCTGTTGTTCTTGCTCACTACTAGAACGTTACATTGACTTATCTTATGATTCCTATTTGGTCTTAGAGTAAATAAAGCATAATTCATACCCTCATAGATAAACTGGTTAATGTGACACTTGGTTTTCTCTATCTCGTAATTCAGCATCAATAACATTTTAAAACATTATGTGGAATAGCAACATCTACTGGTAGCTGTTGGTAGTTGCATTGAAAATAACAAAAAATAGAGAACTGTGGATGATTCTGCCATTGTTCAACAGAATGCTGTGGATGGTCTAGTTTTTCAGTAAACTATTTTATTCTGTTTTTGATATTGAAAAAGAAAATACTATGCTTCCTAATTACAGCACCAACACAAAACACTGAAACTGGTAAAATCCATTTGAATTTCCCCCACAATTTATGGGCTTTTTAATAACTTTTCTATTAAGTTCATTATTAAGTAGGCCGAGTAGTACAAAAATATTAAGGCAAATTAATCCCTTGGAGTAGGGAGGTGAAACTCCATTTACTGCAGCACCTGCTTACACAAGAATTAATTTTGTCCAATGTAGATATTGTCACTCTGCAGTAGCATTTATATGAAGGAACCACTAGCATGGGAGAGTGCTGTGAAAGTAAATGTTAGCAATTCAATATTCAGCCACAAATACTTTGCATATGTAGTTGTCTGTAATTATTACACCAATCACATACAAATTGCATAGTGAAACAAAATATTAAAATGTTCCCTTGAGCTGGATGGAGGCAACTATAAATTTTATAGAATGGATTAAAAATATCTATAACACTTGCACTAGGTAGTGCTTGACTTATTAATGAACAGATACTTAAACATACACACAAATGCATATCAAGTGTCACTGAATTATTAATTTGATTTTAAAAAGATAACCGTTTTGTGAAACTGAATACTAATCTGAGCAGAACTCCTTGTTTTTCAGTTGTTCACTAACCATTTAACATTCTTAACTTCAGTATTTAAGTTCAGTTGTGATTTTTATTTTGCATGACTGACTATAGTAGCATGCAGAGTTGCAGCCTCTTGCAGAACGCTTCAGGGTAAAAAAGCCTTAGCACTGGATCGAACACTTACCCCCGAGTATGTGACTACGATTTACCAATGGGCAGAGTTAATATGCTCAATATCCAGAGGTTTAATTGTCTATAGTAAATAGCAGTTGCACAATACAGTTTGCATCCACACTATCATGCACTGATGCGTGATCACTTTTTTTCTCATCATCCATGGAACAATTAAGTTCAATAATTGCTTTCATATATGGGGGCGGGGGGAACAGATCACTAGTCAGTGCAAAAGAAAAAAGTGGATGTGCTCTTATTTGAACACTAATCATTCAGTAATGCAACTTGTGACATCTGTTGCACATAAGAAATGGGTTATTGTGCAGATGAAAGTAGCAAAGTGTCCTGTGGCACCTTATAGACTAACAGACGTATTGGAGCATGAGCTTTCGTGGGTGAATACCCACTTTGTCAGATGCAAGTGCAGATGAAAGGAGTGAGTAAAATAATTTGTATGACTTCACTTCTAATTTTTAAAGGTTTAGATTATGCTAAGGTATCCTCAAGCCTATGTTGCTATTCACAGATATATTCTCATAGACTTTAAGGTCAGAAGGGACCATTATGATCATCTAGTCTGACCCCCTGCACAATGCAGGCCACAGAATCTCACCCACCCACTCCTGTAACAAACCCCTAAGCTATGTCTGAGTTATTGAAGTCCTCAAATCTCAATGATTGCATACAGTCACAGTCATAATTATTGAATCCAGAACTTCAATTCTGTTTGGGAAAGGGCATCTACCCTTGCACTGGAGGAAGGCATTCAAAACTCTGGGGGACAGATCCAAATTTTTTGAATATGTGCTTCAACAGTTTCAACTTCCCCATCACTGTTTCCTCCCTTTTATTCCTCTCCTTCTCCCCTCTTGGGATTTCAAGGGCATGGGTTTAATTCCTGCAAAGACCTGCTCCTCTGCCAGCAAGTACTGAACACAGCTTTCATGTGGCGTTTTGTCTTCAGAATAGTCAGTCAGTGGTACTAGAGAGTCACATAGGTCTCAATAAATAGGAAGACATGCTAGATCTCAGGCTTTGCAAGGAGGCTACTTTCTCCTTTCAAGGCCTAGCCAAGAGACTTGCTCCCCAGAAGAACTGAGTAGGGACAAAATAGAGCTCCATACACCAACTGCTTCTTGTCCTATTGTGCTGGAGCAGCTGTACTGATTTCCAAAGGGCTGGGGCTGGGCTAAGGGGCTGCAGTTCGCATCTAGCATGTGATTTTCCCATCTTGGGTAGCAATGAAACTGTAAAAACTGATTTAAGTACAGTCCCCAACAATAGTGCTCTCGGTTTAACACATTTGTCCCATGACTGTGAATCAAACCCAGTTAAATAAAAAAATGGTAGTGTAATCTAAAAATGAAAAGGCTATGAAAGTAAAATATGTAAGGTTTTTGTTACATTTTGGTATTGTTATAAAAAGTAAATTGTTTGAACATATGAGTGTCCTTGAATTGTTAAACCATGAGACTACAAAGGACCATCCTGAAGTCCAGCCCGCTTGTGATGGAAGTGGCAAGTGGGGTAAAAGAGCCCATTTTGGATAAATTGAAGCTCGTGGCTGTAGAGTCCTTAAATTTGGAACACTGCATACCAGTGTTCTTCTTTAAAGAAAACTGCAACAGTTTGCTTAGCCCCATATTCTGAAAGTTCAAAAAGCTGAAAGCCCTGCTCACTGTAAGAAGTGAAATGTATGTGAAAATAGCTTTAAATCACAACTGGCATTGACTTTAACAAGGGACGGCAGTCTTGCTAAAGTTATATAATTTTGTGTCACTGGCAGTGAGAGCCCTGTGTCAGAATATAAGTGAATTCCCATTCTTCTCTAATACTATTTTAACAATCCAAAGAAGCTCAAATGTTTACACAAAGTTTACTTTTTTAAACAATAAACCAGCATTCAAGCTGGATAGCAACTTGAGAGAGGAATCTTGGTGGTCTATAAGCTTTAAGAAATGTGTTCCATTCCAAGGATGGGTTCAATTTGTTCTATTGCACTTTAAGGAAGCCTTTATATAAACTATTTATGATGTGTTTGGGAATATACTTTGTGTAATGACCTTATATTTTAGGTGCTCAAATATCAGGTGATGGGTGCAGTATAAATACCTGGAAAGAGATTTAATTAGGTAAATTCTAAAAAGGGACTATTCTAATTTTCAGTTTGGAACTAAAACACTAAAGGATATATATGGTGTATAGGGATAATATTAAAGAACTCTTAGTGATGGTCCAAATTTTATTTTTAAAAGATGCTTTAGGAGAGTAACTTTGTTGCCAAGAGATTTTAAGTAGAAATTTTCTTCTAAATTTCAGGTATCTTGTATTTTTTTGTCCACATGACATAATCTACCGATGCTTTTCCTTTCTGCCTCTTCGACTGATGATTGCAGGAATGAAAGAAGTGACTAGGACTTGGAAAATAACAGCTGGAGTTGCACATGCAAACAGTCACTACAAAAATGCCTGGCTTATCATGGTAGCTGTTGGTTGGGCCAGAGGTAATGTGTAAAATCTCATGTTCTGTTGAATTATGAAGTTTAAAGTGATATTTAAATTGTGAACCATGTGGTCTTAATGATAAC
Source organism: Mauremys mutica (assembly GCF_020497125.1). Classification (NCBI taxonomy): domain Eukaryota; kingdom Metazoa; phylum Chordata; order Testudines; family Geoemydidae; genus Mauremys; species Mauremys mutica. Next base: position 128,604,140 of record NC_059077.1, read on the forward strand.
GCCATGATCTACTATGTGGGAATGGCAGCCTTAAATTCAAACTGTTTTCCCTCATGAAGGGAAAGCCCGTGTGTCTGTGCAGCAATTTCTCTGGTCAGATGAGGGATGGCATTGACTGGCTTTGGAGGGAACCATAGAGAGCCCTTAGAAGGGAAGATGCCTGTCCTCATTTAAGGATCTTTAGGATTTGATGATTGATGGCAAGGAATCAACAAAGCTATATATAACTTGATCATTATAATCATAAACTTTTCAATGAAACTGTTCTTACAGAAGTTGCACTTCTAAATAGCAGGACTGTTACTTTTCTAAATTTTTTGTCTGTCCCCATACTTTAATCAGATTGAACACACTAGAGGCATTTTATCTCATCTAATCGAGTTGTCTCCTAAATTAAATAACCACCGCATAGTAAATCTAGAAATGTATTGTACACTTCAGAGCAGCAGTGTTTGCTTTACTCTTGTACTTTATATCCCACTCCAGTAGAGAGACCACTGGCTCAACTCTGGCTTTATTCTTTTAGTTCTGCATTGTAGTTTATTTCTACTCTGCTTGGGAGCCCACAGACACGTTAACAAAAGTAATTCTGACTTGTGTTGGATTTGTTACAGTGTTTACTGAACAGATAGTGCCACATTCTTCTTATGCCTTATTTCCTCTACATGCACGCACACATATTCTTCTAGTAATCTTTGATTATTTTCCCTATTATGGAAATCTTCTAGATTTTGTACTGGGATGTGTGCACGCATGCTTGCGCTCTCCCCCATATTTGTATGCCTATATATAAATTGCCATCTGTGATCCTGGAAGAAAATGGATTCTCATAAGAATGGCCATAATGGGTCAGACCAGTGGTCCTTCTAGCCCAGTGTCCTGTCTTCTGACAGTGGCCAGTGCCAGATGCTTCAGAGGCAATGAACAGAACAGGGCAACTTATTGACTGCTCCATCCCCTATTATCCAATCCCAGCGTCTGGCAGCTAGAGGCTTAAAACACTCAGAGCATGGGGTTTCATCCCTGACCATTTTGGCTAATATCCATAGATGGACCTATCCTCCATGAACTTGCCCAATTCTTTTTTGAACCCAGTTACAGTTTTGGCCTTCACAATATCCCCTGGCAACAAGTTCCAAAGCTTGACTGTGCGTTGTGTGAAGTAGAACTTCCTTTTGTTTGTTTTAAATCCTGCTGCCTATTAATTTCATTGGGTGACCCCTGGTTCTTGTGTTATGTGAAGGGGTAAATAACACCACCTTATTCACTTTCTCTACACCAGTCACGATTTTATAGACCTCTATCATATCCCTTCCTTAGTCGTCTCTTTTCCATGCTGAAAAGTCCCAGTCTTATTAATCTCTCCTCATATGGAAGTTGTTCCATACCCTTAATAATTTTTGTTGCCCTTCTCTGTACCTATTCCAATTCTGATATATCTTTTTTGAGGTGGGGTGACCAGAACTGCACACAGTATTCAAGGTTTAGCATACCATGGATTTATATAGTGTCATTATGATATTTTTCTGTCTTCTTATCTATCCCTTTCCTAATGGTTCCTAACATTCCGTTAGATTTTTTTTTGAGTGCCACTGCACATTGAGCAGATGTTTCCAAAGAACTATCTACAAAGACTCCAGGATCTCTTCCTTAGTGCTAACAGCTAATTTAGACCCTATCATTTTGTATGTATAGTTGGGATTACGTTTTCCAACACACATTACTTTGCATTTATCAACACTGAATTTCATCTGCCATTTTGTTGCCCAGTCACCCAGTTTTGTGATAACCTTTTGTAACTATTTGCAGTCTGTTTTGGACTTACAAAATTACTCAAGATAGTTATTGTCTGAAAATTTTGCCATCCCCCTGTTTACCCCTTTTTTCCAGATAATTTGTGAATACGTTGAATAGCACTGGGCCCGGTACAGACCCTTGGGGGATCCCACTATTTACCTCTCTCCATTCTGAAAACTAACCATTTATTCCTTTCCTTTGTTCCCTGTCTTTTAACCAGTTACTGATACATGACAGGACCTTCCCTCTTATCCCATGACTGCTTACTTTGCTTAAGAGCCTTTGGTGAGGGGCCTTGTCAAAGACTTTCTGAAAGTCCAATGACCCCTTCAAAAATTCTAATAGAGTAGTGAGGCATGATTTCCCTTTAATAAAGCCATATTGACCCTTCCCTAACAAATTGTGTTCATCTATGTGTCTGGTAATTCTGTTCTTTACTATAGTTTCAACCAGTTTGCCTGGTACTGAAGTTAGGCTTACCGGCCTGTAATTGCCAGGATTACCTCTGGAGCCTTTTTAAAAATTGGCATCATATTAGCTATCCTCCAGCCATCTGGTACAGAAGCTGTTTTAAGTGATTATGTACCACAGTTAGTAGCTCTGCAATTTCATATTTGAGTTCCTTCAGAACTATTGAATAAATACCGTCTGATCCTGGTGACTTATTAGGGTTTAATTTTTCAGTTTGGTCCAAAACCACCTCTATAGATACCTCAATCTGGGACAGTTCCTCAGATCGGTCACCTACAAAGAAGAGCTCGAGTGTGGGAATCTCCCACACATCCTCTGCAGTGAAGACTGATGCAAAGAATTAATGTAGCTTCTCTGTAATGGTCTTGTCTTCCTTTAGCTCCTCGATTGTCCAGTGGCTTCACCGATTGGTTGTTTGGCAGACTTCTTGCTTCTGATGTTCTTACAAAAACTAACAACAAAAAATATTTGATCTTTTGCAAGTAGCTCTTCAAAATCTTTTTGGCTTGACTAATTATACTTCCACACTCGATTTGCCAGACTTTATGCTCATTTCTGTTTTCCTCAGTAGGATTTGACTTCCAATTTTTAAAGGATGTCTTTTTGCTTCTAATCTCTTTTACTCTGTTTAGCCATAATGGCACTTTTTGGATCACCTTACTATATATTTTTTTTTAATTAGGGGTTTCCATGCAGCTTAGGCCAGTTCTTGATATAGGTCCCCAAATAGTCCACTACTGAGTTCCATTGCACGTCTTGTGGGAGCATTAGCTTGGTTCCTCCCACTTTTTTCAGAGCAGCTGCTGCAAAGTGATTGTTACGGAAGTATTTTGCAATTTTAACAACATTAGCCTTTATTTCTGAAACACTGAAGTCTTTGGCTAGGAGATGCATCAAATGAGCACTGCAACCATATGTTAGCTTGAGACTCTCTTCTAAATAATTTCTTCTCATCTTGGATACGCTTGCTGCCCGCAGCAGTCAGCTGGCTTGCGGTGTTCAGGAGGGAAGGGGGAGGAGCGAGGACTTGGCGCACAGGCTCCCGCTCCCTCCCCTGCCTCCTGAACACCGCAAACCATCTGATTGCCACAGGCAGGGGAGGGAGTGGGAAGGCGCTAGGATGCGGCGTGCAGAGTAAACGGGGAGGGGGAGAAGAAGAGGTGGGATAAGGGTGTGGGGGCTTGGAGGAAGGGGTGGCGTGGGCAGGCTGAAGGTTGAGCCCCCCGCCCCGTGCTTGCAGAGTAGGGGAAGCTACTGCTACTGTTGCGCAACGTGCTTCTCCTAGCCTACAGCGCCTTCAGCCTCCTTGTCTGCCTCATTGTCTGCAGTGCCAGTGGGCTGGGCCTCTGTGGGGTAAGGTGGAGGCATCTCCCAACTAGAGTACTGTACTGTATTGTATGGCAAAAAATTTTTTCCCTGGAACCTAACCCCCTATTTACATTCATTCTTATGGGGAAATTGGATTCGCTTAACATGGTTTTACTTAGTTGCATTTTTCAGGAACATCACTACAACGTTAAGTGAGGAGTTACTGTATGTTGCTCAAACAGTTTCAGTTTTGTTTGTACTGCCTGTCCCTCCCTTCTCACATTGATCTCCAGACTTCTCCTTGTCCAAATCTATTCTGCCCCCAACTATCTTCTAGTCATTGAACTTTTTGAAGCTTTTCACTTTTAGAGAGAGGCAAGGGATTGACTCTGTGTACACAAATTTGCAGAGGGACAATAGGGTTGAGGTCTGTTGTTTCTCACCTTTATTTATTTTAAAACATATTTTTTGCTGTTAACAAGCATGTTATCTCTGGAGACACAAATCCAGAGTTTGAAAACTGCAAAACTAAGCATCTCTGATGGTATCTTCTAGACTGAGCTGTGAGTCCCATTGGGTAGATAGAAAGATTAACCTAAATATTCTATACAGAAGCCCTGGGAACCCCATAAGATTGGGTCCCTAATCCATGAACTATTGGAACTCATTTACAAAACTTTTCTTAAACATTACATGAATACACTGTCTCATTCTATAGACTTAGAATTTGTAATCCTTATTCCATGATGAGATACATTATAGCTCAAAGATATCTTAATTAAAACTATCTTTTTAGATAGGTTTTTCCTCAAAAACCATTTTATCAAAAAAATCAGATTTTTTAATATGTTTTTAAATCGTTTTTTTATCCACCTTGTCTGCACTACATAGCTTTTAGTGACATGGCTGTGTTGCTACAGTTGTGCCACTAAAGTCGGGCAGTGTACCTGCTGTTTGTTGGCTCTCCTGCCAACAACACACTGTTCACACTGGCACTTGTTGCAGCAAAACCTTTTGTCTTTCGGGGGAGGGGCGGGTGTTTAATGCCTCTGAAAGACAAAAGTTTTGTTGTTCAATTGCCAGTGTAGACATGGCCTTAGTCACTAAGAGATCATACCACTGAGACATGTTATAATTTATTGGATTTTCAGGAGCTGGTGGTGGCTTAATCTCTAACTTTGAGCAGTTGGTGAGAGGTGTTTGGAAACCTGAAAGCAATGAACTTCTGAAGATGTCCTAGTAAGTTTGTGTAAACCATAGTACAACTGGAATAATTGTAATAACTTTGTTCTCTTTGGCTCTCACATTCAAAGACCTACATGAGTAATTTTCTTGGTGCAACGTTTAAAAACAGGTGCTAGTAGACTGCTTATAAATTCAAAGTAAGTGGGACCAAATCTTTACTATGTGTTGGCTGGCCTGACCTATGTGCAATGAGTTGTTAGTCTCAAATGATTTCCTCATGAATAATTATCTCCACTACAAAATTGCCACAGAATTGGAACTAACTGGTAAACATGTTGGCTTGTGTAGAGAGGACAATCATTTGAATGGGCAAGAAAAATTAACCTTCTCTTCCAGACCTGTGGTTCATCCAAGTCAGAAATGAAGCACGTTGTGGCAGGGTTATGTGAATGCTGGTACATATTCTGAAGGTAGTTAGATGATTTTAGGTCTGCCAGTCTAGTAGATATATTCCACCAATGCTAAATACTTTATTTTAAAAACAACAACAACAAAAAACCAAACAAAAAAACCAGTTGCACTCTTCTGAATACACTTTCAACCCATGTGTTAAATATATAGCATTAAAACACATCAACACATGCCTCTGGTGCATTGCAAGATAGAAGATGCTACTTGAGTTTCAGCTTTCAGTTCTTTGTCTCGCAGAAGCTAAATTGGGAGTGTTACATAGCACCCAGTTTAGCTTCTGCAAAAGAGAGAATTGGAACTGGCTGGCAGGCCACAAACTACTGTTGTAAAGGGAGACAAGCTCATAGGGGATTTAAAAGGCCCACTTTGCCCTCCCATGTGACTTCCCAGCTGGTTTCTGTGGAAATGATTATTTCAAAAACAGTTATGACTTTTGATGTGATAAACATTTAGGGATGCTGTTTTCATGTAACTGTCCTGCGTAATAAAGAATGACAGAAGAGAAATACAAAAATTATGAGCAGCACTATTTCCAAAAGGAAGGATTGTGGGGCTAATGGTGTCAGCTGCACCTAAATACTTCAGACTTAGTGAAACAAGTAATTTGTGCTAGTTTAAAATACTGCAGTCACGTTCTTCTTTAAAAAATGTGCTAGCTGAAGGAAGAATGAGTTTTAAATGTTAAATGTTGTATTGCATCATCTTATGAAGGATAAAAGCTGAGATTGCAATGTGCCGGAACAGAGAGGTGTTGGACACAGATCACTGTCCTCACATCCTGAAATTATTTTGGTTAAAAATTCGCTTGACAATTTTTTTCAAATGTTCTCCTTTGGTTGTAAAGCTAAATGCATGAATTTAATTAAAGGTGTGATAAGAAATGAAACTTGACAAATCCCAAATAATAAGAATATAAGTATACAAGTAGAGTTGTACTACTGGCTTCCTGATCAGGGGAAAGATACTGAGTGCACAAAGTTGAGGGTGAACAGAGGGAACTAAGTCTAATAAACAGTAATCATGGATAATTCCAGTCTCCTATAAAGTGGTCAAATGACGCAGCGGTATAAGATTTAGACAAGCAGTTTCTTGACACCTTAAATGCTTGGTTCTTAGAACAGCTTGTTCTAGAGCACACAATGAGGAGAGCTTATTCTTAACTCAGTCCCAAGTAACATGTAAGAGTTGACTGAAGTAATAAGTTAAGTTGAACCACTAAGTAATGGTAACTACAGTAAAATTAAGCTGAAAATCCTCAGGGGGAAGAAAGTACCACTAAATGATTAGAGGCGTGGCAAAAACTTCCGTAAGAAGACTGAGTGCAAATATTGGCACAGTTTAGTTTAGAGGTGACCAATAAAGGGATATATCAGATATATAAATTAAATAATGGTATGGAGAAGGCAAATTGGGTGGAGTTCTTTAAATTCAGGAACAAAGATCTAAGAAATGGAAAGCTTGCAAACTAAAAACTGGTAGAAGTATTTTTTTTAACTAAACATGTAATTGCCATATTGTTACCACAAGCTTTTTATCATTTACTTTCAGCCAAGCAAATATTATAGTTATATTTGTTGTATGCTATTACTTTCCAGATCAGAATTTCTATCAGCATAGGAGGGGGAGGAGAGAAAATTCACACACTTGTCTTTACTTTGTTTGGTTTCCAGCCCCGTAAAAGTGGCTCTGGTAGGTGCAGTACTCTTCACATTGCAACATGCCCAGAACCTACCGATAGCAAGACACAACCTTATGTTCTTTTATACCACCTTTCTAGTGGTCACAAAGGTAAGAATTTGGAAATGTATAATTATTTAAACATATGCAATACAGCAGTATTTCTCACTGTACTTTCTAAAGCAAGATGCATGTTGTTGAATATTTCTCTTTATATTCCCCACCAGAATACTAATTTCAGTTTTCTCTTTCTGGAGAGATCTGGTCAAACTCAATAGGTGAAAATGGCATAGCTCAGTTGAAGTCAGTGGAGCTACCCTAATACTTGTGGAAGATCTGACCCCCATGAGCCTTAAGTAACTCTTCCATATGTGAAGCAGACCGACAGGAAACTGCATTGTGACCTTTGCTAGTTGTATTAAAAGAATATTTCAGAAATTTGGCACAGGGAGTTGATATTTCAAGTTACTAAATTATTTGAGAGAGAGATACAATTAAGACACAACAGGTTGCCTTGCCAACCTGTTAATACATGTGGAGCAAAAATGAACTGCAGCCAAAGGCCAAGTGTTTCTAGTCACCAGATACATTTATAAGTTGATAGAACATGCTCTGTTTGTCGTTGTGCTTTTTTTTTTAAACAGTTCGTGGTTTTGGACACATCTTTCAACTATATAGAAAATAATGGTGAAGGAGAAGAGAAAAATAATGTGAAAAGTGTTTACGATCACTTTTGTTTATAAAAAGTGTGGATATGTATATCCGCACACATGCATGTGTACAACATGCAAGATATATGCACATTATTGTTCTTCCCTTTAATCTTCTTATGGTTGAACTCTAATCTATCCCATTCTGCATTTATCTCCTTCTGGAAAGTTGGGCTATATTCAGGACTGTGTTAACCCTAAAAAAGGCAAAGTTGGAATCTCAGTATCATCTGAGCTGTAACAATCTTGAAGGTGACCCCTCTGTTCTTGAGAAGATGTTAAAAAGTGGGTGAACTAAGGAGGAGGGTTTAAAAAGAACTGCCTGCCTCCCCCAGGGCATCCCTAGAAACATTATTTCTAAAATCTGACCGAGATATTGGGTCTCCTGGGTGCTACAGTAATGCAATGAATCCTTATCTTTAATTCTCCAGACTTATCTTTTCTTAAAACATCTAAACATCAGAGACACTCAGGATACCACGGGTGTGGTGTTAGGAGATAGGTGTGGGGGAAGGGGTCTGCAGCCTCAGACTCCCTGTATTGCTGAAGCCCGTAGTACAGTAACACACAACTTTGTGGCACCAGTTCTGCATTGGTGACTTGTTAGGAGCTTCAAGTCCGCTAGTAACTGTAATGTACTGCTAAATTGACACCGGTCATGCAAGTCTGCAACCGACTTATGAAGTAGTGTCTTGCTTTCCAGACACTTCTGAAACCGCTCTCAGAATCAGGGTATTACTCTAGTCTTTAGTGTTGGGTTATAAATACCATATTGGGTCTGTTAAGCAGGTCCTTTTCCCTTAGTCCTGGAGGAAGTTCTCCCAATAAGTTTGTTTTAACGTAGGGGTGTGTTTTTTAGGATACGTCTACCTAAATCAGTGATGTTCAACCTTTACAGCTTGGGGGCAATTGAAGGTCAAGGGGCCACAAACAACACTCTGGGGCAGATTCATTCTTTCCTTCCGATCCGCTCAAGTAGTGCAAAGGGAGTGGAATTCAGCCACAGGCCCCCTCTGGGGATTTACCCCAGTGCCTGGAGTCTTCAGTGGTGTAGAACCAGCATAGCCTCATTCCCCATAGCCTCTGGCACAGTGGCAGTGTTGCGAGCAGGAAGGGGAGGAATGGCTGAACCTTAGGATGAAAGCTGCAACCAGGAACTAATATTCGTGCTGGAACAAATATTTATGAAGAATCTGTATTAGTATTTAAAAATCATAATAGTTAAGACATTAGTTAGTTGCCAATTAGCACAAAACATGACTAAGAATTCAAGTGTAGACAAGGCTCTAGAGTATTTTACAGTAACTTTATTGCTTTGTTTTATACATGTCACTTTTTTAAAGATACTTTATTTCAGTGGTCAAGATAAATTTGATAAATCTACAGAGAGCTGTTTCATCTTTCTTAAGCTTAGTTTTATTTTCTGTGTGTACACTTAGGTTTATTTGTATTTCAGTCTAAGTTGAAATAAAATCATAGGACTGGAAGGGATCTCGAGAGATCATCTAGTCCGGTCCCCTGCACTCATGACAGGACTAAGTATTATATAGATTAGAGGTGCACAAATTTTTTGGCCCGAGGGCCACATCTGGGTGCAGAAATTGCATGCAGGGCCACGAATGTAGGGCTGGGGCAGGGGGTTGGGGTGTGATGTACAGGAAGGGGCTCAGGGCAAGGGGTTGGGGCAGAGGAGGAGTGCGGGAGGAGGTTTAGGGCAGGGATGCAAAGATGAGTGCAGCAGGGGGCTCAGGGCAGGGGGTTGGGGTGCAGCAGGGGGCTCAGCAGGGGGTCGGGGTGCAGTGGGGGTTCAGGGCAGGGGGTTGGGGTATAGGAGGAGTGTGGCAGGGGGTTGGGGTGTAGAGAGGTACAGGGTGTGGCAGGGGGCTCAGTACAGGGGATTGGGGTGCAGGGTGTGGCAGGGGGCTCAGGGCAGGGGGTTGGTGTGCAGGAGGAGTGCAGGGTGCAGCAGAGGGCTCAGGACAGGGGGCTCCAACCTAAACTGCCCTTGCTGCAATTTAAACCCATTGCTTCTTGTCCTATCCTCAAAGGTTAAGGAGAACAATTTATCTCCCTCCTCCTTGTAACAACATTTGATGTACTTGAAAACTGTTATGTCCCCCCTCTGTCTTCTCTTCTCTAGACTAAACAAACCCAGTTTTTTCAATCTTCCCTCATAGGTCAGGTTTTCTAGATCTGTAATAACTTGTGGTGGTGTTCTCTGGACTTTCTCCAATTTGTCCACATCTTTCCTGAAATAACGTGCCCAGAACTGGACACAATACTCCAGTTGAGGCCTAATAGCGCAGAGCAGAGCAGAAGAATTACTTCTCGCGTCTTGCTTACAACACTCCTGCTAATACACCCCAGAATGATGTTTGCTTTTTTTGCAACAATGTTACACTTTAGGATTGTTAACTGCATTTCAACTAAAAATAGAAGTAAATTTGGACAAAGATTTGCACCAGAGGCTAGAAATGCCCTATATTTATAACATGTAAAATACAACACTGTCTTCAAATTAGGGATATATGGAATTCAGAGTGCTGAAAGCTTACAGATGGTCTACATAAACTTGCACCAAAATAACTACGTAAGTTTCATTTGTATCTTTTGTTATTTCAGTGCAGGTCTGTGTGATTTAGCAGATGAGAGTTTAATGTAAAATTGAAATAGGAGCTTCTGTTAGAGGAGTGGCCACACGCAGACTTGTGCTGAAATAACAAAAGTGTGAATTAAAACTGGTTTAGATATTTCAGTGCGTGCTTTTATGTGCACACCAGCCCATATGTGCTGATAATTCTTCTTAAATAGCCTTTTTTTTATTTGGAGAGCTAAGGCTTTCTAACTTACATTTGACCACTTTCTTTATAGGTAACCATGATGTTGACACAATCTGCAGTTTCTCCATTTGCTCCTTTCGAGTCTGTGCTGGGCCGTATGCTCTTTGGTTGGCAACAAACTCCGTCTAAAGTAAAGGGTGAGGCCAGAGTATCTTCCAACGGGACCTCTTCAGTCTGTGACCGTTCTGCTGGAGAGGCTAGTGAAAGTATTAAGAAAGGACAGGCAAAGAAAACAGAATAAGTGGCCAAAAAAATTATCTTGTTACATGTGGCCGTAACACTTTAAAACATTTCTATTTCAAATGATGGGAAAAAGGAAATACATGTGACAGACTGGCAGCAGTGATGAGCTTTGTGTACTACTGTAATGTAGTTAGCCTTTAAAGTATATTTTGTAAATTGTAATTCAAATGCCGGGAATGTGTGTATCATGGTAGACGTTTCTAACTTAAATGGTACTAAAAAGAGATTTTTATAGTGATGATGATTTTATTAAATGAGAGATTTATTGTGATTTTGTTTTTATAAATATAAAAAACTAACTTTTAAATGTAGTTTACCCTGAAGTTAGTAACAAAATGAGACAATCAGATTTGACTATTTTTCCTTTTTCTTTATCATTTATTTTTGCATATATTTTCTGTTTTGATTCTTGTTTTTCAGCTGAATAAAATGGATACTTATACACAGTAGCATATTCCAAGGTATGAAAAGCTCCTGTAGTCTTGTTCAAATGAGCAATGGAGTTAGAGTAAAATTTTACCAAACGTTCACATTATTTAGTTTTGCAGTGCAAACGTTCACATTTCCACTGTAAATAGTTTGCACTGCAAAACTGTGGAAATGTGCCAAAACCAAGGCCTTTGTTCCCTAGAAAAATATCTGAATTACTACCATAATTCACGTTGCACTGATCTTGATTCTGCTTAGTCACAAACTAGAGAATGTTTTTCATTTTCTACTTTCCAGAATAACAGTAAATTCTCTTGCATTTTTAAAAAAAAAGATGATATAGTTAGCAAATAGAAAATTTTCAGTACTAACATTTATCCAGCCAACCCACTTTGATACTGTCAGCTGAAAACTTTTGATTTATGTGTTTGCTGTTCTGTATGCAGTAAATCAGATAGTAACGTAATATTACTGTTGTTAAATTGCTAATGTGCATTTGTATTGAAGCATATGGTTTTTAGTATTTCTTCCATTTTCATTTCACTGTGACTGGCTGTGTTCTAGCATGGCATCTTATCCCAAATATCTAACATCTTCTCCTGCTTTCTAAGGTAGACTGTCATTGTGAAAGGAACTCAGAGAATTACATGTTGCAAGTAATATCCATTTTCCCAACCCAAATGTTTATCACCTTAACCTTCTCCCTGATTGTAGGATAAATACATGTATTTTACTTCCTCCCACACACACCTTTTCTGCACTAGTGTTTTTATTAAAATCTCCCATCATTTTGCTACTACCGGTTAAGCTGCACCAATGGCAATAGCACTGGTGCAAAAACTGTGTTCATACCTCTGTCATTTAACCCTGTTTAGATTAGAGTCATATGATGTGGTAATAAAAATACTTGTGCCCTGTCTATTCCACCACTTATGCTGGTACTAGCATTGGTGGAGCAGTTATTTGCTGGTCGTAATGAGTAAGAGTACTTCTAGTGTAAGATGCACTGTAATTGTCCATCAGCTTTTGCTGAAATGCCTCTTCTGTTCCTTGCGTACGTTGCACACCAGTTTGGTAACTCATTTCTAGCAGCTATTGCCTTAGTGAAAGTCTCTCAATTTTAGAAGATGTAATTAGTGTTTCAGAGATGTCACTCACAAAATGCAACATCTTTCATTTGGCCTGTCATTCATTTTGTCATCAAAACTATTTTCTTCTGTGTTTCTTCTGTCAACACCAGTCTGCACAAGCCTAACTTTTGTCTGACAGTGAGCACTTCTGAAGCATTTCTGTAGCTAAATTAAACCAGTTACCTCCATGTGAAAATGGCAAGGGGGAGAGAAAATGTACATTTCTCCTCAGACTGCAGTTCACCTCTGAAAAATGATTGTGGGTAAACAGTTATCCAAATAGCTCCGGGGTCAGATCTAAAATCTGAAAATGAAATTCAGAAGTGTACCTTGCAACTGGAATTTGAGATAATCTGAGTTCAGATATGTGCAAATATGGCATCTAACTCAACAAAGCTTTTCTGTGTATTCATAGTAATATATACTCATTCTTGTAGCCAAAATTTTTTTTTTACTGCTTTTTCTTCCTGTTAGTCCCATCCAACATAGCTGAGAGAGAATGCTGAATCTATTTGATGTATTTGCAGGGTTGGCAGCTAGAAAAAACCTCTTCACCTATGCACTGAGAACCTCTGATAGGGAAATAAAGATGCAGATAGAATTCCATGATGCTACTTCAAGTCTCTTCTCAGATGAGAACCCAACTTTATAGTAAACCTTAGATTTTAGGCAGTGTCCAGGTAACTGGCCATGTATTTCAGGTCTCGTTAACTAAAACAGCAACCTACTTCAACATGGAAACAAATACATGAAATCCATCTCATCATTGGGCAAAAGTCTTAAGAGTCTAGTGCCTAAAGGACAAAATGTCAGATTCTTGTCTTATAACCTTGGGGCTCAGTTTGTTTTCCAGTAATAAGTGGTAGGAGCATTGAATCACCTCATACCAGAATATTAAGTACCCATATGATTTTCGGTTATAAAGAGGTATTTGGATGCCATTAAAAGTAACTACTAGTTACCTGGTTAACAGGGAGCTAAAAATGAGACACCAGTAACTGCAGTACTTCCTGCACATGTAAAACTTTCAGGTAACTCTTAAGTCCCTAAGAGGTGTATTAAGATTGTGAACAAGTGTTCGAATACTTTATAGTACTAGACTTGGTACATTGAGTATGAGACACTTTTCCCCCCCAGGTAACTATATTGTACTACTGTGAAATACTGGCCAATATCACTATTTTTAGCCCAAGTGGAAATGTGAAAATATCTTTGTTTACAATAATTTGAAGCAGAAAATGTGGTGTGTTATACTCAGTGTGGATTTATAAAAATTACATTATTAATAAAATAAGTGGAAACAGTTGTGTTTTTCCTGATTATCTTATTTAGATGTTTTAGACAAATATACAGGCTTTGGATTTTATGTTCTTAATGTTACTTTCAAATGGAAATACGGTATAATCTTTTTGAAAAACGTAATAAATTGTGTTCCCATTCCAGAGGAACTTTGAAACTACTTCATATTAAAATACTTTAGAGAATGATCTTGCAGGACATTCTAAAAACTCAGCATACAACAGCTTCCCTTCCACCTAAATGAAAATCTGGCCACTCCAAAAATGCCCAATATCCAGCAGCTCCCATTGTTCTCAGGTTCTGGATGCTGAGCACTCTTGAAAAATCTGGCTATAATTGTAGGTGCAGAGGAGGTTTTTCACCTTCCTCTGCAGCATGGGGCACAGGTCACTTGCTAGAGGATTCTCTGCAGCTTGAGGTCTTCAAACTGCAATTTGAGGACTTCAATAACTCAGACGTAGGTTAGGGGTTTGTTATAGAAGTGGATGGGTGAGATTCTGTGGCCTGCATTGTGCAGGTCAGACTAGATGATCATAATGGTCCCTTCTGACCTTAAAGTCTTAAAGTCTGAGTCTAGTGAAAGCCCATACCTGCTATTTCTAATTTGGCTAAAACTAGAAACTAGTGGGAATAGTGTATATGTGATCTCTCAAGAATTCCAGCCTCTGTTACCAGGTTAAGGTTAAGTAGGTCTGAATAATCTAGGTTCTGTATTCATCACCGTGATACATAAATAGAACCCCTGAGTCCTGCCCATTACTAATATGTAAATACAAATTCAAGGTTTATGAACAAAAATTGAAGCTGGAGAGTAAAATAAATCCCTCTAACTAGATTCTAAACAAACCAAACAAATAGCCAGCAGCTAAAATAGCATTTAATAGCATAACAACAATCAGAAAATGTGATGTGAAACAAAATGCTTGGAATTGTTTCTGTTCGTAAAATGGCCACTACATACAGGCAAAGGCCTTTATTGCAAGCCTACCCACAGCAAGGACAAGGAGACACCCATCAAAAGGTAGGTACCATCATGAGGGTAAATTGTTTAAAATGATGTACAGAAGGAACACACAAATATTCTCAAGAATAATATGTTGCCATTCCTGTATTTTGCTTCGAAAATGGATCATGTGGCTTTTGTGAACACTAATATATTAGAAGAATGTAGTCTGCATAGAACAGCATATCAGAAACACAACCAGCATCCTAACCTAGCTCTCTGCTTCCACCAAGTCTGATGTGTGTACAGCTTCTATGGAGAGACCATCAGATGAGCCGCCAATCTTGCAAAGAAAGTCAAGTCTGTTTGCTTGAGGGAATCACGAATTCAGAGAATGTTCTGTGATCAGAGAAGCAGTTCATTAAATCATAAACCTAACAATTACTTATACTGGGATTCTTAATGTTGGAAACGCAATTCCAGTGGCACTTGGTACTGTACTTTTAAAAGGCTTCCAAAAATGAAATAGTGCATAGATTTTCATGGGAGTTGGTTGAAAATCAGGTAAGTAACTGGGAAGAATTTACCACCAGGAGATGGTGCGCTGTGGTACATTTTGTCAGTCAAGGAGAATTTATTTGTAAAAAGGCCAAATTTTGTTCAAGATGCTGGTGGAACTCCTATTTGATATATATGGTCCCCATCCCTATAGTATCTATGTGCCTTCCAAGTATTTAAAAATAGAAATAATCTTTCTCAGGTTGTGGAAATCATTAGTTCGGTCAACAGAGTTCTTGTTTGCTTGTGAGAAGGAAATATTGAGGGAAGCAATATCCAAGGAGTTTTGCATTTCTTCTGAAAGCATTTAGTTTCATGGTTGCTCTCATTTCCTGCTGAAGTGAGTTCCATAGTCTAGGTCCTGCTCCTGCAACCCACTTTGATACTGTCAGCTGAAAACTTTTGATTTATAGGTCCTGCTCCTGCAAGAGCTTTACCTTCTGAATTTACAAGCCTCCCCTTATTGGCCATTAGTTCCATTGTTCCAGTGGAAGATTGGTTGCAAGTGAGAAGGGTTTTCTTACGTAGCTAGGTTCTATCCTGTGAAAGACTTTGAACAGCAGAGGGGAGACCTTGAACTGGTATTCAGATGTCAAGCCAATGACTAGAAGAGAGTTTCTGAGGTGGTGTATTCTCATAGACCTGTGTTGCTGAGCAGATGGGCTGCTGTGTTTTTGAACTAGCTTTCAGGCTGTGTGGCTTCAATTTATTAGGATGGTATTTAATGTATTTTTAGTGCTCTCTAATGTGATGTAGCAGCTGGAAATGAAGAGAGCCAGCATCATATGATCTGCCAGCTCACAGTGGTCCCACCAACAAGTGCTCCGTGGGCCACAGTTTAGGAACCAGTGAATCCATCAGCAGATACCTGCAGTTTCATGCCCTTATGTGGGAAATGCATGAAGGCATAGCAGGTGATCCAATGACTTTTTAACCATAGTTAAGCTTTTTAAAAACCATTTAGACCAACATTTAATACATCCTCCATTTTCCTACTCCTATCCATTTCCACTGTTTAGTTTTATTTCTTCTTTTGAGTTACAACCTTATAGTTTATAGCTCTGCCATCCTCCTTGTAGAATTTGATGTCTTTATAGGTATAACTTCTCTTATGAACTCTTTTGGGGTCTGGATTTGGACTTAGAAGTCTGAGTGCATGGAAAAATACAGGGATTAGCCTGAACCCCAAAATTCAGGTCCAGATTTTAGAAGTTCCCTTCCCTCAAAATTTTGGGGGTGGGTTTCACAACCCAAGGCTTTGATTTCACCCAACACAGATATAGGACCCAGAGTTCTGATCCAGACCAATACTGGTTCTGAACGTGGAATCCAAACTTCAGTTCACATGTTTGTATTTGGGTTTTGGTTCCAGGCCAGTTCTTTAAATGAACCCCCCTAAATAAAACCTAATTTGGGTGCCCAGTTCTTACTTAAACTAAACATCTGTTGATCTCAAATGGGTGTTTTCCCTGAGTAAAGACTGCCAGACAAGTCCCCTAATTTTGATAAGCTGAACAAACAAGAAAGACATTAGGATTTAAAAAAAAAAAAGTCTGTCTCTCCTGTTCTTGAATAAGTCACACATATTAAACAGTGGAAGTTTTATTGAATGAAGAATCTAGCAGATATGAATAAACGCTAAATGGTCACTCAAGATAGCCACTAAAAAGTAGACAACAAACAAAGCTACTCATCTTACTGAGAGAAGTTACCATACGAAGCTAGGTGAAACAGGCACGCCAAAACTGCAATTTGCTGTATGAACAATCTCTCGCCTTGAATGCAAACTATACAGAACATAAGGATAACAAGGTTCAAGCCAAAGTGAAACAAATTGAAAGCATGCAAGGAATGAGGACAAAGAAAGATGAACAGCAAGTGAAATTGCCGATAGACATGTTTCACTTCAGTAACAGCATGTGCTCTCTATGTAAGAGGGGGAACCTAGCAGGTGTGATCAGGAACAAACTAAGAATCATAGAATCATAGATTCTCAGGGTTGGAAGGGACCTCAGGAGGACATCTAGTCCAACCCCCTGCTCAAAGCAGGACCAAACCCAACTAAATCATCCCAGCCAGGGCTTTGTCAAGCCTGACCTTAAAAACCTCTAAGGAAAGAGATTCCACCACCTCCCTAGGTAACCCATTCCAGTTCTTCACCACCCTACTAGTGAAAAAGTTTTTCCTAATCTCCAACCTAAACCTCCCCCGCTGCAACTTGAGACCATTACTCCTTGTTCTGTCATCTTCTACCACTGAGAACAGTCTAGATCCATCCTCTTTGGAACCCCCTTTCAGGTAGTTGAAAGCAGCTATCAAATCCCCCCTCATTCTTCTCTTCTGCAGACTAAACAATCCCAGTTTCCTCAGCCTCTCCTCATAAGTCATGTGCTCTAGCCCCCTAATCATTTTTGTTGCCCTCCACTGGACTCTCTCCAATTTATCCACATCCTTCTTGTAGTGTGGGGCCCAAAACTGGACACAGTACTCCAGATGAGGCCTCACCAGTGCTGAGTAGAGGGGAATGATCACATCCCTCGATCTGCTGGAAATGCCCCTATTTATACAACCCAAAATGCCATTAGCCTTCTTGGCAACAAGGGCACACTGTTGACTCATATTCAGCTTTTCATCCACCGTAACCCCTAGGTCCTTTTCTGCAGAACTGCTGCCCAGCCATTCGGTCCCTAGTCTGTAGCAGTGCATGGGATTCTTCCGTCCTAAGTGCAGGACTCTGCACTTGTCCTTGTTGAACCTCATCATATTTCTTTTGGCCCAATCCTCTAATTTGTCTAGGTCCCTCTGTATCCTATCCCTACCCTCCAGCGTATCAACCACTCCTCCCAGTTTAGTGTCATCTGCAAACTTGCTAAGGGTGCAGTCCACACCATCCTCCAGATCGTTAATGAAGATATTGAATAAAACCGGACCCAGCACCGACTCTTGGGGCACTCCACTTGATACCGGCTGCCAACTAGACATGGAACCATTGATCACTACCCGTTGAGCCCGACCGTCTAGCCAGTTTTCTATCCACCTTACCGTCCATTCATCCAGCCCATACTTCTTTAACTTGCTGGCAAGAATACTGTGGGAGACTGTATCAAAAGCTTTGCTAAAGTCCAGAAATAGCACATCCACTGCTTTCCCGTCATCCACAGAGCCGGTTATCATAGAAGGCAATTAGATTAGTCAGGCATGACTTGCCCTTGGTGAATCCATGCTGACTGTTCCTGATCACTTTTCCCTCCTTTAAGTGGTTCAGAATTGATTCCTTGAGGACCTGTTCCATGATTTTTCCAGGGACTGAGGTGAGACTGACTGGCCTGTAGTTCCCTGGATCTTCCTTCTTCCCTTTTTTAAAGATGGGCACTACATTAGCCTTTTTCCAGTCATCCGGGACCTCCCCCGATCGCCATGATTTTTCAAAGATAATGGCCAATGGCTCTGCAATCCCATCGGCCAACTCCTTTAGCACCCTCGGATGCAGCGCATCCGGCCCCATGGACTTGTGCTCGTCCAACTTTCCTAAATAGCCCCGAACTACTTCTTTCTCTACAGAGAGCTGGTCACCTCCTCCCCATACCATGCTGCAGAGTGCAGCTGTCTGGGAGCTGACCTTGTCTGTGAAGATGGAGGCAAAAAAAGCATTGAGTACACTAGCTTTCTCCACATCCTCTGTCACTAGGTTCCCTCCCTCATTCAGCAAGGGGCCCACAGTTTTTCCTTGACTTTCTTCTTGTTGCTAACATACCTGAAGAAACCCTTCTTGTTACTCCTAACATCTCCGGCTAGCTGCAACTCCAAGTGTGATTTGGCCTTCCTAATTTCACTCCTGCATGCCTGAGCAATACTTTTATACTCCTCCCTGGTTATTTGTCCAATCTTCCACTTCTTGTAAGCTGTTTTTTTTGTGTTTAAGACGAGCAAGGATTTCACTGTTGAGCCAAGCTGGTCGCCTGCCATATTTACTTTTGTTCCTACACATCGGGATGGTTTGTTCCTGCAACCTCAATAAGGTTTCTTTAAAATACAGCCAGCTTTCCTCGACTCCTTTCCCCGTCATGTTATCCCAGGGGACCTTGCCCATCAGTTCCCTGAGGGAGTCGAAGTCTGCTTTTCTGAAGTCCAGGGTCTCTGTTCTACTGCTCTCCTTTCTTCCTTGTATCAGGATCCTGAACTCGACCATCTCATGGTCACTGCCTCCCAGGTTCCCATCCACTATTGCTTCCTCTACTATTTCTTCCCTGTTTGTGAGCAGCAGGTCAAGAAGAGCTTTTCCCCTAGTTGGACCCTAATGCTTGTTGCACAATCTTACCTCTACTGACCTAGATGAAGATGCTACACTTCTCATTTAATGTGAATCTGGTCTGTGTAGATGTTCCTGAAATGAACACATCAAAATATTATGAGTCAAAGCACCAATTAAGGAGGTCAAGCAGGGCAAGACCCCTGGGGATAAATGTTCAGTGTGATGTGCAGGAATGCAATCAAGCGTATCACATTATTAATAAGATGTGTTTCAAAAATCCCCTCCATCATGCTGAATTTTTTACCCCCTGGTGTTAAGAACCAGGCTGAAATGACTTAAAAAATGGATTTGTGCTTGTCATGCTTACTAACATACAGGAAACAGAAAAACAGCTTAAATTATGTGCTTGGAATGAAATTTATCCCTGTGCAAAGTGCCAGCCAGCATCACATAACTCCTTGAAGCCAGAGCAAGTTGAAAGTGCTCAGCACTTCTAAAAATGAGGCTATCAACCTCTTTGTTCTGTTTTCTCATCTGTAAAATGGGTGCCATTCCTTTTTAACCTCACAGGGGTATTGTGTAACTTAATGAATTGTTTGTGAAATGCTTTCAGATCCTGACATGAAAGGTACTATTAGAAATGTGAAGTGTTATTACTAGAACTTGCCAAATATTTTTCACTGTCTTTTTTTCAACTGAAAGTGGATTTCTGACCAAAACAAAACTTTTTTTTGGATTTTTCCCCCTCCAAACAAACAAAAAAAAACCCCAGAAACTGAAAACTGAAATTTTTTTCAGTAAAACTATATCTTTTGGTTTTTGAAAACTTTGTTTAAAAATAAATACTGATTTTTCTGAACCAAAATATAGCTTTAGAAAATAGTTATTTGGTTTGATTTTTTGCATCCACAACCAAAAAGATGTGTGAGATTTGGGGGAGAGGGTGGAATCCAATTTTTAAAAAATTTATCATGGAAAAATTGGTATTTTCAACTAGCACTAATTATTATTAAATTGAATGCTTTTGATTAGGGCTGGTAGAAAATTGTTCATTGTGAAGCTATTTTACAGTTCAATTTAAAAAAACAATTTTTAACTATCTGCTTTCTGTGGAAAATTTTTGATTTCTTTTGTAAAATAATAAATTTGTGTTTCAGACTAAATATTTCGGTTTTTGATTTTTTGCCATAAATTCAAGATTTTGTGAAAAATTTCAGTGAATGTTGTTGGTTTTTTTGTTTGTTTTTGTTTTTAATCAAAATATTCTGCAGGAAGAAAAACTCATTTTCTGACCAGCTAAATTTGATTACATTGGCAATATTATTGATGGCTTGAATTAAAAAACAAAATCCTTTAACTGCATTCTAATTTTAAAAATACTGTGGTGCATGAAAACAAAGATAGTAACTACACTGTTAGGCAGCAGAAAGCTCCATGACCACAGTAAAAACAAGTGTATGGAGCATCACTGCCAGGAACATAATGGAGTATTTTTATCCTTAAGGCTTATTTATAGTAGTATGTCAAAGCTCCCCATGGAGCATGGCAGCAAGGTCCGTATCGCCAGTTAGTGTGCAGCAGACTTGGGTGATGTAGACTCATGCTCCAGCTTGCCTCATGCTTTGTCTCCATCTAGACACGCCCTTAGTATTTTATAAATCATTCTGCCCCTATTCCTTCTCACCCTAATCTGATGCTAAAGTAGAATGTGCTGGATTCAGATCCACATAATCAGTTTATTTCACATTGTTTTAATCAATGCCTGGGAGTTGATGTTAGTACGCTTATGCATACTAATCTCATGATTCTTTCCACTGTGCAAGAGTGGCAGCAATCTGACTCCTGAGCAGGAGGAAGAGGCTAGTGGTTTAAACCAGACATGTTTGAAAGACCAATTGGAAGTGAAATACGAAGGTTGTTGGCTACACAACACCAAGGCCTCAAGACAAAATCCTTTAACCACAAACAAGCCACAAACATGTATGAAGTAAGCAGCAACCACAGTGCAAGCTTCTGCCCCAATAATGTGCCTTTACAAGAACCTGAAAGGATCATTTGTAGGGTGAGACTGAAGGTAGGTTAGTCGTCTTGTCTATTCAACTCTTGGTGCCTCTGTTGGCAGTGCTAACTGCTGACCATTGTGACTGTGCTTTGAGATCTGAACACTGGAAACTAGACTAATATGATCAACTTTTTACATAGACCCATGAACAACCTGCAGATTATAATCACTTTAAGTTGCTAATGACTGGGGCCCAATCTGTTTTCCATTGGAGTCAGTGCGGGCCTTTACATTCAGTGGGAGATGGATCAGTTGCCTGGTCTGGATTCAAACTGGAGAAAAGCTCTAAGCCATCCAGTGTCCTATGGAACTATAACCTCCTGGTCCCTATTAAGAGCTGCCCATTTCAGTCCATCCCAAGAGCTATACATAACCTGCAGAAAAATAGGATAGATGGTTCATTGTACAGAATCTAAACGATAACTATATTTCTGTATCTTGCTGATGTCTTTTGCCTGTATAGTTGCACTTGATTTGTAGATATGCAATAGTTTCTCTGGCTAAAAGCTTCTCAAAATCCTCTTCTATCCTACAAATTAATTTACTATTTTTATACAGAGTATAAGCAGTAGGACACTTAAATATAAAACGTTGACATTGGTCCCCAGTACCGTAGTTTGCAGAACAACATTGACAGTGTTTCTGAGTTCTTTGTAGAGCTCGCACTGCAAATTCTTGCAACAGTTGCTCAGGCTTTTCACCAATGGCATTACAGTACTAAACCACAAAAAAAGCCCAGGGTTACATTCTCTGTTGGTGTGACCCATTGACTTTAATAGTTATGCTAGCAAAGAATTTGGTCCCCTGTTATCAAATTATATTTAAGATGTCTTAAAACTATGAAAAGTGTAAAAATCAAAGCAAAAGATGAATCTCCCTCTTAATTACACTCCTTAGTGTCTAGGCATTGTGCTGTACTGAAGACCTCAGACATACCAAAGCTCAGTGGGGTTTTAATCTGAACACTAAAGGCGAGATTTTTCAAAGACATCTAAGGGATTTCAATACCCAATTCTCATTGGGTGTCCATCCAAATCCCCTAGGACAGTGCGTTCAGGATTAGATCTTTAGTCAGATTTCCAAAGCTTCCTAGGGCAGTGCTTCTCAAAGCCAGTCCGCTGCTTGTTCAGGGAAAGCACCTGGCGGTCCGGGCCGCTTTGTTTACCTGCCGCGTCCGCAGGTTCGGCCGATCACAGCTCCCACTGGCCGCAGTTTGGTGCTCCAGGCCAATGGGGGCTGCAGGAAGGGCAGCCAGCACATCCCTCGGCCCGTGCCACTTCCTGCAGCCTCCATTGGCCTGGAGCGGCAAACCGCGGCCAGTGGGAGCTGCGATCAGCCGAACCTGCGGACGCGGCAGGTAAACAAACTGGCCCGGACAGCCAGGGGCTTTCCCTGAACAAGCGGCGGACTGGCTTTGAGAAGCACTGCCCTAGGAAGCTTTGGAAATCTGACTGAAGATCTAATCCTGAACGCATCCCAAGGTGCTGACCACCTTCTGCTCCCAATGATTTGAGAGTGCTCAGCACCTTGCAGGATCTGGCCCTAAGTACGTATGTACAGGCCTCTTTTTTTATTGTACTAGTTTATAAGGGGAGCCAGCTCGTGCGTGTGCGTGAAGCCATTAGAGCCTATTGTGTAAATGCACATTTTAGAAGCCTTTATTTCTCCAGTGAGGAGTTTTCTTTACGAGACAGACTGTAAGTGCTCAAACATTCTACTTAGAGCTTTTCCAGCATATATTTACAAGCCCATATGGGCATGCTGGGGCTCCAGCTGGAGGGAAGGCCCTGCTGCAGTGACTCCTGGCTCCACATCTTGCTGCTTGTAGCGATTGAAAGGAAGATTTTCAAAGGCACAAATTGAAATCAGATTCCCAGTTCCCATTGACCTGGATCAAAGTTGGGTGCCTGACTCTCTTTGGAAATCCTCCCATTTAGTATATGATATAAAGCCCTACTGCTCTGGTACCTGAGCCACGCTGCTCTTATTCCCTCAACCCAGGCCGTCATTTGTATCTCTGCTCACTTCCCTTGGGGGTAGATACGGCTTTTGTTCCCCTAACACACCATGGTTTTTCTGCCTTTCTAGGATTCTTTTTCTCAATTTTCTTGGCTCAGTCTTTTGACAATAATAATCTGTTTTAAAATGTTTATTACATAACAAAACAAAATCACTTTGCCCTTCTACAGCGCCTTCCCCTCTGTGGATCTGAGTTTTACAAATTTCAGTGAACTAAGCCTCAAATTGACCTCGGGAGCTAGGTGTTATTGTGTAACATGAGGAACTGAGGTGCAGAGACAGTAAAGGCCATGTGAAGGCCCTGATCCTGCAAACACACTAAGCACGTTAGTAGTCCAACTGAAGGAAAGTGATGCATAAGTTTGA
The DNA here is from genome assembly GCF_020497125.1 of Mauremys mutica. Lineage (NCBI taxonomy): Eukaryota > Metazoa > Chordata > Testudines > Geoemydidae > Mauremys > Mauremys mutica. Next base: position 128,627,900 of record NC_059077.1, read on the forward strand.
AAGATTGAGGCCTAAGGTTCCTAGAGCTGAAGCCATCCTGGGGAGAAGGGCCAGGTGCAGTGGGGGTAAAAGGAAGGCACTATGCCTGCAGACAGAGACATTGTCTAGCTCCATTACTTGCCCTGCACACCCTGGCAGGCATATCTATATATTTGGGAACATGTTCCCATCCCAGCTGCATGTTCCCATCCCTCCAACCCAGGGGTCGGCAACCTACAGCACGCACACCAAAGGTGGCATGCAAACCGATTTTTGATGGCACGCGGGGCGGGCGGAGACGCTCTGGGATTCCTGCTGCTGGCCCCTTTCCAGCAGGGGTCCCACTGCCGGCCTGGGGTTCCTTCCCCCATGCTGGCAGGGGGTGAGAGTCTGGCTGGCAGGAGCCGGTGGCCGAAACCCGAGTGGGGTGGGCTGAGCGCCGCTCTGGGGTTCCCACTGCTGGCCCCTTGCCAGCCGGGGTCCCACCGCCGGTCCCACTCAGCGCCCACTGCCAGCCTGGGTGAGGTAACCCCAGGCTGGCAGTGGGCTGAGACCCCGGCTGGCAGGAGCTGGTGGCTGAAACCCCAGAGCAGGGGCAGGCGGAGACGCTCAGCCCACCCCTGAAACCCCAGAGCTGGGTGGGCTGGGGTTCCGGCTGCTGGCCCCTTGCCAGCCGGGGTCCCCGCCGCAGCCCCACTCACCTTGCTTCCAGCGCAGGCCCCTGCCAGACAGGATCCAGGCCTCCTGCCCTGCTCAGCCCTACCAGCCACCAGCTCCACTCACCTCAGCTGCCAATCTGGGGTTCCAGCCGGTTAACAACTGATCACTCAGAAGCCTGTGTGCAGCTTAAAGTATCCAAATATGTGCCACCAGACATCGGAATACTCAGCAAGGAAAAGCAAGGGCAAGGATCACACTAAACTAATAAGATCTGCATTTTAATTTTAAATAAAGCTTCTGAAACATTTTGAAAACCTTGTTTACTTTACATATAACAGTAGTTTGGTTATATAGTATAGACTTATAGAGAGACCTTCTAAAATACGTTAAAATGTATTACTGGCACGCGAAGCCTTAAATTAGAGTGTATACATGAGGACTCGGCACACCACTGCTGAAAGGCTGCCGACCCCTGCTCCAACCCATGGCACCTCTTTGGCACCGTTAATACAGCATCCCTTAGATGTCTTTGGCACTCAAATGCAGCTGCCCCCTGTGCATAAATACTAGTGGTAGAAGGAAGTCCCTACACCTTTCCCTTTTTTTCCCCCATCTGCCAAACACCTTTGCCTGGGCAGCTGTAAGTTGTCCAAGTGACTCAGCCTAAGGTCAGACAAGAAGTCCATGGCACAGACAGGAATAATATAATGCAAACACTTTTGTTTTGTATTTTCTTTTTGCATCATTTCCTTTCTCTCCATTCTGCTCTGACTCCATTACTGTGACATCAGAGTCCTTTAGAACCACCTCTTCTTTGTTTTAAAGGGTATATTCTTTGCACTTCTTAACCATTTTCTGGAATTAGATGTTTCACATTTTTAACATTTGGGATTTTAAAAAGTCTCTGGTATTTGCTAATAATAAAAAAGATAGCAGGCGTTGCTGAAATTGAGCAGCTAAAAAGGGTTCTGGTACATAGGTTAATTCATTTTGCTGCAAAGCATGTTGGGTGAAATTTGCCTGCTGGTGCAAAGTCCTGTGTATTTTGTAAACCCTGCGGATAAGATGTGCAAGGCATCAACAGGCTATGTACACTCTGTGTTGCTGAATTTCTCTTCTCACTAGACCACTTTGGAAGCAGGGGCGGCTCTAGATATTTCGCCGCCCCAAGCGCTCTGCCGGTCGCTGGTCCCGTGGCTCCGGTGGACCTCCCGCAGGCGAGCCTGCGGAGGGTGTGCTGGTCCCATGCGGCCACCAGCGGACCCACCGCAGGCACGCCTGCAGGAGGGCCACGGGACCAGCGCACCCTCCGCAGGCACGCCTGCAGGAGGTCCACCGGAGCTGCCTGCCGCCCTCCTGGTGACCGGTAGAGCGCCCCCCATGGCATGCCGCCCCAAGCACGTGCTGGGGTCTGGAGCCACCCCTGTTTGGAAGGGATAGGGTCCAGAGTGACCTAGACAAGTTGAAGGATCGGACCAAAAGAAATCTGGTGGGGTTCAACAAGGACAAGTGCGGAGTCCTGCACTTAAGTCAGAAGAATCCTATGCACTGCTATAGGCTGGGGTCTGACTGGCTAAGCAGCAGTTCTGTGGAAAAGGAGCTGGGGGTTACAGTGGATGAGAAGCTAGATATGAGTCAGCAGTGTGCCCTTGTTGCCAAGAAGGCTAACGGCATATTGGGCTGCCTTAGTAGGAGCATTGCCAGCAGATCGAGGGAAGTGATTATTCCTCTCTATTCGACATTGGTGAGGCCACAGCTGGAGTATTGCATCCAGTTTTGGGCCCCACACTGCAGAAGAGATGTGCACAAATTGGAGAGAGTCCAGCGGACGAAAATGATCAGGGAGCTGGGGCACATGATTTGTGAGGAGAGGCTGAGGGAACTGGGCTTGTTTAATCTGCAGAAGAGAAGAGCGAGAGGGGATTTGATAGCAGCCTTCAACCACCTGAAGGGGATTCCAAAGAGGATGGAGCTCAGCTGTTCTTGGGGGCAGATGACTGAACAAGGAGCAATGGTCTCAAGTTGCAATGGGGGAGGTCTAGGTTGGATATTAGGAAACACTATTTCACTAGGAGGGCGGTGAAGCACTGGAGTGGGTTACCTAGGGAGGTGGTGGAATCTCCATCCTCGGAGGTTTATAAGGCCTGGCTTGACAAAGCCCTGGCTGGGATGATTTAGTTGGGGATTGGTCTTGCTTTGAGCAGGGGGTTGGACTAGATGACCTCCTGAGGTCTCTTCCAACCCTAATCTTCTGATTCTAAGAGGAGCTGAGGATTTGTGTTCATGCACAGCGAGTAACCCACACCTGTAGGGGTGAAGGGCTTGCAGCTCGGCTCTGGGGTGCCGTGTGTGTGTGTGTGTGTTGTATATTATAATTTCAACTCCCTATGTTCCATTCACTCTGAGCCCCATAGTCGGAGCATTCCAGTGGGGTGAATTACATTGACTGTGGCTTATCTATTCCTGCGAGTTCTGCTCCTGCTATTGAGTTCAATGGAAGTTTTTCATCTGTCTTAAGAGAGCTCGATTTGGGTTTTCAGAGCCTCAACAGTTCTGCCATATTGTATGTTTCCTCACCATCATGTTGAGCCTTCCTAGTACAATTGTCCTGGCAATGTGTATTAGGCAGTGAGATGTACTCAGTGCTGGCTTAAGGGGCGAGGAAGATGTAATGGACTGGAGCTGGGCCTGATCCCCATCCTTCCCCATGTTAGCAGTCTCACTGAAGTCAATGGGGGCAATTCCATGAATTAGGACTATTGGTATGAGAAAGGGCTGGAGAGCAGTGTTGCTATGTGGAAAGTCATAGTGTCTCCCAAGTAAAGCTGGGCAGCAAACAGTTTTCCTGTCCTGCAAAAAGTTTTGAGATATTTTCAACATTTTTCCTGCAATAGGACAAGAAGTCGAAATCTTGAAATACTTCGTGAACTCAAAATAAAATAAAATCAGATTGGGTCAACTGAAATATTTCTTTCAATCATTTTGAAACATTTTTGTTTTGATTTTTGACTTTTTTTTACATTTTAAAACAAATTAACTTAAACTTTACAGTGAAAAGTTTCAACCCAAAATAGGAGCTTTTTCATTCAGAAAATGTCAGAATAGAATGACAATTTTGACTCCTTTTTTTAAAAAAAAATTCAAAATGGGAAATTCATCAAGACCCTTTCTTACAGTTTTAGTTTAGCTGAATCAATATTTCTCAACAACAAAAAATCCCCAACCAGTTGTAGCCTTCCTACTACATATTTTATACGTAGTAATGAGAGAGATGCTGCTGATTTACTAATATTAAAGACAATGGGCCAAATTTAGCCCTGGTGCAGCTCCAGTTGAGTCAATGGAGGAATTTGCCTCTGTACATTGAGGAAAAATTATAAAATCTATTAAGCCTATATAATACATAATTAGAAAGAATCCTAGTACTGGAGTGACTCAACTCCAAGTCACAAAAAGAACCGTTGTCTTATTATCTAGACATGCCTGAAAGGAATGGGGCATTTGTTCTGACAATATTAACTATTACAACCTTTTTTCTTTGTGCATTAATATTGACCTGACCAATGTAATACACAATAAAGATCATTTTAACAGGGTAGGTGTTGTGTATAGAGGCATTTATGGACAATATTCTCTTCAACACTTCGTATTTTTATCGAAATAAACAGTCTGATTATCATAACATTTTTCACACGTTTATAGCTGGGATGCTTTGGGGGTTCTCAGTCCGGGGTTGTCACAGCGTGCCCTGTAACCTTGGATGCTTCTGTGCTTTGCAGCTTTGGCTCAAAACCCAATACCAGCAGCCTGCTTACAGCAGTGACCTCCCCCTGGAGCCTGGTTCCTCCTGCTCTGTGTTGGATCCTGGCGAAGGACTGGCCAGCCATGCTGGAAGATTGACTGTGGTAAGAAAATTAGTTTGAACAAAAGAACTCTAGTTTCCTAAGTCAGGTTTTAGTCTTTTATAAGTATATTTTTTAGTTTTGTTTGTTTGCAACCATTTCGATCCCAGTTCCTTCTACTTGGGATCATTTAAATATCTGTTCTCTGTTAATAAACTTAATCTTGTTTTATTGGAGTGTTTCAAACTGAAGAGTAAAATCCTCAGCCAAACTAACAGGCTGATGCTGTGTACTGTGTGTCTAAAGGAGAAGCAAACTTGATAAGGTTTTGAAGGGCTGAGCACTGCATGGGAGACAGTTTTGAGTAGACACAGGGCCAGAGGGGCAGTTAGTATCACCCTGCATGGAGTGACCAGGCTGGTGGAAGCCAGGGTGAAGTCACTGTGCTCTGAGCAGGCTGCTGGTGTCAGGCCTCCGAGCCAAAGCTGCACAACACAGAAGTACCCAAAGTTACACAACCCCTTCCTGGTCTGGCTGAACCCCATCGCGCCCCAATAGCACTTAGTCAGTATTGTTTTTTGTCTTTGGGGTTTTAAAACTAATTATCAAAACTGGAACCGTATTGGGAGTAAGTATGCCCAGTGTTCTGTGATGGGGTGTTAGATGGGGTGGGATCTGAGTTACTACAGAGAATTCTTTCCTGGGTGCTGGCTGGTAAGTCTTGTCCACATGCTCAGGGTTTAGCTGATCACCATATTTGGGGTCGGGAAGGAATTTTCCTCCTGGGCAGATTGGCAGAGGCCCTGGAGGTTTTTCGCCTTCCTCTGCAGCGTGGGGCACGGGTCACTTGCTGGAGGATTCTCTGCAGCTTGAGGTCTTCAAACCACAATTTGAGGACTTCAATAACTCAGACATAGGTTAGGGGTTTGTTACAGGAGTGGGTGGGTGAGATTCTGTGGCCTGCATTTTGCAGGAGGTCAGACTAGATGATCATAATGGTCCCTTCTGACCTTAAAGTCTATGAGTCTATGGGAGCCCTCCGCTGTTGAAAATTACCGTTGTGAAAAATATTGCGTGGCTATTGCTAGTTTTGTATTATCCATCTCTCACCCTAGAAGGTGGTACTATAGAGAGAGAGTAGCAGGTGTGAGAAGATATTCAACACACCTTAACCCGGTCTCTAATTGTGCACATGCAGCTTGAATGCACACAATTACCATACCTATATTCATAAAAGGGAATATACAGATGCAGACTTGTGCACATTTAACTCCATGATCAGACAATGAAAAGCTGCTGCTGGAAAGTTTGTCCCCAAATGCCAGATGCGTACTGTAAAAGATAGTGAGCTCAAATCCCATACAGATATAATTTTATTAAACTTTCTATATATTCTTTCCTTTGATGTGATCAAAGATGAATTCATGCTTATTCTTCTTTCTAAAGTGAAATGCAAACCAACTTAGACTTCAGTGGAGCAGTGCCAAAGCACACCAGCTAATGATCTCAGCTGAAGTATTTGGGAAAAACCATTTTGTCTTTTGTTTTTTCCCTGAACCAGGAACTGATAAAGTTCCTATAGCAAGAGAAGCTCTTAAATGATGGGGAATAGAAATCTGACATTCAGCTTCGCACACTTAGGATGTGTCTGTTGCATTGCTATGCAACAGGCAAAGCAGAAAGTCTCAACAACCAGACAGATATGCTGGTTGATTTTAAAGCTCTTTTCACCATTGATTTCAATGAGGAGTTTGGCATAAAAATGGATGGCTCAGTGTTAGTGCCCATCTCATTTAGCAGCAAACATGCATTTCATCTATTTTTCCCATAGCAATTTCCCCTGGAGATACAATGGGCCAGATTCTGCTCTGTTACCTTTCTGAAATAGGTTTCAGAGTAGCAGCCCTGTTAGTCTGTATCTGCAAAAAGAACAGGAGTACTTGTGGCACCTTAGAGACTAATAAATTTATTTGAGCATAAGCTTTTGTGGGCTACAGCCCACTTCATCGGATGCATGCAGTGGAAAATACAGTAGGAAGACACACACACACACACTGAAACAATGAGTGTTACCATACACACTCTAAGGAGAGCAATCAGTTATGGTGAGCTATTATCAGCAGGAGAGGAAAAGAACTGTCTGTAGTGGTAATGAAAATGGCCCATTTCCAGCAATTGACAAGAAGATGTGAAGAACTGTAGGAGGGGGAAAATAAGCATGGACTAGCGTTCTAGAATTTAATGGGAAACCACAACCCTTTCTATCGTTTTTTTTGAACAATCCTTGAACTATATCCCTTCTATTGATCTATCTGATGGTTTAAAAATGAACAAAAATCCCCCAGTTTAATAGGCCCAATGTGGCATTGGATCAGCTGAGCATTCACGCAAAATCTCCTTGACTTCAGTGGGATTCCATTCAGGTGCAGATGAGTGCACTAGCAGGTCTGGATGAAGGATTAGGATCATAGAAAGGAGAATTTTCTATGACAGTCTAGAGACCCTCAGAATGATTTTTATTCAATCTGAGCCCTATTAGTCTCGTCCCTATTAAATTCCACAGGATTTTTTCCATAAGGATTATACCCATGCAGCCCTCATGGATTTCAATGGAATAGCTCTGGTATGACTGAAAGAATTTGGCCAAGTGAGCATGTTGATCATTGCCTTGTCAGAACCTGTTTGCATGTGCCAATTGTGAGCCTTTAAGCGGCAATATTATTCAGACATCAGGCCCACTTCTCTGTGTCTTCATATAGACAATATGTGCCACGGATGAAGCCTGGCATTTGGGAAGTTCCAGTGGTAACTAGAGCTATTTTAGAGGGCTCCTGACAAGACATTAGCATTTCAGCAGCTCCTTGGCTAATTCCAAAATGGTATTTAAATACCTGACTGCCTTACATATCAACAGTTCTTGTTTAGGAGGAGCAAGTCCCTGTTTTTAAAGCAAAATAACACTCATTCTTCCACTTTGCTCTACCTGAAAGCTTTCTTAGTTAGATTAATTTAAATGGACTAAAAATTCACATGTTCCTATTTTTCCTCTCTATCTGCCCCTATTTATAACATTCAAGTGCTGGAAAATATGTGCCAGAGGCCAGGGAGGAGGAACAGGTTTAAGATTTTAAGCTCAAATATTTTGTTCTGCATAGGGCTGAGCTGCTGTTGATGAAAATATTAGAAAGAATAACAAATGGGCGGCACAGTGGGGAAGCCCTGGGAGAAAGCCATGTGATGCATTTAGGACACCATTTTTTAATAGTGGGTGATTTGAAGAAACTATCCAGGGATATGGTGGATCTCCATCTCCTAAAGGGTTCAAATCAAGACTGGATGCCTGACTGGAAGATAGAATTTCATCATGCCTGAAAGGTATTTCCTGTGTTACACCGGACGTCAGACCCGAAGATACGATGGACCCCTCTCTTACAATCTGTGTCAGGAGAAACGGGATGCTGTATTATGTAAAAGAAAAAGTCCCACAATAAATAGAGACATTTTGGGCCAAACTCAGCAACCCTTATTCACACTGATTAGAATAGAATATCAGGGTTGGAAGGGACCTCAGGAGGTCATCTAGTCCAACCCCCTACTCAAAGCAGTTAAATTAAATCATCCCAGCCAGGGCTTTGTCAAGCCTGACCTTAAAAACCTTTAAGGAAGGGGATTCCACCACCTCCCTAGGTAACCCATTCCAGTATTTCACCACCCTCCTAGTGAAAAAGTTTTCCCTAATATCCTACCTAAACCTCCCCACTGCAACTTGAGACCATTACTCCTTGTTCTGTCATCTGCCACCACTGAGAATAGCCTAGCTCCATCCTTTTTGGAACCCCCTTTTCAGGTAGTTGAAAGCAGCTATCAAATCCCCCCTCATTCTTCTCTTCTGCAGACTAAACAATCCCAGTTCCCTCAGCCTCTCCTCATAAGTCATGTGCTCCAGCCCCCTAATCATTTTTGTTGCCCTCTGCTGGACTCTTTCCAATTTTTCCACATCCTCCTTGTAGTGTGGGGCCCAAAATTGGACACAGTACTCCAGATAAGACCTCACCCATGTCGAATAGAGGGGAATGATCACATCCCTCGATCTGCTGGCAATGCCCCTACTTATACAGCCCAAAATGCTGTTAGCCTTCCTGGCAACAAGGGCACACTGACTCATATCCAGCTTCTTGTCCACTGTAACTCCTAGGTCCTTTTCTGCAGAACTGCTGCCTAGCCACTCGGTCCCTAGTCTGTAACAGTGAATGGGATTCTTCCGTCCTAAGTGCAGGACTCTGCACTTGTCCTTGTTGAACCTCATCAGGTTTCTTTTGGCCCAATCTTCTAATTTTGTCAAGGTCCCCCTGTATGCTATTCCTACCCTCCAGCGTATCTACCACTCCTCCCAGCTTAGCGTCATCTGCAAACTTGCTGAGGGTGCAGTCCACACTATCCTCCAGGTCATTAATGAAGATATTGAACAAAACCCGCCCCAGGACTAACCCTTGGGGCACTCCACTTGAAACCGGCTGCCAACTAGACATGGAGCCATTGATCACTACCCGTTGAGCCCGACCATCTAGCCAGTTTTCTATCCACCTTACCATCCATTCATCCAGCCCACACTACTTGAACTTGCTGGCAAGAATACTGTGGGAGACCGTATCAAAAGCTTTGCTAAAGTCAAGGAATAACACGTCCACTGCTTTCCCCTCATCCACAGACCCAGTTATCTCTTCATAGAAGGCAATTAGGTTAGTCAGGCATGACTTGCCCTTGGTGAATCCATGCTGACTGTTCCTGATCACTTTCCTCTCCTCTAAGTGCTTCAGAATTGATTCCTTGAGGACCTGCTCCATGATTTATCCAGGGACTGAGGTGAGGCTGACTGGCCTGTAGTTCCCAGGATCCTCCTCCTTCCCTTTTTTAAAGATGGGCACTACATTAGCCTTTTTCCAGTCATCTGGGACCTCCCCTGATCGCCATGAGTTTTCAAAGATAATGGCCAATGGCTCTGCAATCTCATCGGCCAACTCCTTTAGCACCCTCGGATGCAGCGCATCCGGCCCCATGGACTTGTGCTCGTCCAGCTTTTCTAAATAATCCTGAGCCACTTCTTTCTCCACAGAGGGCTGGTCACCTCCTCCCCATGCTGTGTTGCCCAGTGCAGTAGTCTGGGACCTGACCTTGTTAGTGAAAACAGAGGCAAAAAAAGCATTAAGTACATTAGCTCAGCTGTGCCTTCGCTGCCACTACCAGTGCTACTGTGGCATCACAGCTGTTTATACTCATGCTAGCTCAATGAGAGCTAGCACGAATGTGTGTATATGAGCAGGGGAATTACACCCCTAGCTCCGAGTGTAGACATAGCCTGAGAGCACAGGTACAACTTGACATGTGTCATAAGCATACAGCTAAGGGTAGCATAAAAGCTCTCTTTACCCTGTAAAGGGTTAAGAAGCTCAGATAATCTGTGTGGCATCTAACCGAAAGGACCAATAAGGGGAGAGGACACTTTCAAATCTGTAGGGGAAGGTTTTTTGTCTGTGTCTCCCAGAGTCAACAAGGAACCAGGGCAGGGAAAATATATCTCTCTAAGCTAAGCATCTAATATTGCAAAAATAGTAAGTAATAGCAAAAAAATGCGTTAGGTTCTTTTGTTTTAGCTTGTAAATTTTCCCTGTGCTAAGTGGGAGGTTTATCCCTATTTTTGTAACGTCAAAGTTTTGCCTAGAGGGGAAATCCTCTGTTTTTGAATCTTTTGTTATTCTGTAAAGTGCTTACCGTCCTGATTTTACAGAGGTGATTCTTTTACCTTTTCTTTAATTACAATTCTTCTTTTAAGAACCCAATTGATTTTTCATTGATCCAAGGGTTTGGGTCTGTGTTCACCTGTACCAATTGGTGAGGATATTATTCTCAAGCCTTCCCCAGGAAAGGGGGTTCAGGGCTTGGGGAAATATTTTGTGGGAATAGGACTCCAAGTGGTCCTTTCACTGATTCTTTGTCTAAATCACTTGGTGGTGGCAGCATACTGTTCAAGGTGGAATTTGTGCCTTGGGAAAATTTTTAACTTAAGCTGGTAAAAATAAGCTTAGGGGGTCTTTCATGCAGGTCCCCACAGCTGTACCCCAGAATTCAGCGTGAGGAAGGAACCTTGACATGGTGGCAGCGTGGTGGGATCATTTTGAACCAAAAGCCCACTAGGATTTTAAAAGGACAATTCCCCCCTTCCCCCTTTTTGACTGCTTAACAAGCAGAGAGTTTTTTTTTAAGCTGTGAGCAGCTGGAGTTTTTTTCTCTGCCTGATGGCAGGGTAGTTAACTTCCTGCAAGGGAATTCACAAGTGGGTTTTTTTCCTTTTCTTTCTAGCTCTCGGGTTAAGCTAGGTTAAGCACAGAGAGGCTACGATGACAGAAAGTGACATCCAGAAAAAACTGGAATTAGCCAGATTTGAAGCTGAGGAAAGAATAAAAGAACATGATAAACACATGGCCAGGAAAGAAGCTGCCCACAAGAGAGCTCTGGAGGCAGAAAAAGCCAGGGTGAAGGGAGAAAAAAATGCCCACAAAAGAGCTCTGGAGGCAGAAAAAGCCAGGGTGGAGGCAGAGGAAACTGCCCACAAGAGAGCTGTGGAGGCCTAGAGAGAGACCCAGAAGCGTGAACTGGCTGTAATGAAGTCAAAAAAACCAAAACCTTCCACCCGCTGGCTCCACTTCCCCAAAAATCCACAAATGGGAATGACTATGTCCGCAGTATAATGAATCCAGGAATATTGCTGAATATTTCATCATCTTTAAAAGACTGCACTCTCCATGCAATTCCTGACAATCACAAAATGACCACATTGTTAGCAAAATTGACTGAAAGAGCTCTGGACATATTCAATAAGATGCCTATTGATAATGCTTCTGACTATGGTAAATTTAAGGATTTGGTTTTATAACAATTTCAAATGACCCCTGAAACTTACAGAGTAAAATTTAGAGCCCTTAAAAGAGGGGCTGGACTAAGTAATGTGGCTTATGTAAACCAGATGAAGGATCTGTTAAATAAATGGGTCAAAGGAAGGGATGTAATTAGCTTTGATGGAATGTGTAATTTGGTTGTACAGAAGCAGTTCCTAACTATGACCCATAATATAAAACAGTGGTTATGGGATAAGAAAATGGACTCAGCAGAAAGTCTTGCTTCTTATGCTAATCAATATGAGCAGTCCCAGACCACCAAAGAGGTGGGGAAAATCAAAACCAAACCGGTGGAGGTAGTAGTGGGGAACAACCCTGGTCGCAGTTTGGGCAGATACCAAAAGGGACATCCCAAGACCACACCATACCACTGGGGTTAACCCAAGGCCCCACCTACACCCCCTCAAAACCCCCAGACACCTTATTGTCCCACCACACCATTTTCCAGCAACCCACCTCACCCCAGTGACCAGTCAGCTGGGCGATTTTTTTAAATGTAACGAGCATGTAAAGGCCAACTGCCCCAAGAACCCCAACAAATTACAGGTTATTACACCGGGGTCACACCAAAGGTCCTCAGGCCCAAATGCCTCCCAAATACCCTCAAAGCGAAGGAAAACTGTGAGTGTGGGCGGGAAAAAGGTTACAGCATGGAGGAACACTGAAGCACAGGTGTCAGCTATCCATACCAATCCTTAGTGGACCCCAAATTCATCGACCCAAAAATCCAAGTGATGATTAAACCCTTCAAGTCAACATTTTTTGACTTGCCTACAGCCAAGTTGCCTGTCCAGTACAAGAGCTGATCAGAAATGTGAACTTTTGCAGTATATAATCATTATCCCATTCCCATGCTGCTGGGGGGAGACTTGGCCAACCATGTAAAGCTAGCCAAGAGGGTGGGAATGGTCATCGCAGCCAGGCTAAGCAAACCTTTACACCTAGCTCCATTCCTGCGTCTTCTACAAGGGCCCAGTCTGTGTTACCAAAAACCCAGACTGAGGTGATGGAACCGAACCCCATGCCAACATCTGGCAACAACAGTAGTGGATCCAGCCACAGAGACCCAGACCGAGCCAGTCCCGGAGCCAGAACTGGCGGAGCAATGAGTACCAAAATCATTGCCAGCCCTGAATCCAGGACTTGCAACCCCATCTACAACTCCAATGCCAGAGGGCACCAGCAAGCCTGCACTGGTAGCAGAAAATAAACCTAAGCAAAAAACTCAGCAGAAGCCTTGTCAAGGGTTTGTTCCCCACTCTGAACTTTAGCGTCCAAAAGGTGGGGACCTGCATGTACCCTTCTAAGCTTAATTCCTAGCTTAGATCTGATAGCGCTGCCACCAACCAAAAATATAGTGTTTTGGTACACTTTCCAATCCCCACAAACCTTCCCTGGGGAACCCAAGACCCAAACCCCTTGGGTCTTAACACAAGGGGAAATAAACCATTCCCCCACCTTTCCCCCCAGACTTTCCCCTCCCTGGTTGCCTTGAGAGGCTTTACACAGATCCAAACTCCTTGGATCTTAAAACAAAGAGGAATTAACCATCCCCCCTCCTTTTTCCCCCCCACCAACTCCTGGTGAGTCCAGACCCAACTCCTTGGATCTTAAAACAAAGAAAATCAATCAGGTTCTTAAAAAGAAAGCTTTTAATTAAAGAAAAGAAAAGGTAAGAATTATCTCTGTAAAATCAGGATGAAAAATGCTTACAGGGTATTCAGTTCATATAACCTAGAGGGACTCCCTCCCCCCTTCTAAGTTTCAAAGTTACAGCAAACAGAGGTAAAAAAATCCTTCCAGCAAAAGAAACATTTACAGGTTGAGAAAACAAACATAAGACTACACGCTTTCCTGGCTGGGTACTTACAAAATTAAAACATGAGACTGATTCAGAAAGATTTGGAGAGCCTGGATGGACGTCTGGTCCCTCTCATGTCCCGAGATCGAACAACCCCCAAACAAAGAACACAAACAAAGACTTCCCTCCAACAAGATTTGAAAATATCTTGTCCCTTCATTGGTCCTCTGGTCAGGTGTCAGCCAGGTTTACTGAGCTTCTTAACCCTTTACAGGTAAAAGAGACATTAACCCTTAACTATCTGTTTATGACAAGCCTAAAATACAACATAGCGCGCCAGCAAAAAGCAGTTCACAGTCAACAAAAACAGCCCCATCACCTACATCGCTTCCAAAGGAACCAAGCCCAACTCCACAATTCAATAAGGAACTGGTGTCTCCAGCATCAAGAAAACAGTTCCAGGCCAAGCAGGAAGCAAATAACAGAGTCCAGGAAGCTTGGGCGGTGGCACAAAGCAACCCACTGCCTCTCAGCTCTTCTAACTGATCCCGGTTTGTTGGGTTAAAAAAAAACCAAAAAAAAACCCCTCTTTCTTTCTGGTGGGCACAAGGAGGACTGGCATCCTCAGAGACAGTTGGTAGTTCCAACTAAGTACCGGGTAAAGCTCTTCAGCTCAGCCCATGATCATCCTAGTTGCCATGCTGGGGTAAACAGGACCAAAAACCATTTGGGAAAGTCCTTCCACTGGGAGGAAATGGGCAAGAACATTTCTACTTGTGTCCGGTCTTGAGGAGTGCCAAAAAGTTAAAAAAAAAAAACAACAACCCAGATCAGGTCAAAGCACCTCTCCAGCCACTCCCCATAATTAAGGTTCCATTTCAGCAAGTAGCTGTAAATATTCTGGGTCATTTTCCAAAAAAGACACCCCAAAACCCCCAGTACATACTGACATTCATTAATTTTGCCACCCAATGGCCGGAAGCAGTAGCTTTAAGCAACACCGGGGCTAAAAGTGTGTGCCAGGCATTAACAAACATTTTTGCCATGGTAGGTTGGTCCTCTGATATCCTCACAGATTTGGGAACTAATTTCCTGGCAGGGACCATAAAAAACCTATGGGAAGCTCATGTGGTGAACCACTTGGTTGCCACCCCTTACCACCGTCAAACAAATGGCCTGGTGGAAAAGTTTAATGGCACTTTGGGGGCCATGATACATAAATTCGTAAATGAGCACTCCCATAATTGGGACCAAGTGTTGCAACAGTTGCTCTTTGCCTACCAGGCTGTACCACATCCGAGTTTAGGGTTTTCACCATTTAAACTTGTGTACGGCCGCAAGGTTAAGGGGCCATTACAGTTGGTAAAGCAGCAATGGGAGGGGTTTACACCTTCTCCAAAACTAACATTCTGAACTTTGTAAGCAACCTACAAAACACCCTCCAAAACTCTTTAGCCCGTGCTAAAAAAACCTTTAAAAATGCTCAAAAAAAGCAAAAGGCCTGGTATAATAAACATGCCAGAGAGCATTCCTTCAAAGTAGGAAACCAAGTCATGGTCTTAAAAGCGCTCCAGGCCCATAAAATAAAAACGTCGTGGAAAGGGCCATTCACAGTCCAAAAGCACCTGGGACCTGTTAACTATCTCATAGCAGCCCCCACCTGAAACCTAAAGCCTAAGGTATACCATGTTAATTCTCTAAAGGCCTTTTATTGCAAAGAATTAAAGGTTTTCCAGTTTACAGCTCAGGAAGAAAATAACGGTAAGTGGTCTAAAGGTGTCTACTACCCCCCCAAAAAAAAAGAAAGAAAAAAAGTAACGGTGGCGTAAAAAAGGGAAACCTCTCAATAAGCCTTGAATGTATGCAGCAACAGCAGATCAAGGAGCCATGCACTAGCTTCGCGCCAATGTTCTCAGCCACCCCAGGACAGACCAAACGGGAATACCACTCCATTGACACAGGTAATGCTCACCCAATTAAAGGCCAACCTTACCGGGTGTCTCCTCAAGCCAAAACTGCTATAAAACAAAAAATCTAAAACATGCTACAAATGGGCGTAATCCACCCCTCTAACAGTGCATGGGCATCTCCAGTGGTTCTAGTTCCCAAATCAAATGGAAAAATAGGCTTTTGCATGAACTACCGTAAGCTAAATGCTGTAACTCGCCCAAACAACTATCCAATGCCATGCACAAATAAGCTATTAAAAAAACTGGGACATGCCCAGTTCATCTCTACCTTAAACTTAACCAAGGGGTACTGGCAAGTACCGCTAAATAAACCCACCAAAAAAAGGTCAGCTTTCATCACCCATGCAGGGCCGTATAAATTTAATGTGCTCCCTTTCATGCTGCAAAATGCACCCGCCACCTTCCAAAAACTTGTAAATGATTTCCTAGCGAAATTAAAAAAAAATCTGCAGACACCTACCTTAATTATGTGGCCATTTTTTCTAATTCATGGGCAAAACACCTAAAGCATCTGCAAAAAGTCTTCAAGCGCATAAGAGAGGCAGAACTAACTGTTAAGGCTAAAAAGTGTCAAATAGGCCTAAACCAAATAACTTACCTTAAACCCAGGTGGGTCAAAAAACTATCAACCTCCTACAGGCCAAAGTAACTGACTTTGGGACAGGCCACTTTTGGATAGCAAAGAAATAGGTCCACTCCTTCTTAGGCTTGGCCAGACATTACAGGTGATTTGTACCACACTACAGCCAAATTGCTGCCCCATTAACAAATCTAACCAAACAAACCCAGCCAAATGCAGTTCAATAAACTAAAAAGCATCAAAAGGCCTTTAAGCAGCTTAAAGCAACACCCATGTCTAACCCTGTGCTAAGGGCCCCAAATTTTAACAAACCTTTCCTAGGAACCACAAATGCGTCCAAGCATGGTGTAAAAGCAGTTTTAATGCCAAAAAAAAAAAATCAAAATTTCCATCCTGTTGTGTTTCTCAGCAAAAAACTTCCTTAAAAAAAAAAAGCCACTGGTCAGTCAGAAAAAAAAAATTACGCTATTGTATATATGCTAAAAAAGCTATGCCCATATGTTTAAAAACGGCGTTTCCACCTGCAAACCAACCATGCTGCACTAAAGTGGCTTCATACCATCAAAAACAATAACAAAAAATGTCTTTGGTAAAGTTTAGCTCTCCAAAATTTTAATTTTAAAATGCAACACATTTCAAAAGCTTCTAAAGAAGTGGCTAATGCACTCTCCCATAAAGTTTCCCAAAATCAACTGGTTAAAATTGTCCTTAAAATGTAAAAAATAGTTAGTTTTTACATAATCAGTAGTATATCTAAAGGTGCACGTGTCTTATTAATTCTGCGTTCTCCTAAAGCTCCAAAAAAAAAAAAATCACAGCCAGTGTAAAGCAGGCTGTCCAGCACTGTCTACAACTGGGGTCGGCAACCTTTCAGCAGTGGTGTGCCAAGTCTTCATTTATTCACTCTAATTTAAGGTTTCGTGTGTCGGTCATACATTTTAACATTTTTAGAAGGTCTCTTTCTATGTCTATAATATATAACTAAACTATTGTTGTATGTAAAGTAAATAAAGTTTTTAAAATGTCTAAGAAGCTTCATTTAAAATTAAATTAAAATGCAGAGCCCCCCAGACCAGTGGTCAGGACCCAGGCAGTGTGAGTGCCACTGAAAATCAGCTCGTGTGCTGCCTTTGGCATGCATGCCATAGGTTGCCTACCCCTGGTCTACAATTTGGGGGTGTGTTATAAACATACAGCTGAGGGTAGCATAAAATCCCTCTTTACCCTGTAAAGGGTTAAAAAGCTCAGATAACCTGTGTGGCACCTAACCAAAAGGACCAATAAGGGGAAATAATACTTTCAAGTCTGTGGGGAAAGGTTTTTTGTCTGTCTCCCAAAGTCAACAAGAAACCAGGGTAAAAAAAATGCATCTCTAAGCTAAACATCTAATATTGCAAAAATAGTAAGTAATAGCAAAAAAAAAGTGTTAGATTATCTTTTGTTTTAATCATAGAATCATAGAATCTCAGGGTTGGAAGGGACCTCAGGAGGTCATCTAGTCCAACCCCCTGCTCAAAGCAGGACCAAACCCAACTAAATCATCCCAGCCAGGGCTTTGTCAAGCCTGACCTTAAAAACCTCTAAGGAAGGAGATTCCACTACCTCCCTAGGTAACCCATTCCAGTGCTTCACCATCCTCCCTAGTGAAAAAGTTTTTCCTAATGTCCAACCTAAACCTCCCCCTCTGCAACTTGAGACCATTACTCCTTGTTCTGTCATCTTCTACCACTGAGAACAGTCTAGATCCATCCTCTTTGGAACCCCCTTTCAGGTAGTTGAAAGCAGCTATCAAATCCCCCCTCATTCTTCTCTTCTGCAGGCTCAACAATCCCAGTTCCCTCAGCCTCTCCTCATAAGTCATGTGCTCCAGCCCCCTAATCATTTTTGTTGCCCTCCGCTGGACTCTCCAATTTATCCACATCCTTCTTGTAGTGTGGGGCCCAAAACTGGACACAGTACTCCAAATGAGGCCTCACCAGTGCTGAATAGAGGGGAATGATCACATCCCTCGATCTGCTGGAAATGCCCCTACTTATACAACCCAAAATGCCATTAGCCTTCTTGGCAACAAGGGCACACTGTTGACTCATGTTCAGCTTTTTGTCCACCGTAACCCCTAGGTCCTTTTCTGCAGAACTGCTGCCCAGCCATTCGGTCCCTAGTCTATAGCAGTGCATGGGATTCTTCCGTCCTAAGTGCAGGACTCTGCACTTGTCCTTGTTGAACCTCATCAGGTTCTTCTTCGAGTGATTGCTCCTATCCATTCCATGTAGGTGTGCGCGCCGCGCGTGCACGGCTCTTCGGAACATTTTTAGCCTAGCAACTCCGGCGGGCCGGCTGGCGCCCCCTGGAGTGGCGCCGCCATGGCGGCGGATATATACCCCAGCCGGCCCGTCCGCTCCTCAGTTCATTCTTTCCGCCCGTGACGGCTAGTAGGAACAGTGGAGTGATCTGCTTTCCTCCACAGCCTTAGCGTTCTCCGATCGTTAGTGTATATAGTTATCATAGTTGTTAAGTCTTGTTAATAGTTCTATAGTTAGTGTTACGATAGTCATTAGGGAATTAGAGGGGTTAGCCCTCTTCTTCCGCCCCGGTGCGGGCTTATGCCCGGACCGGCGGGTTTCAAGCCCTGCGCGGCTTGCCAGCGGTCTATGCCGGTGAGTGACCCGCACGACTCCTGCCTCCGCTGTCTTGGAGAGTCGCACCGGTCGGACAAGTGCCCCATCTGCATCGCTTTCAGGCCTCGCACGAGGAAGGAGCGGGACTCACGGTTGAAACAACTCCTCATGGAGTCAGCCCTCCAACCGCCGGCACCGGCGGCGCCAAAGACTGCCTCAGCTAGCAGCGCGCCGACCGCACCCAGCCGCCCCGGTGCCAATGCACCTCGGCACCCGGCACCGAAGACCCGGCACCGCTCCCTCTCCCTGGGAAAGAAGCGCAAAGTGCCGAAGACGGTCTCTGAGAAGCACAAGAGACCGTTAGCCCAGCCGCCTCCGACTGTAACGGTGCAGGCTGAGGCTGTGCACAAAACGTGCACCGTGCCGTTGACTCCGGCGCCGCAAGGCCCGTTGACTCCGGCACCGCCCAGCTCCCCGGCACCTACTGAGGAGGAGCTGAGGCTGCCGTCCACGCCCGAGGCGTTCGCGACGGCAAGACACTTGATTGACCTTACCGCTGATACAAGCGCTCAGCTGCCGTTGCCACCGGTGCGGACTCTCAAATCTATTGGGAAGCCACTTATGATGCGCCCCCCGTCCCCGGCCGACCGAGCTGATTGCAGCACCGCCGCCAGATCTCGATCCCGATCTCGCTCACGGCACCGCTCTCCACCGCACCGGGCACGACGATCCACGTCAAGACGACGCTCCCCGTCTCCTCGCCGGTCGCAGTCCCGGTACCGCTCCCAGTCGCGGTACCGGTCGCACTCCCGACGACGTTCCAAGTCCCGGTCGCCGAGTCGCCGGCACCGCACCAGGTCCGGCTCCAGGCACCGCGAGAGGCGTCGAGAGTCATGTAGCCGCTCCAGGCGCCGCCGCACGCGGTCCAGATCCGCATCCCGGCACCGTCGGTCGAGCTCCCGACGCCGCAGGTCGAGCTCCCGGGGCCGCCGGTCCAGCTCCCGGGGCCGAAGGTCGAGCTCCCGGCACCGCCGGTCGAGCTCCCAGCACCGCGCCACGCGCAGGTCCCGTTCGCCGGCTAGACCACGTGACGACCGGCACCGTCCGTCGGCACCGCGGGGGCACTTTACTCCGGCACCGGACGTCCGGCCGACCACCGCTTCGGCTCCCCCCTGGCCATCAAGGGAGCCCTCAGTCGCTTCCCCTGAGGGCAGCGCAATTGACTTCCGGGCGGGGTCCCTCCCACCAGCGCATGGACCTCAGCAATGGGGATTTTGGGTGCCTTGGGCCGAACATGAACAGGGGCCTCCTCTTCCGCCGCGGCAGCCAGGCTCGGTGCGGTCGGTACCGGTAGCCACTGTCAGCAGGGCACCTCCGTCCCCCACTCCACAGGCCGCCGCTCACGGCACGCACTTGGGGCATGAAACGCGGGCACCTATTCCCGCAGACACGGAGCAGGCACCGGAAGAAGTCCTACCGGGTCCTTCCTCATCCTCCTCCCCCGATGAGGCGGTGGCAGGGGCGGCACCGTCGGAACCTCCGCCGATCGACATCAAGGCGCACCAGGACCTTCTCAGAAGGGTGGCTAAGGCCATCAACCTACCCGTGGAAGAAGTCCAGGAGGTCGATGACCCCATCACGGATGTGGTGGGAGCGGAGGCCCCCGTGAGGGTAGCGCTCCCCTTCATCCGGACAATACAAAAGAACAATGCCGCTATCTGGCAGTCGCCCTCCTCCGTCCCGCCTACAGCACGCGGAGTTGAGAGGAAGTACTCGGTCCCCCCGAGGGGGTACGAATACCTTTACGTTCACCCGGCTCCGGACTCTCTCGTTGTCCACTCTGTCAATGACCGGGAGCGGCACGGACAGCCGCTGCGCCAAAGTCGAAAGAGTCCAAGCGCATGGACTTGTTAGGCCGGAAAATTTACTCAGCGGGCGGACTACAACTCCGCATAGCCAATCAAATGGCCCTGCTCTCAAGATATACATTCAACATCTTGGGCTGCCTAGGGAAATTTACAGAGCTCACCCCGCAGGATTCCCGCCGAGAATTCTCGGCACTGCTGGAGGAAGGAAAGCTGGCTTCCCGAACCTTGATTAAGGCGGCGGTAGATGCAGCGGACTCGGGGGCCAGGACCATAGCATCAGGGGTAACCATGCGACGCATTGCATGGCTCCAGTCCTCTACTCTGCCGCCGGAGGTCCAATATACGCTCCAGGACCTTCCTTTTGAGACGCAGGGTCTATTCTCAGAAAAAACTGATACCCGCATTCAGACCCTAAAGGACGGCAGAGTGGCGATCCGCACATTAGGAATGCACACGCCGGCCACCCAAAGGCGTTCCTTCCGGCGTCAACCTTATCGGCCCTATCAATACAACAGACCTCGTCCGCCTAACAATCGGCGCTCAGCCCCCTTCCGCCGCAGACCATCGGGCGGGCGGCGTAACCAAGCCCAGGGATCGTCCAAGGCCCCTCAAGGCCCAAAGACGACCTTTTGATGGGACGCCCGAGGGCCGCCCACCTCTCTCCAATCAGGATCCACCCCTTCTGTTTTCCGATCGCCTTTCCCGCTTCCTCCGGGCGTGGTCATCTGTAACATCAGACAGCTGGGTCCTCAGCACTGTCCAATACGGCTACCGCCTACAGTTCATCTCGCCCCCTCCCTCCCACCCACCCTCCCTGTCCCTCGTCAGGGACCCCTCTCACGAGCAAGTCCTCTTACAGGAGGTCCAATCTCTGTTGAGCGTGGGTGCCATCGAGGAGGTGCCTCCCAGCAGGCGAGGCAGGGGATTCTATTCCAGATACTTCCTCATCCCCAAGGCGAAAGGAGGCCTTCGTCCCATCTTAGACCTCTGGGAGCTCAACAGATACCTGTGCAAGCTCAAGTTTCGAATGGTAACCTTGCGGTCCATTATCCCTTCCCTGGATCCGGGAGACTGGTTTGCGGCCCTCGACATGAGGGATGCCTACTTTCATGTGGCAATCTACCCCCCCCACAGACGCTTCCTGCGCTTCATGGTCAACGGAGCTCATTACCAGTTCACAGTGCTCCCCTTCGGCCTCTCCACCGCGCCGAGGGTATTCACCAAGTGCATGGCGGTCATCACCGCAGCCCTCCGCCGTCGTCGCATCCATGTCTACCCATATCTCGACGACTGGCTCATTCGGGGCCGCTCCCACGAGCTGGTGGCGAATCAGGTGACCGAGATTCTACATCTGTTCCGGTCTCTCGGCCTGCTTGTCAACACCGAGAAGTCCCTCTTAGTTCCAGCGCAAAGAGTGGAGTTTATAGGAGCGGTCCTCGACTCCAATCTGGCCAGAGCGTCCCTCCCGCGCACTCGGCACGAGACGTTGGCCTCCCTCATTCGGGCACTGCGGGCCTTTCCGACTACAACGGTGCGATCCTGCCTCCGCCTCCTGGGTCACATGGCAGCGTCCACATTTGTGACCGCACACGCCAGGCTGCGACTTCGCCCATTCCAAATGTGGCTGGCGTCGGTGTACCGCCCTCATCGCGATCCCCTAGACATGGTGGTAACGGTGGCAAGGCCCGCTCTCCAGACGCTCACCTGGTGGCTGGACCCGGAAACGGTCTGCGAGGGAGTTCCGTTCCGCCCGCCTCGCCCGTCAATCACCCTGACGACGGACGCCTCGGCGCTGGGCTGGGGGGCTCACGTAGGAGACCGACACACCCAGGGTCTCTGGTCACCCCAGGAGCTCTCCCTCCATATCAACGTCCGGGAGCTGAGAGCCATCCGCTTAGCTTGTCTCGCCTTTCGGGCTCACCTGCAGAACCGCTGTGTAGCGGTCTACACGGACAACACCACAGCCATGTTTTATGTCAACAGGCAGGGCGGAGCGCAGTCCTCCCCACTTTGCAACGAGGCATTGCTCCTCTGGGATTTCTGCGTAGCCCACTCGATTCGCCTCGAAGCGTTTTTTCTGCCGGGAGCGCAGAACACGTTGGCCGACCGCCTCAGCAGGTCCTTCGCCTCTCACGAGTGGTCCCTTCGCCCAGATGTGGCTTATTCCATCTTCCAGAGGTGGGGCTTTCCCCAGATAGACCTCTTTGCTTCACGGACCAACCGCAAATGCCACAGGTTCTGCTCCTTCCAAGGTCAAGCTCCAGGCTCCCTCTCGGATGCGTTTCTCCTGTCATGGACAGAGCCTCTTCTCTACGCGTTTCCTCCGTTTCCGCTCGTCCACCGAGTGTTGCTCAAGATCCGGAGAGACAGCGCCCGCATCATACTCGTCGCTCCGGCCTGGCCGAGGCAGCACTGGTATACCCTGCTACTCGAGCTGTCGGTTCGGGAACCCGTTCCCCTTTCGCTGTGGCCGGACCTCATAACCCAGGACCTCGGCAGGCTTCGTCACCCGAACCTGCAATCGCTGCATCTTACAGCTTGGTTCCTGAGTGGTTAACCGACGCAGAGAGAGATTGCTCCGCAGCGGTGCAGCAAGTTCTGCTCGAAAGCAGGAAACCTTCAACGCGAACTACTTACCTCGCCAAGTGGAAGCGCTTTGCCCTCTGGTGCGACCAGAGAGGTATCAACCCTTTCTCGGCCCCCATCCAAACTGTCCTCGACTACCTTTGGTACCTAAAAGGTCAAGGTCTTGCAATCTCGTCCCTCAGGGTGCACCTGGCGGCGCTGTCAGCATTTCGACCAGCTATAGGAGGTCGCTCGATCTTCTCCAACCCGATGGTATCACGATTCCTTAAAGGGTTAGACCGTCTCTACCCGCAGGTGCGTCCTCCTGCTCCGACATGGGATCTGAACCTGGTCCTCGCCCAGCTCATGGGCCCACCCTTCGAGCCCCTCGCTACGTGCTCTCTCCTCCATCTTACCTGGAAGGTGGCCTTCCTAGTGGCAATCACATCCGCCAGACGGGTCTCAGAGCTCCGCGCCCTGACGGCGGGTCCCCCGTATACCGTCTTCCACGGGGACAAGGTGCAGCTCCGACCACACCCGGCCTTCCTCCCCAAGGTGGTGTCGGCCTTCCATCTCAACCAGGAGATCTTCCTCCCGGTCTTCTTCCCGAAGCCGCATGCCTCGCCTCGGG
The DNA here is from genome assembly GCF_020497125.1 of Mauremys mutica. Classification (NCBI taxonomy): domain Eukaryota; kingdom Metazoa; phylum Chordata; order Testudines; family Geoemydidae; genus Mauremys; species Mauremys mutica. The sequence continues at coordinate 128,651,367 of NC_059077.1, forward strand.
AACAGCAGCTGCATACCCTCGACGTCCGCAGAGCACTCGCGTTCTACATCGACCACACGAAGCCTTTTCGGCGTTCGTCCCAGCTGTTCGTGGCAATAGCTGACCGCATGAAAGGCGAGCCAGTTTCCTCGCAACGGATTTCTTCCTGGGTGACGTCCTGCATCAGAACGTGTTACGAGCTTGCTCGCGTTCCCCCGTGCCGACTCACCGCACACTCGACAAGGGCACACGCCTCATCGGCCGCTTTCCTGGCCCATGTCCCCATCCAGGACATCTGTAGAGCGGCCACCTGGTCTTCAGTCCATACCTTCGCGTCCCACTATGCGTTGGTGCACCAGTCTCGAGACGACGCAGCCTTCGGCTCTGCGGTATTACACTCCGCCACGTCTCATTCCGACCCCACCGCCTAGGTAAGGCTTGGGAATCACCTACATGGAATGGATAGGAGCAATCACTCGAAGAAGAAAAGACGGTTACTCACCTGTAGTAACTGGTGTTCTTCGAGATGTGTTGCTCCTATCCATTCCAATCCCGCCCTCCTTCCCCACTGTCGGAATAGCCGGCAAGAAGGAACTGAGGAGCGGACGGGCCGGCTGGGGTATATATCCGCCACCGTGGCGGCGCCACTCCAGGGGGCGCCAGCCGGCCCGCCGGAGTTGCTAGGCTAAAAATGTTCCGAAGAGCCGTGCACGCGCGGCGCGCACACCTACATGGAATGGATAGGAGCAACACATCTCGAAGAACACCAGTTACTACAGGTGAGTAACCGTCTTTTTCTTTTGGCCCAATCCTCTAATTTGTCTAGGTCCCTCTGTATCCTATCCCTACCCTCCAGCGTATCAACCACTCCTCCCAGTTTAGTGTCATCTGCAAACTTGCTAAGGGTGCAGTCCACACCATCCTCCAAATTTAGCTTGTAAATTTTCCCTGTGCTAAAAAATAAAAAGTTTATCCCTGTTTTTGTAACTTTAAAATTTTACCTAAAAAAAAAAAATCCTCTGTGTTTTTAAATCTTTTGTTTATTCTGTAAAGTACTTACCTTTGTAAAATTAGGATAGTAATTCTTTTTACCTTTTCTTTAATTAAAATTCTTTTTAAAAACCCAATTAATTTTCATTGTTCTTAAAATCCAAGGGTTTGGGTCTGTGTTCACCTGTACCAATTGGTAAAAATATTATTCTCAAGCCTTCCCCCAAAAAGGAGGTGCAGGACTTGCGGGAAATATTTTGGGGAAATAAAACTCCAAGTGGTCCTTTCCCTAATTCTTTGTCTAAATCACTTGGTGGTAGCAGCATACTGTTCAAGGCAAAATAAAATTTGTGCCTTAAGGTTTTTAACTTAAGCTGGTAAAAATAAGCTTAGGGGGTCTTTAATGTGGGTACCCACATCTGTACCCCAAAGTTCAAAGTATGACATGAAATCACTGAGTGATTAAATTGATATTTGCACCTGGCAAATTTATACAATTGCCCCAAAGTTTGTGTCTCCCGTTTGGGTAAAATATCTGTATTATGGTGGGGAGGGATAGATCAGTGGTTTGAGCAGGGGGTTGGACTAGATGACCTCTGAGGTCCCTTCCAACCCTAATCTTCTATGATAAAAGCATTATATAAAACCTAGGCGGTATTAGTACAAGGAAATCTTATTACTATAGTATGTTACAAGTGTAACATTACACCATGATAAGGACACACTGCTACTATAGTTGACGGGAGACAGCAGCATTCTGGGATGAGTTCCTTTGATTCAAGTGCTGTTTCCCATGATGGTTATGCCTAATGATGATCCTATTCAGTAAGTAATCCCTAAACACATGAGCTCGGGTGGTGCCTTTGGTTTCTGCAATCACAGGAAACAGAATATCCAAGGTTCTCCCAGGTCTCCACATGGCTAAACCACTGCTTCTGTGCCTCTTTGCTTCACTTCTATCAAAATATGCTTGACCCCCCACCACTCATTAGCTGTTCCTTCAAACTTAGTTATCTCACAAAGGGATATTTACTTCTGTTCCCCTGCCCCAGCGTACTCACAATCCTCTAATACATTTAAAAATATAATCCTTAGCAGCATTCTTCAGTCCACCTGGATGTAGCGGTCCTGTACATTCAATGAACCTATCTAATCTAGATCATTATACAGTGCCCATTACTGTGTTATCTCAGCTCTGAAAAGAACAGACATTGCTACTGAAACACTCACCGAGGGTAATCCATTATTATGGATGCTCTACACGCAATGGCTAACACATTTGTAAATATTAGACACTGTAGAGTGGGTGCCATTAAAGATTCAACCTTTTCTATCACAGATGCCTGCAGTAACCATGGTATCTTTCTGTACCTAGAACTAGGAGGTACCATAGTAGTACCCCAATCATTTTGGAGAGGCAAATGCTGAGTATTTACAGTTGGTGCCCACTGTGCATGGGTGTGTTTTTCAGGTCACATCTGGAAGACAGAAGATTAAGAACAATATCACAATGTTTTGGCTAACTCCGTGCCTTCCACAACTATCCAGTTGGAACTGTACACCTGAAGAAGACTGCATTGGCTGTATCCTCATCTGTTCTGCCATGCCTGTAAGGAAACAAATACACATTATAAGTTCCAAGAATGTAGATGGTGGCATGAAATAATTGTTTCTAGAAATGATTCTGCACTGGAATATTTTGTAATGTATTACTGCCAAACCAGCATGTAGGAGGGATCTCAAAAGCCTATACTGTACTATCAGGAAGAATAGTATAAAACATAAAAATAAAGTGTTAACAGAATAATGAAGGATGTGCTCTAAAATTCATAAGGCCAGATCCTTAGCTGATGAAGGAGCTAGGCTGATTGACACCAGTTGAGAATCTGCCCCCCCCCCCATTAAATTAATTTCTTATTTGTTTTGGCATTGCACTAGTGCTACAGTAATTAAGGCTAAGGCTTTACAGAGGTTCTTCATAGATGGCGTTTCTATCAGTCAGTTATAAATTTGGCAGAAATAATCTATTTTTGCTGAAATTTCCTCATGCTTAGTTCTCACCTAGTTTTGGCTTAGTTTTATAGAATTTGGTTTGATTATAAATCACTGGAATGAAAACAAAATGCTTTAAATATTTGTTTTGTTTGTTTAAAAGTAAGTCCAAAATGTTTATTACTAAAAGAGAGAGAGAGCTCAACATCTGCCATGGAGGAGGATCTGCTCCAGACCTGCTCATGCTCAGTGATCATTTAATACTTGAAGAAAAGAAAAAGTAAAGAGAGACTTCAGGATTTATGTACTTTTGAAGCCCAGAGCTTACACCTACAAAGAAAAACCAGTGCCAGAAAATAAACCCAAAGCCAATGAGGAGAGGATTTTAGAGTACAACCAATGCCATCTTTGGTCTATCAACCTGATTTCAGATGCTGAAACTAAGGACCCTGTGATTACAAATGTTTGAAGATAGCCTCAGTAGAACAGGCTGGCAAAGGCTTTGATGACCCTGGATGGCAAAGCTGAACTGGAAACCTAGGTGGCCAAGAATGAAAAGGGACTACATATATTAGAGACTTTCCGAGAGAAAGAAAGCGTGGGAAAAAGAATGAAAGAAATTGCAGCACATATTAAAGCATTAGCCAAGGTTGCAATACAAAACATAAAGAACAACTCGAAAACCAAGTTTGGGTTTGGAATATAAGCAACTTTGGGGGAGAGAGGTGGAGAAAGTTCCTGACCCCTGTGGACTTTCTGGAATATTTTTTTTTTTTTGGCTACGCTAATCCACCTGAATACCAAGAAATCCCTCTGTTCATGGGAAAAGTCTACATAATTCTCTCCTGGCTGGGACAATGTACTGCTGGAAACAATGGCACGTTAATTGTGGCTCTTTGGCATGCGAGACAAGGAGAAAATGTTGCAGCAGAAAGGGGCTGGAAGTGATCTGTGATATGAAGGTGAGCAAACACACATTTGTCTTCACCTTAGCACTAGGCCACAGACAGGATGATGGGAGCATGTTGCTTTGAAGAAGTGACAGCAAGCGGAAAGTGTGGACATTTCTCCTCTTGTCCTTGGCCAAACTGTGTGCTACCTGACAATTAAGGGTCTGATTCTCATGTACACTAAGGTTTCTTTGTACTGCTCAACAACTAAAGGAACCTTAAAGTGGGTATAAGGTACATTTACATGCACTTTAAAGCCTCTTTGCACCTTAATGTAAAGGACTATTTAGGCCCAAGCCTTTCTTTTCTGGGATTGGAACTCAGCACTGCAGTAAGATTTGCTGGACAGAGGCAGGGGTATCTGTGCCAGAGCTTGGCATCTGGTGTAGACTCAGATAAGCTGCTTCTAGGGCCTGATCTTGTATAGCTCTGAGAAGCCTCCACTTGCACTGGTTTCCGTCAGCACTTTAGAGGATTGGGTCCTAACCGTGGAGCTGTAGGGAGTCCTGAGTCGTGTTCTTTTCTCCTCAACTCCTGTTTTGCTGTTCCTGCCTGTGTATTCCAACACAAGGGTTGATATGGGTTGTTCTAGGGAAGCAACAGAGGGGAGAGGAGGAGATTCCACTGTATCTGTCAGAGCATGCCTATACTCCAAGCTCCCTAGGAGAGTTTAGAAAAACGAGTTATCCTCTTGGATTCCAGTTGGTGGGTTGTTGTGTGTTTTGTGCACTTAGGACGGAAGAATCCCATGCACTGCTACAGACTAGGGACCGAATGGCTGGGCAGCAGTTCTGCAGAAAAGGACCTAGGGGTTACGGTGGATGAAAAGCTGAATACGAGTCAACAGTGTGCCCTTGTTGCCAAGAAGGCTAATGGCATTTTGGGTTGTATAAGTAGGGGCATTTCCAGCAGATCGAGGGATGTGATCATTCCCCTCTACTCAGCACTGGTGAGGCCTCATCTGGAGTACCGTGTCCAGTTTTGGGCCCCACACTACAAGAAGGATGTGGATAAATTGAAGAGAGTCCAGCGGAGGGCAACAAAAATGATTAGGGGGCTGGAGCACATGACTTATGAGGAGAGGCTGAGGGAACTGGGATTGTTTAGTCTGCAGAAGAGAAGAATGAGGGGGGATTTGATAGCTGCTTTCAACTACCTGAAAGGGGGTTCCAAAGAGGATGGATCTAGACTGTTCTCAGTGGTAGAAGATGACAGAACAAGGAGTAATGGTCTCAAGTTGCAGAGGGGGAGGTTTAGGTTGGATATTAGGAAACAATGTTTCACTAGGAGGGTGGTGAAGCACTGGAATGGGTTACCTAGGGAGTTGGTGGAATCTCCTTCCTTAGAGGTTTTTAAGGTCAGGCTTGACAAAGCCCTGGCTGGGATGATTTAGTTGTGTTTGGTCCTGCTTTGAGCAGGGGGTTGGACTAGATGACCTCCTGAGGTCCCTTCCAACCCTGAGATTCTATGATTCTATGATATGGTCTGTAATTGCCTGGCTTCCTGCCTCTCCTCCTCAAAGAGAAGAGGGTGGGGGAAACACTTAAGTTTATTTTGGAAACTAGACCTTTCTGGGGTAGGTTTAAACTAAGTGACGGGGGCTAGCTGCCCTACATTTGAGCCCGCTGCTACCTGCACCAGCCCTGATCCAGAATCAGGATCTGCTACGTCAGACCTCATGGCCCTTGCACAGACCCCCAAAATGTTCCACACAAAAAAATCTATTTTTAAATGTTTCACAAAGGTAAAATCAAAGTGGCCTATGGGGACAAGTGTAAACTCTCCCCCCTCCCCCGGCTAGCACCATGTGGAACTATGAGTGCAGAATTGAGGTGGAAATTGAGCTCAGAGCACAGCACTGTCCCTCCAGTAGCAGCAGGGGCCAGGCAGGGCATTGTCCCAGCAGCAGCAGGGACCAGCTACAATAGAGACCTAGCAGAGCCCTGGCTGGGCAGGGAATAGATTCAGCAGCAGGAGCCAGTTAGAGCACGGGCCCAGCCGAACTATGGCCAGCAAGGGCATGGAGCTGGCAGGGCACACACCCAGCTGCATGGGCTAGCCTGGGCATGGAACCGAGCAAGGCTGGGCATAGAGCCCGGCAGAGCATGAACCCAGCAGGGTCGTGGCCAGGCACAACACGGAGCAGGGCTGGGTAAAGGGCCAGAGAGCTCACAGACCCAGCAGAGCTGTGACCAGGCACGGCCCAGAGCCAGGGTGGGCACAGGCTCAGGCAGGGCACGAACCCAGTAGAGCTATGACCAGGCAGGGCACAGATCCAGCAGAGCTAAGGCCAGGCCGGGCATGGAGCAGTACTGGGCCCAGGGCCGGGCAGGGTACGAACCCAGCAGAGCTAAGGCCAGGCAGGGCACGGGGCTGGGCAGGGCTGGGCACGGGGCCAGGCAGGGGAGAGACCCAGCAGACCTAAGGCCAGGCAGGGCACGGGGCCGGGCAGGGCACGAACCCAGCAGCGCTCAGGCCGGGCAGGGCACGGGGCCGGGCAGGGCACGAACCCAGCAGCGCTCAGGCCAGGCAGGGCACGGAGCAGGGCACGGAGCAGCGAGCAGGGCACGAACCCAGCAGCGCTCAGGCCAGGCAGGGCACGGAGCAGGGCACGGAGCAGGGCACGAACCCAGCAGCGGCCAGGCAGGGCACGGGGCCGGGCACGAACCCAGCAGCGCTCAGGCCAGGCAGGGCACGGAGCAGGGCACGAACCCAGCAGCGCTCAGGCAGGCAGGGCACGGAGCAGGGCACGAACCCAGCAGCGCTCAGGCCAGGCAGGGCACGGAGCAGGGCACGAACCCAGCAGCGCTCAGGCCAGGCAGGGCACGGGGCCGGGCAGGGCACGAACCCAGCAGCGCTCAGGCCAGGCAGGGCACGGGGCCGGGCAGGGCACGAACCCAACAGAGCTGGGGCCAGGCAGGACACGGAGCAGGGCAGGGCACGGGGCCGGGCAGGGCACGAACCCAGCAGCGCTCAGGCCAGGCAGGGCACGGGGCCAGGCAGGGCACGAACCCAACAGAGCTGGGGCCAGGCAGGACACGGAGCAGGGCTGGGCACAGGGCCAGGCATGGCACGAACCCAGCAGCGCTCAGGCCAGGCAGGGCACGGAGCAGGGCATGGGGCCGGGCAGGGCACGAACCCAGCAGCGCTGAGGCAGGGCACGGGGCAGGGCAGGGCACGGAGCAGGGCACGAACCCAGCAGCGGCCAGGCAGGGCACGGAGCAGGGCACGGAGCAGCGAGCAGGGCACGAACCCAGCAGCGCTCAGGCCAGGCAGGGCACGGGGCCGGGCACGAACCCAGCAGCGGCCAGGCAGGGCACGGGGCCGGGCACGAACCCAGCAGCGCTCAGGCCAGGCAGGGCACGGGGCCGGGCACGAACCCAGCAGCGCTCAGGCCAGGCAGGGCACGGAGCAGGGCATGGGGCCGGGCAGGGCACGAACCCAGCAGCGCTGAGGCAGGGCACGGGGCAGGGCACGAACCCAGCAGCGCTCAGGCCAGGCAGGGCACGGGGCCGGGCACGGGGCCGGGCAGGGCACGAACCCAGCAGCGCTCGGGCAAGGCACGGGGCCGGGCAGGGCACGGAGCAGGGCATGGAGCAGGGCTGGGCACGGAGCAGGGCACGAACCCAGCAGCGCTCAGGCCAGGCAGGGCACGGGGCCGGGCACGAACCCAGCAGCGCTCAGGCCAGGCAGGGCACGGGGCAGGGCAGGGCACGGAGCAGGGCACGAACCCAGCAGCGCTCAGGCCAGGCAGGGCACGGGGCCGGGCAGGGCACGAACCCAACAGAGCTGGGGCCAGGCAGGACACGGAGCAGGGCTGGGCACGGGGCCAGGCAGGGCACGAACCCAGCAGCGCTCAGGCCAGGCAGGGCACGGAGCAGGGCACGAACCCAGCAGCGCTCAGGCCAGGCAGGGCACGGGGCCGGGCAGGGCACGAACCCAACAGAGCTGGGGCCAGGCAGGACACGGAGCAGGGCTGGGCACGGGGCCAGGCAGGGCACGAACCCAGCAGCGCTCAGGCCGGGCAGGGCACGGGGCCGGGCAGGGCACGAACCCAGCAGCGCTCAGGCCAGGCAGGGCACGGGGCCGGGCAGGGCACGAACCCAGCAGCGCTCAGGCCGGGCAGGGCACGGGGCCGGGCAGGGCACGGGGCCGGGCAGGGCACGAACCCAGCAGCGCTCAGGCCAGGCAGGACACGGAGCAGGGCTGGGCACGGGGCCAGGCAGGGCACGAACCCAGCAGCGCTCAGGCCAGGCAGGGCACGGGGCCGGGTAGGGCACGAACCCAGCAGCGCTGAGGCAGGGCACGAACCCAGCAGCGCTCAGGCCAGGCAGGGCACGGGGCCGGGTAGGGCACGAACCCAGCAGCGCTGAGGCAGGGCACGGAGCAGGGCACGAACCCAGCAGCGCTGAGGCAGGGCACGGAGCAGGGCACGGGGCAGGGCACGGGGCCGGGCAGGGCACGAACCCAGCAGCGCTCAGGCCAGGCAGGGCACGGGGCCGGGCAGGGCACGAACCCAGCAGCGCTCAGGCCAGGCAGGGCACGGAGCAGGGCACGAACCCAGCAGCGCTGAGGCAGGGCACGGGGCAGGGCAGGGCACGGGGCAGGGCACGGAGCAGGGCACGAACCCAGCAGCGCTCAGGCCGGGCAGGGCACGGGGCCGGGCAGGGCACGAACCCAGCAGCGCTCAGGCCGGGCAGGGCACGGGGCCGGGCACGGGGCCAGGCAGCGGCCAGGCCGCGCATCCACCTTGCAGCAGCGCAGCAACCCAGGCGCGCGCTGCCGGCCGCGCTCTCCCCCGCAGCAGGACGGAGCCACGTGGCCGGGCTGCTCCCCGCGGGCCTCCCACTTCCTCCCCCGGAGCTGCCGGGCCGGTGTCTGCCGGCAGGTGGCGGCCCCGGCGCGTCGCTGGTTCTCCCGGGCGGCAGCTCGCGCCGCAGCGTCACGCGCCCCGCCTCAGCCAGGCGGCTGCAAAAGCCGGTCGACCTTGCACATTGCAATGCAAACGGAGAGCGGGGCCGGCGGCTCCCGAGCTCCTGCTGCTGCGGGTTTTGCAGGTGTCAAATGCAGCCCCCCGGCTGGGCGGTGCTGAGACCTGCAGCCCTCGCAGGCCCTTCTCCGAGGGCCTGGAGAAGCAGCTGCAGCTGCACAAAGAGCTCAGGAATGGATCCTGCTCCCTTTGTTCCTCTGCGGGCCTCTGCACGGCTTTAATTCTGTGCGCAGCGGTGTCCGCTCCACAGCGCCCTCTGCCGGGCAGGGAACCTGCGGCTTGCGCACAGGAAGCGTCCAGGTGTGTGAACACACACACACACGTGCACCCACACTCTCCCAAGTGTGTAACCAACTCTTGCGCTTTCTGTCACGGGTGTCATGATAGTTGTTTTATTTAAAGCCCTATTTGCTGGGGTCAATTGAGTACTTTGGAAACACAATTTCCAGCCTTCCCGCCTGGTTGGGGAGAAAAGCTTGAAAAAGTGACTCGTGCACCCTGAAGGTTCAAACACTACAGCAAATAAAGAGAACCCCACATTTATATCTTTTTTAAATCTCATGGTTTTAAAGCAAGTCCCATGTGTTTTATGAAGCCTGATTCTTGGTTTTTGAACTCAAGGGGTTGGTAATACTGTGTACATGCACATAGGCTTACACAGGCAATTCGTGAACATCACTGTAAATGCCCACGGGCTTCCGAGCAGGTGACCACCCATCTTGTAGATAAGACACATTCCTTTTTTATTACCTAATGCCCCATAAGCAATCAAGAGCTACTAAAATGCATTTGATCAGATTAAAAGTATGTTTTGGAGCAATACTTATGCAAAGTCTCATGCACTGTGATACAGACATGCAGGAACAAACAGAATCCTGACAATGGTACTGGTCCTTTACTAGTTGGAAATGGTAGAATTGCCAGTAATAATAAAGAAAAGGCAGATGTGTTCCATAAAGATTTCTGTTCTGGATTTCGGGAAGGATCAGATGCCATAGTGTCATATGGTGTTTCCTAGGAGGATGTTACACAGCAGCTATTAAAGTTAGACATTTTAATATCAACAGGTCCAGGAGTTTACAAGAGCTGTCTGAGGAGCTGACTGGACTGTTAATGCTGATTTTGGATAAGCCTTGGAGCACTGGAGAAGTTCCAGAAGACTGGAACAAAGCTAATGTGCCAATTTTTAAAAAGAGTAAATGGGATGACCTGGGTAATTATAGGCCTGTCAGCCTGACATCAAACCTGGGCTAGAAAATGGAGTGGCTATTAGAGGACTTGATTATTTTAAGAACTAATGGAGGGAAATGTAATTAATGCAAATCAACATGAGTTTGTGGAAAACTGATCCTGTCAACTAACTTGGTATCTTTTTTGATGAGCTTATGAGTTTGGTTGATAAAAATAATAGTCTTGTCATGACTTAGACTTCTGCTTGGACTTGCTATCTTACAACGTTTTGATTAAAAAACTGTTACAATATACAATTAAAATGGCACACACTAAATGGATTAAAAACTGGCTAATTGATAGGTCTCAAAATGTAATTGTAAATGGCAAATCATCATCAAGCAGGTGTGTTTCCAGTGGGGTCCCTCAGGGATCAGTTCTGGGCCCTTCGCTATTTAACATTTTTGTCAATGACCTGGAAGAAGACATAAAATCATCATTGCAAAAGTTTGCATATATCATGACAAATGGGGGAAGTGGCAAATAATGAAGAGGACAGGTCACTGATTCGAAGCAATCTGCAGGGCACAAGTGAACGATATGAGTTTTAATATGGCTAGATGTAAATATAGCATCTGAGAACAAAGAATGACTTGAAAAAGATTTGGGGGTCATGGTGGATAATCAACTGAACATGAGCTCCCAGTGTGATGCTGCAGCCAAATGAGCTAATGAATAGAGCTAAAGAGGGGAATCTTGAGTAGGAATAAAGAAGTTATTTTCTTATGTTCTGGTCTCTATATTTGGCACTGATGTGACCACTGCTGGAATACGGAGTCCAGATCCAATGTCCACAATTCAAGAAGGATGTTGATAAATGGGAGAGGGTTCAGAGAAGAGCCACGAGAATGATCAAAGGACTAGAAAACATGCGGTATAGTGATAGACTCAAATAAATCAATCTATTTAAGTTTAACAAAGAGAAGGTTAAGGGGTGACTTAATTGCAGTCTATAAGTACCTACACGGGGAACAAATATCTAATAATAGGCTCTTCAGTTCAGAAGAGAAGGCTGGAAATTGGAGCTAGACAAATTCAGTTTGGAAATAGGGTGTAATTTTTTGACAGGATAATTAAGCATTGGAACAATTTACCAAGGGTTATGGTGGATTCTCCATCACTGACGGTTTTTAAATCAGGTTGGGATGTTTTTCTAAGAGCTCTGCTCTAGAATTATTGTGGGGCAGGTCTCTGGCCTATGCTGTACAGGAGGTCAGACTAGATGATCCCAATGGTCTCCTCTGGCCTTAGACTTGATGACTCTTTGGTATACATTATTGCCAATCTGAAATGTTCAAAAAATCACGTGTTTGAGCCCCAGCATCATGAGATTGGCTTAAATATCAATAGATTTTACAAAATAATTAAATTTGCATTTTTAAAAATTTGTCTTCTGCTTTCTGAACCAGAGGGTTCATGTTTTCAAGCTTTTCTCTGCAAGCATGAAGACAAGAAACTTACTTTTTAAAATAAAAGCTGATATTATCACATAATCACATGACTCCAGGAACTGCAGTGTTTAAGGAAAAGCTATGGCAAGAGTTGGTAACACTGAATACAACATTGTGAGGTGATTTTTTTTAACTCATTTTGCTTTTAGTTTCTTGAAATACTGCCTGTTGTCCTTTTTCCATCTGATCGCATCATATGCTATACAAATTTGAGTTACACACAAAAAGAGCAGGTTTTGAAATTTGTAAATCATTACATACACAAGCCTCTCACACCCATGCTTCCAACAATAGATATTATCACTTTCTCTCTCCCCTCCAGCCCCTTCCACCTCACCCCCACCTCACCCCGCTGTTCTTCTGGTTAGCTATGTATAGTCCTAACAACTTAATATAGTAATAGACATTCAACTATACAGTAATTAGACATTTTGGAAGCAATTCTGTGCAGTAAATAGAGAAGGGACAAAACAGTAAACATACGTCCAAAGCTCCCTAAACTTTCTGGGAGTTCAGATGGAGGAAGCTCATTCCAGGCCACCCATGTTCATGATTTTTCTTTTTGCAAAACCAAAACTTGACAGCTGATGTTTTGCAAAAGTAAAAACAAAACCACTGCTGGTTTTACACATCTCTAGCAACACAGCCCTCTGTAAATAATTTATTATTACTGAACATTTATATTGTGGTAGCATCTAGAGGCCAATCAGGCTGTCCGCCACTGTTCTAGGCACTATACGAACACATAGTAAATGACAGCACCTGCCCCAAAGAGCTTGCAATGTATTCATACCCTGAGTTCTGCTTTTATGGTGCACAATGAACACAGCTGTTCAGGAAGGAGGTCCCTGATAGTCACAGAGCAGTCTTTGCTTATTCCTAATTCCAAATGATTAATAAAGTTAAATATCTTCTCTCAGCAGCTGCCTGCTTTTACCATGCTCTCTGGACTTATCGCGTAACTGTACATTTCACCAGAGCAATCTGTAATGCAGTGGGTGCCAAGCATAACTTTCTTCTTCCATCGGATCCAGTATCTGTCTATGTGGTATTAATTTAATGAGTGGCAGAATCAGCAATGAAAATTATTATGCTTCTGTTTGGAAAAAAAGAAATCCTCATCAGTGATTATCAAGGTTAACCCCACCAGTGTTGCTTGCTTTGGTGTTATCAAAGACCACTTGTCATTGGACTTCAGTGCAGGCAAGGCCTTAAATCGCCACGGGAAAACTGTTGTGTTATTTGTGAATGAAGGTGACCACAGCAAGGGCTGTGTCAGTGATTGCCATTTATATAACCTTCCCTCATTCCCTCATCCTCAAATATTTTGCTTATTGGGTTTTCAACAGTATACATTAGCTGTTAAAAGTTGTTTCAGTTTGAAGCTTGTCACTACTTGAGATTAGTAGTTTTGTTAAAATCTGATTGAAATCCATTTGGACATTTTTAATTGGAGGTGATTAAAGCAAATAGGATTTAGAGGGGCTCCAGACCTTTTTTTGTTTTCTTTCATATGCTATAACTCACACTAACCAATGGGCAGAGCAACACCAGGCAAGAATGTGGCTTATTGGCTTTGTTTTTACTAATGAAAATTGGCAGGAGGTTAGACATTAACATGAAATCTGTTCTTTGGTGACTTTTTAAAGACTCCAAAGCCCAGGCTAGTATGTAATTATTATCTTTTGACTGTTCAGTGGCTTCTGTGGAATAAATTGGCAAAAGTGCATTTCTTAAGGTTTTTCTATGCTAGGAAAAGTGGTTGAGGTTAGCTAACATGTCAGAGCTATTCTTGTCCTAATCCTGACTTTTATCTTAGTGTAGATGCACCTTCTGCCTTGATCTGTCTGTCTGAGGTTAACCCTAGGGGAAGCCATTGTGTAGACATACCCTTAGTGGACATGCATCCATGTGACAGAAGTCACCATCACTGACCATTATTTGGTAGTCAAGAAAGGTTGAGTGATTTGGGGGTTGAAGCACAATTTCACCCATAGGCTCCATCTCCAGGAAAGGCTTACATTTTCAGAGCACAGGTGCAGCGTGCTGTGTGTATAAAGATGAGGCAGAAAGTGAAGAGCAGGGTAGAGCGCACTGGAGAACTTACGGAGAAAACTGCTGTAATGCCTATAATTACTGCCTATAAGCTAAAGAGCGGAGTGCACAGCTAAGGCCTTTTTAAGTCTATGGCTTAAACCCAGGCATCCTCGTGCACACCATTTTCCATCAAGGAGCAGGCTTATTAGAGCCTGGATACATCTGCCCTGTACAGAGGCTTACACTTAGGCTCAGCTACTCAAAGGCATTTAGGCACCTAGCTCCCATTGATTTCAATGGGAATTAGTGCCTAAATACCTTTGAGGATCTGGGCCTTGCTGTTTAACCTTACTTGTGTTCAGTGTGGCCTCCACTTGCACCGACTCTGGAGCAGAACAGCTGTGCACTGTCTCTCTTTTTCACTGCAGAATAGCTTGCAGGATCAAGGGCTAAGTGAGTAGATCACTGCAATGCAGCCATGAATACTTTGTATAATGGCCTCCAATTTCAAATGCACTTGGGTGGCAAGGGAGAGAGTCACCTGGCTGCTGAGAGTGGAGTTTGCTAGGGCACTAGAGGTGGGGCCGGGGGGAATGGAATTTCAGGGCATGAGGCTTATGGCACAGTCTCAGGACAAGCCCTGAGATAAGCAACAATTCCAGCAGCCTGATGTTATCACCCATTTGGCCTGCTCTACAGCTATCATTCTTGTCCAAGTGTTGCACAGATTTGGGAGCATGCCCCCAAATCCACTTATGCAGGAAATGTGGGTTGCAGGGAGCAGCTAAAGAATGTCTGAATGAGGACAGCTCTGTTATTAGCTCTGTATGGAGGATGACCCTACATTAGAACAAGAATCTATCTGGAAGAGTGCTCAGTTCTCCATGGGCGAGTAATAGCCAGTGGTTATGGGAACTGGTGGCAAATATAATGTAGCACTAGCATGTATTCAGTGTGAGCAAGCCAAGAACGTGGGCCATCATAGCAAAGTGAAGCCCATTGATTGCATCTCTGATCTTATTCCAGAGTATTGTTTGCACAACGTTTGTGAGAGGGAAGGTTTTCTCGCCTAGCTTGTGGGGTGCCATTGTCTAGCAGTGATGTTCGGAGTGCTAGCTTGGTCGTACAAGGTTCTCTCTGGCATTTCTCAGCAAGTGCAGCAACAGGAAGAGAGAGAAACTTGAACTGGAATCAAATAGCAAATATTGGTAATGATGGACTATACATGAAGCTGTGTATTAATTGATTTTTAGATACCTGCTTCCTGATTATGTGCAGTACTTGATTATTTCATCCTAAGTGGAGAGGTGGGGGATGAGGGAAATGAGGATGATTTTATGAAGTATAATTATCAGTCGGGTGAGATTTCTCTAACACAGAGACTCATTAAATCACTTCTGGCAGCACAGTTTCCTCTTTTCGTTGCCTAATAAAAAAACCCCACTCCAGCATATTTTATAACTAAGCTTTAAATAAACAATCAAACCAATGTAAGTTGAGGGCGCTGTCGATAGGGCTGCAGACTGCAGTGCGTAGTATCTGATTTAGCAGAGCAATGGGGTAGCATAGTATGGAGCGGGTTAGGGAGAGGATACTAGGATGGGAAGTGGATAAAGGGGTGTTAGGCTGCCAAGCCTTAGTCTAGTCTTTCTGTTTGTGTTTGTCTGATGGCAGTGAAGCCCAGAGCTTTCTGTCTGAGATGCTGATCTGGCATTCCAGCTCTGTTATGCACCTCATACAGATCTTGTGCTCCATATGTTTGCTTTGGTTTGGGGCCTTTTTGTCCATCTGCAGCCTCAGTCTTTGCCTCCCTTGTGCATCCTACAATTCCCTCTACATGCTCAGCGTCTTCTCCTGCACTCTTTCCTCCTCCAGCTGCTGCTTCATTTCCAACTCCTTCCTCATCTCCTGCTGCACTTCTAAGAACATTTTATCTCTGATCGTCTCCTTCCTGAGCATGGGCATTTTCAAAGGAGCCTAAAGGGAATTAGGCACCCCAGCTACCAGTGAATTTCAATGTGTTTGAAAAACCCAGCCTAAGTCGTTAAGCGCCTCTGGGTTTTTCCTCTCTATGCCCCTGCTGGGTTGTGGGGTGGAATTTCCAGGGGTCCAACCTCACCTTCCCTACTTTGCATGGTGGTCACCTGCTGCAATGGAGTCTGTTGGAGAAAGTAGAAGGTATTTAACACCGCATTTCTATCTAAAATACATGGACTGGATTGCAGCTGAGTATGTAGTACACAGATACGATGCTGAAGGACCCATCCCTGAGATATCAGTAGTAAAATGTGGAGGCTCAAGTTGAGAAATTCATATCAAGAGATGAATAGCTCCAAAATCCAAATTTGGATTGGTTTGGGTTCAGTCTGCTAATTTGGGTTCACCTATAATGATATATGCTGGACTGTATGCTCTCCTAAATTCTGTTAGTTTGGGTTTGTTTGCTTGAGGTGAAGTGTTCATTCTTGCCTGAGAAGAAACAATAGGGAAACAAATGCTGAAGATCATCAACAGTCATTTAACTCCATTGGTTTACGCAATGCTGTACAAACACAAAAAAAAGTGCCGTGCTCCGAGCATTACAGCAAATGTACTTTGCCCCAGATTCCTTATTACCTGGCTTTGGAAAAAGCTGGGCCAGATCCTCAGCTGGTGTAAATCTGTGTTACTCCATTGAGGTCAATGCCAACTCACCCCGTGTAACAGGCTAGCTGAGCGAAGTGAACAGGCTAATGGAGGGTGCTAGCATGTGTTGCAGCAGTGAATATCCCGGCTCTCTTCTGCTTTCTCCTGGGCTTGTTCTGTCATTTTCACGCGGTTTGAGGCTGCCCTGATGCGTCTGGACTCAGATGCTGTGGAATGCTGATGATTACAGATGATACTGTTGTGCAGTGAAAGGGGCTTGTAGAGTTTAACAGCATGTGGGGAAAGAGTGTCACGTAACCTCTAATGCTGGAGAAGTAAAAGGCTGAGAGACTCCTTGTGCTGACAGCGGGAGATTTGAGAGAGACTAACTCAAAGATCGAGTGTTGGTCTCTTTAAAATAAAGAGTTTTATCAGTGCTAAATATGTGTTCCAGTGATGCCCGCTTGCCAGTGAGAATGGGCTTTGGCCTCAATATACCGGTAAGATTTTCATCCTCTGGGCATGATTCTGCCTGTCAAACTTGGGTGCAATAAAGAGCTTTGCCTTTTTGCTTGCCCTTAATATTGTGTATGGCTCTTTTTACACAGGGTAGAGCTTGGCTGCCACTTTGGGGGAGTGAAGTAATGGGGGAGCCTTCACGCTCAATAGAGAGCTATTTCCATCCTTCTCCATGTCTATCTAGACCAATGACAGTGCACAAAATTGCTTTTTCTATCTGCATTTGAGTAGAAGACTGCAGCCATTCTTCCCCAGTGCAGACCTCACCACAGTGATCTATGATTTTTGTACTTCAGGCTTGGATTGCTGATATGTGCTCTACTTGAGGCTACATCTGAAAACCATTTGGCAATTTCAGCTAGTGCAGAAAGAGGCAGCTTGCTCATATAATAACACTTAGCTCTTAGATAGTGCTTTTCATCAGTAGATCTCAAAGTGCTTTATAAAGGAGAGCAGTATCATTACTATCATTTTATAGATGGGGAAACTGAGGCACAGAGCAGTGACATGATTTTCCCACGGGTGTTTCCTCTGCCGAATCTGTTGAGTTTGATGGGGTGTTTACCCCACACCGGAGAGGAATGAGTTAATAGAGGCCTCATGGGCCTTTCACACCTTGTCCCAGAAAGGAGCGCAGAGGGGAGTCCTCCAAGTAGCCATTTGGGGAGATGCTGCACGGAGCAGCCAATCATGGCCCAGTGGGCTACTACAAAAGGAGCTGCAGGGCAGAGCAGGATCAGTAGCTGCGGGAAGCCCAAGGAGTGAGGACTGTGTACCTAGCAGGCTGCAGCAAGGGTAGAACCTTGGACTGAGCAGCTGCTGGCAGGGACCAGGGGAGCAAGGGGGGGCTGCAGGCTGGCTGCTGGGACTTGCTGGCTAAAGGCACTGAGAAGAGGGCAAAGAAGGTGCTGGGGCTGTGGGGAAGTGGCCCAAGGAATTGAAGCAGCATTCAATGAAATTAAGGAGATGCAGCAGGAGGCTGCTATCTACAGGGTCCTTGGCTTAGGACCTGGAGTAATCGGGGGACCTGAGCCCACCCATTAGCCTCAGAGGAAGTGGCTTGATAGGTGGACAGTGATACTTAACCCCTGGAAAGGGACAGTGCTGATGGTGACCTGGCCAGAGGGCTGAGTCATGAAGAGATGCTGCTGTACTTGGACTTAGGCAGATCTGCAGGCAGAGAAGATGACGGGAGAGGCACTACCAGGAGAGGGTGCACCGGCTGGCAGAGCTAATCCCCGTGGTGGCCACAAGAGGGGCCATTGTGGTGAGTGGCGCCCATCACATTGAGCCTTTGCTCTGTAAATTTGCACTTGCTTCCTGTTTGTTTCCATATGCAATTTAAGGCTTTGGCTTTGACACATCAAGCTGTAAATGGTCCTGATTTCTTGGCGATCACCTCTCAGTCATATGACACTGCAGCAGTTGAGCTCAGACAAGGTGCTTGAAGCGGTGTCCCCCAGGGTTCAAAGGGTGTTATGAGTGAAGGGGCCACAACTGAAAGATCTTGTGTTTGTTGGCCTTCATGCCCTGTTGCAAAGCTTTCCTTCAGGC
Source organism: Mauremys mutica (assembly GCF_020497125.1). Classification (NCBI taxonomy): domain Eukaryota; kingdom Metazoa; phylum Chordata; order Testudines; family Geoemydidae; genus Mauremys; species Mauremys mutica. The sequence goes on from NC_059077.1 coordinate 128,669,684, forward strand.
AGCTGGGAAAATTTTAATTTTGGTGTGTTTAGCGTGGACAGAGTGATGCTATATAGTTCATACATGTGGTGGGAGGGTCAGCTAGGTGTATTTATCCACAGACATACATAATAAATAATGACTGCTGTGCGCTGTTGGGCACGTGTTTGGTACAGGCTGCAGAGACAAACAGACTTGGCCCTGGGCCTCGGCTCGGAGAGAGGGTTCATCATGTTGATGTTGTCTTTGGGAGAAATCAGCTCAGGAGGAGTTCTGTGCTTAGATCACCATGTTGCTCAGCTCTGGGAATGGGGGACCTCTGCCCTTCATTGGCCGTTACAATAATGCCACTGCAGGGTCGTTTATTGAAGGGTGGTAGTGCACTACCAGCTGGCATCCTCTGAGTACCTTGCAAGGAACGGGTGGGTCTGAGGGACGCTTCCCCATTCTTGACAATGGCCGGGCTGCTGGTGTGCTGAGACCACAGCCTGTCATGCAGACCAATACTGCCTCGTGGTTTCCTTGTCCTCCCCCCAGCACCCTCTTGTCTTTATGCTTAGACTGGAAGCTCTTTGGGGCAGCGACAGTCTTTTTGTTCTGTGTTTGGGATCCTGGTCCTTGACTAGTGGTTCTATGTGCTGTGATAATAAAATAATAATAGAAGAGAGAGCTGGTGAGTGGGGTCTCCAGGGCTGAGCAGTGTGCTGGGGGAGCAGAGTGGGGGAAGGAGGTATGAACAGTGGAAATCCTACATGCTTTCTGCCATTTTGATTAATTGTTAGGGCTCGGATAAGAGCCAAAGCCTGTAGACTGGGATTTTCAAAGGGGCCCAAGAGAATTAGACACCCAGCTCCCATTGCATTTCAATAAGATTTGGGTGCCTAAGTCCCTCAGGCTTTCTTGGAAATGGTTCCAGCTGCAGTACATAAACTACTATTGACTTAAATGGAACTCGGTGTTTTGACTGCAACAGCTGTTTGGACTAAACACACTTGAATTCACACTGAATAATATTGACTGCATACTGTGGATAGCGTGGCACAAGCAACAGAATGCAAGATGCATATGAAACAGGAGAAATAACCACACACATCCAAACATGCACAGCATACGCTATCCAGCACTAAATATATTGGTCTCTAGCTTGCCTCCCCAGGTGCTAGATCAAATGTTCATACCATGTCTAAATTTCTTGGAGTTTTTCTGAAGCCAAGTTCAAATTTCCCTGTACATCCCACTTGAGTGCATCTAATTGTACTCGAAGAGATGGGAAAAATTATAGTGCATGAATCATATATATTTTATATTTCCAAATGTTGCATTGCATTTTCCAAAGCAACATTTTAAGCACACGTAGAATTTTTTGAGAAACATGAATCAAACCCTATAAGTTTGTCCATCTATATGTGCTCAGATGAAATAGGTGTGTAGACACTTGCAGGCCGCTCTTACTTTAGTGGTAATCTTGAGAGGCCTGTGAGTGTTGGGAGAGCTGTTTCATGTACGCTGTTTTAATGGTAGTCACAGCAGAAGAGGTCTAAAAACAAAGGCCTGTGTATGTTTTTACCAAGAGAAAGTCACAGTAACAGGTTTCAGTGTAAATGAGACTTACATTGCCTTCCATCAGAGATGACTTGAAAATAAAGTGCTTTGATGGTAATACTGCAGATGTCTGCAGGAAACCCAGCATAGCCTTGAACACTGTAGTTAGATAGCTGTGCAAAAAAGTACATGAAGAGAAGAGCTAATGTGCAATACTTCTATTTAAGATAGAGGGAGGAAATAGAAATTGTGATAGCATGCTATTTCAAGTAATAATAGAAAGTACTTGATGTTTACATGGTGAATGGATCAATACTAATTCTGTAGTCAGAGCACATACAGTAGTTTGGATTATACAAGTGATAGATGCACTCGGTATAGCTGAAATTTCTACCCTGCAACATTTATTTCTCACTGTGTGTTAGATGGAATTTTCCACCCAAGTATCTGGAAGGATTTGCATAAGAATGGTGATAGAGCAGTATTCTTTAATGATGTGCTTTTCTTTGTTAAACTTCAAAAATGTCTACGGTGCATGATGAGGTTTGGATGAATTGCCAAGCTAATGCTTTTATATTTTCTTTAAAGAGCTTATCTTCGCCGTGTTGTGGGAGTTACTTTATATTGTTGTCATAAAGGCACTGGCAGTAAAGCCGACTTTGTAGCAACCCTAAGAGGTGCCCCTTCCCGCAACCTTGGGTCTTCACTATCACTGACGGCAACAAATTGAGACACCCCTTAGCTGGCACCTGTTTTGTGCTGCTATTAGGTCATTTGTACTCCTCTTTTATGGCACTATACATGGCATTACTCACCGCTGTGCTGTGCCATTTTACTTTCAAAACAATGACCTCTTGTTTAATCTAAATCAACACAGGTTGCTGTTATGTTTGCTGAAACTGGGTCAAAACCGGGTTCTTTGCAGAATAACATTCTTGACTTAATAGAAGCGAAAGATTAAACCTCTGCTGGCTAAGGCTATTGCAGAGATTGTTATAAAATGGTACAGCAGACTGTTTCCTTCCCCCCTTCTAACAAGAGACTAATATCTAAAACATGAGGGGGGGAGTGCTTGAAATGTGGTGAATCTTAGGAATGTGACTGTAACCTGATGTGAAGCAATATTTCCTTCCTGGGATGCTGGTCCGATGAGTCACCTGCTAGCCTACGCTGAGGTTATCTGGAAATCTCAGGACAGCATGAAAAATAAGCAGGACCAGTGTCTGCAAGATTTGTCACCAAATCCGGCTGTATATATGGGACAATGATTTCCCTTATACTTCTGCATTAGATAGAGAAGGCCTAATTCTGCCCCCAGTCACACTGGTGTGATTCTATGGATCCCAGGAGTACAGCATGAGTGTAAATAAGAAAAGAATTTGGCCCAGGTTTTTTCTTTTTGTTGCCAGTTAACAGCAGTAAGTGTATAAATGTATTTTTAATGGGCATAATTCTTCTCTAATAACCATATGCCAGGGCTCAGCTCCAATATTCTGCTTCGCTCGCATGGGCAGAACTAGTGCACTCCATGTATTTATTTATTTGGATTTAGGGAATAATAATAATAGGCGAGCATCCCATACTCTGGGCACCCTGACAGTACATTACAACATACAGGATCACATACAATCTCTTGATACATTCAGAGAGATAATCAGTCGTACTCACAGGACATCCATTGTCCTCTTGTTTCCCGCTTTTTCCAACCAATCCAGGTCAGCCTCCAAAGCCCTGGAAAACAGATGCTCTTTTCAGCAAGAGGAGTGGGGGGAGGGAAAACTCAGTAGTTTGAGCATTGGCTTGCTAAACCCAGAGTTGTGAGTTCAATCCTTGAGGGGGCCACTTAGGGATCTGGGGCAAAAATTGGTCCTGCTAGTGAAGGCAGGGGGCTGGACTTGATGACCTTTCAAGGTCCCTTCCAGTTCTAGGAGATTGGTATATCTCCAATTATTACCTATTAATATATGAGTTGATATGTACCATCCTCTCTCAAATCCCTTCTCAAGGCCAACTTTTGCTGCTCTGCCTACAAAATAAATAAACAAATCAACATATGTACTATGACTAGGATTAGGGGCAGTTAGGGAAGTCTATACTTATGTAATTACAAAACAAATTTGGATGTATATAAAATGGATCGTCCCTCTTTCTCCAACCTTAAGCCTTAAGAGCCTTAAGCCCTCTTTCAGAAAAACACTTGTGTGTGCGCTTAATTTTAAGTAATTGGAATTTAAGTGCATGCTTAAAGTTAAACAGACGCTTAGGTGCTTTGCTAAATTGTGTGGGTGGGGGCATTGATTGTAAATGCATTGGGTCAGGGACTAAGCCTACTTCCAGTCTGTACAGTCCCAAGGACTACAGGGCCCTGATCCGTGCTCAGTAAACATTAAATAATGATGTAGATTGAATATGCACTGAACCTCAGAATTACAAATACCTCGGGAATGGAGGTTGTTCATAACTCTGAAATGTTCAAAATTCTGAACAAAATGTTATGGTTGTTCTCACAAAAGTTTACAACTGAACATTGACTTAATACAGCTTTGAAACTTTACTATGCAGAAGAAAAATGCTGCTTTTAACCATCTTAATTTGATGAAATGAAACAAGCGCAGAAACAGTTTCCTTACCTTGTCAAAACTTTTTTTAAACTTTCCCTTTTTTTAGTAGTTTACGTTTAACACAGTACTGTACTGGATTTGTTGTTTTGTGTGTGTGTGTGGCTCTGCTGCTGCCTGACTGTGCACTTCCATTTCCAAATGAGGTGTGTGGTTGACTGGTCAGTACGTAACTCTGGTGTTTGTAACTCTGAGCTTCTACTGTAATATTAGAGTTAATATTCACTGTGTGAATTTGAGAGGGGAAGGTATCCCTTCTGTATGGAACTTCTCAATAACCAAACTTGAATTAAGACAAAAAATATTAGGGAAATATCGGAATCCCTGGAATAATGGAAATAGAGAAACACTTAAGTTCCCGCAAACCATTTTAGAACGTAGACACAAAGTGTCTCTTGCTTATTTATTTGATTTAAACATACTGTCCGAACCCTCCCATCATTCACATGACAAAAGATTTCCTCTACAGGGTGGTTATTCCATAATGATCCATTATAGGCATTTTTTTCACCTTCCTCTGAAGCATCTGGTCAGACATGGATGTTGGACTAGATGCACACTTGATCTGTTCTGGTATGGCACTTCCTGTGGCGTTATGACTAATAAGACCCCACAGCTAATTGAGGTTGTCAGTTCTATTAGTTAAAATGGTGGTGAATTCTTTTACAAATTATTTACCCAGCTTCCCATAGCAGCTAACATGACAATGGAAGATAGAATGGTCTCTGTGCATAGAAGGTGGTGAAGCACTGGAGTGGGTTACCTAGGGAGGTGGTGGAATCTCCTTCCTTAGAGGTTTTTAAGGTCAGGCTTGACAAAGCCCTGGCTGGGATGATTTAGTTGGGGATTGGCCCTGCTATGAGCCCCCTGCTTCCAAGGTCCCCCTCCTGAGGTCCCTTCCGACCCTGCTACTCTATGATTCTACAATTTCCTGCTATATTTTACACCCCCCTTGTTAGTTACTGTTTTTGCTACACCCGTCTGACCTCTCAGCAGTCCACTGTACTTATTTACACACCCCCTGAATCCCCAAGTAGTACAAATTACATCACTTTACCATTTACACCTGTTTTTGACCAATGTCTGCCCAGTGTGGAACTAGGCATCCCCACTTATGCTACAAGTGAATTTGGCCCAATATAATCTGTGGTGCTTCACAATCCAGCCACTTACATTTTACACCAGTGTAATGCTGTTAACTTCAGTGGAGTTAATACTGATTTACAGTAATGTAAGTGAGTGGAAAATCAGGCCTGGAATAAAGGGTGTTACTCCAAATCTAACTGGTATAACTGAGGGCAGTGTTTGGCTGTGTGAGTACAGCCTGTGAGGGGCATTTCCTTGCTCTTTGGATTTGGTGTCTCTACTACAATGTTATGTTAACACAGATTTTGTGTTTAATTAACTTGTGCGGTGGGACTGAGAAATAAATGCTGTCTTTACATAGGTAGAAGATGTGGTATTTGTAAAGCTATTACAGCAAAGATAAAGCTTTATAACAATGCAGGCAATAAAGCCCACAAAATTATTTGAGAAGCCTCACTGTCCAGGATAAATGTTACAGGAAGCATTAACTGTCCATAAAAATTCCTTTCCTACTCAGGAATTTAAACCACAGCTACTGTGAGAGAAGATATTAAACCACAACTGCATTCTGTAACACTTTCTTTAAGAATTAGACATTAGGAAAACCTTGGTTGACTGTGGTTTATGATATTTGTGTTATGATATTTATGTTACTTATTTTTTCCTTTGCCTAATAATTAGTTACTTATGTATTTAAATACAAATAATATAAAATTAAAATGTGATACTTATAGAAATCTGATTCTGTATGTCTTTGTGAATGTGTATATATATCAAAATCTCCTATGTATTTTTTTTCCTTAATAAGCACTTGGAAAAGGATAAATTGTACAGGCCTGCTTGTAATGACATTAGAAGGCACCGAGGTTGTTATCACAGTAATTTGGAACCACAATTCTTCTACAGGTCGAAAAAACCCCACTTGAATTCTTTTCTTGTAAAGGCTTTAGCCTGACAGCATTGGAGACTAAGTTCTCTGTTTATCTGCAGAACAGGCAAAAGTAATGATAACTTCCTCCCTGCACCCACAATATGCCACTACCATAACTGGAGGTTAAGAAAGCTAAGCCAATCAATGCTCAAACCTGCAAGGTAGTGTGAGGCCTCAGCTCCCATTGATTTCTACTGGAATGGATGGCGCTCTTTATAGTACCTGGCAGAATCATAGAATCTCAGGGTTGGAAGGGACCTCAGGAGGTCATCTAGTCCAACCCCCTGCTCAAAGCAGGACCAACCCCAACTAAATCATCCCAGCCAGGGCTTTGTCAAGCAAGGCCTTAAAAACCTCTAAGGAAGGAGATTCCACCACCTCCCTAGGTAACCCATTCCAGTGCTTCACCACCCTTCTAGTGAAATAGTGTTTCCTAATATCCAACCTAGACCTCTTCCACTGCAACTTGAGACCATTGCTCCTTGTTCTGTCATCTGCTACCACTGAGAACAGCCGAGCTCCATCCTCTTTGGAACCCCCTTTCAGGTAGTTGAAGGCTGCTATCAAATCCCCTGTCACTCTTCTCTTCTGCTGACTAAATAACCTCAGTTCCCTCATCCTCTCCTCGTAAGTAATGTGCTCCAGCCCCCTAATCATTTTCGTTGCCGCTGGACTCTCTCCAATTTCTCCTCATCCTTACTGTAGTGGGGGGGACCAAAACTGAATGCATTGTTGATTCATATCCAGCTTCTCATCCACTGTAACCCCTAGGTCCTTTTCTGCAGAACTGCTGCCCAGCCATTCGGTCCCTAGTCTGTAACAGTGAATGGGATTCTTCCGTCCTAAGTGCAAGACTCTGCACTTGTCCTTGTTGAACCTCATCAGGTTTCTTTTGGCCCAATCCTGTAATTTGTCTAGGTCCCTCTGGACTCTAACCCTACCCTCCAAGGGTGTTGTGGGGGGGGGGCGGTGAGGAGACAAGCGGGAGGGGTGAGGACTGGAGGCAATCAGCAGTGGGGGGGGGCTGCCAGAGGAGTAAGGAGGTGAGTGGTGAGCCAGCAGCAGGGTGAGGAGGGCGGGTGGGGGTCTGGCTGTGAGCCAGGGTGGACTGAGGAGGCGGGAGGTGCGTGGAAGCAGGGGGTAAGGGGGCAGACGGGGGGTGAGGAAGTGAGTCAGGGTGGAGTGAGGAGGTGAGCGGCGGGCGGATGCGGGGGAGGCGAGCGGTGAGCGGGCGGGTGAGGAGCTGAGCGGCAGGCGGAAGCAGTGGGTAAGGAGGCGGATGGGGGGTGAGGAGGCGAGCCAGGGTGGAGTGAGGAGGCAAGCAGCGGGCGGATGGGGGGTGAGGAGGCAGGAGGCGGGTGAGCACTGAGGGTCTTGCTGTGAGTGGGGGAGTGAGGAGGTGAGCAGTGAGTGAGGGGTGGTGAGGAGGTGAGCGGCAGGGGGTAAGGGGGTGGAGGGGGGGTGAGGAGGCGGGGGAGTGAGGAGGCGAGCAGTGAGCAGGGTGGAGTGAGGAGGTGAGCGGTGAGCGGGCGGGTGAGGAGCTGAGCGGCAGGTGGAAGCAGGGGGTAAGGGGGCGGACAGGGGTGAGAAGGCGGGAGGTGAGCCGGGGTGGAGTGAGGAGGCGGGCGGATGGGGGGAGGAGGCGAGCAGCGAGGGTCTTGCTGCGAGTGGGGGGTTGAGGAGGTGAGTGGTCGGTGAGCCACCAGTGAGCAGGAGTTCTCGTGACGGGCAGGGGGATGTCTGTGGCAGGGGAGTGAGGAGGTGAGCCGTGGGTGGGGGAGTGAGGAGGAATACAGGAGGCGAGTGGCAGGCGCATGGGCAGTGGGTGGAGCTCCCCTTTGGGGAGGTTAGCCCCCGACTGCATCCTCTCTGCCTGTGCTCCCGCCCCCGGCAGCTGGAGCCCCGAGATCCCCTGCGTCTGGAGCCACAAGCCCCCACCCGGAGAAGCCCCTAGCACCCCCTCAAGGCCAGAGGAGCCCTGGGCTGGCCAAAGCTGTGAGACCCACCTGCCTGGAGGAGCCCCGGACTGGCCGAAGCCCCGAGTGCCCCCTGCCCCCTCATCCAGAGAAGCCCCGGGTTGGCCACAGCCCTGAAACCCCACACCTGCCCGGAAGAGCCCCGGGCCAGCCACAACCACAGCCGTGCCTCCCTTCCCCTCCCCTCCTCAGACTCAAGCTACCCAGAGATGTTTTTCATTATTATTTAGACTTCTATTAACTAAAAGCATTTTTAAATGTACTTCAGAATTGTTATACAGACAACCACTTTTACCAAAAAAGCAAAAGAAACAATCATAAGAAAGACAAGAATGTGCAAAGCACCTTATTTGTGTTTTTATTCTGTTAGGTCCATTAAAGAATAGAGATAACTGTGCATGACTTTTATTATCGAGTCTGCAAAAAAAGACCAAACCTTACATAAATAAATTACAATGATTTGGATGTATATATGTGCATGTTACTTTATTAACTTTAGGAAAAATAAATAATTTTAGGAAAAAGTGTAAGTGCAGCCACCAGCAAGAGTTGGTGGCCACACTCTGAGGCTACCAAAAATTTGTTGCGAGAACTCCTGCACTAAACCCTGCGGTGCTAGAGGACAGAAGTAGGAAGAAGGACAGAGCTTAGGGAAGTATCAACCAGCTCTGGGAGTAAGTAGGCCATAGTTGTGGAGCATAGGGCCTCTGGGCTGGAAGCTGCAGTAGAGGGTTCCTGTGGAAGTGACACAGCTTTGGACATAGAAGTAGGATTGCCTGGACCAGCAGACGGACAGCTTGACCTGAGAGACAGTGACAGATCCCTGAAAGGGGAGAGCTACAGTGACCTGACCAGAGAGCTGAGTCATCAAAGAAGAAGATTACCCTGAGTCCTGGAGGGTGCGATGGAGATGACAGGCTGAGTGACCGCAGGAAGGGGTGTCTGACCAGTGGTGAGTTAATCCCCAGATGAGCCACGTGGAGGCACAAGCAGAGAGTAGTGAAACCTGTTATGCTCCCCATTTATTCTGGATCACCTTTTACTCCCATGGTTCATACACTGCAAGTATTTAATAGATGTTCCAGGCCAGAAGGGGCCATTTTGCTCCTCTAGTCTGGCCTCCCCCCATGACACAGGCCATAGCATTTCACTTGGTGATTCATGCATCTAGCCCAACTATTAGTGGTTGAACTAGAGTATCTGTTAGAAAGACATCCAATTTTAACGTGAAAGCTCCAGGTGATGGAGAATTTAGTGTGTCCCTTTTCTCCTAGTCCACTTCTCATATATCAGAGTTGCACATATACTGTCTCCAAATTCCATATCTACCCTATTTAGAGGGCAAACACATGTCTCCAAGATTTCAGTTCTACTCCATTGCTGGCTATGTACTCTTCCTCCTTAGCCCCCAGCCAAAGAAAATGAAGAACATCCCCTCTGTTTCACCACATGGTTGAAGATTGAGCCATCAGCCAATCCATGTGGCCAGTTCTAAAACTGGGTGATTCTTCATGGCAAGGGATTTCTCTGGACAAAATGACTGATTATAAAGAAATACCCATTTTTGAGTAGTCCAACCCCCCAGAGAACGGTATATTTAAAAAAAAGCAATTAACCCTCTCTAAGGTTGCATGAAGCCTTCCAAAATAATAGTTTGTTTTAAAAATAAACATCTGCAGTTATTTACTTGTGTGTAAATGGGTTTAAACCCTCGTCTACTCTTCCAGTTTTATTGGTCAAAAGAACAGAAAACAGTGCCCAAGACTTTCAAAAGTTAGTGATTTTGGGGACCTCAGTTTTGAGATGTCAAATGTCAGACACCCCAAAGGGGCCTGATTTTCTAAAACTGCTGAGCAGCTGATCTCTGAAAATCAGGCCCTTTTAAGGTCTATCAAGTAGGGCTGGTTGGGAAACAAGAATTTCATTTTGTGAATAATATTGAGGTTTTGTAATTTGGTTTTGTTCCCCATCAAAGTGAAAACAAGGCCATTAGAAATTTTTAGTGAGGAAAAGGAGTTCCCAAAATAGTCTGGTGGTTTTGGCACTCATCTAGGCTGAAAAACCTTTTTTGATGAAAATTGCAGCATCACAGACAAACTTCTGCAGAAAGATTTGGTTTAGACTAATCATCGTTTTCTGATGAAAAAGCGTTTTGTCAGGAATTTTCCTGACCAGCTCTAATCTCACTTTGGGGACCCCAAATTACTAGTCGCTTTTGAAAATCTTTGTCAGTCCTCTTAGCACTGCATGATTGTTCCATTACCTCACAGTTGCTGCCCCAGAGCATGGTACAAACGGTTAGTTTGTTCCATTTCACTTTAATTGTTTTAAAAAGCAATGCCAATATAATTTTGCAGTGAGGGAAGCTCAACACATATTGGCATTTCAAAATAAAAATAAAATGAACTGAGATTGTCTGTGAGGAAGGATGATAGGCTGTTTCACATATCTAGCTCCTGGTGAAATTGTTGTTACTGGCATTGTGGTAGTGCCAGGTGGCTCTGACGGAGATATGGGTTCTACTGTGCTGGGTGCTGTACAAGATGCCGGCAGAAATGTTTCCTGTCCCTAAGATCTTACAGTCTAAATAGACAGAGCAGGCGAAGGGTGGGAGGGGAAACAAACACAGAGGTTCATTCTGTTCAGTTTTTTATGCTGCCCTCATGCATTGTGGTATGCTCCAGAAATCCATTGGGACATGACTCATTTTTTTGTGCATGAGTCTCTCTCTCTGCCTTCTTTTTCTTTCCAAAGAGAAAATGATGTGATGTTTGGTTTAGCTTTTAAACGTATTTATGTATTTGGTTATTACTGTGGAGGGTGTGTGTGTGTTGAAGTCAAGGTCAGAAAAGTGTGCCCGGCAGTGGCAGGGGGAGTGGTGAGGTTGGAGGCAGTCTTTACTCCCTGTAGGAGTTTGTTCTATCACCTGTGGCTGGCTCCAGAGAGCTCTGTCTCCTGCAAAGAGGAGGAGTGAAGTTGGCCCTGGTCCTCAGCCTGGAGCGTCAGGCAATCCGTTAGAGACCCTGGCCCCAGACCACTGGCTGCCTTGAAGATAAGGACAGAGACCTTGAATCTGACTTAATAGTCTGTGAGAAGAGAAGCCACTGTAGAGAGCAGAGGACAGGTCTGAGGTACTTCAGGTAGCCTGTGTTGCTGAGATGTGCGTCTGTGTTCTGCATTAGATGGTGTATCCTAAATGCTGATGACTTTGTCTCGGGTATGTTTCATTACTGGGAGGTGAGGAGGGTCTGCATTACTAAGGCCAGGTCATTGCCTGCCAGGATGTCTTGTGACCGAGACCTGCTCCACATCACACAGCAGGGCAGTGGCAGAGCAAAGATTAGTACCCAGGTCTCCTGAGTCCCTCTCCAGTGCCCTGTTCATTACACAACACTCCCTCTCATTCATGAAGTATAAGGACTTCATGCTGTTGTTCAGTGTAATGACAGCAAACTTCAGTCTCCTGGGCAGTTCTAAACTGGGCATTTTATATTCTTATATAAGACTACAATAAAGCCTTGTATAGACCATAATTGGGCTTAAACTTTTTAAGAAACAAAATTGAAACAGCAAAGTATCCGAATATGTCTGTAACCATCACTGTATTCATCTGGCTAGGAGCTGCTCCTTCATATCACCTGCTAGTGCTTTTGATATGGAATCTAGTGAATCATTTTCCTTCCCAATAATTTCTCAGATTGATACACCTCCTGAGGGATCTTCACCATATTACCTCAAGTTTGCTGTGTCTTTATCTATAAATAGCGTTTGCAAATTCATTTAGGCAAAGCTGGAGTTCCAATCTGTTTTTTAGAGGCTCTTCAAAGGTGCTGAAATAGTATCTGAAGGAGGTGTCACCTGACTAGAAGAGACACCACCAGACAATATTATAAATGAGAGACAGATGGGTTGCTGCTCACAGAAAAGATTATGGCGAGAAACCTGTTTACCTTTTGCAATACACCCATCAAGCTGAACAAGTATTCGGAACAGAACCGAGCTGAATAATGCATATCTCTACTAGTCTCTAATTCTCAGAGCTCCCTACCCTGAATCCTATAATTCCCCCTCTACATGTTTGCAGAATCAGCTAGCTAATTTGTTTCAGGTTTTGCTTTGACCTTTTGTAAATGCACCATATTGGCTGCTAAGAAATGTATTTATTTCACTTTAACAATGTAACCATCTTCTTACCCGCACCCGGATTTTTCTAATTATTCATGTGGAGTGGATGGACGCCCCCTTTGCTGTCAAAATGGATCCTTCCAACAGTCACTGTGTGTCATAGATAGGCACAATGAGCCCTACAAACCACAAAGAGGAAGCTAACTAGCCTGAAGTTTGATATCCGGATCTGATACAGCCATTTGGTTGCATCAGGCTACCACAACTAGCTAACAATGCTAGCAACCCCCAGTCGTGCTGCTAGAGTTAAGGCTGAACAGCCGTGCTCTCTCTCTCAGGAGTTAATGCGTGGGCTTTAGAATACTTGCTCTGGACAGATAAGGGGTTTAGGTGCCACCTGAAAGGGAAACCTCACTGGTTCCTTGTACTATCTGAGGGGCTAGATTCTGCCATCCTTACAGTGAGTGGGGCTTACTCCTTGAGCAGTCTTAGTGGGCTAGACTGTGCCCTTGTCTTACTCATCTGAGCAGAAGAGTAAGGGGGGCAACCCCCCCCCCTGTCCCTTACCCTGCTCCTCTCTCTGAGCAAGTGGGTGGAGGAAGGCAAGGGGTAGCCTCTCTCTACCTCCCTGCTTGCTAGCCAGGTGCAATAAGGAAAGTGAGCGACACCCTTAAAAAGGCTGCAGGGAGTTATTAGCTCCCCGGAGCAAGAGGGAAGCAGGGGAAACATCATGACACTCTGAACTTCAGTTGTTTCCCAGGGCTGTTCTTTGGGGGTGGGGTGGGGGAGAGAACAATTATTATGTGCCACGGCCTACATGCAGCAGAGCCTGAAGTCTTCATCTAGCCAGTTTGTCTCAGTGGGCCTAGTCATGGAATAAACTACTACTCAGCATGAGCAAGGATGAGGGAAGCTAGCACTTAGGGAGCTAAACTAAACTGCCAGATACCTGTCTGTGTGCAAAGTGAATGTTGAAAACAGTTTGTAGAAAAACCTGCCACGGTCTCAACTTTTCCCGTCAGTGTGAATGATGGTAGGAGTGTGTGCGTGACAGCCTTAGTAGGAGCTGGCATTCTGTACTTCCCAGCAGGAAGTCCAATCTGATTATGTAGAGTAGGTGTTGGAGAATCAGCACATTAATTGAGAATGAGTCTCTTACTGATTTGCCAAAGCTCTCCTAAGGTACATTCTGCTCTTTATTTTCTGTGGTTAAATGACAGATTAGGATCTTACAACAGCTTTATGGGTGGGATTTTCAGATGTTGGACTTCAGTTGGTGAACGGTTAGGTCAATGCTGAGGGCTGGCAATTCCACCACGAGAGTCTGAGTTCTCCTGGATTCACCTAGCAAGCCAGTGCCCTGAGTCCGGCTCTATGCAGTCAACCTGTTAAGATGGCTGTTTGCTAATGGAATGCTAATTACCCTTCCCCAGTCCTGTTTAAGACACTTACAAAATGCTTCTGAGATCCGCTCTGTGTTGTCACTAAGGGCTCAGTTGTGCCTGGCTATGTGCATGGCCAAAGCAAGGAGAAGCAGGAAGTGCCTCCTTTCCCCTTGTGTCTTGACGTAGGGGCTGGACACACAACCCCTTGGGAATACAGCTTAGCCGCCACCCTCGGTGTGCAGAAATAGATGAGGAGAGGATTGGGCCATGTCCCTGCACCCATCTGTACTGGGCCAGCAGAGCAGAACAATAGTGGGGCTGCAGAATGCACTGTCTGGAATCCTTGGCCAGAGTTCTGGGTGATTTATGCTGAGTGCAGCAGGAACCCACAAAACGAGGCCCTTTCACTCACTCTCTGGATCAAGTATCAGAGGGGGAGCCGTGTTAGTCTGGATCTGTAAAAGCAGCAAAGATTCCTGTGGCACCTTATAGATTAACAGACGTTTTGGAGCATGAGCTTTCGTGGGTGAATACCCACTTCGTCGGATGCGTGACTGGAACAGGCTTTGGTTTGAAAACATTGACTGCAGTGTTTGAAATGTATCACATGGCCATTTCCTCTTAGTGCCCTGCCATTCTGAAATGTGATTTAATCCAATTACTTGGATTACCAATTACTAGGAGTAACCTAGTAACTGTTAAGGAAGCTCTCTCACTCCCCCTCTCCAGTCTATTATCTGTGTATATGGTCCTTATCAACATAGGATCTGAACATATCGCAAACATTCAAGCTGGGCTACTAAGAAGTGACTAGGATAGGTGGGAAGAATGTTATATGCTGGCTGTCTGGAATATGTCTTGCTCAGAGGTTCCAGGCCAAAGGGACAGAAAATTGCTTTTTGTGGAATGAAGGAAGGGGAAAGAAAGTCTCCTACTTGAGCCCTGTTGAAATATGCTCAGTAGCAGTGGAAGGATGTATTGTGGCAACCACCTCACCTGCTGTTATTCCACAAGTTACAACCACCATGTTTTCAAAATATAAAACTAGGATGCTCTTGTGGAAACTTTTTTTTTTTTTTTAGGGTTGGAAAGTCCTAATGCAAAAAACCAAGAGTGCGGGTGTCACGACTGCTCAAAACATGTGCATATTGCCCAGAGGGGAGAATTCCTTCCAGTAACCTGGGACTTCATCTTACACTGACCTCTTGTGGGCAGCCCACCTGGGCCCATGTAGAGCTCATGGCAAGATTGGTTACAAAGAGTTTATCATGAAGCATTTCCTACTTTGAGCAGAGAAACAGCTCTGACGGTGACTGTGATTTTTTTGTGTGCTCTCTTCAGTCTAAGTACTGTTCATACTGAACACTTCTTCCACTGGACTGTTCCTAGTAAACACAGAGCAAATTGTGCTTGATTTAGCAACACATCTGAACAAGCATCCCAAAAGATGTGAAAAGCCAGTGCATGTAAGAACGGCCATACTGAGTCAGACCAATGGTCCTTCGAGCCCTGTATCCTGTCTTCTGACAGTTAACGTTGCCAAGTGCTTCAGAGGGAATGACCACTTGATGATTGCCCTGTTCTGATCTATCCCCAGTCATCCAGTCTCAGCTTCTGGCAGTCAGAGGTTTGGGGACACCTGGAGCATGGAATTGCATTCTTGACCATCTTGGCTAACAGCCATTGATGGACTGATCCTCTATGAACTTATCTCATTCTTTTCTGAATGCAGTTATAGTGTTGTCCTTCACAATATCCCCTCACAATGGGTTCACCCAACACACAGTTAACCTGTGGAAAGTGCTTCCCTTTGTTTTTAAATCTGCTGCCTATTAATTCCATTGGGTGGCCTCTGGTTCTGGTGTTAGGTGAAGGGGTGAATAACACTTCCTTATTCACTTTCTCCACCACAGGCATGATTTCATAGACCTTGATCCAGGGCCGGCTCTGACTTTTTTGCCACCCCAAGGAAAAAAAAAAAGCAACAACAAAAAACTAGGGCGCAGGGCGGCCGGACCCGGAAGCAAAGCAAAAAAACCCCCCCCAAACCCTGGGTGCAGGGCGCCTGGACCCGGAGGCAAAGCACATAAATAAATAAACCCCAGGGCACAGGGCGGCCGGACCCAGAGGCAAAAAAAAAAAAAAAAAGGGCCCTAGGATTGGACGGAAGCCGCCCCTTAGAATCTGCCACCCCAAGCACGAGCTTGCTTGGCTGGTGCCTGGAGCTGGCCCTGCCTCGATCATATCTCCCCTTAGTATCTTGTCTATGCTGAACAGTCCCAGTCTTATTAATCTCTTTGTACAGAAGCTGTTCCATACCCCTAATAATTTTTGTTGCCCTTCTCTGTACTTTTTCCTGTTCTAATAGATCTGTTTTGAGATGGGGAAACTGGAACCGCACATAGTATTCAAGATGTGGGCGTACCATGGGTTTATATAGTGGCACAATATTTTCTGTCTTATTATCTATCCCTATCCTAATGGTTCCTAACACTCTGATAGCTTTTTTGACTGCTGCTACATATTGAACAGATGTTTTCAGAGACCTATCCATGACGACTCTGAGAACTTTCTTGAGTGGTAACAGCTAATTTAGACCCCATCATTTTATATGTATAGTTGAGATGGTTTACCAATGTGTATTACTTTGAACTTATCAACATTGAATTTCATCTGCAATTTTGTTGCCGAGTCACCCAGTTTTGAGAGATCCCTTTTTAGCTCTTGTTATTCAGCTTCAGACTTAACTATCTTGAGTAATTTTGTGTTATCTCCAAACTTTGCCACCTCACTCTTTTACTCCCTTTCCCAGATCATTTATGAATATGCTGAACAGCACAGGTCTCGGTACAGATTCTTGGAGGACCGCACCATTTACCTTTCTCTTCTGTGAAAACCAAGCATTTATTTCTACCCTTTATTTCCTGTCTTTTAACCAGTTACTGATCCCTGAGCGGACCGTCCCAGGACTGCTTACTTTGCTTAAGAGCCTTTGGTGAGGGACTTTGTCAAAGGTTTTAATAAAAATCCATGTACATTGTAGGATCTGGATCATACTTGATCACATGTTTGACATCCTCAAAGATTTGGTGAGCCATGATTTCCCTTTACAAAAACTGTTTTCACTCTTCCCCAACATATCATGTTCTGTTCTTTATTATAGTTTCAACCAGTTTGTCTGGTACTGAAGTTAGGCTTAGTAATGCTGTATTTGCTAGGATCACCCCTGGAGCCTTTAAAAAAAATCTGTTAAATTAGCTATCCTCCAGTCATCTGGTACAGAGACTGATTTAAGTGATAGGTTACATATCACAGTTAGGAGTTCTGAAAGAACTCAAATACGAAATTGCAGAACTCTTGGGTTAATCCCATCTGGTCCTGGTGACTTAGTACTGTTTAATTTATCAATTTATTCCAAACCACCTCTACTGACTCCTCAGTCTGGGACAATTCTTCAGATTTGTCACCTTAAACAGAAAGGCTCAGGTGTGGGAATCTCCATCACATCCTCTGAAGTGAAGACCGACACAAATAATTCACTTAGCTTCTCCACAATGGGGTTGTCTTCCTTGAGTGCTCCTTTAGCACCCTGATCATCCAGTGGCCCCACTGATTATTTGGCAGGCTTCCTGCTTCTGATGTACTTAATTTTTTTGCTGTTAGTTTCTTTTGCTATTTGCCCTTCAAATTCTTTTGGGGCTGCCTAATTATATTTTACACTTGACTTGCCAGAGTTTATGCTCCCTTTTATTTTCTGCAGTAGGATTTGACTTCCAATTTTTAAAGAATGCCTTTTACCTCTAATGGTCGCTTTTACTCTGGCATTGTAGTGGCATTTTTTGTCTTTTTTACTGTTTTTTTTCTTTCTTAGGGGTTATACATTTAGTTTGAACCTCTATTATGGGTTTTTTAAATAGTTTCCATGCAGCTTGCAGGCATTTCACTGTTGTGACTGTTCTTTTTAATTTTTGTTTACCTGGCTTCCTCATTTTTGTGTAGTTCACCTTTTTGAAGTTAAATGCTACTATGGTGAGTATTTTGGCATTTCTCCCTGTGATGTTATCTGATTAGAGTCTGACCATGCAAATCATTGTGGCTACCACTGTTATATAATTGCAACGAATCTTATACAAAGTGTGACGCATGGCCAGAAAGGGTTAAGCAGCTTGCAGGCTAATTGACCCAGATTCAACCTTTAGGGACATATTGGTAGATAATGTTTGTGTTTTCGTGAGTTTACATATATACTGGTAGAGGTTAACAATGTGATTAAACAGTCCCAGTATATGCTGTATTCTGTTAATTCAGAGATCAAAAGGACATATTAACATTTAGATGAACTGTAAACATAGGATATCGCTGTATTCATCTCTCTTTGAAATGTATAGCAAATTACCTGAGAATGGTGAAAAATGGGCAATTGCCTTACGTTAATCTGTGTAGCTAATTACCGGTGATGCTTAGGAAATAGGTCTACTTCAAAGTCTCCATGATTGCCTATTGTTTGCCAAAGGACTCTGAGCTGTCAAAGAAGACCTGGAACTGTATAAAAATCCCTTGGCTCCTGATCCTTTTTATCTCAGATCTGCTTGATGCTTCATGCAGGGGAGGCTTAAGCCATAAGGCTGAGATCTCCAGTCCCATCTGGATCACCCTGAATATGAACATTGCACTATAACCTATGGACTAATTCTGAAAGAACTTGCAACTACAAAGCTGTGACGTTATTGATATAATCTGGGACCATATAGAACAGGGTTGCAACCAAGGTCCTGTAGTGGCACCAAATCTTATGTAAAGGGGGTCACATAAGGTGTCTAAGACCAGGTTCAGGGCTGGCTCCAGACACCAGCTGACCAAGCACGTGCTTGGGGTGGCACCTTGGGGTGGGGCGGTGCTCGGGATTTGTTTGTTTTTTGGTTCGGCTGGGCGGTGCTGGGGGATGGGAGGGCTTGAGCGGTGTGGCGCTGGTGGGGGGTGGAGACTTGGGCAGCGTGGCGCTCGGCGGGGGAGGGCTTCAGCGGCACGACACTCGGGGTGGTGGGGACATGGGCGGCGCGGCGCTTGGGGGGAGCGGGGGCTTGGGTGGCACGGTGTGGTTCTCGGGGGGGCAGGGACTTGGGCGGTGCGGTGCTTGGGGGAGTGGGGGCTTGGGTGGTGAGGCACTCGGGGGGGTGGGAGCTTGGGCAGAGCGGCGCTCGGCGGGGGAGGGCTTCAGCGGCACGACACTCGGGGTGGTGGGGACATGGGCGGCGTGGCGCTTGGGGGGAGCAGGGGCTTGGGTGGTGCGGTGTGGTTCTCGGGGGGGCAGGGACTTGGGCGGCGTGGTGCTTGGGGGGGTGGGGGCTTGGGTGGTGAGGCACTCGGGGGGGTGGGAGCTTGGGCAGAGCGGCGCTCGAGGGGGCGGGATTTGGCAGCATGGTGCTCAGGGGGGCAGGGACTTGGGTGGTGCAACGCAGTGCTCGGGGGGGTGGGGACTTGGGCGGCATGGCGCTCTGGGGGTGGGGGCGGGGGCTTGGGAGGCGCAGTGCGGTGCTCGGGGGCGGGGACTTGGGCGGTGTGGCACTCAGAGGGGGTGGAGGGCGGCGCTTGGGGGGGCAGGGAATTGGGTGGCGCGATGCGACGCTCAGGGCGGCGGGGACTTGGGCGGCACGGCGCTCGCGCCGGGCGGGGGTATTACGGCAGGGCGGCGCTCTTTTTTTTTTTGCTTGGGGCAGCAAAAATGTTAGAGCTGGCCCTGACCAGGTTCTGGGTTGCTGGTTATGATTATGCTGTCTGTATGCATGTGTCATTTTGTAGTTGAAGTTATGAATATTGGCTCTGTATTGTCTGTACTTCAAACGTGTGCTGTGCTTCTGGGTGACATCCCAGACAAGTTGGTGTTAGCTCTGCCTAGCCTGCTTGATGGCCCATTAAGGACCATCAGCTATACCATTGACCCATGGAGAGAAGGCAGTTACGCCTTGTAACTCAGCAAAGTGTGCAGGGACTTGCCCATGTGACTCCAGACTCCATTTTGCTGTAATTTTCCACAGTAAGGACAAAGAGGTTCTTACACCTGGAAAAGACTATAATAGGCTGATGCCTCATCTACATCTGGTCTTCAATCCTGCTTCTTACCTCTGGAGGGACTTTGCAACAAACTGAAGTTCTGAACAAAGGACTGAATGACCCATCCCAGCGGGGGATGTACTCCAGCGACTTGATTTGAACCTGCAGATTACTCCATCACTGCTACAAGCCTGAACTAAGAACTTTGCCATTACTGTATGTAATTGATTCCATTTAACCAATTCTAGCTCTCATCTATATCTTTTTCCTTTTATGAATAAACCTTTAGATTTTAGATTCTAAAGGATTTGCAACAGCGTGATTTGTGGGTAAGATCTGATTTGTATACTGACCTGGGTCTGGGGCTTGATTCTTTGGGATCAAGAGAACCTTTTTCTTTTATTTGGGTCTTGGTTTTCATAACCATTCATCCCCATGACGAGTGGCACTGGTGGGGATACTGGGAAACTGGAGTGTCTAAGGGAATTGCTTGTGTGACTTGTGGTTAGCCAGTGGGGTGAGACCTAAGTCCTCTCTGACTGGCTGGTTTGGTTTGCCTAGAGGTGGAAAACCCCCAGCCTTGGGCTGTAACTGCCCTGTTTAAGCAATTTGTCCTGTATTGGCACTCTCAGTTGGGTCTCGCCAGAACCGCATCGTCACAGAAGCTCACTATCTCTACTATGAATCTAATCTTAGAACTGTACTCATGTCTGTATGTATACTGATCTTTTAACCAATACTCTCGCTCTTTTCTTTTTTTTAATAAATTTTAGTTTTGTTAATAAGAATTGGCTGTAAGCGTGTATTTGGGTAAGATCTGGAATATTCATTAACCTGAGAAGTCTGATCCTTTGGGATTGGTAGAACTTTCTTACATGATGACTGTGATGAGGATCACTGAAAATCTTATTTGACTTGGCTGTCTGGGTGGAGGTCTAAGGCTGGGTTCCTTTAAGGGAACTGTGTTGTTGGCTTCTGGGTAACCAGTAAGGTATTATAGGAGCTGTTTGGTGCTGGTTTGGTAAATTTAAGTATTGGAATATCTGGCAGCTTTGGGGATTGTCTGCTCCATTCTTTGCAGTTCAACCTAATTGAGTAACTCTAGTGTGGCCCCCTGAGTCTCCGGTCATCCCCCCCTGCCATAAAAGGATGTTACATTAATTAAATTATGGTCACAATTATGGAGTGGTTAAGTTATATTCACCCATTGGACCACCTTCTGTGTTCCACTTAGGACTAAATCAAGAATTGCCTCTCCCCTTGTGGGTTCCAGGACTAGATGCTGCAAGAAGCAGTCATTAATGGTGTACAGAAATTTTATCTTTGCATCCCATCTTGAAGTGACATATACCCAGTCAATATTGGGCAGTTGAAATCCTCAGTTATTACTGGGTTTTCTGTTTGTTGTAGCCTCTCTAATCTCCCTGAGCATTTCAGTCACCATCACAAACCTGACCATGTGGTTAGTAATTAGGGCCGTTACGTGATTAAAAAAAATAATTGCACTGTTAAACAATAATAGAATACCATTTATTTAAATATTTTTGGATGTTTTCTACATTTTCAAATATATTGATTTCAATTACAACACAGAATACAAAGTGTACAGTGCTCACTCTATATTTATTTGTTATTACAAGTATTTGCACTGTACAAAAAACAAAATAAATAGTATTTTTCAATTCACCTAATACAAGTACTGTAGTGCAATCTCTTTATCATGAAAGTTGAACTTACAAATGTAGAATTATGTAGAAAAATAACTGCATTCAAAAATAAAACAATGTAAAATGTTAGAGCCTGAAAGTCCACTCAGTCGTACTTCTTGTTCAGCCAATTGCTCAGATAAACAAGTTTGTTTACATTTGCAGGAGATAATGCTGCCCGCTTCTTGTTTATAATGTCACCTGAAAGTGAGAACAGGCATTCTCATGCCACTATTGTAGCCGGTGTCGCAAGATATTGATATGCCAGATGTGCTAAAGATTCATATGTCCCTTCATGCTTCAACCACCATTCCAGTGGACATGCATCCATGCTGATGACAGGTTCTGCTCAATAATAATCCATAGCTGTGTGGATCGACGCATGTTCATTTTCATTATCTGGGTCAGATGGCACCAGCAGAAGCTTGATTTTCTTTTTTGGTGGCTTGGATTCTGTAATTTCTGCATCGGAATGTTCTCTTTTAAGATTTTTGAAAGCATGTTCCACACCTCCTCCCTCTCAGATTTTGGAAGGCACTTCAGATTCTTAAACTTTGGGTTAAGTGGTGTAGCTATCTATAGAAATCTCACATTGATACTTTCTTTGTGTTTTGTCAAATCTGGAATGAAAGTGTTCTTAAAATGAACAACATGTGCTGGGTCATCATCCAAGACTACTATAACATGAAATATATGGCAGAATGCAGGTAAAACAGAGGAGGGGACATACAATTCTCCCCCAAGGAGTTCAGTCACAAATTTAATTAACACATTATTTTTTTAATGAGTGTCATCAGCATGGAAGCATGTCCTCTGAAATGGTGGCCAAAGCATGAAGGGGCAGATGAATGTTTAGCATATTAGGCACTGTAGAGGTGCGGACTCACCCCTGCAGCGCCTTCTGCTGGTGACTTACAGGAATTAGCTCGTTCCAGCTCCGGAGCGCCCTCTGTAGGCCGGTGATCCACCTGTCCTCTGGCCCCTGTGTCCCTCCCTGGACCCCGGTGCCCCTTTAACTGGGGTCCTGCCCCCTGGCAGTACCCCACCGATCTGAGTCTCCCAGGAGAACCCCCACCCACTATCCCCACTTCGCCTCAGTCTTGGCTACTGCCAGTCATCACTTAGCCCCCATTCACTGGGGCAAACTGCAGTGTATCAGCCACTCATCACAGGCAAAGGGGTTTGGACCTGCTGCCTTGGCCCATGGGCTGCCCCTTTTGCAACCCCAGTACCCAGCTGGCCTTACCCTAGGCCTGCAGCCTGGGGGGTTTCCAGGCCAGAGCTCCCCAGCTCCTCTTGCCTTCCTCCAGCCCTGCTCCACCTTAGGTACCCAGGTATACTCCCAAGCAGCCAGGCCCTTCTCTGTCCACAAACAGAAAGAGACTGTCTGGGCCTCTGGCTCACAGCCATTTATAGGGGCCAGCTGGGCCTGATTGGGGCAGGACCCCAGCTGAGCCTACTTTCCCCAATCAGCCCAGGCTCCTTGCCCCAGCCCCAGCCCTTGCCTGGGCTGTTTTAAGCCCTGCAGGGCAGGAGCATATAACCACCCTGCTACAGGCACATGCCCGCCCACTTCCTGGAACCCAGTAGGTACAGGCATGTAAATACCTTGCAGTGCCAGTTACAGAAGTGCCATGCAAATGCCTGTTCTCACTTTCTGGTGACATTGTACATAGCAAGAGGGCAGTATTACCTCCTGTAAATGTAAACAACAAACTTGTTTGTCTTCGTGATTGGCTGAACAAGAAGTAGGACTGAGTGGACTTGTAGGCTCTAAAGCTTTACATTGTTTTGGTTTTGAGTGCAGTTATTTAACAAAAAAAATCTACAATTGTAAATTGCACTTTCATGACAAAGAGATTGCACTACAGTACTTGTATGAGGTGAATTGAAAAATACAATTTCTTTTATCATTTTTACAGTGCAAATATTTGTAATAAAAATAATATACACTTTGATTTCAGTTACAACACAGAATACAATATATGAGAAAATGTAGAAAAACATCAAAAATATTTAATAAATTTCAGTTGGTATTCTATTGTTTAACAGTGACACTAAAACTGCGATTAATTGTGATTAATTTTTTAAATCATGATTAACTCAAAAAAATTAATTGTGTGAGTTAACTGTGATTAATTGACAGCCCTATTAGTAATATATTCTGACTGCTAGACTCTTATTATTCAAGCACAGAATTTCTATCCATAGAGATTCCATGGTAAAGTTTTGATTCATTTAAGATTTATAGTAATGATATTTTTCTCAAAGGTCCTGATTCTGAGCTCATTACAGCAATGCAAACCTATAGTAACTCTGTTGACTTCAGTAGAGTTGTACTGATGTAAGTGAGAGGAGAACTTGGCCCCTAGATTTCACCATGGAAGCATTTGTGTAAAACAATGGGATTTAAAAACTCATGGAAGAAATTGGCCTGCTGACATAGGGCTAATACAAATTACTTTCATACGTAAGTACTCCAGGTGAATGAGTGGAAGAATCAGGTTGTAAATGGGATAGTTTGAGAATCATCTCTGTGAGATTGCTATTACTCCTAATCATCACATCTTTAGTTAAGGACACCTATTTTACTTCTGACATGAAGAAGCATGGCTTAACGGAGGGGGAGGATGACAACCAAAAGGCACTGAGAGTGAGATATATGCATCCTTGTGTCATTGGAAGTGATGAATCAAGGTGCTGTTGGATATTATCCTGGTCCATCTCATCTTCCCTTTTTTCTACAGTGAATGCTGTAGGTGAAAATTGATCACCTGGCATCTGTTTGAAAGGGAATGGACTCCAACTGTAGCTGTAATACTATAATGTGCGGAACAAGACTGCCCAGCATATTGCTAAAGGAATTACTGAAGAAGAACTCTGGAAACCATTAGAAATGTGACACATTATCTCTTTCTGGATGCCTTTGGACCTGGAATACTGACCTTACCATTCACTGGATATCCAATACAAATACCAAATAATTCTGTATGCAAGAGATGTATATAATGAATGGAAATGCAACACAACATTTGTCCTAGGGTGGCAGGATTCTTTATTGTGATCCCGCGATCTAACCATAGAGGTAACTACTGGGCCCTCTGAATAAAAACTTCTTCAGTTGGGACCTGTGCTGGAGCATGGGATCCCATCTTCTTCTTTCCCCACAAGCATAGGAGAAGTGTGGATTTGGATTCAAATCCAGATTCTAACTCCATGGTTTGGGTATATCTGTATTCATTACATTTAGTGCTTCCTTGAGGATGCTCCTGGCCAGCTTTTGTTGTGGAGCAAGCTTGCCACTAGTAGATGTTAGACAGCTATCAAAGAACTAGATACATGGACCAAGTGACTAATTAGTTCATGAATCAGTAAAGCTAGAAGTAATTCAGCAGAATTCATACAGTCAGCAAGGATGAGGGCAGTCCTTTTTATGACAGCTTTCCCTGCGTTTTGATCATTAAGCAATTCACAGTTTACCCCATCCGTCTTGTTCATGCACCCTCGGGGGAAAGTATTCCCTGCATCCCAGGCATCTCAACAAGTTTGAAATCCAAACATATTTTTGGGACTGTCAATAAAATATCATATAGGCACATTCTGATGTGAGCATTGGCATATATAACACTACTGGCGACTTTTGTAATGGATGATATAAGGAAAACAAATCTTTATTCCCTCTGCCTGCTAGACTGATTGTAACATCTCAACATCAGCTTGATTGCCCTGCCCCCTCCTTGGAGGAAATCTAAGGGGCTGCAATGAATATAGAGGTCATTTAAAAAAAATGGTTAGAGGAAAACATACTAATCATTCCTA
The DNA here is from genome assembly GCF_020497125.1 of Mauremys mutica. NCBI lineage: Eukaryota > Metazoa > Chordata > Testudines > Geoemydidae > Mauremys > Mauremys mutica. Next base: position 128,694,902 of record NC_059077.1, read on the forward strand.
GCAGCAGTCCCAAGGCAAGCCAAAGCCATCTCCAGTGCAACTCCACCTTTCTGTGTCTTGGCAGATTTATTTACACTCACTTGGGTAAGAGATACAGCTTAAAATAATCAAGTCACTATTTATTTTGGCTTTCCTTGGATCTCTTTCCCACATAAGAAATCCGTCCAGTCTTTATGCAGGAAAATATAGCTTTAACAGACGCCTGCTCTAGTGTCCGTCGTGACAAAGTTCCTCCTCTACCTTGGTGGGTCCTGCGCTTATTGGTGGATTTGCTCACCTCAGAGATTCACCATGTGGGTCAGGAAACAGCCCAGAGACCTTTCCCTCTAGTAGAAGCCACAGTCCCGGTCAATTCCTCCTGTGTTTGATCAGGAGTTGGGAGGTGTTGGGGGAGGAATAGCTCAGTGGTTTGAGCATTGGCCTGCTAAACCCAGGGTTGTGAGTTCAATCCTTGAGGGGGCCACTTAGGGATCTGGGGCAAAAATCAGTACTTGGTCCTACTAGTGAAGGTAGTAGGTCCCTTCCAGTTCTAGGAGATTGGTATATCTCCAATTATTACCTTAGGTTTGGGGGAACCCAGGCCCACCCTCTACTCTGGGTTCCAGCCCAGGGCCCTGTGGACTGCAGCTGTCTAGAGTGCCTCCTGTAACAGCTGCATGACAGCTACAACTCCCTGGGCTACTTCCCCATGGCCTCCTCCCAACACCTTCTTTGTCCTCACCACAGGACCTTCCTCCTGATGTCTGATAACGCTTGTACTCAGTCTTCCAGCAGTATGCCTACTCACTCTCAGCTCCTAGTGCCTCTTGCTCCCAGCTCCTCGCATGCACACTACAAACTGAAGTGAAGTCCTTTTGAACTCACGTGCCCTGATTAGCCAGCCTGTCCTAATTGATTCTAGCAGTTTCTTCTTAAGTGGGTCCAGGTGTCCTAATTAGCTTGCCTGCCTTAGTTGGTTCCAGCAAGTTCCTGCTTGTTCTGGAACTGCCCCTGTTACCTTACCCAGGGAACAGGGGACCTGTTTGTTCCGAGGGCTGAGATACCCGCCTTCCCCTCTTTTGAGGCCGTTCTGCTGGCCGGCTGCCCCCCTGGCTGCTGCTGTGGGGAGAACCCTGCTGGTGTCACCCTCAGAGGGGAGTGCGAGGCCCCACTTTTCCCATCCTTTTTGGGGGCCTCCCTTGGCTGGGTTGCTGCTGCCCTTGCCGCTGCTGGGGAGCTGTTGCTGCTGCTGGAGCTGAGGAGGGAATGGGGGTGGGGTCTGTTTTGTGGCGGGGGTTTGTAACATCCTTGCTTCTGTGGTGGTAGGTGCCTTTGCTGTGCGGAGCTGGGGGAGTGGCCTGGAGCCCTCCCCCTAGTCCATCCGTTCCCCTACTGCCACCATCACCTCCCCCTCCACCTTTCCACCTGCCTTCTGGCTCTGTTCTCTGCTTCCCGGCCCAGCAGTTTGCTCTGCCCTTCTAACCATCCAGAGAACGCAGCGGCAGCGAACAAGCATTTGTTTTTCAGACGCCCCTGGGTGCTCGTTTCCTTTCCCTTCCCTTGGCTTTGTCCTCCCTCCCCTGCTGCATGCGGCTGGTGGGCTCCCTTCTCCTCTGCCTCGTCCACTGCCCTGTTCTTGCAGCTACCTGCCCCTTTCCCTTTGCTGCCTGCCCCGCCCGTCCCCCTTGTACCGCCCTGTTTGCCCGGGTTTGCCCTGGTTTGGTTTCTGGTCCTTGATTAGCTTGTTTGTCCCGCCCTCGCCCCGGGGTGCAGGCCTGGTTGCCAGCCCCGTTTCCCCCTCTTTGGTTTGGGTGGTTTTGACCCCACCCTGTTCTTTGTCCCACGCCTGAGGCACAGCTGATCTGCCCCCCCCCCTGCATTCTGCCCCCTTGCTGCTTGCCCTCCCCCCAGTCTGCCCTTATTGCCTGCGTGCACACGTTCCGCTGTTGGCATTGGAGATCCCCTCCCTTTTCTTCATTGACCCCTTCACTGATGCACACTCCCCTGTGATGGCTTAGTTCTCCCTTCCTTTCCTTAGTGCAGCCGCGGGAGCCGGTTTTCTTCATCGTGTCCTGGGAGTTGTGTCCTTGTCTTTCTCTGTCCTTTTCTGGGGGCGCCCCTGCACCCTGCTTTCAGCCTAGAGGGTGGGGAGTGGTAACCATTTCCCTCCCTCCCTTCCCCTCGCCCTTTCTTTCCCTCTGTTTCCCTTTCCCCGCCCTAGTGGCTGTCCCACTCCTTCCTTTCCTGTGGTGGGTGGTTCGGGGGGTGGGACCTCCCTGGCCGCCCCCATAGGTCCCTTTCAGTCCCCCCCCCATGCCCTCCCTTGCGATGGCAGCCTCGACTGCTGCTGCCGGGTTACCTGTCAGCGCTGTTACTGAGGCACTGGCGGCGGTGGGCGCAGATAGGGACTCCCAAGACTCTGTTGCTGCTGCCGCGACCTCTGCCGCCTCCACTTCTGAGATCTCTCCCTCGGCCGGTGGGAAGGGCCGGGGGACGAAGAAGGGCAAGGGCCCCGCCCGGAAGGCGAAACCTCCTGTGGCGATGGATCCCTCTCCCGCTGCGGCCCTGTCAATGGCCACAGCCTCCCCTTCTCCCTTACCCATTGTTCCCTCCACCATCCCTGGGGGTGCTGCTTCCTCGGCCCCCAGAGCATACGCCCAGGTGGCTGCTGCCCCTCTGCTTGCTGCCTCGCCGTCTGCTCCATCCGCCTCCTGGAATACCAATCCCGGTGGTCAGGGCCCCTTTCCCACCCTCGCCAGGGAGCACGGGGTGCGTTGCGTCCTGGTGTTGGCCTCGCCCCACGTAGAAACCTATGTGCAGGCATTGGCATGGGTGGTGGGGCCCACGGCTGTGGTGGCGGCCTCTTAGATGTTTGGGAAGGTGGTGTTCTTCCTGGTGTCAGAGGCCGCTGCCCAGGAGGCGGTGGAGAGGGGCTTGGTGGTGGGAGGTGTTCACGTCCCCTTTGAGCCTTTGGGGGACCTGGGCATACGGGTGGTGTTCTCCTCTGTTCCTCCGTCGAATTGTGGAAATCAACGAATGGCTACGCAGATGGTGTCGGAGAGAAGGGTTTGGATTCTTTGACAATGGGATGGTCTTCCAAGAAGAAGGATTGCTAGGCAGAGACGGGCTCCACCTCACGAAGAGAGGGAAGAGCGTCTTTGCAAGCAGGCTGGCTAACCTAGTGAGGAGGGCTTTAAACTAGGTTCACCGGGGGAAGGAGACCAAAGCCCCGAGGTAAGTGGGGAAGTGGGATACCGGGAGGAAGCACAAGCAGGAGACTGCAAGAGGGGAGGACTCCTGTCTCAGACCGAGAAAGCGGGACAATCAGCGAGTTATCTTAAGTGCCTATACACAAATGCAAGAAGCCTGGGGAACAAGCAGGGAGAACTAGAAGTCCTGGCACAGTCAAGGAATTATGATGTAATTGGAATAACAGAGACTTGGTGGGATAACTCACATGATTGGAGTACTGTCATGGATGGATATAAACTGTTCAGGAAGGACAGGCAGGGCAGAAAAGGTGGGGGAGTTGCGTTGTATGTAAGAGAGCAGTATGACTGCTCAGAGCTCCAGTATGAAACTGCAGAAAAACCTGAGTGTCTCTGGATTAAATTTAGAAGTATGAACAACAAGGGTAATGTCGTGGTGGGAGTCTGCTACAGACCACCGGACCAGGGGGATGAGGTGGACGAGGCTTTCTTCCAGCAACTAACAGAAGTTGCTAGATCACAGGCCCTGGTTCTCATGGGTGACTTTAATCACCCCGATATCTGCTGGGAGAGCAATACAGCAGTGCACAGACAATCTAGGAAGTTTCTGGAAAGTGTAGGGGACAATTTCCTGGTGCAAGTGCTGGAGGAACCAACTAGGGGAAAAGCTCTTCTTGACCTGCTGCTCACAAACAGGGAAGAAATAGTAGAGGAAGCAATAGTGGATGGGAACCTGGGAGGCAGTGACCATGAGATGGTCGAGTTCAGGATCCTGACACAAGGAAAAAGGGAAAGCAGTAGAACAGAGACCCTGGACTTCAGAAAAGCAGATTTCGACTCCCTCAGGGAACTGATGGGCAAGGTCCCCTGGGAGAATAACATGACGGGGAAAGGAGTCGAGGAAAGCTGGCTGTATTTCAAAGAAACCTTATTGAGGTTGCAGGAACAAACCATCCCGATGTGTAGGAAGAAAAGTAAATATGGCAGGCGACCAGCTTGGCTTAACAGTGAAATCCTTGCTCGTCTTAAACACAAAAGAACAGCTTACAAGAAGTGGAAGATTGGACAAATAACCAGGGAGGAGTATAAAAGTATTGTTCAGGCATGCAGGTGTGAAATCAGGAAGGCCAAATCATGCTTGGAGTTGCAGCTAGCCGGAGATGTTAGCAGTAACAAGAAGAGTTTCTTTAGGTATGTTAGCAACAGGAAGAAAGTCAAGGAAAGTGTGGGCCCCTTGCTGAATGAGGGAGGGAACCTAGTGACAGAGGATGTGGAGAAAGCTAGTGTACTCAATGCTTTTTTTGCCTCTGTCTTCACAGACAAGGTCAGCTCCCAGACAGCTGCACTCTGCAGCACGGTATGGGGAGGAGGTGACCAGCTCTCTGTGGAGAAAGAAGTAGTTCGGGACTATTTAGAAAAGCTGGACGAGCACAAATCCATGGGGCCGGATGCGCTGCATCCGAGGGTGCTAAAGGAGTTGGCCGATGAGATTGCAGAGCCATTGGCCATTATCTTTGAAAAATCATGGCGATCGGGGGAGGTCCCGGATGACTGGAAAAAAGCGAATGTAGTGCCCATCTTTAAAAAAGGGAAGAAGGAAGATCCAGGGAACTACAGGCCAGTCAGTCTCACCTCAGTCCCTGGAAAAATCATGGAACAGGTCCTCAGGGAATCAATCCTGAACCACTTAAAGGAGGGGAAAGTGATCAGGAACAGTCAGCATGGATTCACCAAGGGCAAGTCATGCCTGACTAACCTAATTGCCTTCTATGATGAGATAACCAGCTCTGTGGATGAGGGGAAAGCAGTGGATGTACTATTTCTGGACTTTAGCAATGCTTTTGATACAGTCTCCCACAGTATTTTTGCCAGCAAGTTAAAGAAGTCTGGGCTGGATGAATGGACGGTAAGGTGGATAGAAAACTGGCTAGATGGTCGGGCTCAACCAGTAGTGATCAATGGTTCTATGTCTAGTTGGCAGCCGGTATCAAGTGGAGTACCCCAAGGGTTGGTGATGGGGCCGGTTTTATTCAATATCTTCATTAACGATCTGGAGGATGGTGTGGACTGCACCCTTAGCAAGTTTGCAGATGACACTAAACTGGGAGGAGTGGTTGATATGCTGGAGGGTAGGGCTAGGATACAGAGGGACCTAGACAAATTAGAGGATTGGGCCAAAAGAAATATGATGAGGTTCAACAAGGACAAGTGCAGAGTCCTGCACTTAGGACGGAAGAATCCCATGCACTGCTACAGACTAGGGACCGAATGGCTGGGCAGCAGTTCTGCAGAAAAGGACCTAGGGGTTACGGTGGATGAAAAGCTGAATATGAGTCAACAGTGTGCCCTTGTTGCCAAGAAGGCTAATGGCATTTTGGGTTGTATAAGTAGGGGCATTTCCAGCAGATCAAGGGATGTGATCATTCCCCTCTACTCAGCACTGGTGAGGCCTCATTTGGAGTACTGTGTCCAGTTTTGGGCCCCACACTACAAGAAGGATGTGGATAAATTGGAGAGAGGAGGGCAACAAAAATGATTAGCGGGCTGGAGCACATGACTTACGAGGAGAGGCTGAGGGAACTGGGATTGTTTAGTCTGCAGAAGAGAAGAATGAGGGGGGATTTGATAGCTGCTTTCAACTACCTGAAAGGGGGTTCCAAAGAGGATGGATCTAGACTGTTCTCAGTGGTACAAGATGATAGAACAAGGAGTAATGGTCTCAAGTTGCAGAGGGGGAGGTTTAGGTTGGATATTAGGAAAAACTTTTTCACTAGTAGGGTGGTGAAATGGGTAACTGGAATGGGTTACCTAGGGAGGTAGTGGAATCTCCTTCCTTAGAGGTTTTTAAGGTCAGGCTTGACAAAGCCCTGGCTGGGATGATTTAGTTGGGTTTGGTCCTGCTTTGAGCAGGGGGTTGGACTAGATGACCTCCTGAGGTCCCTTCCAATCCTGAGATTCTATGATTCTCCCTTCGTCCCCAATGCTGCCCTTTTGCTGTTCCCCTCCACCCTGGGGAAGCCCCTGTCCGTCCTCAGCCCCCTTCCATTGGGCTGTAAGGATCCTGCCCTCCGCCACGTTTTGTCGTTCCGCCGGCAGATGCATGTTCAAGTGCCGCCGGCAACGTGTGACGGAGTGGCTCTGGAGGGGTCCTTTCTGGTGTCCCATCGAGGGGCCCAGTACCGGATTTACTATTCCTCAGGGGAGGCCCGATGCTTCCTCTGCCGTGCAGCGGGACACATCTGGATGGACTGCCCCCTGGCCCGGCTCGGAGGGGCATCTGGGACCCCCGATATCCAGAAGGGCGTCAGCTCTACCATTGCCGGCAGCTCTGATTGCCCGGACCCTGGGGTCGCCCCTCCATCATCTGTGACTGCTGTCAACTCCTCTCGGGGGTGGCCCCCCAGGTGTGCCCAGCTGAGCATGCGGGCCCCACTGTTGTGGTGGGTGATAGACCAGGCCCCGAGGAGGAGAGGGTGACAGGCCCGGTGGTGGGACTTGAGCAGGGCTTTCCTCAGGGGGAGTTCGTCCCTTTCTCTGCTGTCCTGCCCTCCTCTTCCCTTACCCTCCGTCAACACCCTCGCTCCCCGGCTCTGACCCGGCTGGCCAGCCCCCTTCTTCGGGGAGCTGGGAGCTTGTGCGAGGGAGGTGCCGAAAGTGGGGAGCACGGGCCCAGCACCCCCCCATTGGCGAGGGGAAGGGACCCCCTGTAAAACTATGAAGGGGGCCGCTGGTGCTAGGCTTTCTGTTGACTCCCCTGCTGATGTTCATCGTTTGGAGTCGTCTGAGGTCGCTGCAGCCGTCTCTCCTATGGAGTTCCTCCATGAGGGGGTTACGGAAGGTGTCCCTTCTGCCGCTTTGCCATCTGTGCCCTCGTAGGCGCTGAAGTGGCTACTGCCCCTGCTGCTGTTGAGGGGGACCTCGTAGAGGCGGGTGGGGGTTTTGCCTCTATTTTTGATGATATCAAGGCCCTAGGTTTGACTCCGACCACCGAGTGGGTGGATACCCACTGTTAGAGGGTGTCAAGGTTCCTCCCCCACTCTGAACTTTAGGGTACAGATGTGGGGACCTGCATGGACACTTCTAAGCTTAATTACTAGCTTAGATCTGGTAACACTGCCACCATCCAGAAATTTCAGTGTCTGGATCACTTTCTGTCCCCCCAAAACCTTCCCCTCCCTGGGCAGCCCTGAGAGGCTTTTTCACCAAGTTCCTGGTGAACACTGATCCAACCCCTTGGATCTTAACACAAGGAGAATTTAACCATCCCCTCTCCCTTCCCCCACCAAGACTAACACGCCTTGCCTGGCTATTACTTACAAGTTTGAAACATGAGAGACTGATTCAGAAAGATTTGGAGAACCTGGATTGATGTCTGATCCCTCTTAGTCCCAAGAGCGAACCACCCCCAAAACAAAGAGCACAAACAAAAGACTTCCCTCCACCAAGATTTGAAAGTATCTTGTCCCCTTATTGGTCCTCTGGTCAGGTATCAGCCAGGTTTACTGAGCTTCTTAACCCTTTACAGGTAAAAGAGACATTAACCCTTAACTATCTGTTTATGACAGAGGGCCTCGGTAAGGGCAATTGATACCTACCGCCCCCTCCCCCTCTCCCCCCGCCATGGGTAGATGCCCCTGTTTGGGCCACTGCACCGGCCCATGACCTGACCATCTGCTCAACACCGCTGTGCCTGGTGAGGCCGGGCTCTGAGCCTATGGGTGCTCTATCCTATGAGTCAGAGCCGCAGCCCTCGCTCCCCGCCCCTGTGCTGTAATTGTGGGAGCCTCGTTCAGTGGGGCACCTGAGCCTGGAGCTGTGGAGGCACCCCGATCCCTTGCTGCCCCTTGGCCCACCGTGTCGGGTCAAGAGGCACCGTGTCCCAGTGGCTCTGCTGCTTGGGCTCCTGATTTTGTCCTTCTTCCCCGCCCTGACCTTGTTCCTGGCCTAGATTTGTGTCCTGTCCCTGTTCCTGACCCTGTTCCAGTCTCTGTTCCTGTCCCTACCCTTTATTCCTTCCCTCCTCCTGTTGCTGCCGCCCCTGGGATTGCCTCATTTTCTTTTTATGAGGGCCCCCGGGAAGTGATTTTTGTTTTCTCCTCTCCTGGCCTCTCCGGGGCTGCAGTTCTCCCTCCGCCACTGTCCCTACGGCTGAGTGCTGAGTCGGGCGGCGCGACGCCGGAGATCTGATCCCTGCTTGCCCATCTTGATAGGCCACGGGACAGGCGGGGGATCCAATCAGGGGAAGCCCCGGGGTCTGTGACCCCAGTCCCTGCCGTGCTGCAGAATGAGATGCGCTGTTTCTTGGAGGACACTCATGGCTCCACGAACAGAGTGCGTCTCGCTTGTCAGCGCTGAGGCAATTTCCATCCTGTTCTCCAGACCGTGTGGGCCCTTTTGGGGGAGGGCAAAGGGACCGGGAAGCGGGACGCTGTAGCTTATCAGTGGACCTGCAGCTTCCGTGATGCCCTGATGGCTTTTGGGGTTGGTCGCAGTTTGCTGCGGGGTCCAATGGGCGCCGCTAGTGCCCCTGTCCGCGAGGATCATCCCCAGCCCTCCTTATGTTGCCATCCATCTTTTCCACTTTAAACACCCGGGGCTGTAGGCTGGGTCTCCGCAGATGCCGGGTGCTCTCCTTCCTTCGGGAGGGGGGGTACTCGGTTATTTTCCTGCAGGAGACCCACACGGACCCAGCCGCTGAAGCGAGCTGGCAGCTGGAGTGGGGGGACAGGGTCTATTTTAGCCACCTTTCGGCCCGTCAGGCCAGGGTGGCGACCCTCTTCTCCCCGCACCTACAGGCCCAGGTGCTGAGGATTACCAAAGTCATGCCGGGTCACCTGCTGCTCCTCCGGGCTCGGGTGGAAGGGCTGATGCTGCATCTTGTCAACATCTTTGCCCTGACATCTGGCCCGGAGCGTGTGCGTTTCTTCCAGCAGGTGTCTGCCTTCCTCGGTTCTTTAGATCCTCACGAGTGCCTGGTCCTGGGCAGAGATTTCAACTGCACCCTCGAGGAGTGGGACTGCACAGGGACTGAACCAAGCCCGGTCACCACAGATGTTCTCAGGGAGATCATAGTTCATCACTTCCTGGTGGATGTCTGGCGTGACCACCACCTGGACGATGACTCTATGTTCACTTATGTCCAGGTGGAGGAACAATGGTCGAGCCACTCCCGGTTGGATGGCATTTATTTTTCTCACTGTCATCTTTCACAGGCCCATTCCTCCAGCGTTTGGCCGGCCCCGTTCTCGGACCACCATTCGGTAGCCGTGACGGCCTCTCTTTCTTCGGAAAGGCCGGGGCCGGCCTATTGGCATTTCAATAACAGTCTGCTGGAGGATGAGGGCTTTGTGGCGTCCTTCTGGGAGTTCTGGCGAGAACAGAGGCATGCCTTTCCCTCAGTGCAGCGGTGGTGGGACGTAGGGAGGGTGCGTGCCCGGGTCTTCTGCTGTAGCCACATCCGGGGCACCAGCTGGCAGAGGGATGTGGTGATAGAGCACAGGTCTGCACAGGAGCAGAAGGTCTTAGAGCTGGAGAGGCATCTGGCCACCAGCCCTGAGGATCTACCCCTTTGTGGAGTGTGCCGGGAGAAGCAGGAGGAGCTCCAGGCCCTTCATGATCTTTGGGCCTGGGGCATCTTTGTTCGATCCCGCATCCATCTCCTGCGGGAGATGGATCACGGCTCCCGCTTCTTCTATGCCCTGGAGAAGAAGGGGGGAGGGGGAAAAACACATCCTCTGCCTTTTGGCGGAGGATGGTGCCCCCCCCTCACGGATCCAGTGGAGATGCGCGAGAGGGCCAGGGCCTTTTATGCTGGTCTTTTCTCCCCGGATCCAACCGACGCTGATGCCTGCGGAGCAATTTGGGATGGACTCCCGACGGTCAACGCGGGCGACCGGGACTGGCTGGAGCTGCCTCTCACTCTGGCTGAGTTCTTGGAAGCCATCCGTCACATGCCCACCAATAAATCTCCGGGCATGGACGGGCTGACCGTGGAGTTCTACCGCATGTTCTGGGACATCCTCGGCCCAGACCTAGTCACCATCTGGGCCAAGTCTTTGAAGAGCGGGGTCCTCCCTCTGTTGTGCAGGCGAGCAGTGCTCGCCTTGCTGCCAAAGAAGGGGGACCTCCGTGATCTCCGGAATTGGCGTCCCGTCTCGCTCCTCAGCACAGATTATAAGGTCGTGGCGAAGGCCATCTCGCTGTGGCTGCGGTCCGTGCTGGTGGACGTGGTCCACCCAGACCAGACCTACACTGTCCCAGGCAGTACCATCTTCGATAAACTTTATCTCTTGGAGCTTGGGTGCAGGGATGGTCTGTCGTTCGCCCTCCTGTCTCTGGATTAGGAGAAGGCGTTCGACTGGGTGGACCACGGGTACCTCCTGGGCACTCTGAGGGCATTTGGCTTTGGGCCCCGGTTTGTGGGGTTTCTCCAGGTGCTGTACGCCTCCGCAGAGTGTTTGGTCAGGCTCAACTGGACCCTGACTGCACCTGTCAGCTTTGGGCGCAGGGTGCTGTTGGGTCAGCTGTACACTCTGGCCATTGAGCCCTTCCTTTGTCTCCTTTGCAAGAGGCTGATGGGGCTGGTTGCTGCATGAGCCGGAGGTGAAGCTGGTCCTGGCAGCGTACGCTGACAACGTGCTCCTCGTGGTCCAGGACCCGGATGACCTGGTGCAGGTGGAGGCTTGTCAAGCTGTTTATTCAGTGGCCTCCTCCGCCCGGGTCAACTCGGTCAAGAGCTCTGGCCTGGTGGTCAGGGCCGGGTGGCGGGTGAGCTCCCTCCCACCCGCACTTCAGGCCATCCATCTTGGCATTTACTTCTCTGCCACGCATCTGCTCCACCGGAGAACTGGCACAGATTAGAGGGCAGGGTGACTGCGCGGTTGCGAGGCTGGACAGGACTGCTCCGGTGCCTCTCCCTCTGGGGAAGAATGCTGGTGCTTAACCAACTGGTCCTGTCCATGCTCTGGCACTGATTCAACACCCTGTGCCCGTCCCCGGTGTTCCTGGCCAATCTCCAGAGGTTGGTTCTGGGTTTTTTTGGCCGGGACTGCACTGGGTCTCTGCGGGGGTTCTCCATCTCCCCCTGGAGGAGAGAGGACAGGGCCTGACGTGTATGCGCACGCAGGTCCATGTCTTCCGCCTCCAGGCTCTGCAGAGACTCCTTTATAGTGCAGGTGGCTTGGTGTGGAGCGTACTGGTGCATACCTTCCTCCGCTGCCTGTGCAGGCTCCGATACGACCGGCAGCTCTTTTTTCTCCATCCAAGAGGTCTTCCACGAGACCTCTCCGAGCTGCCAGCCTTCTACCAAGACCTTCTCCGGACCTGGAAGCTGGTTTCAGTGACCAGGTCCTTTGTGGCCACCGTGGGGGCTGATCTCCTCGTGGAGCCCCTGTTCCACAATCCCCATCATGTGCAGGTGGCAGAGTCCCCCTCGGCGTGCCGGAGATTGGTCCTGGCGGGAGTCACCAAGATCAAAGACCTCCTGGACTACGACGTGGAGAGCTGGGTGGATTCCCAGGTGCTTGGTTAGCTTATGGGGCTCTCCACCCTTACGACCTCCCAGCGCGTACTCCAGGAGGTGGAGGCAGACCTGCCTCCCGCAGCTCAGTGTTTCCTTGAGCGGATCCTGTGAGAGGGTGCGCCCCGCCCACCCCTCCCTTCAGGCCCTCTGGATCTTTCTATCAGCTCCCTGCCCCATGAGCCTTCCCAGCCTCCCAGCCTCCAGCCAGTTCATTTCCAAACCGCGCCAAGGGACCACCTCTATGCACGTGTACTGCACACGCTTTATTACCCCACCCTCGTGTCCCACCCTGATACCAAGTGGTGGGACCTTTTACCAGCAGTGGAGGGTGGGGAACCCCGGTGGGCCAGTTTATATTCCATCTTAGTCCCGCGGCCTGCCAGGGATATCAGCTGGCGGCTCCTCCATGGAGCCGTGAGCACGGGTGTGTACTTGGCGCGGTTTACCTCTGTCCCTGAAGCCTGTCCCTTTTGTGGGGTGAGGGAGACCCTGGTGCATGTGTAACTTCAGTGCACCAGGCTGCAGCCCCTTTCCCGGCTCCTCCAGAGCCTCTTATTGAGGTTCTGGCTGCACTTCTCCATGCACTTGTTTATTTATGCACACCCAATTCAAGGCCCTGCTAAGTCGCTGGACCACCTCGTCAACCTCCTCCTAGCCGGGGCGGCTCCAGGCACCAGCGCTCCAAGCTCATGCCTGGGGTGGCAAGCTGCAGGGGGTGGCCTGCCTTTGGCGGCATGCCTGCGTGAGGTCCGCCAGTTCCGCGGCTTCGGCAGCAGGATAGTCCTCCCGCAGGCATGCCACCGAATCCGCGTTACCAGCGGACCTCCCACAGAAACGCCGTTGAAAGCCGCCTGACTGCCGTGTTCAGGGCAGCAAAACGCATAGAGCCGCCCCTGCTCCTAGCCATAGCCAAGGTGGCCATTCGTAACACCAGGGAGGGGAGGTTGGCGGGAGGGGAGGGCTGCGACTGTGGGGTTGTTTTTCGTTCTTTTCTCCATTCACGTATCCGGGCAGAGTTCCTCTGGGCAGCGTCTGCAGCTCTCTCGACACTTTCGAGGATCAGTGGGCGCTGCCCAGGGCTCTCTGCTCAGTGTCCCCTTCTGGTTCCCTAGTTTTGGCCCTTTGACCCCCACGCCTGTTCCTGTTATTGCCTCTGTTGTCCCCCCCACTCAGTTGGGTTCTGGGTTTGGCTCCTCCCTAGGCTGGGGGAGGGGCTTTTTAGCAGTGGGCGAGCTAGCGCTTGCCCGCGTCCCAGTTCTCAATAGGACACGCTCCTGTAGCCATCTGGCCTGACCCTGTCACACTGTATAAAGGGTTAAGTAGATTGGTCACTCTAGAAAGATTATTCTACCATTGTAATACCAGGACAGATGGGTTCAGAGCTTGGTGGTCAGCCTTTTTCAAAGTATTAATTACACCATGCTGATGTTAGCATCCCACGTCTCAACCTGCCAAGGCCCAAATGTGGGATACAATGTGCAACTTGGGACCTATTTACACTGCAGTCAATAGTGTGACTGCTGCATATATCCTGACTAGCTTTTGATCTAGGTAGCTTGAGTAACAATAGCAGTGAAGCTGCAGCAACATGCGCTGTACAAACCTACCCTTGTATGTACTCAAGAGGCTAGCCCATGCTGCTACCTGTGCTGCTGCAGTTTCATCGCTATTGTTACTCAAGCTACCTAGATTAATGCTAGCTTGGTTGGGTCTACATGTGATGCAGTCACACCTCTGACTGCAGCGTAGACCTACCCTAAGATCAAAAAATTATATATGCTGAAAAATTTAAAATACAGTTGGATTCCTTCCTTTAGTGTAAATGGCTCCCTGAATAACCTTAGTTTCAGAATTCTTTATTTCTGATGTAAATAACATTCAGCAACAAGAGGAAGGGTTCACCAAATGTGTGGAACCTAAGTAACTTTGGGACCAAAATGAATGATGTCCTTCAAAATAAAGTACACATGAGAGGGACATCAGTGGGAAGACTCCCAGTGACTTCCATGGGATGTGTAACAGGCTTTTAGTTACGTTCAGGGTTTCTGGCTTAGCTTTCATCCTTACTACTTTATGCATTGCAGCTTGAAGGTGTTGGTACAAAGTTCTGCGTTGTCCTTTGTGGTGTATATTATAAATATTTTTTAGCACATGTTTGCATATGCCCTTCTCAGTGTTTTTGTTTACTCTGTGTAAAGACATTTTTCAAATAGTTAGTTATAAATACTATTACTAACAAAAAAGGAATCCTTACAATTCCCATCCTAGCCCATTTGCTGCTACATTTGTTGGGTAGATGTCTTTTTCAGTGTCATGTTTGCTCATGTTGATGCTCTTCAGGTGGCCTGTTTTTTTCTCGCCTGTCACAAGTCACTCATTCTTATTTTTGTGTTGGTGGTTTAGAAGATGGCTCTCTCCAGTCTGAGTCAGTGCTAAATTCTGGCCCTGCTGTAGTGCTAAGAGGGCATAGTGTTGCCAATGTGCCACCTGTTTGTAACAGATCAGGGGCCATCTAGGACTTGAGGGTTGTCATTATGCCTCCCCCATGCCTTCATGGTACAGCTGGGATAGAACTCAGATTCTTCCAACCTTCCTTCCTAGGCTTCAGAGCCCAAGGTCAGCTGGTCTCATGGTGCAATGGTAGCACATCTGACTCCTGATCAGAAGGTTGTGTGTTCAAATCACATCAGGGTCAGGCAGGTGACTGTTGTGCCTTTGTCCTGGTGCGTCTTGCTTGGGGAGAGCATCCCTCCTGAAAGGGGCTTGGCCCTTGCATTTGAGGGGAGGGATCGCTCAGTGGTTTGAGCATTGGCCTGCTAAACCCAGGGTTGTGAGCTCAATCCTTGAGGGGGCCATTTAGGGATCTGAGGCAAAAATCTGTCTGGGGATTGGTCCTGCTTTGAGCAGGGGGTTAGACTAGATGACCTCCTGAGGTCCCTTCCAACCCTGGTATTCTATGAACCACAACATCAAAGCACTGTCTACAGAGCTATTTTTAGCCCAAGTCTACCAACCCTGGTTAGGAGGCTCATTCCCACTCACTCCAAAATTCTGTGTAGACGTACTCTAATCCTTCAAAGCAACATTCTGATTGACTGGTTGGGCCTTTCGGATGATGCCATAAGTATGGATCTGGTCCCAGTGGTGCAGAGCTGGGCCCTCTCCACTGAAAGAGACACAAAACCCTACACCTCTTATGTGAAATAAATGGGAAGAGGGAAAAGGGTGAGGTGGAAGACAAACCTAAGGCACCCTATGAAGATATGGATGAAGAATAACTGTCGGGATTAGGGGAGAGTGAGAAACTGAAGGAGAAACAGGGACATTTGTAAGTTGTCCTCTTCCTCCAGAGTGTAGGGCTGGCATTGCAGCAGCAGCTTCTGGCTCTCTTCAGTAACTTTCTGAATAGTCCAGGAAACTTTCAGGAAAAAAGAGTTAAGGAGGAAAATATTCTGTGCGGAAAAGAAATGACATTCATTACCTCTTCTCTTCTATTGTCTCTTGCCTTTCTACCAGGAACTGTTTTTCACAGTGTAGCATAACTCACCACAGGACTGATTATTAAAGTTTTGTTTATTTATAAAAGGAAATAAAATGAATGAGACCTGTTCTGATAACAGTAAGGCACTTCAGCTGTGTGCATTAGCAGGTTATTATTGCACATCTCAGGAGGTTGAAGATGGCTGGCTTTCAGCCTTGTCCTTCTCAGTGCACAAGAGGTATGCACCATTCTAATAGCCATTCGGTTGGGGCTTACCGCACCATTCTCTCATCTTTCTTTCTTTTTGGCTAATGGCCAAATTCACGCGCACACATTCACACTGAATGTGGAAGCAACTTCACTGAAGCCAATGGAAAAGGAAGACTAGGACATGGGTAATCTGTGTTCAATTCGCACCTCTACCACTGACTTCCTGTGTGACCGCAGGCAAGTCACTGTCTTTTGGTGCCTCAGGGATGACAATAATTCTTTTCTATCTTGTCTACTTACACTGTAAGCTATTCAGCTCAGGGACTATCTCTTAATATGTATCGGTGCAGTACCTTGCACAATGGGGTCCTGATCTTCACTGGGTTTCTAAAAGCTACTGTAATGCAATTAAAGAATAATAAACTATGACCTTCGTCTTACCCATGCAAACTTTTAGGGCAGTCCTGGTGCTTTTCATTTTGCAAAATGTGCTACATGTAATACTGTCTTATAGAAATCAAAAGGATTTAGTGGGACACTGCAAGTAACAGTTCCAGCACTACAGGCAGGACATAACTTCCTACCCAAACACCCCCATCAGTTACAACCACATCTTATCAAAATAAGACAACAACTTAACCTAATGATGCAGCACCACCTATTGGTGGAGATGCTTTAAGCACTGATCATTGTTTAAAATAGTTAAGGAAGTCATGGAGTAAAACAGGAACATCTTGCTTTCATATCATCTGGCATATTGTTTTTTGCCATTTAAGATTAAAACACACATGGAACTTGCTTTAATATGTCACTTTTATTTTCTGAGTTGCTGAGTGCCTGAGTCCCAGCCTCGGCTGGGGTGTCACATTAATTCTGTGTAACACTTGGGAAGCAGACGGATTGGTTTGAATTAACTATGTACTGTACAATGATTCTGAGCTTAAGCAATATTATCTCCAGCAAATGTCTTTGCTACACTAGTCATCTGTTTGGAGCCCTGGAGCAATTCTTGGCTTTTTTTACTTGTATCATTTCACTATCAAAGCTGAAATGATTAATATTCACAGAAAAAAATAGATTCTCCCACAGCAATTCGTCCTTTCTGTTTCTATTTGGTGAGAACCAAGCTTTCTGCATACATTATATGGTCCTGCTAGAACTAGTTCTGGAAAGCGAGGAAGTGTATCTGTGACAGTACTACAAATACATCAGAACTTAGGCATGGTCATTGGAATGGAACTGTAAACATGTCTAGATTCCTGCCTCATACCTTTTCTGGTACAAAAATACTGATCTACACTCCTTGGTCCTGAATCTCCTCTTACTTATACCCTTGACGGAGTGACATCATGAGAGAGCAGAATCAGGCCCTTCGTAGGTGTACAAACTGATGGCTGTGATGCTTTACTTATTACTCGTGTGACTAACTGGCTACGATGAGTACAAAACAGACCAGCTGACTGGCAAGAAGAGAGTTCAACCAGGTGATCACCTTGATCGTCGCCCAGTTACACTGGGAACAAATCAAGGTTTAAGTTATTTGCAAAGACTGAGATATGCAAAGACTGAGTTATTTGCAAAGACTCCTGAAATATGTGGGTGGTCGTTCCTCTAACCATTAATCATTTGCTTTGCAGAAACCAACGCCCCTTGATGGCTATGGCGTCTCCATTGTTCACCTGTTTCAATCTAAACTTAAATATATTTACTTTCCCTGGCTTATAACAAATTTCAATTAACTCTTTCGTATGGATAAACTTGGAGGTTAACATTACTGTAAAATGCCTTGAAATGTCTCTGCATGATCAAGTGTAAAAGGCTACGATGTTGTAATGCTTCTAAATGGAAACAGGTTACTGTAGGGTACCCAAGAGTAAGTTCATGGCATGACCCAGGCACCCTGAAATCCTATAGAAGGGAATGGGGTGTTTGTATATTGTGTAGGCCTGCAGGATCAGGCCCAATGGAACTGATTCTCCTCTCCACTGCCCTGGTGTAAAACAGGAGTGACGCCATTGAAGTCTGTGGGCCAGATCTTCAGCTGGTGTAAAGTGGTGTAGTGCATAATCAATGAAAAAACTGGAACAAATTGAATAGAATCAAGCCCACTATGAATAAGGGCCTAATCCTGAGGCTGGGATGACCGAGAGAAAGGAGAATACAAGTCCCTTATTGTTGCCTCTGAGAGGTCTGTGCCAGTCTGAACAATCATGAGCACAGACAGGCTGAGCATGGGGTCAGTCCTATGTGTAGGTGCAGCATGTGGCCAGCCACTCAGATCCTGGAGAGGTGCAGGAGGAGGGGTGAGGAGCTTCTGCTACGCTGAACTGACCCTTTATGGATGCTGACCTTTCTGTTGTCCAAGGCTGAAAGTGAATTAAAGGACTTACTGGTACGCCGGAGTCCTGAGCGGGGGCGTGGCCTCAACCGGAAGAGGCATGGCCTCACCTGGAGGAGGCGGGGCCCTTCAAGATTTAAAGGCCCCGGGGCTCTGGCTGTGACTGGGAGCCCCAGATCACCCTGGAGCTGTCCTGGGGCTCACGGGCGAATTAAAGAGCCTGGGGCTCCAGCCGCCACGGAGCTCCGGGTCCTTTAAATCACCGCGGGAGCCCTGCCGCCGCTACCCCGGGGGCGGCAGGGCTTGAGCAGGGATTTAAAGGGCCTGGTTCTCCTACCACAGCAGGGAGCCCTGGGCCCTTTAAATCACTGCCGGAGAAGCCGGTCCAGTTTGGCACGTACCGGACGTATGCCGTACCGGACTGTACTGGCTTACTTTCACCTCCGCTGTTGTCCCACAGAGTAGTTACCTGCAGGAGCGAGGGACAAACGGAGGTGGGTGAGCACATTCAAAGCCTCCCAGCACGTCATTGATTGTGAGTGGGCACACGTGGGGCAGTATCATTCCCCACCCTATGCCTGTCCTAGAGAAGGGGTAATCCACCATTCCAGCAGGCCATTCGTGTACGATTGCCCATTCCGTTTTAGAGCTGACAGGTGGCTCTTCAGGGTGGGGCTGCTCTTCTCTGCCCTTTATCACCTCTTCAGCTGATGGAAACGCCCCCTCACCAAATGCTAGAGCGCTGGAGGAGTTCTCCTTTCACCCTGAAATCACTCCTCATTACGCCTCTGGGGCTGGGCTAGGGATCCACATTGCTGTTTTGGATTTGATCACAGCTCTGTTGGGACTGAGTCAGCCTGGGCTGCAGACATCTGGCTGGCTCTACACCCACTCTATAAGTGGGTCTGGATTTGACCTTAATTGATTTAATTAAGACTAGTAATAAGGTACCAACATTTACTGATGCTACTAATATCGTACAGCAGCAACTTAAGGCGGTACAGGAAGATTTTGACCCTTGTCTCGTAGTCAGCCAATAACCCAGGCAGATAACACAGGAAAATGTAAAACCACAAACCTGGGATCAATACTTGGCTAAGGAAAGCAAACTGTGGGATGGAACATGCCGGAAGGGATCAAGAAAGGACTTGAAAGACTTCCTTGGGAGTACATCATCAAGTCCAGCAGAAAAGTCAAACTGGATTCTGGGATGTGTTGCTGCAGGGACATAATTCAATCTGAAAGAAGGGTTGTTGATCTAGTATAAGAAAATGGTTGTACCTCATCAAGAACTTAATATTAAGAGTTTAGGTCATTTATTTAGCAGCAAGAATATTATTGCCTTGGAGAGAGTGCAATAAGACGGATGATTTCAGACATCGAGAATGTTCTAGAAGAGAAGGCTAATATGGCTGAGAAAAAAACTCTTGCAGATGAGAAGCAATAGAAGTGAGCTAGCATTGGAGAGGGTTTAAGAAATGTGAGTAAGGTGAACAGGAGAGGAGTTCTTAAACAGTTTAAATATTAGGAATAAATAGAGAATTCAGACAAAAGACTTTAATTTCCTAGGGCTGGATTGGGGTACCTCTTCTCCCAATGAATAGCATCCTACATCATGTGTAGTCCCACTGAAGTCAATAGAATCATAGACGATTAGGGTTGGAAGAGACCGCAGGAAATCATCTAGTCCAACCCCCTGCTCAAAGCAGGACCAATCCCGAACTAAATAGGGCTGTATGTGGGGTAAGGATATTAGAGTTTGGCCTCTAATTATATGAAATGCTGACGTTTTCTCCATTGACTGCAGTGCAGTTACACCAAGGATCCGTTTGCCCCAAAAGCTCTATAGCAAGTTGCAATGTAAAGTATTCAGAACTAGTTTGGGAAACAATCAGACACTTGATGGAAAGAGTTTGCAGAATGGTCACAGTGACAAAGGAGAGAGGCGGTTGTGATGAACTGATGGGAAATAGACCTATAAAGTTATGTGGCCTTTTCCTGTCTGGAAAATCCTTCTGGCATGGTGGTAGGAGAGTGCTGAGGTGGAAACACTAAGGACCTGATCCTCATTTACACTGAGGCCCCTTTACATCACTTTGGCAATGTAAATGTGATTTATGCTCATTTAAAGGCCTGCTTTACACTGTCAGAACAGGGTAAAAATACCTTTAAGTAAATGAAAATGAGGCTCTATAACCTACCTTGGATGTTTGTTCTGTGGCATATAAACACTGGACCTCTGATGGACTTTCCATGGAAATAATTACCTGCTATACCTCCTTTAATATTGCTTTCACTGATATTTGAAGACACCTCTAAAGAAAATATAGTGACATATAAACTTTAATCTGTTACTCTTTTGCATAAGTACAAAGGAGCAGTCTCTCAGGGCGTGTCTACACTTACCGCGGATCGACGCTGCGGCGATCGATCCACTGGGGGTCAATTTAGCGGGTCTAGTGAAGACCCGCTAAATCGATTGCCGATCACGCTCCCATTGACTCCAGTACTCCACCAGAATAAGGAGCATAAGATAAGTCGAAGGGAGATTTTCTACTGTTGACTCAGCACGGTGTAGACACTGCAATAAGTCGACCTAAGCTATGTCAACTCCAGTTAAATTATTCATGTAGCTGGAGTTGCTTAACTTAGGTTGACTTAACCCTGTAGCGTAAGACCTGCTCTCAGAAAGACCGCATATCTCACAATGTAAATAAATTTAGAGAGGACATCTGACCTAATACAACTAAGGCTGTTGTCTTACCCATTCATTATAAGACTCACTCTCACACACCACTTCTAATTTAACAGTTTGAATTTTTAAGTACAGGAAATAACAAGCTATGTTCAGACAGTATAGCACTTGCATAATGGGTATACAGAAATAACAGCTAGCAGGCTGATGCTATTGTAAAATAGTGTGTGCTCGGAGCTCCATGCAGAGTACTATAATAAAACTGTAATTACTACAGAACTGATTCTAATGCAATTCCATGTGTGGAATTCTCTTGGAAGGCAATGGATTTTAGCACTTGTTGCAGCTGCAGCCTCAGGCCAGACAAAGAATACAGTTAAGGAGCATTTGCAGGCAGATGCAGTCAACATGTTCCAGATTATGAAACCAAAACCAAAATTAAAGTCCTTGGTTGTTCCTCTGTTTGAACCTAAATGATTCATATAGGTGTGTGCAATACATAAGCAGTGAGTAGTTCACCCTTAATGCATTTCCTCTTGTTAAAGTAGATCCAGGAGTAACTTTCAGATGCAGTCATAAATGACTATTTCATTATTACAGGTGAAGGGAATTCACTCAAGTGTAGTTGTATCAAGGGGGTCAGATCGATGAATCTGTGTCTGACATCCAGCTGCTCGTCCAGTTCACCTGCATAATGTGTTTGGCTGCCAGTACAGTCCATAGGACCCATCTGTCTTCCATTTATAAAAATTTTAGGAAGTGAGTTGTTTGTTTCCAGACACCCAAACTGATGGGTTCTTAGCAAGGTGGCTTGGGGGAGGGAGGTTAACAGTTTGGATGGAGAGATGGGGTATGGGGTGTACACCTGCTGGCTGCACTAAGCAGTAGACAGCTGGGCAGAGAGCTGCCTGAGGAGCCCGGAGAGCTAATGGGAGACATAGGTGCAACAGGCAAAGCTACTGTGTGAATCAACCATGCTGGCACGAGTAGAGAGTCCTGCTCCCCTCTGGGCTCTCTGCAGTGCCACTGGGGCCTGTGAAGAAGGGTGCTGACCAAAGTAGTATTTATAAGAGGGAGTCAGGGCTGGGAAGAAACAGCCTTGACATGGGGTGTGGGGGAGAGCAGGTCAAGAGGTCCTGAGGGAGCAGTGGCACACGGCATCTGCGCAGGGGCAGAGACTGCAGCCTGCAGGAGGAGCCAGGCATTGGAAAACTACGTTACAGGGCCTGGTGCTAAAAAGCAGTATCCAAAGTAGGCCTCAGATGACTAGTCCCCCCAGCGTTCTCTCTTGAAGGGGCAGCAGCACCCCACAGTAGTGCGGCAGAAGAGCCCAGGTACCCTGGATGAGGGAGGAAGAAGATGCTTGTTGTCCATTGGTTACCACCTGGCTGAGTTAACGAGGACAGCCTACCCCATCAAGGGCCACTGGCTTAACAGGGCCACTGAGAAGAATGGTCAGGTAATACATGGCCTTTTCTAAAGACCTTTTCTCACATACAGCAAGTCTTGTTAGCCTGAGTTTGATTGGGGAAAAAATCTTAGCATAGGCCTAAGTAGGAAGAATTCCTTCCTCATGGCTTGTGCAGGAGGGGGAGAATCCTGGATGCTTTATATTTAATTGCATTTTTGGACCGGTGTGACAATCCTCTTGCAGTCGTAGGAATCCAATAATGGTATTACACTTGCCTTACCCAACCTAGGTATCCTCATATTCTCTTTCCACATTAGCTAGGCTCCTCTTCACATCAAGTGGGTCGACAGTTTCCATAAAAGATGCCGTATCTTCATTCTCCTTAGCTTCAGATCATGTTCCCAACACTCCTGCATCACACTGGGGTTATATGCTTTAGTCATTAGGTTCTCAAGCCTAAAATCACCCACTGCACTCCCTTTTTCACTCTTATGCATACAGACACCTGAGACTGCTTCCCTTCCCTCCCCGCCGATCATGAATCCTGGCCTCAACTTCATCCTCCTTTTATCATCGCTCACCTCTTTGTTCCATAGCACCCTGTTTGGCGCTTCTCCAGCCTTTGTCTATGAGGAGGTCCATGTTGTTTTTGAGTACATCAGGAATCTAGGAATTTCCAGACTGGATCAGAGCTGTGGTCCAAATAGTCCAGAATTCTCCTACTGACAGTGGCCAGTTCCAGATGCGTCAGAGGCAGCTGGAAGACACCCTGCAGTAGAAGCTATGGGGTGGTCTGTTCACTTGGAAAGTTTCCTCCTAAACTTCAACAGATAGAGGTTTGCTTATCACCTAAAGCATGAGGGTTTATATCCCTTCCCAAAACTTGTTTGTTTTTAATATACAGTTATACCTATGGATATTCAAGGATACCTTATCCTTATTTTGAACCCTGAAAAGTACTTGGCTTCAATAGCCTCCTGTGGCAATGAGTTCCGCAGGCTAATTATATTGTGTAAAAAAGCATTATCTTCTCTCAGGCTTGAATTTGCCATCTATTTAATTGATGGTCCTTCTGTTCGTGTATTATGAAACAGGGTGGCTAGAAGCTCCTGACCTATCTTCTCTATGCCATTCATTATTTTGTAACCTTTTATAAACCTCTGTTAGTTGCCACCTCCTCTAAGGTAAACAGGCCCATTCTTTTCAATCTTGCCATCTGAAGGCTTTTCTGCACTCTAATTGTGCTCATCACCCACCCCCTTCTATTTCTGCTATGAGATGACCAGAACATCTCATGGACATGGTACTCCAGGTTCTTGTCTGGAATGGGAGTTGTGAAGCTCAGCACCTTACAAGGCCTGTGCCCTCTGGCAGTGAATTAGTATCTCTAGTACAGTGGTTCCCAAACTGGGGTTTGTGAACCCCTGTGGGTTCACAAAATGTTACAGGGGGTTCTCAGGAAAAAATTCCCTAATGGCAGACAGAGCTATCCCTAGGAACACCGGGCGCATGGGACCAGCAGCTCAGAGCCCCTGGACTTCCAAGAACTAAGCAGATCAAAGCAAGCATATTTATCACAGTGAGGAGATTTAAACTTCAAGACTCCTTATAAGAAATGGAAAGGGAGGTGGATATTTTTTGCTGTTTTTTAAATTATATAGGCAGCTAGTATTGTTTTTAAAATGATGATGAAGAACAAGTTTAAGCTTTGTTGTAACGTGTGTTGTTTACCTGAACTGCTCAAGCCCTGAATGCTTGTGTAAGAGGAACTCTTTGAGTTGGCTTCTTAGATACCTTCATGCTGTTTCACATCTGATACTCCTTGATGAAACATAGGAGCCTTGCCTTATAACAGGCTTATTCAAAGTGATACAAGCTACGAAAGAGAGATCTTGGAGGAGTATTGCCGTTTTCATAATGTAATAAAAATACTGTAATGATAACTAATAATTAATAATAATGTGTAATAAGCATGTCATAAAACACATTTTATATTTCCAGGATCACTGCTTTTATAATTTATACTCAGGTAAAAGAGAAAATCCCTGGAAATATTCATTTTTAGGAGATGGTTCACGAGACTTGACATTATGGTGAAAGGGGTTCAAGGGTTGTTAAAGTTTGGGAACCACTGCTTTAATACAACAAGATGGAGATTTCAAGTTTCACTTAAAATATATACAGATCCACTTATTTATTGTCTGTGTTACTGCAGGGCCTAGATGATCCAGCCAAGATTGGGACCACATTGTACTAGGTGCTGAACTACTCATAGTGAGGGGAAAATCCTAGCTTCATAGAGCTTGCAATCCAAACAGACAAAAGGCAGGGGACAGGAATTATCTCCGTTTTATGTTGGGGAAACCAAGGCACAGAGGACCAGATTTATAAAAAGGTAATTAGGATGCAGAGAAGTGCCTTGTGGGATTTTCAGAAGTGCCTAAGCACCTAACTCCTGGCCAGAGAAATGAAGGATGAAATTTTCTGAAGCTCTCAGCAGTGGTCCTACTCTGCTTCCAGTGCTTCAATGGGAGCAGAGTTAGGCCAACACTGAGCAGTTTTGAAAATTCTGTCTTAAGTGACTTGCCCAAGGCCATAGATGAAGCCAGTGGCACAGCTAGGAATTGAACTTAAACTCATTGTCGCAAGCCCAGCTCCTTAGCCACAGGCCTATCTTCTCTCAATCTTTAAAAAAAAATCATGTTTTTTCATATTTAGTGTTTCTTCTTTCTACGATAGGCAATCAGTTATTTGAAGATCAAACAGCAATGGTAAGAAATCTGCAACTGAATGAAAACATGCCTAAATATGCTATACTTACCACAGCAATTCAGGAGCTACTGGAGGACATGATGGCCATCCTGAGCTGTGGCTTGTCTCCAGCTCCAATGACTTATCTACATTTGAGTGCTTTTGAAAGAAAATCAGTATGCGGGAGCTTGTTGCCTTGACCTGAAGCCTGCAGAGGGGCGTCTTATGGCATTATCACATCTTGGGAACATGGCCTTGCTTTGCATCATTTATAGAGTATTCATTATTCTGGGCTAATGTGAAACTAAGCCTTTGACTTTACTCCATTGAGCCAAACGAAAGAGCTGTAACTGTTTAAATTCCTTCCTCTTTTATCATTCCACAGTCAATAATATTAAAAATTCTGTTCCTCCAAACCTTTCCTCATTTGTAGTTTCTGGGACAGCATCACCTTCCTTCCAGTATTCAATTCTGCTGCATTCCACAAGCTTTCAAGAAAGGCTTTCTACACAAAAAGGAGAAAATACATTTCATAATGCAAACGTGCACTGCTCAGCACTTTGTTATCTTATTTATACACTGCAGCACGGCTTTCTGTGACCCAATGATTATCATTTCCCAGAGCTATCATCATTTTAAAGCTACCTCTGAATTGTGCTCCAGCAGATGGTACAACTCTAGGAGTACCGTGTGAGAGCTGTAAAGGGGGAGAGGGGAAGAGAACCAATACACACCATGCTGTTGCCCCAACAAGAGACAGAGCTCCAACTTGCATTGTTTCATTTACTGTTCAATTTCAGCATGTATTGTTGAGTATTGTCAGACTGTTAACCACAAGGGAAATCAAGGTGATTGTTTTTTCTTGTTTTCTGTCCTGTCTACCCACCTGAGTTTTGCTGCATAACCACCGGGCTGATTAATTCTAAGATAGAATACCAAATAAGTAAGTAAAGACATTCACTATTTGCAGTGTTCTAATAGATTTCAGTATGAGCTAAACTTGGACTGAATACTAACCCGTTGATTTGCTATTCAGTTGTCTAAGCAGCTGGGCTACTAAGCTGAGTGATTGACTGTGCTTTCTTTCTTCCTTCAATCCTCCCTTTCTCCCACCCCTCATTTTACATATCCTTCAGTGGACTATGGCCTTTTGGACACTTGCTAGTCAGTCACTAGCCAACCAGTTAAAGCAGTGGAAGAGATCAGTATCCTGATGTGACTGGGTGGTGTTCCTGGGGCATTGCACTGTGTAGGGAACATTCTGGTTGAGATAATACGAAAGGGGCATGATTTGCTGCTTACATTGTTTTAGAGTAGCAATTCTCAAATTTCATTGTGCCACAACCCCCTTCTGATAACAGGGAGGGGGGAACGAAGCCTGAGCCCAAGTCCCACAACCTTGGGCAGGGGGGCCAAAGCCAGAGCACAGTTGCCCCAGGCAGGGTGGGGGTGGGGCCTGTAACCTGAGCCGTGCCACCCAGGCGTTGGCTTCCACCCGAGGTGGTGGGGCTTGGGCTTTGGCTAAAGTCGTGGGCCCCAGCAAGTCTAACACCATGCCCAGGGGCCCCATTAAAATGGGGTCATGACCCACTTTGGAGTCCTGACCCATGTTTGAGAACCGCTGTTTTAGAGGCATCATTTGAACCTGGTGGTATGTTGTTTTTTCTCTCCTTAATGGGGTAGCAGGTGAAGGTACCGAAAGGAGTTACACAAAGAACTTTGTTAAAGAAGTGTGGGACATTTAAATAGACTTTCTAGACAAAATCTAAAAAACACCAGCAACCCATGTGCCTAAAGTTAGTTCCCATTGACACAAAATGAAGTTGTGGGTGTTTAGCACTAGTGAAAATCAGGCTACCTTTAGGCCTTGGTTCAGTAACATACTTAAGCATGTGCCTAACTTTAAGCCCTTTAACTTCAGTGGAACTACTCATATGCTTAAAGTTAAGCACATTGCTCAAGCGCCTTGCTGAGTCTGGGACTTTTATTTAGTATCTAACTTCACAAATGCTGGGCTTTGTCAACGGTGATCATTCTTCCTGAGTTTGAGGGGTCAGGGCCTAATATTTTTGTGTGTTTTTGTACTGTGAAAACAGTGAGCTAAAGCACTGCGACATTCACATGTTACTACTTACGCTGCAGCCTTTTAATAATTCCAGAGGCCACCAACTCATATTTTACATCACCGAAAGGGTGATTAGCACAGATGGTCTCCTGCAGTTGGGACCATGATGTGTCAAAATAATATAAGGGAGGAATCCTTGCTTAAAAAAAACAACAAAAGAATCTTTATAGTGGGACTTTATTACACATTTTGTGACTTAGCTCTGGTTGAATTCCTTATGAATTCTGTTGACACTCCTCCAAGGAGTCAAAGTAGAGCTGTATTGTGGTAGAAAAAATTTAGATCTTTCATATTCACCTAGTTGGGTGCCAAAAATGGTTAGTGCCAACGGCCATTCTTGCTATAACATGTTATGGAGAGGAAATAGCTGGAAGAAGAATTGGGGGATGGGAATGGGGGTCAAGGTGGGGGTGGGGGGACAAGACAGCTGGCTTATGGGATAACTGTGAGATTCCTGCTAGCAAAGAATTTCTTTCTTCTTTCTGTAACGAAGCCCATGGATGATAAAGCTGAAGTTCTACATCATAAATTCCCATTTGGACATCCAGTTCTGAGCACCTACATCCAGCATCCTTATCACTTTGAAGTGAAGTCACAATCAGTAATGAAATCTGCTTGCTTTTCACACACTGAAATTAGCTTTGATTCTTCGCCTGAAACGTATATTTAAAAGGCAACATGCACATACTGTACACTGACCCTATCAAAGCAATAAATACCATTGAAGCCACTTTCTGGAGCTGCCTGGAGCATTAGTTTATTTTTAATAAGGTCCCTCTGAAGGAGGAGCAGAGGAGTACTTGTGGGAGCTATTTCACTCACTTGACTGGGGTGAAGTCCCCACTTTTCCCTCTTATGGAGAAAGGTGAGAGTCGACACTAATTTCTGATGGCTACTATGAAAGATAATGTTTGGTTTCCTTTTTAACTAAAAAAATAATATCCTGTTTGGATGAGAAAAATATTTCTTTAATGCTTAACATGACTAAGCCCTGTAGTTAGTGATAAGGGTGCAGCAGTGTAGCTGAGAGCAGAATACAGCCCATTATATTGTGATTCTTTTCTGCAACTGATCAACAACTTTTATTTTTCAATATTTTTATTATAAGCTCACCTTTGAGGCCTCCCTCAAGACTGGAGCCCCATTGTGCTAAGCACTGTACAAGCACAATACGTGGAGACAGTCCTTATCCCAAACCTAGCTAAACAAAGAAAGCCCTCCCCATTTTGCAGAGAGGTAACTGAGGTACAGAGAGATTAAGTGGCTTGCCCAAGGTCACACATGTAGTCAGTAGCAGAGCTGGGAATTGACTCAGTCCCAGTTCAATGTCTTATCCACAAGACCATCCTTTCTCTCTTTCCAACCCCATGAAATCACTAACCCTCACTGTTATGGCATGCTGGAACTATTCTCCTGCCCATATAGTGCACATGAGTAAGCACATGTTTTCTCTCTTTACATTGGAATTTCAAGCGACAGGAACACAGTTTAGATATTTCAAATCTGAAAGATCAGTGCGCCAGAAAAGGGAACACATTTTTCGTCACTCATGGTGACAATTAGAATGACAACAAGGCTAGACTCTTCCATCACTGTTCTTTAATGCTGTCAGCACCAGCTTTGCCAGAATTATCCTGTCTGATGCATGAATGGACTTACTCATTTCTCACATTGTTTGAGCCAGGAGCCCAAGATCTTTCAGATGGCAAATAGGTTGCTCTGCCCTGTGAGGGAGTGATGTTAAACTGGATTCAAATGTGTTCGCCTAGCCGTGAAAGGTTAATTTTATATGTGTTGGAGATATTTGTAGAGTAGCTCTGCTGTGTTTTTTGCTTCTAAATATCTCTTCATGTCATATAATATGGCTTGAAATCTATCATCTGCTAGGTTTTGTGTTTACAGAGAAGAGAGAGAGAGAGCCATGCAGGAAAGAGAATATAGTTTTAGGAAAACACATTGATTACATTTTTTGCATTCTATTATTGGCAAGACATGTATATTCAGGTCTTATGCTGAACACATATTTTTCAGAAGACAGTGGTTTTATCATAAATGGTCCACTGGAGAAAATGGGCACAGGCAGGGAAAATGCGTGAGATCCTTCCAAAGAGATATGAATAATCATTGTTTCTACAGCACATTTCTATAGTGTGCTAATTATTTTATGTATTGCAAAATGTAGCTCATGTTCATACACTGCCAGATAGAAGTCCAGCCCCATCTGGGGTGAAACACATCATCTGCCATTTGATACCGGAGTTTGATTATATCTTATCTTTAAAACTGTAGTGTCTTTTCTTGACTGCCTACCAAATTATCTCATGTGTATTCACAGCCTTGTAAGGCTGAAGTGACTCTTATGTTGCTGGTAGTTTTCTGGAGAGTGGAAAGGAGGAAATAAAATCCATCCTCAAGGAGAGATGCTGAGATCACAAAAGCCATTGCATGGGTCAGTGTCAAACCCAGATTCTAAAACTGAAAGGCAGGCTATTTAACAGGTATGCCTTTGGTGTATAATCCCAAAGTGCCTCAGTATAAATAGATTATGATACCCTTACTCACACTGAGTAGTATTTAACTCTTCAAATTGCCCCCTTGAAATCAGTGGGCCCACATGTGAAGTAAGGTAGTATTCACTGTGTGTAATGGCATCACAGTCCAACTCTTGAATAATTTTGATTCAATACTAAGAGTTAGATCATGAACCCCTTTCTTAAGTCGAGTAGTATATTACACCGTGAGTTCTCCTCAACACTGATGGGACTAGCTGTGCAGTAAGGTATTACCCAGTAGAAATGAGGTTATCACATCTGGCCCTCAGTCAACATGGCCCATACGTAATTTCTCTCTTCAATGAGTGACTTTGCAGAGCTGCTGTAGGTATTGGCTTACTATAAAACACAACTACAACATGTATTTAGCGATGATATTTTCTGAGCCAACAGTACCTTCTCCCTGAGATATTCCAATGCTGAGGTTCAGGTGAGTGATTGTGGAAATTTCAGAAGTTGCTGGATGAGCTGTACTCATAAATCATTTAGGTAGAGTCAAGGGAAGTTTTAGGCATCGCTAGGTAACCATCAATCACAACATTACGCAAGTCAGTGATAGTTTCACATTTCATTGTATAGTTTGTTGAGTGATTATGTGGTTGTTGAGGATTTTATGGAATTGCATAGTGACAAACTCTTCACACCCAGCTGTTTGATTTCCATGAATGGCCACCATATTGTGGGTGTGTGGTGAAAAGAGGGGTTGAACACCTTGATGTAGCTGTAATGCTGCCAAAGAAATCTGTTGTCGCTGTGGCATGAGGAATACTTTTGTGTGCTGTAGAAAAGTGGGTAGACTTTTTTTTGCACATATATATATATATATATATATATATTTCAAATTAATATTGAAATTTTCCATGATTTTTTTACCAACATTTTTACTGAAACTATTATAGAAAATTTTCATTTACTGAAAACCGTTTTCCTACTGCAAACGGGTTTTGGTAAATTACAGATTTTGAAAATGATTTCAATAAAAATGTTGATAAACATTTTGATTACAAATATTGTGGAAAATGCAGCAAAAACATCAAAATGGGTTCATTTCAAACCTGGTGAAATGGAAACAACTTCAGAACTTTGAAATTCATGAAATCTTGGCCCCATTTTTCAGCCAGTTCTAGATCCCTCTGTGATTGGCTTACAAAATATTCTTGATGGACTTGCTTGTGGAGAAGCTCTTTAGCAATAAGGTTTCCTGTTATGTATGGTGGTGATTAACCTTATGATATGTCAAAAAGATTAGCATCACATTGCGTAGTATCTCAGCTGTGCAATAGGTTGTGACGTTATTTGATATGTTACTAGGTAATGCAGGAGTTAACCCATGGTATTATCAATTTTTTGTCCATTCCTACAGGCTATACTTCTGGTTACTCTACATTGGACTTGTGATAAGCAGCACTCTACTCCACGAGTGGGCCCCTAGTAGGATAAGGTGCCACTTAATGGGTGTAAAGGTCTGAGAATCTCACTCTCCAGGGCAAGGATGTCAGAACTAATTCATGTGAAATTTATTTAAACCCAAGAAGACTTCCAGCCATTTCCAAATATGAGGAATTGCTGTCCCCACACTGAAATCCCTGGAGTCTCCCCAGGACCATATCTAGGTGTCAGCTACATACATAGTCTGTCAAAGCTCTGGAAGCAGTTCCTTTTTGTACCCTGGCACCTGCTGAAATTCATGGCAATGATGCCATTGACTTCTCTGGATATTGGATTTAGACTCTGGCTCCTCACAGTCATACAGAGCTCTATAGGGTTACTGCAGTCCAAAGGCAAAGTTCTTGAACATAGAATTATAGCTGTGTTAATCACAATACTGACTGCATATGAGAAATTTTATAACCAAAGAACAACATTCCCTTCTTCCCCATTAAAATAAAGAATTTGGAGCCTATCAATGAAAGAGGAAAGGAAGAAAATCCAAATGAATCATGCCTAAACTGCCTAGTTTCTCCTTTATCAGGATTAAAAGAATGCTATCTCAAGGAACACGCTCATGGGTAATGAAGATTCGTCACTTAGCAGCCAAAATAAAATCAGTTTTCCATTCTGACAGATGCATTCTTGTCGAGTGTCTGAGGCTCGGAAAAGGAACATTGCAGATATTTTGCTCCCCACTCAAATCAAGCATCTACATGTTGATCTTAAAAGCAAAACAAAAAAATCTATTGTCACTTTGAACCACCACATTATTTTTTGCATTATTGATGTATCTATAATTTTCATCTGCCCTTCCTTCAGCATGTATATTTATGTGTATTTTTTTGCAAACCTGCAGTGCAGTGCAAAGCTAGATTTAAATATTTTCAGACTGACAGTACCCATCATTTGCATTCCACTGACTCATTCAGAGCAAAGACATCTGAGCAGAAATACAGCAGATAAAAGAGAAACTATTAATCCAAGGAAGATTACTGGCACAGAATCTTTATCCTGTATCCTCCCTGAAATGAGACAAAGATCTTACTATGTACGTCCCTCTGGCTTAGCTTCAGAAAGTAAGCAATGCAGTAGTGTAGACATGATACTTTTTAAAGGCACATTACATTGGAGTGGAACTTTAACCTTCTGACAGACCTTATTTCAGCGATGTTGTCTGTCCAATAGTTGCTTTCTCGGTAGAGTTTTTTCGCCTCTCCCCCCAAAAACTGCTTTCCGATACTGACTCTGAATTTAGTGGAAAAGACAACACATCTCTTAATCGGATGTAAATCATATGCCGCTCCTGAAGACTGGAGATTGTTCTTTAGTGCTTTAGTCATATGAATATTTTGCAGGGTTCTCTCATTTGCTGGCCATCCATCCCTGCTTTAGCTGTGCATGTCAGTTAGATATTAAAAGTCTAACAACCCCAAGTCTTTCCAGGTATTGAAGCAGGGGTTTTGGAAAGGAGTGGGCTGAGGGTGTTGAACAGGGTCGCTCTTTTAAGGAGACATTCATTCTAGGTGACTTGCCATATTAGGTTTCAAACTGCAGCATGCTTTCATCTCCCTTTGCTGTGAATGTGGCAAGCTGCCGGAGCTTTTTCCTCTCTGTCTCTGTCTTATTGATCCTCAGTAAAAACAACTAAAATGGTTCGAGCTTGTGAAACATTCCTTTCTTCTGTGGTAATAGGTGGAAAACCTACTTGGTATATGATCACTGTACTGGCTCAGCTGGTATTGGTCATTGTCCATCTCCTGCGGTACTTATTTCCATGTCATAACAATAACAAAACCTACTGCATTCAATTAGGTTTCAGCTTAAAGCAGCCCAGAGAGTTTGATAGCTTTCTGAAGATAGCTCCATGTGTTTTTGACCTTATCTCACTATAGTTTGCATTCAGCTATGAAATTAAATTGCAGGAAATGATTCAGTTTTGAATCATTCTATTTAAGCTGGCAGAGGCCAAAAGCCCTCCTGTGAGCTACAACAATGTGGACTGCTATTCAGATGGGAAAGGTAAATACTTAAGCATGGCTGATAAATTGGACCAGAAGTGCAAACAATTCTGGGCTTTGGATTTTTGAGCTTTGTTCCAGACACTTTTGTTTCCTTCAAAGCCTCTTGATCAGGTGAAAAGTATTTTTCCCTTTGTTGTCAAGATCTAGGATGCATGTATATTTAACCACCCAACAAAACAACACACAACAGCAACCAAGAAGTGGAAGAAGCTTCTTTCTAAACAATCCAGCATCCTCTTCCAGTTCACAGCAGAACGCCACTTAGGTACATGGGGAAAAAACTTAATGCAATGGAAAGATATGTTTACCCAGGACTAAAACTTGATCACTTTGATTTAAACTGACAAAAGGTGAGGTCAGAAGTAAAGCTTGTTTCTTCCATAATCCAGAGGCTGAGAACTGTGACCTCCCACAATTATGTTCATATTATCAATTCAGGGTGATTTGATTTCAGTTTTAAAGCCCAGAGGTCTCAGTAATAATCTTTCTCAGTATGAAGCACTTATTTATGGAGCGGTTTTTGCCATTTTTAATTGCACTCTTCCCCTCCTCCACTTAATAATTACCGCTCCAGCTCCTTTCAGACCCTGTCACCCAGCCAGATACCAAAATAGGAAGGTTTATTTATCACAAAGGATATGCAACAAAAAAAAAAGAAAAAAAGATGTCTTTCAACATGCCATCGTGCTCTTTATTGTTCCACAGATTTGAAAGGCAAAACGGCAACTCCGGTAAATGTGGGAGCTCTTTGGATTTCCTGTTGGAAGTGGGCCTCTGTGCCCGGCCACATTGTCTTGTGGTTGTCTTTGTGAGTAAGTGTGTGCTTCCCTCTGAGCCAAAGCTGGCTGTTTTAATTGTGCCACTGTTGTTCAGACTTCGACCAAAGGACAGTGCAGATGAGCAATGATACAAAGGAACTTCAATTCTTAGCTCAGTCAACCATCAGCCGCAGCATGTTACAATGCAGTGTCTCTTCCTGGTTTGGATGTCAGTACATGAGCCTTTGAACTTTGTTTTTATTTATTCTACAGTGTTACCTAGAAGCCCTAACTGTGTTCAGGGCCCACTGTGCTGGATGTTGCACATACACCGACGAAGAGGAAGTTCTTGTCCCCAAAAGCTTATAATTGAAATGTTTGATCAGACAAAATATTGGAGGGGAAACAGAGCTCCAAGATCAGCAAACCACATATAGAACCCATGTCTCCTGACTCCCAGACGCTAGTCCACGCCGCCTCCTTAAGGCAGCATTGGGCTGTAACAATAGAGTGAAATTTTCTGAGCCCCCAGAAACAACTCCTACCTATTTTCCATATTTGCAGGAAGCGTGGTGTCAATTAAGGAAGCTGATTTGAGTTTTTGCCGAGTGTGTGAGAGTGTCACAGGCTGGCTGGCTCTTTAAGAGGTGTCAGGCTTGGCCTTGCCTGTGATGCAGCAACTCTCCCTCAGCTGATCCTGATCTGGTGGCTTAATTACCATTAGTGATCCCTGCTGGGAAAGGGGCAGGGAGCAATTAAAGAGGAGACCTCAGTCAAAAAGGAGACACCTAGATGGGAGGAGCAAGGGAAATGTCCTCTCTCTGAGGAGGGGCTGGTGAAGGCAGGCTGGAGAACCCCAGGGAGTGGGCCAGGCTGCTGTCAGAGGTCTGGCGATAAACCAGAACAGCAGTACACTTACACGGTGGAAGTCCATAGCACTGAGTGTCCATGACCACACGACACAGCTTCATTCCAGGTGTCTAAGGGTATGTCTACACTGCAGTTAAACACCTGCAGCTGGCCCATGCCAGCTGACTTGGACTCGTGGTTGTCCAGGCTAAGGGGCTGTCTCACTGCATCAGACACATTCAGGCTTGGCCTGGGGCCTGCGCTTTAGGACCTGCAAAGTGGGAGGGTCCCACAGCTTGGACTGCAGCCCAAGCCCGAACGTCTACACTGCAATTAAACAGCCCCTTAGCCCCGAGTGAGCTGTCCTGGGTCAGCTGTGGGTATCTAATTGCAGTGTAGACATACTCTAAGAGCTCAACAGGATGGTTGTTATTGATCTGGTGTGGCTACGTTCATTGCGGGCGACCACATGACTGCCACTGGTCCGTGACTGGGCAGTGTCTCCTCCTAACCTCGAGTCCTGTCTTCAGAGCTCGATGTGTGAGGTCTTTGTCTCTGAGGTGGGCATCAGGACCAAAAAGGGCCAACTAGTGGCGGCCAGTGATGACTTATGTCCACTTGAGGCCAGTTATTAATGATACACCCCTATTAGAGATAGTCAAATCATCTTATACCCAGTAGTTGCCGCTGGCAGTGCATATGAAATGTCTCTAGACTTCTGATGTCTTGTTTAAGCAATGTCCGTGTTTCACATCCATATAAAGAGAATTGGAAGTACATAGGTTTGATAAATCCATACATTTGTGTATGGTCTGGAGCCAAAAGAATGTGAAACCCTCTGTAGGTCCTTCGTGGCTGAGGCTGCTAAACCAGCTCTCCTTAGGACGTCCGTCTGACTCTGCCCATTTGACATTTTACTGCCTCAACAGACGAAGTCATCCACAACTTCCACAGGTTGTCCAGAAGGAGAGATGTCTTGTCTTGTATCACAACTTTTGCACTGATACTGTGGATTTTTGTTTTTTACCCAAAAAACCTTTAGCTCAAGGGCAACTGCCTTGTGCTGGAACTTCTTTAACGCATCTTTGATAGAGTTTGCACCCTGAACAAAGAGGACATCATCCACGTAATGCAGGTCAGTAAAGAGGTTGAACTTACAGTTATACCAATATTTGCAGAGATATGTCCAAGGAGCCAGTCCATTGTGTGGCAGACTAGGACTGGGGCCAGGACACATCCCTCCTTCACCCCAGATCTAGTATGAAACATTGGGTTCCCCAACACCCTGGTGCCTCTGAGTCATCATGTAGATTCTGAATTAGCCTCAGGAGTATTTCTGGAACACCACTGCCTCATAGGGCCTTCCACAAGGCAGCTCTGTCAACAGAACTGAAGCCTGCCTTATGTCTACATATGTTGCCAAGGGCCAGTTAAATTCATGATGGATTTCAGATAAAATATGGAGCTCAAGTATAGTGTCCATTGTAGATTGCATGACAGTGAAGCCTGATTGTTCTGGGTGATAGTGTTTCACAAAGAGAGGTTCACCAAATTGTGGTACATGAACAAATGAAAGAATTTCAACACTTCTGTGGGTTGTTCCCCTTCACAGTTTTTAAAATATTGACTTGTTTCCCAGTGTGTAAGGGACTGGGGCATAGGAGGTCTGACCTTGCCGTCACAATTGGGCTGGTGTCCAAGTCAAGGATGGCCACGAGGCAGTAGTCAGTGAACAGGGATCAGAGTAATCCCTGGAGCTGGGATCAGCAGAGAAGTCAGAGTCAGGCTGGGGTCAGAGACTGGAGATCAGAGAGTGAGGTGAGCAGGGTGGCCAACTTGCTACTTGCACAAAACCGAACATTCTTGCCCTGCCCCCTGCCCCATCCCTTCTCCGAGGCCCCGCCCCTGCTCACTCCATCCCCCCTCCCTCTGTTGCTCACTCTTCCCCACCCTCACTCACTCAGTCATTTTCACCGGGCTGGTTCAGGGACTGGGGTGTGTGGGGGGGGTGATGGCTCCAGCTGGGGGTGTGGGCTCTGGGGTGAGGCCAGGGATTAGGGGTTTGGGGTGCAGGAGGGGGCTCCAGGCAGTGGGGTAGAGCTGAGGGGTTCAGAGTATGGGAGGGGGCTCTGGTTTGAGGTGGGGGGAGGGGGTACAGGCTCTGGCCCAGGGGTGTGGGTTCCAGGGTGAGGCCAGAAATGAGGGGTTCAGGGTGCAAGAGGAGGCTCCAGGCTGGGGCAGAGGGTTGGGGTTGGGGGGGGGAGGTGAGGGCTCCAGCTGTGGGTGCAGGTTCTGGGGTGGGGCTGGGGATGAGGGGCTTGGGGTACAGGAGGGGGCTCTGGACTGGGACCAGAGAGCAGGAGGGAGATCAGGGCTGGGGCAGGGTGGTTGCGGCACAGGAGGGAGGAGGGGGTCAGGGTGCAGGCTCCAGGCAGTGCTTATTTCAAGCAGCTCCTGGAACCAGCGGCATGTCCCCCCTCTGGCTCCTACGCGGAGCCACCCCCGCAGCTACAGAGCTGGTGCTTGAGTAGGGGTAGCATGCCAAGCCCCCTGGCTGCCCCTATGCGTAGGAGCAGGAGGGGGGACATACCGCTGCTTCTGGGGAGCTGCATGGAGCCAGGGCAGGCAGGAAGCCTTCCTTAGTTCTGCTGTGCCACCAACCAGACTTTTAACGGCCTGGTCAGCGGTGCTGACCAGAGCCACCAGGGTCCCTTTTCAACTGGGCATTCTGGTTGAAAACAGGACACCTGGCAACCCGGTAAGGTCTGCAGTCACAACAGGCCAGAGGTCTGCAGGGTTGCCCAGACAACTTCCTGGAGCACCCTCCAGGCTAAATAGTGAGTATGGGCCAATGAGAGGGCTGCATATGGTGCTGTCACGCTGGACCTTTTGGGTGGTACTTCCTGCAGCACTTAATCTCTGCAGTGCTCCTTGGATGTAGTTCTGCATGGCCTCCTGGCGGTGATGAGCCTGTCCCAAGCTCCACTGACCTGGATTCTAATCCTTTGGATCCTTACTTTCTGTGTGTGTGTGTGTGTGTGTGTGTGTGTGTGTGTGTGTGTGTGTATATATATATATGAAGAATGGCAATGCATTAAGTTACATTTGTGTAGGTGTTGATAGGATTGAGGCCTTAGTCACTCTTGGCAGAAATCAGGACAAAATTTTAAAACACATACAAAGCAATCAGCTGGAGTTCACACATCTCAAAGAGACAGTAAGGACTCCCAAATCACTTAAAAAAAAAATCAAAGCCCTCTCAGCTCAAACTATCATGTCAGGAAAGCCCTGCGCAAATAGGCTTTGCAGTGTGCATAGAAAGTCAACAAACTTGGGCTCTGTTTTAACGAGGGAAAGCAAATTCTAGAGAAGAGCCAGCCCACAACATTTTGGCACCTGAGGTGGGGAGCCCCCATGCCCCCTCACTTGGGCCAAAACTTTGAAAGGTCTCAAATCTGCCTTCTTCCTGTTCTACTCCTCTCATGGTACTGCTCTGCTACCTACCCCAATAAAGGAGAACTAACAACTTAAAATGCCTTGTTCAAAAATTTTAAGTAACTCTTAATTTTCAAATGCCTGAACAGTAACTTTTCTTGTCTGCATAGTAAACATTGGCATTTGTATCTGTTTGAATAATCAAAGTGGTGCTTTCTGTGCCTTCTTGGTTGCAAAGATTTTGAACTGCTTCCTGCAGGTTCACAGTCTGGGCCAGCTCATGCTCTAGTGAGATGGTTGCAAGGCCGACCAGCCTCTCCTGTGTCATTGTGGAGTGTAGATGTGTTTTTATTAACTTCAGCTAGGAGAAGCTGCGTTCTCCACTGACAACAGTTACAGGAAGTGTTAGAAGTATGCGCAGTGCAAGAAAAACATTTGGAAAGTGGGTGGTCATCTTATTTGTGCACATATATTCCAGAACAGCCTTTGGAATTGATCCTGCTGAAACGTATCTTGAAAGCGCTTTCAGTTCATCACCTAAATCACTCGCACCAATATTGCACATGTCATCATGTGTCAACACTGTCTCTAGTGCCCTGTATTGCTAGTGTAGGTCTTCTTCAGGTATAGTGAGGCGTTTTGGAATATCATACAACATCCCAAGTATACTGCTGTGTACCTTGAGCTACATGAAACATTCTTCAACTGATTGTATTGCACGATCTAGCACCTGGTTAAAGAATTCAACGTTGAATTGTTGTTTGGGGTCACTTATGGGATTATCCCGTGCCTCATAATCAAAATGTCGTCTTCTTCAGTGACTCTTGTAGTCTTGAATGGGTTGGAAAATAGCTTCAGTGTGAAGGTCCTCTGCCAACTTCTGTGCACTCTTCACAATATTTTGAAATCCCTCATCTGACCAGTTAGACTGTAGGTATGACTTTGCTTTCTCCAGTTGTTCCATTGCTCCAGATATATCAAGGTCAACACCTTGGAGTCTCTTGCATACACGATTTATTTCAAACAGTGTGTCATGCCACAACACTAAGCCACACAGAAATTTGAAGTTATGTATGTTTCTGGTGATTCCATTTCCCTCTGCCACTGTTCTCCCATGAACAGTTCCTGTCATAGCATTATCCTCCATAATGGCAACTATGGCATCATCTATCTTCCCAATTTGGTGTTTGATAGGCTTTATCGTCTCCGCTTGACTTTCCCATTGTGTGGCACTCAGTGGTTTCAGTGTCAGAGAGGATGTTCCCACCAGATGTTGCTTCAAAATTTGCCATTGATGAGTTGATGCAGAGAAAAATACATAGATGCTTTGAATTACATTAAAAAATTCAGCAACCTCACTAGAAGCTGATGCTGCATCACTGATCACCAAGTTCAATGAATGAGAATGGCATGGGACAAAAAAAGGTCGAGGGTTTAACTCTCGGATCCGTGTCTGCACTCCTCTGTTCTTTCCTCTCATGTTGGCACCATTATGGTAGCCCTGACCTCTCATGTCAGCTATCGCAATTCCCCTATCTTCCAGCTTTTTAAGAGGCACATTTGTCATACCAGCTCCTGTAGTATCATCAATGTCAATAAATTTTAAAAAATGCTCTCTGAGAGTGACCATTGCAGGGACATTTTCACTAGGTTCTGTTGTTACAAAACGCACCATTAAAGTAATTTGTTCCATATGGCTGATGTCAGGTGTGCAGTCCAGAACAACAGAGTAATATTGTAGATGAGCGGACTCACCCCTGCAGCGCCTCCTGCCGGTGACTCCTAGGAATTAGTTCGTTCCAGCTCTGGAGCGCCCTCTGCAGGCCAGTGATCTGCCTGTCCTCTGGCCCCCATGTCCCTCCCTGGACCCGATGCCCTTTTACCTGGGGTGCTGCCCCCTGGCAGTAACCCCTCAGTCTTAGGGTCTCCCCTCCCTGGGAAACCCCCACCCACTATCCCCATGTTGCCTCAGTTTATGGCTACTGTAGTTCAGGACTATTTAGAAAAGCTGGAGGAGCACAAGTCCATGGGGCCGGATGCACTGCATCCAAGGGTGCTAAAGGAGTTGGCCGATGAGATTGCAGAGCCATTGGCCATTATCTTTGAAAAATCATGGCGATCGGGGGAGGTCCCGGATGACTGGAAAAAAGCTAATGTAGTGCCCATCTTTAAAAAAGGGAAGAAGGAAGATCCAGGGAACTACAGGCCAGTCAGTCTCACCTCAGTCCCTGGAAAAATCATGGAACAGGACCTCAAGGAATCAATTCTGAACCACTTAAAGGAGGGGAAAGTGATCAGGAACAGTCAGCATGGATTCACCAAGGGCAAGTCATGCCTGACTAACCTAATTGCCTTCTATGACGAGATAACCGGCTCTGTGGATGAGGGGAAAGCAGTGGATGTGCTATTTCTGGACTTTAGCAAAGCTTTTGATACAGTCTCCCACAGTATTCTTGCCAGCAAGTTAAAGAAGTCTGGGCTGGATGAATGGACGGTAAGGTGGATAGAAAACTGGCTAGATGGTCGGGCTTAACGGGTAGTGATCAATGGTTCCATGTCTAGTTGGCAGCCGGTATCAAGTGGAGTGCCCCAAGGGTCGGTGCTGGGGCCGGTTTTGTTCAATATCTTCGTTAACGATCTGGAGGATGGTGTGGACTGCACCCTTAGCAAGTTTGCAGATGACACTAAACTGGGAGGAGTGGTTGATACGCTGGAGGGTAGGGATAGGATACAGAGGGACCTAGACAAATTAGAGGATTGGGCCAAAAGAAATATGATGAAGTTCAACAAGGACAAGTGCAGAGTCCTGCACTTAGGACGGAAGAATCCCATGCACTGCTACAGACTAGAGACCGAATGGCTGGGCAGCAGTTCTGCAGAAAAGGACCTAGGGGTTACGGTGGACAAAAAGCTGAATATGAGTCAACAGTGTGCCCTCGTTGCCAAGAAGGCTAATGGCACTTTGGGTTGTATAAGTAGGGGCATTTCCAGCAGATCAAGGGACGTGAACATTCCCCTCTACTCAGCACTGGTGAGGCCTCATTTGGAGTACTGTGTCCAGTTTTGGGCCCCACACTACAAAAAGGATGTGGATAAATTGGAGAGAGTCCAGCGGAGGGCAACAAAAATGATTAGGGGGCTGGAGCACATGACTTATGAGGAGAGGCTGAGGGAACTGAGATTGTTTAGCCTGCAGAAGAGAAGAATGAGGGGGGATTTGATAGCTGCTTTCAACTACCTGAAAGGGGGTTCCAAAGAGGATGGATCTAGACTGTTCTCAGTGGTAGAAGATGACAGAACAAGGAGTAATGGTCTCGAGTTGCAGAGGGGGAGGTTTAGGTTGGACATCAGGAAAAACTTTTTCACTAGTAGGGTGGTGAAGCACTGGAATGGGTTACCTAGGGAGGTGGTGGAATCTCCTTCCTTAGAGGTTTTTAAGGTCAGGCTTGACAAAGCCCTGGCTGGGATGATTTAGTTGGGTTTGGTCCTGCTTTGAGCAGGGGGTTGGACTAGATGACCTCCTGAGGTCCCTTCCAACCCTGAGATTCTATGATTCTATGATTGTCTAGTCCCACGCCCTGAGGCAGACTGCAGTATCAGCCTACTCATCACTGGCAAGGTTGGGTTTGGACCTGCTGCCTTGGCCTACCCCTGGGCTGCCTCTGCAACCCCCAGTACCTGTTGACCTTGTGCTAGGCGGCAGCCTGGGGCTTTCCAGGCTGGAGCTCCCCAGCTCCTTTGCATTTCCCCAGCCCTGCTTCACTCAGGTACCTTGTGTCTAGCTCCCTACAGCCAGGCCCTTCTCCCTCTACAGCTCGAGAGAGACTCCTGTCTGCCCCTGGCTTCTCTGCCTTTATAGGGCCAGCTGAGTCTGTTTGGTGCATGGCCGCAGCTGCAGCCACTTCCCCCAATCAGCCCAGCCTAAAAGCTGCTTTTTCTGGCCACAGCCCCCTCCCAGGGCTGTTTTTACCCCTTCAGGGCAGGAGTGGGGGTCCACCCCGCTACAAATATCTTGCTGACTTCAGATCTGCCACAATCTTCTGTTTGACTTTTGTTGCCAGTAACTGTATGATCTCATTTTGAATTTTTTTTCCAAGGTAGTGTACATTTCTTGGGTGGTGACTCTTCTTAGATGCTTCTGGAGTACAGCATCAAACTCATCCATCAGCTCCACAATTTTA
Source organism: Mauremys mutica (assembly GCF_020497125.1). NCBI lineage: Eukaryota > Metazoa > Chordata > Testudines > Geoemydidae > Mauremys > Mauremys mutica. The sequence continues at coordinate 128,736,849 of NC_059077.1, forward strand.
AGGAAGTTTCCATAGTTTGGCACATACAGCTGATCTGAAGTGCCACGCAGTACTAGGTTTTGGGTAGCAAGCATTCTCACAATGGCAATGAGCCTTTTCAGAACATTTTGCCAGTAAAGAGACTCTGATGCAATCTTCTCTTGATGCTGATCATCTGTGGTGGCCTTTAACCTTAGTCTCATCTCAAGCTCTTTCCACCTATGGAATGCTCTCTGGTGATTTGCTGCCTTCTCATGGCATGCCAGATTTCTAGCCAGATTTTTCCAGTCCTTTGTTCCTGTAGAACGCAATGTGACTGGAAGAGTTTGCAACAAAACCAGTATGCAGCATTCTGGGTTTTTGAGTACATAAGCCATGGCCTCTCCACTTTGTCACCATTGGGGATTTCACACGAGTAATGTGTTGGATGGAAATTTCTATTTTCATTGTCTTTGAGGAACTTCAAGTTTTTCACTTGCTGTGGCCCATGCAGTACAAGAAAGTCCCTCAGGCTACTGCTCAAGTGGGTCCAGTCCTGGATCATCTAGCCTTAAGGAACTAAATGCAGCAGCAGCTGTTTCTTGCACCTCCACCACACTCTTCTCTGATCTACACTTTTCTTCAGGAATATGCATAGTTACCAGGGCCAGCTCCAGGCACCAGCTAAGGAAGCAGGTGCTTGGGGCGGCCAATGGAAAGGGGCAGCACATCCGGGTCTTCGGCAGCAATTCGGCAGCGGGTCCCTCAGTCCCACTTGGAGCGAAAGACTCGCCGCCAAATTGCCGCCGAAGAATGAATGCCACCAAAGAATGAGGTGGAGCTGCCGCCGAAGTGCTGCCGATCACAGCTTTATCCTTTTTTTTTTTCGCTTCGCCACTTGGGGCGGCAAAAAAGCAATCCATTCATCCCAAGGTACCTCTTTTCCTCCATTCTCGCACCAAGCATTCATCCATTCTAACACCCCAGAAGGCAGCGCCTCCAGAACAAGTTGCTTCAAATCCTCCAGGTTAGTAAAACCCGCTGTTAACCTAGTATATGTTTTAATTCTGTCAGCCAGCTTGGCCGGAGCTTCCCCTGGCATTCTTGCAATTCCTTTAAGGGCAGCTAACTCACTGGATAGCTTAAAATGCTTCTGAACCACATGTTTAGCCATTTGCGCCACATCGTCATCAAAACCAAGGGTATGACAGTTCAGGGGTCTCAAAAGGGTTTGTACCAAAATTGGTTCCTGTAACATGTCAATTCCTACTGCCTTTAATAACTGCGAGCCTTTATGGAGCCATGCCATAAACTCGTTAAAATTTTCAGAAGGGGTGGGGGGGGCAACAGCTCCAGCTAGCGCACTTAGATCATTAATCTTTAAAGCGTCGAGCCTAGCTGTTAAGCCGCTCCCACAAGGTTGTTGAGGTGTATATGTACTTTTGGGTGCCTGATTCCTTTCCCTTTCTGCATAATTACTGTGGGGCCCTGGCTCCCTTGAACGATCAGTTCATTTTTTCGTGGCAGTTTCCGCTGCATCCCATAACTTCAATGCAGGGGGACCATCCGTGTGTGGGGTAGTATCAAGGGTAAAGTGGGGTGTACACGGAGTGTTAGGGGCAGGGTCTTTGGTAGGGCTTTCTCTCCCATTTCTCCCCATATCTCCTGTTTTAACTGGAATTGATCTAGGTTTTGGGGAGGGTTTGAGCCATCTCACTGCCAGAGACATTAGTTGCAAAATTCTTGCTTTTTTACTTTTATTACTATTTTTTAGAGCCTCGGTTTCTAGCATCACTCTACATGTGCCAGTCCATGTTTCCCCACTTTCTTTTAAAAATTCATATGGACCCCCCTTTACTGGCAATCCAGTGGGTCCATGGGACCAAACTCCGTGGGGATGTAAAGGGAGGGGATAAGGGGGGGTCCCTAGCTCATGGTTGTCTGCCATGTTAGATCACAATTCCTACAGCGGACAGCTCACTTACTCACCGGATCAGTGGTCGAGGTCACCAATGTCATCAGACGCTACTCGTGTGGTGCTCTGCTCTGTTCAATGTTGATAACAGTCGGCTGCATGCGTGTTCCCTCTGCGTGCTGCCCTGGGAAAACCCCCAATGACCACAGACTCTTGTAAGGTACGAAGGCACCCGGGCCAGGTTTATTGTCGAAGAGAAACAGTCTCCAGCTCCCCGAATCAGATATCCAAGGTGCTGCAAAGGTGCTGCTAGCTAGTACATATGTTCTCCCTGACAATGGACCGGCTCAGTCAGTGGCAGAACATTCCACTGCCCCCTAGGCCAGACCAAGACACCGCCACAGGGATGCATTCTTATACACAGGTACAAACAAGTTACACATCACTCCTGACGTATTGAGGTGCAACCCCTCTACGCAGCAAGGTACAACCCCACTACGTAGCAAGGTGCCGCCTCTCACCTTGTACATGTTGGTTCAAATAAAACAACTCTATCCATCATATTACCCTTTTGACCCTGTCATTGGGATGGGTCAGCTTGTTCCTTGTTATCTGCGTGGAATGTTCCAGTATCAGAGTGTACTGGTACCATGTTTATATTTCTAATATCCAATACACTATAGGTATATGTTTATGCAACATCAGCCCTATCCTTGCCAACTTCTGTGAGCAGGACCTGCCTCTGGCTTACAGCCTCACTTTGCTTTATGCTAGCAAACTCTTGACTATTACTTTAGTTCAGGCCTCAGGCCTCATACCAGGCCTCTGATACAAGGGTTTATGTTTCAGGGCCTCCTTTTACTACAGTTTCCTATCTTTTAACCAGTTACCAATCCATGACAGGACCTTCGCTCTTATCCCATGACAGCTTACTTTGCTTAAGAGCCTTTCAAAAGGGACCTTATCAAAGGCTTTCTGAAAATCTAAATACACTATATCCACTGGATCTCTCTTGTCCACATGCTTGTTGACCCCCTCAAAGAATTCTAGTAGATTGGTGAGGCATGATTTCCCTTTACAAAAAACATGTTGACTCTTCCCAACAAATTATGTTCATCTATATGTCTGACAATTTTGTTCTTTATTTTAGTTTCAACCAGTTTGCCCGGTACTGAAATCAGTCTTACCAGCCTGTAATTGCCAGGGTCTCCTCTGGAGCCCTTTTTAAAAATTGGTGTCACATTAGCTATCCTCCAGTCATTTGGTACAGAATATGATTTAAATGATAGATTACAGATGACAGTTAGCAGTTTTGCAATTTCACATTTGAGTTCCTTCAGAACTCTTGGGTGAATATCATCTGGTTCTGGTGACTTATTGCTGTTTAGTTTATCAATTTATTCCAAAACCTCCTCTAATGGTCTGGGGCAGTTCCTCAGATTTGTCACCTAAAAAGAATGGCTCCAGTGTGGGAATCTCCCTCACATCCTCAACTATGAAGACCGATGCAAAGAATTCATTTTGTTTCTCCGCAATGGCCTTATTGTCCTTGAGTGCTCCTTTATCATCTCGATTGTCCAGTGGCCCCACAGGGTGTTTAGCAGGCTTTCTGCTTCTGATGTATTTAAATTTTTTTTGGTCTTACCTTTTGAGTCCACTGCATCCATAAATGTCACAATGCTTTACCAAAGTCAATGAGCAATATTATCCCTCTTCTACTGTTGAGGAAATTAAGACACAGAAAGGTGATGTGACTTCTCACAGGAAGCCATTGGCAGAGCTGGGACATGAACTCACATCATGTGGGTCCTATGCCAGTGCACAGCCTACTGGACTACAAATTGGGAGCCCTCTGAGGGCTGAAAACTCAAGCTATGGAAATAGTTTTCTTCCTCCGATATGCCTCCAATTTTTATTTCTGTTTATTTGCCAATTATACTTTCCCAGGTTTCCCTCAGCTGGTATCTGTAATTTGACATTTCTGAACCTTCTGATTAAATCAACTGCTTCCTGAACATTAGCTGGTCGAGTTGAGGGAGAACCAAACATGTTTTCAAGGGAAGCTAATACTGATAAGGTGTTGGCTGCTGGCTGCCCTCTTATTGATAAAATTCACGCTAGGTCCCTTGAGTATAAAGCACCTTTTGATGGAAAGCATCTTATATTGAATACTGCCATCCATTAAGAACTGCATGTCACTTCATTGCTGAAACATTGATTGCACCATGCATACAGCCTGTCTGTGAAAATGCAACGTATTTGTAGGAGCATCCTTTCAATAGGACACCACTGTCTATGCAGTATTTATGAAGGACAAGGCAGTACTACCTGTGAATGGGTGGTCTAGTTCTACTTATGTCCCACCCTGTTAGGAGGTGTTGGAAATTTACAGGGAGATGCTGAATGATTCAAGCAGATTCATGGCGGCACGTGAAGCGTGTTAACTCCATCCTGGATATACAGGGCATGGAGAAGCACCTTTGGTTGCAAGCTTAGGCTGAAGCTGTATGTTTGTGTATTTGTTGGAGTTAATAGTAAAGCCAGGCCCCAGCAAGGGGATAAAAATGTCTTAAAGGCAATGAGTGAGATCTCCAATGCATGAACACTGGCATAGCTCTGACTGAAAAGTGCTGATTTACGCCAGGTGGGAATCCAGCCCACTGGGTGAGGGAAGGTTTCTGTCAGAGCAGCGTGGTAACTGCTGGGCTGCTTGGGTGCTAGAAATGAGATTCCACTATATGCTGCGTGTAAAGTGAGGAAACGGAAGACAGAGCCGCAGAAACAGCAGAGGCAAATCTTGCTGCAGTTTTTGCCCTATCTGATCACTGCTGAGCTGGCTGGGCCTAGCTGTCAAAGGGAGGGCTGCCTGGAGCTTAGCCCCCAAGAGAAACCATCACAGCCACACCCTAGACTGGAATAGCAGTCAGTTGGGCAGATGCAAGGTCTGCCCTAGAGAAGAGTAAGTCCTTTTGTGGAGTGCAACTAGGGTGGGCGTATGAGGTTTTATAGAGCCTACAAAGGTCAAAGCTCACTATACCTCTCTCAAGCCAGTTAAGCTGGAAGGGCAGCCATTTTGGGGTAAGGTGGTTCAGTCAAGACTGAGCTACTGCAGGCATCAGAACTTGTATGAGCAGCTGTATCCCTGGGGACTCTGGGACATCCCTCTATGAGGTGAGGGTCAGAAGTGTCTACTGTGTGTGCGTGCGGGCGCATGGGGAGTAGTCCTCTTGGCCTATTGTCTTGGAAAGAGACTATGAACACTTTCTTGCTCTCCTAGAGTCCAAGAGGTACTGGACACTGCTCAGGCCATGGGAAATGCTACAAGGAACAAGGAGAATAGCATACATAGGACAATAACATAGGACTCTGACAATAACATAGGACTCTGGGAGTTAAGTTGCATGAGGCTAAGCAAAAGTCGCCACACCCAGGGCATTGCTGTGAGGGAAGGGGTGTATCAATTAGGCAGGTTTCTTCTGTTGAGCAGCCCTGCAGGGAGCCGTTAACTGATTCCTTCTCTCTCGCTGTGGCAAGTGTGGCTCACTAATCTCATCCTGGATATTAGGGAGATTGGCTCTGAGCAGAAGGAAGTGGAGTCTAGAGAAGAGAGGTCTTTTCAGGTAACCTTAGGCTGAGCTTTATGCTCATGTTTGAGTAACCAATAAATCCCAGGAAGGTGTAAGTTGGAACAAAATACAGTGTGCGTAGATTTTGTTGAGAACAGGGTGGGAATTCCACCTCCTTATGCTACCTTGGGCAGCCGTCCTCTCAGCTGTTACAAACTAAAATTGTTTGGACTAGGTCAATACTTGGATGGGAGACTGCAGTTGATTGCTGGAGGAAGCTATTCTGTAGCACTCTTCACTGTCAGTCTTGACCGTGGCAAGGTATTCAGTGACACTGTTGCTGGAGGCATTGCTTTTTTTTTTTCAGATAAGATGTACAAATTGGTTCCTGATCCCTCGTGTCATTAAAGAACCTGGGGCTCTTTCTGTTTGAGTTGGGTTGTTAACCATGGGGTCCTGGACACCTTCCAATCTGAGTAACTAATTGCATTCTACCAACTTTATTTTTGTTCAGAGTTGCTGAGTGCTCTGTGTGTGTTTGGCGCTGCATGAAGGAGAATCTCTGTCCTGCTGGTATTAAGCTAAATTAGGACAACAGGACAATATAGACCAGGGCCGCCCAGAGGAATTGCTGCCGAAGACCTGGCACTTCGGTGGCAGGTCCTGGGGTGGAAGGACCCCCCACCGCGGGTCTTCGGGGCACTTTGGCGGTAGGTCCCAGTGCGGAAGGACCCCCTGCCGTGAGTCTTCGGGGCACTTGCCACCAAAGACCCGGAGCGGAAGACCCTCCGGGGGCCCGGGCCCCATGAGAATTTTCCAGGGCCCCCCGGAGCGAGTGAAGGACCCCACTCCAGGGCCCCCGAAAAACTCTTGTGGGGGCCGCTGCAGGGCCCGGGGTCTGGGGCAAATTGCCCCACTTGCCCCCCCCCTCCCGGGCGGCCCTGATATCGACAGAAAATACACCGGATGGATACATTTCAATGCAGCGTGGAGATTTGTTGCTTTGCTTTATTAAAGGATGGATTGTACACTACTTTCCTTGGTAGGTTACCATTGATAGGCTTCATAGAAGAAGTTGCATTTTAAGGATTTGAATTCTTTTGCTGTTTCAATTGACTAGGGTGTTCTTCTTTGCTTCTTTCTCTAAACTGTTGTGTAATATAGCTGAGACTTGTCAAACAGCAACCTTGTTTCCCTCCAGAAGTGGCTGCATTTCACCAGGTGAAGTAGTCAGTGGCCAGATTCTGCCATCTTCACTCATGTTGACTAGTAACTTACTCCAGGAGAAGTTCCGCTGAGATCAGTGTAACTACTTGTGGTGTAAGGTGCTATGCAATAGGCATAAGGATGGCAGAACCTAGACCTGGATATCGTTAACCAGATTGTGCCAGCCTTACTCATGAGTAGTCCCATTGAATTGAAATGAACTGTTTGAGGAGTAAGGCACTACTCAATGTGAGTAAGCATGGCAGAATCCGTCACTTAATTTGCGAAGTGTTTGGGGATCTTTTGGGTTGAAAGGTTCAGTGTAAATTTCAGCCTGTTACTATTAGTGCTATTGCACGCATCTTTGCTTCGCTTTCTAACTAGTCAGTGTGTGCAGAGGTCTCTGAAAGTGACCCATTATCCCAGTTATTGCTATAGTAAATGCACTTCAAACATTTATTTGAAACTAACCAACCTAATTTAAGAATTAAATTTGCTGTCCAGAAGGCCTCACTATCATTTTTGCAAGGAATAAGAATTGCAGTACAAGCTTTAGAAAAAGATCATATATGTTCTTCAGTGCTGCATAATGAGTAGACAATACCGTCTTACAGAACCTGTTCTTGAGGGTACTTTAGAGGCTTACATTGCCCTGCTTCTACATCATGAAAAAGGAGATCCAATCACTGGAAAGCATTCTCCGCATCTCTTTGTCTGTCATCTGTATTTAAAAGTAGTACCCTCAAGGACAATAGTGGTGGATCAGCATGCTAGGGGGCTACTGTCTACAGCCTGTAGTTTTTCATTTCACATTGCTAAGAATGGTCCTCTTTGTTTCCATTTTGAGCCATGGCTGAATTCTTATGTTCTCTGATCTTCAGGCTGAAATACACAAGAGAATAGGCAGCTGTGAATCAACCCTCTGTGTGCTTTCTTGCAGGTAGTATAAGCAAGGAAGACAGTCTACTTCTTCTTATTTCTTTACGTTGTTAGGGATTTGAAGGAAAAGACTTTAATAAAACAGACTCATGAATATTTTTCCCTGCCATAAAATAAGACAGTTATGAATAGCATGTAGAAATAGAAGTTCCCATTAACAGAATCCTGTGGTTTTAAACCCAGTCCTTTGATGTATAATTAAAGCACAGTGTCTATATGCTTATATGCTCTACACCTTATGAGAAAGATCACATTGCTGATTACACATTATAAGGAAGTCTGTCACATGCTTTCACTTAGTATTAAGGTACATGGTTGCTTATCTGTTTTATTTTCATTTCCCCCCATAGATTCTATATTATGCTTTGGAAATTTGACATGATATATGTATATTTTTCAGGCCAGATGTTTCATCCTGCTATTTTAAGTAATCTTGACATGCTGCCATGAAATGGAAACAACTGCTAGTTTTAATATTGCTCCGTATCTTTATTAAAAGCTATATCCCATGCATCTTAATTCCTCATATACATGTGCTCTCTTTCACCCTTGAAGAAGGCATATTATAATTTTCTTGCTGTTCTCATTAGCTGTTCGGGCAGGTTCTAGGTAGCATAATGAATATGCAGTGCTATTGATTCTGTATGTGTGTGTGCACGTGTGTGTCTTTAATCACAGCTGGAATGCAAAATCAAGCTCCACCTTTCAACTCTATCTCCATCATGCTGAGAGAGCGAGAGAGAGTGAGACTGAGACTGCTAGACAGCTCGAAAGAGATTGCAGTTCAGATGTCCTGGAAAACAGCAAATCCCTCAGACCTGGCAGATTCCGTTACCATGAGAACTGCAGATATTTCCATTGTGATGGCTTGCTCTAGCAGCCATCTGTTACACCCATTTGATTAGGAAGTACAGTTCAGCTTGTATGGGATTTTCACCGCACCTTATCCCACGGCAGTGTACAGAAACGCTTGCTTTTTATATGCTAAACTCAATGGTTTTAAAGAGCTGTAATTTACGGAGTCTGAAGGCATTTAATGAAATGCTCTGAGGAGGTCACTGAGGGACAGTATCTCTGAGAAGAAAGAAGCACATGAGATATATGAAGGGATTAGTGTCCAGTGTATAAATAAGTTCATTCCAAAATTAACTGTATTTAACAATTCCTCATACTTGCCATGGAGAGGATCTTGATATATAAACCTCATGAAGCCATAGTAAAATTAATAATAGCCTTCTGGTAGTTAATCCTGACTTCCATATGTATTTATCATGTGCATGCAATAAATGCATGCAGCAAATATATTTCAGGGCCTCTTGGGAATGGGGAAGGTGAAACTTGATCACAAAACATTTAATGTGATGTAATGAATGCATTGTATAGCAATTATTTTAGTTCTAAATTTTTAATGGTCCTATCTGACTCTTTCTTAGACTTGGAACAACTTTAGAAGTTCCTTGAAGCCTTGTTGTAATTTACTGATTAAACCAGTTGTTTGGCCTAGTTGCATCTTTTGGTGTATATTTGTGGTTCAGGAAATGGTTGGCATATCAAACAGATATTAAAAGAGAGGAATCCCCTTCAATTACTCACCAAACATTCCTCCTAAGTGGTAGGCATTCCAGACTCAGAGTAACCTAATGTGTGGGGGAGTTGCCTGGAGTGTCTGAAAATGACTGAAGTTCTTGTAAATGCAGTGAAGCTAATTAAATGCCTCACACTGAAATGAATTTTTGATTGCCACTAAGTAGGTATTAAGGTCAACTCCTCTTTCATTGCCCATACTTTATGGGCAATGCCAAATAATAAATAAATCAGATTCCCAGGATTGGGGGCTGTGTGTTTTTTGTTCTCCTTATATATTCTGCCACCCGGCCGAACATAATTCCTTATCCGTCTTCATCTCGGCATGAAAAGTTTTTCCTTCCATTGTTTTTCTTCACATAGCACGAGATTGCCATGGAGAAGACTATGATATCATAAGAAATGAATGAGCATGTTCCTCACCAGGAGTGAAAATACACATTCCAGGAAGTAGAGGACCTGCACGCTTGCTTAGTAATTGTAAATATAGTTTCTCTTTAAGGCCCTGATTCAACAAAGCAACTAAGCATGAGCTTTAAGTTAAGCAAGTGCTTAAGTGCACAGCTGAACAGGGATGGATTTAAACGTGTTTAAGTGCTTTGCTGACTTGGTGCCTAAAAAACATTCCATTCTTTCTTAACTGAAAAAAAACCCTGTATGAGATCTTCTGTATAGTTAATAAGAACATTTACTTCCTGTAACTTAACATCATACATAATACTGGAGGTTGAATCACAGAGGAGAGACTTCTTTTCAGACAGGGGACTTGTTTTATGAATGTGGTATCTGCCTTCGACAGGCAGCAGATGTATGGAAGCCCTGAAATCTGAAACAATAAATACCATTCAGACTCTCACCACTGAACCTTATAGTAGTGCCTTTGTTAAATGAAACATTTACAAGAATACCGGTTCTCTCCCCCCGTCCCCCTATGCCCAGACTAGGATCTGAACTGTGTTTTTAAAGTAAAGGTTAAGTACCTGAGGCATGAACAGTTGACATACAAAAGAAGCTAAAGTAAATTTATCATTCATTTGCCAGCAGTGAGGTGTGGGCAAGGGTTTTTCTCTCTGCAATGCATGAAAAAACAAACCTGGAAAGTGTATACAAAGAATATTTTTCTTCCAAGCTTGAATGTTAGCGTTTGCACCTTCTGACTTAATGCTGTATATTTCTTTAGAGTCATCAGTCTTATGAGAGTTGTCTTGCCATCTGTACCAGCACTGCTCCAGGCTACCATATGAAAGTCCAATCTGGCAGCTGAAATACTGGCTAATGAAGAATAGGTGTTAGTTTCTGACTGGTTGAGAGATGTGTCTGTGTATATGAAAGAGCTAACTTCATGTGTTAAACAAACAAAATCTACATTAACATGGAACCAGAAGCAACATGCATGTTCTTCCTCACTCACTCTGTATTTAATGGAGTTCATTCAAGATCTAAGAGGAAAAATTGTCTTTGACTAGCAAGTTATATTTTGGAGATTACAACTAGGGCCAACATGTTGACTTGCTATAATTTAGGTTCCCCCCGGCCCCCGACCTTCCTTTTTGCTCTAGGAAAGCTTATAACTACATAGATTAGCAAACCTTTTGCAAGAATGGATGTAAAACAGATTTATTTCTGTGTCAGCTTTATCTGATCCATTTGGTCTTGCAGAGTTTGGATGACTTCCTTTGTTACAATAACCAGCTTTCAAACATCTATATCCTTAGGGTATTAAATGTCAGCCTCTAGTGTACCATTCATGGACAAAGGATTGACAGTACTGAAGTACTCTCTCTATTTTTCCCCCCCTTGTGCACTGGGAAGGTCTTTGTTGTGCACCATTACTTACCCCAGAGGTGACCTACAGGAACTACTGGTGAAAAGAGTGAAAAGGTATTTCAGCTTAACAGGTGTTAGAAACTCTCTTCCTTAGTGGTCTTTTTGCAGACTTCTCAGATTTCTTGTCATTGCTATGAGGATATATGTGTAACTAGGTCTCCTAAGTAAAAATGGCCAGTGGATAATTAATAGAGCTAACTAAGACTTTCCATACTGTATTTCCTTTTTTATTCTCCCAGATGGTCTCATGTCCTCTGATACTGTGCAATGCTCACACATGCTGTTGGCCAAACGCTTCAGTCCTTACTCAGACAAAATCCCCATTTATTTCACTGGGATTTTTTTTTTGAATGAAGAAAGAATGTGCTCAAAGAAACACACTCAAAAGGCAGGAAGCAGAGGGATGGAATCCTTAGCCCAAACTACAGCAGCTAGTGTGCAGCAAGCAGTGACTCAGACAAGCTATGGGAAAGTAGGGGTGTGACGTGCTTCGCCCCCTCTTACAAACACACTGACCATGCCCATGCTACTCCTCCGGTTTGCCCTTCCCTCCCCCCGCCTACTCCTATGCAGGGGGCTGCCCCGAGCTTGGCTCTGCAGAACTCAGGAGGGTATGGGCAGTTGTTGGCTCTTCCTCCGACACGTCAGAAGCACCACCTTTCTGATGCATTGTTGAATACTGCTGGTGGACTGGGAAAAGGGGGCAAAGGAACAGGATTTGTTCCTGAGTAAGGACTGCACCATTGGCAATGAAAAAGATAGCGCCAGATAAAGACGTTGCTTATAATATGCTGGTATATAAATGATCTATAGCTATAGATAAATGTGATCAATGTAACATCTGTAATACTATTTGCACAAGGGGAATAAATATTTGGACTAGATTCACCACTGTGCTATTCGTGTTTTACACATTCTGCTATATTGAAATCAATGGAGTAACAACCATGGAAAACTAGTAATGCAGTGTTTAAGCAAACCCATTCATATTTTTCAGTCCTACATTATCATTTTAGCACTATAAATGAGGTTAGGTCAGGGGACTCTCAGACCCTCTTAATTTAAAGCTTGCAACCACACACACCTATAAATAGCTGTTGACCTTCACAGTTGGTTTAGAATCAGCTACACAAAGATGGAAGTAGAGCTGGTTGAACTTGTTTGAACAAAGATTTTGGGGTTTTTAATTGAAAAATGGCCATTTTTTCTTTTTTTTGTGCAAAAATATCATTTTCCATGAATTTTTTGACATTTTTTACTGAAATATTTTTTCAAAAGTTTTAGCAAAAATGTTCTCAATTTTTCATTTATGGAAAGCTAAAACATTTTCATTTACCAAAACCACTGTTTTCAATAAACAAAACAAAAAAAATCATTTTGATGATTTTAATGAAAATGTTGACAAAAACAATTTCCCCCAAAAATCTTGAAATAATGAACAATGGTTCCATTTTGAACTCTGTGAAATGGAAAAACTTCAAAATTTTTCACACACTGTAAACAGGCAGCACACCCTGTTGCCATTGGTAGCAAAATATTATGGACTACAGAACATTCCCAAACTCCTTATGTGATGCCTTTTGGGATGCTGCGAGAAGGCTTCTACAGTCACAGTTCTTGGCAGGTGCTGTTAAAGTCTCTTGGATATTGTGATGGGGTGTACAAACCTCACACTAGGCAGCAGATCTAGGGAAGTGATTATTCTCCTCTATTTGGCACTGGTGAGGCCACACCTGAAGTACTGTGTCCAGTTTTGGTCCCCCCACTACACAAGAGATGTGGACAAATTGGAGAGAGTCCAGCAGAGGGAAATGAAAATGATCAGGGGGCTGGGGCACATGACTCACAAGGAGAGGCTGAGGGAACTGGGCTTGTTTAGTCTGCAGAAGAGATGAGTGAGGGGGGATTTGATAGCTGCTTTCAATTACCTGAAGTGGGGTTCCAAAGAGGATGGAGCTCAGCTGTTCTCAGTGGTAGCAGATGACAGAACAAGGAGTAATGGTCTTAAGTTGCGGTGGGGGAGGTTTAGGTTGGATATTAGGAAAAACTTTTTCACTAGGAGGGTGGTGAAGCACTGGAATGGGTTACCTAGGGAGGTGGTGGAATCTCCTTCCTTAGGGGTTTTTAAGGCCTTGCTTGACAAAACCCTGGCTGGGATGATTTAGTTGGGATTTGGTCCTGCTTTGAGCAGGGGGTTGGACTAGATGACCTTCTGAGGTCCCTTCCAACCCTGATTCTATGATTCTGTGATAAGATGACCCCGGGGCAGGGAGGGGGTGGATGAGAGGAAGAGGACTAGGGAGAACAGCCTTATGCAGGGTCCTTGGTTGCCAGACTATTGGTAGCCCAAAGAGGCCTGGGTCGGAGCCTGGTGGAGTTGGAGGGCCTGGGCTCCCTTCCCCACAACCCCCTTGGCAGGCAGGAGTTATAGCTGTAACCATTAGGCCCAGGGCCAGCTTTAGGAACTACGGGGCCTGATTCGAATGCCGCCGAAGACCCGGAGTAAGTGAAGGACCCCCCCGCCGCCAAAGACCCAGACCGCCGCCGGGTGAGTAAAAAAAAGTAAAAAATTAAAAAGGCGCCTAAGGCGCGGGGGCCCTCTTTGGTGCGGGCACGGGGCCCTCTTTGGCGCAGGGCCCGATTCTGGGGAATCGGCATAAAGCCAGCCCTGATTAGGCCATGCTCCCCGAGTGGGAACCGTTGCTGGTGCTGAAGTACCTGATTATGTGCACACATCGGGCATTCTGATGGCTAAATGTCCTTAACTGCACCCTGTTTGCCACCACAAACCATAGGTGCAAAAACAAAGGTCTAATTGTAAGCAGTGTGAAAGCCTGGCCTGCTCTAGGTCATTGTGTGTCTGCCTGTCTCTCTTGATGTTTGCAGCGTTGTTGTAGCCATGTCAGTCCCAGGATATTAGAGAGACAAGGTGGGTGAGGTAATATCTTTTATTGGACCAACTTCTGTTGGTGAGAGAGACAAGCTTTGGAGCTACACAGAGCGCTTGATGACAGATATAAAACACATGTGGCATGGTTTTTGTATCACATACACCACTGTAAATCAGGATTAATGCTGTTGATGTCAGTGGAGTTACTCCAGTGTTTGATGCTGGAGTGAGACGAATCAGCCGTGGTCCTGAATCTGGCTTACTTGGGGCCTGATTTTCAATGACACAAAGCTCCTTTACACTCCTGAAGTTATGGTCCCAATCAAGTACTTGAACATCCAAAGGACCTGAACTGCACCCTCTAATAATTGTGGGTGCAATGTCTCTCTCCCCACAAACTCACTTCATTCACACAAGTGGTTATTAAATATGTTGTTGCTCCTAATATTTTTCAGTCCGTTCTGCCTGTAGATAGCTGTTGCTGTCCCAGGAGTCCTGAATTCCATATCTGCCTACAAATCCCTGGTTACTTCTCAGCCACAGTTACTAATATTTTAGAGCATTTTCTTTAAGGTAAACTGTTAAATGCAAGAGAGATTTTGGATTGTTATATGTGATTAAGCATTTCTCTCTGTATGTCTTGAAATCAGTAATTTTTTGGAATCAGACATCTAGGCAGTCTCACTCTTTTCTTCCATGCATAAGCAGCGAAGGTTGCAATATTAATTGCTGCATCAGCCACTTTAAGATTTAATATTTTTTTGCGCATTCTATAGGCAATGTATCTCTTGCATGAGTCCCCATCCAGCCTTCACTTTCACAGTTGTCTGAATGATAAGCACCAATCATGTCTTTGGAAGTGATCCATAAATCATATTCAAATCCACACATCCTATTTCTAATCTCTCAGCTACTGCACTCTGTGCTTGCTAGTGAAGTTTAATTGGAAACATGTTTCCCACCTACATGTTTGTTGTGTACCCAAAAGAACCCCTTGTGCAGTACATCCAAACAACCCACAATCAAGGAACTCCTCAAATGAAACAAGAAACCAAGCTATACTGCAAACAATACAAATGGTTTTTCAGAGTACTTAGAAGTAGAATAGTCTTGTGGTTGAGATGCTAGATTGGAACTGAGGAGATCTGGATTTGCCTTCTGGTTTTGCCACAGACTTTCTGAATAACCTTGTGCAAGCTGTTCGTGTACAAGACTCAGTGACTGAATTCCCTATCTCAGAGGAGTTGAGGATACATCCATTGAGGGGCTCAGATATTAATCTGAGTGCCATAAAAAGCTAAATAGTTTTACTCCCATTATAAAAAATCTCTAAACCCTATAAACAGTCACTTTGGAAGAAAGCTTAAAATGCAAAAATTAGTATGAACATAGAAATTGCTTATACTGGAACACAGTAGTGGTCCATGTAGTGTTAGTAGATACACTGGTCCTGATCTCTCCTGCCTCAGGGATGGAAATCCTATTAGGACCCTGTTAGGCTTCTCCAGGCAAATCTCTTGTTAATGGTCTCTATCTAGATGATCCCTCTGTAGGTTGTGTCTTCGCTTCATAAGGTATGTCTACACAAAAGTAGAAACCCATGGCAGCTAGTGTGAGCCTGAGTCTACAGCCTCAGGCTTGTGGAACTCATGCTATGGCACTCAGAGTAGCTGTATAGGTGTTTAGTTATGAAGCTGGGACTCTGAGACTCTCTGCTGCAGGTTTCAACTTGCTGTGTAGTGGTGTAGTGCCATGGTGGCTCCATTGCTGGAACTGCCCTTTATTCCAGGTGAGAAATATTACAGTCTTCCTTGGTCCCGTTTATGGGTTTCACAGAACTGATTCTTCCAGAGAGTCACCTTGACAGAACTTCCATGTATCACCCACTTAGAGATGATGCTATTATAGAGGACTGGTCCTGTCTCATGCACCAGTACAGCTTTCACAAAAACTGGTGCATATTTTAGAATGACGTCTGTGAATGCAATTATGACACTTGCACATGCACAGGACTAGATTTAGCTTTTTAAGCATGCATATAATAACCAGATTTTGTGCATGTAAACTTGCTAAGTGCACAAAGTAGGTCTGTAAATTAGGGGACACAGAAATTAGGGACACTTCAAAGCATGATTTTGCATCCCTGCCTATTGTGGCTAATAAAATGGACCTGTCCTCCATGAACTTATCTAGTTCTTTTTTGAACCCTGTTATAGTCTTCGCCTTCACATCATCCTCTGGCAAAGAGTTCCACGGGTTGACTGTGCATTGTGTGAAGAAATACTTCCTTTTGCTTGTTTTAAACCTGCTGCCTATTAACTTCATTTGGTGACCCCTGGTTCTTGTGTTATGAGAAGGAGTAAACACTTCCTTATTTACTTTCTCTACAGCAGTCATGATCTTATAGACCTCGATCATATCCCCCCAACTCCAGTCGTCTTTTTCTAAGCTGAAAAGTCCCAGTCTTATTAATCTCTCCTCATAGGGAAGCTGTTCCATGCCCCTAATCATTTTTGTTGCCCTTTTGTGTATTTTTCCAGTTCCAGTATATTTTTCTGAGATAGGGTGACCAAATCTGCACACAGTATTAAAGATGTGGGTGCATCGTGGGTTTATATAGAGGCAATATGATATTTTCTGTCTTATCTGTCCCTTTCCTAATGATTCCCAACATTCTGTTCACTTTTTTGATTGCCGCTGCACATTGACTGGATGTCTTCAGAGAACTATCCACAATGACTCCAAGATCTCTTTCTTGAGTGGTAACGGCTAATTTCGACCCCATCACTTTATATGTATAGTGAGGATACCCCTAGGTATCTTTGAAATAGTATGGCTCCTAGGCTGAGCTATGTGGATTATTTTCTTCAGGCAGGTTATGATTTCTACAGTGTCTGGCTCAATATTGAATGCATTGCAGTGTTTAATTGTTTGTTCTGTTGAAAGCAAATCAATACAAATATTTTTAATGTGAAAAACTCTCTTGATAACATAAGCAGTTGTTATCATTAGGAGTTGACGGGGAAAAGGCCCTAGATCAGGTAGGGTATATATTTTTGGATAATATCTAAATTATTGTGACATTTGATGTGGCCCACATCCAGGGTTTAGCTGAGGTGGATATTCACATCAGGCTGCAACTTCCTTCAGATTTTTTAACTGAATTCCCAGCTTTGTGGAATAGCAGTGAGTGAGTATGTAGACTTTTAATTCAAATACGACTTTGCTTAACATGAAGCTTAGGCCAAAACCTGATCAGTTTTGAATCTGGGTCTGAATTTCTTTAGGGCATGTTGCATTAGTATTCGTGCCCATTATAGAAGAAATAAGGACTAAATTTGAGGTCGGGATTGCAAGTCAAACCTCTCTAGTTTAGAGTTCTTGTACAGGCCTATCTCTGCTCAACACGAGTGAGGACTCTTATGTGACTTCTATCTGTTGAGAAAAATGTTTTAATTCTAGTTTTTTATTTTCATATAGATATATTCAAAAGTATCTTCTACAAAATGTTTTGTTCTCATTCAGTGTCAGTTGATTTATCTTCCATTACAATAGATTGGAAATGTAACAAAAAATGTTATTTCTAGAGAAATCATCAGTGTCCTACACACAAATCTAATCTTAGAGGTGAATCTATTGTAGGTTTCTTCCCAAATATTTATGGGTGGCAACATATCTTTCAGCCTCACTCCTTTAGGGGAAATAAAAGCATCTGTAACTATTGCAGAAAAACACATTCACTTCCAAATTATATATTTTTTTCTGGTTAAAAGTATATAATTTCACAAGGAACACATTGGGACCCATCCTGCTGTGAAACTATTGCTCAATTATTCTCAGCAGTGGTAAGGTGCCTACAGTTCTTTAACTGTGGCATAACTCCTATGTAAGCCAAGACTCAGGTATTATGCATGACAGCTGATGCTGTGAGAGTGGGATAGGGCTCAGAATGTTGTAACACCAGGGGATTCTGTTCCAGCATTCCCACTGCCTGCACAGTTCATATATGTCAGAAACCTGGTTAATCAGAGTTCACTTGCACTATATTGGGAGGACATACTATTATTGACTTGTCTCATATTAATCAATTAATTTAAAAGGGGAAAACCAACACTGTACTCTCTATCTTCCTCATCCCAAAACATCAACCTGAATTCTGATGGCCTGGACCCAACTTGCATTATAACAGTAAGGCAGAAAGCAGAAAAGAGACCAAATTAGAAGATGACTTACAGGCCAACACTAGTGCAATTTAGGAGAATATGCAGTGAAAATAAATAGTCTAATACATTCAAAGGCTGACTTGTGTTTGGAGTTTAAGGTTTGGCAAGTGAACGCTGATTCTTGTTAAAGATGTGTAAACAGAGCATGCTTCCAGTCAAATGTGATATAGCGGGAAAGGAAAAAGCTAGAGTCTTTGACTCAAAGTGAGAGGCGATAGCTCTGCTAAGCTCTCCTGGGAGGGTGAGGGGGAGTGTTCATATGGGTGTGTGTGTGAATCTGTTAAACAGCACCTTTGGACCTTGGGGGTTGTTTTTTTTCAGGAAAGTTCTGAGAAGGTTGAAGGAAAGTCCCAAATTGCCAAATCAAATGAGGAAACAAAGAATGGTGAATGGCTTATGCAAACATCATAAAACTGGGTGGCTCTAGAATTCAATTCATGGATTAATTACAAGTGTGCAGCTGAATGAATGTTAAACTCTGAGCAGGAAGCAACACTGCAATATTTTTTCCCCTTAAATGAAACTTTGCCTGAATTGTTCAGTGCTGAATTTTGTTGTTTTCCTGTACCCTGACCTCACTTGCACTCTCGGCCTCCGTTCTTGTTCAATCACCTTGTTATTAATTGTGCTTGGAGAGACCCAAGCAATTCTAGGATTTGGCAGTTTGAAACCTCTTAGAACCTCTCAAACCTTTTGTGTGGGGCACTGACAGCTTCTCTTCACTGACCACCAGTCCAGAAGGAAATCATCCATTCTTACTGGTCCAGAGAGAAATCTTTGCAGACATGATGCTGCTATATTCTAACAATGGGTCAAAACATGATGGGTAAAAGTTATGCCATATTTTCCTGTTTTTTCTTTTTGTAAGAATATCTCTGGGAACCAAAAGGGTTCACATGTCCCTGTGTAGTAGCCTTATGACACCCTGATCATTCATTGTGTGTCCAAAGCCCGTTGACTTTAGTAGGAGGATTGAGGGGAACAGGCAATACATGATTAAAACCCATAGCACCAGTACTGCACCATTGAAGTCAATGAGGGTTTTGCTATTGACTTCAATGGGAACAGGATTGGAAGGCAGCAAAATGCTTAAATGTTTGTATACCTCTCCCAGTGTTACCTATGTTACATACAGACTTGGAGTCCTCCCTCCACTGTTGAAAATTGCTTACATTAAAAATAGTGAATCATGAAACCAAGGCTAGAGAGAGAGGTACTTATACTGAAGGAACAGATCCCGAACCACGTTACGCTTCCTGTCTGAATAATTCCAGAATGTCCCTCATTTTGTGTCTTTGTCACATAGTGCATCCTACATCTAGGCATTGGCGAGCTGGGATGGAAGAGCATGTGCATGGCTGGATTGTGGTCACAGTGCCTTTTTATCTTCAAAGGCAACCATTTTATTTGCTTTTGTATTCAGCAGGGCTTGTGCCATTCTAAATAGATACATGAGATTCCCTCCATTTTTCTTGGCTATAACTCCCCCCGCTACCTCCCCGTAAGGGCACTTAATTTTGAAACTTGGACCCAGATCTGCAATTAGAGCTGGTTGACATTTTTTGTTAGAAAATATCTTCAATGAAAAAAATTATTTTTTTCCTATATGAAAGTAGTCATTTATTTTAAAAAATGTCCAGTTTTTCAGTGGAAAAAATGTTTTGGTTTTTGAAAACCAAATATTTGGGGGACGGGGGGGAAATTACATTTGATTTGAAATTTTCCCTGGCAAACACTTGCCATTTTCCAACCAGCTATCTCTGCCTTCCAGCAATTACATTGCATTATTTCCTCTCTACAGCACTCATCCTCCTTTCTCCTTTGTTTCTCTAAGCTATATACAGTGTGTCATGTTCCCTTACCCTTTACTCATACATCATATCTTCCAACCCTCTTATCTTCATCGTTCTTTGTATTCACTCCATTTTATTGCAATCCTCTTTATATTGAGTTGCCCAAAACTGATCACAGTTTTCCAAGTGAGGCCTCACCAGTGCTGTGTACAAAGGAATTATTACCTCTGTAGTCTTACAAGTAATTCCTCTCCACATCCCACTATGGTATTTGCCTTTTCCTGTTACAGCCTCTCACTGTGAGCTCATATTTAATCTGTCATCCACTATCACTCCCTAAATAAGTCCTGCAGCACTTCCCCTTCAGTAATAAAAACACAGAAAAACGTTTGAAGGAAAAGTAAGTTATCCCCTTGGGTGGCTCTTTGAAAAAAACAAAAACAGGTTTTTTTTTCATACAGCTGCAAAGACACTGAAACACAGCTACACATATCTGGATTTTCCAGCTTTAATGCCAGCAGTAAAAACAGATATGGCATTCCCCGTTTATGTGGCTTTTCCGACCATTCACTTGTTGCAATCCCGGCCTAGCCACAACTTTGGCATTGGGAGGGAATGCCGTATCTACTTTGCCTACTGGGTTTAAGGCTCAGAAATCCTGGTATTTTGAAGTAGTTCAGAGATGTGTGTGTTCTGAATGTCTTTCTAGCTGCATGACGTCTTATGAAAATTGGGTGAATGCTACTGTATATGGGCAAAACCAGAACATGACTAAACACATCAAGATATTCCACCTTTAGGTCTGAAGTGTGTTTCCCTCCTTTCCATCTAAGATTCCATTCTGGTGTTTCTTTTGTGAGCATTTTCTTAATTGCTTGTCTGTCTTTTCTGCTGATGACTTTATTTAGAAGAACTTTGTTAATACTTGAACTTGAAAAGCTTGCACAGTGTTTAGTATCTGCCTCCTTTTTGGCCAATGAATTGTCTTTCTGAACTAAAAATCCTCTCCTTATTAGTGCATCTGATTACACGAACTAATTAATTACTGTGGGGGAAAAAACTAGCAATCACATGTAAATACTGTTGTGAAGGAGCACTGTATATGCAGGTAGCAAGTTAGCTTTAATACCTATCCATTAATTTTTCTTTATGTGAATCAGTTTAAGACCATTAAACTGGAAATCTGGATCAGTCTTTTTCCATATTTATGAGGACTTCCTGCTGCTTTCTCTCTGCTCTCGTGTCCTGTTGGGGTGAAAACAAGTGTCACAAACTTAAGGTAAACAGTTTTTGGAACTGCCCAAACAACAAGTGAAAGAAACAAATGACACAGGCAGCAGGAGCTTTATAAATATTACAGAGTGTGTGTCATATATACATAGTCCTTCACCATTCCTAATTATTTAGGAGACCTAATGTGCCTAAGGCATGGCCAATGCCAACTGAAGTCAACGTGAATCTTTTGGTTGACTTCCCTGGGTGTTGTACTAAGCCCTTGGGGTGTTAGGTAGAGAGAAGTGAGCCCCACAGCTGATCCAGAGGGACCCTTATTATATTTTAATTAAAATATAGATCTTTTCTCTCCAGCAGTGAGGCTGGAATAGGGGAATCTCAAAGCACCAGGACAGTCTGAATAATGGATTAATTAACCAACAGATTTACACTCCCTAGCCCAGCCCAGTACAAGCCTGCAAAACTGTGTAAATCCACAGAACTTGCACTCAGGCTCTATTACATCATCCAGAGTGAAGAGCCCCTCACTTGTTCCAATTAACACCCCCAGGCTTGTTCCATTTTAAAATGTGGGAGCTCATCACCTGAGTGCTCCCATCTTGTTGTCACTGCTGTGGAATGATACTCCTGCTGACAGAATTCAAAAGGGAGATGAGAAATTTCAGTTCGTGTTTCTCTCTTCCCCTCAACTCTTTTTACAGACCCACTTCCATCTCCAGTCTCTGTCCCTCTTACACCCACCTACAGAATGATGCCTCTTGTACCTCCCTATCCAAAATCCATAAAAGCTGCGTAATCCGAGATCACTTTCTGCTTCCCATGCCTGTCGCCTCTCACCCAAAGGCTGGCCTCTTCTGCACAGAAATCCCTTCTGGAAAGTTCTGTCCCCAAAATAATGCTGGCTTTCTGAGCTACCTACTTCTAGTGGTTCCTGGGTAGGAAGGTAGGAGATAGGACCTGGAAAGAGAGGGAGGTGGAAGAAGTCTTATGTGGAGGCCAAGGGAGACAGGTCAAGAAGGTATTGGAGTTGAAGGGTTCTAAAAAGTGGCTACAGTCTGCCTCGGTATCGGCACAGAAATTCAGAGAGACCCACTCCAGTCCCAGGAAACTGTTACCGGATAACAGGCCCGGCCAGAGTACTAAGGATTAACACATAATACTTTTTACTAAGAGTAAGAGTTCATGAGTGTTCCAGTTGTGAGCACCCTGCTTTCAAGCTCTGTTTTTCTATTTCCTGGACTTAGATGTGGACTCAATCAATGTACGTCATTGTGAGTGGATAAGCCAAGAACATTAGCAAGCTGGTGATGCACGACACATGATGAATGGGGACTAAGACTGTTTGAAGCAGCAAGCAACTCACAGGGCAGGTCTTTAATAAGAGACTCAGTGTTCATAAAAAAGGCTCTGGGATTATAGACACACTGGGTCATGGCTGCATTTACTTAAACAAGATTATTGTTTGGTTTCTGGTTCATTTTAGACAGGAGACTTGGGAAATCCAGAACATAGACAAGCTGCTTCCTCACTACTGTGCCATGGGCCTCCTTTAATGCTCTAGGCTCCAAGCTAACGATACTCCTTTAGGAAACTGCAAATGAATCATGGCTGTTAGCTCCCTGTTATATACTGAAGCTCTATTAACACGTTTTACACTTGAAGTTGAGAATTTGCCCTGCAACAAAGCTGGGAAAAAATTGCTTTTGTGCATTTTTCCCAGATCAAGTAAATTTGCATTCATCAAAAAAAAATCATATAAAGCTGTATTGAGGAAGAAGTGAGCAAAGGTGTTAAGTGGTGGGATAGACTGTGACATGACTGTTACATAGGGTTCTTATTTATTTCCTTTTCATAAGGTTCAGTTCATTCTGTGGCTGAATGTCTCTCTGTCTGTCTACATCTTCTTACTAAAAAGGACTATTTTTGCAGGAATTAGCTAATCACCACAAGTGTTTGAAAGGAAAATTCCTCCGTGCCTTATACCACATTACACAATTGATTAGGCGCATCACGGTTATTTTGGCTTCCTTTGAAGTATTGGTAATGGCTACTGAGCGAGATGGACATAGAGCCCAGTGGACCACGTGAAAAGTTCTGGTTTCTTTTACTTTTTCCACCATCACCTCTTCCATTTTCAGTTCTGGTAGTTTGGCTGTAGAGCAGATTTGTTCCTTCTTTCCTTTGTTATTTCACATGGGACCAAAAGACTCATCCCCTGCCCCCCACTCACTTCCACTGGTGTGAAAAATTTCCTAGTTGTTCCAGAATACATTATGCAATACCATCTAGAGACTTTTACCCTGCCTTTACCATGTATTTTAATCAGTCTGTTCTGATTAGATTCACCCTATAGAATCACTGCCAAATTCTGGTTGAGGCAGCAATGTTTAGTCTTCAGCCCCGGAGTTATGTACAGTTCTTTTAAGCTATTCATACATCAATATCAACCCTGACTAATCCCAAGCAGCTTTGGATGGCAGGAAGAAGAGAGACTTCAGGTTAACTGTGCAAGTTATGGGCCAAACACTGTACTCTTTACTCAGGCCAAACTCACATTGAAGTCAATGCAAGTTTCACCCGAGAATAGGCGCTCAGGATTGGATTCCATATGAAGCTGTATTCTACTTACCTTTATATCACTAAGGGCCAAATTCTACTCTCACTGGAGTCAATGAGAGTTCTGTCATTGATTTCAATGGGATCCATATAGGGCCATATTTTTGTATGTGTTAAGGAATTAACCTTAAGGGAAATTCACTATCATGTTTCAGTTGAAGAAATAAAATCCTTTTCTCACATTTTTCCTTAAATGTAATTGACCCTAAAGTAAATATAATTATTAATCTTAGAATCTATAATTTGTTGTTGTTTTGTTTAATGTTTACATTGCAATAGCCCCAATCTGGTTGGAATCTAGGCACTTCTTCGTGTTAGGCATTGTGCGTGTATAAATGGATAGTAAATGAAGTTCCTGAATACTATATGAGTTCTTTGATAAACAGCTTGGTGGACTTAGAAATTGTATTTAAATATTGATAAAATTCCATATTTTTTTTAGGAGTGGAAAAACTACACCAATTTGGCAATTAGTCATAATACTGGTGGCTTTGCTTCCCATAACACATTATGATAAGGACGGATGGACTGGCTGAGTTGGATAATCCTGCTGTCACAGGCAAAGAATTAAGAAGGCGACTTGACGTGGGAGTTGTGTTGGTTGAGGAGGCCACTCAGTGCATTCTTTACCCAAGCATTCAAGAACGCTCTCTCGCAACTTGATCCTCGCTTTTCCAAACACACGAAGGAGAAGAATGTTTCACTGTCCAGAGAGTGCCTGGGCCTCGAGATAAATTAGAATTGAAACAAACATTCCCATTCATTTTAGGGGCCCCTCCTCACTAGTGTTCTCACTGTTCTGTAAAAACCTTCTTTGTAAGTAGTTTCTAAAGCATAATCTGTGCTTTTAAACTGTTTGATTGGATAATTCCAATGCATGATTGTTGTTTTTTAAAGTTTGCTACTTAGAATACTTTTTTTTAGTTTTGAATTGAAATCTGATGCCAAGGGTTGAGGAAAATGTCTTTCTGCCCATCCTTGTTGTTCAGAAAACATGAGAAAAAGCAAGTCTGAAGGAAGGCAGGCCATATGAACAGCGCTGAGGTGGGGTTAAGGAATTTAATTTCAGTAATTTGCAGTGACATTAATCTCAGTAGAGAACAAAAGGCAGAGGAGAAGTTTTCATTCTAAAAGTTCCAGTAGACTAGAAGCCCCACCTGCTTTCATAAATAGGCTTGACAGATCTGGGCACAGAATTAAGTTACAAAAGCAAAACATTTTTCTTTCTTTGAGATCTCTTCTTTCTCTGCTTCTCCCACCTCATCCCACCAGTCCACACCAGACATTGAGTTATCTATACAGGGGAACAGGCTCTGTCTTGATTTAAAATAGAAGACAAAGGGGGTACAAATGTGCAGTCTTTTTTTACAGGAGAAATTGTGATCAGTTCAGCAAAAGGTCATTCACTTCTTGGTAAAGTTGCAGATTAGAGGTTATGTTACAGCTACAGAGGATTTGGAAAGCAACATGTAGGCTTGAAAAATGAACCATTCTGTTGCGTATATATCTTGGTATATTTCCTTCAATCATAATTATAGACAGATTTGGATTGAGGCAGTCATTAAAGGCATTGTCCTTAAAGATAGTCAGGGACATGACCACTAGTGACACTGTGATGGAAAGGACTAAACAGTGCAGTTCATCATCTTAGCCCTTGAAATGACTGAGATATGCAAAAGTGCATGTTTTATCGAAGAAATATAAATAGCACAAAAGGAGGCAGGCGGGCGGGAGAAGGAGAATCAGGTGCCTTTACAGAGTGCTGTGTTTGAGGAACAATTTGACAGAGACAGTGCAAGATGATGATACCTTGAAAAAAGTATAATTTGTCATGATTACCTCTCCCCCCCCAAAGTAGTACAGTTTGCAGTTTGCACCCATTGCAATTTCTACCTGGGTAAAAAGATGGTTTGGGTAAAAGGTAGTTTACTTGGGAACATACTTGGGTAAAAGATAGTTTACCAAAGAGGAGTATAATTTTATCCCTTCAGTTAGCAGGACCTGCACTAAGAATTTTAGGTGTCTATAAAACCTCATTTAACAAAGCCTCTTATAAAATTCTGTTTAACACATGCTGGGTGGGATTCTTTCCTTTGTGGACATTAAATATCATAGAGGAGATATAGAGGAGAGATTTTGGAGTGCAGGATGACTCAGATAATGCTATACTTCCTCATCCTTGCACATACATTTCTTTTGCACTTTCATTAGTCAGCCCTGTCCACCTCTATAATTTTTGTCCAGACAAAAATCATACATTCTATTAAGTAAAGTGAGTAGTCGATAATGTTGCTGTTAGCTACTGACACTTTCATTTTATAGACCAGCACATCTGAAGGTAACAACATGGGTTCAGATTGTCTTGGAATGTAAGGTGCATCTGTGAAAGAGTTTACAAAAAAAAATTGGGAGCATCCAAACATGGGGGATCAGCTTGGTTTTTGAAGACGGCCCACCGTGTTGTCAACTCTCATGCTTGTGTCTTGAGTCTCATGATAATTATAGTTTTCCTTAAAGCCCCAGCTCCTGGAATCACATGGCTATGCGATGATTTCAGCATTCATTCTTAAAGAAAAAGTAAATTTCTAGCCCTTGTGGCTGTGGTGTGACCCCAGTGCACCGTAAAGGCTCAAAAAGCAGAAGGCAAATAAAAAACCACCAAATCTATAATTTTTACATACTCTCATGATTTTTGGTGAGCCTGACTCAGGATTTTTGAACATTTGGGGTTGGCCATACTGGGCCCACAAACAAGCTGAAAAACTCTTTGAATAATGGGTGCCTTGTTTGGTGATTGAAACCAACATTTGTTTTCTTTAAATGAAAATGTTATATGTGTCATTGTCATGGGGGTTCTTTGTTTTCCTGGAACATCTGAGAAGTCAGTCATTATCCATACCAGTGCTGGACACGTAACCTAATACTTCAGGCTCTGTAGTTCAGCAACAAAGCTGAGCTGTGCATTTAGATCCCTCGTTTTGCGAACACTTAACACATGTGTATCTTTACTCACCTAAAATATCTCATTGCAGGTTTAGGGCCATGCTCAATTTTGCTTGCAAGTGAAACCAGAAGAACAGCTGCACAAATTTTAATTACGAGGCCATCCTTCTTTGCGCACAGATTGTCCACTCTCTTTGGCCTCAAAAGTTGCTTCCATATTTCTTCATGCAACGCAAAAGTCAGTCTTCAGACGAGCAGGACAGCTACAGGCCCTAAGATAGCGTATGCACCCACCCTTCCCTCCTTAGTGTTAATCCTTTAAATCATGCTCTGGCATTTTAAGGGGAGCAGCACGTGCACCACAGAGGAAACCCTTTCTATCCTTCCCTGTAGCTCATCATTTCAGGCCCATTTCACTGCTCCCTACTTTGCTCCTTTGCATCTCCCTTATTGCCTGGTGCATTGCCATTGTGCAGCCGCAGCTCTTCCCAGAGTCTAGCAGGCACTGCTGCAGCTGCTATTCAAGTGCAGGCTAGAGAGCTGCTCCTCAGCCTCCTGCTGCCCTCATGCTTCCCTTTGCGGTTGCATGGCTTTCTCTCATGCACCAATAGGTATCTTTTTGCTCCCTTCCATATGCTGCTCCAACCCCCACATTTGCCAGTAATACCCACCCTAATTTTCTTCCAGGCTGTAAGCATCCCAGCACCACACATACAAATACACCCTTCATCTTGAATTGGATGGGGGGGGGGAGGAGAAGGGAAGAAGGAGGTTCACATTCCTTTTCTTTCTTTAATGGGTTAAATAAATACCAGAACATGCCCTCCCAAACACACTCCTCCTCCCCACATGTGTAATCAGGAGAATGGTCCCGCTATTGTGGGGAACTTTCCTGGTTTGTACACGACCCCGGTGAAGTGGGCTAGTGAAAGGATCTGAGTCCTCACTCCCACTTCCAGGAGTGACTCTGCTCCCAGTTCTGACCTGCTTCCTGGGTGGCTTTTCTGGCCCCTCTGGCTGGCGCGGCTCTGCTCCCCAGCTCAGCTTGGACCCCTGCTCCCTCCTTAGCTTGGCCCCACTCTGTCTGGCCTGCCTGACCTCGAGGGCTCCCCTTCCACTCTCCTGTGTGGCAGAGTCCTCGTCAGGGCCGGCGCTTCCATTAGGCGACCCCAGGCGGTCGCCTAGGGTGCCAGGATTCGGGGGGTGGCATTTTGTGCGCTCCCCACGGGGTGCACGGGAGCTTCTGGTTCCGCTCCCGTTGTGCCGCCGAAGAAGGACCTTCTGCCGACGTGCTGCGGAAAACAGCAGCAGGCAATTGAGCAGCTCAATGACTGCCACTGTCGCCTGCGGCATTTCGGCGGAGGGTCCTTCTTTGGCGGTGCGATGGGAGTGGAACTGGAAGCTCCCGCGCGCCCCGTGGGGAGCGCACAAAATGCCGCCCCCCAAATTCTGCCTAGGGCACCAGAAACCCTGGCGCTGCTCCTGGACCGCGTAACCCCAACAAGGCTGGGCCCAGGATTCCTGGGGGGCTCGACTCCCAACCTTGTCTGGTCACTTAGGGCAGGGGCTAGGGTGTCCCCACTCCAGGGTGCTCTCTGCTCTGGACGCTTCCCTGACCCACTGATCATAACATACAGTTCAAAGCAAATACAATTTATTAAACAGCAACCAATTAAAAAAAAAAGAAGGAAATAATGGGTAAGGTTAAAGGAAAACACGTCAGCCCACTCTGTGGCACGGGGACATCACAACCAACCGTCTCTGGGATGTCAGGGAAATTCAGTCTGTTCCTCACACGTCCCAGGCCCCTTCTCAGCCCTGGCTGTGCTGCAGGGATGCTGCAGGTCGGATACCTGCTCTGGGGGGATTGGTCCTGCTTTGAGCAGGGGGTTGGACTAGATGACCTCCTGAGGTCCCTTCCAACCCTGATATTCTATGATTCTACTGGGAGCTAGCCAACCACTGAGGTTTAGTAAGGGGACAACAGTCCCCTTATGCATGCATACACAAATCAAATCATGGAGTCACAGACTAGGCCTTCTAGGCCTATTAATAACATAGCTCTGCATAACAGCCCAAGTAGATCAATTATAAACACAGAACTTGGGTCCAATCCTGCATCCTCTCATATGCTGTCAAGCTAATACATTTTGCCGGCGCAAAACCTGTAACATCAGCTCCTTTCTTTGGTGTACTTAGCTTAGATTCTCAGGTGGCCTGTAGTATCTACTAGGTGCAGCTAAGAGAAGGGTGTCTTAGAAGAGCCATATCTATGCTGGACTCAGTCCTGACACACTCTAGAGCAGTCTGGGGGTCCCTGGCCCTGGGAAGCCATGTGGTCCAGTGGGTAGGGCTTTGGGCTAGGACTCAAAGTCTTGGGTGATATTTTCTGCTCTGCCACTTACCTACTGTGTGACCTTGGGCAAGTCACTTTCCGTGCTCTGTTCCTCTAGTTCCCTTTCTACCTTTTGGTTAATAAAATCTCTACCATTCATGATGTGTTAACACCAGGGGAACATCATACCTCGTTATCTGGACTGGTGATCTGACAGGTGACTCCAATCCTTGACTCTGGGAGCCAGACTTGCCCTGCTCTGCTGTGAGAACCCCCACTCCTCGGCTGTTCACACACAGCCTCTAGCATGTAAGCTGCTCCTTGGATCATGCAACCAAATGACACTAGCCAATATCTCTGGCCCCAGATACAACCCTAGGAACCTCTGTCTTGCAGTGTCCAGTTATGCCTGCTGGACACTGCAAGCTTATATGAGTTTGTCAATTTAACAAAGAAATTGATATATACCAAGCATGTTATCCCAAGGAGAGACTCTGACATGCTTCAAACCAAACACACTGCTTCAGGTAGAATAAACAAACAAATTTATTACTGTAACTACAAAAGATAAATTTTAAGTGATTATAAGTCAAAGCGCAACATGTCAGATTTGGTCAATGAAATAAAAGCAAAATGCATTCTAAGTTGATCTTAACTAGGGTGACCAGATGTCCCGATTTTATAGGGACAATCCCAATTTTTTAGTCTTTTTCTTATATAGGCTCTTATTACCTCCCACCCCCTGTCCCGAATTTTCACATTTGCTGTCTGGTCACCCTAATCTTAACACTTTCAGTGCCCTTCAGCCAGGCACTCCCCTTTGAGCAGTGCTTCAGTCGCTTGGTAGTGGTGTCTGTAGATGGAGGAGGAAAAGAGGAAAAGCATGGGAACCGTTTCTCCGTTTTATCATGTTCTTTCTTCCCTCTTGGCTCCCCCCCTTCAGGGTCAGGTGAGCATCACCTCATCATAGTCCCTGTCTGACCAAGGGAAGGGGGGTGACTCACTCAAGAGTGTCCGTTTTTCCTGTGAGGCTGGGCTGGGTTTGTCCCATACATGCCCTGATGAGGTGTGAACTACCCCTCTGTTCCTAGAGAGTTTTGCCCAGGCTTGTTTTAAGCCATGAGGACACATTTTCAGCCGCATAACAATATACTTACTATAGCAACAATGCTCAGTGCTTCATGAGCCTTCTGAAGACACCCAACATGACAAACTTTGCATTGGATACCACACAGTTATATTATAAGGATGAATATGGGGATGCAGGGTGTTCCCCCGAGATACAGAGTGTCACACCAGGGTCTAGTGGATAGGGCTGGAGATCTGGAGTCTCTCCCTGGCTTTGCCACTGACCTACTGTATGACCTTGGGCAAGTCACTTCCCCTCTCTTTCCCCTCCCACCTATTATATCTTGTCTATTTGGATTGTAAGCTCAGTATGTGTTTGCACAGGACCTAGCACAATGGCATTGTGGCCTCTAGGTGCTACCATAATACAAATAATAATTATAAATAGACATGGTCCCCAACTTTGTATGTTCAGGCATCACCCAGACCTGGCTGGATGATGCAGCTGGTGCTCTTAGTTCCCCTTTCGCCAGATGGGGACTTGATGCATCACGAGCTGAGAGAGGGGAGGGGAGGGGAGGGTATCGTTATGAGGTGTCCTGTTCCCAAGGCAGAGTTGTGTGCATGTGTTTACTCTGTGTAGATCCTGAAATGGGGTTAAAGTGGGAATGCAGGTTTGTGTGGACAAGCTGCTTCTCTGCCCTTCAGAACTTCCATCCCAGCTGACTGAGATTTTGTCACAGCTAGAGGGTGTCCTCAACACTCACGCAAACAATAGCTTTCCTGGATTGGCTAGGGGCTGCACAGCAAGTGCCGCTTCCTTCCCTCAAACAAGAGGCTGTTAGGCCTTTACTCCTGAAGCCATTTCTGGACACCTGCAGTCTTGGCAATTACCACCTGGCCTCTTTTCGGGAAGATTATTGAGGGGTTGGGGTAAAGCCTGGGAAATCCTAAGTTTAACCATGGAAAAAAAACCCTCAAGGGACCAAATCTTCAATTGGGGAAAATCAGTGTAGTTCTGTTGACTTTTGGACCTAACCCATTTATACCACTTGAGAATCTGGCCCCTGGGCTTTCTTCATGATTAAACCTAGGACCCACTCTCCTGATTCTGTGTGGAATCAGCACTAAGGGGGAGGTTTTCTAAAGCACAGAGGGCAGTGAAGCATCCAGCTCCTACTGACAGTCAATGGCAGTTGGGCACCTAACTCTCCTTTGTGCCTTAAAAATCTCCCCAAAATTGCTACCATTAAGAAAAGCTTCTGGGGCTTTGGCTATAAGTCTACCTTCTTGCAGGTATAAAATGTGAAGGAACTTATACCACGTCTAAATATGGTGACAAGCAGGAGGAGAGAAAGGGTCCAATTCTCCATGGCATAGCACTTCATGTAGTCATTTACATCAGTGCAATGTGGGTGTGAAACCCTCTCCTGCTTGGGTGGCATTTCACACTCGCATGGCACGAGCATAAGCATAAGTGATTACATAAGGTGTATGGCTTTGGTGAAGCAGGTCTTTCATAGTACAAGCTAATACAAGATTAAGAGGAGTGTAAAAATCAAACCTCGCTCTTGACAGAGAGAAAAATCACAGTTCAAGGTCAAAACCTTCCCTCTGTTGTTCTGGAATTTACAGTATTTCCTATAAGAATCCGAGGCGTAACATGGAGAGGTTACCTGTAGTAACCTCTTCCTGTCTGTAACTTCCTTCACCTAATGGGTTTTTTTTTCTTTGATGCTACAAGAGATTATAAATAAATAAATAGAAAGAAAAATGACCACTTTTTTCCTTTTCAGTAAGTTGGGCACAATGAGTAAGGCAAGGCAAGAGGCTGAATGGAGTCCAAAGGGAAAGTAAGAAAGGGATGGACAACCAGCAATACCCGGCAGTGGAAACACACCGAGGGTGTTCAGGATATACCTCCCAGGATGCATTGTTCTCCAGGCACTGTTCTACATAAGCAAAGCCAGCTACAGAACCTCTTTAGAGAGTGCAGCCTGGAACTGCAAACACAGAAAGTGTCCTGGAGCCAGAGGCGGCTCTAGCTTTTTTGCTGCCCCAAGCACGGTAGGCAGGCTGCCTTCGGTGGCGTGCCTGCAGGAGGTCCCGC
Source organism: Mauremys mutica (assembly GCF_020497125.1). Classification (NCBI taxonomy): domain Eukaryota; kingdom Metazoa; phylum Chordata; order Testudines; family Geoemydidae; genus Mauremys; species Mauremys mutica. The sequence goes on from NC_059077.1 coordinate 128,769,055, forward strand.
GCCTTTGGTGTACCCACCGCCAAATTGCCACTGAATCTGCGGGACCGGCGGACCTCCTGCAGGCAAGCTGCCGAAGGCAGCCTGACTACCGCCCTCGCAGGGTGCCCCCCACAGCTTGCTGCCTCAGGCATGCGCTTGGAGTGCTGCTGCCTGGAGCCAGATCTATAACAATCTGGCCACAGAGCTGCCAGTTCTCCCCAGTAGGAGATTCCTTTGCTTTGGAAGTATCTGCAGTTGGAGTAGAGCCCACATAGTAGACTCCTCTTCCATCCGTCCCTTAAGGCCCCCAGTGTAAAAGGAGTGTTCAGAGCACTACTGTACTCTGGCAGTCTCAGAGCATTTGTATTACCTTAGCACCTAAAGGCCTGTACTGAGATCAGGCCCCATATAGGCCCTGTACGAACACCCAGGGAGTTTACAAACTAAAAAAAGACAGACAGCGAGTGGCAGGGGAAATGCAGACAGCAAGAGATAAAGTAAGTTGCTCAAGGGCAAAAGCATGTCAGTGGCAAAGCCAGGAATAGAATCCAGTTGTCCTGAGTCCCAGAGCAGTGCCCTATCCGCTTGACCATACTACCTTTCACAATCCAGGATTAACCCATAATCCAATAAACTGAATCCTTATACGAATACGAATCTCCTAGAACTGGAAGGGACCTCGAAAGGTCATCGAGTCCAGCCCCCTGCTTTCACTAGCAGGACCAATTTTTGCCCCAGATCCCTAAGTGGCCTCCTCAAGGATTGAATTCACAACCCTGGGTTTAGCAGGCCCCAACCAAGAATACAATACATCCAAGAACTGAAGAGTAGGAGCCATATCAGCTGGTGCGCTGTGCTCCCAAGATTAAATCTCAGATGAAAAGGAGCAGGTAGATAACAGCTGTCAAACAGCTGAGGAAATTTCTGCCTGATCTTGCTGTGTCTGTTAACAAAGTCCAAGCCTCCAGAGATGATCCTGCACATCAATCTTCCATAGTCCAACCTTATAGTAGCATCTCTTAATCCTTTGGGCAGCTGCTGGAGGAGGCCAATGGTCACAGCTAGATGTTCAAATAAGCATCTCCAGGGTAGGATAAATACCATCTCCTATAGAAGGCTCTGTCCCTCTTCTCCCCCAACCCTGCACACACACATGACAAATCAGAAAGCCCCCAGATGAGATTGGGGGAAATATATTTTGTGCATAACACAGTATTTCACCAAGGATAACATTACTGAACACATAGAGATGGTTTGGAAGAAAACCCAACTGCAGCTCATGTTTCATATTTGTGTCAGTGCTTTATTTTTCATGTTAAATTTTCTAGTTAGACCGGAATCCGTGTTGCTTGCTCATCATGTGTTTACAGGGGAAGAGAGAACGTGTGATAGAGGAAAAGTTCTCACAAACAACAGTAGTAATTAAAATTAGGGATTTAAGAATACCCCCCGGCCAGATTTGTTTTGGGAGAAGATAAATGACTTCAACTCCAAGCTCCCTGCTTGCTCAAGATCTGAAATACATTTAAACCAGCTCCCAAAAGCCCATGCACATTTTTAATCAAAACCTGCTCTTTTGGTTCCTTTTGTTAAAGAAATGCCCCGACTTGATAGAACACCAAAACCTCATTAAACTGCAATCACTAGACTACAAAAGATGGAAAATGAGCAATGCCATTTAAGCTATTGCAACTGTACACATACTGTGTTAGAAAGACAATGCATTCTTGGGTTCAAGGTTACACATGGCATCACAAGCAGTTCCCTCCTCCCCCCCCAACTCTAAACAGGGTTGGAATGTTGCCAGCACAAAAGAATCTGCAGTCAGCTCCTTCAAGAATGAAAAATAAACTTTTTTTTCCCCCTGCAGGGGAAAAAAAAAAAACCCTGAAGAAAAGCAGACAGCTGCTAACTAGTTGTCTAGCTGTCTATTTGTGGACATTTTCTTTCATCTTGTCATACCTTTTGTGCTGTTTGAAATGTTTGGAGCTTAGACTTGAAGAACACTCAGTGGATTCCAGACTTGTATTAAAAGACAGAAAAAGGAAAGGCAGAAAAGTTCTGATAAACGTATTTATGTGTTGGGGCCACAGTCACTAAGTATCAACTAGAGCATTGATTTTATTTTCAGCAGAGGGAAGAAAATTTTTTGAACTGGGAAAAGTACTGTAATAATGCAATTTGGAAGGAAAGCACATATGTCTTGATTATGAGTAATAGTGATATACAGTGAGACCTGCTCAGAACAAGAAGAGGCCATTTGGTCCATCACACCTGCTTCTTTTGCAGTTCTGCTTATTTATTCTTTCTCCAAATGGACAAAGTCAGTATCTCTCTAAGGGATGGTTTTCACCCACTTCACATGTGAACTGGTATAAGCCAGCAAAGTAAGGGCCAGATCTGAAGCCCATTAAAGTCAATGAGCATCTTTCCATTGACTTCAGTGGGCTTTGGATCCGGCCCTAACTACAGAATTTCTGAATGCCAATTCAGTTTGCCTGGAAGCTCCTGCTGGCTTACACAGGTATGTTCTGCCTCACAAACTGCAGCCTGCACAAGGCATTGGCTCTCACAGTTGCTTGCACTATTCTCCTGAACTGCTCTTCTCCCTCAGTTTAGTTAGCTCTCCCCAGGGCCAACCCACAACATTTTGGCACCTGAGGTGGGGAGCTCAAATGACGCCCCCAGACCCCCTCGCCTGGGCCAAAACGTTGAAAGGTCTCAAATCTGCCTTCTTCCTGTTCTACTCCTCTCATGGTACTGCTCTGCTACCTACCCCAATAAAGGAGAACTAACAACTTAAAATGCCTTGTACAAAAAATTTAGGTAACACTTCACTTTCAAACGCCTGAACAGCAAATGTAACTTTTCTTGTCTACATAGTAAACCCTGGCATTTGTAGCTGTTTGAATAATCAAAGTGGTGCTTTCCGTGCCTTCTTGGTTGCAAAGATTTGAACTGCTTCCTGCAGGTTCACAGTCTGGGCCAGCTCATGCTCTAGTGAGATGGTTGCAAGGCCGACCAGCCTCTCCTGTGTCATTGTGGAGTGTAGATGTGTTTTTATTAACTTCAGCTTGGAGAAGCTGCGTTCTCCACTGACAACTGTTACAGGAAGTGTTAGAAATATGTGCAGAGCAACAAAAGCATTTGGAAAGAGGGTGGTCATCTTATTTGTGCACATATATTCCAGAACAGCCTTTGGAATTGATCCTGCTGAAATGTATCTTTAAAGGGCTTTCAGTTCATCACCTAAATCACTCACATCAATATTGGACATGTCATCATGTGTCAACACTGTCTCCAGTGCCCTGCACTGCTGGTGTAGGTCTTCTTCAGGTATAGTGAGGCATTTTGGAATATCATACAACATCCCAAGTATACTGCTGTGTTCCTTGAGCTGCATGAAATGTTCTTCAACTGACTGTATTGCACGATCTAGCACCTGGTTAAAGAATTCAACTTTGAATTGTTGTTTGGGGTCTGTAAACTGCGTCGCCTGGCCTACCACCGCTAGGGGCGGTGGTGAGCTACTTTTCCCCTGGCCGGCTTGGCCCTGCCCGGTCTCGGGGGAACCCGGGGCCAGGGGGAACACCGGCAAACGGCTGCGGCGCGCCCCTCAGGCAGGGGAGCGCCGGCAAGAGTCCGTAGGGCGCCCCTCAGGCAGGGGAGCGCCGGCAAGAGTCCGTAGGGCGCCCCTCAGGCAGGGGAGCGCCGGCAAGAGTCCGTAGGGCGCCCCTCAGGCAGGGGAGCGCCGGCAAGAGTCTGTGGCGCGCCCCTCGGGCAGGGGAGCGCCGGCAAGAGTCTGTGGCGCGCCCCTCGGGCAGGGGAGCGCCGGCAAGAGTCTGTAGCGCGCCCCTCGGGCAGGGGAGCGCCGGCAAGAGTCTGTGGCGCGCCCCTCGGGCAGGGGAGCGCCGGCAAGAGTCTGTGGCGCGCCCCTCGGGCAGGGGAGCGCCGGCAAGAGTCTGCAGCGCTGTCGGGGCCCGGTTCCTGAGGCGGACTGGCCGGGGAGGGGAACGCAGGCCCGCCCTACACCTCTGCGTTCCAGCCCAGGGCCCTGACCGGGGCGAGACGAGGGTCCCGCCACTGGGTTAGCAGGGGTCTGTCCGCAACGTAGACTCACCGCAGTGTCGTTCTGTCCCTGGGCTACTTCCTACCCGATTGCGCGTCCCTCTGGTCCCTCCAGTTCCTCCGGGTAGACCGCTGCTGGCAGCTCAAGCTCTCCCCCTGGCTCTGGCTCCTCCAGTTCGTCTGAGTACTCGGTGGCAGGCAGTCCTGATAGGCCCAGCCCTTCCTCCAGCTCAGGTTTCCCCTGATCCAGGGCCTCCCCTGGTGTGGCAGCAGGGTCTGAAGGGAGCAGCGTGCAGTCTGCATCTGCCTCCCTCCCTGGTGCTACCCTGACTGAGCTAAGGGCCCCGCCCTTTGTACTTCCTGTTCCACCCCTCCCCTTCCGGGGGGTGGAGCAAGCTTGGCCTGGCCCCGCCCACTCAGGTTGAGAGAGTGGCTTTTTACCCTCAGGCTCGGAGGGAAGCCACCCTGGCTCCCTACAGGGTCCCTTATGGGATTATCCCGTGCCTCGTAATCAAAGTGTCTTCTTCAGTGACTCTTGTATTCTTGAATGGGTGGGAAAATAGCTTCAGTGTGAAGGTCCTCTGCCAACTTCTGTGCACTCTTCACAATATTTTGAAATCCCTCATCTGACCGGTAAGACTGTAGGTATGACTTTGCTTTGTCCAGTTGTTCCATTGCTCCAGATATATCAAGGTCAACACCTTGGAGTCTCTTGCATACAAGATTTATTTCAAACAGTGTGTCATGCCACAACACTAAGCCACACAGAAATTTGAAGTTATGTATGTTTCTGGTGATTCCATTTCCCTCTGCCACTGTTCTCCCATGGACAGTTCCTGTCATAGCATTATCCTCCATAATGGCAACAATGGCATCATCTAGCTTCCCAATTTGGTGTTTGATAGGCTTTATCATCTCCACTTGACTTTCCCATCGTGTGGCACTCAGTGGTTTCAGTGTCAGAGAGGACGTTCCCACCAGATGTTGCTTCAAAATTTGCCATTGATAAGTTGATGCAGAGAAAAATACATAGATGCTTTGAATTACATTAAAAAAATTCAGCAGCCTCATTAGAAGCTGATGCTGCATCACTGACCACCGAGTTCAATGAATGAGAACAGCATGGGACAAAAAAAGATCGAGGGTTTAACTCTCGGATCCGTGTCTGCACTCCTCTGTTCTTTCCTCTCATGTTGGCACCATTATCGTAGCCCTGACCGCTCATGTCAGCTATCCCAATTCCCGTATCTTCCAGCTTTTTAAGAGGCACATTTGTCATACCAGCTCCTGTAGTATCATCAATGTCAATATATTCTAGAAAATGCTCTCCTATAGTCACCATTGCAGAGACATTTTCACTAGGTTCTGTTGTTTTTACAAAATGCACCATTAAAGTAATTTGTTCCATATGGCTGATGTCAGGTGTGCAGTCCAGAATAACAGAGTAATATCTTGCTGACTTCAGATCTGCCACAATCTTCTGTTTGACTTTTGTTGCCAGTAACTGTATGATCTCATTTTGAATTGTTTTTCCAAGGTAGTGGTTTGTGTATATTTCTTGGGTGGTGACTTTTCTTAGATGCTCCTGGAGTACAGCGTCAAACTCATCCATCAGCTCCACAATTTTAAGGAAGTTTCCATTGTTTGGCACATACAGCTGATCTGAAGTGCCACACAGTGCTAGGTTTTAGGTAGCAAAGATTCTCACAATGGCAACGAGCCTTTTCAGAACATTTTGCCAGTAAAGAGACTCTGATGCAATCTTCTCTTGATGCTGATCATCTATGGTGGCCTTTAACCTTAGTCTCATCTCAAGCTCTTTCCACCTATGGAATGCTCTCTGGTGGATTGCTTCCTTCTCATGGCATGCCAGATTTCTAGACAGATTTTTCCAGTCCTTTGTTCCTGTAGAAATCAATGTGGCTGGAACATTAGACTGGAAGAGTTTGCAACAAAAACAGTATGCAGCATTCTGGGTTTTTGAGTACATAAGCCATGGCCTCTCCACTTTGTCACCATTGGGGATTTCACGCGAGTAATGTGTTGGATGGAAGCTTCTATTTTCATTGTCTTTGGGGAACATGAAGTTTTTCACTCACTGTGGCCCATGCAGTACAAGGAAGTCCCTCAGGCTACTGCTCAAGTGGGTCCACAGTCCTGGATCATCTAGATTTAAGGAAATAAACTCAGCAGCAGCTGTTTCTTGCGCCTCCACCACACTCTTCTCTGATCTACACTTTTCTTCAGGAATGTGCATAGTTACATCCATCTGAGATGGAGATATGGATGCTGCAGTAGCTGCCAGGTCACCTGCACTCTGACTAACTGGAAGATCTGGCATCTCCTCAGCACTCACATCCTCACTGGGGCCAGAAGGCTCACCGTGAACATTTGTCTCTGATTCTCGGGAGAGCTTCTTCCTTTTTAGATAGAAAGCAAAGGAAGCTTTTCTTTCTTTTTCTGAATGCTTCCCCTGAGTTGCGTTTTGTTCTTTCACTCATGACTGCTGTTCTGTGCCAGCTATAGTGGCTCTCAAACTCAATTGAAGGGGACTGTAGAGGAGTGGACTCACCCCTGCGGCACCTCCTGCTGGTCTCTCATGGAATTAGCTCATTCCGGCTCCAGAGTGCCCTCTGCAGGCCGGTGATCCGCCTGTCCTCTGGCCCCGTGTCCCTCCCTGGACACAGTGCCCCTTTTTCTGGGGTGCTGCCCCCTGGCAGTAACCCCTTTTAGCTTCAGGGTCTCCCCCTCCCAGGGGACCCCCACCCACTATTCCCACCTCACCTCAGTATAAGGCTACTGCCAGTCACCATCTAGCCCCCGTTCACTGGGGCAGACTGCAGTATCAGCCACTCATCACTGGCAAGGAGGGTTTGGACCTGCTGCCTTGGCCTACCCCGGGCTTCCCTCTGCAACCCCCAGTACCTTTTAGCCCATTGCTAGGCCGCAGCCTGGGGCTTTCCTAGGCCAGAGCTCCCCAGCTCCTCAGCCTTTCCCCAGCCCTGCTCCACTCAGGTACTTTGTCTCTAACTCCCTGCAGCCAGGCCCTTCTCCCTCTACTGTTTGCTCCTGGCTTCCCTGGCCTTTTTATACAGGCCAGCTGTGGCCTGATTAGGGTGTGGCCCAGCTGCGGCCGCTTCCCCAATCAGCCCAGCTTTTAGAGCTGCAGCTTTTAAACCCTTCTTGCCCCAGCCACAGCCCTCTCCTGGGCTGTTTTAAGCCCCAAAGGGCAGGAGCGGGTAACCCCCCTGCTACAGGGACAAATAAGCAGGCTGGTAGCAGGGCCTGAGTGAGGGAAGATATCAGCGTCTTAAGGGCCTAACTGGCTCCACCTACGTCAGTTGACGGCCTGTTTTCCTCAAGTGGGTTCAGGGAAGCAGCAGGAAACAGGAAGCTCCCTGAGAATCTGGTGTGAATTAGTCCAGGCTCCTTGGGGTGCTGGAGAGGTACATAAGAGGTGCCTCCTCCCCTCTCTCCCTGCAGCTCCTGCTGCTTTCTGTTATTCCCTCTCACCTTTTCTCCTGCCTGCCTGTTATGTCTCTCGTTCCCTCCTTCCTCCAGCACAGCACTCCACCATCTCTGTGTATCTAGAGCAGAGAGAATACATATGACCAGCAGCAGACACAATTTTCTACACTCTGGGTCCTAGTGGTGCCTCCCCCCCAACCCCCACCCACAGTCTGGCTCCTGAGGTGGCCGCCTCAGTTTGCCTCATGGTAAGGCCAGCCCTGGCTCTCCCATATATCCAGGTAGTTCAAATGACAGTTATATGATCTGTGTTTGGGGAGGACTCCATCTGCTTGGGTCACTCTGTCCCAACTGCTGTCCGTGGCAGTCTCTGAAGTAAACCAGCCCCTCAGATTTTCTTCAGCCAAACAGTAACAAGAGGAAGCAGCCTTCAGCAGCTCTGGGTTCTCAGTACTAGGTAGGCTGCCATTGTAACAGAAGAGAACTTGACCTCAGGGATATAACAATCCCTTCCCCCATTGCCACCAGACTCTTCTGGGCAAGGCCTTAGTCATGGGCAGGGCACAGCTGAACAATAACTCCATCACTCCTCTTAAGGCTAAGAAGATACTTGCACTTAAGAGTAAAATGCCTATTCTATTAGTCAAAGTTACAACTGTTTCTACTCCCATAGTTCTGTTCATCTGTGGGTTCTTCACCCGTGAGTTATTGTATCACAGCTACCAGCCTTGACCTGTCTGCTATTCCTGTAATCCCAATTGTTCCGTTGAATAGGCCCTTGAGTTCTCACACAGAGATTGCCTCCAGAGATGGTTCTTGTCTCATTTGTACTTTGCCAAATAGATCAACCAGTTTTATGCCTGAAATTACTAAAACTGACCCTTCCTCCCCCATCCCCCCACTGAAGAGCCAAAGACAATTGAGGAGAACATACCTGATGATGCTCTTCTCCTTCATCCTGGCATGCAGCTGCTGATTAACAGTACTTGGGTTCCTGTTTTAGCAGCCTAGCTAACTCATCCAAGCTCTACAGAACAAACTGTCAATGAAGAAAGCAAAGATGAAGGATAAAGACAAATGCTTCATTTAACATGGCCTCTGCAATAGATAATTATTGTCTTTCTTGACAGAAGGCAATGCCAACTCCATGGATCTCCTGGGACAGTGCAAAGATAGCACTTTGAAAGGATCTTATGAGTGATGCGATTCTGGGATGCATAAACAGGGGAATCTCTAGTCAGAGTAGAGAGATTATTTTATCTCTGTATATGGCATTATGCAACTGCTGCTGGAATACTGTATCCCATTCTGGTGTCCACAGTTCAAGAAGATTGGTGATAAATTGGAGAGAATTCGGAGAAGTGCCACAAGAATGACTGAAGGATTAGAGAACTTGCCTTACAGGGATAGACTCAAGGAGCTCAGTCTAGTTAGCTTAACAGCTTAACTTTTTTTTTTTTTTTTTTTTTTGAACAGAAGGGATGACTTGATCACTGTCTATAAGTACCAATAGTGGGTTCTCCAATGTAGCAGAGAAAGGGCTAACATGATCCAATGATGGAAGCTGAAGCTAAACAAATTCAGACTGGATATACGGCATACATTTTTAACGATGAGAGCAATTAACCACTGGCACAACTTACCAAGGGCCATGGTGGAGTCTCCATCACTGAGTTTTTTAATCAAGATGGGATGTTTTTCTAAGAGCTCTGCTCTAGGAATGATTTTGGGGCAGGTCTCTGGCCTGTGCTGTACAGGAGGTCAGACTAAATGATCACAATGGTCCCTCCTAGCCTTGGAATCTATGAGTTCTCCTATGCCCAGTCAGCACTGCCTACCTCCCCAGCTAGACTCTGCCAGAACCCTTATAGACTGATTGGCAGAGTTCCATTTGCCTCCACGGAAGACCCCTCTCAAGCCGCTCTAGATGATGTCCACTTCATTAGATGTGATATCAATGAAGTTCTCAGGTAGAAACTCTGAAGACTGACATCACTGGGAAAGTGTGTGTGTGTGTGTGTGTGGGAGTGGGGTGGGCTTAAATCTTGCTCAGTAGAAGAACTTTCTCTCAAATACAAGGCAATGGGTTTTCATGCTGCTAGCGGAAGCCTCTTTGGGGAACCCCTTGATTAAGCCCTGAAGGATCTAGGGGGAGATTTACATATAAAACCCAGTGGAATTTCACTTCCCTTCCCTCTTCTATGGTCAGGAAGAAATGCTACTGTAGCTAAGAAGAGATCTCAATCCCATAGAATGTTTTCTCATAAAAATCATCAACTCTTTACAATGTCAGACCTCCACTTTTGGGGCCAATTAAACTCTTCAGGGGTTCTTTGTATGCCAGCACCCCCTTTTCCCAGTGGATTTATAGAGCTCTTCTTATGATTAAGCCCCCTTCAAGCAGATTATCTTTACACAGATGCTGGATCTGCTGTTGGCAGCTGTTACTGACTCTTTCTTATCCCCTGGGTAAGCCTGTGTAAGTTTTTCCTTTGCAGTTCGTCACCCCTAAGGCACTTTATCTAGTAGCTATTGTTTCTTCTCAACAGGTGTCTGAGATGGCAGCACTGGTTTACACAGTCCAACACATTTCTTTATTTCTTCTTGTACTTGTCTTTTTGTACACAAGGGACTCCCTGAGTTACATGAAAATCAGCCCGTCTGTTCCCTGAGTGCTTTTCCTTCCGACAAGCAGGAGCGATTACTCCTTGACTCAGCTGGGCCATGAAGTTCTGCTTAATAACATACAAAAATATTCCAGTTGAAGAGAGTTTGGTTCGTTATTTTTAAGGGGCTGAAGAAATGTGTTAGGTCTGCATGGATTGCTGATTAACAGATTGGGGCTGTTCACCTTAGAAAGAAGAAGAATAAGAGGACTCGTGATAGAGGTTTACAAAATAACGAATGGTTTAGAGTAGGTAGACTGAGCACTGGTATTTCCAACCAAACACAAATATAAGGGGATAGTCAATAAAATTGAAAGACAGCAGGTTATAGATTCATAGATTGTAAGACCAGAAGGGGCCCACAGAGATCATCTCATCTGACCTCCTGTATGACATAGGCCATAGAACTTCTCCAAAATAATTCCTGTGTGAACTAGAGCATTATTATAAGGTTTCTTGCACCTTGCTCTGAAGCAGCTGGTGCTGGCCACTGTCAGAGACAGGATACTGGACTAGATAGATGCTGGTCTGATTCCTGTGTTCCAGTGCTCAAGGCAAGCTTTGTGGATGAGGGGCGCAGGTGGACTTGAGTAGGCTTGTGCAAACTTCTTGTTAAAACTGTCCCTGCCAGACAGAGATCTGACCGCCACCTCTGAGAGCAGAAGAGCAGAGGTGCTGTCGCAGGCCAGCCACAGCTATAGCCATGGCTGCTGTAGCTACAGCTGCTGCTTTCTTCCTGCTAACATGCCCAGCACTGCCAGCCATCTGCTAGGAGCTGTATACATGCAGGTAAGTAGAGTAAAAGAGGCACTGCCCTGCTCCCCCTTCCCCTCCACCCACCAGGAGGATCTGTGCTGCTGCATCTGCAGGAGACATCTCTCTTCTTCCCCTCCACCATTAAGTCTACATTGGACTCTCTTCAAACAGGTCCCACCATTGCCTGGGAAGACTTAGCACGGCTCATGCTGAGCACTCTCTGTGCACCCAGGTAAGACAGACAAACCTGGGAGCCGTACTTACCACTTAGTGACCCGCTCTGCATGAGACCAGGCCATGAACTTGGAAAGAGAAACATCAATATGCTGCGACCTTCATTCACTAGCTGTTAAATAATTCAAATGACGTTCCCCTTGGAGAACCTGTTGCCCTGCCCAAGGCCAGCGTGTTACAGATTCTGGGCTGGCTCCTCAGCTAGTGTAAATTAACACAGCTTCGTTGATTTCAGTGCAGTTGTGCCACGTCACAGGATGAGCTGGCTCCTCAGTTGGTGTAAACTGGTGCAAGTGTATTGCTGTCAATAGAGCTACTCCACCTTACGATAGCAGGGGATCTGGCTCATCCTCTCTCCACCTGAGAAGGGACTGTTTTGTATTATCAGCTCCCTACACATCTGAAGGGGCGGGGGTTGCCCTTATGCAAATGAGACACTTGCTCCTTCACCTGAGAAGCTGGACTTGCCTCCTCTGCAGCACTTTCAGCCACTGTTTGAGTACCAGTAGCCTCAGCCAACTCCCTCATAAAAGACCACTTATATGAAGAACGCAGAACTGAGCAAACCAGAATTCAGTGTGCCTGAAGTATGAAGAGGGACAAAAATCTCTGGATGTGCATCAAAGGGCATTAAGAGATTCTAAAGCAGATTTCTTTTGCTCCCTGGGTTTAATATGCAGGAGACTTTCTAGCTGCAAAATCAAGGTTTTTGCAATGATTGTGTGATTTCCTTTCTGCAGCACATGGGAAGTCTTGGATTCTACTCAGGCGACAAAAGGCCATAATGGGTCCAGTGAGAGAGAGAGAGACAGTGTATGACACCCAAGCCCACTGCTGTTGATAATATGTGATTCTCTGCTATGGCCTGCAGTACCTGAGTGGTACTGTTCTCCACGAATTCCAACAATAGAAACTTGATCTCCCTTTCTAGGTATTTCTGCTGTCTGTCCTTAATCAAATCATGCTTTTCTAAATATTTTTCATCTTGATGTCTTAAAATAGTTTCCCAGGATGTCTATGTTGCTGACATTAACCTGATTCAGTCTGTATTTCTTCTACATTGTCTCTTGGCCAAGTTTTTTATAAAAGAATAAATAATCACCTTGTATTACTCCGTTTGCAGTCCATAAGAGATCACTTCTAAACAGAGCAGACATGTTTAAATGCTATCGAAGCTTCTTTGACTTCTGATCTCCATTGACTTTTGAAATCTTTAAAGTAGTTCATCACCAATTCTCATGCCCCTAACAATATAGGGCGCCATCTGTATGCTTCCTAATTCCTCATCTTCTCATCCAAACCATACATTTGATTTGAGCAAAAATGCATTCTACTAATGTAGAAATAAACCAGAAGCAATAGACCATGGCTGCTGTGAAAATAATCATTTCATAGAATCATAGAATAGCAGGGTTGGAAGGGACCTCAGGAGGTCATCTAGTCCAACCCCCTGCTCAAAACAGGACCAATTCCCAACTAAATCATCCCAGTCAGGGCTTTGTCAAGCCTGACCTTAAAAACCTCTAAGGAAGGAGATTCCACCACCTCTCTAGGTAACCCATTCCAGTGCTTCACCACCCTCCTAGTGAAATAGTGTTTCCTAATATCCAACCTAAACCTCCCCCTCTGCAACTTGAGACAATTACTCCTTGTTCTGTCATCTGCTACCAGCGAGAACAGTCTGAATCCATCCTCTTTGGAACCCCCTTTCAGGTAGTTGAAAGCAGCTATCAAATCCCCCCTCATTCTTCTCTTCTGCAGACTAAACAATCCCAGTTCCTTCAGCCTCTCCTCGCAGGTCATGTGCTCCAGCCCCCAATCATTTTTGTTGCCCTCCGCTGGACTCTTTCCAATTTTTCCACATCCTTTTTGTAGTGTGGGGCCCAAAACTGGACACAGTACTCCAGATGAGGCCTCACCAATGTCGAATAGAGTGGAATGATCATGTCCCTCGATCTGCTGGCAATGCCCCTACTTATACAGCGAAAAATGCCATTAGCCTTCTTGGCACCAAGGGCACACTGTCGAGTCATATCCAGCTTCTCGTTCACTGTAACCCCTAGAAAAGCAGCAAAGAATCCTGTGGCACCTTATAGACTAACAGACGTTTTGCAGCATGAGCTTTTGTGGGTGAATACCCACTTCTTCGGATGCAAGTGAAGATGCAAGTCTTGCATCCAAAGAAGTGGGTATTCACCCACGAAAGCTCATGCTGCAAAACGTCTGTTAGTCTATAAGGTGCCACAGGATTCTTTGCTGCTTTTACAGAACCAGACTAACACGGCTACCCCTCTGATACTTGTAACCCCTAGGTCCTTTTCTGCAGCACTGCTGCCTAGCCACTCAGTCTCTAGTCTGTAGCAGTGCATGGAATTCTTCTGTCCTAAGTGCAGGACTCTGCACTTGTCCTTGTTGAACCTCATCAGGTTTCTTTTGGCCCAATCCTCTAATTTGTCTAGGTCCCTCTGTATCCTATCCCTACCCTCCAGCATATCTACCACTCCTCCCAGTTTAGTGTCATCTGCAAACTTGCTGAGAGTGCAGTCCATGCCATCCTCTGGATCATTAATGAAGGTATTGAACATAGAGCCATTGATCACTATCCGTTAAGCCCAACGATCTAGCCAGCTTTCTGTTCACCTTATAGTCCATTCATCCAGCCCATACTTCTTTAACTTGCTGGCAAGGATACTGTGGGAGACCGTATCAAAAGCTTTGCTAAAGTCAAGGAATAACACATCCACTGCTTTCCCCTCATCCACAGACCCAGTTATCTCCTCATAGAAGGCAATTAGGTTAGTCAGGCATGACTTGCCCTTGGTGAATCCATGCTGACTGTTCCTGATCACTTTCCTCTCCTCTAAGTGCTTCAGAATTGATTCCTTGAAGACCTGCTCCATGATTTTTCCAGGTACTGCCAACAGTTAACACACAATAGTGTCTGTGGGTATCCATTTTTTCACTATGATAACTCTGTAGCATCGATTGATAGGTAAATACTCATTTTTTGACTGGTGACCACTGCTGTCATTTAAGATATTTGTTATTTTCTTGTCCTCCATCGTTATTTCATAGTGCAGCCAATTCTTCATTTACAATTTGTCTGCTATGCAAATATTTAAAATAAAACCTCATGCAGATAGCTGAGATATTACATGGTATTTTATTCTTACAGCTTTCTAGTTAGTTTAATGTTTATTTCCCCCTCACACGTTTCAGTTAGTTTTTATTCTGTTTAATCTAGCTATTCCATTTCCAAATCTATTTACACCTCTAAAATACTTTTAGTTTATCTTTTGATATTGTCCTTTCTTCCTTTTCTAAAACACTTCTGGCTTACTTTTATCTCATGTTTTAAATTGGCAAATATGAGTGCTTGTGAAAAATGAGGTACATAACCCTCTTTTCTCTAGTTGTTCAATCAAATATATGTGTGGCTGTCTTTAAATAGAATGCACCAATTCTCTGATCTTTAAGATTTCCTTTAATAGGGCTGTTGTAACTTGTCTCCTGCTACACTGAAATACACAGTAGGCACATTCTCAGTAATAAGACCATCATACATAAATATATACAAGTAGTTCCATAGAATAAGTGGGGAATGACAGCATTAGAGTTCAGTAGGCAGGATTAAATCTCTTTATAGGTTTTTTTCCCAGGTAAAATTTTTTATGCACACAAGAAAGCATCAACTGATCTGGAATAAGACAGATTCTGCATGTAATTTAGATTAGTGTCCACACATACCAGTGCCGTGACGAAATATTAGGCCTATCAGGCATATTGTATTTGACTGGAATAAATAACTCATTAGTAGGAATGAACCGGATTGTGTATTTAAGCAAACTCATCTGAGTGCCACAGCTCTCCTTTTCTTTCCTTCTGACTTCTCCCCTAAATGCCTTCTAGTGTTCTCAATTGTGTATTGTATTTTCGACACTCCTACTCTATTCATCTGGCATTAGATAGAACAATAAAAAATACATATAATCATGTTGCTCTAGAGAGTCTGCTGGCCTTTATTTAGTTCACCTTTCACTCAGGTGCGTCTCCTTTAGCTTTGTTGGTGGAGACCTGTGTTCCTGGAAATGACAGTAACGGAGTCTGTCTCCAGTGTTGCATACATGTGATTTCACTGTGGGCAGTGAGATCATTAAGCATGCATGTAGCCGCAGATTTATTATATGATGTTTTTCTGCTGGTCAAGAACTGCAGTATTGCTTATTTCATGTGAGTTCATGCTCACTGAGGCTGGAGTAAAGATACCAGCTCATCATTATTTTTGTCTATTTCTTTTTTCTGTTCCAACATGCAAATACAAACATCAGATAATGAGATTAAAAATAATCTTGATCTCTTGCACATTTCAGTTCTGATTTAATTCCATTGAAGTCAATGGGCAGACTGCTGTTCACTTCAACATGGGGTTAGCTGTGGCCCGAGCGTACTTAAAACCAGTAATTGTTTGAAAACATCTTTGAAGTGTTTCCTAAAGTACTGAAATGTTATCTTTTTGTGAAGAGTTTTCATCTCTTTTTCATTTTGCCTCATCATCTTTTGGACCAGCTGGTATAAAAAACAGCAACATGCAGTCACTGCAGGTCTTTCCAGATTTTATATCTGTGGTAATCTATATCATTCTTTTGCTGACACAGCCTGCACATTCCCTGACTCGCCTCTGGTATATTCTACCACATCACTCTAAGATGAGGTTCCTAGGTCAATAAAACAGAATTGAAACAATATTTCTAGCAAAAACCAAATTGTGCTTGGTCCTGTTGAAGCCCCGCAAGGAGGTAAGGAGTAAAGACACCTCCACACACACACACACGCCTCTTTGCAGCTACGCTAGATCTCATTTGATCTTAGGGAGTGTGTAGGCAACTTTGCTGCTGACAATTCCTGTCTCAGCAGGTGGGTGATGGAGGGTGGGTGAAGTCTTGGCTCCACCTACGCAATGTGTGGGCCAGCAGAGGCCATCCAGCATCCGGTGGGGAATAAGCTACACATAGTTAAAGGGAACCCACCAGCAGCAGCAAAAAGTAAGCAGCAGCCCGGGGCAGCATCATGCCATGGCTCAATCTAGTCCTTAAAATCAAAATACTGAGGGAGTTCTCTTCTTTTTTCTTTTACGAGAGTAGGGGGTGAAACTCATCCAGGATGACTCTGTTGGGGTTTGTGGGAGAAATTGCAAGTAGAGATGGGGATAGTGTGGGCAAGCAATGGGTAAGCTTCTCTTATTCATGGCTCTTTATTCAGCTCTGCAGTGATGCCCTCTAGAGTTGGGAGAAACAAACAATTAAAGTAAACTAAACAACAAAAATTAAAATGAGGATTGACTGTTTTGTTTAATTTATTTCATGAAATTAATTCTACAATATTTTTTGGACAAATATATTTGGACATTATTCATCCACCTCTATAAAAGTTGTTAAGACGTCTGTATTCCTCCTCTAAACT
Source organism: Mauremys mutica (assembly GCF_020497125.1). NCBI lineage: Eukaryota > Metazoa > Chordata > Testudines > Geoemydidae > Mauremys > Mauremys mutica. The sequence goes on from NC_059077.1 coordinate 128,785,686, forward strand.
TGCCAGTCCTTATGCTGGAATCAAGGTCAGTCAAGAAGAAATGGCTGTTGCTGCTGCGTTGCTTGTGGAGAAGTCAGAGAATTTCAGCCTTGCCCTCCAAGGTCTCCGAGACACCACCCACACTATGGAGTTGTATGTCTCATGGTAGAAGATCAAGGTCCAGAACCTCAGAGCTGGGCCACCAGACCCCTAGGGTAGGTGGGGTTGAGTATCATGGCCAACACTGACGAATTCATCTACTGCAAGCAGAATTCAAGCAATTGCTGCAAACTGAATGTTTTTCAACAAATAGATCTCGCTGCCTCCTGTGTGAAGTCCATGTCTCAAATAGGGATGCAAAACCATCTTTGCGCTGAGACAAAACTTGGAATCTATCAAACCTGTGCATTAACTGCATTGCTATATGGGTCAGAAACCTAGACCCTCTTACAGGCAGACTTGGAGAGGATTGAGGGATTCCATATGCGCTTTCAGCACAAAATCTTGAGCATAAAGTGGTTTGACTTTGTATGAAAAGTCATAATCTTGCAGAGACCTAGCCTTCTTTGTACTGATAATTACATCCAAAAGCAGTGTTGCATGCTTTTAAAGCCATGTAGACAGGATGGAAAAATACACCCCAGCATCCTATGCTCTCAAATGCTCCATCAGTGCACAAAGTTCCTTGACCCCAATTGGTGCCACCTGTGGGGCTGCCCCAGAGATTCATGGATTTGCAGGATTGAGCTTGATCTATGAACTTCACTGCATGACACCTGGTGTGACGCCATCAACCAGAGTCACTGTGGCTGGTTTAGCAGTCCTCAGTATACTATGTGTGTTTGATAATGATTCATCTATAATGGAATGGACAAAAATTTCCACTGCTGATTTTATTTGGAAAAAAAAAACACTCCACCCCATTATAACATTTGTGGAATTAGGGTCAGCTCCAAAGCCCACTGAAGTCAGTGGAATGGCTCCCTGTAGCAGGGTACTTACCCTGCTCCTGCCCTGAAGGGCTTAAAACAGCCCAAGAGGAAGGTTGTGGCTGGGAGCTACTAAGCTGGGCTGATTGGGAAGTGGCTGCACCTGGGCCACGCCCCAATCAGGCCACAGCTGGCCTGTATAAAGAGGCTGGGAGCCAGGAGCTCAGATGTCTCTCTCTAGCTATAGAGGGAGATGGGCCTGGCTGCAGGGAGCTGGACACAGGGTACCTGAGTGAAGCAGGGCTGGGGAAAGGCAGAGGAGCTGGGGAGTTCTAGCTTGGAAAGCCCCAGGCTGTGGCCTAGCAGTGGGCTAATAGGTACTGGGGGTTGCAGAGGGCAGCCCAGGGGTAGGCCAAGGCAGCAGGTCCAAACCCTCCTTGCCAGCGATGAGTAGGCTGGTACTGCAGTCTGCCCCAGGGCGCAGGGGCTAGACAATGATTGGCAATAGCCATATACTGAGGCAAGGTGGGATAGTGGGTGGGGGTTCCCTGGGGAGAGGGAGACCCTGAAGCTAAAAGGGGTTACTGCCAGGGGGCAGCACCCCAGGTAAAAGGGCACCGGGTCCAGGGAGGGACATGGGGGCCAGAGGACAGGTGGATCACCGGCCTCCAGAGCTGGAACGAGCTAATTCCCAGGAGTCACCAGCAGGAGGTGCCGCAGGGGTGAGTCCACTCGTCTACACTCCCATTGAATTCAGTGGGCTTGGGATGAAAGCTGTAAATGACTTGAGGTTAATGTAATGGAATTACATGAGAAGAATGGTTAAAAATTATTTGGCCATCTCTAATCCCTACTCATCAAGTAAGGAAAAATATTATAGTGGTAGGAAAAGGGTAAGGAATGCAAGGTGACCTGGAGTGCGGGTACCCTTGCTCTAAAGTTGCTGTCTTTGCATGCCCATTTAACCTTTAACATGAGTGTAGTCAGTATACTGAACATCTCCATCAGATTGCATTCTTCATTTGGTATAATATTCTTTAATAAATCCCAAAGTTTTTCCCCATCTAGAACCCCACAATTCCACTGAAGTCTGAGTGCTGCCTGGCTGGGTTTCATGGGTGTAAGTGAGGGTAGAGTTTGGCCCCATTTTTTTTCCTGTGTACTGATATTACATATGGTTCAAACCACATTTAGGGCCTCATTCCCCTTGCCTTGCATCATGTTTGTCATTTATGCACGGGCAAAGACGTAAAGCCACCACTATTCTGACCTAGCAGCGTTTTACAGCTGCTGTGTACTGGTGTAAATGACTAAACAAGGCATGGGGCAATGGAGAATCAGGCCCCATATCTACTTCTCATTACATTTGGTAACTTTTGGAAAGTGTATTTTTCAGGATTTGCAGCTGGTGAAAACCACATGCCATATGTTGTACTATATTTAATTTGGTAAAATGTTTTTCATGGTCATGTAGCTCTCAGTGGGTGCTATGCTGGGTAATCTAATGTTAGAGGATGAAAGGCCTTTGGGTTGGTCTGCATTTCATAGGCATTAGGTTTCCTTTTATTAAGAACTTTTACTTCCTAATATCATGTTTTTCCTTATTGATTAGGCACTGCCTCCCACTGAGAGATCTGTGATTCTGAACTAGAAAGTGCTTAGGTACAGCGGCAACTAAAGGATCCTGCAAACTCTTCCTTACCTTAAGCAGATCTATACTTCACCCTCATTACAGGATGCTTGGAGCTAAGCGTGTTGAATATGATAACAAGAAGGATTATAAAATAGTTGGGATCCAAGGAACAGTTGCTGTGTGCCAGTGAAAAGGTTGCAACTGATTCTCATAGGGCTCAGACCAATTCCCACTGAAGTCAATGGGAGGCTGTTTATTGACTTTAATGACAGTTGGATCAGGTCTGTAATGAGGATGAGGTCAGAGTTATACAGTTGCACTTTTTGCTGTATCTTCAAGTGACATAAGTGCAATTCCTTGGTGGATGGTGATGAAGTTTTTTCTTTATTAATCTGAGTGCCTTTAAGGACACTTGTAATAGACCTGTATCACTGAAGGCACCAAACTGGCCAAATTGCCTTAAATATAGATACCAGTATCTATTCTGCAGACAGACAATATGCTGCAGAATCCTTCTGGTGAAATCCTAAAAGCATCAATTATCCTAATGCAGAAATAGGACTGGTGCTGAGTATTTTGGAGAACAAACTGGACAGCAATGGGGTTCCTCTGTAGAAGATCAAATAAGCTATTGGTAAGTGAGAAGGATGCTTCTTTATATTTCAATATGGCAGTCAGATAGCTGTAAATCTAAAGGAGACAAATTCTTTGCTTAATTCGTACTATCTGCAGAGTCCTTCAATATACAGCAATTTTCATGAGAAAAATGCAAAGAGGAAGTGACAAAAAAAGTCAGTTTTTTTTTCTTATCAGAGGAAGTATATTTCATGAATGACTCACAACACTAATTGTCTGCCAAATTGTCTTTATGTGTAGGAAGAATCTTCATTTCCTTTCCTCAGTCTGAGCATATTGTGGCTAGTTCCCACCCTAGTCATGATCTTAGAAGGATTTCTTTTTCACTTAATAGGTTCTGCACCCTTAAGAAAAGAGAAGTGAAGCTCTTAAAACCCCAACACTCAGCAAGGCTGAGAGAGTGTTAGCTTTATATTTATATTATGAGAAGTTAAGGACATAGATTGCCATTGCAGATCAGAGCACTAATTCATCTCATCCCGCTTCACACAGAGGTCAATAGCTAATGAAGAACTTCCGTAATGCAGCTAGCCAATTGTAGAAAGGAAAGTACCATTTTCTTCCTGACCCGCGAGAGCAGATTTCACAGTTAAGCCTGATGTCTGATTGCCAGCTTTATAATATTGTCTTTAGAGCTGGTTAGGAAAAAATAGGGAAAAAGGCAGAAAATGTTTGGCCTTTTCCCCTCTCATGGAAATTGGCAAAAGGTTTCATTGAAACTTTTGATTTAATAATTTCAACCTGTTCATCTTAGCTGGTGTAGCTGTAAATGTGATTAATGGTCGTAACAACATCCCGTGCTTTTTAGAAGTCTTATCCCTTTATGTAGCCCAATGACCTCCTGTGGGAGCAAGTTTCACAAGCAGAGTCTATGGCATTGGGGACTCTGACTTTTAAGGGCTGAGTTTCCCGGACAGAGAGTCAGGGCGGGGCACTGTGAAGCTCTTGTCAGGCACAACCAGTTGGAACTGGATGCAGAGTAATGCTCTTGTAAGCTGAGTGATCACTGAACACCACAGACTCTACCATATGTTCTGCTTAGAAACATTTCCTTTATTTCTCTTAAATGTATTGCCTTTTGGTTTCATTTTGTCTCCCTCTCACCAGGTGGGACAGAGCCCCTGATCAATTTTTACAACACCTTCATTATTTCGCCTATCTCAGTTAAACCTCTTTTGCATATTTCATCTTTAAATAACCCCCATTTGTGTTGTCTCAATATATGTCACTCACCACCCATTTGCCAGGCATCCAGCCAATTTCCTGAAACTCAGCTCTTCTTTTTTCCAGAAAAGCTTTCATAGGAGAACGAGGGGGAAACTTTACATGGAATAATGTAATTGATTTTAAGGCCAGAATGGACCAGTAAAAGATAGTCTAACCTCCTGCATAACACAAGCCATTGGATTTCCCCCAGAAATTCCTGCATTGTGAATCCAGTTTTAGCCCCATTCAGTTGACAAACTTGTGCAGGGAACTACAGGAGTAGACTACACTGACTGAAGGACAAAATGAGCCATCTTTTCCATTACCTATTACTCTGTGGGGTGGAATTTTTCTGGTCTGCCATTTCAAGATGTTTTACCATTTGTGACAAAGAGCTTTCCATGAGGCACTGTATGTAACTGAATAAACTTGGCTGATTGATGATCACTGAGCTGACCTTAGAATGTCAGGAACCCTGAAGCCATAAATGACTATTGGAAACCAAACACTTGCTCTTTATTTAGCCTTCTTAAAATATTGGTTGTTCAGCAAACTCCATCATACAGGAGGGGATTATAAAGGACAATGACAGTCAGCTGTGGTGAGTATGGGTATCAGAGACTGAAGAAACCAGCTGAGATTATTTTGAAGTGTTAATACAGCCATGCTTTGCAGTTACAAAGCACCTTACTTTTGATGAGCTGATGGTTACAAGCATTAATGAACGTGATCTTCATAACACAGTTGTGAGGCAAGTAGCTGTTGTTGTTCCTATCTACAGATGAAGAAGTTATACTTCACAATAAGACCTGGGTGAAATTATTTTGGCAAATAGTAAATTTGTCCAAAAAAATCATTTTTGGGGGGTACCAAAACTATGCACAAATTTGGGTTGAATTCGGGAAATAGTTTCTACCAGAAAAAATGAATTAAAAAAAATATTTTGAAATTGTTTCAAAATTATATTCAACGTGTTTCATTCAACACATGATTTTTTTAAAATTCTTTGTTTCAACAAGGAGCCATGAAAAAAATCAGATTCAGTCTGAAATTAACCTAACTTTGTTCTACAATTGTTCGGTTTGGCCACCAAACCAAAAAAAAATCAATTATTCACTCACCTTTATTTCTAATATTAATTTTTGTGGGGAATTTTAGGCTAAGAGCCAGGTTTAAACTTGAAGGCCCAAATGTCAAAAATGTTCTGTGTCTTCCAAATGAAGTCACTTTACCCTAAACTCCCTCCCTGGTCCAGTGGCACTGGAAGGCCTTTAAAAAATGAAACTGTGTTGGTAATATTATGTAGGAAATGGTCAGATACTTCAGTGCAGAAAATTATTAAATTATGAAAAACCACTAGAACCCAATGAAACTCTGCAGAGAATATTAGCAAGGTAGACTATAACTATTTGAGCTGGACTTTGATCAGGACACTGGAGGCAGTACTGCTACTCATGGGATCAGAGGGCTGATTTAAAAAATAAATAAAACAAAGGAGAATCACTTATTTCTCACTTATATACCTACGCTTGCCTGTGCAGTTATCATGACAGTGTGGACAAGGTAGTTGGTTGAAAAGCGGGGGGAAATAAAAAAATTAATTAGCTGATTTTGTGGGGTTTTTTGTTTGTTTGTTGTAACCATCAAGTAGAGCAGTTGCATGCACAGATGGCAAATTAGATGTCTAAATGGTCATTTCCGTGTGAAAATACCTTACGTGTGCATGCACTGCATAACCTAGGACACAAATGTCGGCCTACAATTGCAAGGGCATATTTGCATTCATAAATAGATCTCCTTTGTTTGAATACTTGTCCCCTTGTGGTCAACATATCACTTTTGAAACACAGGCCCTTCAGTAGCAGGGGACAAAGATGCTGTACTGGGAAATGGATTGAGTACTGACTCTACCAATGAAAAGAGAGAACTATTACTTAGCATTCTGGTAACATTTTATAGACCAGATCTGCAGCTGGTGGATCTAGCTTAAGTTGGCATAGGTGCACTGAAGCCAATGAAGCGATGCTGATTTACACCACTTGAGGATCTGCCCCTTACGTCTTCAGAGCACTTTATATACACGTTAAATAATCAACCTAAACAAGCCAATTTGAGGCTTGTTTGAGCTCTGGCACATTTCTGGAGAGAGTGCATGAGTTTATTCATTGCACAAGGGGCAAAAGAAAGACTATCCTGACAGAGTCCTTGGCATGAATATTGCCCTGGTCACATAAAAATGGAAACCAGCCATTCTCACTAAATCTTTATCTTTGAGAAGGGGAGTACTAGGATGCTACCATCCAGCTAAGGAAGACCATGCATTCCTCAGAACAAAAAAAGGAGCTTTCTACTTGCCAGAGGAATCAGAGGAATATCAGAGGAATCTGGGGGAAGACCGACACAGGTGCTGTATTTAACCACAAAATTCTAAGGTCCCAATTCTGCTCTCTGTTTCACTGGTGTAAATCCAGGCAATTCCATTGACTGCTGTGGAGGTGCTCTGGATTTACACTAGTGTAACAGACAGCAGAATTTGGCCCATATATAAGTTATAAGTTCTGGATGTTCATTTCTCTGCATTTGCCTTTGTAAGTTCATAGGAAGCTAACACGGAACCAGACGTTGCACACTCTGTGCACGAATTAATGTATGAATTCCAAACTTGAAAAATATAAACAATAAACTTGAAAAATATGTTGAAAGCAAGTGAGAGAATATATCCCTCCAATCTGCCCCGGTGCATGGAAATAACCTGATAAGGCTGTGTCTTGTTCTAATTGAGCAAAATGAGGGAATTAATAAAAATAAAATACAACAACAAAGTCTGCTCCTTGGATATAATCCAGCCCATGAAACAGAGGTGATGCAAACTCAGGGAAATGAAGCTGATACAATGCATCCGATATCACTAGCAGGAAGATCTGTATAGGCCTAACCTCAGGCAAGGGTTTACAATAAGTGTCCTCCTGCACAGAGTTAATGTCATGAGATCCATTCCTGGCTTTTTGATTGGCTTGCATCTTGATTTTGGATTTGCTGAAATAAGGAACAGTCTAAGCAATCTCAGCGCATGCTTAGAGCTAAACCTTTGACTGTCCCAGCTGAAGATCATCACCTCAGCTGATGGAGGAGCCCTTCATCTGTCTAATGCTGCTACAAAAGTATGTAGCTAACAGGAGTAGCCAAAGGCTTCACTGTCAGCAGTAGATAAGGATTACTGAGGTCATTCATTCAACAAACTTTGCATCTCTTCTTTCACTCAGAACGCCCCAGCAATAGCAAAACCTCAGAATGGCTCAAACCACTGTACAAGAGGAGACTTGTTTTAAGCCCTGCCTCAGGCAATCGTTCCGCAGAGCCAGGCAAAATAACTTCCCCACCCCAAGTTATCTGAGAAGAGGGTGTAGTTCAACTCTTATTGAAACCAGCATCGGCAGTGGTGTGATTACTCATGGAGATAGTGAAATCATTTCACCTTTTAGAACCAAATTGAAATTTGATAACATAACCACCTTGGCGGCAGCTGTTCTGGAAACAGCATATGACATGTCAGGACACTGATACTGGGCCAGATCCTGGAGACCTTTCCAGTCTGACATTGAGATCTAGGCTAGTGGGGCCCCAATGCAGGAGACCTCCTCTGAGCAGGGGTCATGTCTTCTTTCTGTTTGGGGAGGCACTTAATGCATCTTTGAGCCCCATAAATTAAATAACCTGACTGCATCTTTTTACATTCCACTTATTTCTCATGAAAAAAATATCTTTGGTGCACATTATTGGTTTATCTCTGCAATTTTTGGCATCAGATGACATTTTTCTAGGCCCCTCTGGGAAAATGTGTTATTTGTAGCAATTCCCTGTCAAAACTCTATGACCCAGTAAACGCACAAAATTTTATTTGCATCCAAAAATAGTGAGCAAATAGAATTTTTCAGGGAAGCCCTTCCTACACTGTATGATACGTTTAAATATTTAAAAAATACGGATGCTAAAAATCACTCAAAGTTCTGTTCTTTGCTGCAGCAATGTCCCAGTCACACAATGATCGTGTGGCTTCCTCCAGTATGGGAACTCCCCTATGCAGAGTTCATTGCAGGTTTGCGGCCTATGGATCATTTGAAAGATGGGTTCCTGCTTATGTGAAAGGCCACTCTGGTGTATGAGGAACATTCTTTGCATTAATCAACAAGTTGGGAGATCAATGGGTTTCTTCACACCATCATGACTGCAGGTTTCTTTCAACTAAGCCATTTTATTCTTGTTTCTCAGGGAGAGGGAGAAGATGCTGCATCTTTTGTTTCAGGGCCTCAGGGTTAGAACTTCATCTCCGGCTGTCTTGAGATTGCTACATCAAAGTAGACAGTAAGAAATTAAAACCACCAGTATAACATAATAAAAACGAACAAGCCATTAAAAAAAGGGGAAAAAAGGAATAAAAAAATCAATATTTTGTCTTTAAGGTCCCCAATGAGAAATACTTGTGCAGAAAAGACAGAGAGAAAAAATATGAACAGTGAATGGGCTTCTTCCACACTAATTGCAAATAGAGGAAGCACATCAATGTGTACCTGTGAGAGATGACGGGCCAGGATTGCTTTGTAAACACATGCAGAGCTTGCGAAACAGGACAATGGTTAAGAGTCAATTTCTAGCAATAGGTGACCAAAAGATAAAGTGGAAGGGGCAACCCAGTGCTGGCCCAGCAGCTAGGGCCCTGAACTAAGACTCAACAAGACCTGGGTTCTAGCTCTGGCTTTATCCTGGGTGATCTTGGGCAAGTTACTTCCCCTCTTTATGTCTCTGTTTCCCCTTTGGCTTGCCTTGAGATTGTGAGTGCTTCAGGGAAGTTGTCTCTTATTATGTCTGTACAGCACCTAGCACAATGCGGCTCTGATCTTGGGCAAACATGCAGCCTGTGGAACAGCTCTGGCTCCCAGGACACTTGCTTCCAGTCCATAACTTTCTCTTTGCCCCTCAGAGCCATTTGGCCTCACTCTCATGCACTTGAACTCCACAAGGGCAGATCTAAGTAGAAAGAGCTGAGGAGAGAGCTTGTGTCTGATTGATTACAGGCAGCAGAGCCTCTCCTCCTAACTCTACAGCTCTCACCTTGCTACATGAGCAGCCTTTGTTGCCAGGATGCCACAGACTCCGGATAAAGAGGAGACTTTCCCCCTAACCTCTCTACCCCACCACCTGCAAGATAGAAGCCAAGTCCCACAGCAATGTGCTCAGGCGAGCAGCTCTTTCGCCTCTTTGCTTCTCACCCTTTCCTGCTGCTCTGAGCATCCCCAGCCTCAGGGAAGGGATCAAGGCATTACAAATGCACAGTTAGTATGGCAGATGCAAATCTGTTTCAGAGGACGGTTACCATATCACTAGACGTGAACAGCAGATGTACTGTAGAATTCCAGAAATTAGAAGTCTGGTCCATGGTCCTGCCAGTGCAGAGTCAGTCCTTAAAGTATAGCTTCCCATGTAGTTTTAAGGGCCTGATCCTCCAAACACTTATAGACAGAAGTAGCTTTACTCATGGGGGTCGTCAGTGAGGTCACTTGTGAGAGAATAGTTATTCATGTGTAAATATGTGTAGGATTGAGGGTCAATTTATGGAGATGATGGGGTTTCCATCACATGTTCCCACCAACACTATAGCTCAGTGCTGCTAAACATGGATATTATATATTAAAAACATAGCCAAGCAAACTACCTCAGATATGGATGGCTCCTTTCTGTTGGTCATAAAACAGCTTCCAGGACCCTTTTGAGTGTTAACTATTCCAGCTGTGAAATCTTTAACACTAAAGCTGGCTGACAAGTTTTGTACAGAACTTTTTTGTGCCAATAATGTTTTTTAATTAGAAAACATTTTAAAAGAGTTTTTGTTTTTTTCCTTCAACTCTTTCATTTTGTCATCAGAGTTCCCCCCCCCCAAAAGAAACAGACTGTCAAGGGACCCCTATTTTCACTCTAAATTTTTCAAATTACAGAGTGGCAGAGTAGTTTCATTTTTCCTTTTGCTATTCTAGAACTCTTCAGAGAGTTTGAGTGGGGGAAAAAAACACACTCTGGCTATTATTATTGTGTTGTACTCTGAGGCCAAAAGGAAACAGGAGAGAGAAAAACAGCCCCAGAGATCTGGAGATGTGAAGAAGAATATGCCACAGGCCATCTTGAAAAGCTGTTTATATTCAAATGCTGTAAAACACAAAATTGGGAAGTTTTTCCTAAGTCCCCTGTGCCCCGATTTTGGTCAGCTCTACTTCATACTTGGAAAGCTCTGTTTTATTGAAGCTGGAGAATCCAAAATAGCTATTTTACATATCATAGAAGATTAGGGTGGAAGAGACTTCAGGAGGTCATCTAGTCCAAGCCCCTACTCAAAGCAGGACTAACCCCAATTAAATCATCCCAGCCAGGGCTTTATCAAGCCGGGTCTTAAAAACCTAAGGCTGGACATTCTACCACCTCCCTAGGTAATCATTCCAGTGCTTCACCACCCTACTAGTGAAATAGTGTTTCCTAATATCCAACCAGGGGCGGCTCTAGCAATTTCGCCGCCCCAAGCACGGTGGCACGCCGCGGGGGCGCTCTGCTGGTTGCCAGTCCCGCGGCTCCGGTGGACCTGCCGCAGGCGTGCCTGCGGAGGGTCCGCTGGTCCCGCGGCTCCGGTGGACCTCCTGCAGGCACGCCTGCGGCAGGTCCACTGTAGCCGTGGGACCAGCGGACCCTCTGCAGGCACGCCTGTGGTAGGTCCACTGGAGCCGTGGGACCAGCGGACCCTCCGCAGGCATGCCTGTGGGAGGGCCTGGAGCCGCCCCTGTATCCAACCTAGACCTCCCACACTGCAACTTGAGACCATTGCTTTTTGTTCTGTCATCTGCCACCACTGAGAACAGCCGAGCTCCATCCTCTTTGGAACCCCCCTTCAGGTAGTTGAAGGCTGCTATCAAATCCCCCCTCACTCTTCTCTTCTGTGGATTAAACAAGCCCAGTTCCCTCAGCCTCTCCTCATAAGTCATGTGCCCCAGCCCCCTGATCATTTTCGTTGCCTTCCACTGGACTCTCTCCAATTTGTGCACATCCTTTCTGTAGTTGGGGGGAATGGGGGGAGGCAGAACTGGACGCAATACTGCAATACTCCAGATGTGGCCTCACCGGTGCCGAATAGAGGGGAATAATCACTTCCCTCGATCTGCTCACAATGCTCCTACTAATGAAGCCTCAAATGCCATTAGCCTTCTTGGCAACAAGGGCACACTGTTGATTCATATCCAGCTTCTCGTCCACTGTAATCCCCAAGTCCTTTTCTGCAGAACTGCTGCCTAGTCATTCAGTCCCTAGTCTGTAGCAGTGCATGGGATTCTTCCGTCCTAAGTGCAGGACTCTGCACTTGTCCTTCTTGAACCTCATAAGATTTTTTTTTTGGCCCAATCCTCCAATTTGTCTAGGCAACTCTGGACCCTATCCCTACCCTCCAGCATTTCTACCTCTCCCCACAGTGTAGTGTCATCTGCGAACTTGCTGAGGGTGCAATCCATCTCATCATCCAGATCATTAATGAAGATATTGAACAAAACTGACCCCAGGACCGACTCCAGGGGCACTTTGCTTGATACCAGCTGCCAACTAGACATCGAGCCATTGATCACTACCCATTGAGCCTAATGATCTAGCCAGATCTCTATCCATTCATCCAACCCATACTTCTTTAACTTGCTGGCAAGAATACTGTGGGAAACTGTATCAAAAGCTTTGCTAATGTCAAAGTATCTTATGCCCACTGCTTTCCCCATATCCACAGAGCCAGTTATCTCATCACAGAAGACAATCGGGTTGGTCAGGCATGACTTGCCCTTGGTGAATCCATGTTGACTATTCCTGACCACCTTCCTCTCCTCCACATGCTTCAGAATGGTAATGGATTCCTTGAGGACCTGCTCCATGATTTTTCCAGGGACTGGGATGAGACTGACCAGTCTGTAGTTCCCCAGATTGTCCTTCTTCCCTTTTTTAAAGATGGCACTACATTAGCCTTTTTCCAATCGTCCAGGACCTCCCCCGATTGCCATGAGTTTTAAAAAATAATGTCCAATGGCTCTGCAATCATATCAGCCAACTCCCTCAGCACCCTTGGATGCATTAGATCTGGACCCATGGACTTGTGCATCTCCAGCTTTTCTAAATAGTCCTTAACCTGTTCTTTCACCACAGAGGGCTGCTCACCTCCTCCCCATACTGTGATGCCCAGTGCAGCAGTCTGGGAGCTGACCTTGTCAGTGAAGACCGAGGCAAAACAAGCATTGAGTACTTCAGCTTTTTCCACATCATCTCTCACTAGGTTGCCTTCCCCATTCAGTAAGGGTCCCACACTTTCCCTGACCATCTTCTTGTTACTCACATACCTGTAGAAACCCTTCTTGTTACCTTTCACATCCCTTGCTAGCTGCAACTCCAATTGTGCCTTGGCCTTCCTGATTATACCCCTGCATGCTCAAGCAATAATTTTATACTCCTCCCTAGTCATCCATCCAAATTTCCACTTCTTGTTAGCTTCCTTTTTGTGTTTAAGCTCACTGAAGATTTCACTGTTAAGCCAAGCCATATTTGCTATTCTTTCTGCACATCAGGATGGTTTGTTCCCGCACTCTCAATAAGTCTTCTTTAAAATACAGCCAGCTCCCCTAGACTCCTTTCCCCCTCATATTAGCCTCCCAGGGGATCCTGCCCATCAGTTCTCTGAGGGAGTCAAAGTCTGCTTTTCTGAAGTGCAGGGTCCATATTCTGCTGCTCTCCTTTCTTCCTTTTGTCAGGATCCTGAACTCGACCACCTCATGATCACTGCTGCCCAGTTGCCACCCACTTCTACTTCCCCTACCAATTCTTCCCTGTTTGTGAGCAGCAGGTCAAGAGGAGCATGGCCCCTAGTTGGTTCCTGCACCAGGAAGTTATCCCCAACCAGGACCGGCTCCAGGCACCAGCTGAGCAAGCTCGTGCTTGGGGCAGCAGATTCTATGGGGCGGCATTCCGCCCAAACCTAGGGCGACACGGCCGCTTTTGTTTTGTTTTGTTTTGTTCGATGCTCTGGCCACCCTGTAGGGGGCAGCAGCGCGGAGGAGGGGAGCGCCCTGCAGCAAACTCGGCAGAGCAGCCCACGTCCTTCCCTCCCAGCCAACTGGAGCGGGGTGGAGCCCTCCCAGCAGGCGGCGCAGTGGTCAGGGCCGCGTGCCGAGTGCCCCGCTGAAGTGCTGGCCACTCCCCTTCTCTCTCCCCCACCCTCCCTCCCCTGCCCCCACATTAGACCGGGCGCGCATTCTGCAACACAGGGAGTCCCCTGGCTCCAGCCACCCTGTAGGATTTTTTGTTTTGTTTTTCCCCTGCTTTGCCGGCCACGCCATTGTTTCTCCCCCCGCCCCCCTCCGCTTTGCTGCTCCAGCCGCGCCATTTTTGTGTTGTTACCCTCCCCTGCTTTGCCGCTCCAGCTGCGCCATGTCCCCCCCAACTTTGCCGCTCCAGCCGCGCCGTGTTCCCCCCCCACCGCTTTGCTGCTCCAGCCGCACCGTATCCTCCCACCCCCGCTTTGCCGCTCCAGCCGCGCCATGTCCCCCCCTCAGCTTAGCCGCTCCAGCAGCACCATGTCCCCCCCCTCAACTTAGCTGCTCCAGCCACGCCGTGTCCTCCCACCCCCGCTTTGCCGCTCCAGCCGCGCCATGTCCCCCCCCTCAACTTAGCCGCTCCAGCCGCGCCGTGTTCTCCCCCACCGCTTTGCCGCTCCAGCCACGCGGTTTTTTTCCCCCCCTGCCTTGCTGCTCTGGTAGCCCCGCCCCTTTATTTTTTAAATTTTTTTAATTTTATTTTTTTTTGCTTGGGGCAGCAAAAAAGCCAGAGCCGGCCCTGTCCCCAATACTCTCCAGAAATTTTCTGGATTGTCTGCACACTGCTGTATTACTCTTCCAGCAGATGTCAGGGTGACTGAAGTCCCACCATGAGAACCAGGGCCTGTGATCTGGAAAATTCAGTTAATCGTCCAAAGAAAGCCTCGTCTACCTCATTGACTCATAGACTTTAAGGTCAGAAGGGACCATTATGATCATCTAGTCTGACCTCCTACACAGTGCAGGCCACCCACCCTGTAACAAACCCCTAACCTATGTCTGAGTTATTGAAGTCCTCAAATTGTGGTTTGAAGACCTCAAGGTGCAGAGAATCCTCCAGCAAGTGGAGGATGCCCCATGCTGCAGAGGAAGGCGAAAAACCTCCAGGGCCTCTGCCAACCTGCCCTGGAGGAAAATTCCTTCCCAACCCCAAATATGGAGATCAGTTAAACCCTGAGCATGTGTGCAAGACTCACCAGCCAGCACCTAGGAAAGAATTCTCTGTAGTAACTCAGATCCCACCCCATCTAACATCACATCACAAACCACTGGGCATATTTACCTGCTGATAATCAAAGATCAATTGCCAAATTAATTGCCAAAATTAGGCTATCCCATCATACCATCCCCTCCATAAACTTATCAAGCTTAGTCTTAAAGCCAGATGTGTCTTTTGCCCCCACTACTCCCTTTGGAAGGCTGTTCCAGAACTTCACTCCTCTGATGGTTAGAAACCTTCATCTAATTTCAAGTCTAAACTTCCTAGTGTCCAGTTTATATCCATTTGTTCTTGTGTTCACATTGGTACTAAGCTTAAATAATTCCTCTCCCTCCCTAATATTTATCCCTCTGATATATTTATAAAGAGCAATCATATCCCCCCGCAACCTTCTTTTGGTTAGGCTAAACAAGCCAAGGTCTTTGAGTCTCCTTTCATAAGACAGGTTTTTCCATTCCTCGGATCATCCTAGTAGCCCATCTCTGAACCTGTTCCAGTTTGAATTCATCCTTCTTAATCATGGGAGACCAGAACTGCACACAGTATTCCAGTGAAGTCTCACCAGTGCCTTGCATAACGGTACTAACACCTCCTTATCTTTGCTGGAAATACCTCACCTGATGCATCCTAAAACTGCATTAGCTTTTTTAATGGCCATATCACATTGGCGGCTCATAGTCATCCTGTGATCAACCAATACTCCGAGGTCCTTCTCCTCCTCTGTTACTTCCAACTGATGTGTCCCCAATTTATAAACAAAATTCTTGTTATTAATCCCTAAATGCATGACCTTGCACTTTTCACTATTAAATTTCATCCTATTACTATTACTCCAGTTTACAAGGTCATCTAGATCTTCCTGTAGGATATCCCGGTCCTTCTCTGTGTTAGCAATACCTCCCAGCTTTGTGTCGTCCGCAAACTTTATTAGCACATTCCCACTTTTTGGGTGGGAATAATAAAGGTGACTAATAAAAAGATTAAATAAGATTGGTCCCAAAACCGATCCCTGAGGAACTCCACTAGTAACCTCCTTCCAGCCTGACAGTTCACCTTTCAGTATGACCCGTTGTAGTCTCCCCTTTAACCAGTTCCTTATCCACCTTTCAATTTTCATATTGATCCCCATCTTTTCCAATTTAACTAATAATTCCCCATGTGGAACCGTATCAAATGCCTTACTGAAATCGAGGTAAATTAGATCCACTGGTCTGGTGGTCTATAGCACACGCCCTTGTTGCTCTCACCTCTAAATGTAACCCAAAGACTCTCAACAGGCTTTTCTCCAATCTCATACTGGAGCTCTGAGCAATCATACTGCTCTCTTACATACAGTACAACTCCTCCACTTTCCTCCCTGAACAGTTTATACCCATCCATGACAGTGCTCCAGTCATGTGAGTTACCCCACCAAATCTCTGTTATTCCAGTCACATCATAGTTCCTTGACTGTGCCAGAATTTTCAATTCTTCCTGCTTGTTTCCCAGGCTTCTTGAGTTCATGTACAGGCACCTAAGACAACTAACCGATTGTCCTGCTTTCTCAGCCTGAATCAGGAGGCTTCCCCTGTTGCACCCTCCTCCTTGTGTTTCCTCCTGGTATCCCACTTCCCCACGTACCTCAGGGCTTAGATCTCCATCCCTCCATGAACCTAGTTGAAAGCCCTCCTCACTAGGTTAGCAGCCTGCCTGTGAAGATGCTCTTCCCTCTCTTCATTAGATGGATCCCATCTCTTACTATCAAAATCAAAGAAAGCAAAAGTGTCAAGACTATTCCAGCTGAGCACAACTACTGTATATCACTCAGTGGGCAAAATCCCATTTACTTTATGCCCACGAGGAAGACAATCAGGAATTGCATGTGTTTATATACACAGCAATCACACTTAAAAAGCTTCTTTAGTTTTGAAAAGCCCTACTAGCTTACGTAAACATTTCCTGTGCTTAACATTATATTTGGAGCCAGTGATATTTCTCTCCCCAACTCCAAAAGACAATGAGAAAAAGGAAAATAAAAAATCACCACCAACCCTCTCCTTTCTAAGGCACCATTCTTTATAACTACCTGGTTATTATTAACATTGGAGCTGGTGAACAGGAGCAGCTAACAGGGGAGTTCTGAAAGGCAGTTTAGAGGGAGAGTGTGTGTGTGTGTGTGGGGGGGGGCTATATAAACTTAACATTTTTTAAACTTAAAGCCCGAAACACTCCCTGATAAAAACAAAACAACAAAGGAACAAGCTTCAGGAGAAAAAAGACAATGCTGGCAGAAGTCCAGCAACAGAGTGGGGGCTATCCAGTTTATTATACCCAATGCAGCATGTCTGATTATCTGCCCTGTGGGCGGGTGGCGTATGTGTGCATTCGGTGCAAGGAGCTCCTGGCCCTTAGAGACTGTGTACAGGCTTTGGAGACCAGAGTGGCTGAACTGGAAGAGCTGAGGGAGACAGAGAGGTGCATAGATGAGACTTTCCCGGATGGGAAAGTAGAATGGTCCCACCCCCAGTCTGACAGCTTCTGTGCTGTTGAGGAGGATGAAAGTCTCAGGGAATGAGAACATCCAACCGGAGCAGAGGGAAATGATCCCATAGTTGGGACCCTCCTTCCAGATGATGATGTGATATCCTCTCGCACTGAGGATACCTCTCCAGGGGGAGGAAACTCCAGTTATTAGGAAGAGACAGGCATTAGTAATGGGCGATATGATCATTAGAAACATAGCTCGCTTGTTTTGTGATGATTGGGAGAACTGCATAGTGATTTGCCTGCCTGGTGTGAAGGTTGCAGATCTCTTGAGACATCTAGATAGATAGACTTCAGTGTGGTGCTGGGGAGGAGCTGGTGGTCATGATACATGTAGGTACCAATCATATGCGGTGAGCTATATGGGCCTGTGTTGCCTGTATTCCACCAATATTCAGGAGTGTGAGCCCGACTCCACCAATGTTTGGACTTATATTTAATCAGAGCCATCCCATCCATAGGATGGACCGGGTCAACCGCACCGGGCCCCGTGCTTTGGGGGGCTCTGTGCTTCAGGGGGGCGTGGGGTCCAGGGCAGCCTGGGAGGTTAGCAGGGGGCTTGGCACTGGCACCAGTGAGTGACCCAGCCCAAGCCCCACCCTGCTCCACCCCGCCCCCCACTTCACCCCTTCCCCCAAGCCCCCACCCCTGCCTGCCTCTTTCCAGCTTCTGCCAGTGGGAGCCAGTGGGGCAGGGCGGAGTGGAGCGGGGCAGGCTGGGCTGCTTGCTGCTGCCGGCACCAGGCCCCCCTGCTAACTCCAGGCTGCCCTGGACCCCGCGCCCCCATGAAGTGCGGGGCACCCAAAGCCCCTGGTCAGTCCTATGGATGCGACGACTCTGCTTGGACCCATTCTGGGCATCACCAAAAATTATACAAACCTGGCATCCATGGTACCAATGACATAGGGAAGGATAGGAGAGTGGACCTGGAGGCCAAATTTAGGCTACTAGGTAAGAGACTGAAATGCTTCCAGTTCCACGCACAGAGCCAGTTAGACAGGCAGAACCGCTGGGTCTCAATGCATGGATGAGACGACGGTGTAGGGAGGAGGGGGTTTAGATTTATTACGAACTAGGAAAACTTTTGGGAAGAAGGGATCCTATATAGGAAGGATGGGCTCCACCTAAACCAAAATGGAACCGGATTGCTAGCACTTAACATTAAAAAGTTCATTGAGCAGTTTTTAACCTAAGGGCTGGGGGAAAGCTGGCAGGTGCTGAGAAGCACATGGTTCGGACAGAGACGTTCCTTAGGGGAGGATCTATTAATGGAGATTCTCTATGTCCTAGTAAGGAGGAGAGGATGGAAGATGATAAAAGACAGGCAGGATCTGATGAGAATGAAATGAAATGAAAAAAAGTCCCATTCAATTACATCATGTAATGGCAGACAGCTAAAAAGTGACAAGGTTTTAAAGTGCTTATATACCAATGCTAGAAGTCTAAATAATAAGATGAGTGAACTAGAGTGCCTCGTATTAAATGAGGATATTGATATAATAGGCATCACAGAAACTTAGTGGAATGAGGATAATCAACGGGACACGGTAATACCAGGGTACAAAATATATCGGAAGGACAGAAAGGTCGTGCTGGTGGGGGAGTGGCACTATATGTGAAAGAAAGCGTAGAATCAAATGAAGTAAAAATTTTAAACGAACCAAACTGTACCATAGAATCTCTGTGGGTAGTAATTCCATACTCTAATAATAAGAGTATAGCAGTAGGGATATATAACCGACCACATAACCAGGATGGTGATAGTGACTGTGAAATACTCAGGGAGACTAGAGAGGCTATTAAAATAAAAAACTCAATAATAATAGGGGATTTCAACTATCCCCATAGTGAATGGGTACATGCCACTTCAGGACGGGATGCAGAGATAAAGTTTCTTGATACCTTAAATCACTGCTTCTTGGAGCAGCTAGTCCTGGAACCCACAAAAGGAGAAAAAATTCTTGATTTAGTCCTAAGTGGAGCACAGGATCTGGTCCAAGAGGTGAATATAGCTGGACCGCTTGGTAATAGTGACCATAATATAATTAAATGTAACATCCCTGTGACAGTGAAAACACCACAGCAGCATTTCATTTCAGAAACGCATTTGCTATTATGTTGGCACTTTTTTTTACGTGGCCCATGTTTATATTATAATTTTGCAGGCTTAGGCTTTACCTTAGGAGCTTGGCATCGGCTTTTTTATTCAGTGTAGCCAGGTTAGGGGAGAGTGATTGGTGTATCCGGTGAAGTGTTACCCAAATAGATATGACTCTAGTTTTTTAAGGGCCCACACCATGGCCAGGCTTTTTTTTTTTATGTCCATGTAGTTTTGCTTTTGGGGGTAGCAGCTTTTTGCTTAGGTTAACAATGGGGTGTTTTTTTCTTTTTTATTATTTTGCATTAACACCATCCCCAGTTTTGTGTTTGAGGCATTGGTGAACACCATAAAGGGCTTGTTAAAGTCTGGGTTTGCCAGAACTGGGCCACTGACCAGAGCCTCCTCCAGTGCAGAGAGCCCTCTGGCATTGTTTGGTTCAGACCACCTTGTTTGGCTTTTCTTTTTTTTTGCATAGCTTAGTGATGGGGCGCCTATGGAGCTAAAGTGGGGCACAAATTTTTGATAGTACCTCGCCATTTTAATAAAGGCTTGGACCTGCCTTTTGGTTTGTGGAGCCGGCCAGTTTTTGATTACTTTCACTTTGGCTGGTTCCGGCTTTAGGCAGCCGCTCCCCACCCGATGGCCCAGGTAAGGTACTTTAGCCATTTCCACCTTGCACTTTTTAGCCTTTACGGCTAGCCCAGCCTTCTGGAGTTGGTTTAGCACTTGTTTAACCTGGGACACATGGTTTTTCCAGGTTTGGCTAAAGACACAGATGTTATTAATATACGCCATAGCAAAACTCTCCATCCCCTTCAGTAGCTGAGTTACCAGGCGCTGGAAGGTGGCCGGCTCTTCCTTGAGGCCAAAAGGCAGGGTTAGGAACTTATAGACCCCCAGAGGGGTGATAAAGGCTGATTTTAGCCTGGCATTTGCATTCAGCGGCACTTACCAGTAGCCCTTTGTAAGATTTATGGTGGTAAGGTACCAAGCTCCCCGCAGCTTGTCTAGGAGCTCGAGAGGCCTGGACAGGGGTAGGCATTAGATACAGTGATGGCATTAAGATTTTGGTAGTTCACACAGAACCGGATCGACCCGTCCTTTTTGGGGACCATCACCACCAGTGAGGCCCAAGGGCTGGAAGATGGCTGGATTACCCCCAAAACCAGCATGTTCCTGACCTCTTTTTTAGGTTCTGCGCAGGTTTTTTTGTGACTTGGAAGGGGGATCATTTTATAGGAGGATGCAATTTTGTTTTTAACCCAGTGGACAGTTAGATTAGTGCATCCAGGCTGGTTGGAAAACAGCTGTTGGTACAGATGCAGCACCCTTCTGATTTTAGCTTGCTGGGTAAGGGTTAGCCGATTTTGAGAGGGGAATTGTTTTTACGGGGGAGCCAGCTTTTGTTCCAGGGAATAGATTTGTTAAAGGGTTATTTTTTTGCTCCTTCCAATGTCCACACACGGCCAACACCACATTTTTCCTGTTATAATATGGCTTTATTATATTGACTTGGTGGTGGTGTGCCTGGTTTGACAGCTTCACCACATAGTTTACCTTATTTAGTTGCTTGGCAACCTTGAAAGGACCTTTCTAGGCAGCCTGTAGTTTGGGTTTTTTTTATGGGGATGAGAACCATTACCTGATGCCCAGTGGCAAAGGCGCAGGCCCGCGCCATGTGGTTATACCAGACCTTTTGCTTTTTCTGGGCTCTGGACAGATTTTTTCTGGCCAGGCCCATGAGCTCAGCAAGTCTTTTCCGGAAGGTCAGGACATACTTTACCACAGATTCTTTATTGGGAGTGGCCTTTTTCTTCCATTTGTTTTTTATTAGGTCTAGGGGCCCCCTTACCCTCCTGCGATATAACAGTTCGAAAGGCGAAAACCCGGTAGACTCCTGGGGCACTTCCCTGTATGCGAACAGCAGTTGAGGTAAGTACTTATTCCAATTCTGTGGGTGCTGGTTTAGAAATGTTTTTAGCATTATTTTTAGCGTTTTGTTGAACCTTTTTACCAGCCCGTTGGACTGGGGGTGATATGCTGATGCCCAGTTGTGCCGGACCCCGCATTTTTTCCACAAGCACCAGAGCAGGGCCAACATGAAGTTGGACCCTTGGTTTGTTAAGACTTTCTTGGGGAACCCCACTTGGCTGAAAATGGTTAGCAACGCATTTGCAATGGTGTCTGCTTTAATAGAAGCTAAGGGCACTGCCTCTGGGTAGCAGGTGGCGAAATTTACCACCACCAGAATGTATTTCTTCCCTGACCGGATTGTCTTGCTGAGAGGTCCCACGATGTTCATAGCCACCTTTCGGAAAGGCTCCTTTATGATGGGCAAGGGTCTTAAAGCCACTTTTTTCTTGTTTCGGGCCTTCCCCATCCTCTGATAGGGGTCACAGGATCGGCAATACTGTTGGACAGTAGTAAAGACCCTAGGACAGTAAAAGTTTTGTAGCAGCCTCTGCCTGGTGCACCGGATCCCCTGGTGACCTGCGAGAGGGATGTTATGGGACAGGTGCAGTAGCTTGCGGCAGTACTTTTGGGGTACCACCAGCTGCCTTCTGATTTCCCATGACTCCATCTTCTCGAGGGAGCCCATTTTTGGTATAGGAATTTCTTCTTCCACAGGAACCTCTCCTGGCAACCTCTTCCCATGGTCTGTACCACACTGAGGTTGGCCAGGTCCCTGAGCTTCCGCGGGGAAGGATTTTTTTGCAACTTGGCCTGGAACTTAGCAGCTGGGGAACAGACAGAGACCTGCTCCCTCTCGCCAGCTGGGTTTGAAGCCACAGCCTCTCTCAGCCTTGTTCCTGGGTGCTCCCTCCCCACCAGGATAGGGTTTTGTGCCTCCAGTGTGGTATTCTTTCCAAGGTCAGGGCGTTGTGCCCCTCGCCGACTCTGGTCATGGGTTATGACTAGGGCATTCTGGGGGTTGCTTGGCCAGTCCTTTAGGTTCCCGCCCATCAACACCTCAGTGGGCAAGTGGTGGTGCACCCCCACTTCCTTGGGGCCCTCCTTGGCTCCCCATTTTAGATGTACCCTCACCATGGGCACCTTGAATGGGGTCCCGCCCACCCCAATCAGGGTCAGGTAGGTGTTGGGCATTACCTGATCTGGGGCCACCACCTCGGGCCAGGCCAGTGTCACCTTCATGCCCATATCCCAGTATCCAGTGACCTTTCTCCCATCTACCTCCAGGGGAACAAGGCACTTGCTCCACAGGGACAGCCCTGCGCCCACCCTGTAAACTGAGAACTTTGAGTCTGAAGCATCCACCCCCCCAGAGAAGCTGGCCTGGGGCGCTTCTTCCTCCTGAGCAGTTGGGAAGCTGTTAGCCCCCCTTGCCTGGGAAGCCTGCCCCTTCTCCGGCTGTGTCCCTACCCAATTAACCCTGTGTGGGTTTGGTTTGCTTAGTCTGTCCTTGAGCTTGGGGCACTGGGTCCGTATGTGGCCTTTTTGACCACAGTAATAGCAGCTTATGTTCCATTGGTCCCCTCGGGCCGGTTGGTTGGTCCTGAAGCCAGATGTTTCCCTTGGGAGGGTTTTTTTATGTTCCCCCTTTGGGAGTTTCCAGGGTGACCTTTTCTTTGCATTATGGCGGGTCTGTTTTTTTGGGACTCCTCCCTGCCACCCGCTGACCGGCTGTTCACAAACTTGTTGGCCAGCTGCCCTGCGCGTCGTGGGTTCTTTGGCTTTTTGTCCACCAACCACAGCCTCAGGTTGGATGGGCACTGTTTATACAGTTGCTCCAGTACCATTAGGTTAAGCACTTCCTCCCTAGTTGGGGCCCCATTTGCCCACTTGTGGGCGTATCCCTGCATCCGGAGACCAGTTCTAGATATGTGACCTTAGGGGTTTTACGCTCACTTCAGAACCTTTTTCGGTACACCTTGGGAGTCAGTCCAAACTTGCATAGCAAGGCCTTTTTGAACAGTTCATAGTCTCCTACCTCTGCCCCTTTTATTTGGCTGTACATCCCATGGCTCTGGGGTTCATTAAGGGGGTGAGAAACTGGAGTCTGTTTGCAGGGTTAACCCTATGCAGCTCGCAAGCGTTCTTAAAGACATCTAGGAAGTCATCTATGTTCTCCCCTTCCTTACGCCGGGCCAGGACACACTTATTACATTTTCATGCAGTCCTGGGTCCCCTGTCACTCACCGCAGGCAGGGCCTCGGTGCTCCTCAGCTTGGCCAACTCCAGCTCATGCTGCCTTTGCTTTTCTCATTTTGCTTGCTCCTCCATTAGTTCCTGCTGCCTCAACTTCAGCTTTTTTAGTTTTATCTTCTTCTTTTTCTTCCATTCCAGCTGCCTCAGCTCCAGCGATGGGGAGCTCCACCGGGAGGATTTCCTGCTGGCTGCAGGGGTCACGGTGCCCTTGGTATTCGCTGGGCTCCTCCCAGCCTTTCCCCTAGGCATAGGTAGGAGGGGTCTTGGGAAGCCCTCAGCAGCCGTCTGACCACTCCCAGCTGGAACAGACACTGTTGCCTGCCCTGCATCTGCCGGGCTGCTTCCCTCAGAGACAGGGATTAGTTTATTCGAGGGATCTTCCTTCTCCAGCTGGGCAATCAGCTGTTCTTTGGTGAGCCTTCCAATGCGCAGCCCCCGTTGCCTGCACAGCTCGACCAGGTTGCTCTTAAGGTGCTTTTCATACATCTTTCTGCTGGCCACTTGAAGGCCTGGGTGTTCTCAGCTCCCTACAGTTTCCAGGAGGAACCCTTAGTGTGCCAGCCCTTTTCCAGGTCACCACCTCTCTCCCAGGGTCAAGCCACAGACTCCTCCACCCCTGAGCCTGCTCACCAGAGGCCCCAGGGGGACCCTGTTACTGCAACAGTCCTTCCTGCTGGTCACACTCCCAGGGGTTAAGCATAGCTCCCCAAACCGCTCCTTTTTGAATCTTCAGCACACTTGGTCCTTGTCAATCCCCCTTTGTTTTACTGCTCCCCAGTCACTTACTGCAGAAAGTGCTGTCCACCGAGTACAGTACATCCCACCGTTACCACCAGTTGTTACGGAGTGTGGGGGAGTCTGGGCCCTGCACCCTCACTTCCTGCGATTTACTGTGACATTTAGCCAGCCAGTAAAACAGAGAGTTTATTAGACGACAGGAACACAGTCCCAAACAGAGCTTGTAGGTACAACCGGGACCCCTCAGTCAGGTCCCTTTGGGGCGGGGGGGGGGGGGCAGGGAGCTTAAACCCCAGCCTTGGGGTTCCCTCCATTCCCCCAGACCACTCCAAACTAAAAACCCCTCCAGCAGTATCCCTCAGCCTTCCCCCGGCTCCTCCTCCAGCCTTTGTCCAGTTTTCCGGGCAGAAGGTGTTACCTGGCCCCATCCCCCTCCTGGCTCAGGTTACAGGCTCAGGTATCATTACTCAAGTAAAGTCACCCCCTGCTATCCCATCTCCCATGCAGATAGTCCTAGTAAAACTAGACGACATTCCCAGGTCAATCTGCCCCGCTCCCTACTGTGTCACAGAAACTATGCCTCACCAATCTACTAAAATTCTTTGAGGGGGTCAACAAGCATGTGGACAAGGGGATCCAGTGGATACAGTGTACTTAGATTTTCAGAAAGCCTTTGACAAGGTCCCTCACCAAAGGCTCTTAAGCAAAGTAAGCTGTCATGGGATAAGAGGAAAGGTCCTGTCATGGATTGGTAACTGGTTAAAAGATAGGAAACAAAGAATAGGAATCAATCAGTTTTCAGAATGGAGAGAGGTAAATAGTGGTGTCCCCCAGGGATCTGTACTGGGCCCCGTCCTATTCAACATATTCATAAGTGATCTGGAAACAGGGGTAAACAGTGAGGTGGCAAAATTTGCAGATGATACAAAATTACTCAAGATAGTTAAGTCCAAAGCAGACTGCAAATAGTTATAAAAGGATCTTTCAAAACTGGGTGACTGGCAAAATGGCAGATGAAATTCAATGTTGATAAATGCAAAGTAATGCACATTGGAAAACATAATCCCAGCTATACGTATACAATGATGGGGTCTAAATTAGCTGTTAGCACGCAAGAAAGAGATCTTGGCGTCATTGTGATAGTTCTCTGAAAACATCGACTCAATGTGCAGTGGCAGTCAAAAAAGCTAACAGAATGTTGGGGAGCTATATAAATCCATGGTACACCTGCATCTTGAATACTGGTTGCCCCATCTCAAAAAAAGATATATTGGAATTGGAAAAGGTTCAGAAAAGGGCAACAAAAATTATTAGGGGTATGGAACGGCTTTTCTGTGAGAAGAGATGACAAAGACTAGGACTTTTCAGCTTGCAAAAGAGATGACTAATGGGGAGATATGATAGAGGTCTATAAAATCACATGTGTGTGTAGAAAGTAAACAAGGAAGTGTTATTTATTCCTTCTAATAACACAAGAACTAGGGGTCACCAAATGAAATTAATTGACAGCAGGTTTAAAACAAACAAAAGGAAGTACTTCTTCATACAATGAACAGTCAAACTGTGGAACTCTTTGCCAGAGGATGTTGTGAAGGCCAAGATTATAACAGGGTTCAAAAAACAACTGGATAAATTCATGGAAGATAGGACCATCAGTGGCTATTAGCCAGGATGGGCAAGGATAGTGTTCCTAGCCTCTGTTTGCCAGAAGCTGGGAATGGGCAACATGGAATGGATCACTTGATGATTACCTGTTATGCTCATTCCTACTGGGGAACCTGGCATTGGCCACTGTCGGAAGACAGGATACTGGGCTTGATGGCCCTTTGGTCTGACTCAGTGTGACTGTTCTTATGTTCTTAACATCTTTTAAGCATGGTAGGAACTTTTCCCCCAGCATGCTCTTCTGCAGGTAGACTTTTCAAATAGGGTAGGAACAAGCAGGGGTGGGCCTTAAAGTAGCCCTCTTGAAAGTAGGTGCTGTTTGCTGCATGTTCCTTTCTTCCAGCAAGGGAAGCTTTTGTTATGTATTTACATGGATTTCCCTTTCTTATTCCTAAGGAGAATGGCATGTTATCAAGAGAAGAAGCTTTTTTTAAGTGTATATGTGTCTGTAAGTATAGGGAAAATATGATGGTGCCTTTATGTTTATAAAGGTTTAATTGGCTTACATTTGGATTGATCCATTAGTTACAAAGATCATCCTAAACGAGTACCAGCAAACTGTTTATATCACATCAACAGGTTTACTGCATGGACCATATATATATATATAACCAAAAACTATTTTAGCGAGCGTTACAAGTTTATATCAAGGCTATTCTTTTGTATCTCTCTATCTGTAAAGCCAGGCAACTTAATTATCAAGGGTTGGCTTGTACAGGGATCAAAAGAAAAGGAAAAATAACTAGTCCATTTAAATTACCTTAATAAATGATGTAAAATAGTTATATACATAAAATGTCATGATTTTAAGGGCCTGATATATTGAGACCATAGCTAGAATTAAGTGGTGTGTCTGTCAGTGTAAAACTAGGATTCTTGTTGTTTCCTTGGTATAAAGCTCTTTTCTAGCTTGGCAGAGTCCTGTGATATTGTACTTTAAATTGGTCACTGATGATAACACTTCCCACCCTGAACCTTGGGCAAATACAATCCTTTTGGGGAGTAGGATGGGAGAAGGATTATACCACCTTTGGGAGGAAGACAGAAACGTTTCTCATACAAGCTGATTTTTCTGATAGGCAGCTGTTAATATATGAAGTAAATTGGTGGGAATCCGGCAGGATTCAAAACTCCATGCTTAGCAGGTGAAATTCACTGCTGCTCAGAGGGCAGCATCAGGCCTTATGAACCATTTAAATCCCACTTGAACCTCATTTTGAGATTTCAGGTAATTATTTGGATTAGTGCTATGTAGCAAAGTAATTGTGGAATTAGTAATCCCAGTAAGAAGATCACAATATACGTTTTTTAGACCAGAGGTTGGCAAACTACAGCCCGCGGGACCATCCTGCCCAGCCCTCGAGCTCCTGGCCCGGGAGGCAAGCCCTGGCCCCTCCCCCACTGTCCCCCCTCTCCCGCAGCCTCAGCTCGCTCTGCCGTCGGCGCAATGCTCTGGGCGGTGGGGCTGTGAGATCCTGGGGCTGTGAGATCCTGGCTGCAGAGCCCGGCCTGACCCGGTCTCTGTGCTGTGTGGTGGCAGTGGTGGCGGTTGTAGCACCGTCAGCCATCGGTGCTCCAGGCGGCGCGGTAAGGGGGCAGGGAGCGGGGGTGGGGGTTGGATAGAGGGCAGGGGAGTTCGGGTTGGTGGTCGGGGGCAGGGGTGTGGATAGGGGGCGGGGTGGTCAGGGGAAGAACAGGGGGTTGAATGGGGGCACGGGTCCCAGGGGGGCAGTCAGGAAGGAGGGGGGGTTGGGTGGGGCAGCAGGGGGTAGTCAGGGGCAGGGGTTCCAGGGGCAGCCAGGGGACAGGGAGTGGGGTGTGTGGATGGGGCAGGGGTCCCAGAGGGGCAGATAGGAGGTGGGGGCCGGGCCACAACACCCTCCCCTAACCGGCCCTCCATACAATTTATGAAACCCGATGTGGCCCTCAGGCCAAAAAGTTTGCCCGTCCCTGTTTTAGACTATAATGGATCCCCACTTGCTGTAAAGACAAACTTTATGGTGAGAGCTGCAGAAGTGTTTATCATCATTGGCAACAAAGGTAAAACTCCCACTGACCTAACGCTGCTTCCATTGAAGTAAATGGTAAAGCTCCCATTGGCCTAACTCTGTTCCAAAATAAGTCAAAGCTGAATACTCCTGAAAATCCCACCCTCAACTTTCTGCAGAGCGGTAGATTTTCAGCTTGCTTTGTGTGAAACACTGGGAGGATCTGTCTTGTTTGTTGCAAAAGGTATTATTTTAAAAAAGGCCCAACACCTGACTTCAGACCAGGCCAAGTTTAGCTGTTGGCACATTTCAGGATGCATGTCCTCCTAGTAATCAATCCAGTGCTGAGTGAACTTTTCAAAGTAAAAGACAAATTCTCAAATAATAAAAGGAATTTTGTTTGAAATGGAGCCAAGGAGGAAAATATCTTTTCTGTGAGACATGCTTGTCCTTTCCTTTCCTTCCCTTCCCCCTCACCCAGCTAGAGAGCTGTATTTGAAAGATATTTTTCCATATCTGAAACCCATCTACAGTCTTTCCTCAGAGTTATGCCATCAAAACAAGAAAATGACACTTTGCCTCCTCAATGGTTGGCTTTCTTCCTGCATTTTTTAAAAAAAATGAGTGTTCTCATCACAGATCTTATCATCTGGTGGAAGAGCTTCAGTAGAGTTGAAACTTTCCTTCTCATCTTATGTACATTTGAAGGAGATGACAAAGTCCATTTCTGAAACCCTTTAAATGGATTAATTATGGGTTTGTCTTCATTGCATGGTTAGCTTGAGTTATAACTCAAGTGTTGCCCTGAATTCAAGTCCCATCCACACACACAACCCCCTCACATTGAGTGTGCTGGTACGTTTTACTCGAGTTGGCTGGCCTGAGGGGGGTATAGGCTACACGCTACAGCTTGAGTGAGCCAAACTTGTCATCTGGCAACAGGACCACTGCAGTGCGGACACAGGCTACTTCCACCTGAGCGCTGCTGGTCTTCCAGTGCCTTCCCACAATTCCTCCTGGGTGCTCAGAAAGGACAGACAAGTTGTCCCACAATTCAATGAGTGGTTCAGCTTACTGTAGCGCTGAGTACCATGGGATGTGATCCCAGAAGTCTTAGTGAGTATCAGAGCTGGTGCTAGCCCATGGGGGCCCTAAACAGGAATATCCCCCCCAATACTAAAAGAGGCAAGGTTTTATAATAAAAAGCGAATAGGGGGCCCTGTGGAGCTGCTCAGGACCCTAAACAATTGCTTAGGTCTGGTCTACACTGGGGGGTGTACGTGAATAATGTAGCTGAAGTTGACATACTTAGATCTATTTACTGCAGACTGCTGACTCTCCCCCATCGACTCTGCCTATGCTTCTCGAGTCTTCGCTAGATGTGATAATTCGACCCCCTCTGGATCGATCACTCCGGAAGTAACTGTAGACATGCCCTTAGTGTGTTTATGCCTAGCTCTGGCTCTGGTGAGTTTTATGGCCAATGAAGCAATATTGGTATGTAGACAGCTATTACGTTTTTGTCTCTATTAATTCTGCCATTGGATGCTATTCTGAAGGTTTCTTGTTCCACTGGGCTACTCCTTAGTCCTATGCTGCATCTCCTCATTAGGGGACACGCTGGAGCACACTAGCACTATGGTACCCCATGGCACATTGAGGAATCCAGTAAAGAGATAGACAGGCCCATCGAGAGAAATTTGGAGCCCAGTACATCATGTTCACTGGGGCCCCACCCCATAGCCAGCCTGTGTTCTTTTTGCTTATATTTAGCTTGTACTTCTGTCTTGCATTCATCATCTCTTTGCTGGTATTCATCAGTCTAATTTATTTATTTATGGAGATATTGGGACCTTATTTTCACAGACCTTACACATGGTCTGGGGAGGGCCTCAGTACAGTAGTCCCCTCCCTTTTCCCACCTCTTGTCAGCCCTGCATCATTTTGTTGGCGCCTTGCAGTGGAGGTGGTGAAGATATGGATGATTGTCTGAACGTGTTGCCGAGGATAGAGTCCAAGAACTCAGTTGAGGTACTTACTGATGGTGGCCAGCCTCATTCTGGAAAGGCAGTGTGTCTGGTAATGTAAGTGAATTTGCGGTGACTTACAGGACCTCTCCCGGAAAGTGTCTCTCTTGAGTCAAAGCTCCATCTGAATGGAAGGATTTTACCACTCTTCTCATGATTAATCATTCCCAGTTCATGCATTTAGGGTGTGCCAGATCTTCTCCCTTGCTGCTTTCCTGCTGCTGCTTGTCAGTTTCAGCTAAGAAGCTAAGATGCATAATGGCGCTGACTCACTAATACTTTCTATTCTGGTTTGTATTGTGGGGAGTTACCCACGTCAATCTCTTTCTTGCTGGGTTACTGTGATCTCTGCATGCAAATCCATGGTTAATGGCATGTATGAGAGAGTGAATGCAGTGTGTTTGTGTGTGCATACATGCGCGTGTGCAGGGAAGAGTTTGAATAAGTGTCTCTTCTGAAGTGTAAAATGTGTGTTATCTTATCTGTGATTGCAGTCCTTTCTTTCAGAATAATCATTCCTGTCTATCTGACCCTCACCATATGAATGTTTCCTTTGCTTTCCAAAGTATGATTAATTAAAGGATTTTACAGTCTCCCTATGTACTTTTTTCTCAGGCTAATCTTTGATTAATAAGAAATGTGAGCATATGAAATGTCCGTGTTGTGTATTTTTCTTGCATTAAATCTGATAATTATTTATCCTCCTGCTCAATATATTTCCCTTAAGGTATGCTGAATTGTATCTAATCGCTACGCCACTGGAATCATGAATGTTGTCCATTGGTGTGTTAATTATTCCTTGTGTGTCCTTTTAAAAACTCCTTCAGTTAGCCTTTATTGAATTGTCTGCATTAGTAGCAGAGAGGACAATCTGGTAACTGGTGTAATGGTGTAACAGATTGCTAAATATCCTTTGTTTTGAGGAAAAAGTAAATTAAATAATTTATCTTCATTAGTAATTATCAAAATCTGTAGATTCAAGTGATGGGATGTGCAGAGAAGGTGGGGTAACCAGACCTTTTGTAGAAGGTTTAGCTGTTCACACTTGATTGAAACTGAATCTAAACTCCTCTTTCATATCAGTTTTTGAGAAGGGGGCTGTGCAGCCAGCTGTCTTGTCGCACCGCTTCCAAGTTCCACCCTGAAATGGCTGCCATCTTGGGCCAGATCCTCAGCTGGTAGGTAGCTCTATTGACTTCTGCTCTCATTATACCAGATGAGGCTCCTGGCCCATTGTGATGAGAGTGAATTTGATAGTGTTGAAAGTTGTTGGCTTTACAGCCCTGGAGACTATATCCTCTCTCTGTAGGTCATGGATGGGGACTATGCAAGCTTCTTATCAATTTTATTCTTGAGGGTCTATTTCTAGGGTTGCGATGATCATTCAGCTTCTGTGTTGTGTCAGTCTTTGCCTCAAATTGGGGTGCAAATGAGTTGTTCATTGTGATAGTGAATTTTTAGGATTTGAGGTAATCTATGTGCTGGGGTCAGAACTGAGACCTTTACACTGCAGTGTTCCAATGATGCAAAGTTTGGTCACTAATATCATGGGTGACACATTGCCTGATGTCCAAAAAGGCAAAAGGTTGAGTTATCCCAGGGATCTCAAACTCAAATCACCACAAGGGCCACATGAGGACTAGTACATTGGCCCGAGGGCCACATCACTGAAATCTTTTCATACAAAGATACAAAAGCCGCCCCCGGCTCCGCCCCCATCCCTTCCACGAGGCCCCAACCCTGCCGTGCCTCTTCCCACCCGTCCCCGACCCTGCCCCCATTCCAACCCCTTCCCCAAATCCCCGCCCTGGCCCTGCCTCTTCCCCGCCTCCTTCCCTGAGTGTGCCGCATCCCCGCTCCTCCCCGCTCCCTCCTGGAAAGTCCTAAGAGCTGCCAAACAGCTGTTTGGCGGCAGGAAGCGCTGGGAGGTAGGCGGAGGAGCGGGGACGCAGCACACTTGGGGTGGGGGAGGCAGGGGGGAGTGAGGGGAGCTTGGCTGCTGGTGGAGTCGGCGCCTATGGCAGGCCGCAGGAAATAACTCTGCGGGCCGCATGGGCCACATGCTACGTGTTTGAGACCTCTGAGTTATCCCATCCCCACATTGGCAGGGAATTTTACAGGGCAGGATATGGACTCCATGTCAGTGAACGAGAGCCGTACAGCTCAACCTTTCCATTTACATTCTGTGCAAATCCAAGACCGGCAGCATGCCATAAAGAAGAGTATGCTGCCAATTATTCGTGTTCCAAAGAATACAAAAAAATTGGTTTAACCCACATTTGCACTGAATGCAGAGAACATTTGCCACCAGATGCTAATCAGCAAGCAATGCTTTGTACCCACAGAGCGAGGGCATGAAGCTGCAATTAACCTAAGTATGGGCACAATAAGGGTTACACTTCATCTGCTGATGTAAATAGAGATTTTCCTTGAATTATTTGACCTCATTTATTGTTGAATACTTAATAGAAACTGGACATTTGACTCACATACTTGAGAATCTTATCTAGTTGTATCATAGTAATTCATTCCCTTATTATTTGCAATATTACACATTTAGGGAGAGTGGGGAAGTGTCACTGAAAGATGACACAGTTCTCATCCTGATCAGAAAAAAGGGCACATTGATACACACATGATACATACAGCGATCGTTAATAGGTGTAATTTAGTTAGTCCCACAGTAAGGATTCCTCGGGTAATTCTTTCTGTATGAGAAAAGATGGAAAAGCTAATGTAAAAAGGTTGCCACCTTTTAAAAAGTGTATTCAAGGTCTGAGAGCTGAGAAATTCAAATAAATGAGAGTGGTACTGCTACTGATGGATTTCTATCCTTTCCTTTTTCCTTCTTCCCTTATTCAGAACAGGAATGTCAGATAAAATATGTCCTAGGACGAGAGAGAGAGAGAGGCTACTGGAAAAAAATATATACTCAACTGATGAGCCTCAACTTGTGAACAGGTTTGCCAATTTCCAATGGCATTAATAGGGGAAAAAGAGGCCAGGGTGTGAGGTTTGGACTGTCTGTTGGACGAGACATCAAGAGCTCCTATGAAAACAAAAGAAAGGAAAATGGCTGTTTAATCAATAAAGTTGCTCTGTTTAACATTTTTTTGTTTTTGGAAAACCAAGGTTTGGCTGAGCTCATAAACGAGGCTAATATTTAACATCTAAAAGAAGCAGCTGTGTCTCTTGAACACACCCTGGAATGAGGAATGAGACGGCAATGTGGCAGGGTAGAAGGAAGGGGCTATGCAGTAGACTGTGTTCACCAGGTATGCAATGGAGAACACTTAAAGAACTGAAGCAAGAGGGCTGTCGGTCTATAGGGGTGACAGCCATGCAGTAATTTCAGAGCATTTATTTTACCATTCTCAATCCTAGAGGTGAGATGAGGATAATTACCGTGCAGGAGAAAAGTAAATAAGTGGAACAAACGGTCTGAAGTGACCAAAGGGGCAGTAGGTTTGAGGTGCTGTGTTTCTGTGTAGACTCTGTCACAGTGGAATGTTCAGTCAGTTTTTCTTTTTCCCAGCAGCAAGAGGTGAATGTCCTCATCCCTGTTCCAATCCAGAGATTAGGAATGGAAAAGGAAGATTCCTCCCCTGTGTGCAGTCGTTAGAAAAGTGTGAAGGGATTGAAATGAAGCCTGGTGTCTAGAGGAAGGTTTGGAAAGGCTCATTGCAGCTTGTGGAAAGCAGGCACAGGAAAATGTTCAGGTGTTGTTGAGAAGAGTGTACCCTAGAGCAGTCTGTAGCCTT
Organism: Mauremys mutica; assembly: GCF_020497125.1. Classification (NCBI taxonomy): domain Eukaryota; kingdom Metazoa; phylum Chordata; order Testudines; family Geoemydidae; genus Mauremys; species Mauremys mutica. Next base: position 128,819,413 of record NC_059077.1, read on the forward strand.
ACACTGCGCTCAGGAAACATAGTGTCGGCATCGTGACATGCCCGGGAACTTGTAGAAGACAGGGTGGCGGCTGAAGGCTCAACCCAAGGGGCGCTGGAACAGTTTGTTTAGTGGGGGTGGGTGTGGGGAGGCTGAGAGCCATAGAACCAAACTGTAAACCCCATGTATGATGGAAAGTACCTCAAGCTAGGAGGTGCGACAGCACCCTCCAGCACCTATGCCATTGCTAAGGCTCCGTGTTTGTCACGGAGGTTGTGGAAGTCATGGCAGCTCTGCAGCCAGCCGCTTGGATGACCCTGCAGCCAGTCTCACCAGCCACTGCTCTGGTGATCCCGGGCATTGGCTGATGTGGCTCGCCACGGGGACCACCTGATCAGCAGCCCCAGGGGTGGCGGGAGCAGCCACAGCTCAGGTGCTCCCAGCAGTGATCCTGGGGCAGCCAGAACAATGATTGGCCCAGGGGCTCCATGCCTTGGCAGTGGCTGGAGCCACTGCTGCCTGCCTGGGGCTTCCCTCCCACCCCCCACCCCTGGCAGCAGCCAGAGCAGCCGCCGGCCACCCGGGTCTTCCCTCAACCCCCCCAGAGCAGCCGCTGGCCACCCGGGGCTTCCCTCAACCCCCCCAGAGCAGCCGCCGGCCGCCCGGGGCTTCCCTCAACCCCCCCAGAGCAGCCGCCGGCCGCCCGGGGCTTCCCTCAACCCCCCCAGAGCAGCCGCCGGCCGCCCGGGGCTTCCCTCAACCCCCCCAGAGCAGCCGCCGGCCGCCCGGGGCTTCCCTCAACCCCCCCAGAGCAGCCGCCGGCCGCCCGGGGCTTCCCTCAACCCCCCAGAGCAGCCGCCGGCCGCCCGGGGCTTCCCTCAACGCCCCCAGAGCAGCCGCCGGCCGCCCGGGGCTTCCCTCAACCCCCCCAGAGCAGCCGCCGGCCGCCCGGGGCTTCCCTCAACCCCCCCAGAGCAGCCGCCGGCCGCCCGGGGCTTCCCTCAACCCCCCCAGAGCAGCCGCTGGCCGCCCGGGGCTTCCCTCAAGCCCCGCACCCCTGGCAGCAGCCAGAGCAGCCGCTGGCCACCCGGGGCTTCCCTCAATCCCCCCAGAGCAGCCGCTGGCCACCCAGGGCTTCCCTCAACCCGCCCAGAGCAGCCGCTGGCCGCCCAGGGCTTCCCTCAACCCGCCCAGAGCAGCCGCTGGCCACCCGGGGCTTCCCTCAATCCCCCCAGAGCAGCCGCTGGCCACCCAGGGCTTCCCTCAACCCGCCCAGAGCAGCCGCTGGCCGCCCGGGGCTTCCCTCAATCCCCCCAGAGCAGCCGCTGGCCACCCGGGGCTTCCCTCAATCCCCCCAGAGCAGCCGCTGGCCACCCGGGGCTTCCCTCAATCCCCCCAGAGCAGCCGCTGGCCACCCGGGGCTTCCCTCAACCCCCCCAGAGCAGCCGCTGGCCACCCGGGGCTTCCCTCAACCCCCACACCCCTGGCAGCAGCCAGAGCAGCCGCTGGCCACCCGGGGCTTCCCTCCTCCCCCTCCCCCCCTGCCAGCGGTGGCTGGATTGGCAGCGAGCCCCCTGGGGCTCCACCCCCACACAGCTAGTGCCGCGGGCCCCCCAGGACTCACCCCCACAGCTAGTGCTGCGGTCTCCCTCCCTCCACAGCACCTCCCTCACAGTACCACCCCTAGATTCAATCAGGGGTATTTCTGGTATAAGTCATGGACAGGTCACGGGCTGTGATTGTTTGTTATGACCTGTCCATGACTTTTACTAAATAGACCCATGATTAAATTGTAGCCTTAACCATTGCATGTCATTCTGCTGCAGTTGGGCCAATCTATTTTCCATGTACGCTATGCACTTGTAACGACATCCCTGGTGGGGTCAGCTGTGGCGATTGAACCCTGGACCACGGGATCTAAACAGTGAGCCACTGCTGCTTTGAACTCTAGGATCAAGTCTATTAGCTTGGACTCAGTAGCAGACTCACAGACCTCCTTACATGGTCCAGCTAGGAGAGAGGGAGAAAGCCCCGCACTGGGTTAGCTAACATGGATTCCACACTTCAGGACAACCTCTCTCACTCTCAACTGCAACACACACAGGGCCAGATGCTGCTCTCAGTTACACCAGTGCAACCCCAGTTACATCAATAGCAGTACTGTTTAAACGCCAACCCTGCTGAAGATGATGTTACTGAAATCAAAAAGGGTTGAACTGAGTGCTGAGTTTGGCATACCGGTATATCGTTATCTGTCCTTACATCCAGCCTTGGTGTTTATACTGCACTCGTATAATAGCTAGGTATGTGTTCCAAGGGGTTGTACTTCATTGGGGTCTGGCTCCATTATTCATGGGGATTAAGTCAGTTAATTCATCTTGTCAACGAAATCAGCCCTCTTTATCATTGTCTTTACTCCAGTAGTTTAGTCAATGATTGCATAGGGTGTCATTCCTGCTCTCATATGTTTGGCTCACTCTTTATATACTCCTCATATACCACTTGTTTCCTGTTACTGCCTTTGGCAACTGGTTCTGTGATTCCGATTTGTGTGTGTGTGTAAAGAAATTCTGCCAAAATTGGTGATAGACTTTTCCTTTTCCTTTTCCTTTCCATCTTGCTTTTTTGGAGTTGTTAATGACCAACTAGCTAATTAGGGTTCTTTGCTCCTCAACTTAACAGTCACCAAAGTTTAGTAGCTTTGAGAGATTATTCCAGTTTCAGCAGGGTCAGCTTTAGGAAGTGCGGGACCCAATTCGAACAGTTTTGTCAGGGCCCCGGCAGGGATGACTTTAAAAAAAAAAAACAACACATGTAAAAAACACGTGGGGCTTGTGCTCACCGGGTGGTGCTCCGAGTCTTCGGCGGCACTTCGGCAGCGGGTCTTTCACTCGCTCCAGGTCTTCAGCGGCACTGAAGGACCCGCCTCCGAAGTGCCGCCGAAGACCCAGAGTGAGTGAAGGACCTGCCGCCGAAGTGCCGTTGAAGACCCAAAGCACTGCCAGGTGAGTAAAAATTGAAAAGGCGCCTCTAGCCAGGGAAGGGATTCTCACTGGGCGCGGGGCCCTCTTAGGCGCGGGGCCCAATTCGGGGGAATTGGTGGAATAGGCCTAAAGCCGGCTCTGAGTTTCAGCATTCTTTTCTTAGAATGTGCAAACCAAATTGTTCAGGATAATTTATAATTCACATACTCTAGGTCTTCAGTTAGCATGGGTGCATGGCAATTTTGTTTTTCAGTTTATTCCATTTTTCTTCTGTCTTTCTCAGACTGTCTCAACCCCATCTAATTTTACCCAGAAGAGCATTCATCCTATCAGAGTTGTTCGAGGGCAGTTAATGTTTTATTTTTAGGACATAAGGACCTGCTGGAGAGGGAAAGGACACTTGACTTTACCACCTTGTCCCTTGTAATTTAATCTCATTCATACCTTCCTGCTTTCACGCTCAGCGTCTTTTCCCATAAAAACATCTTTGCTGTCTTTTATAGTCATTTATGCTACTTGCTATGATTTTATTTAATAATTTTATATGCAGTAGCCAGATTGATCCCTCAGAGGTACATATGGAGCGCCTGTTGACTTGTTTCCTGCTCCAGACAAAATGTATAGTGGCTGCAGATAAAAAGCACCAAATGGCAGAATGGCATGGATGGGGAATGACACTAGGTCTAAAAAGACTTGGATTCACTCCCAGCTCTGTCACTAACCTCTCTGTGACCTTGGGAAAGACACTTCACCTTTCTGTGCCTCTTTTCCTACTGTACAATAAAAAATTGCTAACAAATGACCAGCTGAGATACAGCAATTATTTTTTATTCTAATGGAATTTCTCAGTGTGGTAACCATTGTTAGATGTTGATGTTTTCGGTGACTACTGTGATATATTCTGCTTGTAGTTCCTGTTTACTTTTAACATTGGGCCAATTCTCATAATCTCAGACAAGCTGAATAGCACCACAAGTGGTCCTGCTGGTTCAGTGGAGCCATAAATGGAAGACGATACCATTCAACATGACTAAAAGTCTTGGAATCTGGCCCTATAATTGTGTTCTCTGGTTTACCCTGTTAGACTTCACTGAAACCTTTCATTATTATGGCTATTATTAGGTCCCTAAGCCTAGTAGTGTTCTTCAGTGTTGGCTGATACATGCATACATATAATTAGAAATAAATTCTCTTCCAGATTCACTAACATTTGCTTCTGAGCTTACATTCTCCACTTAATGTACCCTATGGGATGTGTGTCTGATCAAATATGATAGATTGGGGTGAGTCTGTCCATAACTCATATTTGATATATAGTAGAATAAAGTTAAGAGGGAATTATAAAGTAATATAATCGCTTTTCCTTTTAAACCAGACTGAGCTGAATTCAGATTGACACCTTCAACGAGGACACTTAACATGCAAATGCTAGACCAATGAGCACAGGGAATGAGGAATGCTTATTTGGAATTAAGACCTGAAGGCAGGTAACTACTGACATCTTCAAAAGGAGTCCACTGGGCCTGACTTTCAGAGGGACTGAGCATCCATAGCCCTCATTAAATTCAGCTGGAATTGTGGGTGCTTGGCACTGCTGAAAATCAGGCTATTCAGCAAGACATGCAAACTGGGATCAGGTCACCTTAGAACTGTTGAAGCTGCCTCAGCTGAAAGAAAAGCCAAAGGAGCAGTTGAAATGCTAGGTTCTGAGAGAGAAAATTGTGAAATAAAACCACAGCTAGGTGAGGTGGTTGTCAGAAGCTATGTAGGCATCAGGATGATTATGGCCTTCCCTTCCTGCTTAGTTCACACCTGAAAAATGCAGGGCTCCTGAATTAGGGCTCCTGAGAAGATCTGTCTAAAAAGGGGAGGGGGGGACCCAGATGTAAACTGAAGAAAACTGAACTGGTCCCTAAGTAGGTTTGAAAAGATAAACAAGACCAAGGAATATCAGTAATGGATGCCGCTGTGTGAGATCATTTATTCCACTGGTGACTGATTGGAGGAATAGGGAAGTGAGGCTGAGATATTAAGTATAACATCCACCTGGTGGCTTGTTTTGCATAAGCCAGAAAGGTGATAAGCAGCCATTAAAGGCGAGCTGTTGTGGGAGCACTGTTTGCTGTAATTCAAGGTTTCATCCTTGATTCCCCCTCTAGGTGCTACTGAAGTACAAATAATTACAAATAACTTATAGAGAACATCTTTTCTCTTAGAGGATCTCAAAGTACTTTGGAAACGATGGATCAAATTAAAAGTTCAATGGAGTTGAATCTTTAAAATGCCCGGTCTAAATTTGGCCATGTCTGTACTGACTTTGTGGTGGAACATGGCAATTATTTAAAATGCAGATGGCAATACTATGGACCCGATTCTTCTTTCACTTGCACTGGTGTAAATCTGGAGTTACTTGGCTAAGCTGAATAGAGTTTTCCTAGGGTAAAACTGTTACAAGCGTGAGGAGAATCAGGCCCTTTGTGTTTGGATGAGGAAAAGAGTAAGAATAACAGGTCCATAGAATCATTGAAGATTAGGGTTGGAAGAGACCTCAGGAGGTCATCTAGTCCAATCCCCTGCTCAAAGCAGGACTAATCTCAACTAAGCTATCCCAGCCAGGGCTTTGTCAAGCCGGGCCTTAAAAACCTGTAAGGATGGAGATTCCACCACCTCCCTAGATAACCCATTCCAGTGCTTCACCAGTTAAAACAAGGACCAGATTCTGATCTCTGTTACACCGTTGTATCTGACAGCATAATTCAGCCACAACTGTTACTTTTCTAGTGGTGAGATGTGGTCTGTAGAGCTGTTTGGAACATTTTCACTGAAATATGCTGCTTCATGAAGCCAAAATGTTTCAGAAAGGTTTTTGAGAACAAGGAAGAAAATGTCTATAGCCTGGTGATTAGGGCTGCATGGGTTGTGGGAGACTCAGATTCCAAGTTTGGAGTGAAACACTCTACTGTGAATCAGGCAGAGTAATAACTAGAGCCTGGGTTATCCATATCCATATCCCTGGCAGTACGCTAACCACTAGGCTATAGAGTAACCCACAGTTTCTTATTTCTGTTTTGGGAAAAACATTCAAAAGGTTTCAACCCCTCCAAAGTTGATGTGCAATGAAATTGTCTTCCAGCTAGCTGCCATGGCCTGTGATCTCGCACACTTTGCTGTGCCAGCCTAATAGTAACAGTGGCAAATGGAAGAGTTAATGTCTGCAGTGTCACAAAGCCAGAGTTGCATTATCTTGTGACTTCCTGGAAGAAACGTTAATGAGCATCTCTCCTGAATCACATGTCATCTTTTCCTGGCTGATTGGTTTCTCCCAAGAAAAAATACTAGCTTTGCAGAAAAAAAAGAAGGAAAACATGTGAAGAAGAATTTTTTTTCCAGGCTAGAATTTTTTTTGATAGCAATATATAGAATATTTTTTATATGTAGGTGAAAAAATATTTCTGTGTTGAGAGGAAATAAATATGCTCTGAGATCAAATGGAAACAAAGACCAAAGAAGTGAGTTTTGAATATATCCTTAATGCAGGCTGAAAAATATGAAGACAGACCATAAATGATGTACCAGACATGGCACTCTGCTTACAAATTGCAATTCGAAATGTCATATGCTGTAAGTCTTTCTTGCTCACCCCACATAATTCACAAGAGAAAACTTTTCTTTTTTCTCTGAAATGAATATTATTCTCTAGCCTATATGCAAAATAAACAGCTTTGGTTGCCATTTTACCTTCTTTGGTGTCTCAAACCAACTACACAAACAGCATCTTTCTCTCTGCAATCTAGAAATCCAAAAATCTTAATCTTTTGCTTTTGATAACCTCCAAATTTTGATTAGGATGTTTTATTTCATACTACTCTTAGGGACTAGAACAATGCTGCTCCGTTTATACAGTAGATTTTACCACTCCATGGATATGTCAGGAATATTTTTATCTTCCTTTTTTGAATCCCCTCTTAATCATATCACGATGCGCCTTTTCCAGATCTGTAGTTTTATTGAGTGGGGTTTTATAATCTTTGCAGAACTCCTAGCCAGTCATATCCATAAAGAAATGAAAAAACCTGGTATTCACATCACTTGATGTGGTTGGTTTTTTGGGCTCTGCAAAGATTAAAAACACAGTAAGACTTGAGAGCATCCTAGAGGGAATATAGAGGCTGCTATTAATATGTTCTTCCTTTGAACAGAACTGATCTAAGGGTTTGGAAATGGAGGAAAAGTGACTGTTTAAAGCAATAGACAAGGCTGAAATTTTTGGAGACATAGCACAGAATATTAGAGTAAAAAGGAAGTGTTAGTGATATGAGACAATGCAGAAGTAACCACCATTTATATGCATGCAGATAGGTAAAGAAATCACAGAGAAAAGACTATATGTGAAGGGGTAGGACCCTGGCTATGTTCAAGGGATGTGTTTTGCACGACTGGATGGGGAGTGAAGGTGGCTTTGCATTATGGCAGCCAGTGTGTCACATGTCACCCATCTGAAGTGACAGTCATGCGTTTCCTCCGCTGTCATTCTCACACATCACTTGTAAGGAGGGCTGCAGGCTATGAGGACTGTTTCCCCTTCACCTCTTTGGCCCAGCTCCTAGAGCTGCTCTCTCTACTTCCGAGCCAGGCCTACTCTTCCTCTTCTCGCTGCCTCCTCCCCTTCCCTGTGGCTTCCTTGTGGAATATGGGGCTGACACCACCACTTCCTGGTCTTGATCAGCAGCCTACTACATTCCCAGAAGGCAGTCATGTTGTGAGGGAGGCAGTACCAGAAGGGTTATAGAGAAACAGAAGGGGGCAAATGGGGAGGGGACACTGGGGAAAAGGGTGAGGTGGTGAACCCAGAAAAAGACAATGGTGACAGGAAAAAGATGGGAGAGAAGTTGGGACTGGGAAAGGGAGGAAAGAAAAATATTGCAGAGGCAAACTGGGGGAGAATGGTCTTGTCAGAAAACCTAGGTTCCATCCCCAGCTCTGCACTCTGGTTTGCTGTGTGACCTTGGGAAAGTCACCTCAGGTCCCCATCTGTAAAACAAGTCAGTATTATTGACCCAACTCAGAGGGGGATGCAAGCACCCAAAAAATCTAGAATGGAAGTTATTAGATTACTTTTAAATTCACAGTTCACAAGGCCAGAAGGGACCATTGTGATATCTAGTCCGACCTCCTGCATCACACAAATCATAGGACTTCCCTGAGTTAATTCCTGTTTGAACTACAGCATCTCTTTTAGAATAACATCCAAACTTGATTTAAAGATTTCTGGTGATGGATAATCCACCACAACCCTTTGAGTTCATAGAATCATAGAATCATAGAATCTCAGGGTTGGAAGGGACCTCAGGAGGTCATCTAGTCCAACCCCCTGCTCAAAGCAGGACCAATTCCCAACAATCATATACTCTCATTGTTAAAAAAAAAATTGTTCTTTATTTCTAGTCTGAATTTGTCTAGTTTAACTTCCAGCCCTTGGATCTTGTCTGCTAGCCTGAAGAGCCCATTGTCAACTCTTTGTTCCCCTTTTAGGTACCTATAGACCAGGATCTTAACTTTCTGTTTGTTCAGCCAAACCAGATGAGCCCCTTGAGTCAATCACTATAAGGCATGTTTTCCAACCCTTTTATCAGTCTAGTGGCTTGTCTCTGAACCATCTCTGATTTATCATTGTCCCTCTTGAATTGTCGACATCAGAAATGGACCCAGGATTCCCATATCTGTTGCAGTGATGCCAGAGGCAGAGGGGAGTGAGCTTAAGTTCAAAACCAGTTTGCTTCCTTCATGCGTTCATGTCCACAAAACTGTAGCTCAAATAGCTACATAAGAGCAAGATTGTGAGAGGCCTCTGTATGGTTGCAAGGAGCTTTTGTCCCCCTTGTGCTGCAGTTGCAGCCATTGCATTCAGGGGAGCACAGGATCTGTTCCTTTTTGTGCCTACTGCGGGGCTCGGTGCCTTGAGGGAGCATGAAGAGATTGGGAGGAGGTGAGCCATGGCTCCCATACTGCCTCCTCGCTGACCAGCTAAATTGGGGGAAAAGGTTTGCACAGTCCTGCTAAATCCCCACATGTGCCAGGCTGCTCACAGAGGGCTTGTGCTTCCCTGGGGCAGAATCCCATCCTGGAGTCCCCTGCTCATGTCAGTGTCTAAATATTGTGATTTGGCCCTTGGCATTTAACTAGAATTTAACATGACTCTGGAGCTATTTCTGACCCACTTCCTACCTGTCACGTTCCTGTGGGTGCTAGCTGATTTTGAAACAAATGTAAAATGTTTTGTTGGAATCTTACTCTTTATTCCAGATACATTTTTAAAGTTTAAAAGAGGCAGGCACAAAACCCTCCAGCAAAATTAAAATAACAAAACCACAGATGGTCTGGAACTAAAACCCTGGATCAAAACAATTCCAGACTTCAGGGGAGTTCAGGCTATTCTATTCTTTATGGTTTCTTATATCGTACTCATCTGAATATCTGAATGCCTTCCTGTAGTGCATTAAGCAAGGTGGCTAACATCTGTCACGTTTGTTTTCCCATCCTCTTGCCGGGGGAGAAGTGTGTCTTGTTTTGGTAGGGTGTTTTGTTTAAATATACATGTTGCTATGTATTTACACTGGTGAAGGCAAAGTCAAAGAAACACGACTTGGACTCAGAGCAGAAGGTGATATGGCTTGTGTTGGTTCTTCATTCCTGGGGAATTTCATTCCAGAGTCTCTGACTAGCACCTGAGAAAGTTCTGTGTTCTGCACTGACAGGCCTTGTCCATGTTGCAGAGAGTTCCTTTGTGCTAGAGGAACATAATTGTCAACCATGGTCTTCATCCCACAGGTTTCGATGTTTTTTTAGAACTCCGAGACTTAGGCCAGAGAGCACTTTGAAGATAAAGACTGAGACTTTGAACTTGATGTGACGTTCTGTGGGAAGCCAGTATGGAGAATGGAGGACTGGCAGTGGCCTGTGTTGCTTAGGGGATGTGTTGCAGTATTCTATATTAGTTGGAGCTTCCTAAGTGCTGAAGGCTTCATGCCCAGATCTGTTGCATTGCTGTAGTCCAGGCAAGAAATAACACAGGCATGAATAACTGGGGCAAGGTCATCATCTGCCAAGAAGGGACAGAGTCTCCTAACCATCCAAAGATGATAGCAGCTTACATGTTATGTGAGATCTTAACATCGCTGAGGAATGGTAGAGCTGTGTGTGTGCATACTGCGGGCCCTTGAATCCATCTTCTCTGAGCAGTTCACCCAGTGCTTGCATGTGGATGTTGGAAATGATCTGAGAAATAACTGATCTTTGTGGGACTCCACAAGTGGTAAAGAAGCCATTTCCCATCACTATTCGTTGGGTGTATCCTTCCAGGGAAGAACTGTTTTGGACCTCCGCCACCTCTCAGACTGTGAACCCAGCACCAAATCTGAACATTGTTGCTTTCTCTTCTTTCTATAAGAGCCAAAGCAAACCCTTGGATCAGGCCATGCTCAAACTGGAACTGGATTTATGTCTGAATCTGAATTTTGCAGGCCCATTGCCAACAGGCAGTGCCAAAATACATTAAAATAAACTAATAAAAGGCTGTAGGGAAAAACATGCAAATCAGACCTAACCTATCCAGGACCTGGTTTGGCACCACTTACTGACAGGTGTAACTTTACTCACATTAGTAGTCCTATTGACACTCATATGTCTCATTTATTTTAAACACACTAGACCTGATTCACTTCTCACTATTTAGACCGCTGTGACTGCATTAAATTCAGTAGAGTTATTCTTATTTTACACTAGTGTTAATGACCAGAGAAACAGGCCCACTGACAGTATCCATGTTTGATCTGGTCATTAAAAAAAAGGCTTACCAAACTAACAAATGTTTTATATTCTTATTCTGATGGAGGCCTACATAAAAATTATATCTCACAGTCCAACTAAATGTGAAAGGGCTGCCAAAACTGCGTATATAAATTCCAGTGAGCTCATATATTTTCAACAAGTAATTTAAAAATGGAGGAGAGAAGTGTTCACACTCCATATTAGGAACAGTGGCAAAAAGTTACTTTATTTTAGCATATTCAGAACAACAAGTGATGCAGAGGTATCTGTTTGGTAAACAAAATATTAATATTTGTGATGCATTCAGAGAAATTGTTAATATTTTAACTTAATTATGATTCCATTTCAGTATCAGTGAAATAAATGCATTCAATTTAGTGCCTAGTATTTTCCTGAGGCATTTGCTTTTGAAGGCATTTAGATGTCTGTCTGTACCTTGGGTGGATTCCAGCATTCACATCCATATGTTAAGATGGAAATAACATTTGAGTTGAAGATTTGTAGTTTAGTCGTTCAGGTGTAGATTTTCAATGACCGTATCTTGTTTAAAGCTGGTGAATGGAGCTTCCACCTTGCCAGTTTGTGACACAATTTCCTTCTTGATGTCCTTATTGGCTTGCAAATTACTGTCAAGCTATGTGAATTGAGTTACCTCCTTTGCCTTGTGATGTAATGTTTGAGGTGGGAGTTGCTGGGGTTCTCATTAGATTTGTTTTTTCATAGCTGATCATTAACCCCATCTTTTTGGCTATGCTGGCAGCCTTTCAGACTTTACTCATGTGTTGGTTTGAGCTGAAACTTAGAACTATGGCATCAGCAATATCTAGATTTCCTAGTATACTGTAAAGCAATATGATGCCTGTGTTGTATCAGTCTACACTTTGCTTTTGCATAATGAAGTCCCTGATTGGCAGTCTGAAATATGTTAAACAGGAGAATGACAACTAACAAGCAACAAATGACAAAGAGGGCCCGATGCAATGCCCAAGAGACTCCATTGGGTCAAAGGGCTTTAGTTAGGGGGTTGGACTAGATGACCTCCTGAGGTCCCTTCCAACCCTGAGATTCTATGATTCTATGATTCAGACCCATAATGAAAAGTGGCTAGAGAAGAAAGTATGGCAGTTGTACATGAAATGATGTGATGGTCACGTTCTAGACACCTCAGGGGGTCTGAACCCCAAAGAATAAGCAATTAAATCAAGCAATGGCATGCAATATTATTGAACTAGAAAAGTATATTGAGTAAGATCTTATGTGTAAACTGGTGAAGCTCTGGTCAGGAATATAATTGCATGATATATGCATTGGTTATGTATAAAGAGTTATATATGTCTGCTGGAAATGTGTTCTTCAGATGTGTTTTGGAGGCAGTGAATAGCTAGAGCCTGCCTTAGACAAAGGAATGTGGATTGACCGGTCTGACTGGCTTGATTGCAGGCAGAAGACAATAAATGTATAGTTGCTCATTAAGGTGCTGCTTATATAGACACCAGGGAACAGAGTCTTCACCTGGCTCTTGAGGCAAATGACTCTGGGAAACGTAAAGGGAGCCAAAGACATTCTAGTCATCCATCACTTAGGTGACAAAGGGGACAGTATCCTCTGATTCTGTGAATGTTTCATCCTCTGGCCTGGAGCACTAGGAATGCTGGACCTTGATGTAAGTGAGAAAACTGCCTAGAAAAGATTGCAACTTGCCAAGATTAAGTTTGAGTCACTAGAAAGCATGTTTTGTTTGTACCCATATCTGCCTCTTTTTCTCTTGCTGAGTATCACTTGAATCTCCATTCTTTGTTAATAAACGTACCTGTCATTTTACTGTAAACCATCTCAGTGCTGTTATATTGATGTAAAGGATGAGTCCTCAGCTATGCCCAGGTCTACACTAGCGGAGGGATCGACCTAAGATACGCAACTTCAGCTATGCAAATAGTTACCTGAAGTCGGTTACCTGACTGCGAGGACGGCGGCGAGTCGACCGCTGCCGCTCCCCCATCGACTCCACTTCCGCCTCTCGCCAGCTGGAGTTCCGGAGTCGACGGGGAGCACGATCGGGGATCGATTTTATCGTCTCTACACTAGACGTGATAAATCTACCCTCCGATAGATCGATCACTACCCGCCTAGCCGATGGGTAGTGAAGGCCTGCCCTAACCTAAGAGGCCGGTGTGTGTGCTGCTCTTTGGAGGTAGCAAACTCAATTTTTGTGAGAGTCCAGTGAGCGGGACTGGATGCTTCAAGGAGCTGTTTCTGGGGAACTTGGGAACAGCGGTTCACTGATTGTTACCGGCAAGGCAAGGTTAAGACTGGCAGATTCTCTAGGAGTTTGCTGATGAGGTGGGCAGACTGGTGCGGCAGTCTAAACTCCAGCAAACCTCCCCTTTGCTGAGGCTAAGGGGGAACACAATGGCTTATGGTTTTGGGCATCTCAAATGGATATTCCTGTTGGGGGAAACCCACTCCATCTGCATAAATCCAGAGTATTTGGGCTCTGTGAACGGAGTGTGGAGAAGCAGGGCCACAGGTGGATGGTGACTGTGCATTCTGCTTTGCCTTCCCAAAGCCCACTTCTGCTGCTATTCCAGCAGATCGATTGGAATAGTGCTGCTAGCTCAGCAGCAGCAGTTGAGTGAAAGTGTCGGAGCCACTGAATCTGAAAAAGATGCTCCCTGTCCCTTATCCTGCCCCGCCCCCAACTCTTGGGTTTCACTCTAGATTACACAATGGTGGTACACCCTGCAGAGTAGCTGCACAGATATCCTGGTGCAGCTGTTCCCCCAGCAGAGCCCCGCCCTCCAATGCAAACCTGTACATCCCCTACAAGTCCCCAAACACTAGTACGAACAAAAAAACATTCCCACAAATGTTCACAAATAGCAAATAATAAGAGTAGCAAACATAGTCCAATTGAATAGCCTTTCAGCCTGTGAGTGAATGTTTGCAAACACTGTTCTGGCAGTATTTAACCAGCTGTAAGTAGCATGCAATTGAGAGCACAAAAACATTTCTATGGAAAATCATTCTGTTGCGCAAGTGCAGTTGCACCCAGCAGGCCAGATCCTCAGCTGGTGTAAATCATTGTAGATCTGTTAAGTCAACAGGGCCTTGTAGTTCCATCAAAGTCAATGGAGCAATGCTGAATTACACCAGCCAAAGATCTGGCCCTATATTAGTTGCACAGGCTAACTTCTCTAACTTCTATTGCATTAGTCACTTCGGGGCTTAACACCTGCATTTCCCATTGGAATCGATGGATAGTTGCAGGTGTTCTACACCTTATGGAATCAAGCCTTGGGAGGTGAGGGTGCTCAGCACCTTGAAAGAGGCACTCGACACCTCGCAGGATTGGTCCCTTAAACCGCCAACAGAAGAATATTATCATGTATTTGAGCCTGCAAGACCATGTACTAGTACCCCTCGCTGCATATTTAACATGCTTTCTCGTGGGAACTTACTCATGGTGTGGGTAGCAGTTGCTTTAAGCCATTCTGTAGCCACATGTAGCATTGTACTTATGATGTGACTTGGTTGACTTCTGTCATCTGGGAGATAATGGTTTCTAATTATGTGATGTTCTTGTCTAAGTCAGAGTTCCAGCTTCTCCACGTTTGATCAGCACTTCTGGGGGTTTTAAATGGCAAAGGGAATGAGGAAGGGGAAGAGGGCTCTGTGTGTGTACATCCAATGTGTTCAACTTGATGAATGGGGGCCCTAGGTTGTGATTTAAAGAAAAATCATAGGGTGGGACATTCACTGGTGAATAGGTTACAGTTATGGAAATTGCGAGTAAAACATCATGTAATTGGTTTGTATCCCAAGCTATTTTTTATCTTTCAAATACAGCCTGATGTCTTTACCCAGGGAAAACTGCCATCGACTTAAATTGGGAGTTTTGTCTGAGTATGATGTGCACATGTATAGATGCACATCATCTCTGTGAAAGAATAGAGCCCAGACCAATCTCTATTACAGCTAATCAAGAGATGCACTCACATTGAAGATTACACTCTCATCTGGTTTAAACCAGATTAGACCTCAAGATTTGCTCCAACAAGAAAAATAGAAGTGCTGGGCTGAACGGGAACAGTTTTGAAGACAGGATTTTCAGGCACCGTGTAGACAGAACCTGAGACTTCACTTGTCTAAGCCATCATAGGACCATAGAGATCGTGCTGCCTGCTAGCTTGCCGTGAAGCTCACCCACTTGCTCTGCAACTCTGTACATCCTAAGGGGAGTAATTGTTGTTTCGACAGTTTATCCTATCTCCTGTGTCGCCCCATTGCCAAATACCCCAAAGTAAGATTCACAGGTCTGAGTTTGGATCCTAATCTCAACTTCCCTAAATCCATGGGAATCTGGTGTTCAGGTTTGGGCCTATTGCTAATCAAATGCAATGGACATTTTACTTATTTTTTTTAAATAAAGGAATCTATAACTTCTGTTGACAGCTCTGACGAAAGTCCACCCTGATCGAAGAATATTAAGTGTATAGTTGACTATAATCCTAAAGCTATATCAAGTGTTTAGACAATCAGCTACACGCCTGCTATTTAATTACACGCGATAAATAATTAATAGCATTGCAGTCAGGGACATAAAGAACAGTTGGACAATCTGTACTTCTAAACAGCACAAGAATAGGTACTAGTCAGTAGCCTCACCCACTCTATTCCTGTCTCTTCTGATAGCAAAGCTGTAAATACCTGGTTGTCTTCAAGCCTCTGTGAATGTTGCTTTGTTTTTGTGTTTATAACTGGATTGGCCTCATGAGATTTAACCTTATGTGACTGGATCTATTCATGGAAGATTAGATGACAAATCCTGTTGGGTGAGTCTAAACTAGATCTGATGTAATCATCATTGTGAATGCATCTCGTGATTGACTGTAATGGAGATGGTCAGGGCGCTGTTCCCTCAGAAGGGGGTGTGGGTCTGTGTGTGTGGGTCTGTGTGTGTGCGTGCGCAAGCAGATAGATATCTATCTGCACATGTCCAAAAATGCCCAATTAGCATTAATTGTATTTTGCCACTAGAAACTAACCTGACTTATCAACCTCACCCTTCTTTTGCACAACTGATGCCTCCATGCCTGTTTTGAAAACAGCCCTTGTATTTTTTCAGGCAGCATGGAGGAGTTTAGTAGTGATTAAGCCTTTCAGATGCAAAATGGACACTTAACAAGAACTCAAATGTGCTAAAGTCCTCAGCTTAGTAAAGTGTAACTATTTGGTGAGTATATTTTAAAACAAAAACAAAACCCAAAAGTTAATTTTTCTTTCATTTTTCATGAAAAGTACCAGATTGACCAAGATGACCAAAGACAAGGTTTTCAAAAACAATGATTCTGAATGCCTACATTTTTTTGGTTGCTCAGTTTACGGTGCCTTGAAGGGGTCTGATTTTCACAAAGTACTGGAGGGATAGCTCAGTGGTTTGAGTATTGGCCTGCTAAACCCAGCGTTGTAAGTTCAATCCTTGAGGAGGCCACTTAGGGATCTGGGGCAAAAAAAATTGGTCCTGCTAGTGAAGGCAGGGGGCTGGACTCAATGACCTTTCAAGGTCCCTTCCAGTTCTAGGAGATTGGTATATCTCCAATTATTACCTTCTGAAAACCATGCTTTGTTAAGCTGGGCACTAAAATCTCAGCCCCAAGTCTGTTATCTACTGATCGCATACAGCACAAGCAATTGCAGGACAAGTTTCCCCACAATGCCCTTCCACCACAAACTTCTTCTGAAGGGCTCACACACAGAGGTCAGTCTTCGCGCACATTGAGAACCTGATCCAATGCATGTTGAGGTCATTGAAGACACCTGTTGATTTTAATTGGCATTGGCTTAAATCATTTTACTGACTTTATCAACATAGATGCCAATTGTAATGGTAACTTTTCTGGTGTGGACCTGTCCATTAGGAGCTGCGCTGAGACCACAGGGTATATAACAGAGATGACAGAGTAATGACTTTGTCTCCACTGATCATGATAGGATTTAAACCAATGACCTAAAAGTCTCGATATAATATTATCAGCTCGCTGAACCTCTCTCTGGGTGAGAGTGATGACCTTCAGTCACTTCTGACATGGCCTGCAGTTGCTGTCTGAGCAATTGAAACAAAAAAAGGAAAAAAGCTACAATTTTGCAACATCTCCTTTTTAGCTCAGATAAAATACAGTTTACACATTTTATGAGATTAATGTCCCTCGCTTCTGATTACAACAATCTGATCAGCATATTAATTAGTTTAAAAAAAAACCTCCCCAAACCATGCAACAGCTGCTATTTTGCTGCTGAATCCATTCGGGGTGTGTAATTTTTGATGAGATTTATTGTAAAATAGTTTTTCTATTGGTTTTTGAGCGAGCATTTATGCAGCATCTGTTCTACTTCTTGCACATAATGCATTGAGAGAAGTGGAGGTGGGGAGCTTCATTGTATTGACTGATGGAAAGTATGTAGCTCAAATTGCAGTTCTTCGAGTGGGATGACCCAGGGGTGAAAGCTGGCATGGCATGAATTGTATGCCCGGGCATGCAGTTTAAATTACCTGGTAAAGGATAGGTTCCTATGTCCTTTATAAGAGTGACATACCATTAGATCTTTATTTGACTGCACTTAGGGTCTGATCCTGAAGGAGCTGAGTAACATCTAATCAGTAGGAGTTGTGGGCAATCAGCACTTGGCTGCAGAGAGCCTATCGCCTTGCAGGAACATTCCTGTACTGTGTTAGTCCCCAACTCAGGAAGATACTTAAGCACATGGGTAGTCCCATGGGCTTCAGTGAGACAACTTGCATGCTTAAAGTTGGGCAAGAGCTCAGGTGCCTACCTGAATTGGGCATTAATAATCACATAGGGCCTGATCCCTGGGATAGGGCTGAGTTCTTGCGACTCCCTTTGAAGTCAACTGGAGTAATGAGTGCTCAGCACCTTCCAGTGTGCAATGGCTGATCCACCTTGGAACATATGTTACAGATGGAGTGGAATGGATTAGCAAGTGTGCAAAGGTCATGTTGGTAGTCAAACTCCTGGGCTGAACTCTTGCTGCTTGTACCTCCTCCACTACGACTATGTTTGCTGAAAGAAGACTGTTCTTGAATACGAGGCAAAATGCCACAGCCTCTGAATACACAGGGAATATGGAGTATGGAGAACCAGGAGGTTGGAACAGAAATAAATGTTATTCTATCACAGAGATAAAATTGAAGAATATTTTGTACGACCATACGTGAATTCAGTTTGTTGCTCAAGAAATCTGACAAATGCATTAACTTCAATATCTTATTTTTTTAACAGATTTATTATCAATAGCTATTTATTTAACAGTAAGGGTAGATTGTTTTACCTACCTCTGTGCACAAAAATATATTATTTCTTCATAGGTAGGCTCTGCAAATAGCTTGGGTTATTATTGAGTTACTTTTTTCTGGTTCCCAGGTGATGTATTCTTTGAATAGATCTATTTGCTTAACTGTAAGAGGTAACTATGTATTCCTGCATGACTAGGACAGCACTATAATATTGTCGAGATTTGTGAATGACTGTTTTCACTGTATCATTTTTGGTAGCATGTCATAGAAGACCAAGGAAAGTTCCCAGAAGTAGAACACTCTGTCACTTTGTTATGGTGAGACAGTCTTACCTCCTTGTCTGTCTTCTCAGCAGCCACCCCAGCCAAGACTGCTGCGATGCTGGTTTGGTGCCCAGAATACACAATCACTCTACTGAATGTTAAAAAACAATCTGGAAGAAGGGTTTAGATCAGCTGTTGCTTGGAGGAATGAAAAATAAACTTGGATCTTGAATATTATGTTTTTCCTCACACAGACAGTGAATGGATTTTGACCTGGATATGTAGGAGGTCACATAAACCAGAGCTGGACAAGGTATTCATAGTAAATAACTTCTCAACTAAATTTTGCCTCTCATCTGTTTTCAAATTGTTCACAAACATACATTTTTATAGACTTTTTAAAATTCAGAAATATTCAGGTGATGTTTCATGCAAATTAGTGTCACCCAAGGGATTGATGCATGTATTTTCTTTTTATTGAAGGTCCGATCCAAGGGAACAACTTGTGAAAATGCTGAATGACCTCATCTCTCATTTGTACTAATGGGAGTTCGGGGTGCTAAGCCAGATTGAGCCTATTGCTAATATGCAATTGGGCACTATAATTAATTTCCGTTCTCTGATTGGATGAGTGTAATTGTGATACAGACAGGAAGGAGGTGATCAAGTCATTTGACCTTGGATTCTCTGGATGGGAGCAGTTTGTGGAATTAGGAAACGGGCAGGACAGATTAGGGAATCACTGAGCTATTTTAAACCTTTTCTTTCTAGGCCTTGCCTGAAACAGTACCACTAAAAAAAATTAGAGTATTATAATATTGTGTGGAATCATATTAAAAATATTTTTCTATCATTGCATTTACTCCAAGGAATTGTGTGGTGTGTCTGTGACTCAGATGTCGCCAGATCGTTGTCTGCCTTTTGTAATTACCTCTTGTCAGAGCTCTGGCCAGGGGTTTTGCAAAGTTCTAGCTTTGAATAGTGCAATCGTATATCCTTGTCACTCATGTTTAAACTGCATTAGTGTAAAGGATTTGGCATGGGGTTTGAGGAACACAGTCCTCATGGTGCTGTGTTAATTGCAGTGTCTCTGCCAATGGCATTTACTAGTCCCCAATTTGTCACCTTTCACCACAGTCATAGTGAAAAACGAACTAGTAATTGTGACCTGATTGAACAACCTTCGTGCTAGCTGTAAAGCACATAGCTAGATTTCTGTAATAATCACTGTTTCTCCTCTGTGTCAGTCAAGCATTGTTCTACTTGTAATTACATTCACCAGTCAGCTGCACAATAACGAGGAAGAGGTATCAGTGTAGGAAGAAGGGTCTGCATAAAAAGATGTGTTCAGATCTTGAGCACATATCATTGGACAATCCTCACTTGGGTACTACCAGCACTAATGAGCTGGGCAGGGAAAAGTTTTTTCCTGTGCTGTGAAAATATTTGAGACTTAAAAATGTTTTTGAAAAAAAGTTTCAAGGTGGTTGAAACATCCCATTTGAAAAAAAAAATTGATTTTGACAAATTGGCATTTTTTGATTAAAAAAAACTTTAATTGAAAAATTCTTGACCAGCTCTAGTCACAACCTGGTATTTCTATAAGTTGCAGGACCCTGGTGATCTGCAGAAAGAAAACATCTGTCTTCTCTGGATAATTTAAATGGATAAAGCAGGAAATCTACTGCTACCACTTCTCCAGAAATAAATTTACTTACATTACAAGATACATTTCAGCCTCAGGATTGAAATTATTTCCCCACAAACATTTATGGGTTTGTCTACACTGCAGTAAAGGAGCTGTGGCCGGCCCAAGTAGCTGACAGCGTTGGCAGGGCTTGGCCTGCAGGGCTGTGAAATTGCAGTGTAGATGTTTGGGCTCGGGCTGGAGCCCAGGCTCTGAGATCTGAGAGGCAGGAAGGTCTCAGAGCCTGGGTTCTGGCTCAACCCTAAATGTCTACATTGCAATTTTACAGTGAGCCTGAGTCAGCTGACCTGGGCCAGCCGTGGGTCTTTTATGGCAGTGAAGACATACTCTGTGCAAACAAAACTTTGCTTTCCCTGCTTACATAGATGCTGACAAGTAGGAAGATACCTGGGTAGCATGTGAGTGATGGTAACTTTAGACAGTTCACTATTTATTGTGCTTCTGTCTTCTGCATAAAAGTCTGAGTAGGTATTTCATACTGTGTGATCTAGCAGTGTTGCTGTTCTCTGAGACATTTATAATAAACTGCTTTTAAAAAAAGTAACAAAGGTGGAAAGGAAGTTCTGAAGCCTTCCACAATGTTATCCTTGTTACTCATCTGCTCCCTTCGAACCTAATCAAATGTCCATAAAAGTAAACTGGAATATTTCCATTATATTCAAGGAGCTTTGGGTGAGGTCTATAGTATCTGTGGTTGGGGGAGGTTTGTCCCTCAGTGAGGCAGTGGGATGTCCCCCGGCCTCGCTACAGCCGCGTTTACAATCAAGGCTGAGGTGTCAGACTCCAGCCCCCTACATTTTCAGAAAGAGCATACTCCTTTTTGCCATGTGGCCAAGAAAAGCTATCACCAAACCTGTCACTTGCAAAACAGGCATATGTGTGAATTTGATTTAAATGGTAGCCTCCTAAGAGCCACGGTCATACTGTCTACCATGTGGAGTGCCAGGAACACCGTCCGTGCTCAAACTAAATAAATAAAGAGATACATAATTGTGTGTCATATCCATAGACGGCGAGTTATGTGGGCCTGTGGTGCCCGTGCTCCACCAAGAGTGTGGAGCCCGGCCTGTGGTGCCCGGCTCCACCAGTGTTTGGGCTTATATTTTCAGATCCATCCCATCCATAGGATGGACCAGGGCAACCGCCCCAGGCCTCGCGCTTCAGGGGAGGCAAGGTCCAGTGCAGCCGGGGGGAGGGGAGTAGTGGGGGTCCTGGCACTGGCAGCAGCAGAAGCGAGTGACCTAGCCCCAGCCCGCTCTGCTCCACCCCATCTCTTCCTGCCCCTGCTCCGCACCTCCCCACCCCCATTCCACCCCTCCCCCAAACCCCCACCCTGCCTCTTCCTGCCCCTGCTCTGCCCCCTCCACCCCCATTCCTCCCCTCCCCCAAGCGCCCACCCTACCTCTTCCTGCCGTTGCTCCGCCCCCTCCCCACCCCCATTCAACCTCTCCCCCAGCCCCCACCCCGCCTCTTCCTGCCCCTGCTCTGCCCCTCCCCACCCCCATTCCACCCCTCCCCCAGCCGCCACCCCGCCTATTCCTGGCCCTGATCCGCCCCTCCCCACCACCATTTCACCCCTCCCCCAAACCCCCATCCCACCTCTTCCTGCCCCTGCTCCGCCCCCCCACCTCCATTCCACCACTCCCCCAGCCCCCACCCCGCCTCTTCCTGCCCCTGCTCTGCCCCCTCCCCCCATTCCACCCCTCCCCCGAGCCCCGACCCTGCCTCTTCCTGCCCCTGCTCTGCCCCCTCCCCACCCCCATTCCACCCCTCCCCCAGCCCCCACCCCGCCTCTTCCTGCCCCTGCTCCGCCCCTCCCCACCCCCATTCCACCCCTCCCCCATGCCCCCACCCTGCCTCTTCCTGCCCCTGCTCCGCCCCTCCCCACCCCCATTCCACCCCTCCCCCAACCCCCACCCCGCCTCTTCCTGCCCCTGCTCCGCCCTCCCCACCCCCATTCCACCCCTCCCCCAAACCCCCACCCCGCCTCTTCCTGCCCCTGCTCTGCCCCTCCCCACCCCCATTCCACCCCTCCCCCGAGCCCCCACCCCGCCTCTTCCTGCCCCTGCTCTGCCCCTCCCCACCCCCATTCCACCCCTCCCCCAGCCCCCACCCCGCCTCTTCCTGCCCCTGCTCCGCCCCTCCCCACCCCCATTCCACCCCTCCCCCAAGCCCCCACCCCACCTCTTCCTGCCCCTGCTCTGCCCCTCTCCACCCCCTTCCACCCCTCCCCCAAGCCCCACCCCGCCTCTTCCTGCCCCTGCTCTGCCCCTCCCCACCCCCATTCCACCCCTCCCCCAAACCCCCACCCCGCCTCTTCCTGCCCCTGCTCTGCCCCCTCCCCCCATTCCACCCCTCCCCGAGCCCCCACCCTGCCTCTTCCTGCCCCTGCTCTGCCCCTCTCCACCCCTTCCACCCCTCCCCCAAGCCCCCACCCCGCCTCTTCCTGCCCCTGATCCACCCCAACCCCACCCCCATTCCACCCCTCCCCCCAGCCCCCACCCCGCCTCTTCCTGCCCCTGATCCGCCCCTCCCCACCCCATTCCACCCCTCCCCCAAGACCCCACCCCGCCTCTTCCTGCCCCTGCTCTGCCCCCTCCCCACCCCCATTCCACCCCTCCCCCATGCCCCCACCCCGCCTCTTCCTGCCCCTGCTCTGCCCCCTCCCCCCATTCCACCCCTCCCCCATGCCCCCACCCCGCCTCTTCCTGCCCCTGCTCCGCCCCTCCCCACCCCCATTCCACCCCTCCCCCAAACCCCCACGCCGCCTCTTCCTGCCCCTCCTCTGCCCCTCCCCCCCATTCCACCCCTCCCCCAATCCCCCACCCCGCCTCTTCCTGCCCCTGCTCCACCCCTCCCCACCCCCATTCCACCCCTCCCCCATCCCCCACCCCGCCTCTTCCTGCCCCTGCTCCGCCCCCTCCCCACCCCCATTCCACCCCTCCCCACTCAAGTCCCTGCCCTGCCTCTTCCTGCCCCTGCTCCGCCCCCCCCACCCCCATTCCACCCCTCCCCCCTCAAGTCCCTGCCATGCCTCTTTCCAGCTTCCAGCCCCTCCTCCAAGTGATGCCGGGAGCCAGCAGGGTGGGGCGCAGTGGGGCGGCCTGGGGCAGGGTTGCTCACTGCTGCCAGCGCCAGGCCCCCTGCTATCCTCCCAGGCCACCCTGGACTCTGTGTCCCCCTGAAGTGCGGGGGCCTCCAAAGCGCGGGGCCCGAGGTGGTTACCCTGGTCCGTTCTATGGACGGGACGGCTCTGCGGACCCATTCTGGGCACCACCAAAAAATTTACAAATCTGGAGCCCATTGTCATAACCCACAGTCAATAAAGCCAGAGAAAGGAACAATTAATTTGGCCCAATAATAACATGCAAGGTTTGTATGTGTTGCCAAATCTTGAGGTTTTATCAAAGTCTCAGGACATTTGATGTTTTGCTTAAAGACCCGGGTCCTGGTGGCACACAATTAGGTGAGACTTTCAGCTTTCATTTTAAAAAAAGTTTCTGGCCCTCAGGGTGGTGGAGAACATGCTGCACTCATAAAGGCTCAAATAACCAGAAGGCAAACAAAAAGAACCACAAATTTCTCTCTTTTAAAAAAAATCTCTTGCACTTTTTAAGCCAATCTCATGAGTTTGGCGAATGTTTGGGGTTGACAATACTGTGTAACTCCGCTAGAAAGTTAGAACCCAGTCCTGCAAATAGCCACAGCCTCTCTATGCTCTCAAGACGTGGGTCCCTGCATCTGCTTCACCAACAACAGCCTTCCTGGCTTGTCTATCACATTTCCCAACAAGTAGCTTTGTGCTGTCTGCACTGCATCCTCCTTATGCATGGAAGGAAGTCCACATCAGTGTCCACAAAGGCACTACATTATTCCTCCTTCAGCTCCCTCCTTAAAACTCACCCCGGCAAAATACAAAAGAATTGTGAGGCAGCTGGTGCTCAGTGAATGCTGCTGCTTATTTTAATAGTGTCATCATTACCTTGGGCTCCTCCGTCTGATTGTTCTATCTACCCATTCTCTCTTGTCTTAGATCATAACCTCTTCAGGGCACGACCCATCTTTTTGCCATGTGCTTGTGTAACGCTGACAGACCCCAGTCGTCAGGATTGAACCTCAGACCTCTGGAGCTTAGTGCATGAGCCTCTGCTGCATGAGCTAAAAGCCAACCGACTCTTAGCTAAGGCTGTAAAGCAGACTCATTTTCTCTCTCTCTAAGTGGTCTCTGCCACTAGATGGGACAGAGCACCACACCCAGGAGGTGTGTGGGTTACACTTGCACCGTGCCTAGAGCAACCAATTCTTGATCAATGCCTTCTAGAGGCACCCACAAGACAATAAATAAAATAATAATAATAATAATAGCACATGTAAAAAACCTTATGCCCTTGAGTAGCCCCATTGACATCAATGACTTACCTGCTTAAAGAATATTCAGGACTATTAAATTGTGCAGGTTCATGGCCATAAAACTGTGCCTCCATTAATAGTAATGTATTTTCAGAACATCACTGTAATACATGAAAATTTGACTTCAACCATATATGTTGTCCTAATTGGATTGACCCGCATTTACACTGTAATTATCCAGTGTAGTAGAGTGTAGACACTCACTATGCCTTGTGTGAATACATTCATAGCTAGACAAAGATCATTTCCATATGCAGAGATGAACATTAGAAGCAATTTGCTGCCAAAGTGTTTCCTGGGGCGAGAGAAAATGAAGAAGTTTCTGTTTTATGGGTTGCCAGAGGGAATAGTTTCTAACATGCAGCTAGTGCACTGAAGGAAAATGAAGACAGTCCCAAAAACAACACCCTTAGCTAAAGGCTTTTCTGTTACTGAGCTATGGTTTTTATCTTATGCACAATTCAAAAAAAATTGCTGATTATTATTATTCAACATTCACTAGGATTCAGGGGAGGGAAAGCAGTAAACAGTAGGTAGGAAAGAAGAGAATCACTGTCATCAAATACAGTGCATAGAATTGTTGTGGGTCTGATAGGATAGGAGAGATGTTTCTTTTGGCTCACAGATAGTTTGACATTTTTGGTAACAGGAAAGAGGCCTGAAATTTGACCTTTACCCTCTACCCTATAAAAATGTATTCATTTTATAATGATTGTACAACACCTAGAGATCTGGACAGGCAATTTTCGGTCACTTAAATGAAGATACTCTATAACTAAAGTGCTAACAGATGTTGAAAATACTGCAGTCAGATCAACACCAGACAGTGATCTTGTCCCCTGCTAAATATGCTCTTTGGGACAGGGACTGTTGGTTACAATATGCTTGTACAGCCCCTAGCACAAGGGAGGCCCTGGTGTGCCCGGCCTCTAGGAAGTACACCACAACACAAATGTTAAGTAACAATGACAGCAGCATCAGCAACACATAGGACCTGGTGAATGTTTGGATAGGAGATCTCCAACTAAAATCCAAGAGCTAGAGGAAGCAGAGTTGGTGTTTCAGTAAGTGGAACACTTACTGCTGAGTTATCATGAAATCAAGGGTCCCACAAGTTGTGATGGGGAATTTTGGTGGGTGTTGAAGCAAGAGAGAGCTGAAAAAATCAGTTTGTGACTCCTTAGGACTAGAAATGCTATGTAAATGCAAGGTAGCATTATAGAATTGGAGAGTTTTGCTTAACATGGTGATTATCTTTACTTCCATTTTTTTTATTTCTTCATCTTGTTATTCAGTGGACACTGAAATTTGAGTCAACATAAACAGCTGGACAAGATTGACTAACAGGTGTTCTTCCCTAAATAGAAAAGCATAATATGGTAAAAGAGCAAATACACTGATTTAGAAAGAGAAGCCTGGACAAAGGAAAGGTGGCCTTAAGGTACTGGACTGGGACACAGAAAATGTGGCTTCAGTTCCCAGTTTTGTATGTCATCTAGTCCAACCCCCTGCTCAAAGCAGGACGAACCCCAACTAAATCATGACAGCCAGGGTTTTGTCAAGCCTGACCTTAAAAACCTCTAAGGAAGGAGATTCCACCACCTCCCTAGGTAACCCATTCCAGTGCTTCACCACCCTCCTGGTGAAAAAGTTTTTCCTAATATCCAACCTAAACCTCCTCCACTGCAAGTTGAGACCATTACTCCTTGTTCTGTCATCTTGTACCACTGAGAACAGTCTAGATCCATCCTCTTTGGAACCCCCTTTCAGGTAGTTGAAAGCAGCTATCAAATCCCCCTCATTCTTCTCTTCTGTAGACTAAACAATCCCAGTTCCCTCAGCCTCTCCTCATAAGTCATGTGCTCCAGCCCCCTAATCATTTTTGTTGCCCTCTGCTGGACTCTTTCCAATTTTTCCACATCCTTCTTGTAGTGTGGGGCCCAAAACTGGACACAGTACTCCAGATGAGGTCTCACCAATGTTGACTAGAGGGGAATGATCACCCTTCCTCGATCTGCTGGCAATGACCCTACTTATGCAGCGAAAAATGCCAATAGCCTTCTTGGCAACAAGGGCACATTGTCGAGTCATATCCAGCTTCTTGTCCGCTGTAACCCCCAGGTCCTTTTCTGCAGAACTGCCAGCTAGCCATTTGGTCCATAGTCTATAGCAGTGCATCTGACATCTCAGACCCTATCCTCAAAGGAAAACTGCACAGCACCTTCAAAAGATGAGCCTGGGAGCTTCAATTTGTAACTTTGCTGACACTAAAAATCATGGGCTGAATAGAGACACTGGATTTATGGCTGATTACAAGAATCTATAACCCACTACCCTCTCACCTGCACATCCCACCACCACCACCATGACTGGAGAGGTGTTAAAACGCGACATCACCTTGATATTACCTTACCCACCCTGTCTCTCTAATAGCCTGGGACCGACACGGCTACAACAACATGGCATGCATTAAAGATAGCGAGGTGATGGGGGTGATTAAGCCCCTAAGACAGAATCAGTAGAATGTCCTTTGCATCTTCATGGTTTCTGAACAAGGACAGCAATTTTTCTTGTATTTCTTTGGATTGGGATATTAATAAATAGCACCACACCATTCTACACACACTAACTGGATTGCCAATATCAGAATGTATCTCAGATACAGTATATCGAGGAATTATTTATTTTTACTTTGAAGGGCAGCCCTCTTACTGCCATGTGTTAATGTGGCATTATTTATATATTTGTATTACAGTGGCACCTACAGGCCCCAGCTGAAACCAGAAGCCCATTGTGTTGGCATTGTATATACACATATTAAGAGTTCACATCAGCCTCTTCCCTTAAAAACTTACAACCAAAATGCATAAGACAAAGGATGGGAAAGGAAATATTCCCATTTTACAGATGCGGAACTGAGGCCCATAGCAATTTAATGAGTTGCTAAAGACCACATGGGAAGTCATTGCCAGGAATTGAAAGCAGATTCCCCAGTCTAGTGCCTTAACCATAAGACCATATGTTTTCCTTTACTGTTACTTATACACTGGCAATGTTAACTCCAGAACTGATGATTAAAGTGGTTTCTTTTATTACAATGGAAGAGTAGTGCATTACTCTTCAGCTGAAACACGCCAATGCATATTGTAATCTGGGCAGTTCCTTTCTTTTGCTAGGCTAGTAGTTTTTCATTTGTATCTATGAACGGCACAATATGTATATTTTCGACTATGAGCCAAAGTCATCCCTGGTGTAATTTCATTGAGGTTGTACTTATTTATTTGCCAGATAATTAGAATTTATTTGTAGGAAATGATAAATGGTCTTCCTTTTTCAAACAGGGCAAGTACACACAAAGAGACAGATCCTTTGGGGCTTCTACCCCAATTAACATCTGTATAATTTTCTATGCCTATATTGCCAGATGGGAGATGCATGGATACCTCATATGGAAAACTAAATATGTGCTTCAGATGGGACCTGGAGTGGATTGTTCCTAAATGGCAACCAAGGAGTACAGTTTTCTTGCTAGACAGTCCACTATATGCTGTGTTTATGTCTATGCAAGCCAATATTTTGCCCAAGCCAATAGTGAGGGAACTACCGCTTGGTGACATTTCAAAGTTGCATCCCACAGCAAATTGTTGGGAACATGAGTGGATGGTGAAAGCACAGATACTATAGACCTCACCCAAACCGCGTACCGAGGGTTATCCATAGAGGAGGCCAGGGACTATACCCGGGTAAAGGCGGCGATTTTGGACGCCCTGGATGTCAGTCCCGTAAACTTTTGACAGCGGTTCCGGAGTCTCGCCTACACCGCGGGCGCCAGGCCCCGGTTGGTGGCGCAGGAGCTGAGAGACCTCTGCAAGAGGTGGCTACAGCCGGACAGGCGGAACCCGGAAGGGCTCCTGGAACAGATTATTTTGGAGCAATTCCTACATATCCTCCCATCGTGGGGAAGGGCTTGGGTCCTCCGCCACCGGCCTCCGACTGTAGCTGCCGCCGTCACCCTCATGGAGAACTTCCTTGCAGCGGAAAGCCCGGTTGGGCCGGGTATGCGGGATCGTCCTCCAGGACCCGAGCGCCCCAACCCCGAGAGACGGGTGAGCACCCGCGCCAAACCACGGGCACCCCCGCGAAGTCAGGAACCCGGCCGGAGTGACCTGACGGCCCCCCCCGGCAAACTCCCACAGGTCCCGGGGCTGGGACTGGCCGTGCCCCGCGGAGCCCCGCTATGAGCCCGAAAGGTGGTGCAACCCAAACCAGACGATCCGAAATCGGGCCCTGTTTTTCCTGCGGGAAGCAGGGGCACCTCCAGCGGGACTGCACGGAGATGGATTGCAGCTTTGGGCACGTTTGTACCAGAGAAAACGGTGCCCGGTTGCCGCAGGCTAACAAAGTCACTGTGCCCGTAATCGTCGGGGACTGCCAGACACAGGCCCTGATCGACTCGGGCTGCGGGCAAACCCTCATCCGCCAAAGCCTCGGCTGCCCCGAAGACCCCCGCCTGGGAACTATCCGCCTACAGTGTATTCATGGCGACATCCGGCCGTACGCCAGTGCCCCAGTTTCCCTGACCATGGATGGAGTCACACGAACCCTCATGGTCGGCCTGGCCCCACGACTCGCCTACCCCATAATCTTGGGGCAGGACTGGCTGGAGTTTCCGGACGTTCTGCGGGCCCACACACGGGAAGACCCGGAGGTAACCCCCGCCTTAGAAGCCGACTGCCCCGAGGACCCGGCCGAGGAGGCTGAGGAGGCGGGGCCTAAGAGCCAGGATGGCGCGTCGGAGGACCTCCTGCCGATGCCCCCGGACAGCCCCCCTCTCGACACGGATTTCTGCCGGGACCAGAGGAAAGACCCCCACCCTGGGCCGGGCCTATGAGCAGCTCGCGGCGGTCGACGGCGCCCTGATTGATCCAGCCCGGGCTAAGAGCTGGCCTCACTTCGAGCTATGGTGCGACCGTCTCTATCAGGTGGATCGAGACGCCTGCTCCGGGGACATACAGACACAACTGTTGGTGCCTCGGTGCCACCGACGAGCGGTAATGAGGCTCGCCCACGACGTCCCGGTGGCCAGGCACTTAGGCCAGGAAAAGACCCTTGCCCGAATCCTGTCTCGGTTTTTCTGGCCCAGGGTGCACCAGGAGGTACGGAACTACTGCAACTCCTGTTCGGAGTGCCAGCTGGCTGCACCCTCTCGGACGGCCCCGGCCCCCCTAATACCCATGCCTATCGTGGAGACGCCGTTTGAGCGGATGGCGATGGACTTGGTGGGACCCCTCCCGAGAAGCCAGGCCGGGTTCCTCTACATCCTGGTTATCATGGACTATGCCACTGCTTCCCCGAAGCTGTCCCACTCTGGAGCATCACGGCGAAGACCATTGTCGATGAACTGGTCAAGGTCTTTGCCTGAGTGTGTCTGCCCCGGGAAATCCTTACGGACCAGGGTACCAATTTTACCTCCCGGCTGCTGCAGCAAATCTGTGAACTCCTCGGGATCAAGCAACTGCGCACCTCGGTGTGCCACCCACAGACTGACGGCCTGGTGGAGCAGTTAAACCGCACCCTGAAAGACATGTTGCGCAACTTCTCACCCGAAGACCTCCGCCGATGGGACCAGTTGATCCCACCATTACTCCTGGCCGTCCGAGAGGTACCTCAAGCCTCCACCAAATTTCCCCCCTTCGAGTTGTTGTATGGCCAGCGTCCGCGAGGGCTCCTGGACCTCATGAGGGAGACCTGGGAGCAGATCCCCTCACCCATGCAGGGCCTTCTACAATATGTCCTCCAGCTTCAGGGTCGCCTCACCCAAGCTGGAACGCTCGCTCAAGAGAATCTGAGGACGGCACAGAAGGCTCAGGCCCAGATCTATAACCGGGGGGCCCAAACTCGCGAGTTCCAACCTGGAGACCGCATGCTGCTTCTCTTGCCCTCCAACAAATCTAAGCTACTGGCCCGGTGGCAGGGGCCCTATGAGGTGGTTTGGAAGGTCGGGCCAGTCGTCTATGAGATTAACCAGCCCAACTGCCGGAGGAAGACCCAGAGGTACCATATTAACCTCTTGAAACCCTGGCGGGAATGAGAAGGTCTCCTAATCAATCCCTGCCCACCAGAGCTGGAATTAGGACCTCGGGCTGCCCCGCCCGAGGACCCCACGACCCCTCGGCTTGGGGAGTCGCTCACGGACGAGCAACGGAAAAAGACTGAATGTCTCCTACACGCATTCGGTAAGACGTTCACCACCCAGCCAGGCTACACGACTCTTGAGTACCATACCATCCAGACCGAGCCGGGGGTGGTGATCTGAGAGGCAACTAGGCCCTTACCTTATCGGATGCGGCATCGAGGAGGAAGTTCGGGCCATGCTAGAACTGGGCGTTATCGAACCATCACAGAGCGAGTGGCGTAGCCCCGTAGTCCTGGTTCCCAAACCGGACGGCACCCAGTGCTTCTGCATTGACTTCTGCCGCGTAGACGAGCTGCTGGATCGTTTGGGCAAGGCCCGCTTCCTTACGACCCTCGACTTAAGCAAGGGATATTGGCAAATCCCCCTCGAACCCACGTCGTGGGAGAAGACCGCCTTCGCCACAGCCTCGGGTCTCTACCAGTTCACTCGGATGCCCTTCAGTCTCCATGGGGCCCCTGCAACGTTCCAGTGGCTCATGGATCACCTCTTTCGTCCTCATCGAGAGTATGCAGCCGCATATTTGGACGATGTTGTCATTTACAGCGACTGCTGGGAAAACCACTTGGAGCGAGTAGCGGCGGTCCTGCAGTCCCTACGAGCCGCGGGGCTGACCGCCAATCCGAAGAAGTGTCGTATCGGGTGGCAGGAGACGACCTACCTGGGGTACACTATTGGGAACGGACAGGTGAAACCGCTCGTGGGGAAGGTCCAAGCCCTAGCCGCATGTCCACCTCCCACTACAAAGCGTCAGGTGCGCCAGTTCCTAGGCCTGGTGGGCTACTACCGGAGGTTCATCCCCGACTTCACCTCCATCGCGGCCCCGTTAATGGGACTCCTAAGGACTGTCCCCGGCGCGTGGAGTGGACCCCCGAGTGTGACCATGCCTTCCAGCCCCTCAAAGATTGCCTCTGCCGCGAACCCATCTTATACAGCCCAGACTTTTCCCGAGGGTTCGTCCTCCAAACGGACGCCTCTGAGGTGGGCCCGGGAGCGGTCCTGTCCCAGGAAGTGGATGGGGAAGAACATCCCATTATATATCTTAGCCGGAAACTGTTTCCGTGAGAACGGCACTACACTGTGATTGAGAAGGAGGCCTTGGCCATGAAGTGGGCCTGCGATGCCCTGCGATATTTCCTCCTGGGGGCCCCCTTCTTACTTGTCACTGACCATGCCGTGCTGCGCTGGCTGGCGCAAATGAAGAACAACATGCGGCTTACACGCTGGTACCTGGCGCTACAACCGTATGCGTTTACCGTCCGCCACAGGGCCGGTAAGGACCATGTTAACGTGGACTTCTTGTCCCGCCTGGGGGAAGCGGAGGGAGCTGACCCCAACAGACGGGAGCCAGTCTTGAGGGGGGGAGGTGTAGCGAGGCCGTGGGACACCCCACCGCCCCACTGAGGGACAAACCTCCCCCAACCCCGCTGTGGGCGGAGCCACTGGGTCCTGCGCCCGCCCCTCAGAGGTCAAGGCGCCGACCTGGAAGTATAAAAGCTGGCCTGCAGAACTCAGTAGGGGCCCAGCCACCGCAGGCACCAAACGTCTGCGGCCGCGGCCCGCCGGAGCGCACGCCTGCCCAGCCGAGCCTGCCCCGCGCTCGCTACCCGGAGGAGGACTGGCCGAGCCTGCCCCGCGCTCGCTACCCGGAGGAGGACTGGCCGAGCCTGCCCCGCGCTCGCTACCCGGAGGAGGACTGGCCGAGCCTGCCCCGCGCTCGCTACCCGGAGGAGGACTGGCCGAGCCTGCCCCGCGCTCGCTACCCGGAGGAGGACTGGCCGAGCCTGCCCCGCGCTCGCTACCCGGAGGAGGACTGGCTGAGCCTGCCCCGCGCTTTCTACCCGGAGGAGGACTGGCCGAGCCTGTCCCGTGCCAGCTACCCTGAGGAAGACTGGCCAGGACCACCCCGTGCCGGCTACCCTGAGGAGGAGCCGAGCCTGCCTCTCGCCAGCTACCCTGAGGAGGAGCCGAGCCTGCCTCTCGCCCGCTACTCCGAGGACCCTCTGGGCCTACCCTCGAACACTTAGCCCGAGGAGCCAATGGTGGTTGAGACCGCGGGTGACACCACAACGACGCAGGTACTCGACAAGGGGGAGAATGGAAGTAGCCCGGGGGTAGCCGACCCCCGTCTGGCTGTAGCGCTGCCAGAGCCAATGTCAGTGTGTTGCGGCCAGGATCCCCACCAACACAGCAGCAGGCGGCCTGCTGCTGGTAGGGCCCCGGGCTGGGACGCAGAGGAGTGGGTGGGCCTGCGTCCCCCCTGCCACCCCACTCACGGGTGGCATCTCCCCCTCGCCCCGACGCTCAGGCCCCGGAGCCTGGGCTTGAACTGATAACTGTTTGCTCAGCCCCTGCCTGAGGGGCTGAGCCCTGAACTATTGTTTGCTGCCCCGCCCTGACTTAGGGCCAGGCTTAACTGCTACCTGTTTGCTCAGCCCTTGCCTGAGGGGCTGAGCCCTATACTGTTTGCTGCCCCGCCCTGACCAAGGGCCAGGGCTTATATACTGAACTACTTGGCTCAGCCCCTGCCTGAGGGCCTGAGCATATTGACTCTGTGTTTGTTGCCCCGCCCTGACCAAGACCGGGCTTAAGGCTATTCATAGCGAGGCCGTGGGACACCCCACTGCCCCGCTGGGGGGACAAACCGTGGCCGAGCCATGTTACAGCGGCAATAAAGTGAGTTTGGAAAGCTGTTGAAACTGCAGGCTGGTGAGAGAATGGACTTTTGCATCTGTAGCTGGGAGCAAAGTGCCTTTTTTGGATGGTAGTGGAATTTTCAGAGACAAAAACGGAGGGGAAATCAGTGAGTACAAATGACTAAACCCACTTGTGGGTTGGAATGGAAAGGTCGTTTTTATCAGTCGACATCCTGAACCATCATCGGTCAGCATTAGCTGGTGCCTGTAATTATAACACTTTTCACATGACCTTTTCTACAGCTATTGAGCACAGTAAAAGCAGATACACCATTGAATCGCTACATGGTCATCCAGAACAGCCCGTAAGACAATACACCAAAGAGGTTCAAACAGGAGGAATAACTCAGTGGTCATGCTTACAAACACGCTCCTGGTGAAGATGAACCCAGGCAGAATTCCCAGGCAAATATCTCTTGGCCATCAGCACTCTTTTGACACCATCAGTCACACTGTGCTGGACCATATTTTTGGGGGTTGAGGGGACAAACATCCCCTGAATGGAAATATTGGGGTGTGATATGTTTCTGCCCCCCTGATGTTCTCCACAATACCTTGCAGAGGTGAGAGTGGGAACAGCTCTGTTTCTGCCCCTGTGCACACTGAAGAGTGAGACCCAGAGGAGGGGCAGAAGAGGCCGCCATGGCACACGAGATCAGGCCAGCCACTGAGGAGCAGGTGGGAACATCTCTCCTCTCCCCTTCTCCCAGCCACTGTGGATCCTGGCAGAGACAACCTGCCCAAGGGAGGGGCAGGAGTACATGCTCCAGCTGCTGGGGTGGGGATAGGGCACCAGCAGGTGGGTGGGCAGGGGAGCCTTGGTGCACAGGGCACCAGTCATTGAGGAGTGGGGGTGGGCACCAGGCACCAGCTGCCAAGGAGCTGCTGGGTGCCCATTCCCACCCTAGAGCCAGCCTGCCCCTGCCGATTCCCAGTAGCTCCCCTCACTCCCCTTCTTGTTCCTCCGTCCCGCTCACCTCCATTCATAGGTAGCTTCCTGCCCCCGGCATATTTTCAGGCTGGTGCAAATGTGCATAACTCTACTGAATGGACTTGTCCCTGCTCCCTCTTAAGGGGCCAGTCACCCTGTGACATCCACCTTCAAATCCTGCCTCAGTGGAGTGATCTAGTAGACTCTACTAGGGCTTATAGAGTTACAATAAACTGGCTGTTTTCATTCCTTCCTTACAGCGCCTCTGGGGTCATGTTTCCCCAAGACAATTCACTTGTGTTGTCCTAGGGGGTCTGTTGTCCTCTCTTACTCAACGTCTGTGGAAAAACCACCAGAGGAGGTTAAAATGTCCTGGGTTACAATGCTGCCAGCATGCTGATTAAACCCAGTTTGCCTCCTTTTCTTTAAGGGTAAAGAACGTTCTCTCCCAGCGCATCAGGGCCTGTAGAAAACTGGAGCCTGAGTGAAAAGCAACTTGTTCAAGTTTATTCTGGCCAGGACGGCAGTGGTGTTATTTATTGGTGTGACTATCGTGCCTGGAAGCCATCGTTATGGACCAAGACTCCATAGTGCTAGGCACTGTACAAACACAACAAAAAAAGACTGTCCCTACCCCACGGGGCTTATCTAGAGTACAAGCCAAGAGACACCAGGGGGATGATGGGGGAGTACAAGGAAACAATGCGACAATATGGGGCAGCCTGGTAGGCAGTGGTATTTATGGGTCAGCAGCCTGACCATGGCCCAGTCGTTTGTAGGCATCTCAGCAAATGGGGGAGTTTTGAAGGTGGATGTCACAGGTATCTGGCCACTTTGAGAGAGAAGAGGGTGGAGTGCACCTGAGACTCATAAGCTGCTTCTTAGCTGGGGTTAAAAGAAGGTACCTGGGCCATATAAGGGGAGAGACATGGAGAAAGGCAGGTGAGGGCTGCCTGAGTTGGAAAGCAGAAACAGGAGCGGTAGAGGAGATCTGGTACACAGAGATGTTGGGAAGAATGTTGTTCGTTGGTGTGAGGACTGGCCAGAGCTGGGGAATCCCTGCTGAGTTAGAGGAGAGTTTGTGCAGAAACCCAAGGGAAGATCCAGCCTTGTTAAGAGCTGCAGAGCTGCAAACAAGAGGGTTGAGGATAGGGGGCGGATCTCAGGAGTGGTGGCAGGGCTCACCGGCAGGGAGTGGATAACTGCAGGGAGTTCTCTCATGGAACACCTGACTTGGTGCTCTGGGGGAAGAATCAGGGGAGAGAAGCAAATCTGGGAGCATTCAGGTGAATGGACTGGAGGATTTTTATTAACTCATTCCTTTACTGTCTATCATCATAGTGCATTAACGATGCTTCATTCCGACAATGAAGTGTTCTTTACTTTTAGTAAGGATTGCTGATTATATAGGTTGATGTTGTGCTCTAGTGTGCTTTTAAAAAAGAATCTGAGACACTAACAGTTTATATCCTAACATCATGTTTTTCTATGTTGTGGTTGTTATTATTATTATTACTTGTTGTGTATTTATTAATGTATTACAGTAGTACTTGGTGGCCTCAGTCATGGGTCAGGGTCCCATTGTGCCTAGGTGCTGTGTACACGCACACACACGTAATACATAAACACAAAGGCAGTCCTTGCCCCAAAGAACTGAGAATGTTCATGTCCTTCACTTTTATAATTTTCATACTTTTGCTCTGATTGTGCTGGGCTCATCTGTATGGACTTGGCCACATATATGCGCCCATCGTGCATTTAGTTCAATGCAGAGAGACTCTGTGTCTGTAGGAGCCCTGCTGAGGTCAGTGAGGCTCGCTGCAGGCACAGGGGTGTGAGAGACCCAAATTCAAGTCCCTGCACTGCCTTATTTGGAGCAGGGTCTTAAACCTTGGTCTTCCCCATCCCATGTGAATGCCCTAAATATGGTGCAATTGTCTATGCTGGGGTGAGTCTCCTGTTTGTTTGTGAAAAATTATGAAAGATCTTTTCTTTATTCCAGCGCAGAATGAAAATAAATGCCAAACCCTCAATTGTTTGTGAAACAGAATTCTCTTTGTCCATCCAGTCCTACTCTGAGCCTCTCTATTTCGTTCTTTGTTTTTAACTACCGGTGAGTTCATTGTTGATTACGTTCACTCCTAAGCGCCGTTCATTTTGCATTTGTCTTTAAGTAAAAGGAGAGAAGCCAAAAGTTCTAGCTCTGCATGCACCAAATTCAATAGGCCAAAATGTCTAAGAACCCACAGCCCTATTTTTGTAGGTTGAAATTTTTAACTGTCTGATCATGATGGCATGAAGTTAACTCCCTGAGCAGCAAAGATTGATTTCTCCTTAGAGTAGCCCTGCTCTCCACAGAAGTATCCTTTCCAGTTATGTTTTGAAAGTCATCAGACACGCTGTTATAAATGATCACTGAAGATTACTGGAGATGCTGTAAAATAATAGTGAACCAAGTAGCATCTGTAATTTCCACGGCTGGTTTGCAATCATTACTCAAAATGAATCCTATCTGAGTTGTAGGGCTAAGCTTTTTTTTCTTCCCCTTTACTGCTCTATAGTTGAAATAGGTATCATGCCTCATGAATTTTTATGCAAAACTTTGGGATGCAATACACTGCACTACAAGCAAACTCTTTGTGAAGCTCAAGACTGTTCTCAGGAAATTGTGGACTGAAGTCTGCATTGCCAGTTACAGGAAGGTTTTATTATAGGCCACAAAAATCTGAGCATCTTCTGCTCTTCCTTGTCAATTTGCGCAATGTGGGGATGAACCTGATACCACTTGAGCAGAACTTTTCCCACTGTCCCAGTTTAATAAGGGACTGTCTGGCTGATTAGCATAATCATCAACTCAGTATCATCTGTTTTCTTATGAACCATTGACATAAGTGGTAAAACATGAAAAAACTGATTTTAATGGAAAATGAGCTACGATATTTGTGTACTTCAGTTTGCAAACTGCCTGATTGTAATGCCCTAAGCTCTAATCTGGCAAAGCACTTAAGCATGTGCTTAACTTTAAGCATATGAGTGGTCCTACTGACTGGTAAATTACTCACCCACTGACTACTAAATTTGCTCACTAGCTCAAGTGTTTCATTACAGCAGGTCCTAAATAACTTTACTTCTGGATCTAGTATCCTAATATTCCTGGTAAGCATGGAGAAATGAGGTAATGCTGCAAATTCTTATCTGTTTATCTATGCCACTAGTTCTCCTTTTCCATATTGCAACTCTGCTACTACAAAAAAGTTTTGGGAACTCCCATCACATCTAGCTATCAATAAAGGGAGTGTGGGTGTAAATGCCTGAAATCTGTTCCCAGTGCTCCTAGTGGTTGCAATCCCCATATTAAGAACCCATGATCTAAGCCAAGTAACTCTTTATTAATATCTGTTAATCAAAGGCAAGTTGGCAAAGGGGTATAATACCCTTTGCAAATTGTTATTTCCCTGCTTGCTCTTTCCTTGTTGTAAATTTCCAATGGTCAGAGGTGACGCATGGGGGTGGGGGAATGCAGGGTCAAGTCCCTCCCCCTAGATTTCTGCCAGGGTTTGTTTATATATATATATATATATATATATTTTGTGGGGACTGGGTTCAAAATACATGACTTCACAGTAGTTTATTTCAAAACAGAGATGAAAGCTATAGCGAATTGCCTTTCTTTGTCCTCCCCTTTGCAGGCCCAGCTCATGCTGGTGCTGACCCACAGTGGCCCTCCAGCCGGGCCCAGGGTGCATAAGGGCAAATTCCCTGCCTGCCTGAGGCTGCAGGCCTGGGCCTGCCAGGGGGATCACCGCTAGCTCAGGGGGCTGGGCACCTGCCCCAGTATTTGTTAGGGTCTCACACAGGGACCCGGCGGGGGGGTGGGATTTAACCAGGGCCACAGGGTGGCTAATGTGCAGGAGCCCCCATTTGGGGGCGGGGGTTGGAAGTCATGGCTGGAAACCACCCAGCATCCAGGGGCTTGGGGTGGGGCCGGGGCTGCTCCACTCCTGCATGTGGCTTCCCTGTTGACTCAGAGCTGGCCCTGCTTGGTCAGAGGTGAGCCAGTCAAGTGACCACTGAGGCAATCTGTGCTGTGAGCTGTGCCCCCCGGGGAGAGGCAGGAGCAGCAGCTGGGTGCTACAGGGTGGGGCCACTGCTTTGCAGGAGGGGAGACTGAGGGTAAGGGGAGGGCATGCCTGGGGAGTGTCATGACTTGAGAAGTTTAGGGGGCAGCCGAGCCTTTAAATTGTGCCCCCCCACCCCCATCAAGAGTTACCTGTCTTCTCTGCCAATGATATCTCTCGTCTTTCTGTAGCCAGAATGGGGGAATGGAATAGACACACTTCAGTAGCTTCTACATCATACTCATCTGGTGAATACTCCACCACAGGGGCTGTGGCCAGGGAATTCCTATACTTCATGTTCCCTGGCTGCCATAATTGCTCCTTGGGGGCCACTGGCAGCCAGTGTAGCTGGTTGCTCTAAACTACACCGGGGAT
Source organism: Mauremys mutica (assembly GCF_020497125.1). Taxonomy (NCBI): domain Eukaryota; kingdom Metazoa; phylum Chordata; order Testudines; family Geoemydidae; genus Mauremys; species Mauremys mutica. The sequence goes on from NC_059077.1 coordinate 128,858,209, forward strand.
GGGACCAGCACAAAATTGACATCAGGTACCTCTGTGCCATGGAGGTGGCTTAAAGCCACTTTTGTCCCCTACCACCATCCCTAGTGTTGCTCACCTGGACCATAGAATTTGCCCCAGTATTTTGTGTCTGATATGAATGTCTGCCACTGTTAGCAACAGTGCCAATCATAAGCCTGGATAAAAGAGAAGGATTCTGCAACTGGGTTTTCAATACACTCAGGTAAAACCTTACTGCAACAGAAATAGTGCAGTTAACCCAAAACTTGAGGATGGTAGGTGCAAATGGAGCTCAAAACCCAAGTATGACAGATCTTCGTGAAAGCTGAAAGGAAGCTGAGATCTCAAGACATCGAATCCTGACAACCTAATCTCTAACAGGAGTGGGCACGTGGAATGTGTAACTTTGTATAGTCTGGGAAAGCTGGCACAAGGTACACAAGAAATGAAAAAGTACTCTCTGAACATAGCTGGCGTCCATGACATGAGATGGGCAGGGAGTGGCAACAGGGCCGGCTCCAGACCCCAGCACGCCAAGCGCGTGCTTGGGGCAGCATGCTGCAGGGGGGCGCTCTGCCTGTCGCCGGGAGGGCGGCAGGCGGCTCCGGTGGACCTCCCGCAGGCGTGCCTGTGGAGGGTCCGCTGGTCCCGCGGCAATGGTGGACCTCCTGCAGGCATGCCTGCGGATGCTTCACCGGAGCCGCGGGACCAGCGGACCCTCCGCAGGCAAGTTTGCAGGAGGTCCACCGGAGCCGCGGGACCGGCGACAGCCAGAGCATCCCCCGCAGCATGCCACCGTGCTTGGGGCAGCGAAATTGCTAGAGCCGCCCCTGAGTGGCAAGATGGTGTCCGACGGTGCTACAATCTTATACTCAGAGGAAGAATGCATGAAAGAGACGTAGGAATTATGCTGAATAACATTGCAGTGAAGAATCACAACACAAACAGCAGCCTTGCAGCACACAAGACATGTCAAGTGTCCAATAACCCAAATATATGCACCAACATAAACAGGAGACAAGAATGAAAAGAATGTAGTCCACAAGTACTGGATGACATGATTAACCATGACATTGAGTTGATGACAGGGGACAAATCAGCAACAGCTCTACTGGCTGAGAAGTAGTCCTGGCATGGACACAGCAACAGAAGACGTCTGAACTGATAATGGTGAACGGCTCTTGAGTCTCTGTGATGCAAACACCGTAAAGATAGGAGGCAGCCTCTTTCAGCATGAAAGGATTCACAAACTCACATGGAGATCACCAGACAATGCAACTGTCACCCGGATTGATCACGTGTGTATATGTAAGAGATGGGCATCTTCTTTGAGGAGCAGATGTTGGCTCAGTGGCCATGTTACAACTGAAACTCAAAAAATCATGATGATGGACAAAAAGAGTTATAGCAATAGAGAAGTTCAAGGACAAGGAAATGCCGATCAGATTGCGCTTAGCAATGCTCCTGTGTTTTACAGGACCAGGCTGATGAAAGTCTGGAACACAGATGGTCAAACTGGATGAAGACTGTAGTCAAGACAGCAGAGGGAGTAGTGGGCCTCTGCAGAGGGCTGAAGGAAGATGAATGGACAGGGATTGCATCTGGAACATGGGCAGTGATTGAACGGAGGGCAAAAAAGGAACAGTGCAAGACACAGGCAGAATTTGTAGAGGCAGACACAAGATACAGAGAAAAAGACAAAGAAGTAAAGAAAAGATATAGTGAAAGACTTCTCATGCATGAAGAACCCCCAGGCGGTCACAGGTGATGCTCAAAGGGATTCTTCTGCACAGATGATGAAAACACATGAAGAGGAAGCTGTATAATGGAAAGAAAGTTTCCATTGCATATTAAACTGTCTAGAGCCAATGATAACATGCACAGGTTTGAAAGAAATACCAATGCTAAGTTAGAAATAGAAGAGAGATGACACACCCAATGAAATTACAAGCGGCCATCAAAGGCTTCAAATAGGGGAACTGATCAGAATTCAAGTGGAGGTGCTAAAAGGCCGAGGCAAAATTCTGATTAAGCAGCTAACAAAACTCTAAAGGAATATGGGTGAGAGAACAAATGCCGCGAGACTGGAAAGATGGTATCATTGTGGCATTACCAGAAAAGGATGATCTTAGTGCATGGACTAGTGAGATACTGTACTGCTAACAGTCCCAAGAAGAGTATTGGGATAGAATGAAGAAGGCAGTGGACGGAAGAAGGCAGAAGAATAGGCTGAGTTCTGTCCAATTAGATCATGTTGCAGTGAAGAGATATTCACTCCTCTACAGTAGATTCAAAAAGATACTTCTTAGCAAAAATTCATCTTAATTAACTTTATTGACTTTAAGAAAGCATTCAATAGTGTCTGGAATATTGCCTGAAGCTATGGGATACCAGGCAAGCTGATCAGCATAATAAGGAGTCTATATGATGGCAGTAGATGTGCAGTACAGGGCTGCTCAGAGGGGGGAGCAAGTGGGGCAATTTGCCCCAGGTCCCGGGCCCCACGGGGCCCGCAAGAGAGTTTTTGGGGCCCCTGGAGTGGGGTCCTTCACTCGCTCCGGGGCCCCCGGAAAACTCTCGCGGGGCCCGGGCCCCCGGAGCTTCTTCCGCTCCGGGTCTTCCGCGGCAATTCGTTGGTGGGGGGTCCTTCCACTCCGGGACCTGCCACCAAAGTGCCCCAAAGACCCGCGGCAGGGGGTCCTTCCGCCCCAGGACCCGCCGCCGAAGTGCTGGGTCTTCGGCAGCAATTCAGCAGTGGGGGCCCCTCCCCGCCGAAGACCCCAGGCCCCCTGAATCCTCTGGGTGGCCCTGGTGCATTAATTTTGGATACAGGTCTGGGTAAGTAGTTTGATATTGTGACTTGAATTAGACAAAGGTGTCTTATCACTGGATGAGGAAGCAGGTACAAAAGGAATCATGGATGGTGTAAAATGGGTTAGCAGAGATGCGTTACATGACCTTCACTCTGTCAATGACATTGCTTTACTAAATATAACATGGAATGGAATGATTTGCCTTACATCCAAGTAAAGCAGGAAACAGCAAAAATTGGACTGGAAGTAAATGCAGAGAAGATCAAGATTATGAAGGTAGGAAGCTGGTCAACTGATGTAAAGGGGTACGTGGTGGAAAAGAAGTTGAATAGGTAGAAGAGTTCTGCTATCTGGAGAGCAAGGTTGATGGTGGCTGCGATAAAGATTAATTCAAGATTAGGAAAAGCAAACACCACTTTTGGAAGGATGAGCAACGTCTGGTCAAACAGGTCTCCACACCGAACTAAAGGTCAAGTTATACCATGCAATTGTACTGAGCATTCTACTGTGTGGCACAAGGACTTGGCCAATGACAGTGACTAACCAGAAAAGACGGGGGAAGAAGATACTACACGTTTCATGGAAAAACAAAATAACAAACACGAGAGTAAGGGAGCTGACAGAGCAGGATATGTTAGAAAATATCAGAAAGAGAAGGCTCAGCTGTCTGGGACAATCTACACCCTAAGAAAGGTGGGAGACATGCTAACCAAGCATTGAATTGTGTACTTGAGGAAGGAAAGAGAAAGCTAGGAAAGCCAAGGAAGAACAGATGGAAGACAGTGACAGAGGATATTGAGTGCACTGACATCACCTGAGGGAAGTACCACAACTAGTGAGTGACCGTAATTGATGGAGGTACAGGACTGCCCAATGTCAATGGCACAGAAGGAACTTAAGGACTAATGAAAGGATATGAACCAGTTTTGTATTACTTTTATTTTATCAAACTGATAACTTTTAGATCCTTTTCTCTGTTACCCATTATTTGCAAGGGGGAATGTCATGTGCTGGCTCAAGGGAAGACCTGGAAGTCAGAGCTGCTGAATTGTATTATCCTCTCTTCTCCTAACTTACTGCAAATCACTTAGGGTCAGATTTGAGAGGTATTAGGCAACTAGAGATGGAGATAGGTGTCTACTGGGGTTTTCAAATGCACCTATCTAAATCTTCAGAGGCCTAAATACCTTTGACCTTCTGGCCTTTAACCTCACTGTGACCCAGTTTACTTATCTATAAAATGGGTTAAACAAATCTTACCTTATCTTATTTCAAAGGTATAAAATGTCGCATTTTGAATCCTGGCATAAAAAATACTATATTGTTTAAATGCTCAGTATTATTCTTGGACAATATTTATATTTTTGTTTGGATCAAATTGATCCAAATCTGATTCAAAATTTAACTCCATTAATTTGACTGCACTCTTTTATTATTGGCCCTATCTCCTGTAGCAATTTGTATTTGTATTGTTTTTGTTAAGCTGTTATACAAAAATTAGTTTGGGGTTTCTGTCTCCATTTTACAGATTAAAATGATACAACAGAAAAAACAATTCATGCTGCATACTCAAGAAGGTTATTCTCGTATACGTTATTTAATTTTTATATATTCCATGTGAACTTTTTCCGATGAATTCTCAGCCAGAGTATTTTTAAATCTTGTTGTAATGAGATGGCTCTTTTGTATGAATTTGTGAATTTCACTGTCAATTCAGAGCAATAAATCCTGAACCAATTGAGTTCTTTAATATAGCTTATAGAAGAAGAAAGTGCTATGGATTTGATTGCTTCCTCCAGCTTTTGAGATGTAAAGAACAAATACAATATCAGAAGAAAGATTTTTTTTTTCAATTTTAGCTAGTACAGTATGTATTTAGTCATTCTGGTTGATTCATTGCTGACAGTTTACCTCTTAAGAGTGAGTACAATATGTTCCTTTTAAGATACAATGATCAGATCTGCAAACACTGCTTAAATGATCTTTAGCCATATTATAGCTGCTGCTGCTGCTAGCACCTCTATAAATTCGGGTTGTATCAGCATTTCCAATATAAATATAACATTTACACTACTACCACCTTCCTTGATTTATATTGTACTCCTGCACTATAACACAGAATCACATCTGCTTTGTTCGCTGTAGCCATACAGCACTGTACATAGGACTGAGGACTCCAGGGATTTTCTTCAAGTGCTCCCAAATCTCTCTCCTACACTATAAAGCACAGCATTGCCTTTTCAGCAAATATAGCGGCTTTTTTTATTCTTTGCTTCAAGACATTATTCTGTTTATATGCTGTATACCTGGATTAAGATGCATTTGCAATTTACCAGTCCACATACTCACTGCAGGTGCTCTAAATCCTTCCATGTCTTATCTGTGAAATTAGTAGGGAAAGAACTCCAGTCCTTTTGCTCAGAGGGCTGGATCCTGCACCTGGGATGATTTCTGTAGAGTTTTGCCATTGATTTGGGGCTCAATCCTGAAACACTGAACAGCTCAAACTCATAACACTTGATTTAAAGAAAAATTGAATTTGACTAGAGCCTTGCAAAATTCACACATAATAGGCATGTGTCATAGTAAAGATCCACATCTGAATAGTTTATAAGGGGCTAATAAATGATTAGTAGATGATATAAGCATGTTACAGACATGAATAGTAATGTGTTATAGACAGGCTCAGCAGAATTAAGTTTTTATTTTTTTTATAATTTTGATGGATAATGTTTATTTTTAAGCTTTTTTAGATTTTTATCTATTTAAATTTTCACAGTTGTGGGAGATTATGTGGGGGGAAGGTCAGTGGGTTATTTAATGACAGATGTTGAGATTCAAAAAGTTAAAGCTTTATAAATTGTTAAAACACAAATTGTCAATGTCATGTCAAAATATATAAAGTAACTAGCCTTAAATTGACAAATGATCTCTATTTTTACTATTCATTCACTAGTCTATTTGTAATAAGTCTGATTAAAAAGTCTAAACCCCTGGATTTTGAGCTCAAGCAACATGTTTCTTACTTTGCCTATCTGTAAATTTTGATTATCAATGGAAATATTTTTGTCAATTTGGTGTATACAGTGAAATTGACCTTTATCAACATTTATTGATCAAAATTAATCCTTCCAAACCTGGTTCTGGCTGGACATAAGCCCCTCAACAGAAGGTGATAAGCCGATTATAAGTCATGGCGTCAAGTAACCTGATGTACTCTATAACAATCTGCAACAATTGAATCACCCTTTATTAAAATATCTGTGAATCACTTATAAACTATTTATAAATGGAACCTTAACATAGGGAGTAGCCCATATGACTTGACTGAATTTTCACCAATTTTGTTTCATATCCTGTTGCACCTTCAACACACTCTTTTAAGTAAAATTTCAGTGACATGGCCATTTCTCATATTGAAGGTGTAAAAACACCTACCGGTACCTGTTTTTGATGTGTGGACTGAAGTATGCATATAGTTCTGTCAAGTGTGAATCAATAAATTGCCCTATTTTTCACCATAAAATGGGTCCCTTTCACTTTAAAATACAAACAAATTGCAAGTGAGACATTTTGCAGACCTGGTCTCTTTCCAGCTCATTACATACTGTGGAAAATCTCGAACTTCAAGTCATCTTGCATTGCATTATGAATAATTTAAACACCTCCATTTATAATACACACCTGAGCCATGTCAGCCATTCCCATCAGTAGAATGTCTGCACTAGCCAGTAAATGACACTGTCGCAACTGAGAGACAAGGTGGGTGAGGTAATATCGTTTATTGGACCAACTTCTGGTGGTGAGAGAGACAAGCTTCCAAGCTTACTCAGAACTGCTGCTGCTTCTGTCACAGCTGGCACTTCTGTTCGCAACCTCAGCAGAAAGGGCAAGGACTACATGGGCCGGGAGAATGAAGCACCCTTTCAAACCTCCAGCTGATCACCCCAGGTCAGGATTTAAGTGCAGTCACAGAAAGGTGTGGGAGGAACCTCATATTGCAGGTGCCCAGGCATTACCAGTGCTGTGGATTAGAAGAGTACTTCCATGGACTCCTGGCTATGAATCCAGCACCTTTAATGAGCATTTAAAAATAATTACTCAGGGAGGTCCCTCCATTTATTCACCTGCAAACCCACTGGTAGCATTTTTCCCGCCTTCAATATTGTATTTACAGCTTCCTTGTGGCTTTTGCCCTTAAAGTCATTTTTCACTCCAGCAATTTTTCTTCTGTTCTGTTCCTCGGCTCCACAGGTCATTAACCTCAAGTGAGGAACTTTGTTGAATACTTTGAAAAACTAAGTCCACTGCTATTTCCCTGGTCTGTCCTGGTGGCAATGCAGTGCATGCAAAGAATTCCAGCAATTTTCTGAGGCATGACCTGCCTCTGCTGAAACCTTTGCAATTTTTCAGCTACCTGTGCTATATCTAATATCCCTCCATTTAATCTTCTGAAATATTTACTAAAATGCTTCTGTTTGTCTCGCATCAAGCTAGCTGGTCTCTAGTATCTTGGCAAACTCAGCCAGCTTGGTGGTTTTTTGATACTTGAAGCAAACAGGAAAATATTTTATTCTGGTAGCCCATAATGTAAAGACCACCTAAACATTTTTCAGCCTGAGAAAGGCAACGTTGACTTGTGTGATAGAACCAGGCCTGTTAACATTCTTCCTGGGATAGGAGAGTTCTAAAATAGTTGTTATCCGTATCTAATATTGTGTGCAACAAAAATACACTCTGCTAGCTGATATTTTCTCTGGAAGTATGGTGATCATTTTGGAATGACAGTGTTGCTGGTGAGCTGGGATTTCCTACTCTAAAATCCTTCCCAGAGTAGAAGTTTAGGGGAAAATGAACTTGGCTAGCCTAGTTTTAGCATACTAAAGGGGCCACTACTACTGCTTCCTTAAACCCAGGATTATGTATGCATTGATTTCCTGAGATTAGGCTAAAAAGTCAACTAACTTGCTTCAGAATCTTCAGCAGTGCCCAGGAACTATGCTAAAATTGAACAAGCAGGATGTTTTCATTTTATGGGCCAGATTCTCAGTTGGTGTAAGTGGCCACTGCTTCACTGACTTCAGTGGAGTTAAACCCATTTACACCACTTGAGTATCTGGCCCCTGTATTTCCAGCACAGAAGATCCAGGGGAGTCAAGGGCATGAACTAATTTAATTTTTAGAGCATGATTGATGGAAATGTTTCAGAAAGGTCTTTTCCTTCCAACTCTACCTTCTCTTCAGAGTTAACAGCCAAAAAGGATTCTTATTTAGCCTGAGTGGTAGGAACCTAAGCCGAGAGATCAGAAGGTCTGAGTTTGGTCTCCGCTATCACATTAAAGCTCCAAGTGGCTGCGTCATGCAGTAAAATGATAACCATGCAGTAAAATGGTAACCATGAAGTCTTAGGTGACCCATAGATTGGCTACATTATCAGTACCGTAGACTCCTCTTAATTGGGACAACCTAGTGACATGATGAAAAGAGGCCACTTCTAAATTTAAAAATAACTTAGAAAGAAACCACTACTGGTTTCAAGTTGTAGACTCAGCCTTTCCTTTCTTCAGAACTAAAAAGGTTAGGCCCATGTCTTCTGAGACCGTTCTGGGGGAAGCCCTCCCTTTCCTTTCCTACCCAAAGAGTGTAGAATTTCCCACCTTATACAACAGCTGGTAAAGCACCACTCAACCCATTGGCACTAGCTAAATATGTCTCCATGAAGCCAATGCTAATTCTCTTCTGATTAAGTTGCAGTCATTTCCATTTGTTATGCTAAATTGGTTCTTAGGGAGTTGTCTTAATAAAACAGATGTCCCAGTTAAGCACATAGCAATGAAGTGGAATATAGTCTGAGCTGATAAAAATTTTTTCCATACAAACATTTTTGACAGAAAATGACTTTTTCAATTAAATGAAATTTTTTCTGACATAATGTCCATTTTCATTCTGCTTTCCAGCAACTGAAAGGCAAAGAAAAGAAAAGTTTTTCAGTTGCTGAAAAATGAAAATTTGGGTTTTCCATCTTTGAATGAAAAATTTCAAAGAAAAATGTTCTCCTTCTTAGCATATGCACAACCTGCCTCAGCTGGCATGTGACCAAGATTCATCACCAAATTTGGTCTGCCAGTTGGATCATTGGCTTCCCTGTCCTGGGCTGGGCACTGATGAGGACTGCGACGTGAACTCTGATTCATGTCCCCCAGAAAAATGTTGATGTAATTGGAAAAAAACAATTAATTTTTGTTTAAATTATTTGCAGGAAAAATCATGCGCTGATCAGCTCCAGATATAATGTAGTTTCCAAATTGAATCTGGACTTTTATTTAGTCCATCCATTTGTGACAATATAGAAGCTTTTAATCTAAAAACAGCTCATGTTTAGGTTACCTGATTTTTTTAATCAAATTTCTGTTTGATAAAGGATATACTTATATAAGTTAACTTGAGATAATGTATTTACAGACAAGCTGGTATTGCTGGTAGATCTTCAGATGAAGGGTGTCTCTTGTTACTGCCCAACAGAAAATTCTCAAAGACAAATATTCTTCATGGGAGTGTGGGAGGTGACTGAAATTAATCTAATTTTTCATAGATTAAAAATATTCATTCTAGGTTTGCCACTGAGGGCCCTGTCATTTCAGTCTGGAAAGGAAAGCATTCCATTTTCCTGTCCTGTATTTCAGTCATGCTATAATCTATGGAATTTGTACAACTCTATACATTCAACAATTTAAAAAAAAATTCCTCCCAGAAACCACATATCTGAGACAGTGCTTCTGAAATTATAGGAAACTTATAAGAAATAGGATCCTTTGCTCCTCCAGTCACTGATCTGTCAGAGTTGAGACTTCAGAAAGGCATTTACTTCTGAGCTATGGCTCTTAGGTGAACTGCCACCACCATCTCTGTGCTTTTATGGTTTTGATCCCAGTAATTCATAGACTTTCAGACCAGAAAAGGCCATTACAATCATCCAGTTTCCCCTTCTACATAACAGGCTTTAACTTTCCCCATGAATTTCTGCATCAAACCCATAACTTCTGGGCTTTTAGAAAGATATCTAATGCGAGTTTGGCACCTAGGCACTTCTAAAAAACCTACTAGGTGCATATCTGCATTTTTAGGCACTTAAATAACTTTTAAAATCTGGCCCCCAGCCTTTAACTTAATGACTTCAAGTGATGGAGATTTCACCCCATCCCTTGGTCATATGTTCCACTGGTTAATTACTAGAGCAGGTCAAAGTTCAGAATATATGCTTTGCAGGAAACTTGGTTGTTTCAAAAAAAAATTCATTCCCATTTGGAACAAAAACAAATATTTTTGAATCGTCCTGAGAACTGGCTTTTCCAAAGAAGTGATGGGTTCAGAAAATGTTCGTTTTGGAATTTTGTATTGAATTTTATTTTTTGAAGCTTTTATCTTTATATTTATTATTAAGACATGTCAGTAGCAGTAGTGCATAGTAAAATAGTTGAAAACTTTTCATTAAAAAATAATAATTAATGACCAATGAATGATCACCACAACTGGCTCTGTGATGATATCTAGAGAACATGCCACAGCTTTGTCCTCTCTTCTTGATATTGTCAGGGTAGGCAGCATTATTTTAGCTCCATGGGTCCCATCCTTGGTGACTGATTAACTTTTTGTGGGCCCGGCACCAAACCTATTTATGGGCACCCCTGGGGAATGACGGGGCCAGGGGCAAGAGCACAGCGGGCAGGGTGGATTTGATTTAAATCATGATTTAAATCACTAGTCAGGAAGACTTAATACATATTCTTCACAACTCAGAGATAGATGTAGGTTTCATTTTTAGAAGGTACACACTATACATTTTTAAAGTAATTTATTTTGAAAACTTTCAGATGAGTTTTACAGCTATATCAGAAAATGAATGATTGTTTCATTTACCAAAGATAATTGAAGCAGATATTTATGAAGTCATTGCAAGGTGAACTATCTCAAATTCAACATTAATATTTGGAGGATTTTCTTGCCAGGCTGTATTAGGAGGAGAACATCACCAGACAGACAGACATTTAAATTGTTTTATTTAACTAAAACAACAACATTAAGTATTCTGGATTTTTTTTAACAGCAAACATAATATTTTAATAAAAAAGCATAAGTCCCTCGCTTCTCACATTTATCTCCAGACTTCTTCTCCTTGTCCAGATCTATTCCACCTTCAACAATTCATTTAACTTTTTGAAACTTTTCACTTTTAGAGAGAGGTAAGGGATCGGCTCTGTGTACACAAATTTGCAGAGGCACAATAGAGTTAAGGTCCGCTATTTCTCACCTCTGTATATTATTTAATTATTTTAAAACATTTTTGCTGTTAACAAGCATGTTACATCTGGAGACACAAATCCACAGTTTAAGAACTGCAAAACTAAACATCTCTGATGGTATCTTCTAGACTGAGCACTGAGTCCCATTGGGTAGATAGAAAGATTAACCTAAATAATCTATACAGAAGCCCCTGGAACCCCATAAGACTGGGTCCCTAATCCATGAACTATTGGAACTCACTAACAAAACAGTTCTTAAACATTACATGAATATATTGTCTCATACTATAGAATTAGAATTTATAATCCTTATTCCTTATAATCCTTATTCCATGATGAGATATAATGTATCTTAATTAAAACTATCTTTTTTTCCTCAAAAATCATATTTAAATTAAAAAAATCCAATTTTTTGATTAAAAAAAAAAGTAATTGATTTTTATCAACCCTGAGAGAGGGGTATGGGGGGTGGGGAAGGCTTGGTCCTCAGCTGGAGCAAGGCAGAGGCCAGGGGCAAGATGAGCACAGTGGGGCATGAGGGGAGGATTAGTCCCTGCTGACTGGAGCAGAGCAGGGGCTGGGGTCAAAAGCACAGCGGGGCAGGAGCTAGGGTTGGTCCCTGGAGCAACGGAGGGGCTGGAGGTAAACTGCAAGTGCAGCAGAGCTGGGGAGGGGGGAAACAGGATCCCCTGCCCACATAGAGTGAGTACCTACCTTCTTCCTGGCTCTAGCCCATTCTCTTCATCTCTCTCTGCACCGAGCTAAGCGTGGGGGTGCACTGAGCACAGGGCTGGGGTGCACGGTCTGGGAGGGAGTTAGGATACAGGAGCAGGCTGGGGGTTGGGGTGCAGGGTATGGCCAGGAGCTAGGGTAAGGGAGGGGACTCAGGGTTGGGGCAGGAGGTTGGGGTGTGGAGCGCTTACCTGGGGCAGCTCCTCTTTGGTATGAGGGGTGAATGTGGTTGTGGTGGTGCAGGAGCTCCTGTTTGGTACTCAGGGTGGGGGGTGATGTGTGTGGGGGGGTGCAGGAATCAGGGCATGGAGTGTGGGGGACTGAGTATGTGGGGGGGGTGCAGGAGTCAGGACTGGGGGCTGGGTGTGTGTGAGAGGGATGCAGGAGTCAGGGAATGGCGGGGGCTGGGTATGTGTGGGGGTGCAGGAGTCAGGACTGTGGGTGTGTGAGGGGGTGCAGGAGTCAGGGCATGGGGTGTGGGTGGGCTGGGTATGTGTGGGAGGTGCAGGAGTCAGGACTGGGGGCTGGAGGTGTGGGCTGGGGTCATGGGGGTGCTCCCAGCCCCCTGCCCTGAGCGGCTCATGGCAGGGGGCTGGAGGAGGTATGCCCCGATTCCACCCCCTTCCCCAAGGCCCCGCCCCCGTCTCTTCTCCGCCTCCTCCCCCCGTGGCAAGCATGCTGCGGCTCCGCTCCTCCCCCTCCCTTGTGCAGGCGAACAGCTGTTTGGTGGCGGGAGAAGCACAGGGAGGGGCAGGGGCAGGAACGTGGCACACTCGGGGGAAGAGGCGGGGGAGGAGGGAACTTGGCTGCCCATGGAGCCTGCCCTGCTGCAGCAGGAGCCAGCAGGACCAAGCTTCTACCCGCTGCCCCAGCAGGAAAGAGCAGTGGGCGGGGGGGGCGAAGAGCGGGTCAGGCTGGGGCCCCTTTGGAGCCTGGGCCCGGCGCCATAGCACCAGTGGTACTGCTGACAATCCAGGCCTCATTAAATCTCCCATAAGGCTCCTCCCTGTTAGTGCCATTTAACAGCATGTTTCTTTAAAAATCCTCTTCTTTCTTTCTTGGGAACCTGAGCCTCAATTGCTCTAAGCATCCACATTCTCTGTCTGTAATGTTGTGGTTATAATTCCTATAACGCCATAGCTCTGAATAGTGCTTCACAACAGGTAAAGAAAGGAACCAGAGAGAGATTTGCTGCCCTGTAATCTTACAGTCAAATGATATGGTTGTGTACATTGTAGTGAAAACAGAGTGGCATGAGAGTGATTAATTTTGGATGCAAAACAGCGCTTTAATATTAGCTGACTCCTTCTCTCCCAGTCTCCTGTACTACTTCTTAAGGAGTCTTATTTCTTAATTTCACTTTTTCTACACACAGATGTTGAGATGCTTCATGCTCATTTAGACTCATTTTCATTTCTGATCTTAATATTTTTATTTCCTGCCTTCGTACTGTTCACCAGATCCTTTGTTCTTTACAATGCCTTCTATTTGTCCCTGACTGTCTTGCCTCTCCTTAAACACACTGGTATCTCGTAGGTATTTTCTGGCTCCTGACACTTAACATTTCTTAAACTGCAGGTAGGAAATAGTTTAGAAAGGATGCAATGTAAATTGCATGATTCAATTCGCTAGCACTCTTCCGGTACAGTATGTGCACAGCTCTCACGCTCTGTTCTCCATAGTATATTAGGGTGTTCATTACTGGCAGCAGAAGCTTGTTAACAAGGTAACACAGAGACCGGTCCATTATCCTCTTTGCGCCTTCTGCAAGAGACCATTAAAAATGTAGGAAAAGGAGTTTTACTGTAACTTAAAATTTGAACAAATTTTATTTCTATTTATTAGTGAAACTTGTGCTGCTGAAGAAAAGCCAGATTGACAGTCACGGAGTATGAAGTCCTTTATTCATCCACAAAGCAGGTAGCAGAAGTGGCAGTTTCTTCTGCCCTGCCAGTTTTGGCTTATCCCTGACCTTGTGATATTACTTCCAGTGGGAGCATTCTCCTCTATGTCCTTCTAATCATTGCATTCTCTTTGCCCAGGCAGCTGGCAATTAGTGCTGGATATTTTGTGATGTGGATGTCTGTCCTCTGAGAAGAGGATGGAGACTACAGAACTCACCACCGAAAGGCAACAGTTTTACCATCACATGCCAACAGCTTTCTTTCACTATCAATTTTGGCTAGATTCAAACTGGGAGCCTAGTGGTGCCTGGCTCTGTCTGTATTGCATTGTATTGCCCTGTTCTGAAGCAGAGCGGACAGGGGGCTGCAGACAGGGGAGCTTGAGAGGGGGTTTGACAGAGGGAGGCTTACGATGGTTAGGAAGACCCGCAACACCGGTGCCAGCACTGCTTCTGTCTCCTCCACCTGCACCTGTAGCCAGAAAGAGCACCTGAGCATGGATGCTTCTACCCAGATCCTGGTGTGGTTTTGCAGGGATTGTAACTTCCAATTTCCACTTACTGATATCCAGGCTGGGGGGGGGCATCCAATGTGAAAGGTGCCTGCTGGTGGAATCTCTCAGGCAGCAGGTGGCAGAGCTACAGGAGGAGGGGGCTAGGTTGAGGAGCATCTGAATCCACGAGCAATTCCTGGGCAGTGTCCATGTGGAGACAGCTGAGGTAGCTGTCCCAGTACAAAGGACTGCTGACACACCACTGGTGGAGGAGGAGATGGCTCAGGGTGGACACTGGCAGCTGGTTACTTCTGGCAGCAGGCAGTGCTCCACCTCTGCTCCAAACCCAGTTACCTATTACTCGGCCGTGGTAATAGGTAACCGTTATGCTCTTCTTGATATAGGAGAGAAGGAATCACCCCCTACAGTAAAGGAGGAGAAGCCTTGTACCCCTAAGGCTGGGAGGTCTGCTGCCACCACTGCGAATAGGAAACGTAGGGTAGTGGTGGTCGGAGACTCTCTGCTGAGGGGGACGGAGGCGCCCATCTGTCGCTCTGACATTTCCTCTCGGGAGGTATGCTGCCTGCCGGGAGCCCGTATCCGAGATGTTACAGAGGCATTATCGAGGATTATCCAGCCCTCTCACTACTACTCCATGCTACTCATCCATGTGGGCACAAATGATACTGCGAGGTGTGACACTGAGCGGATCAAGAGTGACTACAGGGCTCTGGGAGTACGGGTGAAGGAGTTTGGAGCGCAGGTGGTATTCTCTTCGATTCTTCCTGTCGAAGGTAGGGGCCCGGGCAGAGACAGATGCATCATGGAAGTGAATGCCTGGCTGCAAAGATGGTGTTGCCAGGAGGGCTTTGGCTTCCTCGACCACGGGATGCTATTCGAGGAAGGACTGCTAGGCAGAGATGGCGTTCACCTTTCGAGGAGGGGAAAGACCCTATTTGGACACAGACTGGCTAACCTAGTGAGGAGGGCTTTAAACTAGGTTTGAGGGGGACAGGTGAGCAAAGCCCACAGGTAAGTGGAGAACATGGAGACCTGGGAGATGGGTCGGAAACAAGAGGGAGCGTGGGCTATAATGGCAGAGAGAAAGGAGGGTCAGGGCAAAACTGGGAGGCAAGATCAAACCAGTATCTTAGATGCCTATATACAAATGCGAGAAGTATGGGTAATAAGCAGGAAGAACTGGAAGTGCTAATAAATAAATACAACTATGACATTGCTGGCATCACTGAAACTTGGTGGGATAATACACATGATTGGAATGTTGGTGTGGATGGGTACAGCTTGCTCAGGAAGGACAGACAGGGGAAAGGGGGGAGGAGGTGTTGCCTTATATATTAAAAATGTACACACTTGGACTGAGGTGGAGATGGACATAGGAGACGGAAGTGTTGAGAGTCTCTGGGTTAGGCTAAAAGGGGTAAAAAACAAGGATGATGTCATGCTAGGCATCTACTACAGGCCACCTAACCAGGTGGAAGAGGTGGATGAGGCTTTTTTTAAACAACTATCAAAATCATACAAAGCCCAAGATTTGGTGGTGATGGGCGACTTCAACTATCCAGATATATGTTGGGAAAATAACACAGCGGGACACAGACCATCCAATAAGATCTTGGACTGCATTGCAGACAACTTTTTATTTCAGAAGGTTGAAAAAGCTACTGGGGGGAAGCTGTTCTAGACTTGATTTTAACAAATAGGGAGGAACTCGTTGAGAATTTGAAAGTGGAAGGTAGCTTGGGTGAAAGTGATCATGAAATCATAGAGTTCACAATTCTAAGGAAGGGTAGAAGGGAGTACAGCAAAATAGAGACAATGGATTTCAGGAAGGCGGATTTTGGTAAGCTCAGAGAGCTGATAGGTAAGGTCCCATGGGAATCAAGACTGAGGGGAAAAACAACTGAGGAGAGTTGGCAGTTTTTCAAAGGGACACTATTAAGGGCCCAAAAGCAAGCTATTCCACTGGGTAGGAAAGAAAGAAAATGTGGCAAAAGACCAGCTTGACTTAACCACGAGATCTTGCATGATCTAAAAAATAAAAAGGAGTCATATAAAAAATGGAAACTAGGACAGATTACAAAAGATGAATATAGGCAAACAACACAGGAATGCAGGGGCAAGATTAGAAAGGCAAAGGCACAAAATGAGCTCAAACTAGCTACGGGAATAAAGGGAAACAAGAAGACTTTTTATCAATACATTAGAAGCAAGAGGAAGACCAAGGACACGGTAGGCCCACTGCTCAGTGAGGAGGGAGAAACAGTAACAGGAAACTTGGAAATGGCAGAGATGCTTAATGACTTCTTTGTTTCGGTCTTCACTGAGAAGTCTGAAGGAATGCCTAACAGAGTGAATGCTAATGGGAAGGGGGTAGGTTTAGAAGAGAAAATAAAAAAAGAACAAGTTAAAAATCATTTAGAAAAGTTAGATGCCTGCAAGTCACCAGGGCCTGATGAAATGCATCCTAGAATACTCAAGGAGCTAACAGAGGAGGTATCTGAGCCTCTAGCTATTATATTTGGAAAATCATGGGAGACGGGAGAGATTCCAGAAGACTGGAAAAGGGCAAACATAGTGCCCATCTATAAAAAGGGAAATAAAAACAACCCAGGAAACTACAGACCAGTTAGTTTAACTTCCGTGCCATGGAAGATAATGGAGCAAGTAATTAAGGAAATCATCTGCAAACACTTGGAAGGTGGTAAGGTGATAGGGAATAGCCAGCATGGATTTGTAAAGAACAAATCATGTCAAACCAATCTGATAGCTTTCTTTGATAGGATAACGAGTCTTGTGGATAAGTGAGAAGCGGTGGATGTGGTATACCTAGACTTTAGTAAGGCATTTGATACGGTCTCGCATGATATTCTTATTGATAAACTAGGCAAATACAAGTTAGATGGGGCTACTATAAGGTGGGTGCATAACTGGCTGGATAACCGTACTCAGAGAGTAGTTATTAATGGTTCCCAAGCGTGCTGGAAAGGTATAACAAGTGGGGTTCCGCAGGGGTCTGTTTTGGGACCGGCTCTGTTCAATATCTTCATCAACGACTTAGACGTTGGCATTCAAAGTACGCTTATTAAGTTTGCAGTTGAAACCAAACTGGGAGGGATAGCAACTGCTTTGGAGGACAGGGTCATAATTCAAAATGATCTGGACAAATTGGAGAAATGGTCTGAGGTAAACAGGATGAAGTTTAATAAAGACAAATGCAAAGTGCTCCACTTAGGAAGGAACAATCAGTTTCACACATACAGAATGGGAGGAGACTGTCTAGGAAGGAGTATGGCAGAAAGGGATTTAGGGGTTATAGTGGACCACAGGCTAAATATGAGTCAACAGTGTGATGCTGTTGCAAAAAAAGCAAAACTGATTCTGGGATGCATTAACAGGTGTGTTGTGAGCAAGACACAAGAAGTCATTCTTCCGCTCTACTCGGCGCTGGTTAGGCCTCAACTGGAGTATTGTGTCCAGTTCTGGGCGCCGCATTTCAAGAAAGATGTGGAGAAATTGGAGAGGGTCCAGAGAAGAGCAACAAGAATGATTAAAGGTCTTGAGAACATGACCTATGAAGGAAGGCTGAAAGAATTGGATTTGTTTAGTTTGGAAAAGAGAAGACTCAGAGGGGACATGATAGCAGTTTTCAGGTATCTAAAAGGGTGTCATCAGGAGGAGGGAGAAAACTTGTTCACCTTAGCCTCTAAGGATAGAACAAGAAGCAATGGGCTTAAACTGCAGCAAGGGAGGTTTAGGTTGGACATTAGGAAAAAGTTCCTAACTGTCAGGGTGGTTAAACACTGGAATAAACTGCCTAGGGAGGTTGTGGAATCTCCATCTCTGGAGATATTTAAGAGTAGGTTAGATAAATGTCTACCAGGGATGGTCTAGACAGTATTTGGTCCTGCCATGAGGGCAGGGGACTGGACTCGATGACCTCTCGAGGTCCCTTCCAGTCCTAGAATCTATGAATCTATGAATCAGACACTGGCCACTGTCAGAACACAGGCTGCTGGGCTGCGTGGGCCATAGATCTGACCCTGTATAGCCATTCTTATAGTCTTATTACCAATCACTTCAGCTATCTAACTGGTGCTTGTGTGAGTTCCCAGACGCTCTGTATGAAGTGGGCTCTGCAAAGGCTAGCTGCCAGATCTGGCAGAGAACCAACCCAGACATGTTTGGAGCTTTAGGTTCTACACAGGTACCTTCACCTGGCTCTTAGATGCCACTGTTTGTCTGACCTGCCTCTGCAGAGTTGTCAAGGGGGGCTGCACAGTACTGGCTACTTGCCTTCCCGGTCCTTAGGCTATTCTGGGAGGGAAGTCAAGGCAAAACCCCAACACACTGAGAGGTGCAGTGGAGGCAGAGACACGCCCCATTCCCTCTGTAGCCACCTCACTGAGAGACACTCCATCATCCCTAGTGCAGTCACTCTGGATTCCATGTGTACCCCAGTGATCGATGGAGCTTGTCATTCCTATCCTCAGGTGGTCAGGTAGTCCCAAGCGGTCCCTGGTATATTATGATGAGGATTGTGTTTCTACACCTGGAGTCAGCCTGAGCTGCTGGTGCAGGGGAAGCAGTCACTGTCTCCATCAAAAACCCTGGGGAGAGCTATGAGGGGGGCACTCACCCTCAATACACCCAGCAGGAAAGAGAGCAAGTCACTAGCACCACAGAAAACAAACAAGTTAAGGTGAACAGTTGTGGGCACGTTAGGATAGGGAAGTCAGACGAGCAGATGCAAACATCACCCTGGAGTTGCAGGCTGTTTGTAAACCTGGGTCCATGTTAGCAAATGCAGGAGAATTTTGAACCTGCTCTGATACTGGATGGGTCCTTACATGAAGTGTTCACGTATATCTCCATGTGGTTGCGATGCTAGAAGGGTTTGAAATGCAGTATTAACTGAGCAAGAGGGAATATCATCTCTGCAAAGTGCAGGGAGGCTGCTGCTCGTAGGGAGCATTATTGATACACAGTCACTCAGCCAAAGGAGTTGCAACCAAAGGCTCCTCATTCAGTGCAGCAAAGCAATGGGAGCCTCACCTTGTTTGAAAATCTGAAAACATGCCAAGCTATAAATCTCATTTGTTTGCATTTCTTTTCAGTGGATGAGGTGGAGCATGGAAGGTGGCAGTATTGATGAGGATTAAATTAGCAAAGCAGGAGGAGTTCATGAAACATCTAGAGCTGTGCCAATGTAGCCTGCTTCTAATACATGTATCATCAAAAATAAGTGGCTGCTAGGCAATCTGCATATAGCACGGGTGAATTCATACTGGGCGATTTAATGACCTACAAAAAAGATTGTCAACAGGGTCATCTCTTAAAGTCATTTCAAAGGGTCAGTTACTTAGTTGTTGGAAACGATAGCTGTGCCAATTATGTTTTGTCTGGTTTTGTTATTGAACATTTGGAAATCTCCCAACTTCCCATCCACTCCTATCAGTCACATCCCGTTTCATGTCAATGGTGACATAAAGTGAAGTGATGGTACTGGGTGGGACATGTCACAACTCAGAGCATGATGCGTCAATCCGATGAGTGTAAAATACATTGTTTTCTGTAACAGGAACTTTAAAAAAAAACAAACCCAAACCTGCTTTTTCTGAAAAACAAAACTGTCAGACCACCTCTGCACTAGAGGGGGAACATGGAGCCAGGTGTTTGCCTGTATGGAAATAAGTAGTAGATAGCACATAATAAAAAGTCCGTGAAAACTAGATACGGCACACTCCTGCCTTATGAAGGCAAGAAAGATGTACTTAAGTCATTGGAGAGAGTAACAAATGTGGCAAAGGCAAAGTTAACCCTGGCAATACTATATATCTAAATGAAAATATCTCTCTTCAGCAGATAACAAATTATTCCATCAAGGCTGAGAGGTATCCTGTCTGGCTATTTTATGTAGCAACACTCCCTTTTGCAACATGAAACACATGTTAACCAGGGGTGTAGAGAACAATTTGAAACTGATATACTTAGCAGTAGAGCGGTTTCTCCCCATACCTATAGTTCCCCAAGGTAGATATGCCATTACATACACTACGATCTTTAACACAGCCAGTGCTGTTAGCTAGGTATCAAATAAGTTAGCAGAAACCCCAGCCCTGTAAATCTGAATGCCATAAACAGTGATCTGTTTTTGGAAATGTAAAAATCCCTACAACATGGCATGCATTATTGATGCCGGCTTGTGTTCCTGGTGTTAAGAGTTAGGGCAGAGATTCCCATGGGAGCTTCCAACACTCAGTGCCTCAACACTTCTAATGATGCTCCAAAGCATGGCTAGAGCTAGTATGGAAACCTGGTGGCTCTCCAAGGTATATGCTAATATAGTAGGCAGGAGTGAGGATATGGAAGAGTTAGCAATGGTCGGCTGAAAGCATTCCTGAAAAGTCCAGTCTCAGGAATGATCTACCTTTCTCTCTTGTGTGACAGGTAGCTTCCTTCTAATTGCAGCTCTTAGATAATAGCGTTAATTTCAAGAGGTCGTGTAGAGTTCATCCAAGGCCAGGTAATTTTACGGTGTTTGTTTTCAAGTTTTATTCATGTTTTCCAATTTAAGTTCTGGTTTTTTGCTGAAAAATCCTGCCACAAGAAGATATTTTTGGCAGACAATGGAATCGTTTCGTTATGAACTACCTGGCTTTCGGCAGACTGTTAGATTAGCTGGTGTGTGGTAATTTATGCTTCTTGTGTGTGGCTGGCTGGCTGGGATATCTTACTAGCCACACTCCTCCATTGCTGATGAAAAGCTTCTCCAGTTCAGTATTCCATCTGAAGCTGGCTTTGCTGACACACCTGGTTTTGGCTTTATGTTGTGATGCAAAAAAAGTCTCTTTGTGCTTAGCAGAAGGACAGTGTTTTTGTGGTGGTGGTTTCTCTCTCATCCAAAGGCATATTTAAAAAAAACCCTCTTTTTGCTGAGTTTGTGATCGTGAAAGTTTCCAGAATGCCAACAGTGGAAAGACTGAAGTCCTTTTTCTGGCCACAGAAGAGGCACAAATCTCTGCCAAGTCTTCAAACCACAGTGCCAATGGTGGCGATGTGATATGGACACACAGAATGCGGTTTTGAAAAATGCTTAAGGGTACTGGGTGCTAAACTCTTTTTGCAGTCTTGAAAAATCTCACCCTCAGTCTACTGGAAGCTTGACTAACACCAACAAACGTATGTCACATAGACCAGCAGTTCTCAAACTGGTTTGTGACCCCATGTCACCAGGGCTGGCTTAGACTTGCTGGAGCACAGGGCCGAAGCCCAAGCCCAAGCCCCCACCACCCGAGGATGAAGCCTGAGGGTTTCAGCCCTGAGTGTTGAGACTCAGGTTACAAGCCCCCTACCTGGGGCTGAAGCCCTCGGGCTTCAGCTTTGCTGCTGCCCCTCCCCCACGCCCAGTGCAGTGGGGCTCAGGTGTGCTCAGGCTTTGGTCCCTCCTCCTGGGGTCATGTAGTAATTCCATTGTCAGAAGGAGGACACGGGGAAGTTTGAGAACCCCTGATATAGACCTTTTAGCAGCCACCAGTTGGTGTTAATTTTGTTATCAACCTGCACTGCATTTATAGAAAAGAACCCAATGCTGGTCTGGTGAGGAAGTGTGAACTGGTATACACACCAATATCTGTAGATACCAGCATATCTTTAAAATGTTTTCCCTTTTTATATTAAACAAGAGGCCATGTGTCAAATACACCATTCAAAATTGGATCTGTGTTTTTAAAAAAATGTATTGTAGCAAAATAGCTTCTTAACCTGCCTTGATAAAGAACAAGACATGGATACAGAATCCCTGCAAAGAGGTCCATTATGAGATTTCTTTCTGAACAGTTCAGACTTATTAATATGTTCAGCATGAGATTCAGTATTTTAATAACCAGCCTGGAATATGCCTGCTCTCTAATGTCTTATTTTTAAGCACTACTTGCATTGTGTTTGTGTTGACTTAGTTGGGGAAAACGGGTTCTGAGCTTAGCCTCCGTTGCCTTTCCTAATCACAGTTACAGGGCAAAACATCCTAAGCATCTGATAAGAGAAATAGTGTTACCGTATGTTGATTTACAGCAACATCAAGAACTACAGAAGGAATAAACCTGACTCCATACACACAAGGTAACGCATGCCAGAGAACGATGCAGCGATATGCAATAGCTACCATATTGTTAATCATCTAATCTCCCCCAATGCAATGGAACAATACCTCAAACACACGATTTTGATATTAAGCTCCTCACTGAGTTGTGAATATTCCAATGTATATGGACAGACACTTTGGTCTGTGTTTGAGCGTCCTTCTGAAAGAGTTTGGAGAAGCAAGGGGTGATGACCAGTGGTTGCCTCCCTTTGCTCAACAGCGACCTCTGTGGCTAATTTAAGGAATAGCAGTGACAGACTCCAAAGGGTCTCCCTGTTCTATTGTCTTTATCTGGAAAGATGATGTCTGTGCTACAGATTTCTGAGGGTGAAAGAACCAGAAAGTGGAGAAAAGAGGGGATGTGTGACATTCTTCATTAAATAACACATGGATGGAACAACTTGAGGACAACGCAAATCGGGGAGGGGCTAAGAGCTGAGTGATACTATACGTTCCGGCTTTGGGAGCACTCACGTACAAAGACCTTGATGTTTTTGAGCATTGCCAAAACTGGTCATGGATTAACTGTTGCTACTGCTGTGTGCAAAAACAGTGTTTAATGGGGAAAAATTATGATTCCACACCTAGGACAACATCCTGAATTTGTCCCTAGTGTATACTCGCCATTATTATGGCAAAATGCCTGGAAACTGCCTTTCATTTCCACAAAAATGTCTTAAGAAGAGCACATCAAAAGTTTGTGTTTTAGGCACATCCTCAGCAACAAGGGGATCCTCACCTAGTGTAAACCAGTGTTGCTGCAATATAACTGATTTAAATCAGATGAGTATCTGGCTCATCATACCTGGCCACTGTTGAGAATATTTTTGCACAGCTCTGATGGAAATTTTTAGGGAGTATCTTGCACTACACTGTGTGTATTTTGGTGCCTTTTTTTTCTCCCTTACTAGCTGTTCTCTAAATTTAAAAAATAATAGAATAAGGATGATTTTCACTTGTATTGATAGTTCAGACTTCTTTGTAGATCGACTTGTTTTATCTATTAGGTCAGCACCAGTGGTGTTTGACCCTATGCATTATTTTTCTTAGTTGAATAGCTGAATGACATATCGGCTATTAAAATATATAGAAATCAGGATGTAAATTTTCACACCTAAAAGGCAAAGTTCTCCATTGTGATATAAAATTGGATATGTATAATCTGTGTGTGCATATCATCACAATCTAGGTCAGAGGTGGGCAAACTATGGCCTGTCAGGTCCCTGAGCTTGCCCCCCCAGCCCCTCCCCCGCAGCCTCAGCTCACTGTGCCGCGGGCGCAATGCTCTAGGTGGCGGGGCTGCGAGCTCCTGGGGCAGCCTGACCTGGTGCTCTGTGCTGCATTGTGTGTGGCTGGCTCCAGCCAAGTGGCATAGTTGTAGCGCCGTCAGCCACCGGTGCTCCAAGCAGCGTGGTAAGGGGACAGGGAGCGGGGAGCGGAGTGGGGGGGGTGGATAGAGGGCAAGGGAGTTTGGGGGGGTGGTCAGGGGGACGGGGTGTAGATAGGGTCAGGGCGGTCAGAGGGCAGGCAACAGGGGTTGAATGGGGGCAGGGGTCCTAGAAGAGGCAGTCAGGAAGGAGGGGGGGTTGGA
This sequence comes from Mauremys mutica, assembly GCF_020497125.1. Taxonomy (NCBI): domain Eukaryota; kingdom Metazoa; phylum Chordata; order Testudines; family Geoemydidae; genus Mauremys; species Mauremys mutica. The sequence goes on from NC_059077.1 coordinate 128,882,200, forward strand.
TGGGGCGGTGGGGAGGAGTCAGGGGCCGGGGTTCTGGGGGCAGTCAGGGAGAAGGGTGGTTGGATGGAGCAGAGATCCCAGGGGGGTGGTCAGGAATGAGAGGAGGGGTTGGATGGGGCAGCGGGGGGGCAGTCAGGGACAGGGGGTCTGGGGACAGTCAGGGGACAGGGAGAAGGGGTGGTTGGAGGGGGCAGGGGTCCTGGGGGAGCAGTCAGGAAGGAGAGGCGGGGTTGGATGGGGCAGCACAGGGCAGTCAGGGGTGGTGGTTCTGGGGTGGGGGGTCAGAGAGCAGGGGGGCAGGGATCCCAGGGGGCTGTCAGGGAACAGGGGGGTTTGGATGGGCCAAAAGTCCAGGGGGGGCCATCAGGGGGCCAGAAGCAGGGGGCAAAGATAGGGGGTGGGGGCCGGGCCATGCCCCTGCTCCCGTAACCAGCCCTCCATACAATTTCTAAAACCTGATGCAACCCTCACGCCAAAAAGTTTGCCCACCCCTGGTCTAGGTAGTAAAAATAATCATTTTGATTTCTTAGCTAGAGAATCTCATTGAGTCCAGATACTTATGTAGTCAATAATAATCTTCATATAATGAAAAGAATTCATGTTAAAAGTGGGAGACATATTTTTTGTAACCAATGGGTAGTAGATTTCCTCTGCCTAACCCTGAGCACATCTAAAGACCAGATGATAATTTAAATGAGCAAGCATGCAAATCCAGAGAGCCACAACATTACAGCTGCGGGGAGCTCTGAGCCCTTTAAATCTCAGCCGCGGCGGGGATTGAAAGGGCTCTGGGCTGCCCGCAGCCCTTTCAATCCCCGCCGTGGAAGCCGGTGCGGTCCAGCACGGTGTACTGGCTCTTGCCAGTACGCCAGACCGGACCGGCTTACTTTCACCTCTGATCTTAAACATCTTTTGCATATTCACACATGATGAGCTCAGGTGCAGTGCATCTGGCCATGCCTGTCAGTGAGATGTGTTTTACACAGAGAAATGGTCTGGGGAAATTAAACACATATGAGACGTATATCAGAGATTCTATGTACTTACAACACAGCATAGATAAATCTAGCAAATTTCAGTATCTATAGATGTTTTATTATTTAATCATAAATATTGTGTTTATCCTACTATTAAGGTTTAAGCATATATCCATAGAAGCAAGGAGATGCAGATATGTACCTCTGCTCCTAGGCACCTTTGTGAAATCATTTATACTTGTTCAAAGCAGGTATGAAAGGCTATCAAACCAATGGCAGTTATTCACACATAATTGATATGTGTAAATGACTACAAAGACTGCAAGGCAAAAGAGTGTCAGGCCCAAGGCTTCTGTATCCCACTGGATTCAGCCAAATTGTGCCTAGCCATTAGCATGCACATGAGCTTCAACCAGGGGACTCTGCAGCACAGGACAATGCCACACCACATACACTCCATCCACATGTTCAATCCATATCCGTGGAATTATGTTATTTCAGTAACACTTAATGCCATTTATTGGCTGAGCTCTGCAGTTGAAGAATAAAGCTTTCCAAACACAAAGGTTTACTGTAACTTGCATTTCTTCACACATACACAGAGGGCTTGGCTACACTGGAAAGTTGCAGCGCTGGTGGTGGGTTTACAGCGCTGCAACTTACTCACCGTCCACACTTGCAAGGCACATACAGCGCTGCATCTCCCTGGCTGCAGCGCTGGCTGTACTCCTGCTCTGCCTCGGGTATAACTATTGCAGCGCTGGTGATGCAGCGCTGCTCCACCAGTGTGGCCACCAAAAGCGCTGTAACTGGCCTCCAGAATTTTCCCATAATGCTTTTAACTAAAGAACTCTCTTTGTTTTGTTATAATGCCTCTCTTTGTTTTGTTGTGAACTTGGGGCTCCCGGAGCTGCTTATCTAAAAAACAAACACAGCTCCTGTTTGCTGTGAATGAGGCAGGCAGGGGGATGAATGTCTACAGCTAGTGTTTGCTTGAGGACAGAAACAGCACGGCGGGCGGGGGGTGGAAGGGAGTCTGTTGGAGCAGCTGCTTATCTGGTCTGCAGGCTATTTGCATTTAAGAGTGAATGAGGGGTCGGGGAAATGGTCAGAATTTGCAAGCCAGGGAGCTGACACGGTGGGAGCATGAACGAGGAGGTGAGAGGAGCCGAGGGTTGCACTGATATCGCCTTGGGCAAACTTAAAAGAAAGGAAGGGATCGGAACTTGCAAGGCAGGGAGCTGACACACAGTGTCAGCTCCAAAAATCCACTCTCTCTCTCCCCCACGCTCCCTGTGACACTCCACCCCACCCCCCCTTTTGAAAAGCACGTTGCAGCCACTTGAACGCTGGGATAGCTGCCCATAATGCACCACTCCCAACAGCGCTGCAAATGCTGCAAATGTGGCCACACTGCAGTGCTGGTAGCTGTCAGTGTGGCCACACTCCAGCGCTTTCCCTACACAGCTGTACGAAGACAGCTGTAACTCCCAGCGCTGCACACCTGCAAGTGTAGCCAAGTCCTAAGAATACCTGTTACACATGTAATAGGTGCAAGAGAAATAATGGAGATGAGTCAGCTCCAGCTTGTGTTAACTGCTGCAGACAGTGAGTATAATAGTAGGTTACGGTTTCCATCATTAGATCTAGAAAAGTTAACAGAACAGCTGATGTTTCAAGAAGACAGACAAAAATTTGGTTCATGTGCTCCCTGTCCTTACAGTCATTTGCTCAGCTTGCCATTGCCTATGCACTGGAGCTATGTGACATGTACAGCATGTAAGAAAAGTAGGGCTTGTTATCCTAGTTTGTAGGTTTGGGGGAGGAAAGGTGATCTTGTGGTTAAGGCACTGAGCTGGAACTCAAGAGATATAGGTTCAATTCCAGCTCTGCCATAGCTTTAAAATTTGACCTTGAGGGAATCTCTTAATGTGTCCGTGCCTTGGTCTCCACCTGCAAAATGGGGATATTTCCTTTTTCCACACCCTCTGTCAGTCATGTCTATTCAGATTATAGATTCCTTAGGCTAGGGACTGCCTCTTACTACGTGGGTTTCCCCCCGACAATGTCTAGCAAAATGGAATCCCAATCTCAGTTGGTGCCTCTGAACACTACTGTAACACAAATACGTAATAGATTGCGTATCCTATGCCCAAAATGTATTGCATGAATGATGGGACATGAACAATCAACACCAGTTATTGCAGCTAATAGTTGGAAAGCTTATTTTGAGGAGAAATTGTCAGTGGTCTACAGCCAATAGAAGATGATTCCCCAAGAGACACTTTCAACTTTTAAAATGAGTAGCTTTCCAAGAAGACTGCTTGAAAATAACTAGTAAATAACTAGGTTCCCTGCTAGGTGTGTGCCAGGACCTAACTTCATGTGCAGCAAGGCCTTGATCCTACAACATTAAAGTCAATGATGATCAAGCCTCCAGAGAGTACTGTTACAGACGAGCTCTCTCAGTGCTTCATTAATGAACTGATCAGAGTAGCCAGAGTGTGCCTCTCCCTAAAGGGAACTGCAAAACAAGGATTGCGGATATGCCTTCCTTGCAACCTTGACCTAATGTAGGTTTGCCCTGGGAGAAGTCTAAAGTGTATGAATCGTTCTCCTGTTTTAACATCATATGAATGAGCCCAAGACAGTGAGAAATGTGGCTATCAGCCTATGCAGCCACACTCTCTTAGTATTGCCCCATAAAACTCACCATCAGAAGGAATGAACATTTGTCAGTTCCTTGCCTGCACAGTGTTTTTGCAAAGTCTAATTAGTCAGATAGGTATGCCATGAAGGTCCCTAAAGATAAACTTACTTGGGTAGTTGATATTTCCTTCCAGTCTTGCCGCAAACGTGATTGGTTACTCCTAAAAAGGACAAGTGTGTTTATCTTACCCAATTCCCGTAAGAAATACAGATAATAAGCTACTAGGTCTTGAGTGTGAAGCTGGAGAAACTGCTGCTTTTGTTAGTGGGGAAGGGAAGACCAAAATGGATTCCTTTTCAGTTGATGTGTTTGCAATGTTAGGAAGGTCATCCAGTATCCCATGTGGCTCTCCCCTCTGAGTATTGACCTCGCCTTTTGACTTTTGAGATCTGATAGGATCACAACACTATACCACTGTGCTCACTTCAGCAGCACGTGTACTGAAATTGGAACTATACAGAGAAGATTAATGTGGCCCCTGCGCAAGGATGACGCAGCATCAGGCTGTAGGAGAAATGCTGGATTCGACATTGTCCATAAATACGATACCTTATTCTGTGGTAGCTGATACAAGTGCCATTGAGAGAGCACTGTACTACCTTAGTGGTGCAGTCTGTTGAAGTGATTAATCCATGATGTGGGCATAGACTAGAATTAAAAGGAAAACATATTGTTTGTGAGGTTAACTGTGTTTGTTATTATTGGAAAGAGCCCCAGGAAACTGAGTGTCCTGTTTATCCCCAGAACAGGTGCAGCTGCGTTAGAAACAGTATAAGCTTCCTCAAAATGCCCCACCAAACTGTTTGAGCCATGACCTTGAGGAGACCATGGTGAAGGGGTAGTCCAGCTTCCATTGCCTGTTAAGACTGCCAACAGTGCTGTCAGCTGTGATCGTTTTCTAGTAACCTACTTTTGGGAACTGGACTCAGGACAACCAACTCATTGCACCCAGGCTGCCAAACAGCCATCAGATGGGTAATGGCTTTCACCAGTTATTGACCTGGAATGGATTTGAATCAGTGACCTAGAGGTAAAAGGCTTTATATTACATTATCAGTCCCTTGGGTTGACTAATGCACCTGAAATAGATTTTAGTATTTATAGCAGAGTATTTCATTGAAGTAAGTTGCTAATCCTAAACCGGCAGCCCTAACACTTCATTAGTAAAGCATCAGGAGCTCACCAAAAGGAGACGGAAACAAATAAGAAACATGAGAGCCCAGAATGTGGGTGAACCTGAATAGTTATTGTATTAGCCAGAGAACAGCAGCAATTCTTTGGAAATGAAACCACATCTCACTTGACTATTTGACTACCTTGTCCTAGAGGCCCTGGTTGAAGTTCTGACATCATTGTCAGCACTTTCCTTATTTCAGGCTCAGTGAGTTTCCTGCTGTGGAAAAAAAACTGTCTAAAAAAAGAAACTGCTAGAGCTTAAAAGCACTCTGTTAGCAAAATCCAGCCGTGGAGGCCTCAGCTGATGAGTCATTTCACACAAATAAGTGCCACGCTAATCAATGAGAAATAGGATAAGGGGCATTTGCAGACAGGAAAAGCGCACACAAAACTATTGTGAAGAGAAGAGGGTGGGGAGCTGGTGTGCGGGGGCAGTAGTTGTTCATTGTTACATGTTCTTTTGAGGACAAAGAACAGAGCTGTAACGACTCAGAGGCCTGCAGCCTTGTTTGTGGTAACACCTTATTTAACGAGGAGGCAGAGCATCACATTCTATCACATACTGACAACATACTGTACAGATTGTTTTATTGACATCAGCAAAATCCAGTCACAAGCCAAATTGGCTTTGTTCTTCGTGATATGAATCCTGCCATTAAGCATTTATTGGCAATTTATTGATATTCTATTCAAATTAAATTCTCGGTTAATTAGTCACCAGTGGATTTGCTTTCCCAAGTTGCAGCAATATGTCTCAGAAGCTTTTCAAGCTTCTTCCATTGGCATTCATCCAAGATGTTTCCTAAGAACGAGCACTGAAGCTGGTATTTAGAGCATATGGTGGTGATGTGTTTGTATGTTCATTAAATCAAGAAACCAATGAAAGAAAAAGTGTAAGGGCTTTCTATCCTTTTAAATGAAATTGTCAACCTAGATATCTATTGCCTTTTCTGAGATCCAGCCTGAAATGACTTGTAAGCAGTGCTCTGTTATGATGACAAATTAATTCACATCAGACTTTGATCACTGCTTGAAAAGTTTTCAGACATCAATTTCCAGCAGTTGCATTTAGAAATGAGAAGTCAGTTTGCAGTCTTAGTTTCAAAACAACAAAAGCAGAAGTGTCTCCATGTAACTGGTATGCAAACCTCTTAAAAATGCAAGGAATTTAGTGGAAGCTTTTCATATGTAAGATAAAGAATTTTCGGCAGGGCTGTCTGTCCTACATCTGACTCAGTGTACACAAAGCCCTTCCTGTGGCCATTGCTTGTGTGTATCAATGTGAGCACACAGAGTACAGCTGTCTGTCTGTCTGTCTTTTTTTGTCTGTCTTGCTTCCATGTAACACGTCAAAAGCAATTGAAAGGATTCTGCTTAAAATAGAATGGAATTATATTAGTGAGCCTAATAGTGAAGGTGTTTTTGGAAATATAGTTCACTATATCTAATGTTTACCACTTGACTACTCATGCCTCAGGCTCAAAATGCATAATAATGTATATTAAAACACAGCAAATGGAAGAGCTGGAATCTCAGATATAACCATACCTAATGCAGGGTATGACAGAACATCTGCTCTTTAATTAATCTTACGTAAAGACCGAAGCGCTGCATTAAGATGCAGAGTGTTTGACAATTGTTTTTTGTAGTTAACATGCTCCTGGCCTCCCTCATGTAATTGTTTCTGCTTTGTAACTCTCATAAAGCTCTGATAAACAACAACAACCATCCAGAAATAAAAAATATGGGGAAGGAAGAGAATATTATGGCTGAAGAATGCAAACCCAAAATGTTTCCAAGGTAGCACTGATATAGTGTTTAATTATGAGGTTGTGGATAGGAAGGATGAGAAGAATCAAAGCATCTGGTTTTGTGAATAAGTCCCAGAGGCAGCTGAAATTCATTACCAAGATTTTCAAAAGGGCTTGGGATTTTGGGACCCCCAATTTTTGGGTGCCCAGTTTGAGTCTTCATTAGGGGCCCTGATTTTCAGAAAGTGCTGAGACTCACATCCCCTTCTGAAAATCAGAGCCCTTTATGGTGGCTCAAGTTGGTCACCCAAAATCACCACTCATTTCTGAAAGTCTTGGCCATTTACTTTTCTCCTGGTAGAGTGTTGGGTGGATACAAATGCCCCAGGGGACAAACATGCCTGGAACTTGTACATTTATTTTGATGGAATAATTTAGCTATAAAAATATATTCCAAATATGATCTACTTTAGGTTAACAGGAAAATAACTTCTCTACTATCACAGTTTGTTTATACACTCTGTGTGTGTGTGTGTGTGACAATTCTGGGCCTGGGTCTAGGGGCGGGCTTGAGTTAGTGGCATTCAGGAAGTGAGCACAGCTAGATACGTGTGGAGGAATGGCTGAAGCCATCACCCTATACTTTCCTGCTCAGTCTGAGGCAGCACCAGCCTCGTTTACGAGGAAGCAAGCTGTGCCTGGCCTTTGTGTAGAAATGTGGAAGGGGCCTAGGCACAATGGAAGAAGAGGGGAATTCTGATTAGGTTCTTTGGCTCTACTGCGGAAAGGAAGCCCGCTCATCAGGGGCCTGTTCCTAAGTTCATTGCAATCAACAGGCAGACTCCCATTGGTTTCAATGAGATTTTATTCCGACTTCAGAAGAAGAGGAGGTTCTTTGCATTTGCTGTCATGACCACCCCAACTTTGAGCATGTTGGTAGGCCTGACCACAATTTTGCTCTGAACTCCCAGCTACTCCTGTAGAGTTGTGGTAGCTTATTAATGAGCAAGATTAATAGTTTCTGTTCTGAACAAAGGGTTTATGTACAAAAACAAGGTAACAAAACTTCCTATAACTCTAACTGTAGCCTGCAACTATCCCCTGTCCTGTGTTCCCTTTGTCTTTTTTTTCTTACCGAGCATGCTGTGCCTCACAAGAGAACAAAAAGACTGCTTAAAGAGTGTACAGGAAATATGGCATCTCTGCACTTCCTGGAGGACTTTCTTAATAGCACAGAGATGGTCCCATTCAGAACTCTGGACCTCAACACTCAGACATTCTGGGTTAAGAACAGTTTCAGTCCATTTCTAGTGGTACCACCTGTGTGAATTCTATAATCTAGAAGAAAATGGAGGAAAAAAAGTGAAAGAATGGAAGAAAAAAGTCAGGAGACAGAGAAGGATGTTAAATGGCATTTTATATTTGAAACTTTTTTTATTTTTTGTTTTACTACTTTTTTAAAAAAACAGGAAGTGTACAGAATCATGTGTGCAGGCACTCTAGAAACAAAGTAGGTAATGTAAGGCATTCTGAAAACTTGTTCATTTCAGGCTGGAGTGTGCTTTAAGCTGAATAAAAATAAGTTATCTGCAGAAAATGTGGAGCTGGCCTGTGTGCTGTATCTGTAAAGAATCATTTTTATCTGTCTATCTGGAAGGAAGATAGATAAATTGAAAGAAAAATGCCATCTCTGTAATGATAACACCGGCAAAAGGTTTGCAAACAATATAAAAATAGCTGCTTTTCTGAAATGATGGCTTAACTTAAAGTATGTTTTTTTAAAAAGCCAACCTTACCACTATGGGAATTATCAGGAATTACTTTTCCTGTGTACACTTTATAATTAGCTATTTCTGTTCCATCACAACATTACATAAAGCCAATGCCTATTTTCCCCTGAATAGCTTTATTCTCAAAGTTGAGCATGTGCAGTAGATGTCACAGTGTTTGCCTTAAGCAGGGCCAGGAGAAGAACCTAGGGTTTACCAGCATATGAATTATTTTGGACTGTTTTTCACTCCTTTAATTTATATCCTTGGAGAGATGTACAGGATGTATGTTGCCTGTTGAAGTAATTTGAAAGGTTGCCAGAAAAGGGCTTTAGTCCCTCCCCTCTTATCGTCCTGGCACATAGAACCACTGAAGAAAACGAAAGACATTTGTGAGGAGCCATCCGGGAGATAAACTAATGATGTCAACCCCCAAAAAAGAGAGAGAATCCCTCCCAAGCATCCTCATTTAAAATGGGTTTGTGCTTATTTAAATAGAATTTGCCCAGACTCAGAATGTCCGGCTTTCTCTTTCTGCTAGGAACAAACATAGTTGTCCTCAAGGTCATGGAGTGTGGCTGCTCCACAAAACAAAGAGGAAAATACTGGTATTCAGGGCCTTGTTTGTCAGCCTTCTTCTTGAGTCACCCTGGACCTCTAATGAAAATCGAAGGAGGAGTTTTAAACTTTCTCTGATCCTGAAATATGTCAAGGAACATGAATAGCTGAGGGATACACTCCTTTTGCTTCCTGCCTTTCTCTCTTTTTTTTTTCTTTTTTCTTTTGTTCAGAAAATTGTGTAGCTTTAACCTTGATTGCCTAATAATGTGTGACCTTGACTTTGTGTGGGTTGGAAGGATTTCAGACTTGGTTTTATCAGGATTAGCTTTTCATCTGCACAGAAGTACCCAAGCAAGTAACTCATCACATCTCCTTTCACCTTAGATACCCAGCTTTCTCCTTTAATTTATAAAACAACAAGGAGAAAATAAACTACATGAATGTGGTAGATACAGCAATATGACTTTCACCATAGAGCAGGAGTGAGGAAGCCATAATCCAGTGCTGGGCTCAGGATCAATGCCTTCAGGTTACATGCAACAGCATTATTAAAGAATTCAGAGCTCTCCATTTCCAAAACCATGCAATTCTTTTCATATGCTTTCCATACAAGCATCACTACGTCCCATGCATGGAGAACAACAGAGGAAGAGGAGGGTCATGGAAACCCACATGCATGGGATTTGTACCTTTTCATGTCTTCCCTGCTTCTTGCAACACAAATTGACTTTGCAAGATTGGTTCAGAAAATGAATACCCAGGACATTGCACTGTGTTGTTTTGCTGTGAAATTACTTTTCTGGATGAAAATATTGAATTCCTTTGAAGGCGAATAGTATAATATCTCTGGAAATGAAAATCCTGTGGAAATCACAAAGGAAAGAAGACTGAAGGATATGAAAGCTTTATATCTCTAAATGTTAGTCAGGCTCAGCCGCCTCTGCGTTCCTTTTTTGCGTGACAACAAATCATAACTTTTCTTTCTGATGTTGATACAGAAAATGCAGGAATCTCCTAGATGCTTATATTACAGATTTATGTTTTTATCTACAATGAACAGCCAATATCATTATCTTAATTTTCTGCAGGGTTTGCATGCGCTCTGAGATAATGTAGTTCAGTTGTTTACCAAGTCTCATCTGCTTTGAATGTCCCTTGTCTTATGGTGAAATTATTGACTTTCATAGAGGTCCCTGTCCTATCTAAGAGTGGTGGATTTGCAGGATACTCTCAAATGAGTCAAGTCTTGAAGCCCATACTCAGTATTTCCTCATTCTTTACACACGTTGAGTAATACCTAACTCCCACTCCCTAACTCCTCTATTTGATTTCAGTGAGACTGCATGAGGAAGAAGATGCTACTCAATGTGAGCAAGGGTGGCAGAATTTCTGAACCTCAGTTAAGACTGAGGAAAAATAATGGGACAGATTTCTGCATACTCTTACTCTCACTGAGGAGCATCTTACTCCACAAGTAACCCCATTATTGTCACTGGACTACTCAAGGAGTAACATCCAATTCAATGTAAAAATATACTATGTGGCCCTATGATTTAAACCTATGAAACTCTTGGGGCGGAGCAGGGGAACAGATTCTCTTCCTGCTTATGAAGCAGATTCCTTTGTTCAGCTTTAATAGCCCTATACTGAATCTAATAATCATGATCAAGACTTCAGTTTGAGTGACATATGCTGTAGATCTCATACTGTTAGTACTAAAACATCCCTGGAATTTCCAAACATAATAGATGATAATTTCTTAACTCAAGAAGTGTTGCAACCAACATGAGGGAATTCTATATCAGAGCTCGACTTGACAGATAAAGGTGAACTGATCACAGGAGCTTATGTACAAGGGATCATGACTTGATCACATTTATAGTGTGCAGACTGAATAAACTCCAAACCAGTATTATATATGTGACATTCCCCAGGGTACAATTTGGACTGTTGAGCAGCTGTGTCCTCTCAATTCTTCAACCTGGGGTGCCTTTTACGCTGCTTTCCTGTGAAAGCAACCACTCCTGCTTTTCCCACACACAACCTCCAGCATGTAAGTCACATCCAGCTACAATGTCTGAGTGCTCCAGCCAGCCACTCCTGAATTATATTACAGAGCAACACCAGCAAATGTCAAGTTCCCAGAAATGTGCATCTTGTACTGCTCAGTACCCTCCTGCACAAGACAAGCTCATAGAAAGTCCATCATAGAAAGAACCAGACTGCTGGCACTAAACATTAAAAAGGTTGTAGAGCAGTTTTTAAACTAGGAGATGGGGGAAAGCCGACTGCTGCAGAGGAGCATGTGGATCGGACACAGACTTTTCTTAGGGGAGAGTCTGATGATAGAGAATCTCCAGGTTATAGTCAGGAGCAGAGGACTGAAGAGTATAATGTAAGGGCCGGATCAGATGATAAACAGTCACATAAAAAAGAATCTGGCACATCAGAAAAAGGCAGGCTAATAAACAGGGACAAGTTTTTAAAGTGCTTGTACACAAATGCCAGAAGTCTAAATAATAAGATGGGTGAACTAGAGTGCCTTGTGATAAAGGAGGATATTGATATACTAGGCATCACAGAAACCTGGTGGACTGAGAGCAATCAATGGGACACAATTATTCCGGGGTACAAAATATATCGGAAGGACAGAACAGGTCGTGCAGGGGGAGGAGTGGCACTATATGTGAAAGAAAGTGTAGATTCAAATGAAGTAAAAATCTTAAGCGAATCCACATGTTCCATAGAATCTCTATGGATAGAAATTTCATGCTCTAGTAAAAATATAACATTAGGGATCTATTATCGACCACCTGACCAGGACAGTAATAGTGATGATGAAATGCTAAGGGAAATTAGAGAGGCTATTAAAATTAAGAATCCAATAATAGTGGGGGATTTCAATTATCCCCATATTGACTGGGAACATTTCACTTCAGGACGAAATGCAGAGATAAAATTTCTCGATACTTTAAATGACTGCTTCATGGAGCAGCTGGTACGGGAACCCACAAGGGGAGAGGCAACTCTAGATTTAATCCTGAGTGGAGCGCAGGAGCTGGTCCAAGAGGTAACTATAGCAGGACCGCTTGGAAATAGTGACCATAATACAATAGCATTCAACATCCCTGTGGTGGGAAGAACACCTCAACTGCTCAACACTGTGGCATTTAATTTCAAAAGGGGGAACTATACAAAAATGAGGGGGTTAGTTAGACAAAAGTTAAAAGGTACAGTGACTAAACTGAAATCCCTGCAAGTTGCATGGGCCCTTTTTAAAGACACCATAATAGAGGCCCAACTTCAATGTATACCCCAAATTAAGAAAAACAGTAAAAGAACTAAAAAAGAGCCACTGTGGCTTACCAACCATGTAAAAGAAGCAGTGAGAGATAAAAAGACTTCCTTTAAAAAGTGGAAGTCAAATCCTAGTGAGGCAAATAGAAGGAGCACAAACACTGCCAACTTAAGTGCAAGAGTGTAATAAGAAAAGCCAAAGAGGAGTTTGAAGAACGGCTAGCCAAAAACTCTAAAGGTAATAACAAAATGTTTTTTAAGTACATCAGAAGCAGGAAGCCTGCTAAACAACCAGTGGGGCCCCTTGACGATCAAAATACAAAAGGAGCGCTTAAAGACGATAAAGTCATTGCGGAGAAACTAAATGGATTCTTTGCTTCAGTCTTCACGGCTGAGGATGTTAGGGAGATTCCCAAACCTGAACTGGCTTTTGTAGGTGACAAATCTGAGGAACTGTCACAGATTGAAGTGTCACTAGAGGAGGTTTTGGAATTAATTGATAAACTCAACATTAACAAGTCACCGGGACCAGATGGCATTCACCCAAGAGTTCTGAAAGAACTCAAATGTGAAGTTGCGGAACTATTAACTAAGGTTTGTAACCTGTCCTTTAAATCGGCTTCGGTACCCATTGACTGGAAGTTAGCTAATGTAACGCCAATATTTAAAAAGGGCTCTAGAGGTGATCCCGGCAATTACAGACCGGTAAGTCTAACGTCGGTACCGGGCAAATTAGTCGAAACAATAGTTAAGAATAAAATTGTCAGACACATAGAAAAACATAAACTGTTGAGCAATAGTCAACATGGTTTCTGTAAAGGGAAATCGTGTCTTACTAATCTATTAGAGTTCTTTGAAGGGGTCAACAAACATGTGGACAAGGGGGATCCGGTGGACATATTGTACTTAGATTTCCAGAAAGCCTTTGACAAGGTCCCTCACCAAAGGCTCTTACGTAAATTAAGCTGTCATGGGATAAAAGGGAAGGTCCTTTCATGGATTGAGAACTGGTTAAAGGACAGGGAACAAAGGGTAGGAATTAATGGTAAATTCTCAGAGTGGAGAGAGGTAACTAGTGGTGTTCCCCAAGGGTCAGTCCTAGGACCAATCCTATTCAATTTATTCATAAATGATCTGGAGAAAGGGGTAAACAGTGAGATGGCAAAGTTTGCAGATGATACTAAACTACTCAAAATAGTTAAAACCAAAGCAGATTGTGAAGAACTTCAAAAAGATCTCAAAAAACTAAGTGATTGGGCAACAAAGTGGCAAATGAAATTTAATGTGGATAAATGTAAAGTAATGCACATTGGAAAAAATAACCCCAACTATACATACAACATGATGGGGGCTAATTTAGCTACAACGAGTCAGGAAAAAGATCTTGGTGTCATTGTGGATAGTTCTCTGAAGATGTCCACGCAGTGTGCAGAGGCGGTCAAAAAAGCAAACAGGATGTTAGGAATCATTAAAAAGGGGATAGAGAATAAGACTGAGAATATATTATTGCCCTTATATAAATCCATGGTACGCCCACATCTTGAATACTGTGTACAGATGTGGTCTCCTCACCTCAAAAAAGATATTCTAGCACTAGAAAAGGTTCAGAAAAGGGCAACTAAAATGATTAGGGGGTTAGAGAGGGTCCCATACGAGGAAAGATTAAAGAGGCTAGGACTCTTCAGCTTGGAAAAGAGAAGACTAAGGGGGGATATGATAGAGGTATATAAAATCATGAGTGATGTTGAGAAAGTGGATAAGGAAAAGTTATTTACTTATTCCCATAATACGAGAACTAGGGGTCACCAAATGAAATTAATAGGCAGCAGGTTTAAAACAAATAAAAGGAAGTTCTTCTTCATGCAGCGCACAGTCAACTTGTGGAACTCCTTACCTGAGGAGGTTGTGAAGGCTAGGACTATAACAATGTTTAAAAGGGGACTGGCTAAATTCATGGTGGCTAAGTCCATAAATGGCTATTAGTCAGGATGGGTAAGAATGGTGTCCCTAGCCTCTGTTCGTCAGAGGATGGAGATGGATGGCAGGAGAGAGATCACTTGATCTTTGCCTTTTAGGTTCACTCCCTCTGGGGCACCTGGCATTGGCCACTGTCGGTAGACAGATACTGGGCTAGATGGACCCTTGGTCTGACCCGGTATGGCCGTTCTTATGTTCTTATCATTTTATTAATAGAAAATGATATGCACAAACTCTGTTATCTCAAATGGAAGTTCTCAAACACTTCAGTCCAAACACACTGATGTAGATAAAACAATAAAACAAGTTTATTAACTACAGAAACATAGATTTCAAGTGATTACAAGTAATGAGGAATAAAAGTCAGAATTGGTTACAAAGAAATAAAAGGTAAAATGCAAACTAATACTTAACAAGCTAAGTGAATTTAAAGTAAAAAGATTTCTCTCACCACATGCTTATAGCAATCTGTCTGGATTTCTTTTAGCTAGGACCCCTCCCCCAATTCACTTATGCTTCCTTTGTCTTTCAAGTGTTGTTGATGCCGTGAGTAGAGATGAGGGGAGCAAGGTGATTTTGGGCTTCTGTTGCTCATATTTATAGCTCTTCCTCGTCTTTGAAAATCATGTTTGGCTGAGGTTCAGGAGACAGAAAGTCTGTTTGCTGAGATGTAAATTTCTTGCTCATACCTTCTTTCTGCCAAAGAATGGCCATTTAATCAGGTGATAGTCCATTTGATTATGTTGATACCTGGCTGAGATGTTGGCTAGTCTTTTGTCTCCGCAGAACTGGTTTGAAGCTATTTCCATAGACTTGGAACATGTCTTATACAATAGAATTTTATAACTTTACATACAACATTGAAACACATATTTTACCAGGACAATAATGTTCGACAGATTGAGTTTTCAAGTGATACCTCACAAGGCATACTTTGTATAAACTTATCATAGTCTTGTAAGTAGGGTGAACATAAGGGTACAGACTGTCACAATATATACATGGTGCTTATATACAATGCCAGGTACACAAAGCTGAAAATAATTGAGCCAAATCAGATGGGAGGAAGAATTTGTAATCAGAAAAATGTGAATGATAATTGGGAATTGTTTAAGAAGAACACTGTACTAGATGCTCAAAAGGCCACAGTTGAGGAAGAAGGCCATATTGGTTTTAAACAAATGACCTGATTAAGTAGCTATAAAAAATAAAATTAAAAAAGTAACAAATGGAAGAAAGGAAAAGCTGGGGGCAATGAATATAAATCAGAAGCTAGGAATTATAGAAAATTGATAAGAGAAGCAAAGGGACCCATGATGAAATCTATGGCATTGTGAGGTATCATTATTCTTAAAGACAATAAGAACAAGTATTAAATCTATTAGGAACAAAAAGTATCCCTACTATAGTTCTGGTCCATTACTAGATGGAAAAGGTAGAATTATCAGTAATAATGTAAAAAAGGCAGACGTGTTCAGTAAATAGTCTGTATTTGGGAAAAAACAGATGTTTCACCATATAATGATGATAACATTCTTTCCATTCAACTAGGATCTCAGGAGGATGTAAAAGAGCAGCTACTAAAGTTAGATATTTTAAAATCAGCAGGTTTGGGTAACTTGCATCCAGAGTTTTAAAAAAGAGCTTGCTGGATTGTTAATGTTGATTTTCAGTAAGTCTTGGAACAGAGGGGAAGTTCCAGAAGGCTGGAAGAAAAGCTGATGTTGTGTCAATATTTAAAAAGGGTAAACAGGATAACCTGGGTAATTATAGGCCTGTAAGCCTGACTTCAATCCCGGGCATAATAATGGAGCACCTTATATGGGGCTGGATTAATAAAAACTAAGAGAGTAAGATACTTAATACTAATCAACATGGGTTTATGGAAAATTGATCCTGTCAGACTAACTTGATGAAATTACAAGTTTGGTTGACAAAGGTAATACTACTGATGTAATTTATTTAGACTTCTGTAAGGTGTCTGACTTGGTATCATATGAGATTTTGATTAAAAACTGATAGGTCTCAAAATGTAAATAGGGAATCATCACTGAGCAGGTATGTTTCTAGTAGGGTTCCACAGGGGTCTGTTCTTGGCTCTATGCTATTTAACATTTTTATCAGTGACCAGGAAGAAAACATAATACCATGACTGATAAAGTTTCCAGATGACATAAGAATTAGGGCAGTGGTAAATAATGAAGAGGACAGGTCGCTGATTCAGAGCAATCTGGATTGCTTGGTAAACTGGACACAAACAAACAATATGCATACATCTAGGAACAAAGAATGTAGGCCATACAGGGTGGGAGACTTGATCCTGAGAAGCAGTGACTCTCTGAAAAAGATTTGTGGGTCATAGTGGGTGATCAGCTGAACTTAAACTCCCAGTGTGACGCTGTGGCCAAAAGAGCTAATGTGATCCTTGGATGATATATAAACATGGGAATCTCAAGTAGGAACAGAGATTATTTTGCCTCTGTATTTAGCCCTGATGGGACCGCTGCTGAAATAGTGTGTCCAGTTCTGGTGTCCGCAATTCAGGAAGGATGTTGATAAATGGGAGAGGGTTCAGAGAAGAGCCATGAGATGTAAGATGTTTGGACTGAAATTTTCCATGCTGGTGTCTGTCTCATATTGATTTTTTGGGAGTTTGTTGGTTTACAAATTTTAAATGTCTCAATTTCTGAGAATGAGGTATGAGAAATAGCCCAAGTTTTAAAAAGTTGTACAATCATTTTGTTGAAAACTTCAAGTGCAGGGGTCCCCAAACTGTGGGGTGCCCCCCTAGGGAGTGTGTGGAGGAACGTCCGGGGGGTCCAGTGGGGCCTGGGCCAGCCCGCACAGGGGTGGGGAAGGAGTACCATACAGCTCCTCTCTGCCCCCAGCTCTGCTCCTGGTCCTGCCCCCAGCTGCGTCCCCTGCTCCTGGCCCCATTCCCAGGCTTGGTGCGGCTTCATTCCCGGCCCAGGGCCGAGGCTGAGGGCAAGGCCGGGAGCAGAGATGAACCTGGCCACAGGCCTGGCTGCTGGCTCCCACCTCAGCCAGGCTGCTGCTCCGATCCCACCCCCAGCTTCAGTCCCCTTACCCTTGTCTGCATCTTCCCTCCACCAATCTGCAGTCCTGCTCCTGGTCCCAGGGAGGTGCAGACAGGCGTAAGGGGGGGCGTAACCCTCAAAAGTTTGGGGACCACTGCTCTAGTGATTCCATGCGGTGGAGCAGGAACTTGACATTTGTCAGGGAGGTCTCACTGGTGTGAGGGGTGTGCTTTTTTCCATCCCTGTGAAAATTCACTCAAATTGGGCCAAATTACAAGGCTCCAAAAAACAAACAAACTCCATTTACACATGCTTGTTAAAGACTTGTTGTTTTGGTAGCTAAATTCTCAGATGGTTCTGTCTGCACCGAGCATGCTCCAGCCCCTCACAGCCACCTTGTGTGACTGAACTGTGTGTGTGCCATGCTCCACAGAGCAACTGAGCATGTTCCATCCCACGGCTGCAGGGGCTGAGCAGGACTTTCCTGGCAACTGCGGCTCCTGGCAGTCAGGGGACATTCTCTTAAGCTCTGTGCCCCCATGCTGGGCCCAGCCTGCATGGAGGAGAAGGTGGAGGCAATTTAACTACCATGCAGAAGGGTGAGGAACAGGGTGTAGTAAGAAGAGAAGGATCCTGTGGAAAAAATATATGGTCAAGTAATTAAAGAGTATATCATAAAGTATACGCAGAAGGGCCTGAACTCAGGTTGCCCAGGCAACTTTAGTTCTGGCATTTCCTAAGTTTTGAGAGCTTGGCTTTGCACCCCTAAACTGTTAATTTAGTTTTTTTATGAAATTAGAAATAAACTGTGCAGCACTCAACCTTAAATTTAGCTTAATTTTTCCTCCATGTAATTTCTATTAAGTCTGACTATACCAAGCAAAACCAGGGGCCATGTGGTCGAGTCTGTGACACCCTGTAGACAAATGGAAAGCGTCAGAATACTGTAGGCAGGAGGAGATATTAATTCTTTATTGAGGAGTACCTTGGAAAAATCTTTCTACTAGTATTTTTCTCACCAGCTATACTCGAGGCCAAATTGTATCTCGTCATAGTTGAAATTGCAATGAATGAGCCTTTAGACGCAATCACATACTCCATTAGGTTTGAGGTATTTCCTGGACATCATGAATACTGCAGTACGTTTTGCTCAAACATTTGCTTGAATTTCTAAATCAATTACTTGGCAAAGCTGTTACTATTAATATATTTGTATTAGAGTACTGCCTGGAGGCCCTAAAATGCTATGAACTGTCCAGAGCTTATATGCTAAATAGACAAGATAAAAGTTAAGAGAAAGGACACATTATCCCCAGTTTACAGATGGAAAACTGAGCCTTGGAGATTAAGTGACTTGTCTATGGAAGAGCTACAAATTGAACCCAGATCTCCTGAGTCCCAGTCTGGTGCCATAACTGTATGACCAGCATCCTTTTCTGCCTTCTACCTCTTTAGTGTTGATTTCCAGTTAATGTTCGTCAGAGTTTTATTGCCATGAATGTTCACAGAAAGTGAAATTTCAGATAAACTGCTTTTGCAGTATGACCACAAGGTTGAGTTCAGGCTACTGCGAAACAAGCTGGGGAGCGAGAGGTGGTCTGTCAAGCAGGTCCCAGGCCATTCATAACCAACATCTTACAAGCTACCCAAAGACCAATACGTCATTTATTCCCAGCAAGGTGACCTGCTCAATGAGCAAGCTGCTGAATATTTAACCCAAGATCCCAAATTCATACTTGGACTGAAAATATGGTCCAAGATTTAAAATAAATAAATAAATAAATAAAACATAACTTTCCCCTTCTTTGTAAAGCCCAATTTGTTACAACTCTGTTTCCCCAAGATCCTGATGAACCCTATTAGAAATATTGGATTAAGCTGGCCTTGACAGATTAGGGCAATACCTAATGGACCCATTTACATACTACAACAGATAATCCAATGCTGTCATCAAATCAACATTAGTTCAGTAATTTAGATATAGAGATAAAAATACACTTAGCATATAGTGCAGGGGTAGGCAACCTATGGCACGCGTGCCGAAGGCGGCACACAAGCTGATTTTCAATGGCACTAACAGTGCCCGGGTCCTGGCCACCAGTCCAGGGGGCTCTGCATTTTAATTTAATTTTAAATGAAGTTTCTTAAACATTTTAAAAACCTTATTTACTTTACATGCAACAATAGTTTAGTTCTGTATTATAGACTTATAGAAAGAGACCTTCTAAAAACGTTAAAATGTATTACTGGCATGCAAAACCTTAAATTAGAGTGAATAAATGAAGACTTGGCACACCACTTCTGAGAGGTTGCCAACCCCTGATATAGTGTATTTGACACAACACAACTTTTTCCTCTTCTAAAGTTGAGAGAAATATCAAGGTATCAGATATAAAATTAAACTTGTTGTATTGAACCATGCTTTTTATTCAAATGCAAAGTTTTTTAATAGCCAGGCAAAATGCAGATTTGGAAACTCCAGCTACTTAACACTTCAAAAAGAAAGTCTGCTTAAAATACATAGAGTACTATTGCATTAAACAGTTATTTAGAATATTCCACCATCTGACAGCTGATCATTTCTTCATTGCTGGAAATAGGTGAAATCTAGGGGTGCCCCCTCTCTGGGATATTGGGTCAGTAAAATAAGGGAAATTCTTGCTCTGTGGATAATCTTATGAACCTGAAATACAACAATACTATTCAATATTTTGCTATTTGGTCACCATTTATAATTTTTTTCTGAAACTAAGAAGAATGCTACTAAGCCTGTCTTTTTAAGTGTCCTTCTGAGATGTTTCTTAAGATAGTACCTGGTGTCATGCAAATCTTGGTCAAGATTTCAAATCTGGGTGCCTAAAGTTAGGATCCTATATATGGGTTTAGGAACCTAAATTAGTTTGGCCTGATTCTCAAAAGCTCTTCAACTCTTAAAAATTATTTAAAGACCCTAACTTTAAGTGCCCAGGTTTGAAATTCTCAACCTTTAATTGTGGTGACTGTCTTGGAACCAATATTAGATAACATGTTGATATGCTGGAGGGTAGGGATAGGATACAGAGGGACCTAGACAAATTAGAGGATTGGGCCAAAAGAAATATGTTGAGGTTCAACAAGGACAAGTGCAGAGTCCTGCACTTAGGACGGAAGAATCCCATGCACTGCTACAGACTAGGGACCGAATGGCTGGGCAGCAGTTCTGCAGAAAAGGACCTAGGGGTTACGGTGGATGAAAAGCTGAATATGAGTCAACAGTGTGCCCTCGTTGCCAAGAAGGCTAATGGCATTTTGGGTTGTATAAGTAGGGGCATTTCCAGCAGATCGAGGGATGTGATCATTCCCCTCTATTCAGCACTGGTGAGGCCTCATTTGGAGTACTGTGTCCAGTTTTGGGCCCCACACTACAAGAAGGATGTGGATAAATTGGAGAGAGTCCAGCGGAGGGCAACAAAAATGATTAGGGGGCTGGAGCACATGACTTATGAGGAGAGGCTGAGGGAACTGGGATTGTTTAGTCTGCAGAAGAGAAGAATGAGGGGGGATTTGATAGCTGCTTTCAACTACCTGAAAGGGGATTCCAAAGAGGATGGATCTAGACTGTTCTCAGTGGTAGAAGATGACAGAACAAGGAGTAATGGTCTCAAGTTGCAGAGGGGGAGGTTTAGGTTGGACATTAGGAAAAACTTTTTCACTAGTAGGGTGGTGAAGAACTGGAATGGGTTACCTAGGGAGGTGGTGGAATCTCCTTCTTTAGAGGTTTTAAGGTCAGGCTTAACAAAGCCCTGGCTGGGATGATTTAGTTGGGTTTGGTCCTGCTTTGAGCAGGGGGTTGGACTAGATGACCTCCTGAGGTCCCTTCCAACCCTGAGATTCTATGATTCTATGATTCTATACTCTTGTAATACTCGCAGTTAAACTGGACCTGTGCCTATTGTTTCTGCCTGAATGTCCAACACTGATTGTTGTCTGTTTATGATTGCCAAGGACTGGTTTTTACAATGTAAATTAGTTGGTGTAGTGCATCTTGAAATCTTATTTGAAGATTCAAGTGTGTTTTGGCCTTGAGCATTGTCACAGGGACTTAAAACGAATGGAAGAACTGTAAATAAGGAGTTATGAGAAAAGGCAATATATTGAACTAGAATTGTATTGAACTAGAATTGTCCAATATGCTGCTGGGTTCACACAATTTCTCACTTGTCTTTAATATCTTTTATCAGTGCTCTGGCAGAAGGGGTAACTTGCACATTAATTATGGGTCAGATTGTAATACCCTTCTCTACAGCCTTACTCCATAAGTAGCATCATTGACTTCAATGAATAGTTTCTTACTCCATGTGATGTCCCATTTAAATCCACGAAACCACTCCCTGGATAAGGTGCTACTAAATATGAGTCAGAGGATAAGAACCTTGACCTTATGTGGCAATATCTTTGAGGCTATTGCTGAACCAAATGCCTAGGGAGGAACTGGAGGCAGACGCAAGGGCACCACGAGGCTGCAACATGCGCCTATTGAAATGTCAAGAAAGAGCAAATTTACGACTCGAAAAATAAAACAGGGAACAAAATTGCTGTAATCAAAACCAGCATGGAAAAACTCCCTACAAAACTTAATAAAAAAACAAGATAATAAATAAATAAATTAAATAACAAAAACAAGCACTTGTCAAACAACAATTAATTACAGCATAATGGTGCAAAAGTCATTGGTCCCAATAAAAAAAATCACTATATAAACAGGGGGCCTTGCCATGAAACTTTGGGTTTGTCTTGCCAAGACTTCCCTGGAGCATCGTGTCGTGATCAACAAAACCCGGCTCCTCCCTGGCCACTAGATTGAGCCTAACTCTAAACTAATAGTTATAATATCGACTGGTGGGACAGTGTGTGTGTGTGCATGTGGTGTAATTAAATGCATATGCTAATTGTTGTATCTTCAATAAACGCGGTGTATTGCCTTTTTCCCTAAAAAACATCCTGTGTGCTTCTTATAAGCATAACAGATGAACTTCAACAATAGTGACTGCTGCTGATTAGCTTCAAAGTCATGGCTGATTGCTTTATGTCTCTGAGTAGCACCTCTATGTGATAAGAATAAATGTGATAGTGTTACATGGTATTCAGAGAATTAGTATTCGTTTGAAATGGGCTTGTCCCTGAACGCTGGGTCTGGATTGAGAGCAGAGATCATACCACAACCGTGCAGCATGCCTATATCAGGTTGAATCCCATCACTGAATTTGTAAAACTTGGGAAAGTTTGGACATGGACCTGGAGTTCAGATCTCAAGTCTGATTGTTCTAGTAGAGAGTTTTGTCTGACCCATTATAGGGTCATGAAGTTTAGAGCTCAGACTTTGATTCTGGCCCCATCATTAATATTTTAAACACAATATTACTGCGCATAAACCTGCCCTGCCATCCGGAGCACTTTGTGATCTAGTCATTCCAAGAGGGAATCTAGCCATTCCTGCAGTGAGTCCTATGATCCAGCATGTGATTAGATTTAGAGATGGTTTTAAACTGCCCATTTTGGGGGTATTTTGTCTGGGGGTTTGGCCCAGGCCTATCTTTGGATTCACTCACTGGAATTGTTTAAAGCTTCCGAGGGCATTCGCTGAATTTTCAAACAAAGAATCTGTAGAAATGTAGGACTGGAAGGGATCTTGAGAAGTCAAGTCCAGCCCCCTGGGATGAGGCAGGGCCAAGTAAATTTACATCATTCCTGACAGGTGTTTGTCCAACCTGTTCTTAACCTCCAAACATGGGCAAACTCCTGTTGGGACTGTGGAGATAGCTAGTGGCTTCCAGGGGGCCCCATTTAAAAGATGAGCATTTACCAAAATCATCTCACTGTGGTATCTGAGTATCCTGCAGAAGTTCCTATATTTAGAACAGAGAAGACCTGTAGGATCTCATTTAGCTGTGGTAATTGCTGATTTCCCAGTGGCCATTACTTTGTGTTTGTGTGCATGCTGTGTATTTAGGTGCACATTTTTAGTTTGATTTCCTTCAGGAAAATAGGTTAAGCTGGTATGGTTGTCTCCACTGTTCACTGTCTGTGGAGAGATAACAGAAAGTCAAGACCCTTCCTTGTTATCTCCCCACAGGAAACTACCTGGAAAAGTCTTTGAATCTCCTAGAGGGGGTTCATATGACTCCTTTGTCAAACTGGAAGAAATACATTTGCTCTCACCATGGCTAAGGCGCATAACAGCATGTTCTTCTTCGAGTGCTTGCTCATATCGATTCCAATTAGGTGTGTGCGCGCCGCGTGCACGTTCGTCGGAAGATTTTTACCCTAGCAACACTCAGGGGGTCGGCTGGGTCGACCCCTAGAGTGGCGCCGCCATGGCGCCGTAGATATACCCCTGCTGACCCAATGGCCCTTCAGTTCCTTCTTACCGCCCGTGTCGGTCGTTGGAACAGTGGAGCGCGGCTTAGCTGATCTCCACTTCCCTAGCTACTCGTAATTATCTCGTTAATTCTTGTGTATATAGTTCAAATTTCTCTAGTTGTAGTTAATTTTATTAGTTCATAACATAGTTAGTGTATATAGTTAAGAGGGGTTCGGGGATTATCCCCTTCCCCGCACCTGGTGCCGGGGCCCATGCCCGGTTCACTGGGTTTCAAACTGTGCTCGGCCTGTCACAAGCCAATGCCAACAGGAGATCCCCACGACTCCTGTCTTAAGTGCCTCAGGGAATCTCACCTCGCAGATAAGTGTCGTATTTGCAAGGCCTTTAAGCAAAATGGCAAATGAAATTTAATGTGGATAAATGTAACAAATGGCAAATGAAATTTAATGTAGATAAATGTAACAAAATGGCAAATGAAATTTAATGTGGATAAATGTAAAGTAATGCACATTGGAAGAAATAACCCCAACTATACATACAGCATGATGGGGGCTAATTAGGTACAACGAGTCAGGAAAAAGATCTTGGCGTCATCGTGGATAGTTCTCTAAAGATGTCCACACAGTGTGCAGAGGCGGTCAAAAAAGCAAACAGGATGTTAGGAATCATTAAAAAGGGGATAGAGAATAAGACTGAGAATATATTATTGCCCTTATATAAATCCATGGTACACCCACATCTCGAATACTGTGTACAGATGTGGTCTCCTCACCTCAAAAAAGATATTCTGGCACTAGAAAAGGTTCAGAAAAGGGCAACTAAAATAATTAGGGGTTTGGAGAGGGTCCCATACGAGGAAAGATTAAAGAGGCTAGGACTCTTCAGCTTGGAAAAGAGGAGACTAAGGGGGGATATGATAGAGGTATATAAAATCATGAGTGATGTTGAGAAAGTGGATAAGGAGAAGTTATTTACCTATTCCCATAATACGAGAACTAGGGGTCACCAAATGAAATTAATAGGCAGCAGGTTTAAAACAAATAAAAGGAGGTTCTTCTTCACGCAGCGCACAGTCAACTTGTGGAACTCCTTACCTGAGGAGGTTGTGAAGGCTAGGACTATAACAATGTTTAAAAGGGGACTGGATAAATTCATGGTGGCTAAGTCCATAAATGGCTATTAGCCAGGATGGGTAAGGAATGGTGTCCCTAGCCTCTGTTCGTCAGAGGATGGAGATGGATGGCAGGAGAGAGATTACTTGATCATTGCCTGTTAGGTTCACTCCCTCAGGGGCACCTGGCATTGGCCACTGTCGGTAGACAGATACTGGGCTAGATGGACCCTTGGTCTGACCCGGTACGGCCGTTCTTATGTTCTTATGTTCTTATGAGGACAAAAAAGGAGCGGGACTTTCGTCTCAAGCAGCTCCTGATGGAGGCAGCTCTTACCCCTCCGCCCTCGGCACTGAGCGCTGGACAGTCTATAAGCAGAAGCGCTTCCTCGGCACCGGATCGCACCGGTACCGCTAAGGCCTCTTGGCACCGACCATCGCCGGCACCGACATCTGTTCGGCACCGCTCCCTCTCCCCGAGGGTGAAGAGACATAAGACTCCGGCTGCTTCCGTGACACCTGCACCGCAGCTAGAGCACACGACCGCCCGGCACCGACACCTGCCGTGGCACCGACAATGTCGGCACCGTCGATTCCGGTCCCGCCAGGTCCGTCGAGTCCGGTGTCTGAAAGCTCCCTGGCGAGAGCCATGGTTGAGCTCACGATTCCCTCCATGCCGGAGACATTTTCCATGGCGAGGGAGCTGATCGGAATGACAGAGTCTGCGCTGCCTCAACCCCCGGCACCGCTGGTGCGGGTCATACAGTCGATCGGCAAGCCTGCCTTGATCAGACCACCCTCTGTTGGCACCGCAGAGCGGCACCGTTCACGATCGCGGTCCCGCAGACGTTCTCGGTCCCATCACCGGTCCCGGTCCCGACGCCGCTCACAGTCCCAGCACCGCTCCAGGCACCGTGACTCTCGTAGCTGCTCCCATCGTCGAGCCTCGAGATCTCGGTTGACCTCCCGGCACTGTTCCGGTCGCAGGTCCTGATCTCGTTCCCGGTACCGGTATGGCTCCCGGTACCGATCCCCAGTGCCGAGTAGAGTGAGATCAGTCAGAGAGGGAGACTCTGCCCAGGGCTTTTCAGCCCCTCCATGGCCATCTCGACACACATCTGTGTCATCTCATGCGGACAGTTCCTATGCTCAGGACCGTGATTCCGATGTGCCCACCAGAGTCTTCCAGGAGACCCAGGCCCAAGACCAAGGCCCCCATCAGTGGTCATTCTGGACACCTTGGGCGTACCACCAGGCCCAAGGTGTGCCAGTAGTTCCGTCTCGCTCTGTCCCATCAGAGCACCGAGTGCCAGAGGCTACTGTTAGCCGTCCCCCTCTGACCGGTACGGAGGAAGCTCCAGTTCAGCCACCAGACTCCCAGATCCACCTGGAGCAGGAGGCCGTCCAAGAACAAGAGCCCACACAGGACCCGCTTGTCCCCGGCCTTTCCTCTTCCTCCTCTCCAGATGAGGCGGTGGCAGGAACATCCTCCTCGGGCCCTCCTCCAATCGACCTGAGGGCCCATCAGGACCTCCTGAGACAGGTGGCACTCAATATGAACCTCCAGGTGGAGGAAGTTCCGGAAATAGAGGACCCGGTAGTAGATATCCTGTCTTCTGACGCACCCACAAGAGTGGCTTTACCATTTATCCGGACGATCCAGGCCAATGCTGATACCATCTGGCAGTCTCCAGCCTCTATCCTACCCGCTGCCAGGGGAGTTGAGCGCAAGTACATGGTGCCTTCTAAGGGGTACGAGTACTTTTATGTGCATCCTCCTCCCTGCTCCCTCATAGTGCAGTCTGTCAATGAGAGGGAACGCCATGGCCAGCAAACGCCGGCACCAAAATCGAAGGAGGCTAGGCGTATGGACTTACTGGGCCGTAAGGTGTACTCGGCAGGGGCCCTACAACTCCGGGTGGCAAACCAACAAGCCCTGCTTAGCCGCTACAATTATAACACCTGGGCGGCGGTGGGTAAATTTACGGAGTTAGTCCCTCAAGACTCCCGTCAAGAGTTTGCTGCCCTCTTGGAGGAGGGGAAGAAAGTGGCGAGAACTTCCCTCCAGGCCTCGTTGGATGCAGCCGACTCCGCAGCCAGGACTCTGGCCTCGGGTGTTGCCACGAGACGCATTTCATGGCTTCAGGTGTTAGGCCTCCCGCCAGAGCTACAGCATACCATACAGGACTTGCCCTTTGACGGTAGAGGCCTGTTTTCTGAAAAGACTGACCCTAGGCTACAAAGCCTAAAAGACAACAGGGTCATTATGCGCTCTCTCGGCATGCACACGCCGGTGACTCAGCGCAGGCCTTTCCGTCCCCAGCCTCACTGCCCCTACCCTGTGCCTGGACAAAGACAGGACTTTGGCAGAAGGCGTGGCTGAGGTGGTCATAGGCGACAGTCAGGACCCCAAGGGGGCCAAAATCAGGGTCCCGCCAAACCACCAGCGGGGCCAAAGCCAAACTTTTGAAGGCACGCCCAAGGACGGCATACCAGTTATTACCCAGGATCCGTTCCCTTCCTTTTACAACCGCCTCTCCTTTTTCCTCCCTGCGTGGTCCCATCTAACCTCGGATCATTGGGTCCTACGCACGGTGGAACTTGGGTACTGCCTCCAGTTTATTTCGCCCCCCCACCTCCCACCCTCCATCCTCGTCCCTCTTCAGGGACCCCTCTCACGAGCAATTCCTCTTGCAAGAGGTGCGGATGCTCCTCGCCATCGGAGCTATAGAGGAGGTACCAAAGGACAAAAGGGGCAAGGGGTTCTACTCCCGCTATTTCCTAATCCCCAAGGCGAAGGGAGGTCTCAGACCTATCCTAGACCTGCGAGAACTCAACAAGTTCATGTTAAAGCTGAAGTTCCGCATGGTATCCCTGGGGACCATCATCCCATCCTTGGATCCCGGAAACTGGTATGCCACCCTTGATATGAAGGACGCGTATTTTCACGTCGCCATTTATCCTCCACACAGAAGGTACCTCCGGTTTGTGGCCAACTGTCAACATTTCCAGTTTACGGTCCTTCCGTTTGGCCTCTCTACAGCCCCAAGAGTATTCACAAAGTGCATGGCTGTAGTCGCCGCCTCCCTCCGCCGCTGTCGGATACACGTTTTTCCGTATCTAGACGATTGGCTCATTCGAGGGCCCTCCGAGGCCCAAGTCACCCGTCATGTGGGCATTGTCAAGGACCTATTCCTGCGTCTAGGCCTGATGATCAATATAGAGAAATCCCCTCTGATTCCCACACAGAGAATAGAATTCATTGGGGCCATCCTGGACTCCAATCTCGCCAGAGCCTGCTTACCTCAGCCTCGGTTTCAGGTGATGATAACAATTATACAAGGTCTACGGAACTTCCTGACAACTTCGGCTTGCACTTGCCTCGGTCTCCTGGGTCACGTGGCTGCCTGCATGTTCGTGACCAAACATGCCAGGCTACGCCTCCGTCCCCTCCAATCATGGCTCACCTCGGTGTACCACCCGAGCAGAGACAGCATAGACATGATCATCACGATCCCCCCGAGCATCCTAGGCTCCCTTGACTGGTGGTCGACGCCCTCCCTGGTGTGTGCAGGGATGCCATTCCATCCGCCTCAGCTCTCAGTGTCCCTGACGACGGACGCCTCATCTCTCGGCTGGGGTGCTCACCTTGGTCAGTTTTGCACTCAAGGCCTTTGGTCAGCTCAAGAGCTGGCCTTGCACATCAATGTCTGAGAGCTGAGAGCAGTCCGCCTTGCGTGCCAGGCGTTTCAGTAGCACCTACAAGGCCGTTGTGTCTCAGGGTATGTCTACACTACAAGACTATTTCGAATCAACTTAATTCGAATTTGTGGAATCGACCTTATGAAGTCGAAGTTGTGTATCCACACTAAATACACTAGTTCAACTGTGTGAGTCCACAGTAACGGAGCCAGCATCGACTTTGGAAGCGGTGCACTGTGGGAAGCTATCCCACAGTTCCTGCACTCCCCGCTGCCCATTGGAATTCTGGGATTTCCCCCCAATGCATGCTGAGGGGAAAAATGTGTCGAGGGTGGTTTTGGGTAACTGTCATCATTGAACCGTCAATCACGCCCTCCCTCCCTCTCTCCCTGAAAGCGCCTGCGGGCAATCTGTTCGTGCACTTTTCTGCTCAGTGACAGCGCGGGCGCCACAGCACTTTGAGCACGGATCCCACTGCAGTTATGGCCGTTGTCAACTCCTCGCACCTTATCGTCCACCTCTTCCACAGTCAGCTGCTGAGAAATAGGGCTACTTTTCAATGGTGCTGCGAGCACTGGTGGACCATGGGGGACGTTTTACCAACATCAACGTCGGGTGGCCAGGCAAAGTTCATGACGTGCGTGTTTTCAGGAACTCTGGTCTGTTTAGACGCCTGCAGGAAGGTAGTTTCTTCCCGGACCACAAAATAAGTCTTGGGGATGTGCAGATGCCTATAGTGATCGTCGGGGACCCAGCCTACCCGCTAATGCCCTGGCTCGTGAAGCTCTGTGCAGGCGCCTTGCACAGCGACAAGGAACTCTTCAAGTACCAGCGAGCAGTGAGCAGCGTGACCTGTGACTGTTCAGTTTCTTTACAGAGAAGCTGAACCTGCCCCTGTTTCTTTACCAAGTTACTGTTGACTAGCATCTGCAGTTACATACCCCGCCCACCTCGTTTCCCCAACTTCCAACACACGTTTAAAAATAAAATACATGTTCCACTGTAACTTTACAAAGGTTTCTTTATTGATGACTTTGCGTTACAGGGTTGAAACTGGGACACGGACTGTGCTGGGTAGGGTGTGCAGTGATGTAAAGACCGCCTGTAAACTCGAGGAATGACAGGCTCCTGCTCCCAGAGCGGTCTGCATTGCCGGACTGGATGTTTCAACGGAGCCTGCCATCCCTCCTTTTGGGACTCTGTGTGCGGGGGCTATGTGGCCTTTTGGCGGGGGAGGACGGATACAGATTCCTCTGCTGCGTGGCTCTGTGGTCCAGGACAGGGACCGTTGCATGAGATCTGTAACCCCCCTCCCCCGCTACAAAGTCACGTACCCCCCCACCCACACAGAACCTGCAAACCACCTCCCATACCGACCAGGGTGCCTACTGACTGCAGTGTGTTTGTGACCTGCTGCTGATCCTGCCCCCATGTCTGTACCCTGGTAAAGGTGATTGTCCTGTCCAATTACCAACCCCCTTCCCCCCCTTCAAACACAGTCTCCTCTAAAAGAACATGATGGAAACAGTAATTAACAGAAAAGTATTTTTTATTATCAACTAGACAGTTA
Source organism: Mauremys mutica (assembly GCF_020497125.1). Taxonomy (NCBI): domain Eukaryota; kingdom Metazoa; phylum Chordata; order Testudines; family Geoemydidae; genus Mauremys; species Mauremys mutica. The sequence goes on from NC_059077.1 coordinate 128,912,200, forward strand.
GGGGATGAAACTGGGATGGGGGCTTGGGTGAGGCGGGAAGGAAAGGACTTCTCAAAATTTAGGGTATGAGAGCTTTTGGGTACTTGAGCACTCTGCTGGGGTGCAGTGACAGTTTTCACGGCCTCTGTCGCCCCTCCTTCTGGTTATTTTGGGTGAGGGGGGTATGGGACTTTGTGGCGGGGGAGGGCGGTTGCAGATACACTGCAGGGGGGCTCTGTCCTCCTGCCTGAGGTCCTGCAGAACATGCACAAGGCGCCGGAGCATGTCCGTTTGCTCCCTCATTAGTCCAAGCAGCGTTTGAGTCGCCTGCTTGTCTTCTTCACGCCACCTCTCCTCCTGTTCGCTGTGTGAGCGCTGGTACAGAGAGAGGGTCTCCCTCCACTGGCTCTGCTGGTCCGCCTCGTCTCGGGAGCACCCCATAAGTTCAGCGAACATCTTGTCCCGTGTCTTTTTCTTTCGCCGCCTAATCTTTGCCAGCCTCTGTGAGGGGGATGCTGTGGCAGGTCTGGAGACAGTCGAAGCTGTGTGATGGGAAAAAGGGAGTGAATTCCTTGCAAAGATACATTTTTGCGAACAATGAATACAGTCTAGTCTGTCTCTGTGAATTCTGGGTTGAGATCCCAGTGCCTGATGGGGCAAAAACCATTTTCGCGGGTGGTTCTGGGTAAATGTCGTCAGTCATCCCTTCCTCCGGGAAAGCTACAGCAGACAATCATTTCAAGCCCGTTTTCCCTGGATTGCCCTGGCAGACGCCACAGCGTGGAAACCATGGAGCCTGTTTTGCCTTTTGTGCCTGTCACCGTATGTGTACTAGATGCCGCTGACAGAGGCGGTCCAGCAGCGCTACCCAGCAGCATGCTTTTGCTTTTGCATTACAGCAGAGATGGTTACCAGCCATACTGTACCATCTACCATACCATAAATTGGTAATAAGATGGTCATGGTTACTAGTCATAGAATCATAGAATCATAGAATTCAAGATCAGAAGGACCATTATGATCATCTAGTCTGACCTCCTGCAAGATGCAGGCCACATAAGCCGATCCACCCACTCCTTTAGCAAGCGACCCCTGCCCCATGCTTCGGAGGAAGGCGAAAAACCTCCAGGGCCACTGCCAATCTACCCTGGAGGAAAATTCCTTCCCGACCCCAAATATGGTGGTCAGCTGAACCCTGAGCATGCGGGCAAGACTCTCCAGCCATACCCCCTGGAAAAAGGTTAAGAATATCATATCATTGACCCATTGTACTATTTACCAGTGTGGCACTTAATTGACCTATTGACTAAGCCCGTTATCCTATCATACCATCTCCTCCATAAACTTATCTAGCTTAATCTTAAAGTCATGGAGGTCCTTCGCCCCCACTATTTCCCTCGGTAGGCTGTTCCAGTATTGCACTCCCCTGATGGTTAGAAACCTTCGTCTAATTTCAAGCCTAAATTTCCTGACTGACAATTTGTATCCGTTTGTCCTCGTGTCCACATTAGCACTGAGCTGAAATAATTCCTCTCCTTCCCTGGTATTTATCCCTCTGATATATTTAAAGAGTGCAATCATATCTCCTCTTATCCTTCTTTTGGTTAAGGAAAACAAGCCGAGCTCCTCAAGTCTCCTTTCATACGACAGGCCTTCCATTCCTCGGATCATTCTAGTGGCCCTTCTTTGTACCCGTTCCAGTTTGAATTCATCCTTCTTAAACATGGGAGACCAAAACTGCACACAATACTCCAAATGAGGTCTCACCAACGCCTTATATAACGGGACTAGCACCTCCTTATCCCTACTAGAAATACCTCGCCTAATGCATCCCAAGACCGCATTAGCTTTTTTAATGGCCACATCACATTGCCTACTCATAGTCATCCTACGATCAACCAGGACTCCTAGGTCCTTCTCCTCCTCCGTTACTTCCAACTGGTGCATCCCTAGCTTATAACTAAAATTCTTATTAGTCATCCCTAAATGCATAACCTTACACTTCTCACTATTGAATTTCATCCTGTTACTAATACTCCAGTTTACAAGGTCATCCAAATCTCCCTGGAGGATATCCTGATCCTTTTCCGAGTTGGCAATACCTCCCAACTTGGTGTCATCCGCAAACTTTATCAGCCCACTCCTACTCTTGGTTCCCAGGTCAGCAATAAATAGATTGAATAAAATCGGACCCAAAACCGAACCTTGAGGAACTCCACTGGTAACCCCCCTCCAACCCGACAGTTCCCCCTTCAATACTACCCTCTGCAGTCTCCCCTTTAACCAGCTCCTTATCCACCTCTGGATTTTCATTTCGATCCCCATCTTTTCCAATTTAACCAGTAATTCCTCATGCGGTACCGTATCAAACGCCTTACTGAAATCCAGATATATTAGATCCACCGCATTTCCCTTGTCTAAAAAATCTGTTACTTTCTCAAAGAAGGAGATCAGGTTGGTTTGGCATGATCTACCTTTCGTAAATCCATGCTGTAATCTATCCCAGTTGCCATCGGCCTCATGCTCCGTAACCACTCTCTCTTTTAAAATTTTTTCCATGATTTTGCATACTACAGATGTTAAACTAACTGGCCTGTAGTTACCCGGGTCACTTTTTTCCCCCTTCTTGAATATAGGAACTACATTAGCTAATCTCCAGTCAAACGGTACAATCCCCGAATTTAGGGAATTATTAAAAATCATCGCTAACGGACTAGCAATATCACTCGCCAATTCCCTTAATATTCTAGGATGAAGTCCTTTTGCACTGCACCATTTGCTGCTGTCATAAGTGCACCTGGCTGCTCTTAGCCAGGGGCGCAAAAGCCAAAATTGGGAATGACTCCCTGAGTCAATCCCTCCTTTTTGGTATCTAAAAATAGAATCAGTCCTGCCTAGAATATGGGCAAGTGTACTAGAGAACCACTGTACCAGAGAACCAGAGAGCACAGCTGCTCTGTGTCAGATCCTGCATAGATTATGAGCTGTACGCTATTCACAGGGGGTGCTCCTGCAACAACCCCACCTGTTCATTCCATTCTTCCCCCAGCCTTCCTGGGCTACCATAGCATTGTCCCCCCACTTGTGTGATGAAGTAATAAAGAATGCAGGAATAAGACACAGTGACTTGTTAGTGAGAAATGAGTGGAAGGCAGCCTCCAGTTGCTATGATAGTCCAGATAGGACATTAAGGAGTGTGGAGGAGAGGAGCCCAGCATCCTGCTGCTAGTCCAGGGGCAATTGAATCTTTTCTTTACACATGAAGGGTGGGGGCTGATGAAGCTCAGCCCCCTGTTGCTATGATGAAGACGGTTATCAACCATACTGCACCATCTACCATGAAAAATTAGGTGCACCTGACATTGGGGGACCTGACAGATGCTAGTCGGCATGGTTACCAGTCCTTTTGCACTGCCCCATGTGCCAATAGGCTGATGATGATGATAGATATCAGTCATATTGTACCGTCAGCCACCCATAGCGGGGGGGGGGGAGCAAGGATATTGGTGTTGAGTGCTGCAGCATCGCATCTATCTGCAGCATTCAGTAAAGATACGGTGACATGTAAAAGAGTCAACAGAGGATTGTTTTCCCTTTCACTTCTGGGGGTGCGGGGGGTGCGTAAATTGCTGAGCTATGCCCTGACCCACCGCGGACACTGTGTTTGACCCTAGAAGCATTTGGAGCTCAGCCAAGAATGCAAATGCTTTTCGGAGACAGCAGGAACTGTGGGATACCTTGCGTCCTCAGTCCCCCCTCCCTCCATGAGCGTCCATTTGATTCTTTGGCTTTCCGTTACGCTCGTCACGCAGCAGCGTGCTGAGTCTGTACTATGCCGTCTGTCCGGAGATTTTTTAAAAATACTTTGGACCAGGCGTAACATTACAGTAATTCCCCTAATTAGATGCAGGAGTCTCCGAGCGAGATCACCCTGAGGACGGTCACTGAAGGAGATAGAGAGCGCATGCTGCGTGAAAGCCAGCACAAACCAGGGCCCTATGCAGCCGTGCTCGGGGAGGCAATGCTCCCTGAGTACCTCATGAAAGCCTCGCGCGGAAAAGTGTGCTACCACGGAGCACCCAATAAGGCAGCTCTCCCCAGGAACCTCCTGCGGAGGCTTTTCCATTACCTCCAGGAGAGCTTCGTGGAGATCTCCCAGAAGGATTTCTGTTCTATCCCCATATATAGAGAGACCTCCTTTTCACATACTTCAGATTCCTGTTATATTAAGAATAAAAGTTTACATGGTTAAAGCACTTACTGACTGCTCCTTCCCCTGATTCAGGATCCGGGTTAATGGCCGGGGAGGGTTGGTAGGGGATCTCCGTGACGGTGATGAAGAGATCCTGGCTGTCGGGGAAACCAGCGTTGTAAGCGCTCTCGCCTGCCTCGTCCTCCACAAACCCTTCCTCATCTTCCCCATCCGCGAACATCGCTGAGGAACTGGCCGTCGACACTGTCCCATCGTCAGAGTCCATGGTCACTGGTGGGGCAGTGGTGGCAGGCTCCGTAGCGTCCGTTTGCCGCTTTGATTTTTTGGTAGCCTTGTCTGGGGTCCTTGATTTTCACGCGGCGCTGCGTTGCATCCCGGCTGTATCCTCTGTCTCTCATGGCTTTGGAGACCTTCTCGTAGGTCTTTGCAATCCGTTTTTTGGAGCGCAGCTCCGAAAGCACAGACTCCTCGCCCCACACACCGATCAGATCCAAGACTTCCCGGTCAGTCTATGCTGGGTCCCTCTTTCTATTCAGAGATTATATGAACTCCTCTGCTGGAGAGCTCTGCATTGCTGCCGGTGCTGCTGAGCTCGCCCCGATGTCCAACCACGAAATGAGATTCTAACTGTCCAGACAGGAAAAGGAATTCAAATTTTCCCGGGACTTTTCCTGTGTGGCTGGTCAGAGCATCCAAGCTCGGACTGCTGTCCAGAGCGTCAACAGAGTGGTGCAGTGTGGGATAGCTCCCGGAGCTAGTAAGTTCGATTTGCATCCACACCTAGCCTAATTCGACATAGCCATGTCGAATTTAGTGCTACTCCCCTTGTCGGGGTGGAGTACCGAATTCGAACTAAAGAGCCCTCTAGGTCGAATTAAATGGCTTCCTGGTGTGGACGGGTGCGCGGTTAATTCGAATTAACGCTGCTAAATTCGAATTAAAGTCCTAGTGTAGACCAGGCCTCAGTGTTCACAGACAACACAACTGCCATGTATTACATAAACAAGCAGGGAGAAGCATGGTCCTCCCCTCTTTGTCAGGAAGCCATCCATCTCTGGGACTTCTGCATAGCCCAATCGATAGACCTGGTAGCGTCCTTTCTCCCAGGGGTTTGGAACACTCTGGCGGATCGCCTCAGCAGATCCTTCCTGTCTCACGAGTGGTCGATTCGTCCGGACGTTATCCATTCTGTTTTCCGGAAGTGGGGCTTTCCCCGCATAGACCTCTTCGCTTCTTGCGAGAACAGGAAGTGCCAGACGTTCTGCTCATTCCAAGGCCTCTCCCCGGGCTCGATCTCAGATGCTTTTCTGATGCTGTGGACGAGCCATCTGTTGTACGCTTTTCCACTGTTCCCGCTGGTTCACAGGGTCCTGCTAAAACTCCGCAGGGACAGAGCGCACCTGATCATGATCGCTCCAGCGTGGCCCAGGCAGCACTGGTACACCATGTTGCTAGACCTGTCGATAGCCAACCTGATTCCCCTGCCTCTTCACCCAGACCTCATAACGCAGGATCACAGCAGACTTCACCACCCAGACCTGCAATCCCTGCACCTCACAGCATGGCTGCTGCGTGGTTAAACCGATCCGAGTTACGTTGCTCTGCCTCGGTACAACAAGTACTCCTGGGTAGTAGGAAACCTTCCACTCAGTTAACATATCTGGCCAAGTGGAAGCGTTTCTCCTGCTGGTGCAAAACGCACAATGTTACTCCCACCGAGGTCCCGATCCATTCCATCTTGGACTACCTCTGGTCTCTCAAACAGCAGGGCCTGGTGGTATCATCATTGAGGGTGCACTTGGCAGCCATCTCTACCTTCCACCCAGGGGAGAGTGGCCACTCCGTATTCTCGCACCCTATGGTTTCGAGGTTCCTCAAGGGCTTGGAGCGCTTATACCTCCAAGTTTGCCGCCCCGCCCCAACTTGGGACCTCAACCTTGTTCTAACCAGACTTATGACTGCCCCATACGAGCCACTGGCAACCTGCTTGCTGCTATACCTCTCCTGGAAGACAGCTTTCCTCATAGCCATTACATCGGCCAGACGAGTCTCCGAGCTTCGGGCTCTCACGGTGGACCCACCGTATATTGTGTCTCACAAGGACAAGGTGCAGTTGCAGCCACATCCGGCCTTCCTCCCTAAGGCGGTATCGGCCTTTCATATCAACCAGGATATCTTCCTTCTGGTCTTCTTTCCGAAGCCACACTCATCGCGAAGGGAGCAGCAATTGCACTCCCTAGACGTCCGTAGGGCGCTCACATTTTATATCGAGTGGACAAAGCCCTTTCGTAAAATGCCCCAACTCTTCGTCGCAGTGGCAGACCAAATGAAGGGCCTACCTGTCTCCTCCCAGAGGATTTCATCTTGAGTGACGTCGTGCATCCATGCCTGCTATGACTTGGCCCATGTTCCATCGAGCCACCTCAGTGCACATTCCACCAGGGCTCAGGCTTCTTCTGCTGCCTTCCTGGCTCACGTACCCATCCAGGAGATATGTTGCGCAGCTACTTGGTCCTCGGTCCACACCTTTGCCTCACATTATGCACTGGTCCAACAGTCCAGAGATGATGCAGCCTTTGGCTCAGCAGTTTTGCATTCTGCAACATCTCACTCCGACCCCACCGCCTAGGTAAGGCTTGGGAATCACCTAATTGGAATCAATATGAGCAAGCACTCGAAGAAGAAAAGACGGTTACTCACCTTTGTAACTGTTGTTCTTCGAGATGTGTTGCTCATATCCATTCCAAACCCACCCTCCTTCCCCTCTGTCAGAGTAGCTGGCCAGAAGGAACTGAAGGGCTGTTGGGTCGGCAGGGGTATATATTCGGCTCCATGGCGGTGCCACTCTAGGGGGCGACCCAGCCGACCCATCGAGTGTTGCTAGGGTAAAAATCTTCCGATGAGCATGCACGCGGCGCGCGCACACCTAATTGGAGTGGATATGAGCAACACATCTCGAAGAACAACAGTTACAAAGGTGAGTAACCGTCTTTTACTGAAACCACTCTTAGCTGCTTCAGGAACACGTGAAGCAGAGTTCCACTGAGTGTTTAACAGCATGGTAAGCAGTCTGTTGCTCTTCTCTATAATTTTTGGAGGCCATCATGAGAAGTGTTGCTGTCCTCCCATCTCACCTGAATGTTTGCTCTTATTCTTTCATCTTTCATTAGTTGTAATAGAGGAGCTCTAGGCTGGATATTAGGAAAAACTTTTTCTCTAGGAGGGTGGTGAAGCACTGGAATGGGTTCCCTAGGGAGGTGGTGGAATCTCCATCCTTAGAGGTTTTTAAGGCCTGGCTTGACAAAGCCCTGGCTGGGATGATTTAGTTGCTGTCATCACTGCATGGCAGCTAACCAATATACCTCCCAATTATCCTTCATGTTAGACCCAAATTTACTTCCGTTACACACAATGAGCTGGTGTACTCGCTTTGTTCATATACATAATTTAATACCCATAATGGATATGAAAGAGATAGTAGTATCATGCTAGTTGTGCTAAAATAAATGAATTCCACCTTATTTTAGAGCTCCTTGAACATTTTACTACTTTGTTCGCTGTTCTTGGTCTTTGGCCCTAAATGCACATTAGGCTGGTAGAGTTCTATGCATGATGCTATTTGGATGGTAACCATGGACTCTACTGAGAAGCAGATTAATTCTTTTCTCATCGGTCTCTAATTGTGGCCACCATCTGAAAAATTATGAATCTGATACTGCTACCCTTGCTGCTGTTATATAGTATATTACTCCACAAATAGTCCCGTTGATTTCAGTGGGGCTTACTCACACAATTAGGTACTACTCAATGTGTGTGAGAGAGAGAGAGAGTGTGTGTGTGTGTGTGTATATACACACATATATATCTCAGAATCTGACCATAAGCACTTAGAAAATGCACTGCACATTGAAGCTGCCATCATCATTTACAGGTAACAGTCCATGTGATCAAGTAAACACAAGTCACTCCACAGAGAATGGAGCCACCCAGTTAACAGTCTCAGAAAGCAACTATATTGAGAACTCTCCCCAGACAATTGTATTCCCCAAAAGAGACACTAGGCTTTTTAAAGTCATCGTGCCAAATTCTGCCCTCTGATACATATGTGGCTTTCTGATTATCTTCATGTCAATGGGTATGTATCAGAGGGCAGAAAGTGGCTCTTAGTTTATACTCCCTCAGAGATGTATTGTGGTGAACAGTCAAATGGAAACAGGAGACCATTTCCCCCCAAATCTGTCTTGGGCACATCTACACTGGCAAGCTACAGTGCCGGTAGTTACAGCGCCGCTCAGAGAGCGCAGAAGGAAACTGCTGTTGTGTGTTCACACTGACAGCTACTTGCGCAATAGCGTGTTCACACTTGTGGCACTTTCAGTGCTATTTGGAATGGTGCACTCTGAGCAGCTATCGCACAGAGCACCTCTTCCTCTTTTGCCGCTAAGACTTGTGGGAAGGCAGAGGAGGTCGCGGGGCATCCTGGGTCCAATCCCAATGCCCCGTGATGCATTGCTTCACATCCCAGCAATCCCTGTGCTTCCGTCCACATTTGGCGCCATCTTTCAATGGTTGTGTACTGCGCGCCCTGCCTTTTTCAGGCTTCAGGAATGGATCCTGAACTGCTGACCAGTATGCTGCTCACACTGACCAAAACGTCATGAGTGGCAGTGGAGTTATTCCTTAAACTACAAAGTCAAGAGGAGTGTGATGTTGATCTCGCCACATGTAGTAGCTACAACACGAGATTGCTTGTGGCTTTCATGGAGGTGCTAACCACAATGGAATGCCGCTTTGGGCTCGGGAAACAAGCACTGAGTGGTGGGATCACAGTGTGATGCAAGTCTGAGATGATGAGCAGTGGCTGCCAAACTTTTGCATGAGGAAAGCCACATTCATGGGACTGTGTGATGAGCTCACCCAGCCCTGTGGTGCAAGGACACAAGAATGAGAGCTGCCCTGTCATTAGAGAAGCGCTTGGCGATTGCACTGTGGAAGCTGGCTACTCCAGACAGCTACCGATTGGTCGCTAACCAGTTCGGAGTGGGAAAGTCGACCGTTGGACTTTTCTTCATGCAAGTGTGCAGGACCGTTAATCACATCCTGCTCCAAAAGACCATGACTCTGGGCAATGTGCATGACATTGTGGATGGCTTTGACCAAATGGGCTTCCCTAACTGCGGAGGGGCGATAGATGGCATGAACATTCCAATTCTAGCACCAGACCACCTAACCACTGAGTACATTAATTGCAAGGGGTATTTCTCAATGGTTCTCCAGGCGCTTGGATCACCATGGACGTTTCATGGACATTAACGTAGTCTGGTCTGGAAAGGTGCATGATGCACGCATCTTTCGAAACACTAGTCTGTTCAAGAAGCTGCAAGCAGGGAATTTCTTCCCAGGCTAGAAGATCACCGTAGGGGAAGTCAAAATGCCCATTGTGATCCTGGGAGACCCTGCTTACCCCTTAATGCCATGGCTTATGAAGCTGTACATGAGGCAACTTGACAGCAGCAAGGAGCGGTTCAACAACAGGCTGAGCAAGTGCAGAATGACTGTTGAGTGTGCATTTGGCCACTTAAAAGCCCGCTGGCAATGCCTGTATGGGAAGCTGGACATGGGCAATGACAATATTCCTATGCTTATAACTGCATGCTGTACGGTCCATAATATTTGTGAAGGGAAGGATGAAAGCTTCACTCAGGGCTGGACCGCAGAGTCTCAGTGCCTGGAGGCTGAATTTGAACAGCCAGAGACCAGGGCTATTAGAGGGGCGCAGCGCAGGGCCATAAGGATCAGGGATGCCTTGAGGCAGAAATTCGAGGCTGAAAGCTACTAATATTTGTTGCTTTGCTAGGGATTGCAGTACTTGTAATGCTAGGAGGTGATTGGTGCACATGATGCAAGAAGAGTCCTTAACATAATTGTATTTTGCTTTGCAGTGCTCTTGCTTTCACTTAATAGAATAAAGATTGTTTTCAAAGCAACACAATTCTGTTATTAAAAGACAACAACCCGAGGAGAGAGTCAAATGACAAAAATACATCATCAGGGAGCGGGATGGGGGAAGGGAAGGTCTCCAGAGGAGGACGGGTCCCAGGACAGCTACAGATTTGTGTATGTCCAGGGATCATATCTGACCTTCTCCTTTGGAGTTCGATGCAGCAGGTGCTGTACTTCCTCAGGGCCAAACTGCAGAGGGATGGGTGTTGAGTGCAGTGGGTAGTGGGAGTCCACACTGCTGCACTGTGAGGAGGCAGGAGTGGAATGCTGCAGGTAGAGAATGGAGCCAGGAGGTTGATAACAGTGTGTTGGCGTTGTGTGTGTGGGGGGGTGCATGGGAAAGAGTTTTAAGAGCTAGTATTGCCTGAAGCGTATGCACTTGGTGCTCCATAACATTTAAGAGCCGCTCCGTGGCTTCTTTATGGTGTGCCGCATTCTCCTTTCGGCCCCCCTTCTCGCTGTCCTGACACTCCTTCAGTTCCTGTTTCTCAGCAGTGGAGTGCATCATAACCTCACGGAGAAAGTCTTCCTTAGTTCTTCGTGACCGCTTTCTAATTCTGCGCAGCCGTTCTGCCACCGATAAGGGAGGCTGGGCTCCCAAGGTTATCTCGGTGAAGTTTAAATGCAACATTTTACAGAAGCAGTATTCTGTGCAACACAGACAACACTGATTCAGTGCTTTAAAACACAGCCAGTACTCACACACCTGTCACTAACTGGCTGACCCCAGGCAAGCACACATGAGCCACAAGACCCCCAAAATGGTGAGTAGCCACAGGGGTAGGGGAAATCGTTGTCCCCGGATCCTGCTGTACATTGAGCATGTGGCCCTTGGGGAGAGCCAGCACCGTAGGGGGGCCCTGGCTTAATCATTCCTGTCCCCACAGGATGTGATCAATATGGAAGATATCTCGCTGCTGAGGCTGAGCAGGAAATCAAGGGAGGCTCTTCTCCAAGCCTGCGTCTTCCACCCTGGCCCCTATGCAGCTCGCCTGTGTGCAGCAATGGTCCCCTCCCCCGTCACGGCACAGTGGCGCAGGAAGTTACTGTTAATGGGGCAAGAAACAAAGCAGCTCTGCTGAGGAACCTGTGGCAGTGGATTAGCCAGGATCTCCACAAGAGTTTCCTGGAGGTCTCTGAGGGAGATTCCCGTGAAGTGAGATTCTTCCACTGTTCAGAATAGGCATGAGGTGGGAGACAAGCCTGATTTCTGCAACCCTCCTGACCCCAACAAATTGCTTCAGCAATTCCAAAAATCAGATCCACTTACCAGGGGCCTCCTCTCCTGTTTGCACTTCACCAAGCTCCGACTGCTGTGACTGGCTGGGCTTCTCTGGGGTAGAAAAGAGCTCCTCACTGCATGCATCTCTGACCTCCAAGCCATCCTCTGCCTCTGGGTCCCCCTCCCCCTCTCCATCCAAGATTGTCTCCTCCTGGCTCGGTCCACTCTCAACTGGCAATGAAGCCAACAAAGTATCCACAGGGGCCTTGGCAGTGGAGGTGGGGTCACCACCGAGTGTTGCGTCCAGCTCTTCGTAGAACCGGCAGCTCATGGGCGCAGCACCGGAGCAACAGTTTGCCTCCAGCGCCTTGTGGTAGGCGCTCCGCAGCTTCTTACACTGCAGTGTGTCCCGATCATGGCCCCTTTCTATCATGCATCTAGAAATCTGTCATTAGGTATCAAAATTCCTATGGCTGGAGCACAGCTCGGACTGCACAGCCTCCTCTCCCCAAATGCTGATGAGGTCCAGCAGCTTGGCATTGCTCCAAGAGGGGGATCGCCTGGTGCATGGAGCAGGCATGGCCACCTGGAAAGATGCACTGAGACCACTGCATGTATCATCAAGCAAACACTAAGGGGACTTTCAAATTTGCAAAGGAACGTACGGGGTGGGGCTGACGGTTGATCACCTGAGGGCAGGGCAGTAGAGTTCAAACCAATGACCAGAGAGGTGATAACAAGCATTGTGGGACACCTCCTGGAGGCAAATCGCAGCACTGTAATCGCCACGGTGTCTACACTGGCCCCACAGCGCTGTGCCCCCGGCGGAGAAAGTGCTACGTCTCTCGTCGAGGTGGGTTTTTTACAGCGCTGCATCTGCGCAGTTTCTGCGCACTCAGTGGCTGGGTAGCGTGTAACCTCAGGAGTTACAGCGCTCAGAGCTGCTTTACTGCGCACTAACTTGCCAGTGTAGATGGGGCCTTTGAAGCCTCATCCTGATCTTATTCTGCAAATGCTGTGAGTAGCTCTCTAGTAGAATGCTTTGTCCTATGCAGCCATTCACAGTGAAATAGCCTAAAAGAATTCAGAGCGCCTGCCTTTATCAAGTGAAAGCACACTTAGGCTAAGTCTAATTACCGAGGGTACAGAAAGGTTCCTTTAAAAATTAAAAACAGGAAATCAAGTCATACAAATATCCATATTTTTGGTAGTTCTACACTTAATCTGATTAAGTGCTGCTGATTTTGCGTGTGTGAGGATATGTGCCTTTGGCAGGGAGCTTGAGGAAGTGACAGTTTGGCAATTCTCCTGCTGCTGCCGAGATCAAAGAGACACCAAAACTGCTAACCTAGAATATAAAGTGTGCGAAGAAAATGCCAAGAGAAGCAACAGATATGTAAAGAAAACATACAGTGTTATAAACATTGAGTAACCTTCCTCATTTTTGGCTCACACCCTTGTATCCTAGTGTATATTTGCTTTCCAGCCCCCTGTTATGGTCACACCCACTTGCACAAAGCCACCATCTCGATGGTGAAGTGGAACATAAGAACATAAGAAAGGCCGTACTGGGTCAGACCAAAGGTCCATCTAGCCCAGTATCTGTCTACCGACAGTGGCCAATGCCAGGTGCCCCTGAGGGAGTGAACCTAACAGGCAATGATCAAGTGATCTCTCTCCTGCCATCCATCTCCATCCTCTGACGAACAGAGGCTAGGGACACCATTCCTTACCCATCCTGGCTAATAGCCATTTATGGACTTAGCCACCATGAATTTATCCAGTCCCCTTTTAAACATTGTTATAGTCCTAGCCTTCACAACCTCCTCAGGTAAGGAGTTCCACAAGTTGACTGTGCGCTGCATGAAGAAGAACTTCCTTTTATTTGTTTTAAACCTGCTGCCTATTAATTTCATTTGGTGACCCCTAGTTCTTGTATTATGGGAATAAGTAAATAACTTTTCCTTATCCACTTTCTCAACATCACTCATGATTTTATATACCTCTATCATGTCCCCCCTTAGTCTTCTCTTTTCCAAACTGAAGAGTCCTAGCCTCTTTAATCTTTCCTCATATGGGACCCTCTCTAAACCCCTAATCATTTTAGTTGCTCTTTTCTGAATCTTTTCTAGTGCTAGAATATCTTTTTTGAGGTGAGGAGACCACATCTGTACACAGTATTCGAGATGTGGGCGTACCATGGATTTATATAAGGGCAATAATATATTCTCAGTCTTATTCTCTATCCCCTTTTTAATGATTCCTAACATCCTGTTTGCTTTTTTGACCGCCTCTGCACACTGCGTGGACATCTTCAGAGAACTATCCACGATAACTCCAAGATCTTTTTCCTGACTCGTTGTAGCTAAATTAGCCCCCATCATGTTGTATGTATAGTTGGGGTTATTTTTTCCAATGTGCATTACTTTACATTTATCCACATTCAATTTCATTTGCCATTTTGTTGCCCAATCACTTAGTTTTGTGAGATCTTTTTGAAGTTCTTCACAATCTGCTTTGGTCTTAACTATCTTGAGTAGTTTAGTATCATCTGCAAACTTTGCCACCTCACTGTTTACCCCTTTCTCCAGATCATTTATGAATAAATTGAATAGGATTGGTCCTAGGACTGACCCTTGGAATATGCACTAATTGCCCAGTAACTAGCATGCTGTGCACCCTTGTGCTTGTTTTATGGACTTATTGCTTCTCATTTACTCTAAAGCCCCTTTACGCTGCTCTGGAAGTGTCAGTGAGCCTTAAAATGTGTGTGAAAGTAACTTGCTTCCACTTTGAAGCCCCTTTACATTGCCAGAGTGGTATAAATGAAAATCCTTCAACTGAGACTAAAGCTAGACCTCCAGCTCTTGTAAATCCGCACAGTTCCCTTGGCTTTGGTGAAGCATTGCCAGTTCACACCACCTGAGAAGCCAGTCTGTCATCTTCTCTGAGTGCTGTGAATGTGGCTCCGTTCCTTCCTCTCTACCGGGTCCCAGCCCAGGGCCCTGTGTGCATCAACCCCTGAACAGGGGACGGCCCTCCCAGCGGGGAGTCTAAATCCACTGCTCTGGGCTATGTCCTACCAGCGTCTGTTCAGTTTTGGGGGTGGCCCCTCTAGCCCAATTTGCTGTGTGGCTTTCCTCCCGTAGCGCCCTGCCACAGTCCCAGGCTTCTGCGGGCAGGGAGCGGCAGGTTGGTGAGGCCAAGCCACACAACGTCCCTGGGCTTCACTCACTCAGTTACGTCAGGTGCCGGAGGCTCCCAGGTCTCCTCTGCAGTCTCCCTTGGCTGGGAAGCCAGTGCTTGCTCCCGGGGGCTGCCTTGGCTAGCAGAATAGTGATCCTTCCCCTCAGGTAGCGGGGCAGCTAGCTCCTGCCTGTTCTCCAGTCAGCCGCAAACTGAGCGAGGCTTTCCCTCTGTCTTTTGTTCACCGCTCCAGAGCTGGCCTTGGCTGCAGGTATGATGGAGTGGGGCTAGCTTGGCCCATAGGCTCTCTTTAACCCATGGTGTGCTGGCTGGCAGTTTCGCTGCTTTATCACATTTACTTAAATGTTTTTCCCCTGTTCAAAGCAATCATGTGGGTAAGTTTTCATTCTATGAATTTTGGACCTGAACCTGTAGCCTTTCTATGCACAGAATTCGTAGTTCGGTGTGTCTGCTCATGTATAGAATCATCATTGGCAGGATTGTGACTTTCCCTTTTCTTAGTGGGCTTTATCCTGCACCATTCAAGCCAGTGGGAATTTTTTCACTGGCTTGGATGGGGACAGAATCAAGCCAGTCTGTGATTTGTGTTCAGAGTGCTTTGTTCTAGCCGAACCAATGCAGAATTGCCTTTTCTTCCCTGGTCTGTTAGTTCAAGGGCCTTGTTCATCTTATTCACTGTATAGAACTTCCACCGGATTCTGTGGAGTTGCCACATGTGAGGAGACCGCAGAAATGGGCCCCAGAGTACTAGAGCTATATGAGAAAATAATTTTGTTGGAAAGTGTAGAGTGTGTAGTCTGTTAAAAAAAAATCTTCAATTTTTATTATGCTTTTCTGAGTAAGTCCAGTGCTATTTGAAGGTGAAGCAATGAAGAGTTGTAATATGAAGAATACTCTCTGAATTATGTTGTTTAGAGCTGTCAAACTACAGCATCATGCTATGTGCATCTTTTAAAAAATGCCATTAGTTCCTAAGCGACATACAATATAAAACTTCAG
This sequence comes from Mauremys mutica, assembly GCF_020497125.1. Taxonomy (NCBI): domain Eukaryota; kingdom Metazoa; phylum Chordata; order Testudines; family Geoemydidae; genus Mauremys; species Mauremys mutica. The sequence continues at coordinate 128,927,823 of NC_059077.1, forward strand.
ACATTTTATTGAAGTCAATGGAAGCCATACATGCAGATCTAACAGCATCATTTCAGCTATAAATTATACATCTGATGAATGTCTCATGGTCATACAAGGCAGCAGGAGACCAGGAAGTACAGTAACCTTGACAGTTACTTCTATTTCCCTTCCATATGTTGCTTCTGGTGATGATGGACTGGAGATAAAACATTAAGTATAAAATTCTTGGCTTAACCAAACTGGCACCATTCTTATGGATATACCTGAAAAAGAGATTTCAGACCAAGGCTACACAACGTATAATTCAGCATATTTCTCTTTTAAGCATGCTGTCAATTTTTCCATTGAGACAACTCAGGTTTTTCCAAAGCTATCCTTCAATCCTAGCGGCACTATTCCTTTTCCAGTAGTGGACTATAATGTTTCTTGCGGCTATCAGGTGGTGATTAATCAATTTATCCTGACAAGTCAGCAGGTTGGTAACCTCACAAAAATTCTGTCAGATTTCTAACAGTCTTCTGCTATAATTTCAGCAATACAGGGTCTAATCTCTAGCAATTCTTGTGTCAATGTACTTCAATAGGAGTTCTCTTGGAGTGTAACGACTCCATGGTTTGGCCCCCAGCCAGAGTAACTAACCACCAAATTATCTTTTTCATCTTTTTTGCAAAAATTGTCATGCCTTTTTTCAATATTTTAATTATTTTATCAAAAATACCATGCAAACCTTTTGTTTTAAACAAGGGAACAAAAATGTTCCAATGGAGGGACTGAAGGGGTGAGGTGACTTCTAGCGTTAAGGCATCAGTGACATAGATATCTGACTTATGCAGTTACTTTTTTTCAGTTGATTCTGTGATCTCTGTAGTTTGTGCTGTGTGGTAGGCCACATAAACTTCTCCCTGGATACATGTTTAACAGTTCATTTAGGAGCTATAGCCACAACCCAAAGCTTAGGGGCACACCTACCACAGTGGGAGCTCTCATTGTGCCAAAACCACACACACCTCTCTTGAATTACCAAAGGGCGTAAAGGCTTGTCTATACATGCAAGTCATTCTGGAATAAGGTAGGGTGTGAATTTAAAGCAGAAGCGCTATTCAAGAGCAGCTCAATTTGTAGTTGTTGCACTCTCTTTGGAGACAGCACAGCATCTTTTCTTCTTCATCCCTGGCAAGCTCTGCTGCCTGGTGCTAAAGGTGTTATAGCCCTATGTCTTCCTGTCGCCTTTGCAAAGATTAATGCTAATGCTCCTAGCCCAACAGAGTGCATGTGTATCCTGAATACAAGTCCCACTGTGAGTGACACCTGAATCGGGCTTGTAGGGTAGAGGAGAAAAACTCTGCCCTCTGCCTTTTGTACACCTCCTGAGGTCTCTTCCAACCCTAATCTTCTACACATATACAAGGACTGGGAGTAATCTGGTCCTAACTTTGGGGACCAGTGTCTCACAGGGTCTTTTCTTGACAATATATTTTTTTCTTGTTAGCCACAATATATTTACATTGTACAGCAAATTATAGGGGACAGAAGTCAAATTCTGGGGGCACTAGAGTTGATTGAAAAATGAGGGATGTAAGACTGCTACATATCTAGCACTAACTGAATTTATGACATAATTCTAACTCGACTGAAATGTAAAAACTTGTCTCCATTGCCTGTCACTCCTAGTTAAATGGGACAAACTGCTGGTAGAATTTCACAACTGTCCACTTATAACAGCAAAAGCCAAGTTTTTAAATATTTTTTAGCAGGTTTGATTTTTCAGAAGACAAACACTTTGCACCAGAGAAACTATATTATTACATCTCAGGGTCGCCAACAAAAACTACATCATTGGAAAGGGAAGTTTTGCAATATTTCCCCTGTCTTCTCAATGAAATCAAATTTCAGTGAAAAACTGTGTCAATGTAAAGTTTGGAAAAAATTCTACCAACTCTATAATATATAACTGGGAATAGTTTAGCTAGTTTTCCAGGATTGCTATTTGAGTGCATTGATCTTTGCCCTGCAGTGCCTGATTCAGAGCAGGGTCAATCTCTCCCACTGGATCTGCTTCACTTTGTATAAATAATTAGATATTCACTGGGCTAGAGAAGCTGATTCTATAGCACATGGGTTAGGGTATTCACTGGTGGTGAAAGACCCAGGTTCAAGTCCCTGCTGTAAATCAGATAGAGCAGGAGCCTAGGTTGTCCGCATCCAAGGTGAATGCTCTAATCACTGAGATATTGGCTATTCTGGAGCCAGTCTATCTCTTGTTTTGACCAGAAGTTCCATCCATGAGTTCTTAAAACCAATACACTTTGAACTGATATTTTGCAAAGAAAAAAGTTGTCAAAAAAATTCCAACCAGTTCTACTTGAATCATAATCCAGTCTCTTGTAAAAGGTTTATCTGAAAATCATAAACCTAACAAAGACATTTAAAATTGGTCTTTCCTGTTGAGAAGAATTGGAGCTAAGTCTTGTTGCTCAATGTGTTTTGGACTCTATAAAAAATTCTATTAGTGTTGATGTAGAATTTGAGAGATGATAAACCGGAACTCTAATTAGCATACAGCATAATTTAGGCTCAGTGCTTTCATATATATTCCACAGATTTCTAGTCAAGGCCTCAATATGAAAGTGCAAAGAGATAAGATATAGCCCTCAGGTTCGGTTCCACAGAATGAATCACCATTCATACACAGAAATGCTGTCTGGCAAATGAGAATTTTTCCTATTGGAATTTTCATAGGAAAAGTCTAGTTCAAAAATTTTCAGTTGGGAAGGAACAATTTTTCATATCGGAAAAAATAAAATATTAAGAAAGTATTATAAGTTTTTTCTAACTTTTGCCAATTGCAAATCAGTAACACAGTGGGGGGGGGGGGAAACTAGGAATTTTTTTCACCCACTTACACTTTCTGTCTGCTTTCCTACTGGAGAAAAATCAGTGTTACTTCATGTTATTTTATCTAATTTAAAGAGAGTTAAAAAGAGAGTACTAATTTCTTTTTCAATATAATACTTTCATTTAAATGTGAAGTTAACATTTAAAAGTGAAAGTGCAAAAACTAAGTTTTTCTCTGTTTTTTAACTTATGTTTTGTTGTTTTGGGGAAAAAAGTAAAAATCAAATGAACAAATAAGAATGCCAAATTGAGAGAAGGTAGGAATTTCTCCAACTTCAGAATGAAAAAATTCAAAAATATAATTTTATTTTTCCATTAATTTTGCATTTCTGTTTATTACTGTTATTTGTTTTTCAGAAAAATGTCTAAAACTAAATTTGTTTTAGTGGGAAAAATTAGGGCTCAAAGTTAATGTTGATCTTAAATAGCCCCCACTCAACCCAGTCAATGCTTTTTATGTATATATGGATATAATAAATGTTGGCCTATTATTCCACAATGCACTGAGAGCTCACAGGTGTCACTGGGAGTGACAGTTAGCAAAATTGGTCCCTTTGAGTCTTTTTTGTTCAAGTGGTGGACATTCTAGGCATATTATATTATCCATTGCTGATCTACTCCCAATAAATGTTATGAACATAGATTTATTTGGAAATAATTTTTTACACTTCGGATGCAATTTTGGAATCAATGTTCCAGAGAGTGATAGCTCAGCAGTGTCTGTCTGTCACATTTAAATGTGAAGTTAACACATTTTCTTACCACTGTCTGTACTCAGACATGGGAGCCAACTGACTGTTCTGAAGCAGAGCTGTCAGCCATTAACCACAGGCTCATTGTGGCACCATCTTCCCCCTTACAGACCAACGGTGGCAAGAGTAAAGTGCTGCAGAACTTAGTCTCTCTGTCTCACTGACACACACACACACACACACACACACTCTCATCTGAGCAATATTGCACTATAAGTATGATCAGATCTCCTTGAACTTTGTATGTATGCAAAATTGTAAGGATGTTTTTGATTTAGGACTTAATCTATTTACTACTTCGAGAAAAAGTGTTGCAACCTACCTTTAATGCAAATTATCAGTCATCTCTTCAATTTGTGTGCACACAAGAATGGTTTATTTATCAGTGCATAAGTTGGTATTTCACAAATGTTTTGGAAAATACAGTTCTACAGTACTGGAAAACACAATTATTTTTGAATATGTATGGCCTGATCTGTAGTTTAGGGAAATTCAGAGAAGATCAGTGAAGATTATTAGTGGTCTTCACTCTCTCAGTTTTTGATACTATGATTCAAACCCAAGAATGCAACAGTATATAGAGCAGAGTGAAAAGGGGGCAAAGGAAGAAAGGGAGAATGTTCTGTGAACAACTGTTCAAATCTGAAATCAAATCTTAACTCCACAAGGATCATGAGATTTTCACATTAATTGCCTACGAACATTCAAGTACTCTTGAAAAGTGATCTTTTAGCTTGAATTTTTAATGAAAGTTCATTTTAAATCATGTATTTGAAATTAAAGTCCAAAGTTCATGCTGTGTTGATTAGTTACATGTCACATAATATTGATTCTATTCCCTTGTTGGACCCTGATCCTGCAGATGGATCTGTATGGGCAGTTTCTAGTCTATTCTGGTTCTTATACTGTGCTCATTGTCGTAGTATTGTCTACTTATGTGTGCTCCCATTCACTTCAGTGGGGTTCTGGACAGGTGCAAGGATCCTCCTGGCAGGTCCAGTTGCAGGACTGGGTCCAATAAGCACAAACAGTGAATATTGCAGTTCAATGGACCCACTAATGAGTAAGAAGACTTTGCCCAAGAAGAACTGCAATGGAGCATTACAGTAATTGTTTCTTAGTAAAATAATACCTTGTTATGTTAATTGTGTATTTGAGAAGCACTTTGCTCTGAATTTGAGAACAAATGAAAAATATGAGTAAAGAGTATGGAGAATCTTGCTCTTCCTGGAAAAGGCAATGGAAGAGTGTCATAAAGTAAATACTAATTTAATGAAGGAAAATGTACAGTTTTAAAATCAAAGAAATTGGGATTCAAGAGTTTGGGTTTGTTTCTGATCATCCTCATATTGGTGCAATTCAGGAATAGCTCTATTGACCGTGGTGGAGCTATTCCTGAATTGACACTGGTGGGAGAGCAAATTATGATTCAAAGAATTTACCTCAACATAAAACATACAAAATTAGGCTTTTTTATCTGTTTGTTGGGAACTTTACATGAGAAAGTATATATAAGCCAGATTGTGTGAACATTATTTTTCCCTCTCCCAGAAAATGTAAGACATTCCTAATTTTATTCTAGCCCTCATAAAATCCAAGCCCTAGCCCTACTGAAATCAATGGGAGTTTTGCTGTTGACTGAAGAGGGTCAGGATTGCACCCAAGAAATAGGCAAATAGATCAGTCTGTAGATGGAGTGGCTAAGAACAGCTGCTGAACCCTTCCTCAGCTTCTAGAATTCAAGTGCTTCCTCATGGTGAGATTTTTCTAGCACAGACATCAATCCACTTCTGCATGCCAGCAAAGAACCAAAAGAAGGTTGGAAGTAGTTTAATGGTGCTAATATCAGTGTCAAAATTTCTAGGCTTCCCTTTGAATTTTTTTCTCCCTATTAAGGAAAAATATTTGCTTTTTAAGAAACTGAAGACATTAATTTTTCTGGGTGCTCATTTAAACTTCGAAAGTTTTTGACATGTGAAAGCCTGAGCAGCCATATTAAAGAGTGTAATCTTTTGGTGATGCTGTTAGGGTACATGTCAGTCTGTCTATAAATCTGTCTAGAGTTAAGATCAAGGGCATTTTTCAAAAACTTCTTTTAATTCCTGGATTGCAATTCAAGTGAAAATCAAAGATACAGAAGAACATTTTGTGACTTAAAAAGTTTTTTTCTTTTCTTGAAGTTAAAAAGTGCTGCCGGAGGTCTTTATTCCTTATCTTATGGTCGATGCTACCCAGTGTGATCTGGACCACCCGATTCTCAATAAAGAATCTTTGGTAAAGAAAATTCCTTTTGATTCTTTTTGTTACTTATGAAATTTCAGACTGTGTTCAATACATCCTAACAAGCCCCATTAATGAATCTTATAAGACAGAGATTTTAATTCCATATCTATCTCTTTATTATTTTATTTTTTTAAACATGATATATGGGGCAAGGGGAAAAATAGGTTGGAAAAGTCCAGTAGCTATTGCTGAGAAGTAGTGGTGATTGGTGAGTTGGTGATATCATTAAAAAACAAATTGCAGCCTCGGGTTTATGATTTGAGGAGGATATCAATTGGAGTCCTTCAAGATGATCTTCAAAGAACGATCACTTCTTGTAGGATGTGTGAGTGTGAGGATTGATGTTTGTGTGTGAGGGCATGGGTTTGTCTGGATGTGCATGTCTGAAATGTGTGTTCATGTGTGCCTGATGTGTTCCCTGTAGAACACTCAACATGTTGTTGTCTGTCCATCAGTATCTAACCAACTGTTTTTTTTGCTTTTGGCAAATGCGTACAAACAAAATTAAGGCTGAGATAGAGCCAATTTTTATCACAGGAGTTATTTGTATGCCTCAGTTTTTTATATGAACTTGAATCCAGCTTTGCATGTAGGAAAAGACCCTTCCATGTGAAAAAAGAGGCAGGGGGAATCCCAAAGGTTATTGCAGAAGCTTCTGTTTTAACACTAGGCAATTCTGTCCAGCTGTCACCTCCATTCATTCTGAGTTAGAAAACTAGCTGTGGTATGTTTTTCATGGTGCACACACACAAGACATTCTAGATCCTGTTGTGGCTTTGCAACAGTAAGGAAACACAGTGGCAAATGCACAAACAATCTGCTATTATCTAGAGTAGAAAGAGTCAAACCACAGTTTTGCATTGCTATGCGACAATATATCCTCAACAAACACCTGTACTTGTTTGACCAGTGTGACCTGGGAGTGCTTTGTTCCAGCTGGACCTGATTGTTATAAAAAGGCAGTCAGCTGCGAATCAGCTGAGCAGCGAACAGCAGAGAGGCAAACAGAAGGAGTTTGCCTGGGAGTTCGCCTGGAGAGAGCCTACTGAGGCCCCCCTCTCAGGTTCCTCTGAGTAGCATCTGCCACAAGTAAGGAAGCTCTTAGGAGGAAGAGACAATGGATGCTGAGCGATCTGCCGTTGTGACCTGCACAGGATGCACCATGTTTGTCTTCCTTCCACAGGATAGAAGCGACTTTGTCTGTACAAAGTGCAAGCTGATCTCCATCTTGGAAGAGAAGATTCAAGGTCTGGAGAAACGAATAACAACCCTGCGTTCTATAAAAGAAAATGAGGATTTCCTGGATAGACATCAGGATCAGCTTCAGCGGGCACAATGTTCTGAAGATTCAGAGCAGGCTACGCAGCGGGGACAGAAGGCCAGTGAGGATAATTGGCGGCATGTGACTTCCAGAAGGGGAAAGAGTATCAGAAACATCCATGTACCAGAAACACAGATGCAGGTGAGCAACCGTTTTCATGTTCTCTCCGCAGGTACTAGTGCAGAGAGTGGAGTGGATGATACATCTGAGGGAACAGAGCAGAAGGAGACTTCACTGATTGGAAGGCATGAGAAGCACCATCCTAGGGATGGGGGTTCCACGACCACCACTCCCAAGAGGAGGAGGAGGAGGGTGGTGGTGGTCGGGGACTCTCTCCTCAGGGGGACTGAGTCATCTATCTGCCGCCCTGACCGGGAAAACCGAGAGGTGTGCTGCTTGCCAGGGGCTAGGATTCACGATGTGACGGAGAGACTGCCGAGACTCATCAAGCCCTCGGATCGCTACCCCTTCCTGCTTCTCCACGTGGGCACCAATGATACTGCCAAGAATGACCTTGAGCGTATCACTGCAGACTACATGGCTCTGGGAAGAAGGATAAAGGAGTTTGAGGCGCAAGTGGTGTTCTCGTCTATCCTCCCTGTGGCAGGAAAAGGCCAGGGTAGAGACCATCGAATCGTGGAAATCAACGAATGGCTACACGGATGGTGTCGGAGAGAAGGGTTTGGATTCTTTGACCATGGGATGGTCTTCCAAGAAGAAGGATTGCTAGGCAGAGACGGGCTCCACCTCATGAAGAGAGGGAAGAGCATCTTTGCAAGCAGGCTGGCTAACCTAGTGAGGAGGGCTTTAAACTAGGTTCACTGGGGGAAGGAGACCAAAGCCCCGAGGTAAGTGGGGAAGTGGGATACCGGGAGGAAGCACAAGCAGGAGACTGCAAGAGGAGAGGACTCCTGTCTCAGACCGAGAAAGCGGGACAATCAGCGAGTTATCTTAAGTGCCTATACACAAATGCAAGAAGCCTGGGGAACAAGCAGGGAGAACTAGAAGTCCTGGCACAGTCAGGGAATTATGATGTAATTGGAATAACAGAGACTTGGTGGGATAACTCACATGATTGGAGTACTGTCATGGATGGATATAAACTGTTCAGGAAGGACAGGCAGGGCAGAAAAGGTGGGGGAGTTGCGTTGTATGTAAGAGAGCAGTATGACTGCTCAGAGCTCCATTATGAAACTGCAGAAAAACCTGAGAGTCTCTGGATTAAATTTAGAAGTATGAACAACAAGGGTAATGTCGTGGTGGGAGTCTGCTACAGACCACCAGACCAGGGGGATGAGGTGGACGAGGCTTTCTTCCAGCAACTAACAGAAGTTGCTAGATCACAGGCCCTGGTTCTCATGGGTGACTTTAATCACCCTGATATCTGCTGGGAGAGCAATACAGCGGTGCACAGACAATCCAGGAAGTTTCTGGAAAGTATAGGGAACAATTTCCTGGTGCAAGTGCTGGAGGAACCAACTAGGGGAAAAGCTCTTCTTGACCTGCTGCTCACGAACAGGGAAGAAATAGTAGAGGAAGCAATAGTGGATGGGTACCTGGGAGGCAGTGACCATGAGATGGTCGAGTTCAGGATCCTGACACAAGGAAAAAAGGAAAGCAGTAGAACAGAGACCCTGGACTTCAGAAAAGCAGACTTTGACTCCCTCGGGGAACTGATGGGCAAGGTCCCCTGGGAGAATAACATGACGGGGAAAGGAGTCGAGGAAAGCTGGCTGTATTTTAAAGAAACCTTATTGAGGTTGCAGGAACAAACCATCCCGATGTGTAGGAAGAGAAGTAAATATGGCAGGCGACCAGCTTGGCTTAACAGTGAAATCCTTGCTCGTCTTAAACACAAAAGAACAGCTTACAAGAAGTGGAAGATTGGACAAATAACCAGGGAGGAGTATAAAAGTATTGTTCAGGCATGCAGGTGTGAAATCAGGAAGGCCAAATCACACTTGGAGTTGCAGCTAGCCGGAGATGTTAGGAGTAACAAGAAGGGTTTCTTTAGGTATGTTAGCAACAGGAAGAAAGTCAAGGAAAGTGTGGGCCCCTTGCTGAATGAGGGAGGGAACCTAGTGACGGAGGATGTGGAGAAAGCTAGTGTACTCAATGCTTTTTTTGCCTCTGTCTTCACAGACAAGGTCAGCTCCCAGACAGCTGCACTCTAGAGCACGGTATGGGGAGGAGGTGACCAGCTCTCTGTGGAGAAAGAAGTAGTTCAGGACTATTTAGGAAAGCTGGACGAGCACAAGTCCATGGGGCCAGATGCGCTGCATCCGAGGGTGCTAAAGGAGTTGGCCGATGAGATTGCAGAGCCATTGGCCATTATCTTTGAAAAATCATGGCGATCGGGGGAGGTCCCGGATGACTGGAAAAAAGCTAATGTAGTGCCCATCTTTAAAAAAGGGAAGAAGGAAGATCCAGGGAACTACAGGCCAGTCAGTCTCACCTCAGTCCCTGGAAAAATCATGGAACAGGTCCTCAAGGAATCAATTCTGAACCACTTAAAGGAGGGGAAAGTGATCAGGAACAGTCAGCATGGATTCACCAAGGGCAAGTCATGCCTGACTAACCTAATTGCCTTCTATGATGAGATAACCAGCTCTGTGGATGAGGGGAAAGCAGTGGATGTGCTATTTCTGGACTTTAGCAAAGCTTTTGATACAGTCTCCCACAGTATTCTTGCCAGCAAGTTAAAGAAGTATGGGCTGGATGAATGGACGGTAAGGTGGATAGAAAACTGGCTAGATGGTCGGGCTCAACGGGTAGTGACCAATGGTTCCATGTCTAGTTGGCAGCCGGTATCAAGTGGAGTGCCCCAAGGGTCGGTGCTGGGGCCGGTTTTATTCAATATCTTCATTAACGATCTGGAAGATGGTGTGGACTGCACCCTTAGCAAGTTTGCAGATGACACTAAACTGGGAGGAGTGGTTGATACGCTGGAGGGTAGGGATAGGATACAGAGGGACCTAGACAAATTAGAGGATTGGGCCAAAAGAAATATGATGAGGTTCAACAAGGACAAGTGCAGAGTCCTGCACTTAGGACGGAAGAATCCCATGCACTGCTACAGACTAGGGACCGAATGGCTGGGCAGCAGTTCTGCAGAAAAGGACCTAGGGGTTACGGTGGACGAAAAGCTGAATATGAGTCAACAGTGTGCCCTTGTTGCCAAGAAGGCTAATGGCATTTTGGGTTGTATAAGTAGGGGCATTTCCAGCAGATTGAGGGATGTGATCATTCCCCTCTACTCAGCACTGGTGAGGCCTCATTTGGAGTACTGTGTCCAGTTTTGGGCCCCACACTACAAGAAGGATGTGGATAAACTGGAGAGCATCCAGCGGAGGGCAACAAAAATGATTAGGGGGCTGGAGCACATGACATATGAGGAGAGGCTGAGGGAACTGGGATTGTTTAGTCTGCAGAAGAGAAGAATGAGGGGGAATTTGATAGCTGCTTTCAACTACCTGAAAGGGGGTTCCAAAGAGGATGGATCTAGACTGTTCTCAGTGGTAGAAGATGACAGAACAAGGAGTAATGGTCTCAAGTTGCAGAGGGGGAGGTTTAGGTTGGACATTAGGAAAAACTTTTTCACTAGTAGGGTGGTGAAGAACTGGAATGGGTTACCTAGGGAGGTAGTGGAATCTCCTTCCTTAGAGGTTTTTAAGGTCAGGCTTGACAAAGCCCTGGCTGGGATGATTTAGTTGGGGATTGGTCCTGCTTTGAGCAGGGGGTTGGACTAGATACCTCCTGAGGTCCCTTCCAACCCTGAGATTCTATGATTCTGTGATTCTATAAGGGAGGTTTTGGTAGAGCCAAGAGCTGCCTTTTGCCCTGGCATGCAATAACACTTAATGTAACCTGCTTGCAATGTTTAGAAGCTTGTGCAAGCCAAGCTGCAGTTCATGCATTGCAATATGCAGAGAGTAAATGATTGCATGCATTTGCCTATTTGGGAGCAAAATAATCCAGTAAATATGTAGCAATCAGCCAATTTATTTAGAAGCATATGGGCTAAACCCTGCTCTCAGGCCTGGTCTACACTAGGAGTTTATGTCGAATTTAGCAGCGTTAATTCGACTTAACCGTGCACCCCTCCACACCAGGAAGCTAATTAGTTCGACCTAGAGGGCTCTTTAGTTCGAATTCTGTACTCCTCCCCGACGAGAAGAGGAGCGCTAAATTCGACATGGCTATGTCGAATTAGGCTATGTGTGGACGGAAATCGACCTTAGTAGCTCCGGGAGCTATCCCACAGTGCTCCACTCTGTTGACGCTCTGGAGAGCAGTCCGAGTTTGGATGTTCTGACCAGCCACACAGGAAATGCGCAGGGAAAATTTGACACACTCCGGCGCCTTGTGGATGTTCTGCAGGACCGCAGGCAGGAGGACAGACCCCCCCCTGCACTATATCTGCAACCACCCTCCCCCGCCACAAAGTCCCAAACCCCCCTCACCCAAAGTAACAAGAAGGAGAGGCGACAGGGACCGTGAAAACTATCACTGCACCCCTGCAGAGTGCACAAATAAAAGAAGGCTCTCATTCCCTAAATGTTGAGAAGTCCTTCCCTTCCTGGCTCACCGAAGCCCCAATCCCAGTTTCATCCCCTAACTGTGTAGTTGATTATTAAAAGTAGTTTGCTGTTAATTACTATTTCTGTCAAGTTTTTCTACAGAAGACTGTCTGTGAAGGGGGGGGAAGGGGGTTGTTAATTGCATAGGACAGTCACCTTTACCAGGGTACAGACACGGGGGCAGGATCAACAGCAGGTCACACACACAGTGCAGTCAGTAGGCACCCTGGTCGGTCTGGGAGGTGTTTTCCATGTTCTGTGTGGGTGGGGGGTACGTGACTTTGTGGCATGGGAGGGCGGTTACAGAACTTATGCAGCGGTCCTTGTCCCGGACCACAGAGCCACGCAGCAGGGGAATCTGTAACCGTCCTCCCCCACCACAAGGTCACGTAGCCCCCGCACACAGAGTCCCGAAAAGGAGGGATGGCAGGCTCCATTGAAACAACCAGTCCGGCACTGCAGACCGCTCTAGGAGCAGAAGCCTGTCATTCCTCGAGTGTAGAAGCGGTGTTAACATCACTGCACACCCTACCCACCACAGTCTGTGTCCCTGTTTCAACCCTTTAACGCGAATTCATTAATAAAGAAAACGTTAATTAACAATGTTCCATTAACTTTATTTTTAAACGTGTGTTGGAAGGGGGGAAACGTGGTGAACGGGGTATGTAACCGCAGAAGAAAGTCAACAGTAACTGAAGCAGGGGCAGGTTCAGCTTCTCTGTAAAGAAACTTAACAGTCACAGGTTACCCTGCTCCCTGAGGAACCTGGCTTTCAAAGCCTCCCGGATGCACAGCGCTTCCCGCTGGGCTCTTCTAATCGCACGGCTGTCTGGCTGAGCGTAATCAGCAGCCAGGCGATTTGCCTCAACCTCCCATCCCGCCATAAAGGTCTCCCCCTTGCTCTCACAGAGATTGTGGAGCACACAGCAAGCTGCAATAACAATGGGGATATTGGTTTCGCTGAGATCCGAGCGAGTCAGTAAGCTTCTCCATCTCCCCTTGAGACGTCCGAAAGCACGTTGAATGATGACAGTTACCCAAGACCACCCTCGACACATTTTTCCCCCCAGCATGCATTGTGGGGAAATCCCAGAATTCAAATGGGCAGCGGGGACTGCAGGAACTGTGGGATAGCTTCCCACAGTGCACCGCTTCCAATGTCGACGCTTTCCCCGTTAGTGTGGACTCACAAAGTCGAATTAGTGTCCTTAGTGTGGATACACAAATTCGACTTTGTAAGGTCGAGTCCACAAATTCGAATTAGACATACCCTCAGTTAAACAATGCAAATTCTTTAACCTTAGTGTAGTTGTATGGGAGTGAGCATTTAGGTTTTTGTGTGTCTATTTCCAGTAATGAGCGTGTTGACAGCATGGAAAGAGTTGTAGCCTGTCTAATATGTTTCATAAGGAACCCTTTGATCAATGTTAACAGATGATGCTATTGTATTATGCTTGTTATGATAAAGGTTAGAGATGAAAAAGAAAAAATAACTTAGAAGAGGTACAGCCAGGGCCGGTGCAACCTATTAGGTGACCTAGGCGGTTGCCTAGGGCACTAGGATTTGGGGGGGCAGCATTTTCTTCGGCAGCGACCGTGGTGGCTGGATCTTTGCCTGCCCCGGTTGCCACCGGCATTTAGGCGGAGGGAGCTGGGGCAGGGGGGCGTGGGAAGGGTCTCCTGCAGCAAGTGGGTGGGGGTGGCACGCAGGGGAACTCCCCGCCCCAGCTCACCCCTGCTCCGCCTCCTCCCCGAGCACGCCGTCACTGCTTCACTTCTTCCGCCTCCCAGGCTTGCGGTGCCTAAGCTGATTGGCGCTGCAAGCCTGGGAGGCAGGAGAGGTGAAGCAGCCATGGCGTGCTCGGGGTGGAGGCAGAGCAGGGGTGTGTGGGGGAACGGGGGGGTGCCTCAGGGTGGGGGGGGTGGGGCGCTGCCACGGGGGGGCACCTCAGGGCGGAGCGGGGAGCTGCTGCGGGGGGGACACTTCAGGGCGGGGGCTCGGGGACAGGAGAGGGCGCAAGGTGGAAGTTTCGCCTAGGGTGCAAAACATCCTTGCACCGGCCCTGGGTACAGCATGAGGTGGGAACCTCTTCTTTTGCCAGCATTTATAAGTGAAATCTATTTGAATTGCTATTGCTGTTTGATACCTTCTGGAAGCAGATGATCTATATCCATGGATACTGAAGGAAAACTATGACCAACAAGGAACTTGTCAATTGCCATATGCTGCCTGCTATGAAAATTTGAAAGTAACAATGGGCATAAAATCTAAACACTTTTGTTCCAAACGTAAAGGATCCTATCCCTTAAGATAAAGGAGAATTTGCTGCATCTGTTAATGGTATAAGGTCTATGACAGGAATCAGGATTCTCCCTGACTCTGCTCTTTCCCATCTCCAATCCAGCCTTTGAGAAAACAAGCTAGAAGCAGCAGCTGATCTTCCCCCAACCCCAACCCCAACCCCACACCCTCCATTTCTTCAGTAGCGCTTTTCAGTAGGTAGGTATCCAATATTGTAGACTATCAGAGGGTGATCTGATGTTTGCACTGACCATTGTGAGGCCAGCATTTGGTCATGTCAAGAGACCAGGACGGTGACAGTGTTCAAGCAAAGAGGGGAATTGTGTAGGGAGGAGTTCCTTATTTGATGGATTTGTTCTTTTTTTTTTTCCTGCTAGCCCTCTGGCTTTGTTATTCCTTAATTAGCTCCAAATGCTCTTTATTTTCACTCCTCTGGCTTTGAAATACTATGCTATCAACTGGCATTGTGTCTTTGTGACCTTTGCACTTCCTGAGTGCAGCTTGCTGCTCTTGGCTATCTTTAAGTCATGAGCAGTTGTAACGGTCACACACACTTACGTTTGACTCTGTCACTCCCTTCACATGTTCGGAGATCTGCTTGCCACATTTGCTGCAGGCTTAGCCCGGTGGAACCTGCTCCCAGGGGGAGAGGAGACACGGAGGAGTACAGACATCTGCCTTGATGTAATTGTCAGGCTTCCCATTTTGACTCTGGTTGCTCCTTGCTTTGACCTCTGCTAGGCAGCCAGCTTATGGCTAGGTGAAGAAATGTATCGTGCATGGCCTGGGTGATTCGTTGCGGCATGGGATGAAAGGGAAAGTTGTGCTTTCTCTTTCCTTCTCCTTTTTGAAGAGGAACCTTCGTCTCTCTCATTAGCTAGAATCTTGAAAGAGAGGAGAAGAAGAAAAGCCAAATATGGCACAATGGGATAGAAGGGGTAATACACAAAGAAATTGCTCGTGGCTTGAGATGAGTGACAGGAGGACATGCCTTGGATGCTAGAGAGTAGTGGCAGAATGTTCCGCAGATGTCTGTATGGTATGATAACTCTATTATAAAAGAACCTGTGTGTGTCACAACACAGAAGGCATTGAAAGGAGGAAGTCTGCAGAAGGGAATGATTTAGTCTCTGGTGTAATGTTCTGGGGGATTGTGCTGCTGATTTAGGTTGTGAGCCTTTGCAAAGACACTTCATCACTTTGCATGAGGTTGCAGCTTGCTGCTGTGAAGCTTATCCAGGTAGATGGAGCGGTGTTCAGACTGCAACATCAGCCTCTACCTTTGGACCATAAGGCAATGCCAAGCTACTTCCCAACAGAAGACATTTTGGAGCCAAACCCGGCCATGCTGAGCCAGGGGCAGCTCCAGGCACCAGCATGCCAAGCGTGTGCTTGGGGCGGCAAGCCACGGGGGGCGCTCTGCCGGTCGCTGTGAGGGCGGCAGGCAGGCTGCCTTCGGCGGCATGCCTGTGGAGGTACGCTGGTCCTGCGGGACCAGTGGACCCTCTGCAGGCAAGCCACCAAAGGCAGCCTGCCTGCCGTGCTTGGGGTGGCAAAATGCCTAGAGCCGCCCCTGTGCTGAGCAAACCGTTTTTGTCAGAGATTTATATGGAAAATGCCTCACAATGGTGTGTAGCACATGTGTAACAGCTCTGCAACTATTACTGTGACACATGGGTTGTCAGTATCCTTGCTCACTAGGGGGACTTTGGCTAGTGGATTCCTTTGGTCACAGATTTACTGCACACTCCCAGGCCTCTATGAATTTATAGTGGTGTGGATCCAGCCTTGGTGGGCCATAGCATACAAGACTTTTTTCCAAGTTCCTCCAAGTGAACTCTACAGCCTCAGTGTCTTCATTTTATTAATAGAGATGATATGCACACATCTTGTTACCGCAAATGGAGTTTCCAGACACTGTGATTTAAATACAGTGGATTAGCTAAAACAATAAAACAAGTTTATTAAATACAAAGAGAGATTTTAAGTGAATACAAGTGATGACTCATGAGGCTTAAAAGTCAGAAATGATTACAAGAAAAATAAAGGTAAAACATAGCGGGTTCCTAACTTAACATGCCAATTCAAAGCAGAATTTTTCTCCCCACATGCTCTCAGCAGTCTTACTGACCAAGCTTCTTAGCTCAGGATCCCTTCCCCAGTTCAATGAGTGCTTCTCTTGTCCCCTCCGGTGTAGTGAATTGATGGACAGAGAGAGAAAGAGGAGAGGTGCCTTGCAATGTTTGTCCCCCTTTTATAGTGTCAATCCCCCATTGGAAAACATTTCCAGCTGAGATTCAGGAGAGAGAGTCTATAGGGAAGGATGTTCCCTGTTGGAGCTTCTGTTTGTTTCCTTTCCTGCTCGATGACTCTGTTTACTGCTTAAATGCAAATTAAGCAGAGCACAGGTTCCTTTGTTTGAGACAGACCTGTTTTCTAGTCTGTTTGGAACATGTGTCAAGATCACCACACAGTAGAATCTCATAACATCACATACAATGTTGCCACACACGTTTTATCAGGACAATATTGTCTAGCAAATTATGAGTTTTCAGATGACACCTTATAACGCATACTTTGTACAAAGACTATTATTACTACAGTGTGTAGGGTGAAGACCTGGGTACACTCTGTCACAGTTGGCAGGACCCATCTGTAATGTTCCTGTGAGCCTTTCTGCTTCATAGTATAAAGAAATGGGTTAGAAACTTGGTGAGCAGCATTTTACAGTATAGTCAGCTGAGATGATCTCTCCTTGTCATTCCACTATAACAGGATCTCCTGACTAGGGTTTTTCTACCAGGCCCAATGACATATGTATCTACTCTAGTTGTTTCTCTCACAGATGATCTGTCTCATCTATTAAGCATATACATTTAAGGCAGAATACCAGCTCGCTGTAGTCTTTTTATGTGGTGGGTGACTCTGTAACTCTACCTAATGACATGATGATTACAACACAGCTCAGGTTATAATGACACAGCAGAGCTGAGGGGTCTCCAACAGCATTTGCAGGCCAGCTGGATCATGCCATGCTGGTGTCTCACCCCGCTGCGCGCACATGGGCTGCACAGCTCTTCCCCTGGCTTGGTGATCCACAAAGGAGTCCCACAGCACTGGGCAGAGCAGGGCAGCGCCTTGTGACATGTTACTGGTATGATCATACTACAGTTCTTGCAAGCAGGAAAAAAAATCTCATTTTTTAGTTCTTGTTTTGTTTCTGGTATGTTTTGTTTCATTGTTTATGTATGTGTGCACTGATGATCATGTGTTATATTATATAGGCACATAATAGGTTCAGGAATAAACCTACTGCATCATCGAGTCCAGCCCCCTGCTATAGCAGGCAACCCCATCATATTAGATCATGAGCTCCTTTAAAATTAGATAGGTTGTTTGCTCCCACTCGCCACATTGGAAGTCTGTTCAGAACCTCAGTACAACAGTTACAAATTCTGCTCTCAGATATACACGTCCAGTCCTGTTGAGTTCAGCAGGAGCTGGGTGTACGTATCTCAGGGATGATTTTGGTCGTCACTGTACAGTGCAGTATCTTATGACATGAGTTGCCATGATCCAAATTAGATCTGATCCTAGGCACTTTAAATTTTTAATAGTGAGGGTAATTAACCATTGGAACAACTTTGCAAGGCTTTTGTGTATTCTCTATTACTGGAAATTTTTTAAATTAAAATTGGATATTTTTTCTAAAAGGTTTGCTCTAGTGCAAATGAGAATTATTCCTGGCAAATCCCATGGCCTGTGTTATCCAGGAGGTTCAACTAGCCGATCAGTGGTCCCTTCTGGCTTTACAATCTGTGAATGAATCTGTGAACTATTACAGGGACTCCTTAAATAAGTAATACCATGAATAGTGCCAAATCCTGAAATCTTGATTCTCTTTTGCTCAGTATTCCCTCAGGCAAAAATCCCTGAGTAAAATCTAATTAAGAACACAAGGATTCATCCATAGTGAATACGCAGAGGGAGTGAAATTCACCTCCATGCAGAGGGCCAGCAGGTGTCCTATGCACTGCTTGAGCCCCCGTTAAAGGGTTTTAACAGGAGCTAAGTGATGCCTAGCCGCCTTGTTGGCAGTCTACACAGGAGAATTTCACTCAGTATGACCATTTGAATTACAGATATTGGGTCAGATCCTCAGTGGCTGTAAATCAGCATAACTCCATTGCCTGAATAGGGCTATGCCAGTTGAGGATTGGGATCACAATTTAATGGAGTTACTCTGGATTTACATCAGTCATTGAGATCAGTCTGACCCATTGTACCTTCAACTGACTTCACAAGCTTTTTTCCAGTCAGCATTGTTGTTTTCTAGCCATTGAGAAGAGGCTTTCTGCAGAAAACCCTTACTCAGCTTGGATTCTATTGTGAGTTAGGCCTCCCAGCCATGACAACTATTATTAGCAGGCTCGCTCCCAGCTCAGTGGCATTTTTTTGTTTTTAAGTGCTGAGCCAACCAAAGAATACCTGTTATCAGTGGGCATCTATAGATAACTCTCAAATGCACACATGTCCCAAACAATGTGATTGGACAGCATGCTCAGACATTCCATCTCTTCAGTGTGGTACTGATTGACTATGAATGACTGTGAATAAAAATTCATATCAAGATTCCTGCATGGAAAACAACTCATTCAATGCTATGTATCAATATAACTGAATATGTTGATATGATATGGGCCTACTCCTTATGTGTCCCCAAACAACCACTCCTAATAAATAAACACAACTCTTATTTTACAATAATTTGAAAGTATTTTCAGGCATATTAGGTGATTTTTTTGTTTTGTTGTTTCTTCCCCAAATCTAAATCTTCCCCATAAGTCTACTTCATGGTGTCTTTCAATTGTTTTTCTTTCCGGGATGAAATGTGAAGAAAGGAAGAACAAATAACAATTACAGCATTTTAGGTGTGTGTATAACGTGTCTAAACAATATAGTACGTGTATATATTATAGGTGGGGTGCTAGCACTGTCTATTATTAAGATTGAGAGATACTTCCCATTATAATACCTGTTTTCCATTTTTTTAAAATGTTGCCAAATTGTAACTGTTTGGGCAGTAAATTTCCATTGATGGGTGTTTGCCTCAGGCAGATTCCATTCTAAGCATGTTCATTCGCTCTGGGGATGGCTTGCGCATAGTCTGGTCAGTGAGGGGATTGAGCGTGCTCAGTGAGAATGGAATCTTTTCAGATTTTAGTAGCTAAAATCTGAGTTCTCTACTGAGCAGGTGCAAATTGCAATTACCCCTTGGCAAGATTTGAGTAGGTTTCCATGGAGATGACTAAAGGCACATCCTTTTCAGACAGACCACCGCCTGACAAGTTTTGAGTTCTGCTTAAAAGCAAGGGGAAGCTAGAGAAGTTTGAAGGAGAGATCACCAGAATTGTTTAACATGGGCAAAACAACAATATTTCCCTAGCTTTGTTCTCAGAAACGGCTGAACCAATTTGTCTGACATTTTTCAAAAGCATGAGGGAGACATGCGGCATGTAAAATTTTAGTCCATATGGTTAATTAGATAACGTTATAAGCAACTGAAATCAGGCTTTTATAATGGAGTGTTGGGCAACCTTAATAAAAGTGCTACGAGCTCTGCCGATAATATATGTATGTGTAGATGTGTGTGCCTTGTCAATTTGAATATATGGTATGATATGATATGTTGTATAAAATATATAAAATTATACATATATTAAAAAATAAGAATAATTCCAAAGCTTCAGCTCATCAGCATTTTCTAGTAATAGGAAGCCATGTATGGTCTTCTCAGGGACTGTGTTTCTGGAAATTATCTGGTAGCCTGGTTACAAGTAGCATTAGTCTATTGTGCTTATCTCCAAGCATCCCGTGGGTGCAGAGAGAGCTGAATGTTGCAAAACTGCATTTGGGCTCCACTGTGATTTTCTTTTAAACCTCTTATTGCTCTGCCTTGCTGCTGTGACTGCTTTGGATTGACTCCAGACCACTAACTCTTCCTTCAAACATGCCAATATTTGCTATTCCGTTAAACAGGCTGATAGAGTGAAATGGAAATGAACATGTGCAAAAGTCATTTAGGTCAGATGAAGTAACATGCTTTCAGAATATTAGCCCACATTTTAGCATAAAACTTGGATGAGGCTGAGAAATCGGCTATTGATCAAGAGCATAGAATTGTCCCTTGTACAGCCCATGTTTAGAACCTTATTACACAATTGAATTCTATGTTTCCCTGAGGAGTACTTAGAACTGAATTAAAGGGTGTCTTGTCAATGTTCTGGACACTGATTATAGGTCCACAGTCTGAAGCCAAAGACTGTTCTATAGCTGCTAAGTATGCAAGTGGAGACACTCCTTAATTCAATTATATGGACCTCCTGGGATCTGGGTAATTATAATATGAAGACATTTTGTAATTTAGCCTAGACTAGAGTTAGAGGTGGGTTTTTTTTTTGTTTGTTTGTTTTTTGTTTGTTTGTTTTTTTGTGAGAATTCAGCAGTTCACCTAGGCTACTTCCCATGCTGATTTTCCTAGGATAACTGTGGCTTTTTCATGGCCACCCTGACTTTTCCAAAAGCAGCCTGAAATATCTGAGATCAACGCAACATTGATATCATAGTGTAATGACTTCATCCCAAAGGATAAAGTTTGAGGGAGTGCAGTTCTGGGGTCGCAGCCACCCCTCAATGAATGTTCATTTAAAGAGTATAATGTGCTGCATGTTGCAGGGTATGGCCAAGTTATCGTCTATGTCAAATTGAAGCTCTTGACATGTATGGCTTAATTTCTCCAATTGGCCAAATACCCCTACATGATTTATGATGTAGTACACATCCCTGTGGGAGGGGATATTAGTGATGGTGGCTTTCAGTGCCTATTTTCTTTTGTCTTCTGGAGCTTAGCACACAAAGGGCTAAATCTGCATAGCTCCATTGACTTCAGTGGAGCTGTGCTAATTTATACCAGCTGAGGACCTGGCCCAAAGTGTAAATCAGCCATTTGAAACAAGGGTGTATATTTTGGTGCAGTCACTGTTTTAGTGGTGAATTGTTGGTTGTTTGGCATTGAAATGGCAGACATTCCTATAGATGATATACATTACCCTTGGACCCTAGAGGATGGCATGCATATTGAATGGTTACACCTGATAGACTCCCTATTTTCCAGTTTGTGTGTATTCTGTTTGAAGTCTGTATATATGGATATAATATATGCATTGCACTAGCATAACTCTGTTGGTTCCAAAACAAGAACTAAAGCAGCCATGGTAGTCCCATGATACATTGCCTCCCATATTCTCCTAGCCAGATCCGCATGCATTGTAAATTCCCATAGCTCTACTAACTGCAGTTGGTTTACATGAGTGGAGGTCAGTGGAAGTATGCTCACTTACACCACCTGAAGATCTGGCTCCTCAGTATCTACCACCTACATTCCATACAGCAGCTCACCATGTGCACACCTTGATCGTACAGTTGTTGCAGATGGAACAGAGAAAGTTGGTGAGGTTACTGTATGTGTAGCAATGCTCTGTGCTTCCTGGCCGAGATCAAACCCAGGTGAGCTTGTAGAGTACGTCTCAGACTCATACGTTGTTGAAGGTCCAAAGGGACTCACGTAGCTCTAATATTTATCTTCTGAGTAGAGCTGGAGTGCATCAGCGTGTTTATGTTCTCTTGCTTGCTAATTCCCAATATCCATTTTGAGTTAAAGTGCAAACAACTGAATGGGAGGTGGGTAGTGGCGGTGAATCAGGGCCCAGCAGAGAGGATCATTATTACCTGATTCTGTCATCCTTGATTTCTATGGGATTACTTGTGTAGCATGTTATTTCTCACCCTGAATAAGGCAGGCAGAATCATGCTGTAAGATTAGGAGAACAGGGCATAGAGTTACAAAAGCTTGAAGTACCCGTTCTGGTGTGCATACCAGTGACTGAGAACTCTAGCTCCTGGGTGCTATTTATTGATGAACTCATAGAAATATGGCAAGCAACGTAGACAGAAAACCAAACAGGCTGAGTCCCAGTCATAGAATCATAGAATATCAGGGTTGGAAGAGACCTCAGGAGGTCATCTAGTCCAACCCCCTGCTCAAAGCAGGACTAACACCAACTAAATCATCCCCGCCAGGGCTTTGTCAAGCCAGGCCTTAAAAAACCCTCAAAGGATGGAGATTTGAGAGATTAGAATATTCATCCTGTAGTAGTTTACTGAGAGTGGCCCTATACTCATCTCAATGGCATTCCTCTCTGTTTGTCTCAAGTGACCACTTCTGCATCCGATCAGTTCCAAAATTTGAGGGAATGCTCTATGTATGAATGGGCAGAACCCTATTGATTTTGGTGAAAACTGGAATGCTGGAAAAGGCCTGACTTCCACTAATCAGTCTCACTGAGTGCCCATTTGGTACAGCTGGTTGGAATTTTTCCTATTAAACTCTATTTTGTCAGAAAACAACAGTTCAGCAACCCCAAAATACCTCATGTAAGCGTGTCTGGTTTGAGCTTTTGTCAGATTTCAGTCAGAATCCTGCCTCATTTCCTGCCAGCTCATCAGGTGTGCTGCTGGGGACCCCAGGATTACAGGGCCCATTGCTCTGGGGCTTTCATTCTGATTTGGAATGAAGCCAAATTTCAAAATGTCAAAATTTCTCCCGAACTGAAAAACCTGAGTTTTGGCCAGCTCTACCATTTGGTGCTGCAGGCAGAGGAATCTCTCTGGCATCCCCTGCTGCCACCAATTCCTATCACTGGCAGAGATTAATATATTGCTCTCTCTCTCATTGGGTATAAGCTGCAAAGGCTATGTCTACATAGCTCCGCATTTCTACGATAACGTGAACTAGATACCTGTTAGTTGGTGCTCACAGCATCCACACGGGGGAGTTACAGCATGCTACTGAGTATTACAGTTCACGCCCTTGTAGTCCAAACTGTGGGCCTGTGTAGATCTAGCCAACATGTGCAAGCTTCTAGTTGCATTCTGTTTTACTAAAATTTAATATCTGTGTCAGGTGATCCTCTTATAACAGAGCGACATTTCAGCAAAAGCCATGTTTTTGGGGGGAGCAGAAGAAAATGGAATCCAGTCCTGACTGCCTTTCTGCAACAGATGAGACTATCAGTTTGACATGAAAATGGAAAAGGGTATTTTAGAGTTTTCAATTCTTTTTAAAGCTTCTCTCATGAGTTTATGTGCAAGGAAGCATCTATCAATTATATTTCAGTTGCTAGTGATTCTACAGAGAAAGAGAGGCAACATAGTGTTACCAACTCTTGTGATATTTGGTGTTTTTCTTAGACTCCTGACTCCAAGATCAGGATATCTGTTTCATTTAAAAGAAAGTGTTTCTAGCTCTTTTCAGTGACTTCAGATGCACACTGCTGGGTAGCCATTTACAAAAGTGATGTTAATTTCTTGCATGAGCTTATCAATTTGGGTATGAGGATTTGAAGAAGTGAGCTATCATCTAAATAATATATAAATGATAAATCAGAGGTCTGCAGTTCTAATTCATAGAATCATAGAATTCAAGATCAGAAGGGACCATTATGATCATCTAGTCTGACCTCCTGAAAGATGCAGGCCACATAAGCCGATCCACCCACTCCTTAAGCAAGCGACCCCTGCCCCATGCTTTGGAGGAAGGCGAAAAACCTCCAGGGCCACTGCCAATCTACCCTGGAGGAAAATTCCTTCCCGACCCCATATATGGCGGTCAGCTGAACCCCGAGCATGCAGGCAAGACTCTCCAGCTATACCCTCTAGATAAAGGCTAACAATATCCTATCATTGACCCATTGTACTAATTACCAGTGTGGCACTTAATTGACCTATTGACTAAGCCCGTTATCCTATCATACCATCTCCTCCATAAACTTATCCAGCTTAATCTTAAAGTCATGGAGGTCCTTCGCCCCCACTGTTTCCCTCAGTAGGCTGTTCCAGAATTGCACTCCTCTGATGGTTAGAAACCTTCGTCTAATTTCAAGCCTAAATTTCCTGACTGACAATTTGTATCCGTTTGTCCTCGTGTCCACATTAGCACTGAGCTGAAATAATTCCTCTCCTTCCCTGGTATTTATCCCTCTGATATATTTAAAGAGTGCAATCATATCTCCTCTTATCCTTCTTTTGATTAAGGAAAACAAACCGAGCTCCTCAAGTCTCCTTTCATACGACAGGCTTTCCATTCCTCGGATCATTCTAGTGGCCCTTCTTTGTACCCGTTCCAGTTTGAGTTCATCCTTCTTAAACATGGGAGACCAAAACTGCACACAATACTCCAAATGAGGTCTCACCAACGCCTTATATAACGGGACTAGCACCTCCTTATCTCTACTAGAAATACCTCGCCTAATGCATCCCAAGACCGCATTAGCTTTTTTAACGGCCACATCACATTGCCTACTCATAGTCATCCTACGATCAACCAGGACTCCTAGGTCCTTCTCCTCGTCCGTTACTTCCAACTGGTGCGTCCCCAGCTTATAACTAAAGTTCTTGTTAGTCATCCCTAAATGCATAACCTTACACTTCTCACTATTGAATTTCATTCTGTTACTAATACTCCAGTTTACAAGGTCATCCAAATCTCCCTGAAGGATATCCCGATCCTTTTCTGAATTGGCAATACCTCCCAACTTCGTGTCATCCGCAAACTTTATCAGCCGACTCCTACTTTTGGTTCCGAGGTCAGCGATAAATAGATTAAATAAAATCGGACCCAAAACCGAACCTTGAGGAACTCCACTGGTAACCCCCCTCCAACCCGACAGTTCACCCTTCAATACGACCCTCTGCAATCTCCCCTTTAACCAGCTCCTTATCCACCTCTGGATTTTCATTTCGATCCCCATCTTTTCCAATTTAACCAGTAATTCCTCATGTGGTGCCATATCAAACGCCTTACTGAAATCAAGATATATTAGATCCACCGCATTTCCCTTGTCTAAAAAATCTGTTACTTTCTAAAAGAAGGAGATCAGGTTGGTTTGGCACGATCTACCTTTTGTAAAACCATGCTGTAATTTGTCCCAGTTGCCATCGGCCTCAAGGTCCGTAACCACTCTCTCCTTTAAAATTTTTTCCATGACTTTGCATACTACAGATGTTAAACTAACAGGCCTGTAGTTACCTGGGTCACTTTTTTTCCCCTTCTTGAATATAGGAACTATATTAGCTATTCTCCAGTCAAATGGTACAACCCCCGAGTTTAGAGATTTATTAAAAATCATCGCTAACGGGCTAGCAATTTCACTCGCCAATTCTCTTAATATTCTAGGATGAAGATTATCCGGGCCCCCCGATAATCCGTTTAGCTGTTCAAGTTTGGCTTCCACCTCAGATACCGTAATGTCTACCCCCATATCTTCATTCCCATCAGTCCCTCTACCACTATTCCTTAGCCCTTCATTAGCCTCATTAAAGACCGAGGCAAAATATTCATTCAGATATTGTGCCATTCCAAGATTATCCCTAATCTCCACTCCGTTTAAAGTTTTAAGCGGTCCCACTTCTTCCTTCTTGGTTTTCTTCCTATTTATATGGCTAAAAAACCTTTTGCTATTGGTTTTAATCCCCTTCGCTAGGTCCATCTCCACCCGGCTCTTTGCCTTTCTCACTGCTTCCCTACACCCTCTGACCTCAATAAGGTAGGTTTCTTTGCTGATCCCTCCCATTTTCCACTCCTTGTACGCTTTCTGTTTTTTCTTAATCACCCCTCTAAGACGCTTGCTCATCCAGCTCGGTCTAAAACTGCTTCCTACGAGCTGTTTTCCCTTTCTCGGGATACATGCCTCTGGCAACTCCTGCAACTTCAACCTGAAGTAACCCCAGGCGTCATCTGCCTTTAAATCCCTAAATATGTTAGTCCAATCCACTTCCCTAACTAATCGCCTTAATTTAGTAAAGTTAGCCCTTTTGAAATCGTATACCTTAGTCTCAGATGCAATTTTGATTATCCTCCCATTTATTATGAAACGAATTAGCTCATGATCACTCGAGCCAAGGTTGTCCCCTACAACTATTTCGTCCACAAGGTCCTCGTTACTCACCAAAATCAGATCTAAAATGGCATCCCCCCTCGTCGGTTCAGCAACTACTTGATGAAGGAATTCACCAGCTATCACGTCTATAATTATCTCATTATAGCCAGGAAAATTGTTGTAAATATATGTATGGGATAGGAAATTGCAAAAATCACATTAATTTCACTTCTAAGATGATGCATTTCCATATCGTCCTTCTTTATATTCTACTAGGTCCTGGCTAGTCACCAGCTGTTAGTGGCAAAACATTGGCGTAAGGAGCGAGCTCATCCCATACGTTACCTATATTACATTTCCATATCTCTGAAACAGGCACAGCAATAACTTGTCATCATGATATTAATATCATCTACTTTCAGTGTAGTGATTTATGGGATGATGAAATTTCTGCTTTCTATTTTTACCACATATCCAAAAATCACCATTTTTACTAGGAGGCTAACCACCTGTATATTTATGAATAAGGGATCAGTGGTTAAGATGGAAGCATCCTTCCCTTGAATGATCATAGATTGCTCTCTTCAACTAAAATAATGAAACAAAAAATTTAAAAGTCAGACCTGGCCAACGTGGAGAAGATGTGCTGCTAGCACCACACTGATAGCCGTGTCTTTCCCAAAGTTGGGCTCCTATCAGCTCATCTATGTGCAGTATTGTGTAATATGAGCTGAGCTCAGTAGCTGGGGATAATATTTGGTGCCTAAGTTCCATTTTCAAAAGTGACTCAACATTTAAGAGTTTAAGTTTTGTTGAAAGTCAGTGAGACTTTTGAGCCTAAGTGCCTAAATCAATCTGAAAATAAAGTGAAGGCCAAGACTATAACAGAGTTCAAAAAGGAATTAGATAAGTTCATGGAGGATAGGTCCATCAATGGCTATTAGCCAGGATTGGCAGAGATGGTGTCCCTAGCCTCTGTTTGCCAGAAGCTGGGAATGGGCGATGGGATGGATCACTTGATGATCACCTGTTCTGTTCATTCCCTCTGAAGTACCTGGCATTGGCCATTGTCAGAGACAGGATATTGGGCTAGATGGACCTTTGGTCTGAACCAGAATGGCTGTTCTTATGTTAGTCCACTTAAGGCCTTTGTAAAATGTTACCCTTGTTGTTTGTTTCTGGAATAGTTTCAGCTTAAGGCTTCAGATTTTAATGAGTCTGAATTTAGGGGTAGGGTTCAGGTCCAGGTTTTGATTCATTGGTGCCCATGTTTTGGGAGCTGCTTAACATCCTTGAGTTGAAATCCAAAAGATTAACCATTCTTCTCAGACTTCTGCCACATCCACACTGGGATCAGAAAAATGGGCCCTTCCAGTTTTGTATCAGTTCCAGAATCAAAACCATAAGGCTGTTGGGAGGGAGTCCAATGGTTGAACCTGACCCTCCCATTGTTAAATTGGAAAAGGTCCAGACTTTGAGTTTTCACATTTGGCCCATTTCTCTCTTTCTCTGTGTCTCATATAATGAGGATATTGATATAATAGGCATCACAGAAACTTGGTGGAATGGGACCTGGTAATACCAGGTTACAAAATATGTAAGAATGGCAGAATAAGTCACGCTGGTGGGGGAGTGGCGCTATATGTGAAAGAAAGCATAGAGTCAAATATAGTAAAAATCTTAAATTAATCAACATACCATAGAATCTCTACAGATAGAAACGTCATGCTTGAATAATGAGACTATAGCAGTAGGCATAAACTACCAACCACCTGACCATGATGGTGACGGTGATTGTGAAATGCTCAGGGAGATGAGAGAGGCTGCAAAAACAGAAAATCCTATAATAAAGGGGGATTTCAGCTATCTCCATGTTGACTGGGACCATGTCACCTCAGGACAGGATGCAGAGATAAAATTCCTAGATACCATTAATGATTGCTTCTTGGAGCAACTAATCCTGGAACCCACAAGGGGAGAGGTACATAAGAACATAAGAATGGCCCTACTGGGTCAGACCAAGGGTACATCTAGCCCAGTATCCTGTTTTCCAACAGTGGCCAATGCCAGGTGCCCCAGAGGGAATGAACACAGCAGGTAATCATCAAGTGATCCATCTCCTGTTGCTCATTCCCAGCTTCTGGCAAACAGAGGCCAGGGACACCATTCCTGCCCATCCTGGCTAATAGCCATTGATGGACCTATCCTCCATGAATTTATCTAGTTCTTTTTTAAACCCTGCTATAGTCTTGGCTTTCACAACATTCTCTGGCAAGGAGTTGCACAGGTTGACTGTGCGTTGTGTGAAGAAATACTGGCTTTTATTTGTTTTAAACCTGCTGCCTATTAATTTCATGTGGTGACCCCTAGTTCTTGTGTTATGAGAAGAAGTAAATAACACTTCCTTATTTACTTTATCTAACCAGTCATGATTTTATAGACCTCAATCATATCTCCCCTTAGCCATCTCTTTTCCAAGCTGAAAAGTCCCAGTCTTATTAATTTCTCCTCAAACGGAAGCCATTTCATACCCCTAATCATTTTTGTTGCCCTTTTCTGTACCTTTTCCAATTCCAATATATCATTTTTGAAATGGGCAGACCACATCTGCACACAGTATTCAAGATGTGGGCGTACCATGTATTTATATAGAGGCAACGTGATATTTTCTGTCCTATTATCTATCCCTTTCTTAATTATTCCCAGCATTCTGTTAGCTCTTTTGACTGCTGCTGCACATTGAGTGGATGTTTTCAGAGAACTATTCACAATGACTCCAAGATCGCTTTCTTGAGTGGTAACAGCTAATTTAGACCCCATCATTTTATTCGTATAGTTGGGATTATGCTTTCTAATATGCATTACTTTGTATTTATCAACATTAAATTTCATCTGCCATTTTGTTGCCCAGTCACCCAGTTTTGAGAGATCCTTTTGTAGCCCTTCGCACTCTGCCTGGGTCTTAACTATCTTCAGGGGTGGCTCCAGGCCCCAGCACGCCAAGCGCGTGCTTGGGGCAGCTCTGCTAGTCACCGCGAGGGCGGCAGGCAGGTTGCCTTCGGCGGCTTGCCTGCAGAGGATCCGCTGATCCCGTGGCTCCGGTGGACCCTCCGCAGACATGCCTGCGGGAGGTCCACCGGAGCCGCGGGACTGGCGACCGGCAGAGCACCCCCCGCGGCATGCCGCCGTGCTTAGGGCGGCGAAATGTCTAGAGCCGCCCCTGACTATCTTTAGTAATTTTGTATCATCTGCAAATTTTGCCACCTCACTGTTTACCCCTTTTTCCAGATCATTTATGAATACATTGAATAGGACTGGTCCCAGAACAGACCCCTGGAGGACACCACTATTTACCTCTCTCCATTCTGAAAACTGACCATTTATACCTATCCATTATTTCCTATTTTTTAACCAGTTACCAATCCATGACAGGACCTTCCCTCTTATCCCGTGGCAGCTTACTTTACATAAGAGCCTTTGGTGAGGGACCTTGCCAAAGGCTTTCTGAAAATCTAAGTACACTATATCCACTGGATCCCCCTTGTCCACATGCTTGTTGATCCCCTCAAAGAATTCTAGTGGATTGGTGAGGCATGATTTCCCTTTACTAAAACCATGTTGACTCTTCCTTAGCAAATTATATTCATCTATATGTCTGACAATATTGTTCTTTATTATAGTTTCAACCAGTTTGCCCAGTACTGAAGTCAGGCTTACAGGCCTGTAATTGCCAGAATCACCTCTGGAGCCCTTTTTAAAAACTGGCGTCACACTAACTATCTCCAGTCATCTGGTACAGAAACTGACTTAAATGATAGGTTACAGACTACAGTTAGTGGTTCTGCAATATCACATTTGAGTTCCTTCAGAACTCTTGGGTGAATATCATCTGGTCCTGGTGACTTATTGCTGTTTAATTTATCAATTTGTTCCAAATTCTTGATTTAGTCCTAAGTGGCGCACAGGATCCGGACCACAAGGGAATCTACCTGAACCGTTTGGTAATAGTGACCATAATGTAATTACATTTAGCATCCTTGTAGTGGGGAAAATACCAAAAAAACCCATCACAGTAGCATTTAACTTCAAAAGGGGGAAACTATGCAAAAATTATGAGGCTAGTTAAATGGAAATTAAAAGGAAAAGTAATGAGAGAAATACATGCAAGCTGCATGGAAACTTTTTAAAAGCACAATTATAGAAGCTCAGATTAGATACATACCCCATATTTAACCCCCCCCCCCATAAAAACCCTGCCACTATGCTTAAACACTCAAGTAAAAGAGGCGGTTAGGGACAAAAAGACATCCCTTAAAAACTGGAAGTCAAATCCTACTGAGGAAAATAAAAAGGAGCATAAACTCTGGCAAGTCAAGTGTAAAAGTATAATTAGGCAGGCCAAAAAAAGAATTTGAAGAGCAACTAGCAAAAGACACACAAACTAACAGCACATTTTTTTCAGTGCATCACAAGCAGGAAGGCCATTGGATGATTGAGGTGCTAAAGGAGCACTCAAGGAAAACAAAGATGTTGCGGAGAAACAAAATTAATTCTTTCAATCAGTCTTCACTGCAGAGGATGTGAGGGTGATTCCCACATCTGAATCATTCTTTTTAGGGGACAAATCTTGAGGAACTATCCCAGACAGAGGTGTCAGTAGAGGAGGTTTTGGACCAAACTTATAAATTAAACAGCAATAAGTCACCAGGACCAGACAGTATCCACCCAAGAGCTCTGAAAGAACTCAGATATGAAATTGCAGAACTCCTAACTGTGGTATGTAACCTGTTAAATCTGCCTCTGTACCAGATGACTGGCTGATAGCTATTGTGGCACTGCTTTCAATAAAAGGCTCCGGAGGCAATCCAGGTAATTACAGGCAAATTGGTTGAAACTGTAGTAAAGAACAGAATTATCAGACATGTAGATTAACACTGTGTTGGGGAAGAGTCAACACGGCTTTTGCAAAGGGAAATCATGCCTCACCAATGTATAAAAATTCTTTGAGGAGGTTAACAAATGTGTGGACCAGGATGATCCCGTGGATCATGGACTTTCAGAAAGCCTTTGACAAGTCCCTCACCAAAGACCCTAAGGAAAGCAAGCAGTCATGAAATAAGAGGGAAGGTCCTCTCATTGATTAGTAACTGGTTAAAAGATAGGAAACAAAGGGTAGGAATAAATGGTCAATTTTCACAATGGAGAAAGGTAAACAGTAGAGTGCCCCAAGGATCTGTACTGGGATCAGTGATGTTCAACATATTCAAAAGTGGCCAGGGAAAAATGTAACTAGTGAGGTGGCAAAGTTTGCCGATAATACAAAATTACTCAAGATAGAGCCAAAGTTCACTGTGAAGAGTTACAAAGGAATCTCACAAAACTGGGTAACCAGGCAACAAAATGGCAAATGAAATTCAGTGTTGATAAGTGCAAAGTAATACACATTGGAAAACATAATCCCAACTATGCATACAAAATGATGGGGTCTAAATTAGCTAAATGACCACTCAAGAAAGAGATCTTGGAATCATTGTGGATAGCTCTCTGAAAACATCCACTCAGTGCGTGGCGGCAGTCAAAAAAGCTAACAATTGAGTGTTAGGAAATGGAAAGATAGTAAGACAGAAAATATCATAGATTCATAGACTCTAGGACTGGAAGGGACCTCGAGAGGTCATCGAGTGCAGTCCCCTGCCCTCATGGCAGGACCAAATACTGTCTAGACCATCCCTGATAGACATTTATCTAACCTACTCTTAAATATGGGTACGTCTACACTACGGGATTATTCCGAATTTGCATAAACCGGTTTTGTAAAACAGAATTTATAAAATCGGGTGGAGCGCGGCCATACTAAGCACATTAAATCGGTGGTGTGCGTCCATGGTCCGTGGCTAGCATCGATTTCTGGAGCGTTGCACTGTGGGTAGCTATTCCCTAGCTATCCCATAGTTCCCGCAGCCTCCCCCGCCCCTTGGAACTTCCGGGTTGAGATCCCAGTGCCTGATGGGGCAAAAATCATTGTCGCGGGTGGTTCTGGGTAAATGTCGTCAGTCACTCCTTCGTCTGGGAAAGCAACGGCAGACAAGCATTTCACGCCTTTTTCCCCTGGATTGCCCTGGCAGATGCCATAGCATGGCAATCATGGAGCTTTTTTTGCCGTTTGTGACTCTCACCGTATGTGTACTAGATGCCGCTCACAGAGGCGATTCAGCAGCGCTACACAGAAGCATGCTTTTGCTTTTGCATGACAGCAGAGATGGTTACTAGCCATATTGCACCATCCAAACCCTTCCATAAATTGGAACTGAGGATGATCATGGCTACCAGTCCTTTTGTACCATTTGCTGCTAGTGCCCCTGGTCAATCAGCCAGGGGCGCAAAAGCCAAGAGTGGTTACTAGCCATATTGCACCTTCCATCGTTTTGTACCATTGGCTGCTGTCATAAGTGCCCCTGGCCGATCAGCCAGGGGCGCAAAAGCAAAAATTGGGAATGACTCCCTGAGTCAATCCCTCCTTTTTGGTATCTAAAAATAGAATCAGTGCTGCCTAATATAGGCAAGTGTGCTAGAGAACCACCTGCTCTGTGTCAGAGCCCGCAGAAATTATTATCTGTATGCTATTCACAGGGGGTGCTCCTGTAACAACCCCACCTGTTGATTCCGTTCTTCCCCCAGCCTTTCTTGGCTACCGTAGCATTGTCCCCCCACTTGTGTGATGAATTAATAAAGAATGCAGGAATAAGACACACTGACTTGTTAGTGAGAAATGAGTGGAAGGCAGCCTCCAGCTGCTATGATAGTCCAGACAGGACATTAAGCAGTGTGTAGGAGAGAAGCCCAGCATCCCACTGCTAGTCCAGGGGCAACTGAATCTTTTCTTTACACATGAAGGGTGGGGGCTGATGGAGCTCACCCCCTGTTGCTATGATGAGGATGGTTACCAGCCATATTGCACCATCCATCCACCAGAAAAAATTAGGGCCAATAGGCTGATGATGAGGACGGTTACCAGTCCTTTTGTACCATCAGCTGAGGCTGATGATGAGGATGGATTTCCATCATTTTGTATGATCAGCTTATGCTGATGATGAAGATGGATTTCCATCCTTTTGTACCATCAGCCGCCCATGGCGGGGGGGGGAGCAAGGATGTTGGTGTTGAGTGCTGCACTATCGCGTCTATCTGCAGCATTCAGTAAAGATAGGGTGACATGTAAAAGAGTCAGAGGATTGTTTTACCTTTCGCTTCTGGGGTGGGGGGTGGGGGGTGGGTGAGTAGATTGCCAAGCTATGCCCTGACCCGCGGGCACTGTGTTTGACCCTAGAAGCATTTGGAGCTCAGCCAAGAATGCAAATAATTTTAGGAGGCTGCAGGAACTGTGGGATAGCTTCAGTCCTCCAGTCCATGCGCATCCATTTGATTCTTTGGCTTTCCGTTACGCTTGTCACGCTGCAGTGCGCTGAGTCCCTGCTATGGCGTCTGTCTGGAGATTTTTAAAAAAGGATTCTGAATTTCATCTTCTGTAACGGAGCGCTGATAGAACGGATAGAACGGATTTGCCTGCCCTTACAGCGATCACATCCGCTCCATGCGGGAGCTCTTTTTTTTATTTTGATTTCGGACTGCATCGCCACCCGTGCTGATCGGAGCTCCACGCTGGGCAAACAGGAAATATTCAAAAGTTCGCGGGGCTTTTCCTGTTTACCTGACCACTGCATCCAAGTTCAGATTGCGGTCCAGAGCGGTCACTGGTGCACTGTGGGATAGCTCCCGGAGGCCAATACCGTCGATCAGCGTCCACACTAACCCTAATCCGATATGTTAATACCGATACTAGCGTTACTCCTCTCGTTAGGGAGGAGTACAGAAACCGGTTTAAAGAGCCATTAAAATCGATATAAGGTGCCTCCTAGTGTGGACGGTTTTGGCGTTAAATCGGTTTTACGCTCCTAAAACCGATTTAAACGCCTAGTGTAGACCAGGCCTATCTCCACAACCTCCCTAGGCAATTTATTCCAGTGTTTAACCACCCTGACAGTTAGGAACTTTTTCCTAATATCCAACCTAAACCTCCCTTGCTGCAGTTTAAGCCCATTGCTTCTCGTTCTATCCTTAGAGGCTAAGGTGAACAAGTTTTCTCCCTCCTCCTGATGACACCTTTTTAGATACCTGAAAACTGCTATCATGTCCCCTCTCAGTCTTCTCTTTTCCAAACTAAACAAACCCAATTCTTTCAGCCTTCCTTCATAGGTCACGTTCACTAGACCTTTAAACATTCTTTTTGCTCTTCTCTGGACCCTCTCCAATTTCTCCACATCTTTCTTGAAATGCGGTGCCCAGAACTGGACACAATACTCCAGTTGAGGCCTAACCAGCGCAGAGTAGAGCGGAAGAATGACTTCTCGTGTCTTGCTCACAACACACCTGTTAATGCATCCCAGAATCACTTTTGCTTTTTTTGCGACAGCATCACACTGTTGACTCATATTTAGCTTGTGGTCCACTATAACCCCTAGATCCCTTTCTGCCGTACTCCTTCCTAGACAGTCTCTTCCCATTCTGTATGTGTGAAACTGATTGTTCCTTCCTAAGTGGAGCACTTTGCATTTGTCTTTATTAAACTTCATCCTGTTTACCTCAGACCATTTCTCCAATTTGTCCAGATCATTTTGAATTATGACCCTATCCTCCAAAGCAGTTGCTATCCCTCCCAGTTTGGTATCATCTGCAAACTTAATAAGCGTACTTTCTATGCCAATATCTAAGTTGTTGATGAAGATATTGAACAGAGCCGGTCCCAAAACAGACCCCTGCGGAACCCCACTTGTTATACCTTTCCAGCAGGCTTGGGAACCATTAATAACTACTCTCTGAGTACGGTTATCCAGCCAGTTATGCACCCACCTTATAGTAGCCCCATCTAAATTGTATTTGCCTAGTTTATCAATAAGAATATCATGCAAGACCGTATCAAATGCCTTACTAAAGTCTAGGTATACCACCTCCACCGCTTCTCCCTTATCCACAAGACTTATTATCCTATCAAGGAAAGCCATCAGATTGGTTTGACATGATTTGTTCTTTACAAATCCATGCTGGCTATTCCCTATCACCTTACCACCTTCCAAGAGTTTGCAGATGATTTCCTTAATTACTTTCTCCATTATCTTCCTTGGCACAGAAGGTAAACTAACTGGTCTGTAGTTTCCTGGGTTGTTTTTATTTCCCTTTTTATAGATGGGCACTATGTTTGCCCTTTTCCAGTCTTCTGGAATCTCTCCCGTCTCCCATGATTTTCCAAATATAATAGCTAGAGGCTCAGATACCTCCTCTGTTAGCTCCTTGAGTATTCTAGGATGCATTTCATCAGGCCCTGGTGACTTGCAGGCATCTAACTTTTCTAAGTGATTTTTAACTTGTTCTTTTTTTATTTTCTCTCCATGTTCCCTTCCCATTAGCATTCACTATGTTAGGCATTCCTTCAGACTTCTTGGTGAAGACCGAAACAAAGAAGTCATTAAGCATCTCTGCCATTTCCAAGTTTCCTGTTACTGTTTCTCCCTCCTCATTGAGCAGTGGGCCTACCCTTTCCTTGGTCTTCCTCTTGCTTCTAATATATTGATAAAAAGTCTTCTTGTTTTCCTTTATTCCGTAGCTAGTTTGAGCTCATATTGTGCCTTTGCCTTTCTAATCTTGCCCCTGCATTCCTGTGTTGTTTGCCTATATTCATCCTTTGTAATCTGTCCTAGTTTCCATTTTTTATATGACTCCTTTTTATTTTTTAGATCATGCAAGATCTCGTGGTTAAGCCAAGGTGGTCTTTTGCCACATTTTCTATCTTTCCTACCCAGCGGAATAGCTTGCTTTTGGGCCCTTAATAGTGTCCCTTTGAAAAACTGCCAACTCTCCTCAGTCGTTTTTTCCCTCAGTCTTGATTCCCATGGGACCTTACCTATCAGCTCTCTGAGCTTACCAAAATCCGCCTTCCTGAAATCCATTGTCTCTATTTTGCTGTACTCCCTTCTACCCTTCCTTAGAATTGCAAACTCTATGATTTCATGATCACTTTCACCCAAGCTGCCTTCTACTTTCAAATTCTCAATGAGTTCCTCCCTATTTGTTAAAATCAAGTCTAGAACAGCTTCCCCCCAGTAGCTTTTTAAACCTTCTGAAATAAAATGTTGTCTGCAATGCAGTCCAAGAACTTATTGGATAGTCTGTGCCCCGCTGTGTTATTTCCCCAACATATATCTGGATAGTTGAAGTCCCCCATCATCACCAAATCTTGGGCTTTGGATGATTTTGTTAGTCGTTTAAAAAAAGCCTCATCCACCTCTTCCACCTGGTTAGGTGGCCTGTAGTAGACCCGTAGCATGACATCACCCTTGTTTTTTACCCCTTTTAGCCTAACCCAGAGACTCTCAACACTTCCGTCTCCTATGTCCATCTCCACCTCAGTCCAAGTGTGTACATTTTTAATATATAAGGCAACACCTCCTCCCTTATTCCCCTGTCTATCCTTCCTGAGCAAGCTGTACCCATCCACACAAACATTCCAATCATGTGTATTATCCCACCAAGTTTCAGTGATGCCAACAATGTCATAGTTGTATTTATTTATTAGCACTTCCAGTTCTTCCTGCTTATTACCCATACTTCTCACATTTGTATATAGGCATCTAAGATACTGGTTTGATCTTGCCTCCCAGTTTTGCCCTGACCCTCCTTTCTCTCTGCCATTATAGCCCACGCTCCCTCTTGTTTCCGACCCATCTCCCAGGTCTCCATGTTCCCCACTTACCTGTGGGCTTTGTTCACCTGTCCCCGTCGAACCTAGTTTAAAGCCCTCCTCACTAGGTTAGCCAGTCTGTGTCCAAATAGGGTCTTTCCCCTCCTCGAAAGGTGAACGCCATCTCTGCCTAGCAGTCCTTCCTCGAATAGCATCCCGTGGGCGAGGAAGCCAAAGCCCTCCTGGCGATACCATCTTTGCAGCCAGGCATTCACTTCCATGATGCATCTGTCTCTGCCCGGGCCCCTACCTTCGACAGGAAGAATTGAAGAGAATACCACCTGCGCTCCAAACTCCTTCACCCGTACTCCCAGAGCCCTGTTGTCACTCTTGATCCGCTCAGTGTCACATCTCACAGTATCATTTGTGCCGACATGGATGAGTACCATGGGGTAGTTGTCAGAGGGCTGGATAATCCTCGATAATGCCTCTGTAACATTTCAGATACGGGCCCCCGGCAGGCAGCATACCTCCCGAGAGGAAATGTCAGGGCGACAGATGGGCGCCTCCGTGTCTCTGACCACCACTACCCTACGTTTCCTATTCGCAGTGGTGGCAGCAGACCTTCCAGCCTTAGGGGTACAAGGCTTCTCATCCTTTACTGTAGGGGGTGATTCCTTCTCTCCTGTATCAAGAAGAGCATAACGGTTACCTATTACCACAGCAGGAGGGTTCTGAGCAGGGGTGGAGCACTGCCTGCTGCCAGAAGTAACCAGCTGCCAGTGTCCACCCTGAGCCATCTCCTCCTCCACCAGTGGTGTGTCAGCAGTCCTGTGTACTGGGACAGCTACCTCAGCTGTTTCCACATGGACACTGTCCAGGAATCACTCATGGATTCGGATGCTCCTCAACCTAGCCACCTCCTCCTGTAGCTCTGCCACCTGCTGCCTGAGAGATTCCACCAGTAGGCACCTTTCACATTGGATGCACCCCCCAGTCTGGATATCAGTAAGTGGAAATTGGAAGTTACAATCCCTGCAAAACCACACCAGGATCTGGGTAGAAGCATCCATGCTCAGGCGCTCTGTCTGGCTACAGGTGCAGGTGGAGGAGACAGAAGCAGTGCTGGCACCGGTGTTGCGGGTCTTCCTAACCATCGTAAGCCTCCCTCTGTCAAACTCCCCTGTCTGCAGCTCCCTGTCCGCTCTGCTTCCCTGGTCACTCTGCCTCTGGCTTTGAAAGCCTGCTTGCCTAGGTCAGTCCCACCCCCTTGTGAGTCACAAGGCCAATCAAAGGCAATCAGGGAACAAGGTCAGGCACTCAGTCCCAACTGCCACAGCAACTGTAACTGAAACTGAAGTCACCTGAAATCAGAATCACAATTAAAATTCAAACAATCAAGCACACTCACTCCCACCAACAGCTAGTACTCTCACCTGGTAGCCTTTTCAGCAGCGGGATCTCTTGCTCTCCCTCTCAAACTCCCCTGTCTGCAGCTCCCTGTCCGCTCTGCCACTGTCAGCTCCCTGTCCGCTCTGCCATCATAATGCCACTATATATACCCATGATACACCCACACCTTGAATTTGTATCCAGTTTTGGTCATCCCATTTCAAAAAAGATATATTGTATTAGAATTGGAAAAAAGTACAGAGAAGGGCAACAAAAATTATTTGGGGTATGGAATAGCTTGCACATGAGGAGAGATTAAAAAGACTGGGACTGCTCAGTTTAGAAAAGAGATGAGTAAGGGGGGATATGATAGAGATCTATAAAATCATGACTGGTTAGAGAAAGTAAATAAGGAAGTGTTACTTACCCCTTCACATAACACTAGAGCCAGGGGTCACCCAATGAAATGAATGGGCAGCAGGATTTAAAACAAACAAACAGGAAGTACTTCTTCACACAACACACAGTCAATCTGTGGAACTCATTGCCAAGGGATGTTGTGAAGGTCAAAAGTGTAACTGGGTCTGAAAAAGAACTAGATAAGTTCATGGAGGACAGGTCCATCAATGACTATTAGCCAAGATGGTCAGACATGCAACCCCATGCTCTTAGTGTCCCTAAGCCTCTGACCGTCAGAAGCTGGGACCAGATGACAGGGGATGGATCACTTAGTAAATCGCCCTGTTCTGTTCATTCCCTCTGAAACATCTGGCACTGGCCACTGGGCTAGGTGGACTATTAATCTGACTCACTCTGGCCATTTTATATTCTTATGACCAGAAACTGACACTTCTTCTCACATTTAGGACCATGTTATCTTAATTTCGGGTTCTATACTGTCACCATCATGTAGTATCTGAGCACTTTCTGTGTCA
Source organism: Mauremys mutica (assembly GCF_020497125.1). Classification (NCBI taxonomy): domain Eukaryota; kingdom Metazoa; phylum Chordata; order Testudines; family Geoemydidae; genus Mauremys; species Mauremys mutica. Next base: position 128,966,993 of record NC_059077.1, read on the forward strand.
GATTGACAGCACTAGTGACGTCCTTAGTGGATTTCATGGAGTCTCTGCCAGATCTCTCTTTCTGAGATGAAAACTGTGTTTGGGGCGGGGATTTCATTTTTAATTTTTGTTAAATTTTATTAATTTACTTTCTTTCAGTTTGACTTGATTTTAGGTTTTATTTTATTTTATTTTGATTGAGGGTTTTTTGGTTAGGAAGGGAAACATCCGTGTTGCAGGTGTAATTCCTATGATAGAAACACCTTTGTTGAAGAGAATGGTTTTACAGTGTTTGTAGTCAGACTCTGGATTTGCCTGATATGCTCTGGAAGTTTGTTCCAGATTCCCGTGACAGAAAGCACTTTGTCCCCAGTTCTCATGAACTTCCTCCTGGGCTTTGTGAGCTGTGTTATCCCATGGGAGAACATGTCTTAGTGGCTCCTGAGCAGTCCCACTGACATCAGTCCCCCAAATTCTGCTGATTTAGGTCAGATGGAACTTGGCTTTGAATTTTATAAAATGAAAACTAGCTGCAAAACCAGATCATGGTGTCCTTGGTCAATCTCTAATTATAAGGTAGTGTTTTGCGTGAGGAAAGCAGTGTCAGTAAAGCTCTGTGTGTCTGTGTGTGCGTGCGTGCGTGTGTGTGTTAAATACGGTAATTTTATAAGCAGGATTCATTACAGCTTGGTTTCTTTATGGGAGTGTAGTGGACATTTGAAGAATGTAAAATCAAATGTACTGGTAATTTTGCATACTTCTCATCTCATTCTTTACCTCTGCACTGTCAGCTTTCATTCTCTTTCCTCTTCTGCATCACCCAGTTAAAATCTTTCTGGTTCTTTCCATTTACGCCAACATTACTGCTAATTGAGTTTTCTATTATTTCTTTCCCATTCTTTTTATTTCCATTTTTTTGTCTACTTAGCTTGCCTCTGGCATTTTTGGCTGTCATTCCTGGTTTTTGAGAAATTCTCTCTCTCTCTCTCTTGCTGTTCATCAGCTATTTAACAATAATCTCAGTGTCTTGGAGGTCATAACTACAATATCCTGCAAGTTATTTTCCTCAGCTAAAGCCGGATTTCACTACTATTTCCTCCCACCACATTGCCTCTTGGTTCCCCTATTTGTTATTTTATAAAACTGCTTGAAGAGAGAGAGAGAGAGAATGTGTGTGTGTGTGTGTGTGTGTGTGTGTGTGTGTGTGTGTGTGTGTGAGAGAGAGAGAGAGAGAGAGAGAGAGAGAGAGAGAGAGAGAGACTGTTCAGTTGAAATTGCTGCTTAACACTCTGCTTCCCTCTTTCCACCCCTTTTCATCTTCTTTCAGATTAAGGTGGAATAAAAAACCCAGAAAAGGATTTTTTGCTATTACAGGTGGGCAACTAGAGGGAGGAGGGGATAATATCTTTAAATTGCTAGCAGTGTGATTACCTTTAAATAACCACGACTCTGCCATGCCTGATTGTTGAAATAATCCTTGTACTTGGGTTTCCTCATTGCTCATAACTGTGAATACTATCTTAAATTAAGCCTGCGTGGACTGTGGGCCTGCTCCAGAATACAGCAAGGCTAAGTCTCCTTAGAAAGAGAGCGATTTTCATTTTATTTTATACACAGAACCCTGTGGGTAACCAGTGTAGTTCCTCAGCAGGCTATGAAGCTCTTGACTTAAGGACTTCCAAAATGCTGGGAATGGCACTCCCGTTATCTCTCCAGGTTAGACACCCATCGAGTGTTCTCTTGATTCCACAAAAGATTAGAACGAACCTTCCCTGCTCTCTCCCTCCCAAGCCCCTGAAAGAAACTCTGCATTATGATACTTTCTGGCTGGGTGACTTCATGAATAGAAGTGGAGATGTCCTTAGGAAATGGGTTAGACAGTATACTTGTGTGAAACTTTTACACAAAAATGTATAGGGCTGGCCCAGCTGGTTGATCAGGCTTGTTCTGTTACAGTTCTAAAGGGAGAATGTGCGGCCATATGGCTCCTTGATACTTCAGCAAAATATATTTTATTGCACAATGTTATCTTCCTATTATGCATTTATGAAGCTCTTTGGGGCACTCAGTTGTTTGCCTAATGCATTACATGTTCTGCCACAGAAGAAATACATATAAAATGTTTTTACAGCTGTCAATGGGCAGGAGTGTGAGTGTATGTTTCAGTATCAAAAGTAAAGAGGGTATGTAGAGGGTTTTGCAGTATTGTTCTTCATTGACAATTATTCTTTATAAGGGCTAATTGCTGGAGGACTATGCATCTGTCGATTTCCAGAGCATGCCATATCTGCAAGGTTTGCAGGGTTGGAGACTGAAGTAGCACAGTTTTTGTATCCAAGGTTTGTGGGGATTTTTGTTTTGTTCCCTCAAATAATCTTGTTTTTAGCAAAAGAAAGAAACAAAAAAGCCCCATTAAATAAGGGGGGGGGAGGATGCATCCCCACACTATGATGACTGTTGGATCATGAATCTTTTTAGGTTTGTAACTTTTGGCTTAGGAAATCCGTTTGCAAACTAGGACCAAGCTACCTCTTTGAATTACTGACTCCTGAATTACCAAGACTCTTATTGTGCTGGTCTCCAGCAAAGGTCACCGGCACAGGACTCCTTGCATCTTCAGTGCAAAAATGTGTCACTGTGGGTGGTCACTGGCTTTGTGGAACTCATGGCTTAGTATGCATGGCCTTTGAGGAACACATGGTCTCTACCTTTCCTTTGTTGGAGTCTGAATTTAAGCCATACTCTATTTATATCCACTGATGTATAAAACTTTAACTAATTATTAACTCTGCAGAATGGATTAACTTTAAAATTAAAAGTTATTGGAAAAAACCTTGCACTTTGGCATGCTAAAGCACTGAAAAAGGTAAGCTTTTCTCTATGACATACACAGCCTTTAGTTACAAAGTGTGTGTATAATTGAACATGTGGTTCAGTAGAATAATATTTTTCTTTAAATATTACTTTAGTGTGACACTAAATTTAAACCTTTTTGTAGCACTTTCTCAGGCTTAGGTATCTGAAGGTACTTTCCTTCACAAAACATCAGATTATAATTAAACCTTAATTCATCCTGTAGAGTTAATAATTAGCTTTAAGCCAATGGGATACAAGTGGAACGCTGATTAAATTTTGACGTGAACAAGGAGAGAATGTGAGGATTTAGAACTGGAAGAAAGCAAAGACATGAAGGATTATAACATTTCACACCTAGAAATGTTTGGATTCACTCTGGCTTACTTGGGGCCTGCAACATTTTGCTTTTTAGTGAAATATCAGGGCAATGGATATCTTTTATTTAAAAAAATTGTACCATAAAAAGCTATTTTGGGGCAAAAAATTGTGCTTGCATAATTTTGATCAGAAAGAGATTTAGTGACCATCTTTGCATTTTTCCGTTTGCTGAGGCTGCCTATAGACAAGAGCAGGTAACTGGGGAGAAGAAGAGCGCAGAGTTGTAGTTTTGGGGTATACACCAAAGATGAATGTCATTAACCCTCCCCAAATTCCACAGACCAGCCTTGTGCTAGTGATATGATCATGATGCACATGGAGTTCTTCAGGGTTTTAGTGGTGGCAAAACTTCGTTTCCCCAGGTCTAACCAGAAATACTGAGGGCTGGCTCTGGGATATTGACAAACTAAAATAATCCATTGTGATTTAGATCAGGAAGTGGCAGATAAGCCACAACATCTCGCTGTAACGATAGTATGCCTGCACCACCAGCACTAGGAAATCACCATTTTACTGTGAACAGGTTGCAGCTGACTAACCCAAAGGACTGTACTGTATTGCACATTCTCTTGAGTGTGCCTGTTGCTGTGATTTCTGCAGGGTACGCCTTTTTGAAACTTAAACTGATCCAGAACTTCTTGAGGTTTCCAGAGAGTCACAGAGGATATGCAGGATTTCCAGTGATATCAATAGAACGTGAACTGTCTGAAAGCCTGCAGTGGGTGGATCAATCAAGCATTTCTCCACATGCTTAACAAAAAAAAAAAAATCAGAAAGGTTCCTCTGAAACTTCAAGCTGCTGCAAATTTGTAATACTTTGAGACACTCTTTAGGTTTAGAAATAACATTAGTTTATAGTATCAGAGGGGTAGCCGTGTTAGTCTGGATCTGTAAAAGCAACAAAGAATCCTGTGGCACCTTATAGACTAACAGACGTTTTGCAGCATGAGCTTTCGTGGGTGAATACCCACTTCTTCAGATGCAAGTGGTGGAAATTTCCAGGGGCAGGTTTATATATGCAAGCAAGAAGCAAGCTAGAGATAACGAGGTTAGATCAATCAGGGAGGATGGGGCCCTGTTCTAGCAGTTGAGATGTGAAAACCAAGGGAGGAGAAACTGGTTCTGTAATTGGCAAGCCATTCACAGTCTTTGTTTAATCCTGAGCTGATGGTGTCAAATTTGCAGATGAACTGGAGCTCAGCAGTTTCTCTTTGAAGTCTGGTCCTGAAGTTTTTTTGCTGCAGGATGGCCACCTTAAGATCTGCTATTGTGTGGCCAGGGAGGTTGAAGTGTTCTCCTACAGGTTTTTGTATATTGCCATTCCTAATATCTGATTTGTGTCCATTTATCCTTTTCCTTAGAGACTGTCCAGTTTGGCCAATGTACATAGCAGAGGGGCACTGCTGGCATATGATGGCATATATTACATTGGTGGACGTGCAGGTGAATGAACCAGTGATGGTGTGGCTGATCTGGTTAGGTCCTGTGATGGTGTTGCTGGTGTAGATATGTGGGCAGAGTTGGCATCGAGGTTTGTTGCATGGGTTGGTTCCTGAGCTAGAGTTACTATGGTGCGGTGTGCAGTTACTGGTGAGAATATGCTTCAGGTTGGCAGGTTGTCTGTGGGCGAGGACTGGCCTGCCACCCAAGGCCTGTGAAAGTGTGGGATCATTCTCCAGGATGGGTTGTAGATTCCTGATGATGCGCTGGAGGGGTTTGAGCTGGGGACTGTATGTGATGGCCAGTGGAGTCCTGTTGGTTTCTTTCTTGGGTTTGTCTTGCAGTAGGAGGCTTCTGGGTACACGTCTGGCTCTGTTGATCTGTCTCCTTATTTCCTCGTGCGGGTACTGTAGTTTTGAGAATGCTTGGTGGAGATTTTGTAGGTGTTGGTCTCTGTCTGTGGGGTTAGAGCAGATGCGGTTGTACCTCAGTGCTTGGCTGTAGACAATGGATCTTGTGGTGTGCCCGGGATGGAAGCTGGAGGCATGAAGGTAGGCATAGCGGTCGGTAGGTTTTCGGTATAGGGTGGTGTTAATGTGACCATCAATTATTTGCACCGTAGTGTCTAGGAAGTGGACCTCCCGTGTAGATTGGTCCAGGCTGAGGTTGATGGTGGGGTGGAAGCTGTTGAAATCGTGGTGGAATTTTTCCAGAGTCTCCTTCCCATGGGTCCAGATGATGAAGATGTCATCAATGTAGCGTAGGTAGAGAAGGGGCGTGAGTGGACGGGAGCTGAGGAAGCGTTGTTCCAGGTCAGCCAAAAAAATATTGGCATATTGTGGGGCCATGCGGGTGCCCATAGCGGTGCCACTGATCTGGAGATATATATTGTCATCAAATTTGAAATAGTTGTGTCTGAGGATAAAGGCACAGAGCTCAGCAACCAGTTGTGCTGTGGCATCATCAGGGATACTGTTCCTGACAGCTTGTATTCCATCAGCGTGTGGGATGTTGGTGTAGAGAGCCTCTACATCCATGGTGGCCAGGATGGTGTTTTCTGGAAGTTCACCAATGCATTGTAGTTTCCTCAGGAAATCAGTGGTGTCACGGAGATAGCTGGGCGTGCTGGTGGCATAGGGTCTGAGTAGAGAGTCCACATATCCAGACAGTCCTTCAGTGAGAGTTCCAATGCCCGAGATGATGGGGCGTCCAGGATTTCCAGGTTTGTGGATTTTGGGCAGTAGATAGAATAGCCCTGGTCGGGGCTCTAAGGGTATGTTGACTTGTTCCGGTGTTAGTGTAGGGAGTGTCTTGAGTAGATGGTTCAGTTCCTTAGTGTATTCCTCAGTGGGATCTGAGGGAAGTGGCCTGTAGAATTTGGTGTTGGAGAGTTGTCTGGCGGCCTCCTTTTGGTAGTCAGACCTGTTCATGATGACAACAGCACCTCCTTTATCAGCCTCTTTGATTATAATGTCAGGATGGTTTCTGAGGCTGTGGATGGCATTGCGTTCTGCACGACTTAGGTTATGAGGCAAGCGATGTTGTTTTTCCACAATTTCTGCCTGTGCACGTCGGCGGAAGCATTCAATGTATAGGTCCAGACTGTCATTTCGACCCTCAGGAGGAGTCCATGTGGAGTTCTTCTTTTTGTGCTGTAGGTGGGAGGGTAACTGTGTATCAGTGCGCTGTTCAGTGTTGTCCTGAAAGTATTCTTTGAGTCGGAGACGGCGAAAGTAGGCTTCCAGATCGCCGCAGAACTGTATCATGTTGGTGGGGGTGGCAGGGCAAAAAGAGAGTCCCCGAGATAGGACAGACGTTTCTTCTGGGCTGAGTGTGTGGTTGGATAGATTGACGATATTGCTGGGTGGGTTAGGGGTACCACGGTTGTGGCCCCATGTGGCAGGTAGGAGTTTAGACAGCTTACAGTCCTTTTTCCTTTGTAGAGAGGTGAAGTGAGTGATGTAGATCTCCTGTCTTATTTTAGTGAAGTCCGTTTGTATGGAAGTTTGGTTATTGATGAGAGTCTCCAGGTTGGAGAGCTCTTTTTTGATGTTTTCCTGTTTGCTGTATAGGAGGCTGATCAGGTGGTTCCTCAGTTTCTTTGATAGAGTATGGCATAATCTCTCACTGTGGTCCGTGTAGTATGTAGATAGCAGTGGATTTTTTACCTTTAGTCCATTTGGTATGATGTCCATCCGTTTGCATTTGGAAAGGAAGATGATGTCTGTCTGTATTTGTGCAAGTTTCTTCATGAGGTTGATGGATTTCCACTCCATACGGCTAAATGCAGTGCCTTGCATGGTGTCAAGTATCAGAGGGGTAGCCGTGTTAGTCTGGATCTGTAAAAGCAACAAAGAATCCTGTGGCACCTTATAGACTAACAGACGTTTTGCAGCATGAGCTTTCGTGGGTGAATACCCACTTCTTCAGATGCAAGTGGTGGAAATTTCCAGGGGCAGGTTTATATATGCAAGCAAGAAGCAAGCTAGAGATAACGAGGTTAGATCAATCAGGGAGGATGGGGCCCTGTTCTAGCAGTTGAGATGTGAAAACCAAGGGAGGAGAAACTGGTTCTGTAATTGGCAAGCCATTCACAGTCTTTGTTTAATCCTGAGCTGATGGTGTCAAATTTGCAGATGAACTGGAGCTCAGCAGTTTCTCTTTGAAGTCTGGTCCTGAAGTTTTTTTGCTGCAGGATGGCCACCTTAAGATCTGCTATTGTGTGGCCAGGGAGGTTGAAGTGTTCTCCTACAGGTTTTTGTATATTGCCATTCCTAATATCTGATTTGTGTCCATTTATCCTTTTCCTTAGAGACTGTCCAGTTTGGCCAATGTACATAGCAGAGGGGCACTGCTGGCATATGATGGCATATATTACATTGGTGGACGTGCAGGTGAATGAACCAGTGATGGTGTGGCTGATCTGGTTAGGTCCTGTGATGGTGTTGCTGGTGTAGATATGTGGGCAGAGTTGGCATCGAGGTTTGTTGCATGGGTTGGTTCCTGAGCTAGAGTTACTATGGTGCGGTGTGCAGTTACTGGTGAGAATATGCTTCAGGTTGGCAGGTTGTCTGTGGGCGAGGACTGGCCTGCCACCCAAGGCCTGTGAAAGTGTGGGATCATTCTCCAGGATGGGTTGTAGATTCCTGATGATGCGCTGGAGGGGTTTGAGCTGGGGACTGTATGTGATGGCCAGTGGAGTCCTGTTGGTTTCTTTCTTGGGTTTGTCTTGCAGTAGGAGGCTTCTGGGTACACGTCTGGCTCTGTTGATCTGTCTCCTTATTTCCTCGTGCGGGTACTGTAGTTTTGAGAATGCTTGGTGGAGATTTTGTAGGTGTTGGTCTCTGTCTGTGGGGTTAGAGCAGATGCGGTTGTACCTCAGTGCTTGGCTGTAGACAATGGATCTTGTGGTGTGCCCGGGATGGAAGCTGGAGGCATGAAGGTAGGCATAGCGGTCGGTAGGTTTTCGGTATAGGGTGGTGTTAATGTGACCATCAATTATTTGCACCGTAGTGTCTAGGAAGTGGACCTCCCGTGTAGATTGGTCCAGGCTGAGGTTGATGGTGGGGTGGAAGCTGTTGAAATCGTGGTGGAATTTTTCCAGAGTCTCCTTCCCATGGGTCCAGATGATGAAGATGTCATCAATGTAGCGTAGGTAGAGAAGGGGCGTGAGTGGACGGGAGCTGAGGAAGCGTTGTTCCAGGTCAGCCAAAAAAATATTGGCATATTGTGGGGCCATGCGGGTGCCCATAGCGGTGCCACTGATCTGGAGATATATATTGTCATCAAATTTGAAATAGTTGTGTCTGAGGATAAAGGCACAGAGCTCAGCAACCAGTTGTGCTGTGGCATCATCAGGGATACTGTTCCTGACAGCTTGTATTCCATCAGCGTGTGGGATGTTGGTGTAGAGAGCCTCTACATCCATGGTGGCCAGGATGGTGTTTTCTGGAAGTTCACCAATGCATTGTAGTTTCCTCAGGAAATCAGTGGTGTCACGGAGATAGCTGGGCGTGCTGGTGGCATAGGGTCTGAGTAGAGAGTCCACATATCCAGACAGTCCTTCAGTGAGAGTTCCAATGCCCGAGATGATGGGGCGTCCAGGATTTCCAGGTTTGTGGATTTTGGGCAGTAGATAGAATAGCCCTGGTCGGGGCTCTAAGGGTATGTTGACTTGTTCCGGTGTTAGTGTAGGGAGTGTCTTGAGTAGATGGTTCAGTTCCTTAGTGTATTCCTCAGTGGGATCTGAGGGAAGTGGCCTGTAGAATTTGGTGTTGGAGAGTTGTCTGGCGGCCTCCTTTTGGTAGTCAGACCTGTTCATGATGACAACAGCACCTCCTTTATCAGCCTCTTTGATTATAATGTCAGGATGGTTTCTGAGGCTGTGGATGGCATTGCGTTCTGCACGACTTAGGTTATGAGGCAAGCGATGTTGTTTTTCCACAATTTCTGCCTGTGCACGTCGGCGGAAGCATTCAATGTATAGGTCCAGACTGTCATTTCGACCCTCAGGAGGAGTCCATGTGGAGTTCTTCTTTTTGTGCTGTAGGTGGGAGGGTAACTGTGTATCAGTGCGCTGTTCAGTGTTGTCCTGAAAGTATTCTTTGAGTCGGAGACGGCGAAAGTAGGCTTCCAGATCGCCGCAGAACTGTATCATGTTGGTGGGGGTGGCAGGGCAAAAAGAGAGTCCCCGAGATAGGACAGACGTTTCTTCTGGGCTGAGTGTGTGGTTGGATAGATTGACGATATTGCTGGGTGGGTTAGGGGTACCACGGTTGTGGCCCCATGTGGCAGGTAGGAGTTTAGACAGCTTACAGTCCTTTTTCCTTTGTAGAGAGGTGAAGTGAGTGATGTAGATCTCCTGTCTTATTTTAGTGAAGTCCGTTTGTATGGAAGTTTGGTTATTGATGAGAGTCTCCAGGTTGGAGAGCTCTTTTTTGATGTTTTCCTGTTTGCTGTATAGGAGGCTGATCAGGTGGTTCCTCAGTTTCTTTGATAGAGTATGGCATAATCTCTCACTGTGGTCCGTGTAGTATGTAGATAGCAGTGGATTTTTTACCTTTAGTCCATTTGGTATGATGTCCATCCGTTTGCATTTGGAAAGGAAGATGATGTCTGTCTGTATTTGTGCAAGTTTCTTCATGAGGTTGATGGATTTCCACTCCATACGGCTAAATGCAGTGCCTTGCATGGTGTCAAGTATCAGAGGGGTAGCCGTGTTAGTCTGGATCTGTAAAAGCAACAAAGAATCCTGTGGCACCTTATAGACTAACAGACGTTTTGCAGCATGAGCTTTCGTGGGTGAATACCCACTTCTTCAGATGCAAGTGGTGGAAATTTCCAGGGGCAGGTTTATATATGCAAGCAAGAAGCAAGCTAGAGATAACGAGGTTAGATCAATCAGGGAGGATGGGGCCCTGTTCTAGCAGTTGAGATGTGAAAACCAAGGGAGGAGAAACTGGTTCTGTAATTGGCAAGCCATTCACAGTCTTTGTTTAATCCTGAGCTGATGGTGTCAAATTTGCAGATGAACTGGAGCTCAGCAGTTTCTCTTTGAAGTCTGGTCCTGAAGTTTTTTTGCTGCAGGATGGCCACCTTAAGATCTGCTATTGTGTGGCCAGGGAGGTTGAAGTGTTCTCCTACAGGTTTTTGTATATTGCCATTCCTAATATCTGATTTGTGTCCATTTATCCTTTTCCTTAGAGACTGTCCAGTTTGGCCAATGTACATAGCAGAGGGGCACTGCTGGCATATGATGGCATATATTACATTGGTGGACGTGCAGGTGAATGAACCAGTGATGGTGTGGCTGATCTGGTTAGGTCCTGTGATGGTGTTGCTGGTGTAGATATGTGGGCAGAGTTGGCATCGAGGTTTGTTGCATGGGTTGGTTCCTGAGCTAGAGTTACTATGGTGCGGTGTGCAGTTACTGGTGAGAATATGCTTCAGGTTGGCAGGTTGTCTGTGGGCGAGGACTGGCCTGCCACCCAAGGCCTGTGAAAGTGTGGGATCATTCTCCAGGATGGGTTGTAGATTCCTGATGATGCGCTGGAGGGGTTTGAGCTGGGGACTGTATGTGATGGCCAGTGGAGTCCTGTTGGTTTCTTTCTTGGGTTTGTCTTGCAGTAGGAGGCTTCTGGGTACACGTCTGGCTCTGTTGATCTGTCTCCTTATTTCCTCGTGCGGGTACTGTAGTTTTGAGAATGCTTGGTGGAGATTTTGTAGGTGTTGGTCTCTGTCTGTGGGGTTAGAGCAGATGCGGTTGTACCTCAGTGCTTGGCTGTAGACAATGGATCTTGTGGTGTGCCCGGGATGGAAGCTGGAGGCATGAAGGTAGGCATAGCGGTCGGTAGGTTTTCGGTATAGGGTGGTGTTAATGTGACCATCAATTATTTGCACCGTAGTGTCTAGGAAGTGGACCTCCCGTGTAGATTGGTCCAGGCTGAGGTTGATGGTGGGGTGGAAGCTGTTGAAATCGTGGTGGAATTTTTCCAGAGTCTCCTTCCCATGGGTCCAGATGATGAAGATGTCATCAATGTAGCGTAGGTAGAGAAGGGGCGTGAGTGGACGGGAGCTGAGGAAGCGTTGTTCCAGGTCAGCCAAAAAAATATTGGCATATTGTGGGGCCATGCGGGTGCCCATAGCGGTGCCACTGATCTGGAGATATATATTGTCATCAAATTTGAAATAGTTGTGTCTGAGGATAAAGGCACAGAGCTCAGCAACCAGTTGTGCTGTGGCATCATCAGGGATACTGTTCCTGACAGCTTGTATTCCATCAGCGTGTGGGATGTTGGTGTAGAGAGCCTCTACATCCATGGTGGCCAGGATGGTGTTTTCTGGAAGTTCACCAATGCATTGTAGTTTCCTCAGGAAATCAGTGGTGTCACGGAGATAGCTGGGCGTGCTGGTGGCATAGGGTCTGAGTAGAGAGTCCACATATCCAGACAGTCCTTCAGTGAGAGTTCCAATGCCCGAGATGATGGGGCGTCCAGGATTTCCAGGTTTGTGGATTTTGGGCAGTAGATAGAATAGCCCTGGTCGGGGCTCTAAGGGTATGTTGACTTGTTCCGGTGTTAGTGTAGGGAGTGTCTTGAGTAGATGGTTCAGTTCCTTAGTGTATTCCTCAGTGGGATCTGAGGGAAGTGGCCTGTAGAATTTGGTGTTGGAGAGTTGTCTGGCGGCCTCCTTTTGGTAGTCAGACCTGTTCATGATGACAACAGCACCTCCTTTATCAGCCTCTTTGATTATAATGTCAGGATGGTTTCTGAGGCTGTGGATGGCATTGCGTTCTGCACGACTTAGGTTATGAGGCAAGCGATGTTGTTTTTCCACAATTTCTGCCTGTGCACGTCGGCGGAAGCATTCAATGTATAGGTCCAGACTGTCATTTCGACCCTCAGGAGGAGTCCATGTGGAGTTCTTCTTTTTGTGCTGTAGGTGGGAGGGTAACTGTGTATCAGTGCGCTGTTCAGTGTTGTCCTGAAAGTATTCTTTGAGTCGGAGACGGCGAAAGTAGGCTTCCAGATCGCCGCAGAACTGTATCATGTTGGTGGGGGTGGCAGGGCAAAAAGAGAGTCCCCGAGATAGGACAGACGTTTCTTCTGGGCTGAGTGTGTGGTTGGATAGATTGACGATATTGCTGGGTGGGTTAGGGGTACCACGGTTGTGGCCCCATGTGGCAGGTAGGAGTTTAGACAGCTTACAGTCCTTTTTCCTTTGTAGAGAGGTGAAGTGAGTGATGTAGATCTCCTGTCTTATTTTAGTGAAGTCCGTTTGTATGGAAGTTTGGTTATTGATGAGAGTCTCCAGGTTGGAGAGCTCTTTTTTGATGTTTTCCTGTTTGCTGTATAGGAGGCTGATCAGGTGGTTCCTCAGTTTCTTTGATAGAGTATGGCATAATCTCTCACTGTGGTCCGTGTAGTATGTAGATAGCAGTGGATTTTTTACCTTTAGTCCATTTGGTATGATGTCCATCCGTTTGCATTTGGAAAGGAAGATGATGTCTGTCTGTATTTGTGCAAGTTTCTTCATGAGGTTGATGGATTTCCACTCCATACGGCTAAATGCAGTGCCTTGCATGGTGTCAAGTATCAGAGGGGTAGCCGTGTTAGTCTGGATCTGTAAAAGCAACAAAGAATCCTGTGGCACCTTATAGACTAACAGACGTTTTGCAGCATGAGCTTTCGTGGGTGAATACCCACTTCTTCAGATGCAAGTGGTGGAAATTTCCAGGGGCAGGTTTATATATGCAAGCAAGAAGCAAGCTAGAGATAACGAGGTTAGATCAATCAGGGAGGATGGGGCCCTGTTCTAGCAGTTGAGATGTGAAAACCAAGGGAGGAGAAACTGGTTCTGTAATTGGCAAGCCATTCACAGTCTTTGTTTAATCCTGAGCTGATGGTGTCAAATTTGCAGATGAACTGGAGCTCAGCAGTTTCTCTTTGAAGTCTGGTCCTGAAGTTTTTTTGCTGCAGGATGGCCACCTTAAGATCTGCTATTGTGTGGCCAGGGAGGTTGAAGTGTTCTCCTACAGGTTTTTGTATATTGCCATTCCTAATATCTGATTTGTGTCCATTTATCCTTTTCCTTAGAGACTGTCCAGTTTGGCCAATGTACATAGCAGAGGGGCACTGCTGGCATATGATGGCATATATTACATTGGTGGACGTGCAGGTGAATGAACCAGTGATGGTGTGGCTGATCTGGTTAGGTCCTGTGATGGTGTTGCTGGTGTAGATATGTGGGCAGAGTTGGCATCGAGGTTTGTTGCATGGGTTGGTTCCTGAGCTAGAGTTACTATGGTGCGGTGTGCAGTTACTGGTGAGAATATGCTTCAGGTTGGCAGGTTGTCTGTGGGCGAGGACTGGCCTGCCACCCAAGGCCTGTGAAAGTGTGGGATCATTCTCCAGGATGGGTTGTAGATTCCTGATGATGCGCTGGAGGGGTTTGAGCTGGGGACTGTATGTGATGGCCAGTGGAGTCCTGTTGGTTTCTTTCTTGGGTTTGTCTTGCAGTAGGAGGCTTCTGGGTACACGTCTGGCTCTGTTGATCTGTCTCCTTATTTCCTCGTGCGGGTACTGTAGTTTTGAGAATGCTTGGTGGAGATTTTGTAGGTGTTGGTCTCTGTCTGTGGGGTTAGAGCAGATGCGGTTGTACCTCAGTGCTTGGCTGTAGACAATGGATCTTGTGGTGTGCCCGGGATGGAAGCTGGAGGCATGAAGGTAGGCATAGCGGTCGGTAGGTTTTCGGTATAGGGTGGTGTTAATGTGACCATCAATTATTTGCACCGTAGTGTCTAGGAAGTGGACCTCCCGTGTAGATTGGTCCAGGCTGAGGTTGATGGTGGGGTGGAAGCTGTTGAAATCGTGGTGGAATTTTTCCAGAGTCTCCTTCCCATGGGTCCAGATGATGAAGATGTCATCAATGTAGCGTAGGTAGAGAAGGGGCGTGAGTGGACGGGAGCTGAGGAAGCGTTGTTCCAGGTCAGCCAAAAAAATATTGGCATATTGTGGGGCCATGCGGGTGCCCATAGCGGTGCCACTGATCTGGAGATATATATTGTCATCAAATTTGAAATAGTTGTGTCTGAGGATAAAGGCACAGAGCTCAGCAACCAGTTGTGCTGTGGCATCATCAGGGATACTGTTCCTGACAGCTTGTATTCCATCAGCGTGTGGGATGTTGGTGTAGAGAGCCTCTACATCCATGGTGGCCAGGATGGTGTTTTCTGGAAGTTCACCAATGCATTGTAGTTTCCTCAGGAAATCAGTGGTGTCACGGAGATAGCTGGGCGTGCTGGTGGCATAGGGTCTGAGTAGAGAGTCCACATATCCAGACAGTCCTTCAGTGAGAGTTCCAATGCCCGAGATGATGGGGCGTCCAGGATTTCCAGGTTTGTGGATTTTGGGCAGTAGATAGAATAGCCCTGGTCGGGGCTCTAAGGGTATGTTGACTTGTTCCGGTGTTAGTGTAGGGAGTGTCTTGAGTAGATGGTTCAGTTCCTTAGTGTATTCCTCAGTGGGATCTGAGGGAAGTGGCCTGTAGAATTTGGTGTTGGAGAGTTGTCTGGCGGCCTCCTTTTGGTAGTCAGACCTGTTCATGATGACAACAGCACCTCCTTTATCAGCCTCTTTGATTATAATGTCAGGATGGTTTCTGAGGCTGTGGATGGCATTGCGTTCTGCACGACTTAGGTTATGAGGCAAGCGATGTTGTTTTTCCACAATTTCTGCCTGTGCACGTCGGCGGAAGCATTCAATGTATAGGTCCAGACTGTCATTTCGACCCTCAGGAGGAGTCCATGTGGAGTTCTTCTTTTTGTGCTGTAGGTGGGAGGGTAACTGTGTATCAGTGCGCTGTTCAGTGTTGTCCTGAAAGTATTCTTGGAGTCTTAGTTTATAGGATAAGCAGATTTTCAGGGCTAGACACTAAGCTGGTATAAATCAGCAGAGCTCCACTCAGTGGTGTGAAAACAGGTCACTTTTCCTGGGGGAGGAGTGTCCATTAGGCGGTGGTTTTAGTGAGGGGTCAGGTGGGCACAGGAGGGTTTGGCACAGTGGGGTGGTGAAAAAAGCTGCCAATTTCTCCCATTTCTTTGCTTTTCTTTCTTTATCCTTTCCTGCTTTCTTCTCCAGCCTTCAACCTTTTTTTTTTTTTTTGCTCTACTCCCTAGCTCTCTAACACATTTGGTCATTGTTCCTCAGTTCCCTCTCCTTATGCTAGCAATGGACCCAAACCAACTTCCTGCAGCCACACTCCCCCAGACTTTGGCGAGGGCTCACACCTGGGGATCCACATTTAGCTCATCACTGATTTGATTTTTCAGTTTATTCTCTCCCCCACTTTATTTCAGTATATTGTGCCTTCTTTCTGCTTTGTTGTTTTTCAATCATTCACCCAGGAATTTGAAGTGTTCACTTAATGATTTAGCAGAGCCGCTCTCTGAACTCACAATAAAATTTCACTGGGCATCTGTTTGTGAATTTTGTGTTGCTCTGAATTCTTTCACTCACAGGGCATGGTTTTATAGCACTCCGAGATTCATTTAGTCTTGTGTAACACATGAATGATCCCACTTATTCTGAAGGCCACATGCTTGATTAGGTAATTACTATGGATCTGTCTCTCAGTGGTTTAGTTTTGTTGCTTCGTCCCTTGTCTGTTACTTAATTATTTCATGAGCTCTTGCTCTACCTTAACTACCATCACTGGCTCATGTTGTCACTTATCACTCTCTTCTTTGGAACCTCAGGTTTATATTCTCTATAGGAGGTTCTGATTTTGAATATTATTTTTCTGTTACACCAAACATGGGTTTGCTATTATACAGCTTTGCTCTCCAAGGGGCCACTGAATGTGATGGCTCTTCCCTCTTGACCACACTAGCTCCGATCTTATAAGGCCATCATGAGGGACTGGTAGGTTAGGAGACAGAAGGTCACTTGTCAGACCAATGGCCCACTAGCTAGGTTATCAGGAAGCATAGATAATACTATCAGCCCTACCTGTTAAATCAGCCCTACCTGTTAAAAAAAAATTCTGTTAGCCGCATTCCACCTTCCAGTTGGCTTAAAAAAAATCACAAGATTTGAAAAAATAATAAATTGTAGGTTCTTTTTATTTGCCTTCTCGTTTTAAATTTTTTTTTTTTAGCTTTTTGGGGGTCACGTTGTCAAGGTTTTCTCTGCAACCATGAGAGCTAGAAACATAAATTCTTTTTTAATAAAAACTGAAAATCTCATGTGATCACATCACTTCAGAAACTAGGGCTTTAAGAAAAACACTAAATATTGCTCATATAGCTCTGTAAGAATGTGTTCATTAGTTAGCCCAGCCCAACCTTTCAGGAGGTGATTCCTCGATTCAGGGTTATTCCGCTCTGTGCCTCTACTGTAGGCATGAGAAAGTGATGTTCTGGGAAACTGATATTTTTTTTTTAGGAGGTGGAATGTGTACTCTGTGGCAGAATGGATGTTCCAGTCCCTAGCACATAATTTTGTCTTTATCAAAATGATCTTTAAAGGTACAAATATGGAATGTAACAGACAGTGGATTTTCATTGGCATGGCAAAGGTGTACATCTGGAGGTAATAAGTTAATTTGTTGAGGGTTCTTGCACAGTGATTCAGGTATAAAGAAATAACTGGATTTGCTATCAACAAGCATTTTAGTCCAAGCTCCAAAGTTCAGATCAATGGCCGGTTTAAAAATGGGAATTCTTTTCTGCTAAAAAATTTGAATAAAATGACAAAGCTTTATTTTATTAAAAAATTGTCATGTTTTTTTCCCTGGATGAACGGGTTTGAAATGAAAAAAAAAATGTTTTCATTTTTTCATTGAATGGAATTGAAATTGAAATGAAAATGCTTCAGTTTTTGGTTTCCTCTCCCTCATTCTCCCCCCCTCCCCCAGCCCCCAAGTTTAGGGGGAACACTTCTATGAAGCCTTTAGCTGAAAAATCTGAACATTATTTTTGTGGCACTTTTCATACATTTTCTTTTCTATAATCTAGGATTATTGTAAAAGATAGCCCAGCCATAACAATCGGATCCAGATTAATACGTTCTCAAATTGAGGTTGAGATATTTCTCTAATGTTCTAATTCATGTAAAGAAAGCAATCAAGAGCATATTTTAATAGTCATATGGTGAAAACAATCTCTCTCACGTTACTGGAGTGAGATAAGCTCTCTTTAAGGTAATTGGAGAAGCGTTCCCTAGATCAATGACACTTTTGTTTTCTTTCACTTTTTGGTATACTGTGCACTTTACTGGCTTGTCTGGAAACTTGTTAGATGTTCCAGCATGCTCCTGTGATCCATGTGAAACCCAAGCTTCTTCTCATGGCATGGCTCTTGCGGATTGGGATGTATATGATGCAGCATGTACCTGAGTAATATGTTGAGACAAACCCTGCCATCACACACTCTTCACCAAGATTAAGCTTTGGGATTCTAACAGTAGTTATTGACAATTATTCAGAACTAATTTTTTTTATATTGGTTGGTCTTTTAATAAATTAGGCCATCCAGCCTGGAATTAATGTTGTATGAGACTACCAATTCTCACATAGCTGCCATAGCTATGGGCTCCATTATACTTTCTGGTCTACATCTGAATTTTCAAATTCTGCAATAAATTCGTTGGTCATTTGGAAGGGCTGCTGCATGGCAATTTTAAATTCCAGGTCAGTCTCTGTCGTTACAGACAAAGTGAGAGCAAGTAAGTGTGAATCCTCACTTCTAGGGTACCCCCTTGTGCTCGGATACGGAATTGCCGGGGGTCTGCAACTCTGGTGCCCCCTACTGGGATCTCCCCGAGAACCTGCATCTTCTCTACTCTCTCTGTGTGTGTTGTGGCTTGGCCCTCTGGCCAGGTCACATAAAAAGTCTAAACTTTTGGGGTAGCAAGAATAAATCAAATGAATAGCTCTTCTGTCTCCTCTGCAGTCACCCCCCAACTGAGCTCCCTCAGTCTACTTATATGGCTTAGTTTTGCCTCCTCTGGGCAGGAGACAATTAATCACCTCCTAGGTGCAGAACATGACTAATTGGACTCTTTCCACTGCCTTGCTGGTGATGGGGATTATCCCTATCACAGTGCACTAAAGTTTTTTGTCCTTCTGCCCAAAAGCAATGCACTAAAATAGCCTTTCTGTCTGTTAGCTATTCATCTCCAGAAATAGCTACCAAGGAGGTTTCAAATATCTCTTGCCATTGCTTTTATAGCGTGGTAGGTGTCCCTAGTGTAGAAAGGAAAGCAAGTGTGTGGGGTGTGAACTTAGGATTCATCTTGTTCTGTTCCTTTTTTTATTTGCTTTAGTATTTCTGTTCCTCTTTGAATGCAGCCAAACGTTCAGAACTAGAACAAAATCCTTGTATCTTCGTGGCTACTTGCTGTGTGTGGAAACTCCCCTAAGAGTATTTTCCCGAAAGAAGCAACCTGACACAGACTGTGTGAAGAGAATAAATGTTGCTTAACCCTCCTGCATTCTTACCTCACCTTTGGTCATGTGACCCACTTCCCTCCAGCAATACATGGTGCACTTGGAGAAAACAAGTCCTCACTTCTCAAGGTCGCAACTGGTGTTTCCTCTCTTGCATGGAGAACTTGTTCTTGGGACCAAACTTCTTTGATTTCTCTTCATGAAAGAGACATCAATGAATTCTGTTCGTGAAAAGTTGACAGGTACTGGCATAGTTGGAGAGACAGAACAAAGGTTAGTGTGGGTGGATACAGTGAGTCATTTCTATGACTAAGAGACAGGCATAAGAATACCCAGTCATACATTTTGGTAATCAAATATTGTTTTTTTGTGGTCATGGGCTCTAGTGAATCTGTGTGTACAAATGAATCCAAGTCTTAGGCTCATGCTGTTAAATACAAGAGCAGATGTATAAAGATTTTCCTCTTCATAATTTAAGGATGAGGCCCTTATCTTGCATATGTTATCAAAATTTGCTTCATTGGCACTGCTGATTTAGTGCTGCTGTTTCCTGTCAGGTATTTTGATGCAGCATGAGCCGTAGGTCTGGTCTATGCTACAGTTTTACTGTGTCTGAACACTGCTGCCAACAAGGATGTTACCTGACCCAGGGCTGAACAGCCATATTCAGCATCATATTAGCAAACTTCGATTAATGACTCAATGTCAGGGAGTGCATCATGGTCAACAGACACTATGCTGAACACATCTGTCCCAGTGTACACGGACTCCAAACCATGTCATCATCCTGTCACCTAATTCTGTTGTTGGCCACCATGTTCAGACAAGGTAAAATTTCACTGCATAGGTCTGTCCTGAGAGGGATGAGGAGGAGGTGAGTGTCTCCTATTCCAAAGCTGAGGAAGGGAAGAGGCAGAGAAAGGCCACCTCTATTGGAGAGAGTCATCGCCACCTTTTAAGAAAACCACATTGATGGCATCTCTTAGGGAACTTGTTCTGCCTTGTTTACTCAACAGAAGAATGACTGTTGCTTGACAATCTGATCAATTGTCACCCAGTATCTAATCTTCCATTTTGGCTCAAGGTAAGAAGCTGCTGATTTTGTTTTAGTTGGTTATGTTGTTGTATTTTTAATTTGTGGCAAAGTCTCCTAGTCGGTCCTTTAAAAAAAAAAGTTTATATGACAAATCAGGATAAACAAGTAATAACATGCTGTTGTTGACAAATTTCAACAGTCTGTACCTAATGGTAGCCAGTAAAACTTCTTCAGAGATCTCAGGCTGAAACCAAAATAGAAGAGACCCTCATTTTTAATCCGAAAGAATATGGACCTCCTAATATATGGACTAGTATTCAGCCCTTGAATTTAGTGGTAGCATTTTACATTCAGAAGGGTTAACTTTCATTTTGAAAGGCTAAGCATTAGCCATGGACTGACTCTAAAGACGACATCTGAAGACAAGATTGGAGCCCTGTTCTCAGAAAACTGAATAATGTGATAAACTGGACAGATGGCTGCAGGCAGGTGTGTGTGTGTGTGTGTGTGTGTGTGTGTGTGTGTGTGTGTGTGTGTGTGTGTGTGTGTGTGTGTGTGTGTGTGTGTGTGTGTGTGTGTGTGTGTGTGTGTAAAACAGGCCCAGGAGGTTAAAAAGCCCTCCTCCCTATCAACTGAGGAGGGGTGACTACAGGTCAGTCAGGTTCAGCTAAGAAGGGGTTACCTGAGGTCAGTTAGGATCAGCTGAGAGGGAGTCACTTGAGTTACCCATAAGGGAGAAAAACAAGCCCAAAACACAGACTGAGAGAAGGCCGGACTACCCCTGTGCACCCAAGAAGGACTGTTTCACCCAAGCCCGTTTCTCCAAGGCCAAAAAACAGCTGAGGCTGGTGAGACCGAGAAGGTGCCAGGGTGGGATCCTTGCGTGAGACTTCGTGGCAAACCATCTCAGGGCAGGGTAAATCAACCCCAACCAAAAAAAAAAAAAAAATGGAGGAGGTGGTGAAGACATTGGTGCAGGCCACCACAGCCCAACAAGAGGCTACCAGGGTGCAAATGACTACCCAGCAGGAGTCAGTGCGGATACAGCAGGAGATGAATCAATTACTGATGAGCCAGGCGGCCCAGGATCGAACCACTCTGCATGAGGTTGTGAATCAGCTAAAGGCTCTGACCACTCTGACACCCGGCCCTCATGGGGCCCGGCCCCTGCAGGCAAGCAGCTACTTACAGAAGAGGATGATGGACGACGATGTAGAGGCATATCTCCTCACTTTTGAGAAAACTGCTCTGCGGGATGCCTGGCCCCAAAACCAGTGGGCCAGTATCCTTGCTCCATTTCTGTGTGGGGAGGCCCAGAAGGTGTCTTTTGACATGACAACAGAAGCAGCTACAGATTACCCCCTGCTGAAGGTGGAGATCCTGGCAAGGTCTGGTGTGACGACAGGGTCCAGCGGTTCCACGAGTGGAAATACCGGGACAGCAAAGCGCCGAGGTCCCAGCTATTTGACCAGATCCACTTAGCCCAGAAGTGGTTGCGCCCAGAGAAAATTGTGGAAATCATAGTTCTGGACAGTTACATGAGAGGGCTACCACCAGACATATGAGGGTGGGTCAGTCAAAATGATCCCTCCTCCTATGACGAGCTAGTTGCCCTCGTAGAGAGACAGCTAGCGGCCCAAGAACTTTCTCGGACCAATGGGGAAGGAACGCACCGGAGTAGGAGGCAAGTCTCTGTGCCAAAGTGTGACCTTGCACTCTATATGATTTTATGAAAGTATGCTGATGACTGTGAAAAAATGTAACTAAAATATGCTTCATGCAAAAGGTCTCTTGTAAGGTATCATTACAAAGCTTATAATCTACTGAGTGTGGTCATCCTATTTGTATAAATGTATCACTCTTGTATCTGAAACAAGAAATATGAAATATAACTCTGAGGGCCTATTGTAATTATGCAAAGTGTAGGCCATTAATGGTGGTTTGGAATCTTGATGGCTCCCATCAACCAGGACAATTAACTGTAGATGGCTCTGTTTTCTTGCAGGCCTTCCTGTGAGTCAGGCTGGGAGGAATGAAGGTTTGGGGTCTTACAGTGACAAGCAATCATGTCACCTGAACTGGAATCCATCTTTAACTTGGTGTTTTTCCATTTTGAAGGAGGGGTGGGAACCCAGAGGGATAAAGGATTCCCGCCTTATGCAAAATATATATAAGGGGGTGGAACAGAACAAAGTGGGCGGCCATCATGAGAAATCCCCTAGCTACCACCTGAGCTGGAACAAGGGCTGTACCAGGGGAAAGGATTGTGCCCAGACTAGGAAGGTGTCCAGTCTATGAAAGAAACTTATTGAAACATCTCTGAGGGTGAGATTTTATCTGTATTCAGCCACTTTTATAATGAACCAGCCACTCCCAGTCCCTATTCAAGACAAAATTAATGGTGTTAAATTTGCAAATGAATGAGGCCTTGATGGTGTGGCTGATGTGGTTGGGTCCTCTTATTGGTCCCTGTAGCAAACCTCGTTGCCTACTCTGTTCCCATATCTACTCTAGCGACACCATCAGAGGACTCAACCACATCAGCCACACCATCAAGGGCTCATTCACCTGCACGTCTACTAATGTTATATATGCCATCATGTCCCAGCAATGCCCCTCTGCCATGTACATTGGCCAAACCGGATGGTCCCTACATAAAAGAATAAATGGACACAAATCGGACATCAGGAATGGTAACATACAAAAGCCAGTAGGAGAACACTTCAATCTCCCTGGACATTCTATAACAGATTTAAACATAGCTATACTTGAACAAAAAAACTTCAGAAACAGACTTCAAAGAGAAACTGCAGAACTAAAATTCATTTGCAAATTTAACACCATTAGTTTGGGCTTGAATAGGGACTGGGAGTGGCTGGCTCATTACAAAAGCAGCTTTGCCTCTCCTGGAATTGACACCTTCTCATCTATTATTGCGGGTGGACTACATCCACCCTGTTCAAATTGGCCCTGTCAACACTGGTTCTCCACTTGTGAGGTAACTCCCTTCTCTTCATGTGTCATTATATAATGCCTGCATCTGTAATTTTCACTCCATGCATCTGAAGAAGTGAGGTTTTTTACCCACAAAAGCTTATGCTCAAATAAATCTGTTAGTCGGACTCCTTGTTGTTTTTGTGGATATAGACTAACATGGCTACCCCCTGATACTTCTTAAGTTGTTTTCAATTAAGTCTGCAGCTTTGGGGCAAGTAATTCAGACCCTGGGTCTGTGTTGGAGCAGACGGGAGTGTCTGGCTCAACAAGACAGGGTGCTGAAGTCCCAAGCTGGCAGGGAAAGCAGGGGCAGAAGTAGTCTTGGCACATCAGATGGCAGCCCCCAGGGGGTGTCTGTGAACCAACCTGTCACACAAGGGTCCGAGTTACTGTAGCCCCAGGCAGAACTATGGAGGGGATCAAGGATGCTGAAGAGTGGCTGGAGATTGCAGAGAGACTTGGAGACTGGGGGAGAAAGACTCGGGGGGTAAGGTCCAACAGCCCAAAAAATAGGGGTCTGCCCCAAGTAGGGTACAGATGTTATGCATTTGGGGAAATAGGGCATATAGCTGCCCAATGCTCTAACCTAGAAGAGCCCATGCAATGTGACTAGGAGATCTAGGAGGACCATGGGACCTAATAAATCTAGTAGGGGTTGCGATGGTTCCTCACAGGTATACTAGACCAGTTAAACTGAATGGCATAGAGACCACTGTGTTAGTGGACTCGGGAAGTGCGGTCATGCACTCGGGAAAACTACTCGGACAAGACCAACTATCCCGGGACAAGCACACAGGAATATCCTGTGTACACGGGGATGTCAACTACTACCAGACCATCCCGGTAAAAATAGAAGTCCTGGGAAACCCCACTAAGGTGACAGTGGGGGGTGGTCCCAAAGCTCCCATATCCAGTCCTCATAGGGCAAGACTTCCCAGGGTTTGGCAGCCTACTCCCTGGAGAGGAATCAGAAGAAGGTAATAATCCTGAGAGCAATGGGGTGACCCCGATAGTTAGCACCCTCTCGGTCTTCCATGAATTTGCCCAGGATTTGTTCTCTCCCTCTGGGAAGCCCAGGAAGACTTGGCAAGAAAGCAGTGCAGATAAGAGGAGGGGAATGAGAAACTTGGCCCAGAACCAAAAGCCTACACTTGTAGGGGAAAGAGTTGGCCCAATTGACAAAGGGACTATACAGGGGGTCGACGAACCAACAGACAGATCCAGTTCCCCAGGGACACCTCCCCTCCCGAGAGGGAGATGGAAATAGGTCCCCCTGAGTTTGGGCAAATTGGACCCTCACTGGAGAATTTTGGGCAGGATCAGGCCAATGATCCGATATATAACAATATTTGAAAAGAAGTAGTTGAAGTGAATGGGGTCCCTGTGGAAGGAAGAACCAAGGGCCCAGAGCCATATTATATAATAAAAAAGGATCTGCTATACAGAGAAGTCTGAATCCAAGAACAAGAGGCATTAGAGGGGCATACTGGATCTAGCTCACAGCCATCTGTTCAGGGGGCATCTAGGCATAGATAAAACCCTCGATCGAATTTTGGCCTGGAATTTATGCAGCGGTCGGATGATATTGTGCCTCCTGTCCTGAATGCCAATTACATGGCCCCCAACCACACTTAAGGGTTCCTTTGGTACCTCTGCTGATTATTGAAGTCCCATTCAAGCAGATAGCTATGGACCTAGCAGGCCCACTGGAGAAGTCAGCCCAGGGCCATCAGCACATACTGGTTGTGCTAGATTACACCACCCGATACCCCGAGGCCATGCCTCTACGAAACACCCTGTCCAAGACCATAGCTAAGGAATTAATTCAAATTTTCTCTAGTAGGGATACCCAAAGAGATCCTGACAGATCCAGGAACCCCCTTTGTGTCTAAATTAATGAACGATTTGTGTGCGATGCTCAACATACGGACCATAAGAACATCAGTCTATCACCTGCAGACTGATGGCCTTGTCAAATGCTTTAATAGAACATTAAAGAACACAATATGGAAGGTGGTGAGCTGGACCTGGAAGAACTGGGATGCCCTGCTGCCGTACCTAATGTTTGCTATAAGGGAAGTTCCTTAAACTTCAACTGGGATTTCCCCATTCAAGCTATTATATGGTTGCCACCCCCGTGGCATACTGGAAATTGCCAAACAGGGTTGGGAAGAACAGCCAAACCCAGGAAGAAACATCATCAAGCATGTGTTGCAGATGAAAGACCGGATAGCCCAAGTCACCCCCATAGTGCGGGAACACATGGAGAGGGTGCAAAGGGCCCAACAGACATATTACAATCGCCGAGCGATGATCTGAAAATTCCAGGTGAGCGATCGGGTAATAGTGCTTGTACCCACAGTGGAGAGCAAGCTCCTGGCCAGGTGGAAGGGGCTTTGTGAGATAATAGAAGCTATTGGAGAGGTCGACTATAAGGTCCGACAGCCTGGTTGCCAGAAGCCAGAACAGATCTATCATATACACCTGTTGAAACCTTGGCAAGACAGAGACGCTCATGGAGTCACTCTAGGGTCGCCACCCCCCAAAAGCAACCGGCACGGCCAAGTGGGAATATCCCTGGAATGGACCCTGATCAATGAACTGAAGTGATCAACATGATCAAACGCAACCAGGACATAGTCTCGGAAAAGCCAGGCAGGTCTATCGAGTTTCACCATCACATCCTCACAGAGCCTGGAGTGAAGGTGAATATCAAGCCATACCGGATCCCAGAGGCAAAAAGAGAAGAGATCAAGTCAGGCCCTGCACCCCTCTTCCTGGGACTCACAGTGACTCTCAGCCAGCCAGTAAAACAGAAGGTTTATTGGACAACAGGAACACAGGATACAGGAGAGCTCATGGCCAGAGCCAGAAACCTCTCAATCTGGCCCTTCTGGGGGTTCAGGGGGCTTGGATCGCAGCCTAGGATTCCCTGAACTCCCACCACCCAGCCCCAAACCGAAAACTGACCCAACCCTCTCCACTCGGCTCTTTTCCTTTGTCTAGCTCCCCGGGCAAAGGTGTTGACCTCCCCTCCCCCCTGCCTAGCTCAGGTTACAGGCTGAATACCTGTCCCTCACCTAAAGTCCTCCCTGACTCTCCCAACCCCCACACAGACAGCCCCTACTCCATCACACAAGACATAAGTCAGGAAAATGCTGAAGTTAGGAGTCACAGAAGAGTCTCACAGCCCATGGACCAATCCAGTTGTCCTAGTACCTAAGCCTGATGACAGTATGAGGTTCTGCAACGACTTCTGGAAACTGAATGAAGTGTCACCATTTGATGCGTAACCTATATCCCGGATAGAGAGCTAGTTGATGGATTGGGAAAAGCACAATTTTAGTCCACCCTTGACCTGATGGAGGGTTTTTGGCAAATCCCCCTGGCCAAGGCCAACAAAGAGCAGACACCCTTTCCAACACCAGAGGGACTGTATCAGTACACTTTCCTCCCTTTTGATTTACATGCCCCTCCCCCACAACTTTCCAATTACTTATAGAATATCAAGGTTGGCAGGGACCTCAGGAGGTCATTTAGTCCAACCCCCTGCTCAAAGCAGGACCAATCCCCAGACAGATTTTTGCCCCAGATTCCTAAATGTCTTCCTCAAGGATTGAGCTCACAACCCTGAGTTTAGCAGGCTAATGCTCAAACCGCTGAGCTATCCCTCCCTGTTACAGCTACATGGCACATATGTAGCCACCTATCTCGACAACGTCATTATACATAGCCCAGACTGGGAGATGCACTTGGAGAAGGTGGAAGCAGTCCTGGACACCCTGAGGAAGGCGGGGCTGATGGCAAATCCCTCAAAATGCATGATTGAGCTAGCAGAAGCCAAATACCTTGAGTATATTGTGGGGAAGGGTGTGGGGAAGCCCCAAATAAGTTAGAGGCAATACAGAATTGGCCCCGACCAGTCTGGAAGAAACAGGTCAGAGCATTCCTAGGACTAGTTGGATACTATAGGCAGTTCAATCTCCACTTTGCTACCACTTTCCATGCCCTTTAACAGACCTAACAAAAGCCCGTGGCCCAGACATAGTAAGATGGACCAGCACGGTTGCTGACAGACCCAGCAGGATTAACGTAGCTATTTGCCCATGGCTGAAAGGAATCATCCTATCAACATGAGTGCTGGTGTAACTAAGACATATACTGGTCTGTACCATAACTGGGGAATGAGCTTCTGGAGATGTAACTGGTGGTGTTTCACCAGCTCCCAAAGAATGGAAGGTTAGAAATAGTGCTGATGAGATCACTTGTGTCAAATGATGGTTTCTTGGACATTGGCTGGCCCCTTGCATGTTTCAAAGTGACTGGTAGATTTCTCTCCATCAAGGACTCATTTGAGCTGGATGCTCTTTGTTAGCTTTTACAAATGATGCAGTGCCAGGCCTGATGTGATGGAACAGAGTTGACTTTTGCAAAAGAAGTTGTCTTGATTGCAATGCAGTAAGGTGCCTCACATTCCTAGGGTCCAGAAATCTTGTCAGAGCACTAGGCTACAAGAGCTTCTTGCAGAAGTAGGTTCATTCTATTTAAGTTGTTGTCCAAGATGCAGTAAAATAAATAAATAAATAAATAGGGACAATAGTGTGGTAGATAATCCTGTCTATTGTATTTATGACAATCATTTCTTTGTAGGTGAATGGCATTCTTTCATTAAGTATGTCAGGATGAATTTTTGTTTACTTGGATGGATTTTGATTTATATATTTGTTCTTACTTCATAAATAACATCTTTGAAGACTAAGAAAGTTACTCTTGTCCAGTACACTTTTACTTACTGTCTATATCACTCAGTAGGACATTATTGTTGGTTTGCATACAGTGGCAATAATGCTCTTCTCCTCCCCAACCCCACCTATGGTTACCAGATAATGTATGCTGATTATTTGATTACTTCAGTGCAGTTTCTTCCTGCTGGCATGGCATGTGGCATCCAAAATTACATGCCTCACTAGGCAGGCTGAAGAGAAGATATTACATTATTGCCACTGAACAGAAAATATACTAAAACAACTTCTGATTTAACCAACAAGGTAGTTTGAGTGAAATCTCTTTTCCATTCTCTCTTTCTATTACAAAATATGACTTTGTACTTACATAAAAAATTTCCTCCCTAGCTCTCAAAGCATGACTGGTGGTGATTGTGATCCAACTTTACAGACAAGGAATCGAGACACAGAGAGATTAAGGCAAAGATTGCTCTGGTTTTGGGTACCCAACTTGATACCTGAAAAGGGCCTGATTTTCAGAGAGTTGGTGCTCAGCATATTTTAGATGCTCCAAGTTGGGCACCCAAAATCATTAGGCACTAGGGCTGTCAAGCGATTAAAAAAATCAATCTTGTTTAATCTCACAATTAAAAAAATTAATCGCACTGTTAAACAATGATACAATACCATTTATTTAAATATTTTTGGATGTTTTCTACGTTTTCAAATATATTGATTTCATTTCCAACACAGAATACAAAGTGTACAGTGCTCACTTTATATTTATTTTTATTACAAGTATTTGCACTATACAAAAAAAAAAGAAATAGTATTTTTCAATTCACCTAATACAAATACTGTAGTGCAATCTCTTTATCATGAAAGTTGAACTTACAAATGTAGAATTATGTAAAAAAAAACCTGCATTCAAAAATAAAACAATATAAAATTTTAGAGCCTGCAAGTCCACTCAGTTCTATTTCTTGATCAGCCAATTGCTCAGACAAACAAGTTTGTTTACATTTGCCGGAGATAATGGTGCCTGCTTCTTGTTTACAATGTCAGCTGAAAGTGAGAACAGGTGTTCTCATGGCTCTTTTATAGCCGGCGTCATAAGATATTTGCGTGCCAGATGTGCTAAAGATTCATATGTCCTTTCATGCTTCAACCACCCTTCCAGAGGACATGCGTCCATGGTGATGACGGGTTCTGCTCAATAACGATCCAGAGCAGTGCAGACCGATGCATGTTCATTTTCATTATCTGAGTCACATGCCACCAGTGGAAGGTTGATTTTCTTTGTTGGTGGTTCGGGTTCTGTAGTTTCTGCATTGGAGTGTTGCTCTTTTAAGACTTCTGAAAGCTCCACATCTCGTCCCTCTCAGATTTGAGATGTTACTTCAGATTCTTAAACCTGGGGTCAAGTGCTGTAGCTATCTTTAGAAATCTCACATTGGTACCTTCTTTGCGTTTTGTGAAATCTGCAGTAAAAGTGCTCTTAAAATGAACAACATGTGCTGGGTCATCATCTGAGACTGATGTAACATGAAATATATGGCAGAATGCGGGTAAAACAGAGCCAAAGACATACAGTTCTCCCTCAAGGAGTTCAGTCACAAATTTAATTAACTCATTATTTTTAATGAGAATCATCAACATGGAAGCATGTCTTCTGGAATGGTGGCTCAAGCATGAAGCGGCATACAAATGTTTAGCATATCTGGCTCTCAAATACCTTACAATGCCAGCTACAAAAGTGCCATGCAAATGCCTGTTCTCACTTCCCGGTTACATTGTAAATAAGAAGAGGGCAGCATTATCTCCCATAAATGTAAACAAACTTGTCGGTCTTAGCAATTGGCTGAACAAGAAGTAGGACTGAGTGGACTTGTAGGCTCTGAAGTTTTACTCTTTTTTTTGACAAAAAAAGTTATGTAACAAAAAATATCTGCATTTGTAAGTTGCACATTCATGACAAAGAGATTGCACTACAGTACTTGTATGAGGTGAATTGAAAAATACTATTTCTTTTATCATTTAATAGTGCAAATATTTGTAATGAAAATAATATACACTTTGATTTCAGTTACAACACAGAATACAATATATATGAAAATGTAGAAAAACATCAAAAATATTTAATACATTTCAATTGGTATTCTATTGTTTAATAGTGTGATTAAAACTGCGATTAAGCACAATTAATTTTTTTAATTATGATTACTTTTTTTGAGTTAACTGCAATTAATCGACAGCTCTATTAGGCACCTTTGAAAATTTCAGCCAAAGTGACTTGCTCAAGGTCATAGAGAGTGTCAGTGCAAAAGTGGAAATAGAACCCAGGCCTTGTGTTTCCTGGGACCCTGACGCTGGGTCCATCATGCTCCCCTACATATGACATGTGGTCCTGCTTTGAGCAGGGGGTTGGACTAGATGACCTTCTGAGGTCTCTTCCAACCATAATAGTCTATGATTCTATGACATATGTACATGTGATATATACACATTTCAGGAGGAGGGGCAGAACAGGAATGGTTGTCCAGGAACCCCTACATAGTTCCACATGCCCCAGTTACCAACTCTTTATTAATGATGCCATAACACTCCTTGTGTGTCCCCCTAAGGTCCTGGAAACTGACCAATCTTGACTGGTTTACCAGAGGACTATCCTGGGTGCTAGGAGTTAATTTAGGTGCCCTCTGGAAAAACACTGGTGTGTATCTGTCACTTAGAATTTCAGGGGAAAACTATATTTTATTGGCTAGTTTCCCTGATTTTTGAGAGCAGATTTGAGATTTCAGAAAACAACCATTGCAAACTTATGTATTGTGGTTACATCAGGCATAGAGTTAGAAATAACCCTGAGAAAAGAAGGAATGTTGGGGGTCAGCATAGTAAGGGATGGCCAGTGAAGAAACAGATAGATGGGAGGTGGCAGATCACTGGGAGATCAGCTGCTGAGTATGTGAAGTTAGTGATGCATCGAGAAAGCTTCTGAAAATTCTGCTATGATGTCAGCAGTGTTCAGACAGGAGTAAATGGACTTTACTTCCTTCCTTCCTTCCCTGATTTGAACATACTGGGCGTGTCATTCAAACTGTATTTGTGTACAAGGCTGAGTGGTATGTGCATGAATCTAACAAACCAGAACGATGCTATAGCTCACATAGTTTCATTTGAACACCCAGCCTGCTAGTTAAAGGCAGGTAGATTAGCGTTTGACAAGCCAGGTGATGCAAAAGGGTTTGCATCCTAAATAGCTAAGCTTCAGTTGTGCTTTCGCCTGATAACATGGTGTGAGGAAGTCTAAGTTAAACCTCCTCTGCAGTGAGTTGATGGCTGCTGGGTGATAGTCTGACTGCACTGATAAGATGGTGCAGTGGCAGAATTACCAAGTGGTTTTAAAAATGAACCTCAATCAATAAGCACCTTTTACAACAACTCAGAAATCATCTAACCCGCTGCACTTCAGGCTGACATCAAATGAGAGTGGAAGTTAGGGTGACCAGACAGCAAATGTGAAAAATTGGGACAGGGGGTGGGGGTAATAGGAGCCTATATAAGAAAAAGACCCAAAAATCGGCACTGTCCCTATAAAATCAGGACATCTGGTCACCCTAGTTGAAGTAAAAATACTGTTGGGTAACACCAAAATGTTGATTCCTTGGTCCCATCAGTGCAAAATATTTCAGGAATACTAGTAAAAGTACCCTTCTCAGTAGCCAACTTAAAACACCCTCTATTATAAAGAAGTCAGATTCACTGTGTTTAAATGTCAATATATATATCACTCGTGCAATGTTGTTATTGCAAGTTAAGATTGCTCCCAATGCCTTTAACTCAGTCATATCCTAGGGTGTGCATTAATACATGAACAATAAGGTGCAAAAGTTTATATTAAACATGAAACACGGGATAAAAATACAATATGTGTTTGTAACCCTTCTGCCGGGCCGAGACGATAGCAGCAAGGGCCGGGTTCAATACATAGGGGTCCCTTCCCCACAACATAATGCAAAACCAGCTCGAGCCCCCACCCAGTGACCTGGGAAAATCTTACACACACCCCTGGGCGCCTCGAAGAGGCAATACTTCCCCTCTCGCAAGCACAGAGTCTTGGTGTAGCAGAAAAGGTTTAATACATGATAAACAACAAGCATTAAATTGGGAAAATACCTCAGCTAGAGTTCATGGGTCAAACCGTGAGCAAAGACCCACTCCAGCAAATTGGGCCATGTCCTTCTCTCGGGGCCCTTGAATCCAGCAACCCCCAAATCACCCACAGTCCCAAAAGTCCCACAATCCCAAAGTCTCAGTCCCGGGTCAGTGCAGCCCCAGAGCTCAAGAGTCTCTCTGCAAAGGTCCCCCTCCCCAGCCTGGGTAGAAAGGGGCACCTTACGTGGTTTCGGGGCCAACTGCCCTGCCTCTTCGTGGGGTTCTGCTTCCACTAGCCGTCCCCCGCAAACGCTCAGCTCCGCTGGCTCTGTGGGCTGCTCCACTCTGCCAGCTGCTCTGGTCCACCAGCTGTCCTGTGATCTGCTCTGGCTGTCCTCACGAGCTGCTTGGCTCCACTCACCCAGGGCTGCACAAACTGCTCCACTCCGCTCTGCCAGCTGCTCTGCTCCACGGTATTGCTTCAGGCTCCCCCACTCATAAGCACAGTACTCCGTGCTCTCAGGTCAGCAAGTCCAGCTCTTCAGTGATTTCAGCTCTTTAGTGATTCCAGCTCATAGTAGGGGAGCCCCAGTGCCAGGGAGTTCAGCTCAGTAACCTGTATCTAGATTCTTAAGGGAATCAAAAATTAACTCTGACTTTCCACAGTGGAGAGAGGCACAGGTGGAATTGCATAGAAGCATAGAAGCATAGAATCTCAGGGTTGGAAGGGACCTCAGGAGGTCATCTAGTCCAACCCCCTGCTCAAAGCAGGACCAAACCCAACTAAATCATCCCAGCCAGGGCTTTGTCAAGCCTGACCTTAAAAACCTCTAAGGAAGGAGATTCCACTACCTCCCTAGGTAACCCATTCCAGTTCTTCACCACCCTACTAGTGAAAAAGTTTTTCCTAATATGCAGCCTAAACCTCCCCCTCTGCAACTTGAGACCATTACTCCTTGTTCTGTCATCTTCTGGTGCTTCTGGCTCACACAAGAAGCCTGCATCACCCAGTACAGATCTCTGTCCCCAGCCTCTCTCCTTTCAATGGGTTTTGGAACCCATGTGCCCCATCTAGCAAGCGCTATCCAGCTGACAATGAAACCCCCCATCACAAGACAATTTTGTAGTTCCCCATTTACCCAATCAGGGTGACAACATTTCATTCCTCCTGCCCCAATAACAACGAAATTGGGGCTCCCACAGCTGTGAAAATAACCATCCCATGCTGCTTTGCGGTATGCTAAGTGGGGTGGGAGTGCCCAGGCAAATAACTGAAATGCTAATGCGAATACTTGAAAACTTCCACTCTGCACTCCCCATAATCTACCACCAGATGTCAAGGTAGAGCTCATCCTGACTCTGCTTACATGTTCAACATAGCGGAGTTAAAATGGAGAGAAAATGTAACTTGTAGAATTACCAATTTTTTTTGGTGGCTGTTTGATTTTGCAACCATTGGGCTCCATTGTGGGTTTGCCTGAATTCCTGACCAAGGAGCAGCACTTAGTTGAACTACTTCAGGAGCAGACATGGAACAATATTGTGACCTCATTGGAGCTGCATTCCAATAGCCAATAAGCAAGCAGCTGACAGACAGACAGACAACTAACACATACATGCACATCACATCCCACCTCTCAGTGCATTACTAACCTATCTGAACATTCCATCAGCCAAGCATTCTCAGTTCTGTGGCTTAGGGTAAATTTACAACATGGAGGCAGGGCCGGCTCCAGACCCCAGCGCGCCAAGCGCGAGCTTGGGGCGGTGTCCCGCGGGAGGGCGGCAGGCGGCTCCAGTGGACCTCCCGCAGACGTGCCTCCAGAGGGTCCGCTGGTCCCGCGGCTCCGCTGGACCTCCTGCAGACGTGCCTGCGAAGGGTCCGCTGGTCCCGCGGCTCCGGTGGAGCATCCGCAGGCATGCCTGCGGGAGGTTCACCGGAGCCGCGGGACCAGCGGCCCCTCCGCAGGCACGTCTGCAGGAGGTCCACGGGAGCCGCGGGACTGGCGACCGCCAGAGCGCCCCCCGCGGCGTGCTGCCCTGCTTGGGGCGGCCCAAATCCTAGAGCCGCCCCTGCATGGAGGACCACCTGTATTTAGAAACCAATGAAATGCCAAGGAGGAGCAGTGGTGTAGGAGCTCTGGAGTTTGTACCCACTGGGTGTCAGAGGACTGCTGGAAGGGGCTTTCTCTCCCTCAA
The DNA here is from genome assembly GCF_020497125.1 of Mauremys mutica. NCBI lineage: Eukaryota > Metazoa > Chordata > Testudines > Geoemydidae > Mauremys > Mauremys mutica. The sequence continues at coordinate 129,000,704 of NC_059077.1, forward strand.
CACAATAAATGAGTTTGTGAATGGCACAGGTCAATGGATCTACAGCTATTTGGATCTTAATAGGTTTTCTCCCCAGTAGAGTGTGCAACAGGAATTATTGCAGCCCTGAGGCTGCCAGGCTAAAGTTTTGGGGAAAGTTTCCTTCCTCCCAACTCAATGTCAAACCCTTACTACATGGTCCTGGAAGTAAGCTAAATCTTTGTCAAACTTAGAGCAAAATAAAGCCACCTGCATCCCTTTCTCTGAAGGAAAATCTCTCAGTGGTGGTTGCAGCACATACTGATCTTCCTAGAAGCAAGTGGTACTGAAGAGTGGGTGAAATTCTTCACACTGCTACATTTAACTGGCTTAGTAATACTGGAGATCTGCTATGAGGGGAACGACAAACTGCTAGACCAAAGTCATTCCGAAATTTCAAGAACACTTTGATCCATCCAAGAACTTCACTTGGCGAAGGTGGTTTTCTTTCCTTAGAGTTTCCAGGTAAGATCATTGTCTGTTATGTCAGAGGCCTATGGGATAACGTTAAGTCATGTGAACTTGAACAGTTAACAGATGGGCTATTTGGAAACTGAATTAGTTGCACTATACCTGATAACCAGGTTAAAGCAAGGTTGTTGCAAGAAATAAGGCATAAATTATTAAATAAGGTGTACATTTTTAACAGTGAGGTTAATTAGCCATTGGAACAATTTACCAAGGGTCATGGTGGATTCTCCATCACTGGCAATTTTAAAATCAAGACTGGGTGTTTTCTGAAAAGATCTGTTCTCAGGATTATTTTGAGGAAGTTCTATGGCCTGTGTGGTGCAGGAAGTGAGATTGAGCACAGCGGTTCCTTCTGACCTTGAAGCCTATGAATCTACAAAATATGGACTCAGCTTTGCAAAGAATGGTGGATATTTGCAGGACTAGTGCAAACTGTGTTTCCCAGGTGAAAGCATCAGCAAGCAATAAAAGAACTGAAGTTAATCTAATTAAAATGCTCTACCAAGGCATAAAGACAGAACACATTATCATAGAATCATAGAATCATAGAACTTAAGATCAGAAGGGACCATTATGATCATCTAGTCTGACCTCCTGCAAGATGCAGGCCACAAAAGCTGACCCACCCACTCCTGAAATAATTCTCTCCCTTGACTCAGATGTTGAAGTCCCCAAATCCTGATTTAAAGACTTCAAGTAGCAGATAATCCTCCAGCAAGCGACCCCTGCCCCATGCTGCGGAGGAAGGCGAAAAACCTCCAGGGCCACTGCCAATCTACCCTGCAGGAAAATTCCTTCCCGACCCCAAATATGGCGATCAGCTGAACCCCGAGCATGTGGGCAAGACTCTCGAGCCAGACACTCAGGAAAAAGACTTTCAATATCCCAACATTGACCCTCGGTACTAATTACCAGTGGTGGCACGTTATTGACCTATTGACTAAATCATGTTATCCTATCAAACCATTCCCTCCATAAACTTATCAAGCTTAATCTTAAAGCCAGAGAGGTCCTTCGCCCCCACTGTTTCCCTTGGTAGGCTGTTCCAGAATTTCACTCCCCTGATGGTTAGAAACCTTCGTCTAATTTCAAGCCTAAACTTCCCGACTGCCAATTTATATCCATTTGTTCTCGTGTCCACATTAGTACTGAGCTGAAATAATTCCTCTCCCTCCCTGGTATTTATCCCTCTGATATATTTAAAGAGAGCAATCATATCTCCTCTCAACCTTCTTTTGGTTAAGGAAAACAAACCGAGCTCTTCAAGTCTCCTTTCATACGACAGGCTTTCCATTCCTCGTATCATTCTAGTGGCCCTTCTTTGTACTCGTTCCAGTTTGAATTCATCCTTCTTAAGCATGGGAGACCAAAACTGCACACAGTACTCCAAATGAGGTCTCACCAATGCCTTGTATAACGGGACTAGCACCTCCTTATCTCTACTAGAAATACCTCGCCTAATGCATCCCAAGACCGCATTAGCTTTTTTAACGGCCACATCACATTGCCGACTCATCCTGCGATCAACCAGGACTCCGAGGTCCTTCTCCTCGTCCGTTACTTCCAACTGGTGCGTCCCCAGCTTATAACTAAAATTCCTGTTAGTCATCCCTAAATGCATAACCTTACACTTCTCACTATTGAATTTCATCCTATTACTAATACTCCAGTTTACAAGGTCATCCAAATATCCCTGAAGGATATCCCGGTCCTTCTCCGAATTGGCAATACCTCCCAACTTCGTGTCATCCGCAAACTTTATCAGCCCACTCCTACTTTTGGTTCCGAGGTCAGTGATAAATAGATTGAATAAGATCGGACCCAAAACCGAACCTTGAGGAACTCCACTGGTAACTTCCCTCCAACTTCCCTCTAGTATCTGAGGCCCCTGTTACTATGGTATCTGAGCACCTCACAATCTAATCTTTTTTATCTTCAACACCCCTCTCACAGGCAGACATGCCAAACCTGTGAAAAAAATGCAGAAATTGGCCTTGTTTTTGGCTTACTTGACTAGTAGCTTCTTTTTTTGATTGGCTCCTGACAAGCAAGGGAGAGAGTCAGAGGTGCACTGCAGGCCCACCCCTGTCCCAGGCTGCAGAACAGGGGGATCTAGGCACATAGAGTGTTGGCGTTCTTAGGGATTTGCTTGTTTTGAAATGGGATTACCTTGATTTTTGGCTTATTGTGAAAGTCAGGGTACTTATTTACTGTCAGAAAGTTGGCAACGTGGGAATTAGCCTCATTATACAATGGGGAGCTGAGGCACAGGAAAACTTGCCCAAGGTCACACAAGAAGTCTGTGGTAACTGAAGCTGGGTCTTCAGAGTCGTAGGTTAGCATTGGAACCACTGGAACGTCCTTTCTCTTTCTGTCAAGTAAACACTGTGCATGCATATAAAATGTACCAATGACATGTGCCCTGTATAATTTTTATTTCCCTGGAGACTCAGCAGAGTTCATCAATCATATGAAGGACTAACCATGACCACCCAAAGCAGATGCTCATCAGTTCTTAAGGAAATGACTGAAACATAAAAATCAACTTTCATTTTAAGAGCAATTTTTGTTTTTACTGCAGCTGGGAGGCATGACAGTAATTCTGAAGGAAGATAAGTGAATTTTTTTACCTCCAGGCACTAGTTGCAAAAGCAGTGCATAATCAAGGATGAAACAGCTCATCCACAGGCTGATTTTGTACCAGCCTTGAAAAGTGCTATGGTAGTACCACAGATGAGACAGGAACCCAATCAAACTGCCACCATCAGGGTCAGAGGGGAAAAAACCCTCTAACACCCAGCTGTTGCCCAGTCTTTCAGCTGCCCAGCACTGCCAATCCACAGGTGATGCAGATGTTGCTGCACTGCTGACATCTGATGAAGACGTACAGCTGGAGAGGGAGCTTTCTCCACAATGTGGTCAACAGTATAAGCCAATGTAAACACTTGTGGCCAGATTTTCAAAGAGATCAGCACCCAGCCCCTCCTCTTTAGGCACCTAAATTAAGTGAACCTGATTTTTCAAAGCATGTCCAGCACAGTCCATCTCTCAATGGGTGCTGAGCACTTTGGAAAATCAGACCACTTCATTTACATGCCTTAAATGCAGGCTTAGCTCCATTGAAGATCTGGGCCCAAATATGGGTTCTGATTGTTTGTGAAAATTTGGCCCTTTGTATGCCTAGGTCATCAGGCTAGTAAGTGCTGAGCTGCCATCGTTTTGTTGGAGACGGTTTTCAGGGCAAAGTATACAGTGGGCTATTGTGCTCCCCTTTAATCAATTAAGGCCTGTTCAAGCCACAAATATTCTCATGAAGTTTATTTTCTCTTAAATTCTGTGTATGGTCAGGAGAAACATGTGGCCTAATTCTGCTCTTCCTTACTCCAGTGTAAATCAGGAGCAACCACATGGAAGTTCAGGAATTAGTGAGTTTGAAAGAGATGGGAATCAGCCCATTTCATTTAGCCAAGCCTCTCTATGAATTTCCCGCAGGCATGCCTTTCTGTCAATCTCCTTTTGATAGATTTGGCTGAATACGTGAATTGAACTTCAAGCAGAAATCTTTGATCCTCCATTATTTCCATGCTGCTCAGCACCAAAGGCTGGCAGTCTCCGAAGACAATGCAAACCACAGAGGCGAATTTGGGGTGAATAGAGAGCACAGAGGCTGGCCACTTTACTGTGTCTTCCCAGCAGGAGGGTCGATCTGTTGCCTTTAGGGCCAATCCAATTCCTGTAGCTTCAATGGGAAGATTCCCATTGACTTCAGGAGTGTATGAATCAGGGACATAGTCTGAGACAAAGGAACTGTTAATTAGAAAAGGAATAAGTGTGTGTGTGTGTGTGTGTGTGTGTGTGTGTGAGAGAGAGAGAGAGAGAGAGAGAGAGAGAGAGAGAGAGAAAGAAAGACTGACTGGAGACTTTCAGAACTGATGTAAGGCCATATCTGCACTAGTACTTATGTTGGCAAAATTTTCATTGCTCAGAGGTGTAAAAAAAATCCATTGAGCAACATAAATTTTGTCGGCATAAGCACTTGTGTGCACAGTGCTATGTTAGGCATCAACAAAGGGCTGGATCGTGCCATGCCCTGAATAAGGGCCAGTGTAAAACAGCTCTACCTCTTTGGAAGCAAAGGGAGAGACTGTGCCTCCTGGAGGCTGACTGGTGCACTTGGGGGCGCACACTTTGCAGCATCCACTTAGGCTGTTGTAGATTTGCTCCTCCTGGTGCACCAGTCCTCATCCAGGAGTACATGTGGAGAAGAGGGGACGGGCCATGTAATTTATTTATGCAGCAGGAGTCGGGACTTCTGCTGCACCATCTAACATCCAGTCCCATTAACTGCTGAGCTCCTCCAGCAATGAGTTATCGAGCATTCTCAACTTGCAGTGACGTGATGAGCGTGTAGTGCTCTCAGTGTTTGACAGGGGGTGCTCATCAGGGCTTTTATACCATAAAAGATACAAAGGCCACCTAATAGCTGCCCACTAGATTGGACCCTCCTTTTCCACTGATGTTCCCCTGGCTCCAGCAAGCAGAAGCAGCTCCAAGGATTCGTCGCAGTGGCACGCATTGAGTGAGCAGTTTATCACTGATTAGAATCAAACCCTTTTCTCTAACCCTAAGTCTGTACCACATCCTCTTTGCCATTTTTTCTCTGTGCATCTACAGGCATTAAAAGGAAATAGGGCAAAGTAACTTATTTATCCCACACCTGAGAGATGTTTGCAAGGGCAGAAAGCCCCTACAATATTGTATGTAGTTATAAATGTCTTTGAATGCACTATAGCTCTGTTTGTGTGCTTGTCTGGAAAAATCACATGACCCTCTCCAGCTCACATTACCTAGTGTGTTTTAATGATATACCATTGTAACTAACATGCTACACAAGTGCTTGTAAAAAGCCAGAAGTTTTTCAGAACCAATGAAGTGCTCCAACTCATAATTTCATCAAAAACACTGTAAAAGTAGCCGTATCCTTCATATCCCGAGGTGGAAAAGGTGCTGGAGATTTATGCCTTTCCTTGAACACGCAGATTTATAACAGTGTGTAATGTACATTCATTTCATCCATATTTATAACTGCATTGATGCAGAGTCTGGTATCCATTACTTTAATCTATGTAACTTGATCATCAGAAATTTGAACCATAAGTTTTAACACATATTGCAAAGAATTTCTTTTTGATTCGAAAAGAGAAGAAGTATATTAAAGCCCCAGCTGCAATTACTTATTAAAGCTGAACTTCTTTCCTGGAATACATGTGTTCTTTCACATATTCTGTGTGCCATTCTGTCCTGCACTGGTCTTTTACCTCAGAATAATTCTACAACCCCTCACTGTAAATACCTTGAGGGGAGAAAGAAAAAATGATGCAGTTAAGGATCATATTTGGGTAGAATTCCTGTAAATAAATCTTTTACATCTTGGCAAAGTGAAATCAGAAATTGAAGAGTCAGTGACAGCAGTAGCCTCTAGTCACTTAAAGTGAAGTAAAAAAAAAAGAAATTCAGGGCCAGATCAAAGACTCCCATTGACAGCCAGCAGAAATTAAACCCAGATCCCATTTCACAAACATGGGCAATTGACACTCAACACATGGTTATCGTCTAGCTTTGGAAAATAAAACATCTCTACTCAAAGTCCTGAATGGATGGCCCTACACTGAAGTTAATCAATGACCAGGTGCTGAGTAAGAATGGAGTCTGTTGCGCTGTGTCACACTGATCATGGCCTCAGCAGGATTTTTATCATTTCATTAGCACACCCAGGTAAATTACAGGGATGGTTGGAGAATACTGTGTGTTAAAAATAGTTTCATCTAGTTCAAACACTGGTCAGAAAGACAAACAATTCAACCTACTCAAGGTTGTCTTTCTTTTTGAAAAATGATCTCTTACCCCTTCTCTCTGAATAGCATTTAAGGTATTAATATTATTTGCTGACTTTATTTTATGGCCCTCTGATACAATGGTGATGAGAAACCAAGACTAGGTTGTCTATCCATAATACCAGTGTCAATCGGTAATTCTACTGACTTCAGCAGAGTTACTCTGGATTTGCCTGCATGTAGCTGAGAGCAGAATCTTGCTCATAGGTGGGGATCTTCCTCCTATGAACAATACTTTGAACAAGAAGTAGTTTTTTTAAAAAAAAGGTTTCCATAGGATTTTTTTTTAATTTCCCATGATAATCTTTTTCATTGCCCCCCCCCTTTTCTCCTTTTCCCCTTCCTTTTCCAGTTGTAAAATGGGAAGAAAGGGAGAGATGGCTGGGGGGGGCAAAAACTGGTGGTTTTTTTACATGTTTTAGAGGTGGGTCTTTTTATTGTTTTGAATTGAAAAAGTTGAAAGAAATGAAAATGATCCCGGGGGAGGGGGGTGTCTGTTTCTATTGGACATTTTTTTTATAGAAAACTTTTCCCCAGGCCTTTAGATTTTTTAGTACTTGCGCCGTTGGACTTTTACCTGATTAAGATGATCAGGCCCATGGGGAGATTGTCTAACGCAGGGTTCTCAACCATTTTCTTTCTGAGGCCCCTCCAACATGCTATTAAAAACTCCATGACCCACTAGTGCTACAATAGCTGTTTTTTTGCAAATAAAAGCCAGGGCTGGCGTTAGGGGTAGCAAGCCTGGCAATTGCCTGGTGCCCCACACCACAAGGGTCCCTGCAAAGCTAAGTTGCTCAAGTTTTGGCTTCAGCCCCAGGCGGCAGGCCTGGGAGCCCTGGGCTTCAGCCCCACACAGTGGGGCTTCAGCTTTTTGCCCTGGACCCTAGCAAGTCTAACACTGGCCCTGCTCGGCAGTCCTCCTGAAATCCGCTCGTGGTCCCCCAGGGGACCCCAGATCCCTGGTTGAGAACCACTGGTCTAGTGAATTCCTTGGGTGAGAATCAGAAAAAAGAGTGAAGGTGAATTTAGGATCTGATACACCCAAACAGGAGGGTAAGGGCCCTACTTTAGCAAAGGACTTTGTCATGTGCTGAGCTTTAGTATTGTGAGTACTGCAACTGGCTTCAATGGAACTACTCATTTACTTGTAGTTAGGCATGGTCTCAAGTGCCTTCCTGAAATGGGGCCATAGGCAATGACTTTCTAGAGCATAGTGAACTCTGTTGTTAGAAGTGTGGGGTTTAGATGTGCTTGTAATTATTAGAACGGGGAGCACTGGTTGTTGGGAGTCTGAAAGGACAGGAAACAGGAAGGAGGGGGGAGGAGTTGAGGAGGCTGAGTGAGAGTTACAGAGTGTGCAGCAGCAGCTTGGTAAAGAGGTTTCCACTGTAAAAATAAAGTCATGTTGGAGCTTGTTAATACCTTGCCTGCTTGATACAACAATAGGGCACATAACTTGTCTTTCAGCAACAATATTAAGGGCCTGATTTACCACGGTGTTACTCCAGTTTTATGACTGTTTGTTTCACTCCACCGATATTGCCTGAGTTGCACTGATGTAAGATTGGTGTGCTGCACTGGCACTTCAAACCCTGTATTACATTTTTAAACGTCAATGCATCTTCTCAGCAGTTTCAGTTAGATACAGACCCAAGCTAAAGTGATTGGGCTAAGTCTGGATCTAAACATGCCAAAAATTGTGTTAGGAGGATCACATTATTCTGCTTCAGACCTGTCTCTAATTTTAATACTGTGTTCTATTTCCTTGGTTACCAGCACAGGACATAATAAGATATCAGATAACAGTGGGGAAAAGGCATGTTTTGGTTCGTTCATGAAAACGTGGAAGAGGAGATGGACATCTGAACTTTGTGTCCTCAAAAGTTCATATCAAGACTTCTGGAGTCTGCAAAATTTAGCAAAAAATCTCAAACAGCCTTTCCCTGAGGTTTAGTGTGTTACCTGCTCTGCTTAGGTTGGAAAGTTCATGAAAACAATCTCTCTTCTAGAGCTGGTGAAAATATTTCACAATTTTAACAAAACTTACTAACTTTTTGTGACTATAGATATTTTTGCCATCTGTCTTCAGTTTTGCTACTGTCTTCAGTTTTTCAGCAGTTCTAGTGATGCCAGGGTCAAAAACTATCCACCTAGTGTGCCTTCTGATATCCCATCACCATAGAAATGATAAAAGAGGAGGACAAAAATAAGAAGTAATGGAGAAGCAAAGAAGTCAACTGCACATTTCAGAACCCATGAAAGACTTCATTTTAGATAATGTTCTAGTATAGGGCAGTGAGGTCCACAACATCATTATTTATTCTCCAAGCCACTTCTGTCATCCCTAGACTATACATTGTAAGTGTTGTTACTGACAGCCCATGTTGTCCATGCCATACCACTTCTTCCTATTGCAAACATGATGCATTATATTGATTGTAGTGAAGAAGCTACTCAGTGCCATGTTCCCGTTGACACGGTGAAGTTCAGATATAGCTGCTGGGTGTTTAAAGACATCTAAATTTCTCTGCTGGTGAGAGGAACAGCAATTTTTTGCTAGTCGTCATGTTTCTCACAGCTGCTGTCACACCACTTGAAAACAGACCCCAGGTGACCAGAGTCCCATATCCCTTTATGCAAGCTGCCATATGTCGCTATGGGTAATAGCTGACGCAGAACAGGTGTATGTCATCACAGCAGACCATCTGGAGGGCAGAGGATTCACAAAAGAAAGGTACACTTTCAGTTTACAAAAGCTTTGGGAAGACTTTTTTTTTTCTCAAATGAAACCAGGAGCCCTGTGATTGTCTTTTTTTGTTTTAATTGCACATTTATTTGAAGAAAAAAGGGGGAGTTATTTTTAAAATATTTGTATTGCACTTGGTCCTGCTTATTTTAAAGGAATATGACCTTTGTTAAGCAGAGATGGGCTGAGAAGGGCAGCGTACAGATACTGATCTGATACTAAGGTTTGTGGGTCAAATTTGAGGCTGAATCACAGCTAGAGTTCAGATTTAGTGTGACAAAGCTGAAATTTTGTCAGTCCCAAATGGTTGCAATACCATGAGTTTAATATATTTTGTGAGATTTCTGCCATCTTGAAAAGTGCGAATCTTGAGGGATAAGCCCTTTTCATGCGATCTCTGCATCAGAAGTGGAAAATAGCCATCTTTCTGGTTTTGAACATAACCTGGAAAGAAAACTGGTCATAGGCAGGCTTAGATTTTGAGGACTTAAAATCAACCCTGAAATCTGAAGAGGTTTCACTTTGGAAATATATCTACTAATGTATGAAAATGGTACTAAGTTGTAAACTTGAGCTTTGGATGTAGATCCACGTCCAAAGTTTTGGGATGCTTTGAACTGGCATTTTGATTCGGTTCATTATTAGAGAAAAGACTAAGCTCCATAGTTTGCATGTGCCTTGGAATTTACCCCCTGTGATGGAGCAAGGCCGGATGGCTACAGGAAAGTACTGAGGAGCAGGTATGTTAGCTCCAGGCTAAGCAAATCCCTAGTACCATGGGAACCAAAATGGCAGTTGCTCCAGGCTAATCAAGGCACCTGGGGCCAATTAAGAACTTTCTAGAAGGCACTGCAGAGAGCTACATTGATTGGAGCACCTGCAGCCAATCAGGACAGGCTAATCAGGGCACCTGGTATAAAAAGGGGAGCTCACTCCAGTCTAGGGAGGAGGAGCCAGAGGAAAGAAGTGCGCATGAGGAGCTGGTAGCAAGAGACACAAGGAACTAAGAACTGAGAGGGGGTACTACTGGAGGATTGAGGAAAACACCATACAATCAAGCAGCATCAGACACCAGGAGGATCCTGTGGTGAGGATAAAGAAGGTGTTTGAAGGAGGCTATGGGGAAGTAGCCCAGGGAGCTGTAGCGGTCAAGCAGCAGTTACAAGTAGCACTATAGAGACTGCTGCAATTCACAGGGCCCTGGGCTGGAACCCGGAGTAGAGGGCGGGCCCGGGTTCCCCCCTAGCCCCGCTACTTCTAATCAGACATAGGAGTAGTTGATCCAGACTATGGGTTTCATCCAAGGGGAAAACCACTGAGGGGAAGAAATCCGCCAATAAGCGCAGGACCTACTAGAGGAGAGGAGGAACTTTGCCACACCCCACATTCAAAGATTTTTGGATCCATCAATTGTAAGGTTGGTCCTATATCTAATAACACTAGGTTATTAAAATAAAATAATGTTATAAATAAAATTTGGTTTTTACTGTTTATACTGAAGGGTAAACCATACATTATTTTCACTGAATTAAAGATAATCCAATATTTCTATTCTCATTAGGTTTTCTACAGCCCTTTTAAAAAACAAAAATCTAATTTATAGATTTAAAATTAAAGCAGGTGTCCCCTTTAGTCTCATTCAATCATCTTACTGTATATCAATTTACTTAGTTCCTGGTTCCCCATAACAGTCAAGGAGAAGTCCATTGCCTTCAATGGACTTCTGATCAAGGTGTCATTGCTTTCAGAACTTTATCTATCAGTGTAAACAGCTGTGAATTTTGTAAATGACTATTTTTATAAGTACATGTGAATGCAATGGTTGGTAATATTTAAGGTGGCTTTGTTTTAGTAGAAAAAGAAAATTTCATTGACATTGGGAATCAAATTACTTCAACCTCACTATTGTTTCCATGGCTTCCAAATGAGCAAGACTCTCAAAGTATGGCTTCAAAACTTACGTACACAGAAATGACTTGCTAATGGAACCCTAAAGGATTTAATGGAGTTACACCAGCGAGTAATTTTGCCCAGCAGAATCAAACCAGTTATTTACATAAAATTGCTACTGTACATCATCTGTCACGTTGATGCATTTGCTGAGAGATTGACTTTTGTAACAGTGGGTTTACATCATAATTCATAATTATTTGTATCCTCCTTAGCTGCTCATTGTGATGTGCATTACACATCCCAGAGGATTTTGATAAAGGACTTGCAATGCAACAGCATGCTATTGAAACATGCAGCAGTTGGAGAAACAACACATGGAGTTTCTCTTTGGAAAATTGCAAACATAATTAGAAATATTATTTTTAAAAAGAGTGAGAGGGGATAAGGTGGCTTGAATGGCCTTGCTTGAAAAGCACATTTCATCTGCTCTCTTGTACTGTGTGTCACATGTTTTTTTATTATTCTTTCTTTAAAAATTTTTTTTAATGAATCTGGTGCCTTATTTTCAGAAGCATAGAACATAGATTCATAGACTCTAGGACTGGAAGGGACCTCGAGAGGTCTTCGAGTCCAGTCCCCTGCCCTCATGGCAGGACCAAATACTGTCTAGACCATCCCTGATAGACATTTATCTAATCTACTCTTAAATATCTCCAGAGATGGAGATTCCACAACCTCCCTAGGCAATTTATTCCAGTGTTTAACCACCCTGACAGTTAGGAACTTTTTCCTAATGTCCAACCTAAACCTCCCTTGCTGCAGTTTAAGCCCATTGCTTCTTGTTCTATCCTTAGAGGCTAAGGTGAACAAGTTTTCTCTCTCCTCCTGATGACACCCTTTTAGATACCTGAAAACTGCTATCATGTCCCCTCTCAGTCTTCTCTTTTCCAAACTAAACAAACCCAATTCTTTCAGCCTTCCTTCATAGGTCATGTTCTCTAGACCTTTAATCATTCTTGTTGCTCTTCTCTGGACCCTCTCCAATTTCTCCACATCTTTCTTGAAATGCGGTGCCCAGAACTGGACACAATACTCCAGCTGAGGCCTAACCAGCGCAGAGTGGAGCAGAAGAATGACTTCTCATGTCTTGCTCACAACACACCTGTTAATGCATCTCAGAATCACGTTTGCTTTTTTTGCAACAGCATCACACTGTTGACTCATATTTAGCTTGTGGTCCACTATAACCCCTAGATCCCTTTCCGTCATACTCCTTCCTAGACAGTCTCTTCCCATTCTGTGTGTGTGAAACTGATTGTTCCTTCCTAAGTGGAGCACTTTGCATTTCTCTTTATTAAACTTCATCCTGTTTACCTCAGACCATTTCTCCAATTTGTCCAGATCATTTTGAATTTTGACCCTATCCTCCAAAGCAGTTGCAATCCCTCCCAGTTTGGTATCATCTGCAAACTTAATAAGGGTACTTTCTATGCCAATATCTAAGTCATTGATGAAGATATTGAACAGAGCCAGTCCCAAAACAGACCCCTGTGGAACCCCACTCGTTATACCTTTCCAGCAGGCTTGGGAACCATTAATAACTACTCTCTGAGTACGGTTATCCAGCCAGTTATGCACCCACCTTATAGCAGCCCCATCTAAATTGTATTTGCCTAGTTTATCGATAAGAATATCATGCGAGACTGTATCAAATGCCTTACTAAAGTCTAGGTATACCACATCCACCGCTTCTCCCTTATCCACAAGACTCGTTATCCTATCAAAGAAAGCTATCAGATTAGTTTGACATGATTTGTTCTTTACAAATCCATGCTGGCTATTCCCTATCACCTTACCACCTTTCAAGTGATTGCAGATGATTTCCTTAATTACTTGCTCCATTATCTTCCCTGGCACGGAAGTTAAACTAACTGGTCTGTTGTTTTCTGGGTTGTTTTTATTTCTCTTTTTGTAGATGGGCACTATGTTTGCCCTTTTCCAGTCTTCTGGAATCTCTCCCGTCTCCCATGATTTTCCAAAGATAATAGCTAGAGGCTCAGATACCTCCTCTATTAGCTCCTTGAGTATTCTAGGATGCATTTCATCAGGCTCTGGTGACTTGCAGGCATCTAACTTTTCTAAATGATTTTTAACTTGTTCTTTTTTTATTTTCTCTTCTAAACCTACCCCCTTCCCATTAGCATTCACTATGTTAGGCATTCCTTCAGACTTCTCGGTGAAGACCGAAACAAAGAAGTCATTAAGCATCTCTGCCATTTCCAAGTTTCCTGTTACTGTTTCTCCCTCCTCACTGAGCAGTGGGCCTACCCTGTCCTTGGTCTTCCTCTTGCTTCTAATGTATTGATAAAAAGTCTTCTTGTTTCCCTTTATTCCCGTAGCTAGTTTGAGCTCATTTTGTGCCTTTGCCTTTCTAATCTTGCCCCTGCATTCCTGTGTTGTTTGCCTATATTCATCCTTTGTAATCTGTCCTAGTTTCCATTTCTTATATGACTCCTTTTTATTTTTTAGATCATGCAAGATCTCGTGGTTAAGCCAAGGTGGCCTTTTACCACATTTTCTATCTTTCCTGCCCAGCGGAATAGCTTGCTTTTGGGCCCTTAATAGTGTCCCTTTGAAAAACTGCCAACTCTCCTCAGTTGTTTTTCCCCCCAGTCTTGATTCCCATGGGACCTTACCTATCAGCTCTCTGAGCTTACCAAAATCCACCTTCCTGAAATCCATTGTCTCTATTTTGCTGTACTCCCTTCTACCCTTCCTTAGAATTGTGAACTCTATGATTTCATGATCACTTTCACCCAAGCTACCTTCCACTTTCAAATTCTCAATGAGTTCCTCCCTATTTGTTAAAATCAAGTCTAAAACATCTTCCCCCCTAGTAGCTTTTTCAACCTTCTGAAATAAAAAGTTGTCTGCAATGCAGTCCAAGATCTTATTGGATGGTCTGTGTCCCGCTGTGTTATTTTCCCAACATATATCTGGATAGTTGAAGTCCCCCATCACCACCAGATCTTGGGCTTTGGATGATTTTGTTAGTTGTTTAAAAAAAGCCTCATCCACCTCTTCCACCTGGTTAGGTGGCCTGTAGTAGATCCCTAGCATGACCTCACCCTTGCTTTTTACCCCTTTTAGCCTACCCCAGAGACTCTCAACACTTCCGTCTCCTATGTCCATCTTCATCTCAGTCCAAGTGTGTACATTTTTAATATATAAGGCAACACCTCCTCCCTTTTCCCCCTGTCTATCCTTCCTGAGCAAGCTGTACCCATCCACACCAACATTCCAATCGTGTGTATTATCCCACCAAATTTTGGTGATGCCAACAATGTCATAGTTGTATTTATTTATTAGCACTTCCAGTTCTTCCTGCTTATTACCCATACTTCTCGCATTTGTATATAGGCATCTAAGATCCTGATTTTATCTTGCCTCCCAGTTTTGCCCTGACCCTCCTTTCTCTCTGCCATTATAGCCCACACTCCCTCTTGTTTCCGACCCATCTCCCAGGTCTCCATGTTCCCCACTTACCTGTGGGCTTTGCTCACCTGTCCCCGTCGAACCTAGTTTAAAGCATCCAGAACTTCAGGAGAAGTCAATGGGAGCTCTGGATGCACAGCACCTCTGATGAATCAAGTGTTCCTGAAAGTTGCTGGCCTATTTGGTGCCCATACACAAAACTGTAAAGACCCCCTCCTCAGCAGACGGGAGGGACTAAAAGAAAGAAGGGGATCAATTAATTACAGGGGGAAAGCAAGTACAAACAGGAACAGGAGTGCAGGTCATAGTGACAAAATAAAAGAACCAGAAGGGGACACTGAGCAGAGAACCCCAGATAGCAAACTGCTCCTCAAAAGACACCAAAGAGGAATTCTGCCCGTATGCATTGAAGGTAAAAGTGAATGAAAATAGCCTCTCCTCCCCACCTCCCCAATCACAAATAACATGTCCATCCAACCTTCTTTCTTCTGCTAGACTGGTAAATGACTATCTTGGTCAGCACAGGAGGAGGTTGCAAAGGCGTTCCTGAGTCTTCATGGGGCCGTAGATAGACAGTGCATAAATAAAAAGATGCAAGGAAAAGTGCAACCTGACCCTCAGTAAGATATTCTGTAGAAAGCAGAAAGGTTCTGCAACCTAGCACATTCTAAGTGAACATCACTGGGGATTTGCCACTTACTACAAAAGGAAATGGTGTCAAGGGACTCCGTGAACCTTGCCAACAACTCATACATTCATAGACATTAAGGGCAGAAGGGACCATTATGATCATCTAGTTTGACCTTCTACATGTTGCAGGCCACAGAACCTCACCCAGAACCTCACCCAGCTGAATAGGCCCATAACCTGAGGCCAAATTACTGAAGTCCTTCAATTCACGTTACAGAGATTCCATCATTTAGTCTAGTTCACATCAGCAAGTGATCTGTGCCCTATCCTGCAGAGGAAGGAAAAAAACAAACAACCCCCCAAACCAAAAACCACAGTGTCTCTGCCAATCTGGCCTGGTCAGAAAATTCCTTCCTGACCTCAAATATGGTGATTAGTTGGACCTTGATCATGTGAGTGAGACCCACCAGTCAAACACCTGGAAGAAATTCTCTGTAATAACTCAGAGTCTGTCCCATCTCCAGCCACTGGAGATATTTGCTAATATCAGTTGTGGATGGGCCATATGCCATTGTGGGTAACCTCCTCTTACCGTCTCCTCCATAAACTTATCAAGCTCAGTCTTGAAACCAGTCTTGAAACCCCCACTGCTCCCAATGGAAGGCTGTTGCAGAACTTCACTCCTCTGATGAAGCCTTGTGGCAAGGATGATTCCTCGTTGCTTTTGCTGATTCAGACTAACACGGCAATCCCTCTGAAACGCCTCTGATGGTTAGAAACCATTGTCTAATTTTCAGCCTAAAGTTATTGCTGGCTAGTTTATATCCATTTGTTCTTGTGCCAACATTGGCTGTTGCCTCAAATAACTCCTCTCCCTTCCTTGTGTTTATCCCTCTTATGTATTTATTGAGAGCAATCATATCTCCTGTCAGCGTTCATTTTGTTAGGCTGAAAAAGCCAACCTCCTTAAGTCTCTTCTTGTAAGGCAGGGTCTCCATTCCTCTGATCATCTAGTAGCCCTTCTCTGCACCTGTTTCAGTTTGAATTCTTCTTTTGTAAGTATGGGAGATCAGAATGGTCATCTCTCCTTTAACCAGTTCCTTACCCACCTTTCATTTTTCATATTAATCCCCATCTCCTCCAATGTAACTAATAATTTCCCATGTGGAGCTGTATCAAATGCTTTACTGAAATTCAGGTAGATTAGACCTGCATTTCCTTTGTCTAGAAATTTGGTTGTCTTCTCAAAGAAAGTGGTCAGGTTGGTCTGGCGTGATCTGCCTTTTGTAAAACCATATTGTATTTTATCCTAATTACCGTTTACCTCTATCTTTAATTACTCTTGCTTTCAAAATTTGTTGTGAGGCTTTGCATACTGCCAATTTTTGTCCCTGTTGCCCCATTGTTGAAAGGGGCTGGAT
This sequence comes from Mauremys mutica, assembly GCF_020497125.1. NCBI lineage: Eukaryota > Metazoa > Chordata > Testudines > Geoemydidae > Mauremys > Mauremys mutica. The sequence goes on from NC_059077.1 coordinate 129,017,275, forward strand.
TGATGTATCTGTAGAGAAAAATCCTTTCTCTCTCTAATCACATGGGCATTGTTAGCATCCTCAATCCTGTGTAGAAAGGACCAAGTCAAAAAATAAGCCCTCAAGGTCATTCCGTCCTTGAACTCAGCTGAGGCAGCTGATGAGCTCAGAGGCAGTCAGTGTGAGATGTGGAGATTACTCTGTTATTAATTGTACGACAGTAGCTCTTAGAAGCATCAACTGAGATTGTGACCCCATTGTGCTAGTTGCTGTTATAGCTTATTGGAAATTTTCCTATGGAGCAGTTTTCCCCAACAAAAAATGCTGGTACAGAGAGATTGAAATGTTCGGCGGGAACATGTCAGTTCCATTGAAACTTGTGACAGAAACCAGGAAGGCTGGCCAGCCCCCCTGCCGGGCTTCCTGCCAGCTCCCCAGCTTGGCCCCACAGGCTCCCTGGTCTGCCAGACTAGCAAAGCATTTGGCTTGCCTAGGAGTTGGGCGGCCTACAGAGGCAGACAAAAAATTCCATTTCAATTCTCACCACGTGGATTTTTTTTCAGAAATTAGTGCCCATGAAAAATTTTACATTTCGGACTTTTCATCATGATTTGCATCTGGTCCCCCCATCCAATTTGCAATTTCTGGGAGCTAAATTGTGTTAGCCGGCCAGCTCTTGATGCTGTACAAATACACAGACAGTCCCTGTCCTAAAACGTTTACGGTCTTAATGGACATGACAACATGTGGGAGAAAGTATTGCTTATCCCCATTTACAGCTGAGGCCTGGAAAGATGAAGGGATTTCTCCAACATTACTCAGGACGTCTGTAGCAGAGCAGGGGAGTGAACCTGGATAGCCCAAGTCCCCATTCAGTGGGTCAACCCCAAGACCATCCTTCCTCTTCCTTACAAAGAAGCAAATAGGCAACACCAACCAATTTCATGTACAAGTGTATACCAGTTGTAAGAGCTAATCCATTTTTATACCAAGCCTTTGGAATTCAGCAGAGCCTTGCAGTGACTGCAGGCAAACAAGAGTTGACATACTGCAGTACTGAATACCTCTAAACATAACCAGTGCTGCGGCCAGGACAAAAATCTATCATGAGTGTCCAGCATCATGCCAAGTGGCATGATGGCAACATCACTCAGTAATACTCTCTAGGGAGCAATCCAGGGAGGTGGACTAAATCAACTGTCTTTCCAGAGTCTAATTTCTATGATTCTATCCAGATCTCAAATAAAACAGCCAGGCTTGTTTGGATCTGCACATGCTACATGCCTTGTAGCTAATCAATGTATGGAAGACAGTTTCAGGTGTAATGCGAAATAAACATGTTTCAGCTGAAAGGACTATGACAGATGAGACCAGTAAATCTTCAGAATGTGGATAGCCTCAGCTGAAGGAAAAATAAAAATGTAAATGGGACCAAAACAAACAAAAAGAGGTACAAATGGTCGTGTTCAATATGTCAGCCCAAAAGGGTGATGTGGCTTTGGTAGGCATGGTTGCTTGTAGTTTTTCTCTTAAAAATGGGGCTTCCCTCTGATGATAATGGAAATAAATGTTTGCCATAATCAGAATGAATACACTTACTATAGGGGCACATGTAGTGGGTGCCAGGCAGCTGCTGAAAATCAGGCCGCTTATTTAAGCACTTAAATAGGGATCTTGGGGTTCCCCCGGCTCTTTGAACTCTGTGGGCATTGATAACCATCCAGTTCTTGGAGGTACAAATTCAGGGAATGGAGATTATAGCATCTTCCCTAGCACATATTGCACTAGGGATTATGGAACATCTGAATTCCCTTGAATCACTGGCTGTGAAAGGACGTGTGTGTGTGTGTGTGTGTGTGTGTGTGTGTGTGTGTGTGTGTGTGTGTGTGTGTGTGTAAAAGACACCTCTTGCCCCTCAGATGCCTCTTTAGGACTAAGGAAGAAGCAGCACATAAGAAGCAGCAGTATGATATGCCTGCTGGGATGAGGCAGAAAGTTGTCATCTGCTACCAAGGATGGTAGCACAAAAGGATGGAAGTGGCTAGCCTCTCCTGCAAACTGAGCAACTGGGTCACTTCTGAAGACATCAGATAAGATGTGTAGCTCAGGGGTGACAAAGAATGGCTCTGGGGCATCTTTGGAGAGGATTATTGAGACCTGACATTGGCAAACTTTATAAACTTGGACTACTGATCTATGATACAATGGATCCCAAACCTAACCTGATTTTGGACAATTTCAGTATTCTATCTATTTCGTGCAGTATTGATTAAAACCCTTTGGAACTGCTGTCCATATTCAGATAAATCATATGCCTGATGTCAGTTCAAAGGCTAGCAATGTGCATAGGATACTAAATGCAGTTGTTTCCCCCTATCTTAACACTGAGTAACAGAGGCCTTTAATAGTGTAGAATATCTTTTTTAGCTTCCCTTTGTTGTATAGTTGAACCCTCCAGAGAGACTGAAGCTAATCTGTGACAACCTGCTATGAAACCTATTGTGCTTCCATCTGGAAAATTAGGTAAAAAGCATAATCTTGCTGATAACCAAGTACAGCACTTGAAAATACATGACAGGGGAAAGGAAGAATGGTATATAGTTCTACCATAAAAATAGAGAGAGATTTCCCTCATGGCCTTACATTGAGACAATTATCCTAAAGTTTCAGAATCTAACAGTCTTTAATAACAGTGAATGTCCAGGGTGATGATGAGGCTATATGGTGGCAGCATCTAGGATCCCCCATCTGGACCCCATTAGGCTTGGCCCTGTTCAGACAAGTAGCAAAGATGACAGTCTCTGCCTCAGAGAGCTCACAATCTATACGTCAGGCAGGAAACAACAGGTGCAAGGAGCCAAATGAGGATGGAGGAAGATATAATAGATGAGCAGAGTTTTAGCAGAAAATCAGAAGTCACAGGTAGCCCATGCCAGAGGGGTGTTATTTGTAGACATCATGGTACAGGTAGATTTTAAAGAGGAATTTAAAAGATAAGGTGTTTGATTTATGAAGCTAGACAGGGATTTTTTTCCCAAACATTCTAAATGCAGAACGGCTGCCATCTAACAAACAAAAACAACCAAGGAGAGAAAAAACAGACTTAGATCTGGAGCTACTTAATGCTCAGAATTTCTGAAAATCAGGCGCGTTATTTAGGCACCTAATTATTTATTGACACAGGAGCCTAACTTTTAGAAAATCCTGGCACTGATATTCATCATATGACAAGAAGTTGCTTAACTGATCACTCAAATTCAGTAGACTATATATATAGCAAAGCAAAAAAACTGCAGACAATTTTAGTGTAGCTTGTTTTTGAGTTCATCCTCATCTTTTTACCCATCTTCAAAGGTCTGTTTCGTCATTTCAATACAGTTCTTAGCCACAATCAAGTCAATATCTATGGCTAACATGTTTGTCTCATGCAAAGCTGCTTCAAAGATGTTGAGATGATAAAACCTTATAGCCTGTAAAGCACAAAGGAGAGTATTTATACATCTTGTGGTATGTTCAAACCTTCTATATTCTCCACCATATTCAAAAGACATAGATGGAAAACAATGACCGCGTTATGTCACAAATCGAAAGCTAGTAAATGTGCAGTGCTGTGAAGGACTTGCTATGTCATCAGAAGCACTTTTGACAGGATGTTGCAGATAGGTCACTTGGTAGGTTGATTTATTGATGAAAGTTGTTGTTGCATTTATAACTAAGTTGTTGCCAAGTGCAGGCATCTCACTAGGTGTATTGATCACCAGGTTCAGATAGCGGGTTGCACAAACATACGGTGCAACTAGATACTCACTGTGAATGAATTCCTGAGTTCCAGAAAAGCAGCCAGTCATCATATGAGCTTCATCAAATCCCAAACTGCTGCAGAGGAGCATGTAGATCAGACAGAGACTTCTCTTAGAGGAGAGTCTATTGATAGAGATTCTCTAGGTTATAGTCAGGAACAGAGGATGGAAGAGGATAATTTAAGGGCCAGATCAGACGAGAAACATTCACATAAAAAGGAATCTGACACATCAGAAAAGGGCAGACAATTAAACAGTGACAAGTTTTTAAAGTGCTTGTACACAAATGCTAGAAGTCTAAATAATAAGATGGGTGAACTAGAGTGCCTTGTGATAAAGGAGGATATTGATATAATAGGCATCACAGAAACCTGGTGGACTGAGAGCAATCAATGGGACACAATCATTCTGGGGTACAAAATATATCGGAAGGACAGAACAGGTTGTGCGGTGGGGGAGTGGCACTATATGTGAAAGAAAAGGTAGAATCAAATGAAGTAAAAATCTTAAGTGAATCCACATGTTCCATAGAATCTCTATGGATAGTACTTTCATGCTCTAATAAGAATATAACATTAGGGATCTATTATCGACCACCTGACCAGGACAGTGATAGTGATGATGAAATGCTAAGGGAAATTAGAGAGACTATCAAAATTAAAAACTCAATAATAGTGGGAGATTTCAATTATCCCCATATTGACTGGGAACATTTCACTTCAGGACGAAATGCAGAGACAAAATTTCTCGATACTTTAAATGACTGCTTCTTGGAGCAGCTGGTACAGGAACCCACAAGGGGAGAGGCAACTCTAGATTTAATCCTGAGTGGAGCACAGGAGCTGGTCCAAGAGGTAACTATAGCAGGACCGCTTGGAAATAGTGACCATAATATAATAACATTTAACATCCCTGTGGTGGGAAGAACATCTCAACAGCCCAACACTGTGGCATTTAATTTAAAAAAGGGGAACTATGCAAAAATGAGGGGGTTAGTTAAACAGAAATTAAAAGGTACAGTGACTAAAGTGAAATCCCTGCAAGCTGCATGGGCGTGTAGCAGGGTGCTTACCCTGCTCCTGCCCTGAAAGGGTTAAAAACAGCCCTGGGAGGGGGCTGTGGCTGGAGAAAGCAGCTTTTAGGCTGGGCTGATTAGGGGAAGTGGCTGCAGCTGGAGCCACTCCCCAAACTGAGCCACAGGGCCTAATAAGAAGGCCAGGGAAGCCAGAAGCAAACAGAGTCTCTCTCTGTTTGTAGAGGGAGATGGGCCTGGCTGCAGGGAGCTGGACATAAGGTACCTGAGTGGAGCAGGGCTGGGGAAAGGCAGAGGAGCTGGGGAGCTCCAGCCTGGAAAGCCCCAGGCTGCGGCCTAGCACTGGGCTAATAGGTACTGGGGGTTGCAGAGGGCGGCCCAGGGATAGGCCAAGGCAGCAGGTCCAAACCCTCCTTGCCAGTGATGAGTAGGCTGATACTGCAGCCTGCCCCAGGGTGTGGGGCTAGACAATGACTGGCAGCAGCCATATACTGAGGCAAGGTGGGGACAGAGGGTGGGGGTTCCCCAGGGAGGGGAGACCCTGAGAGAAAGGGGTTACTGCCAGGGGGCAGCACCCCAGGTAAAAGGGCACCAGATCCAGGGAGGGACACGGGGGCCAGATGATGGGCGGATCACCAGCCTGCAGAGGGCGCTCCGGAGCTGAATCAAGCTAATTCCCAGGAGTCACCAGCAGGAGGCGCCGTGGGGGTGAGTCTGGCCCGTCTACAGGGCGCTTTTTAAAGACACCATAATAGAGGCCCAACTTAAATGTATACCCCAAATTAAGAAACACAGTAAAAGAACTAAAAAAGAGCCACCGTGGCTTAACAACCATGTAAAAGAAGCAGTGAGAGATAAAAAGACTTCCTTTAAAAAATGGAAGTAAAATCCTAGCAAGGTAAATAGAAAGGAGCATAAACACTGCCAAATAACGTGTAAAAATGTAATAAGAAAAGCCAAAGAGGAGTTTGAAGAACAGCTAGCCAAAAACTCAAAAGGTAATAACAAAATGTTTTTTAAGTACATCAGAAGCAGGAAGCCTGCTAAACAACCAGTGCGGCCCCTCGATGACAGAGATAGAAAAGGAGCGCTTAAAGACCATAAAGTCCTTGCGTAGAAACTAAATGAATTCTTTGCTTCAGTCTTCACGGCTGAGGATGTTAGGGAGATTTCCAAACCTGAGCTGGTTTTTGTAGGTGACAAATCTGAGGAACTGTCACAGATTGAAGTGTCACTAGAGGAGGTTTTGGAATTAATTGATAAACTCAACATTAACAAGTCACCGGGACCAGATGGCATTCACCCAAGAGTTCTGAAAGAACTCAAATGTGAAATAGCGGAACTATTAACTAGGGTTTGTAACCTGTCCTTTAAATCGACTTCTATACCCAACAACTGGAAGATACCTAATGTAATGCCAATATTTAAAAAGGGCTCTAGAGGTGATCCTGGCAATTACAGACTGGTAAGTCTAACGTCGGTACCAGGCAAATTAGTCGAAACAATAGTAAAGAATAAAATTGTCAGACACATAGAAGAACATGAATTGTTGGGCAAAAGTCAACATGGTTTCTGAAAAGGGAAATCTTACTAATCTATTAGAGTTCTTTGAAGGGGTCAACAAACATGTGGACAAGGGGGATCCAGTGGACATAGTGTACTTAGATTTCCAGAAAGCCTTTGACAAGGTCCCTCACCAAAGGCTCTTACATAAATTAAGTTGTCATGGGATAAAAGGGAAGATCCTTTCATGGATTGAGAACTGGTTAAAAGATAGGGAACAAAGGTAGGAATTAATGGTAAATTCTCAGAATGGAGAGAGGTAACTAGTGGTGTTCCCCAAGGGTCAGTCCTTGGACCAATCTTATTCAACTTATTCATAAATGATCTGGAGAAAGGGGTAAAGAGTGAGGTGGCAAAGTTTGCAGATTATACTAAACTGCTCAAGATAGTTAAGACCAAAGCAGACTGTGAAGAACTTCAAAAAGATCTCACAAAACTAAGTGATTGGGCAACAAAATGGCAATGAAATATAATGTGGATAAAATGTAAAGTAATGCACATTGGAAAAAATAACCCCAACTATATATACAATATGATGGGGGCTAATTTAGCTACAACGAGTCAGGAAAAAGATCTTGGAGTCATCGTGGATAGTTCTCTGAAGATGTCCACGCAGTGTGCAGAGGCGGTCAAAAAAGCAAACAGGATGTTAGGAATCATTAAAAAGGGGATAGAGAATAAGACTGAGAATATATTATTGCCCTTATATAAATCGATGGTACGCCCACATCTTGAATACTGCATACAGATGTGGTCTCCTCATCTCAAAAAAGATATACTGGCACAAGAAAATGTTCAGAGAAGAGCAACTAAAATGATTAGGGGTTTGGAATGGGTCCCATATGAGGAGAGATTAAAGAGGCTAGGACTTTTCAGCTTGGAAAAGAGGAGACTAAGGGGGGATATGATAGAGGTATATAATTTTATGAGTGATGTGGAGAAAGTAGATAAGGAAAAGTTATTTACTTATTCCCATAATACAAGAACTAGGGGTCACCAAATGAAATTAATAGGCAGCAGGTTTAAAACAAATAAAAGAATCATAGAATCTCAGGGTTGGAAGGGACCTCAGGAGGTCATCTAGTCCAACCCCCTGCTCAAAGCAGGACCAAACCCAACTAAGTCATCCCAGCCAGGGCTTTGTCAAGCCTGACCTTAAAAACCTCTAAGGAAGGAGATTCCACCACCTCCCTAGGTAACCCATTCCAGTTCTTCACCACCCTACTAGTGAAAAAGTTTTTCCTAATATCCAACCTAAACGAAGGAAGTTCTTCTTCACACAGCGCACAGTCAACTTGTGGAACTCCTTACCTGAGGAGGTTGTGAAGGCTAGGACTATAACAGCATTTAAAAGAGAACTGGGTAAATTCATGGATGTTAAGTCCATTAATGGCTATTAGCCAGGATGGGTAAGGAATGGTGTCCCTAGCCTCTGTTTGTCAGAGGGTGGAGATGGATGACAGGAGAGAGATCACTTGATCATTGCCTGTAAGGTTCACTCCCTCTGGGGCACCTGGCATTGGCCACTGTTGGTAGACAGATACTGGGCTAGATGCACCTTTGGTCTGACCCAGTACGGCCGTTCTTATATTCAAATGTAACACTGAGATCACTCAGTGGATTGTTAGGTTTGGGATGTGATGAAGCTTGTATGATGATAAATCATTGTCTTGCAGCCTTACCGGCTCTGTCAGATGGACAGAGTCCTGCTCGTTGTGTCAAGGAAGAAATAAGAATAAAACCCAGGTCTCCAAATCCAGTGGCCTATCTGCTAGACCAGGGGTGGGCAAACTTTTTGGCCCGTGGGCCACATCTGGGTGGGGTAATTGCATGCAGGGCCATGAATGTAGGGCTGGGGCAGGGGGCTGAGGTGTGTAGGGGAGTGCAGGGTGTGTGTGTGGGGGGGTGCGTTGTGCAGGAAGGGGCTCAGGGCAAGGGGTTGAGGCAGAGGAGGGTTGCAGAGTGTGTGAGGGGGCTCAGGGCAGGGGGTTGGGGTGAGGAGGGGTGCGGGGTACAGCAGGTTGCTCAGGGCAGGAGGTTGGGTGCAGGAGGGATGCGGGGTGCAGAAGAGGGCTCAGGGAAAGGGGTTGGGGCTCAGGGCAGGGGGCTGGGATGCAGGAGGGGGTTTGGAGTGCAGAAGAAGGCTCAGGACAGAGGGTTGGCATGCAGCAGGGGGTTCGGAGTGCAGACGAGGGCTCAGGACAGGGGGTTGGGGTGCAGGAGGGGGTGTGGAGTGTGGGAGAGAGCTCAGGGCAGGGTGTTGGGGTGCAGCAGGGGGTGTGGAGTATAGGAGGCGGCTCAGGGCAGGAGGTTGAGGTGCACAAGGGTTATAGGGTGCAGCAGGGGGCTCAAGGCAGGGGGCTTGGGGTGCAGGTGCAGCAGGGGGGCTCAGGGCAGGGGGTTGGGGTGCAGGTGCAGCAGGGGGGCTCAGGGCAGGGGGTTGGAGTGCACAAGGGGTGCAGCAGGGGGCTCAGGGCAGGGGGGCTGGGGTACAGGGGGTGCAGGTGCAGCAGGGGGGCTCAGGGCAGGGGGTTGGATTGCACAAGGGGTGTGGCAGGGGGCTCAAGGCAGGGGCTTGGGTGCAGGAGGGGTGCAGCAGGGGGCTCAGGGCAGGGGGTTGGGGTGCAGGTGCAGCAGGGGGGCTCAGGGCAGGGGGTTGGAGTGCACAAGGGGTGTGGCAGGGGATTCAAGGCAGGGGGCTGGGGTGCAGGAGGGGTGCAGCAGGGGGCTCAGGGCGGGGGTTGGGGTGTGGGGTGCAGGAGGGGTTTGGGGTGCAGGCTCCGGCCCAGTGCCACTTACCTCGAGCAGCTCCAGGGCGGCAGCGGCGCACAGCAGGGCTAAGGCAGGCTCCCTGCCTGCCCTGGCCCCACACCGCTCCTGGAAGTGGCACTGTCCGACAGTGGCTCCTGGGGGTGGGGTGGGGCAGGTGGCTCTGCCGCATGCTGCCCTCGCCTGTGGGTACTGCCCCCGAAGCTCCCCCTGGCTGCAGTTGCCTGTTCCTGGCCAATGGGAGCTGCGGGGGATGGTGCCTGCAGACGAGGGCAGCGTGTGGAGCCCTCTGCCTCCCCCCACCCTTTACCCAGGGGCCGCAGGGACTTGGTGCCCGCTGCATCCAGGAGTGGTGCATGGCCAGGGCAGGCAGGGAGCCTGCCTTAGCCCCACTGCACCATGGGAATGGCAATCCCGTGGGCCGGATTGAAACCCCTGATGGGCCGGATCCAGCCCTCAGGCCGTAGTTTGCCTTCCCCTGCACTAGACCATGCTTTCTGCGGCTGCTTTACATGTCTTACCCAAATGGTTTTATACAGAATCATTGTTTCTTTTGGTCTCAAGGTGATTGCTTTGGCTAAGTTGCCTGCAAAGATCAGATCTTCTGTTATTGCTCACCAGAAAGTTCTTTGCTGGCTCTGTTCTTTTTGTGGCATTTTGTTAGGTGAGGAGCTGGGAATATAACCAGCACTTTCCTGAAGGTCTTTTTTTAGTGTTTTTTCACTACTTCCATGACCACCTTCCTGTTGCCCAAGATGACACTGCACTTGCAGAATATGTCTTTCTGAACATCAACGTAGGCTGTTCCATCATTTGTTGGAAGGTGCTTATGGCAGACACAATTTCCTACTTGACTGAATATCCAAAATGGCACTGGTATTTCCTGGTGTCTATGTGTTTAGTCAAATATCTCCACATTCTTAATCATTAACTCTGCTGTTGCAGAACAGCCCAGTGTCCCTTGAAGATACTGCTGAAACAGGTCCTGATGAGACAGACTGCCTGATGAGCCTAAGTGCTAGCTCTGAAGCAGATGTGAATGGGTCTTGTGAGGTGCATAAAAAGGGAGGGGAGCTTCTCTAGGCAAGAAGGCTTTGACAGGGAAACCCTAGCCATCTGCTACCTGCCCAAGGAAGGAAGCCATCTCAGGCTGTGGTGTTTATTTGTGGGCCTGATTCAATGCCTGCTGAAACAATGGGATGATTTCATGTGACAGGGATGGGGGATTTGGACAATAACCTGATAGATGTGTATATATGTATATGTATAATGTACCTACCAAGTACAGTGGAGCAGGTTGATAGAAGAAGTCTTTGTCAACCTACTGCTGTCTACACAGGGACTTAGGTCAACTTAGCTACACCATACTGAGGTGTGGATTTTTCACATCACTAACTGGTATAGATAAACTGACTTAATTTTCTAGTGTAGACCAGGCCTTGGTCCCTTCCCACTTCCTCCAGGGCCTCCTTATCTCTTGCCTTTGCTGTTCTGCTAGATACTAATAGCCCACCCTTACATCTTAGGCCTTAGTCCATCCCATGCTTTGCTGCACATTGGGCTACCCACATTTTCCATCCTTGCCTGTCCTTCTCTCCAAATCTTCCCATTTCATGGTCAGGTGATTGATGTCTTTCAAAACTGTTCATTTCCATGTTATTCGCAGTCTTCCTCTCTTTCTTCTTGTGTTTTCTGGCTTCCATTCAAGGGCAGTATTTGGTAAGCGTTCTTTTTCCAATCTCAGCATGTCCTAGGCACTGATGTCGTCTTTTGTAGATTATTTGTGAGAGGGTGCCTTGACCAGTAATTTTTCTGACTTCTTCATTTGTCTTCCTATCTCTGTTATTCCCAATATTCTTCTCAGACATTTGTGATGAAATGCATCCAGCTTTTGTGTATCTTTCATGTCTCACTGCTGTACGATGTGATGGCGATAACAATTGCTTTGTACACATTCACTTTTGTCTTGAGGGAGATCTTTTTGAGATGCCAGATGTTTTTGAGTCTTCCAAATGCAGCGTTTGCCTTCCTGATTCTTCTTCTTCATATTTCCTTATAGTCCACCCCAATCAGAACTAAATGGAATTCCAAGAGGGGCTGAAACTCCCATTTTCAAGAAGCCATGATCAAAATAAGTAAATCTTTGCTAGTCTCTAGACATCAAGGTAAAGGAAACTTTACCAGAGAGGGTACTTTACAGGTTGCCTATATTTTAGAAAAGTCTTAAGAGTGCTGATTAAGATGCTTGTTTTTTTAGCTCCATGGTCTCCTAGTTTGAATCTGATGCTAAAATATAAAACCATTCCATCAACAATAACAACAACAAAAAGCCACCGTTCCTCCTAGATATCACACTGCTGGTGTAAGGGCATGCAGCTCTTAGTGAAGTCTCTGTGCCAAGTTCAATGATCATAAAACAAATGTGAGTGGTAAAGTGATAACATTAACACTGGTGTTACTAGGATCAGAATCTAGTCCAATGCCTGCCTTTTCTAGGCCAGCTGCTGTGTACACCAGCATAGCTCCACTGAAATCAATGAAGCTATGCGACATCCGCTAAGGATCTGGCCTTTGTCACATGATCAATTTCTTGTATAGCTCACATTAATGTTTATTTCTGTGTAGCTGCAAGATGAAAATACAAGTATTGTAGCTGGTTGTTTTCTAAGACTTTATCTACACGTAGCTTGATTTTATTTTTAAACTGAAATTGTGCTTTCTGCATTTGCAGTCAAGATTCTCCATGCACCTTTCATTGTGCCTGCAACAACTGCCTGCTCATTTTCAAAGTCTAAAGTATCCTTTCGCCTCACAAATGTGACAGGCTGGGAAAGGCCACTCTGGTCGCTGAATTTGTAAACTCCCATCCATCATTTGTGTGCCACATTCAGTATAGGGTTGGAAGCAGCTTGTTTTTTCTCAAGACAGCTGAGCCAGAACAGGTGGCATGCCTGTTTCTGAAATTGATCACTGTGCAGGAACACAGTCATTGAACGAGGAGGAAAAGATTTGGTTGATCTGTAAGTGTCTCTCCACTCTAAAGGTCATCACTGAGTGCTCTTTGGCGTTGTCTATGTTACGTATGCCCCAAAAGAGAGTCAGGACTGAGCTGTCCATAGGGCTGCAATTCTGTTTGGTCATGCAAGAGTACCCAAGCTCATTACCTCCTCCCCCATTGCACACCTATGTTTAGGCTAAACAGAACCCAGACCTATGAATCCAAGAGTCCCATTGATTTCAGTGGGCATTGACTCAATCCCTATATGAGTAGAGTAGTATGGGAAGAATAAAGTACAGTGCACCTAATAATAGGCAAAATCCTCACCTGATTTCAATGGAACTATATATATTTACACTAATTGAAGTTCTGGTCTCATTATTTATATTACTGAGGGGTTCTGATATTAGCAAGGAGTGACTCCCATCTGAGACAAATGTAACATATTTCTCTCTGGTTAGGCCAAGGGAACACTTCTGTTTTGGCATACTTGCTAAAGCTGTTGCTTCTGGATCATGGTGGGTCCTTTGATCTACAGTGTATTGTCCATTACACAAAGGAAACAAAAACCAAGAACCTACTACTTCAGACCTACCTCTTATTCTGTGGAGTAGCACTACTCAGTTTGTCTCCGGCATTAAGCATTACAATTGTCACTGGATAATGCAGTGGTCCATGTAGTAGGCTATTATATACCCCTCAACGTACAATGCCCCAGATGCTTCAGAGAAAACTGTAACCCTCTTCTGACAATACAAGCCAGTGCCATTACCACAGTCTGCAGAAGTCTGCCCCTCCTTGTGCGAGAAAGGGGAAATTACCCCAGAGGGAATTTTGTTGCTGATCTCAGCCAGTGTTCAGTTCATCTTATCCCAGAAGTATAGAAGTGACTATCCTGATTTTTGGGGGGCTTAATTTAATTAGACAGTTGCTAAAGTTCTCATTGAGACTTAAATACTTTTAAAAAGTATTTATTTGTAGTCTCAATTAGACTTACATACAGACCCGATGAACTCTGTGTCTTTGGTTCCAGTCCAAATCCTTGTCTGTCTTGTAAGCTGTTCAGGGCAAAGACTGCCTCTTGCTATGCATTTGTAAAGCCCCTGGCCCTCAGTCTTGGACTGATAGTCAGCTAATTAATGAGCCCCACTTTGTTCAGTTTGGAACCATTGGCAAAATCCTGTGAAAATACTAATAATTGACACCGTTTTGGATATTGCCTTTAGTGAGAAAAAATGCATACCTTAGAAGGGGCTTAGAAATCCCCTGACGGCACTGAAGGAAACAAGATGAAAAGAAATTTATTTTTATGCCACCAATGTGACTAATTGGTTACTGTCCCCCTGTTTGTATCAATACTTTTCATTTCCTCTCCCTGGCTATATGTCCACTAGTGCCAAGCTTCCCTTTATTTTCTGCAGCTCCCTCTGTTCTGATAGCTGCAAGCCCTTTTGTAGTTGGGTTCTGCCCTTGTCTTTTTCTTCAGTTTTGATGATGTCCTCAAATTTGATCCTGGTTGAATTTACACCAAGGTAATACCTGACAAAGATAGACATGAAACAGACATGAATGGTACAGAAAGCAGCTTCATCTCCCTGCTCTCCACTTTGGTCAAAAGAGCCGCTGGGATAGTTAAGCAAAAGTCCTGGATTTATTTACAGCTAGCTGCAAATGCCACTGTTCAAAGACTTCCCATTCATTATATAAAGAACTTCCACAGGCCACCATGCACTGCTATGAGTGACTAATACATTTCAAAGATCCTTAGATGACTAGTCTAATGCATCTCAAAACAATTCAAGGAACTTCAGTGATTGATGTTGAAAATGGAGAATCAGACTTCTGTAAAAGCCATCTGTATTACTTTGGAGACTTCTCTCTAACATGGGCTCTGATAATCCACTTTATCAAGAGATTTTTATAACTAGTTTCAAAGGCAACTTCTGAAGTCCCCCTTCAATCTTGTCACATTTCTCTTTGGGAAAAGTCAGTTAGATCCTCAGCAGAGAGAGAGGGGAGAGTTCCAGAAGGAAGTAGAAGTGCTAATAATTAATACCAGCTCTTACGTTGCACTTTCCCTCATATCAGTATCATTATCCCCATTTTATAGATAGGGAAACTGAGACACAGAGAAGTGATGTGACTTGCCCAAGGTCACCCAGCAGGCCAGGGTCTGAGCTTGGAATACAACCCATGTCATCTGAGTCTCAGTCTAGCGCAGTATCCATGAGGCCGCACTGGCTCCACAATGAGTGTTGAATGAATGGTTGGGATTGTAGGTATGGGATTCATTAATGGGAGAATGTATTGTTTGGTCAAGAAGATGGTAGAAGGAAAGAACAAAATGGTAGTGGAGGACATATCCTCCAGAGGTTTTCTTCTGGAGTGAGTGAAGGAGGAACCAATGTTGGGGGCGAGACAAGGCTGGTTGGGCAGAGCTGAAAGGTGGGAGAGGTGAAAAAGTAGTTGAGGGTGGGTGGAGAGCATGGAGTGAAGTCAAAGGGCCAAATTTTTCCCTCTATATCTATACCCATGCATTTCATTAACTCCACCAAGTAAATATTTGGCCCAGTAATTTCCATTAACATGGATGGGAATTTTGTGTATGATCTTCCCACGTATCAACTGGTGACTAAACTACTTTAGCCTCAAAGTCACATCTTGGAAGAAAGAAAACTCTAGTTGTAATTTTCTTTTCTTTTCTTTTTTTTTTTTCTTTTGGAAGGACGGGATTTGTTTCCTCTCTCAACGTAGCCAACTTTTTTTCTTATTTTCTGTTTAAACAAAAACAAAGTATTTTCCCTTTATACTGCCGGATCTTTCAAGGGAAGTGCTCTGCACTGAGTTCTTCATTCCTCCACTCTAGATAAACTTTTATCATTTCAGGCTGGCTGGAAATCTGGGTGTCCTTATACTTGGAACCTCATCATAGACATTTGGCAGAAGAAGGACAAATTAGACAGCATCTTAAATTCAGGGCCGAGGAAAGAGATGACTGCATTGCTTGGGTTTGTCAATATGATATTCCACTCTTGATTCTCATCTAGCTGTCACCTACTTGGACAAGCATCAAAAAGTAGGCTTGGAAATTGCACTGAGTGGCATTAATCCCTACAAAATCCATTCCTTTGGCAGGTCCTTAGAAAAAGGAACAAGTTCTAGATTTCCTTCCAGTGGGATTGCATGTTGAGAAATTGGGGCAGAATCTGAAATTGTCCCTATGTGTTTTCATTAACAATCCTTACATGGGATAGAGAAATTCCCCTGCATAGCTCCTGATTTGAAAGCCATTTGAGCTTTAGGTGATCAAACTAACACTTTGCAAGTGCAGGGTCATCAACAGTTGCAAATGCACAGTGGAAATGGAGCAGGAGATGCTTGCTTGGGTTATGAAATGTGATGGAGTTAGAGTACACACTAGAGATTTGTTCATTTTAGCAAACCTGGCAGAACCTTACTGTGACCTAAATAGAGTACCTTGCTCTACATAAAGCATGCATCAGGGTATTTCTTGATTTATTCATGAAAGGTTTGCTTTACAAAGGCATTTGGAACTGTGTAATCTCAAAATACGTGATACATATAGCTCGCTGCTCTGTTGGCATTTTCACAAATTGCTTTGATATATGGCTGTAACGTATGAAAGCACAGCGAGGCCAATTTAAATACTTGATACTGGAGTAAACTGGTTAAAAGAGTAAATTAGATCTAACCTACAGATTTCTTCTGCTACCTCATAGAGAAGGTTGCTGTCTAGAATGAATAATTGATGAAGGGATGGCAAACCAAACATTTAAAGTGGATAAAATGCTCTGGTATTAAATGGGGAGTTATAGGACCAGATGCATAGCTGGTGTAAATTGACACAGCTTCTTTGATGTCAGTGGAACTATGTGGGTTTATATCAGCTGAGGATCTGGCACCTAATATTTATCAGATCAATTGACTAAACAAATCTGCTGCATCCTAGTTTGGCCATTTTCATAGAATCATAGCAGCATAGAAGATTAGGGTTGGAAGAGACCTCAGGAGGACATCTGGTCCAACCCCCTGCTCAAAGCAGGACCAACCTGAACCCCCTGCTCAAATCAGGACCAACCCCAATTTTGTGCCCTGTAGTCCTTCCTCATGGAGAATAAGCTAATATTTAATCAAGACTATGCATTTATTAAGAAGTGTCCACTAACTATTTTTAATATGTCCCCTAACATTCATATATGTTTCTTATTGCAATATTTTTGGCAGCAGAGCAGATGGGGTTCGCTGCTTGCAAGGAAGCTTTATTTTGGAGCTTTGGAAGAAATTGGGATTAATTTATAATAAAATGAAAGTGACATTTGTAAAGATGGTAAGAGTGGAATGCCAGAATCCATTACACTGATATCTTACAAATGCACTGGCATTCTCCATTGGTGAGTTAATGTTCAAAACCTATCAGAATTACTTGCTGAACTTATTGCAACTTAATGGCAAATTTCCAGATTTTTAGCACGCCAAACATCTTATAATAAATGAGACTGCGCAAATTTTTTTAATCTCCTCAGTTCAGTTGTGCATCATGCTGCAATGGGAATTTAACTGGTTTTCTGTAGTAGAGGGAAGAAGAGAACCAACCCCATCCTCCATGCTTTGTTTTATTGAAGAGTCAAGGTAGGTCAGCAGTATTTCATCCTCATAGACACTGGATGTATCCCATTGTTGGCAGCTCCTGAGAAATTCCAATTGCAGCCTCATCCTAAATTTAGTATGAGAGAACTAAAAAGCTGATTTATATGCATGAGTTGGGTTCAAGTCCGATTGTTCCTGATGATCCCTTTCAAAGGAAACTTTGTATTTGGTTTCCTTTTATACAGAGTTGAAAACTCTGTAGAATCCTGCAAGAACCCCCACTATTCCCCAGAGCTCCCAGGTGTCGTCTGATCTCATAGAAAGCAGGCTTTTGAGATTGCAACCTAAAGAGGTGGAATACACTCTCTGTTCCACTGAAACATGCACCTACGTCATTTCCTTTTTAAGAAACATTTACGTCTTTTCTTGTTGTCCTTCAATTATTATTGAGGTAGATTCTGATCCCATCTCTGAATTGAACTGCTTGTGAGTCATCGGAAGTGGAATGGACATGTGCAATCACTCGAAGGAAAAGAAACTGCTACTAACCTATTCTGTAACGCTTGTTCTTTGAGATGTGCTACATATCCATTCCAAGACCCACCCTCCTTCTCTGCTTTATTGGAGTCTGTGCAGACAGCTCTGCCCTTTATACCATCACATAGCAGCTTGAGGAAGCAGAGGACATATGCACGGCCCCGATCGGTACCTCCAAGGGAAAAATCTCTGACACAGTGCACTGGGTGTGCATGCACCTGATGTGGAATGGAGATGTGCAACACATCTTGCACAACAGTTACAAAACAGGTAACAGAGACTCCACTGGGATAGTGCTTGTGGTCTGGTACAGAACCCCTGGATTAAATTCAGATATGTTTAGAGACCTCTTTAATATTTTTAATGAAATAAATACTACTGAAAATTTTATGATTATGGGAGACTTTAATTTCCCAGATATAGATCAGAGAACAAGTGGTACCATCCAGATATTCTTCACCAAATATTCACCAAACCAACAAGAGGTGATACCATTTTAGATTTAGTATTAGTAAGTAGCAAGGACCTCATAGAAGAACTGGTTGTAGAGGAGAACTTTGGCTTGAGTGATCATGAATAATTCCATTAAGCTAAATGGAAGGCTAAACAATAATAGGTCTGCAACTAGGGTCATTGATTTCAAAAGGGCAAACTTTAAAATATTAAGGGAATTAGTTAGGGAAGTGGACTGGGCTGAAAAACTTAAGGGTTTGAACGTGGAGAAGGCTTGGAATTAGTTTCAGCAGTTTTGTCTTAAAGTATCTGGAACCTGCATCCCAAGCAAGGGGAAAAAATCGTATAGCAGGACTGCAAACTCAAGTGGATGAACAAGCAGCTCAAATAGGTTATTCAGAGAAAGCAAAAACCCTACAAGGAATGGAAAAAGGAATAGATCATGAAGAAAAGCTACCTCTTGGCGGTCAGAAAGTATATGGAAAAAGTGAGAACTGCCAAAAGCCAGCCAAAGTTGGACATTACAAAGGAAATTAAAACCAGTAGTAAAAGTCACATTAGCCATATAAATGAAAAGGAAACAAGGACAAAAGTGGGAATGCTAAACACTGAGGATGGGGTGGAGATGAAAGATAATCTAAGTGTGGCCCAACAATGGGATGAGTACTTTGCCTCAGCTCTTAATAAGATTAACGAGGAGCTAGGGGGCAGTGGCAAGATGGCTAATGGAAACAAGCATATGGAAGCAGAAATTACCACATCCGGGATTAAACTCTAATAGTTGTAATGGGACCAAATCAGGAAGCCCAGATAATCTTTATCCAAGAATATTAAAGGAATTGGCACATGACATTGCAAGATCAATAGCAAGGGTTTTTAATGAATATGTAAACTTGAGGCTGGTCCCTATGACTGAAGAATTGCAAATATAGTACCTATATTTAGGAAATGAAAAAAAGTGATCTGGGAAACTACAGGCCTGTTAGTTTGACCTCAATGCAAGGTCTTAGAAAATCTTTGAAAGTAGGTAAGGACATAGAGGTAAGTGGTAATTGGGATAAAATACAACATGGTTTTACAAAAGGTATATTGTGCCAGATAACCGATTTTCTAGACAGAGGGAAATGCAGTAGATCTAATCTATCTGGATTTCAGTAAAGCATTTGATACAGTTCCACCTGGGAAATTAGCTAAATTGGAAAAGATGGGGATTAAAATAAGAATTGAAAGGTGGGTAAGGAACTGGTAAAAGGGGATGCTACAAAGGGTCATGCTGAAAGGTGAATTGTCAGAGGGAGGGAGGTTACTCATGGAGTTCCTCAAGGATCAGTCTTGGGACCCATCTTATTTATCATTTTCGTTAATGACCTTGGAACAAAAAGTGGGAGTATGCTTATAAAATTTGCAGATGATGTGAAGTTGAGAGTTAATGCCAATATGAAGGGATATTTGGATGACCTTGAAGATTTAGATAACCTTGAAAATTGAAGTAATACAAATGTGATGAAATGTAATAGTGTAAAGTGCAAGGTCATGCACTTAGAGACTAACAACAAGATTTTTTGCTACAAGTTGGGGACTTACCAGTTGGAAGCAACAGAGGAGGAGGAAGAACTGGGTGGACTGGGTGATCATAGCTTGACTGTGAGCTGCCAATGTAATGTGGCCATGAAAAAGTCTAATGCAAGGATGCATCTGGTGGGATATTGCCACTAGGGATAGGGAAGTGTTATCATTATACAAGACACTGGTGAGACCTCATCTGGAGTACTGTGTGCACTTGTGATCTCCCATGACTGAGAATCATAGAATCATAGAAGATTAAGGTTGGAAGAGACCTTAGGAGGTCATCTAGTCCAACCCCCTGCTCAAAGCAAGACCAACCCCAACTACCTGAAGGAGAGTTTCAAAGAGGATGGAGCTCGGCTGTTCTCAGTGGTGGCAGATTGACAGAACAAGGAGCAATGGTCTCAAGTTGCAGTGAGGGAGGCCTAGGTTGTATATTAGGAAAAACTATTTCACTAGTAGGGTGGTGAAGCACTGGAATGGGTTACCTAGGGAGGTGGTGGAATCTCCTTCCTTAGAGGTTTTTAAGGTCAGGCTTGACAAAGCCCTGGCTGGGATGATTTAGTTGGGTTTGATCCTGCTTTGAGCAGGGGGTTGGACTAGATGACCTCCTGAGGTCCCTTCCAACCCTGAGATTCTATGATTCTATGAAATCATCCCAGCCAGGTCTTTGTCAAGCCAGGCCTTAAAAACGTCTAAGGAAGGAGATTCCACCACCTCCCTAGGTAACCCATTCCAGTGCTTCACCACCCTCCTAGTGAAATAGTTTTTCCTAATATCCAACCTAGGCCTCCCTCACTGCAACTTGAGACCATTGCTCCTTGTTCTGTCAATCTGCCACCACTGAGAACAGCCTAGCTCAATCCTCTTTGAAACTCTCCTTCAGGTAGTTGAAAGCAGCTATCAAATCCCCCCTCACTCTACTCTTCTGCAGACTAAATAAGCCCAGTTCCCTCAGCTTCTCCTCATAAGTCATGTGCCCCAGCCCCCTAATAATTTTTGTTGCCCTCCGCTGGACACTCTCCAATTTGTCCACATCCTTTCTGTTGTGGGGGGCCCAAAACTGGACACAATACTCCAGATCTGGCTTCACCAGTGCCAATGAATTCAAAGTGGAACAGGTGCAGAGAAGAGCTTCTAGGATGATCAGAGGCATGGAGAACCTGCCTTATGAGAAGAGACATAAGGAGCTTGGTTTGTTTAGCCTAATCAAAAAAGACTATGGGAAGATATGATTGTTTTCTATAATTACATAAGAGGGATAAACAGCAAGGATGGAGAGGAGTTATTTAAGTTAAGGGCCAATGCTGACATAAGAACAAATGGATATAAACTGGCCATCAGTAAGTTTAGATTTGAAATTAGACAAATTAACCATCAGAGGAGTGAAGTTCTGGAACAGCCTTTCAAAGGGAGAAGTGGGGGCAAAAAAACTCACTTGTTTTAAGACTGAGCTTGATAAGTTTATGGATGGGATGATGAGACTGCCTACAATGACCTATAGCCCATCCATGTCTGCTGTTAGCAAACATCTCAAATGGCTGGAGATGGGACACTAGAGGTGGAGGTCTCTGAGTTACTACAGAGAATTCTATCCCAGGTATCTGCCTAGTAGGTCTCACCCACATATTCAGGATTTACCCGATTGCCATATTTGGAGTCGGGAAGGAATTTTTACCCAAGTCAGATTGGCAGAGACCCTGGCATTTTGTTTGTTTTGGAGTTTTTTTGCATTCCTCTTCAGTGTGAAGCACAGGTCATTTGGTTTAAACTACAATAAATGATAGATTCTCTAACTTGGTATAAAGACTAAGATTGGAGGATGTCCATAATTCATCCAGAGGTTATGGGCCTACTCCAGGAGTAGATATGTGAGGTTTGGTGGCCTGCAATGTTCAGAAAGTTGGATGAGATGATTATGATGGTCCCTTCTGGCCTTAAAAGTCTATGAGAACAGTTTATGTCTCCACTGCTTGATGATCAACACACCCCACAACACACCTTTCAAAATCCATGGGTCATACACATGCCTATCGCAACAGGTGGTTTACCTCATCCATTGCACTAAATGCCCCAATAGCACCTATGTAGGTGAAATGAGACAATCACTGCGCCCTCAAAGGAACTCACATTAAAAAACCACAAAAGACAAAAACACCATATCACCTATGGGTGAACAATTTCCCCAAAGTGATCACTCTATATCTGACCTCTGTCCTCATCCTCAAAGGAAACCTGCACAAAAGACAAGCCTGGGAGTTTAAATTCATAACTTTGCTAGACACTAAAAATCATGGACTGAATAGACACACTGGATTTATGGCTTATTACAACACAATATCCCACAACTCCCCAGCATTCTCCCACTGCACTCTGAGCCTGGAGAGGCATTAAAGGGCCACTTCACCTTGAATTGTCCCTTGAAATGTATTGTGAAATATGCATATCAGAGTTACTGTTTCTTTCCTCCACAATCTTGTCTAAGAAGAGGACAGGTATTTTTTTGTTTTGTTTTTTGTCTCCAGCAGCTGTGTAAATTCTGGGTGGTTGAGAGTTAACCAGGACCTGCAAGGAGCAGGATGACATGAGCTACTTATGCTAAACAATTTGTTCCACCTTGTATTTTCATTTTCCAGTACATTTTCTGCAGTGTACATTTTCCAGACCTGAAGAAGAGCTCTGTGTAAGTTTGAAAGCTTGTCTCTCTCACCAACAGAAGTGGGTCCAATAAAAGATATTACCTCACCTACCTTGTCTTTCTGTGAGAACAAGTTAGTAACCATTTTTTTGCTGGGAAGAATAAGATCCCATGAGGCTACTCCATTGAGAAACACTTTAAAATTAATTAATGTAACTCAGTTAAATTTGACTGCCTTTGTGGACTTCCACCCAGGGAACTCCAGGGGCAACAAAAAAGTGATGTTTTCCATATGCCAGCTACTATCAAAATAAAAAATAATGGTACCAATAACACTGACTGCCCAAAACAATAGGGAACTGTCAAACTGATTCTGTGCTTCATATCTTTTCATGAGACTACTGTATAATATCATGTGATGAGTCATCTGAAAGCACAGCAGACATCAAACAGAGCACAGTGCCTTCCATATTTTTCCTTTTAATTTATTTTTTATCAATTCCTAGCTATAAGTAACTCAGGGTCAATTATTTCTTTCCTCCACAGTCTTGTCTAAAAAGAGGGTTGTGGGGGTTTGTTTTTGTTTTTCAATGCCAGCAGCTGTGTAAATGCTGGGTGTTTGAGAGTTAACCAGGACCTGCCAGGAGCAGGATGACATGAGGTTTCCATTAAGGAGTGGTATGTGGACAAGTGGCAAAAGCTTGGATTACGTGGTGGTAAAAACATACTGGATAATATTTATGTCAGAGAGCCTCATTTTGCTGCCTCCAAAATGCAGAAGTATCAGGAACTAAGAGCTCTGTCTGGGCAATGATAGCAGAAGCAGATCAGCTTATGCCTTATTTCCCTGCCCACTTTTCTCTTGTCATATCAAACAATGATTTCAACATAATACGAATTTGAAGAGATGGCAACTGGCAGTATCTCTATATTGGCGGGTGGGAGGGGGGTAAACTTAAGCCAGTCTTTCCACCTGGAAGTGACCCAACAAGCCAGAGGAACAATTGGTGTGTTACATACGTTCAGTAAGAGTGAAAATTGGTTTTAGGAGATATTTTCTCTCCTGTTATGAACTTTATCCCCCCTGGGATGGTCTAGTGCTCATGCAAAAACTTCAAGACTGAATCCTCAGCTAGTGTAAATCAGGATAGGTCCACTGACTGCTGAGCAGCTATGCCAATTTACACCTGCAGAGGATCGGGCCAGAGATTTTAATGCCAGAAGAGAACATGATGATATGGTAAGAAGAAGCTCAGCAGGGTTAAGTAAATTTGGTGGTGATCTAGTTTAATCTTCTGCACAACACAGGCCATTGAATTCCACCCAGTAATTCCTGCATCATCCCTGATAGCTTAACCATAAACGTGTCCAAAAAGTTTCCCCACATTGTCTTGCCAAAGTGTGCCAGCCTTTAATGGTAAGAAGATAGATCACTCTCTCTGACCTGCCTGTCCAGCATTCCAGTTAATGCCATCTTGATCATGGACATGTAGGGCTGGAAGGGACTTTGAGAGATCATCTAGTCGCTCCCTCTGAGTTGAAGCAGGACCAAGTAAACCTAGACCATCCCTGATAAGTGTTTGTCTAAGCTGTTCTTAAAAACCTCCAGTGAGGGGGATTCCACAACCTACCTTGGTAATCTATTCCAGTGGTTATGAAGCTTCTGGTTTTATTGATTTTATTGTCACCGCACTGACACTGAACTCTTCTCTCCTTGTATCTGAAGCTTTAGCTGGATGCAGAAGAGGCAGAGAATGGGAGATGAATAGAAGAGACAGTGTAATGACAGAATGTCTTTGCGTGCTTTGAATTTCTAAGGGGATTAGGTGCTCCCTTGGTGCTTTAACATAGCGCCTATGGCAGCTGCAGCGGCAAAGCCTGCCAGCAATGACACACATGCTATTTTTCCTCATTTTCCCAAGGTGCAGAAGAAATAACAGTCTCCACTATAGAGCAACACAAAAAGAAAAAACAAGCAGTCAGAATTTGTGGGGTCTTGCTTCGCAGTCTCTCTGCTCCTGTTCCTGCATAATGATGCAACTGAGAGCATGTGCATCCATTTGCCTTGTGGCCTGCTGTTTCTCTCATTCAGGCATATTCTGCATAAGGTTGCAATTTTCACACAACATTGGTGGCGGTCAATAAAAACCAAAGTCATCTAAGTCAATCTCCTCTGCCATTCTCCATACCCCTGCATGAACTGCTGTGGGCTGACCATTTTCCAAAGCATCCACTGAAACAGAAAGCTCCAACTTGCTGTAACTTTATCTACCTTGTGTTCAAGAGACTTCTTTGTATAGAAGAAACCCTTGGCCCGAAGGCCAGACATTGGCAGCAGGTGCTGCACTGATGTCCTGTCAATGGAATATGATTTCCAGTTTGGTTGCAGTTCTCTGTCTATCTGATATAGTTGTTTAGGAAGATGGTGCACTTTTGAGCCAAGGGCTGACAGAAATCAGGTGTCTTCACTTTATGAAAGAAACATTAGCTGAAGGTCTCAGATGAGATCTGACTGCAGTGATGCTGGCAAAGGTTTTATTCTCAAGCTTTCCACAGAAGGATTGAGTTTGTTTCTCTCCCTCCCCCCGATTTAAGCATTCTGTGGCTGCTTTGGATCCTACCTATAAATAACATAATCCTGGCAGGGACCCAAGGGGAGACACCTCCTGAAAGGCTGGGGAAAGAAAGGCAAGAAAAAAGACACAGAGGAAGATAAAGAGATGAGGCGCTGAACTAGCAGAAATAGATAGGGAAGATTAACATGAGAGGGAAACAGCAGTACTCAGTTACAGCCAGTCATGAAATAATGAATTGGTGGTTAGAACAGAACACATCATGCCCCAGTCCTGCATCCTTGAGTAACACAAACTGATTCACACATTGGTTTGTACCTCAGATGTGTGTTTGACTCCCATTGAAATCACTGAGAGCCCTCATGGAGGGCAAAATTTGTTCCACTGCATCCCAAGGATGGTGATATAAGAGCCTCGCTAGAGAGGAGAGAGCAAGATTGTCTCATTGGTACCAGTAGAAGGCCTGGTGTTTCGTCAGGAAGTGGAATTTGGCTCACTGAACTCAGCATACTCCACACATATATGCCTCTGAGAGCTTGGTTTGGCCCCAGAATCTTGATGCTGTAAATGAATAGTGTCGAGTTTCTAGCAGCTATCCTCTGCCTTTATCCCTTCTGAATCAATCAGCCAATTTACAAGCACAGTTCAGGGGCGGGGCGGGGCTGGGGGAGGAGGGTGTCTCGCTATGAATCTGAGCATTCCTAAAAGAAGCATCAAGAGAGAGAGCTGGAAACCCAGGAACAGCATCAGACTTGGAAAGAAATGTTCTCCTTTCCCTGATCTGAGCAAGGCACGCAGGGAGACACGGATAGCATGTTTAGAGTGCATACAGCTGCACTTGTGTCTGAAGACACTGAAAGCCCTGCCTATAGTATTCAGCTTGTATCTTACAATGGAGGAGAAACACTTGCTTTGACACTGCATTTGATAACAGTTTTGTAGCATGAGTGCAGACCCCTTCATTTGCTGGGAAAGGGAAGACAGCTGTGTCTGTCTTCAGC
This sequence comes from Mauremys mutica, assembly GCF_020497125.1. Taxonomy (NCBI): domain Eukaryota; kingdom Metazoa; phylum Chordata; order Testudines; family Geoemydidae; genus Mauremys; species Mauremys mutica. The sequence continues at coordinate 129,042,793 of NC_059077.1, forward strand.
TAAACTTGCTATTCTCTATGAGATACTGTTTATTCATTAAAGATAAAAGCATGTTCACTGTAATTCTGCAGGTGGCATTGGTTATTAACCAGAGGACCTTAACCAGTCCTGAATGTCTTGAGCTGTTTAATTCCCCCCAAAATCAGTCTCAAGCATTGTCTGGGATAAACTGTGCCTCTTGGTGGATCATAGTGTATTGCTTAAAACTCTAGGATAGTTCCTTGGAAACAGACGTTTTGTATATAATATGTCACTTTCCTGCTGCTCTTGTTCCCCGTGTAGGAGTTCTAATTCTGAGTTTTGGGGGAAATTATCTGTAACAATATCTTCTAATTCATATGTAGATTTTCTAAATCATCAAGCGATAAACACTCAGATTATGTAAATTGAGATAATTTCTTATAAATTACTTTCAGATTGGAGCTCTCTTAATTCAAATAGTTTTTAAAGTATCTCACCTAGTTTTCACCAATTCTTCTTGATCAGCAATTGACCTTGAGCTGACTTCTTTCTCAAAATAGATCAAATAAAGCTCTCTCTCCTTTTGATTATAATATGGGTTCTGTTTTAAATAGGCTTGCTGAAATCAACACACTTTGAGCCTGTCTGAGAGTTTGCATGAGACAGAAAATCCATATTCTTAACTATTTTATCGCTTTACCATGTATTTCTGAGCGGGCTGTGTGATACAATACATTGCTACTTGTGTAACTTGGTTAGAGATTATATATTATATTAATTGTTATTTCACAACTGTGCAGAAAGGATAAGCAGGTTTTCCCTTAATGGTCTGTTTTCTGATGGGCCAAATTCTGAAATCTCTACACAGTCCCGGTGTCGTAAGTAGGAGTTTTGCTTATTTAAGAACTTTTTGGTCCAAAGGATTTTTGCAAAAGAACATTGGGAATAGCACTGCCTTTATCTGAACTAATTACACTAGTGGTATATTGTAAAGCTAACAGGTATCTATTCCTATTGTGTCTAGCATTTCTATTTCTTAATGACTAAGGCCTGGTCTACACTAGGGTGGGGGGGTCGAACTAAGGTACGCAACTACCTTAGTTCGAACTTCTTACCTGTCCAGATGCCGCAGGATCGAAGGCTCCCCCGTTGACTCCGCCACCACCGTTTGCGGTGGTGGAGTTCCGGAGTCGACGGGAGCGCATTCGGAGTTCGAACTATCGCGTCTAGATTAGACGCGATAGTTCGAACTCCAAGAAGTCGAACGCTACCCGTCGACCTGGCCGTAAGTATGGACCTACCCTAAGAAATTACAATTCCTGGCTAGGCCACTAGGCAGCATAATTAAGCACAGAGGAAGTTGAGCTGTGGGGGAGTGCTCTGGTTTGATTGACTGCAGAACAGAAACATGTAATAACTGTATTGGAAAGGAAGCATCCGTGTTGTTGTTCGGCAAGTGCTCTTATCCACAAATGAATCCAATTCCCTCCCATGTTTGCATAAAACGTAATCTACTGGAGATCAAGTCATCATAATACTGCTGCTGATATTGTTACTATTTGTATTACAGTGGTTCCTAGAGGCATCAACCAGGACCAGGGCTCCATTGTGATAGGTGCTGTACAAACACATAATTTCTGTCCTCAAGCACTTACAAGCTAAACAGACAAAGGGAGTATTTTTATCCACATTTTACAGATTGGAAACTGAGGGAACATCTACTCAGCAAGTGGAAACTTGGATTGATAGTTCCCACTACAGTGCTTAAAGTAGCTGTTGCAGCTTGGGCTCTGAAGTCTAGGGAGGAGAGGTGGGCTTCAGAGGTCAAGCCACAACATCTACACAGCTGGTTTTAGTGCTGTAGTGCGAGCCCAAGTCTGTCGACCTGGGCTCTGAGACCCGCTTCGACAGGCTGTGTAGACGTATCCTGTGACACTGAGCGATTGAATGACTTGCCCAAACTCTCATAGGAAGACTGTGCTGGGAGTTTGAACCCAGATCTCCTCAGTCTCTATCCAGTGCCTTAACCACAAGACCATTTTTCCTTTCAAGGAAGCAGTGACTAGCAGTGGATGTTTTAGCCACTGATGTACCAGTAAATTAGATACCATTCCAAAGCCTCTGTGAAAGCTATTTAGGGGGTTGTGGAAGGAAGTGTCAACCACTGCCCTTTTTCTTTTCTAAAAAAGCAAGAAAGCCAAGGCCTTTTCTGCAAATGGCGCTAACTAAAACCTGACCTTTGTTACTCATGCAGGTAGTGATTATTATTGTTCCAAAGCTTGCTCAGTTGCACAGTCAGTGGCATGCTAATAGTAACAGAAACTGATTTAATAATACTTGGTACTTCTATACCATCTTCCATCCAAGTATTTCTAAGCACTTTAAAAATATTAATGAGCTAATTCCCTTGATGACTGTGAGGTAGGTCAGTAATATTATCCCCATTTTACAGATGGGGACTGAGACCCAGAGAGGTTAATTAACTTGCCTATGGTCACACAAGAAGCTGGGAATAGAAACCAAGTCACCTGACTTCTATTCCTATGTCATAATCTATGAGACCATCCATCTTCAAGGCACTGAATGAGATTTAGTGGTAGGCCTATATCCATTAATGTAAGGAGATAGAAGGAATCTTGAAGTCTGTTTGTGACAGAGAAGAATTAAAGTAGGAAGAGCAGAAGGTGGAGGAGAAGGTGAATGAAGTTGCATCTAAATCAGCCTTTAGGGGAAGGAGTTCTGGAAACACAGGAAGACTCAGGACTATAAAACATCTTGATAAGAGAAGAAAGCCATATGTCATCAAAGTTGCCTACAAGCCGAGAACTGTCAAGCCAGAGTTTTCCAAAACCTTTTGTCTCTTCAACTCCTTTTGTGCTGCTTTTCTCTCCTTGACATTTTTGGCTGACAAAGTGGAAAAAAAGGTTTCAGAGCAAATCACTGCTTGAGAAGCTTCCTTTGTTGAGGACTGTCACCCAAGGGAGTTCCAAACCTTGATCTCAACCGATTCTTATGTAAATGGCAAGAAGCTTGTGAGATATAGCTCACCACTGTTACAGGCCATGCAACAGCACTGATATTAATTCATAGTTCATACCTATGCTTCACAGCAAAGCTCATCAGTCAGTAGCAAAGTGTTTGGGGAAGATGATTCATCTGAGGTCTCAGTCTAGTCAATAATTATCGCACTCATCACTGCAATCAAGGACTGCAAGAAAAAAACATGCCCCTTTAGCAAAGTTCTGCCAGTTTGGACAGAAGATCAGGAGAAGCCAAATAAAATTGTATGGGTCTATATTTTCCAAAATACCTAGTAAATAAAAGTGCCTTAATTTTCAGAATCCCTAACCTGAGACACCTTAAAGGGCTCTGATTTTAAGTAAGTTCTGAGCATCTGCCTATGATGGGGCATCCACAGGACTGGAAAGGGTTAAGATGGCCAGGTAGGCCTATTAACCCCACAGACTGCACCTGGAGGGAAAGCCAGAGAGCAGGGAATGGTTTGCAAGGAGGTTATGCAGTGCACAGCCCATAAAAGACAGGCAGCTGGCAACAGACAGGGGCTGCTGCTGGGAAAGAGAAGCAGTCACTCCCTGCGAAGAGGGAGGAGGGTTTAGAGCTGGTGCACCCAGAGAAGAGGGGGGAAACCAGGAGTGGTAGGAAGCAGTCCAGGGAAGGAGCAGTGAAGGCTGGGAGAATAAAGCCCAGAACAGCTGGGTTGAGGGTCCCTGGACTGGAGCCTGGAGTAGAGGGCAGGCGTGGCTTCCCCTACCAGCCACTGTGAAGGAGTGGTCACTGAGGCGATGAATGGGAAAACTGCCTAGGACTGCTGAAGGAAAGACTTTGTTATACCCCTGAAGGGAGGAAAATGCTGAGTGACCTAGCCGGAGGGCTGAGTCACAAAGCGGATGCTGCAGTCCCTGGGAGGAGAGAGGAGCTGCAGACCTGAGAGACAGATGGTGTGATGGAGTGCAAGTACAGGAAGAGGCATCAACCTCAAGAGCTAATCTCTAGAGTGACCAGGAGGAGGTGCCAGACAAGTAGTGAGTGGTGTGCCCCAAGACATGCCCGCTGAAAATCAGGCTTCTTTGAGATATCTCAAGGTGGCACCAATAAACAAGGTGTGCAAAATTGGTAGTAACTTTGGAACATTTAGGACACGTGTTTGGGTTTTGTGAGCTAAAGTTTTATTCTTCTCCATTCAGTCCAGTGCCTGGCTACCCTAAACCTCAGCACCATCCTAGATACACCAAACCAGTCACATTTTTTTGTTTGTTCTCAACTCAGTCAACCCCACACCTCATGCAATGTAGTGTGCAACATTGAACTTCCAGTGTGGGATCATTTTCTTTGTTCCTTCTTTTCTTTTCCTCATAAATGAATGTAATCTAAGAACCCAGCTTGCAGTCTTTGGAAGACTTCCACAACAAGGTTCTATGCATAGTATTTTATGGAATAATCAGATTTCACTGGTCAACAGCAATTGCTGTAGAAGCAGCTCATCTAGTAGGATGGAAGGATAATTTCCTCCACTGCAGGAACCCATAGCTGAAATTCTATGGCCAGTGTTATGCAGTCTTCTGGCCATATTATCTATGGATATATGTTCTAATTAAACATTTTAGGATTAGCAGCCAATGTTGAAAGCAGTGGTTTATTTAAGATAACCATGTTTTTCTTGTTTTTCAATACCAAATTTCTCATAAAAGGATCTTTCTAGTAATGAATAGAAATCCTGCAAGTCTGCTGTAAGGATGTAGTGAGAAAAACCTTCTTGCCTGTTGCAAGTTCACTTAGCTTTTTAATTAGGTATTAGTTTGCATTTTACCTTTTATTCCATTGTAACCAAATCTGACTTTTATGCCTCATCACATGTAATCACTTAAAATCTGTCTTTCTGTAGGTAATAAACTTGCTTTATCTAAACCAGTGTGTTTGGATTGACGTGTTTGGGAAACTCCATTTGAGATAACAGGGTTTGTGCATATCATTTTCTATGAATGAAATGACAGACTTTCTATGAGCTTGTCTTGTCCAGAAGGAGTAAGCTGGGCAGCACAAGATGCACATTTCTGGGGACAAGCCTGGGACTGGGAGTTTGCTGGTGTCACTCTGTAATATAATTCTTGAGTAACTAGCTATAGCACTCAGACAACATAGCTGAGAGTGAATTACATGCTGGGGGCAATGTGATGACCAGACCAGGAGTGGTTGTTCTCACAGTGAAGCAGTGTAAAGGGCACCTCAGGTTGGAGAGTTGAGGGGACATAGCTGTCCATAAGTCCAGATTATACCCTGGGTAATGTCACAATGAGCAATGTGCAAGGTAGAAGTTGTGTGTGGCCACTGTGCTTCACTGGAGAGGCACAGCTCAGATATGTTAGGATAAGTCATCCTTCAAACAGGTCCTTTAACACCTACATACTCTTGGCAGCAATGTGGTACTTTTCAGACTCCTTTTAAACACAGTGTGTGACACAGTGACTATGTTAAAATTACAGGGGAGGGAATAAAACAGTTAATCAGTGTAGAGTGTATGTGTGGGTGAGGTGGGGAGTGGAGAGATGGGTCAATAGGTAATGTGCATTTTAACTCCAGTATATCTCTAATATTTAGAATGCCAAACTCTGCCCATTTTTATCTCTTTGGATCACCACAGATTTCAGTGGGGTTGCCAGCATATCAGCAAAGGTATTTGCTTACTTTTTTGTTGGAACTGTAAAGAACATTGGGAACCCTTATAAAACTGGTACAGTGATAGTCCAAACCAATCTTGCATAATGTAACCTCCATATATTAGAACATTACTCTAGAATACTGTTTATTTAACAGTGGAAGTTGATGCTTGAACTAGATTACATCGGCTGTAAAATATATTGCATTAGGCAAACATCACTGATGTCAAAGAACTCTGAGCATGAATCCATATTTTAGAATGTTAGCTCTGAGCCTATGTCCTTACCATATACCTACTCTAAAAACATATAGTGAATCATAGGACTGGAACGGCCCAATTACTGTATCATTCTAATTTGTTAAAATGGTTAAATCATACTATGAAACAATATTGCATTTGACTTAGGAGAACAGCTTTTTAAATTATAACACATTTAAATATGAAGGCAACCATACTTCTAAAATATATACATTATCTTTATTTATGGTGCTCCATTTACTGAGTAGCTTAACTGAGTATAGATTGCTCTTAACTGAATATATATTACTCTAAACTACTCCACAATTATTAATCTATATTTACATTTGCTTGAATTGTGCAAAAGTAATTTAGAAGATTAATTTCAGAAAATATTCAGGAAATCTGTATGTACAACACATAATTATTATTGATATTTGCATAGCTCTTCTTTCCATTTTCATGCACTATTACAAACTGCACAGCACATGACTAAAGAAATGACGTGAGCAGTTGCTGTAAGTACAATATGGATTGATCGATAAATGTTCAGGCGTACAGAAGAAAAACAAACTGCACTGCTGTGGAGAAGAAATATCACATTTTATTTAGTTATTTGGAATGGAATCTGCACAGATAAATCCATACCAAAAATGTGGCAGTCTGTTGCAATAAAGATGAATGCCATTTTAAAGAACAAGTGAAATACAGACGAAATTGAAAACACCAATGGAGGGGATCTGAGAGATGGGTGTGCAGGAGGAGGGGGGCAAATGTATAAAAATGCTTCTGCTCCACACGAAGAGAAGGGAAGGCACTGAGAAGGCAAACTCTCCACTCAATATTGTTCACTGTGGTTTATATTCTGACTTGACTACATATGCATGAGCAAGTATGAGCGGGGAGACCCCCAGACTCCATGTGCTGAAGCAGAGAACTAGAGATAATGACCTTGCTTTATTAAGTTCCTTTTACGACATAGCCTGGTTCTGTCTGGGAACTGGAAGACCAAGAACCCTGTAAGTTTATCTCCATAGAAACAACCTACCCCTTACATGATTGTTGGTCTGGGAGTGTAAAACAAGCAGTGCTATGCAGCCATTTACTCCATCTCTGGAGTGAGCTTTGGCTCCATCCCCCTGGTATGATGACAAGAGTTGTTTATTGCTGGTGAAAGTGAGCAAAGAGAAAGCAGTGGAAGAATTGTGCCACCATTTAGTTTCATTAAATGTCCCACTGGTGGAACTTCCAAATGGATCAGTGTTGCTAGCTTTGTAAGTCTGCATGAATCTCCCTCTGATTAGATAACTTGCTGGCCACATTTCAGGACTGGTAAGGAAATGTGCACAATGCTTACAAAGATAACTTGCAGTTCACAATAATATTTATAAACAAGGAATTCTCTAAAAATATTCTAATTTGTTTCATGCCATTGATGTTCCACCATGATTTAATCCAGACTCAGGATTGGGAATAAAACTGAACAATTATTGTTTGTACTCACAGTTGCTCATGTTCAGCTACAATTATATCTGTATATCTCTGACAGCTGAAGACAATTACATGATTCTAGCTATGCCCATATCTGGAAGAAGCCAACTTGCTTCACTCATGAGCCATATCAATCATGCTTCTTTCCTACAACAAAAATAAGGTAAACCCTATTTCTCCTAAGCAATAGTGTCACACATTCAACAACCACTAGAACTGCTGAAATGACAATCAAACTACACCCTCCCCCATAGAGGCTGAAAGTAACATTTTTGTGACCTTTTCTGCTACTTCATTGCAATGTCTACTCCTGGGGCAATTCTTCACCATTGTGCATGTGCAGAATTTATGTCCTCTGCAGATTTCTTTGATTTCCCTAGTCTCTGTTTGTCAGAGGGTGGAGATGTATGGCAGGAGAGAGATCACTTGAACATTGCCTGTTAGGTTCACTCCCTCTGGGACACCTGGCATTGGCCACTGTTGGTAGACAGGATACTAGGGTGGATGGACCTTTGGTCTGACCCAGTATGGCCATTCTTATGTTCTCATGTTTGCTTTCCCACAGAAAAATGACTTTCTGGTGGGGAAGCAAAGGGAAGCCCCAAGAGTGGTCATGAAATCCACCCAAACAGTATGTTTCAGGTGCCCAGGGCAGCCAGCACAGAGGTAAATCACTGTGGGGCAGGAGGCGGGACTGGGGAAGACCTGGCTGGTGGCTCCTACCCTGCTGCGGGCTCAGCAGCTAGTCCTGGCTGGGCTGGGAGGACAGGACTTCCTTTTCCCCGGCACAGCATCCGGGGCCAGGACAGACCCACCCCCAGATTTCTCCCCAGCTGTAGGAAGCTCTGCAAACTCTCCCCACCCCCATGCTTCCTGCACCCATCGCTGCTCAGCTATAGTGGGAGAGATCCCTGTACAATCTCCATGCATCCAGACCCCCTCATACCCAGTCCATCCCACTGAGCCTCAGCCCCCCTGCACCCAGAACACCCCTGATGAACCCCACTAACCCTGCCCCTGGACCACCCCGATGAGTCACTCACACCCAGATCCCCACCCTACCAAGCCCCAACCAGCTGCCCATGGATCCCCACCCCCCTGAGGCCCACTGTCCCAGCATCTGGACCCCCCCACTGAGCTCCCCACACCCAGACCCTCCTGCCGAGCTCTATCCCCCCAAAACCAGACCCCCCCACTGAACCCCAGCCACCTTCACCTAGCCCCCCTCTGCAAAGTCCCATGACCATTGCACCCAGAACCCCACAACAGGGTCCTGTACATCCAGATCCCCCCCCCACCTGGATCCGCTACTGAGCCGCACACACCCAGAGTGCCCCACACAGAACCCGCTCAACCCACACCTGGATCCCCCCCCCACACTAAGTCCCTCCACACTTGGATCCTGCCGGGCTGAGCTGCCTGCGCACATCTAGTGCACCTGGCATGGAGGGGCAGGGCTCTGAGGTGTTTCTGGGCCAGGCCCGGTCCTTGCACTGGGTCAGGGTTGGGTGCAGCCGCACCGCTAAGTACATGTCCCAGGGGGAGCTGCACAGTGATCTCCCACCTCGGTGCAGCCAGTGGCCTGTGCTCCCCGATGCCATGTTGGAGCCTCCACAGTTATTTGACAAAAAAAATTGCAGAATTTTGCAGAATTTTAAAATATTGAGTGTAGAATATTTTTTTTGGTGCCAAATTTTTATTTTTTTGACACAGAATGACTTCAGGAGTAAATGTTGTTTGCTGTGCAACACTCAGAATAAACAGGGAAGGAGCTTGGAAGCTTTGCCAGTCTGCCTGCCTTTGATGGAACTTAGAAGATACCAGGGTGAGGGGATTCCCCTGCTGTTTTCATGGCAAGTGGCCAAACCATTAATATCCCCAATAAAACAATGAAGAGGAATTAACATGAGTAGATTTTTGGTCCTCTGTTGTAACTATAACACACATGGGTGATAACTTGGCTCTAATGATTGAATCCTGTGGTCCTTACTCAGAACCCATTGGATCTGATTCACTATTCAGTTTGAAATTCTCAAGTACTGAAATTTTCATATTCTCAGTTAGAATTTTTACAACAATTTTTAAATGTATTTGCCTTATGACTGCAGTGGTATTAATTGCCCACTTCATATTAAGTGGTCTTCTGCAATGTGTTAATCCCCTATACTTAGCAATCTATCCCATCTTGTATTTAGCTGTGACAATGATTACTTTGTCCACACATGAGGAGCTGTGTGAAGCTTGAAAGCTAGTCTCTTTCACCAACAGATGTTGGTCCAATGAAAGATATCTCATCCACATTGTCTCTCTCTCATATCCTACAACAACACTGCAATGAAACCTGTGTAATCTTGTGGATTCTCATCTGAAAATAGAAGCCAATCTGAAGTGAAAATGAGAAGAAATCTCCTTTTCACATCAAACTGATTCTGTTTTTCAAAGAATTTTTTTTAAAATGGAATGTCAGGATTTTTTCCCCACAAAAATGAGTTTCCATCAAGATGTGAAAGTTAGAATGTTTGTGTGTTTTTGACTTTAAATATTGCCATCCTGAAGTAGTCTTGTGGTAAAATAAAATGGATGAAGTCATGAAATGGCCTAAAATGAAATAACAGAAATGTTAGTGAGACACTCAGTGAATAAGTTTTCGTCAATTTTATATAGCTATGCTAGGCTGAGATTTTCAAAAGTGAGCTGAGATTTTGGAATATTCAAATTCTGGGTGATCAGCTTGAGATATCTTGAAGGGACCTGATATTCAGAAAGTGCTAAGCATCCAGCCTCTGAAAATCAGGCTCCTTTAAAAGATGTCTAAAGCTAGGCACCTACAATTTGGAATCACTTTTGAAAATCTTGGTCGATATCTTCATATTAGAGTTGTGCTCAAGGCTGAGAATGTTCCCCAAGACCTTACAATACAACTGATATGTGCACAAGCACAGAGAAGTATCATGTGAGTGTGTGTTTATATTTATGGGCTATATCTAGTGAGACAAGCAATGGAAAAAGGAGCTTGTCAAGATTATCTGTCATGAGACAGGAGAAACCCATGTATCACTCATCCTGAAGGCTGTGCACTAAGGATCAAAAGAATCTTGTGCTCCCTTGACAATGAAAATAATGAAGTCAGATTATCCGAGGAAACTGTGAGTCTGACTTACCCGCAAAGCTCAGCACAAGGGAGTGAAGAAGAATTAACAGAAAGGTCATCATGAACACTCAGAGCAAGGAAGAAGGCAGGAGCAGCCACTGAAGACCTTAAAGAGCCAATGTAGAGCTTGCAAGAATGGAGAAAACAGTAAGAGTTCAGGGGAAATAAATAAAATAAAATAAATCAACACTATTAAGGAAAACTTAGGAGACGTTTCTCTACATGTTGTGAAGACCTACAATGGCATGCTGATAGGATCCCTAGAGAGAGCACATCATCTACAACAGCGCAGTGTTGCACATGCTGATACTATTAATAAAAGAGAATGGTTCAGATCACAGGAATTAATTAGTTTCGAACTGCAACTGCCAGGAAGGGAGCACGCACGCAGCAGCCTCCTGAAGTGTGTTCGTATTAACAATTCTCTGTCTGGTGCGCTGGTGACAGAATCCTGTCTGTCTTGACAAAACTCTGGAAGCAGCTTTAAATTTCAGGCCCCCCATCAAACAGCAAGTGGTCTCTCAGCAGCACTCCCACATGGAAGGTAGTAAATTTGGTAAATAAGGACTCCACACCATCTCCTGCTGCCATGCGGAAAACTTCCATGCTGTAGTGGAAGTGCTCCTTTTCACGAAGCCTCCTCTCTGCAGGAAACTGCCAAGACACCTCACAGTCTGAATCAAGGTGCTCAACACCCTGCTCTCCTGCTGAAGTCAGTGGGAATCCAGTGGGAGTTCAGGTCTGAGGTCTCTTTTCTCAGCCACTGTCCTCGCTAATGATAGTACTGTCTAATTCTAAACATTCTACAGTACCTTTCCCCAGTGCACAAATATACATCAAATCCTGCCGGCATCTTTCTGCTTATTAGTCAACAAAAGTGTGGTCCTGACACCCTGCATTTCCAAGCACCTGAGTAGCTCAGAGAGCCCCTGTCCATTACTTCATGAGCCACAATTTATTGCAGTGCTATGTGATATACATCAGGGCCATTTCATCTCCCAACACTTTAGAGAAGGGTCTGTGTTTTAGCATCTTGCCAGTTTTATCTCTGCCATCTGAATCTCATTTTCAGCGTAACCAAAGGTCCTTCTAATTACTACTCTGCTGTGAGTGTATGTTGCTTCAAGTTCTTGTGATTCTGCAGAAGTCTGGGGAAATAGGAATTGGCGCCATTAGTCATTCCTTCAGTGGAAACCCACCAGCACCTAATGAAATAATCAGAGATAAGTGAAAATTGATGATAAAATCCCATCAGTCTGCCTATCTTGTAAAACTGTTGTGTTTGTATGATATGTCTATATCTATATCTATATAGCTATTTCTCCATGGCCAGCACAGCTCTAAATTCAGGGTGCTGGGTGACAGGATACTCTTAATGGGAGGCAACAATGGTTCATGCCGCTATTAGCCTAGAAGGGCTTGACGCTATGTCAGGGTATCTCGTTGGTTTCCCTCCAGAGCCTAGGAGGTTCCAGCATTTGCTGCTAGGGAGTGGTGCGCCTCACTCCTTTCCTTTAAAAGAAGGCAAGGTGGACTCAGGGACCTGGGCTCTGTTCCCAGCTCTGCCCTGATCTTCTGTCTAACCTTGGTCAAATCACTTCACCTCCCTGTGGGATAATGATACCGGCCTCCTTTGTAAAGTGCTTTGAGATCTACTGATGAAAAGTGCTATTATAAGAGGTAGGTATTGTTACTGCTATTTTATTTCATTTTGCTGCCTTTCTTCTCGCCATAACTCCCAGCCGCAAACCATGTGCTGGAATGGAGATGATTGGATAACTAGCTTTTATGCAGTTCTTGTGTATTGTAGTTAGGTAAGATTTTTATTACTTATCATATTTTGCAAATTTGAGAGGGGTCACAGGGTAATCTGTGCGGGGAAAATTTTCTAGTCAATTGACTATTACAGTGAGTATAGGGAGAGGCAGGATTGGTCTTTGCCTCCCCATTGGGTAATTGCAAGAGAAGGAATTGTAATTCTTCAGGACAGTGAAACCCACTAGTAGAGACTGTTGGGGGATGGCCTGGGGCTATGTTCATCCTTTGCATGAAGATGGGATAGTTTTGCCGGTTTATGGTCCACTCCCCTGACCATTTGGTGATCTTAGTCTCCTGACTATCAGAATGATGGATGGGCCAGGGCCGCCCAGAGGGGGGGGCAAGAGGGGCAATTTGCCCCAGGCCCCGAGCCCCATGGGGGCCCCCACCAGAGTTTTTCGGGGCCCCTGGAGCGGGGTCCCTCACTCGCTCCGGGGTGCCCGGCAAACTCTTGTGCGGCCGGGCACAGGAGCTTCTGCCGCTCCCGGTCTTTGCCGGCGGGGGGTCCTTCCACTCCGGGGCGGAAGGACCCCCCGCTGGCGAATTACCACCGAAGACGGAGTGGGACCCGCCGCCAAAGTGCAGCCCGGTCTTCGGCGGTAATTCGGCGGCGGGGGGCCCTTCCGTTCCGGGACCCGCCGCCGAAGTGCCCCGAAGACCCGCGGTGGGGCCCCCCTCCGCCGAATTACCGCCGAAGACCGGGCTGCACTTCGGCGGCGGGTCCCGCTTCGGCGGTAATTCGGCGGCGGGGGGGCCCCCGCCGCGGGTCTTTGGGGCACTTCGGCGGCGGGTCCAGGAACGGAAGGGCCCCCCGCTGCCGAAGACCCCGGGCCCCCGGAATCCTCTGGGCGGCCCTGGGATGGGCTACGGTTGGAAGATCAGCTGTGGGTACCTCTTACTGCAAGAAATACTGTCTTCCCCACACTGTGCTTTTTAGACAGTGTGAATGTTGTCTTTATGGGGTCCTCAGCAAGTGTACTCAGCTAGGATATTTATAACTCCATGCAAATCCATATCTATGTTATACAGATGTTGAGTTTGGAAAGCAAAGCATTCAAAGGACAGGAAATTGCTAATTTAAAGTTGCTCTTGCAATTCTAAATCTGACCTCTTGAGTCTAATACAGCATTTAGTTATACAGTGCTCAAAGTGTCTTATAAATATTCATTAGCCACCCTGGCACACCACTCTTAACCACAAAACCATCCTGCCTTTCTCTTTAAATGACATCTTTCACCTTTTGTGAACGCTGAGGATTTGGAGGAAAGATGTCGTAATGTAACATCTGCTTCTCCTACTGTGAGAAGTCACCTGGAGAAATGACCCAAGCCCTGATAGAGACTGATAGAGTATCTCCTTTTGCTTCGAGGAACCTGTTGAAACCAAACCTACCAAAGGTCAGGAGTCACTGAAACATTCGCAAATAAAGCATGACTTCTGGGGGGATATGACTTTCCAAATCCTCTTTAAAACCCTCACAAAGAACAGAAATGGATTGATTGTCAAATCTATACTCTATGTTTAATATATCTGTTCCTTGGTCTGATCAGAAAAAAAGCATGGGTGCTTTATTATATGGAGTTAGATGGATCCATGTCTTTGTTTTTTCTCCTCTAATCTTTATTAAAATCAAAATGGACTGCACTAATCCATCAAATGATAATTTATTTCTTGGTGCTTAAAGTATGAGTGTTCCATGGTTGTTCTTACACTAATCAATTCAATGATTTTAATTAAAAATGGAATGGTTTAAACATAAGACATAATTAGTTGTCTGTTAGAACTACCACATTGGTATGCCTCATTTTGCTGTTTGAGCACACATTTATTCTACTGATACCAGCTACTACACATACAAATTGATTTGTCACCTCTTCCTGCCTCTTGCAAGTGTCTGTGAAATTTTAGCCTGTTTTGGCACTCGGATCTCATGCTTGGTGTAACTCTGATTTCAATGGAATGACACTAGTGTAAAAAGGTAGTGATGCAGTGCTAAAACAGGCACTTTATGCACACAGCTTAGTGCATTTAAAACAGCATCTATTCAAAGTGTATTGTCCATTCAAAACCCTTCTCTGGTTTTGCATCATATCTGGTTAACAGAGAGAAAAGTCTTTTGTGCCAAGACCGCTGAATATTTTGCTTGGTTGGTGTTCTGACCATCACTGGCTGGAACCTGGTAGCAATTCTAATCACCATACTTTTCCTTAGCCAAGAAGTCTGTTTAATTTTTGTACCTTTTAAAGAAGATGCAGTCTCTTTGGCAATCTGTCCTCTTGGGTCAACAAAAGGAAAATAAATATAAAAGCAAAGGAGACAGATAACATTTTCAAATCTGGCAGACTAAAGTTTAGAATCTGAAGCCCATATTTAGGCACTAAAATAAGTGGCCTGATTTCTGGAAGGGCTGAGCACCCTACCGCTCCCATTCAAGTCAAGAGGTATTCAGGCCAGTTATTTAGGTGCCTAAATATGGATTTGGGATCCTAATTTTAGATGCCCAAATTTGAAAATCATGGCCAAAATGTTTGATAAGGATGTATGTGGGCTGGGAGAAGTTCTCGGTCACCTATGGGACCCAGTCTTGCCACCATGGAAGTCTGAGGGACTCCAGACACAGGGTTCCATGCTAAAGGATCCCAATGCAGGACAGGGCCTGACAAAATGCAACAGGTGTAACTGTTGATTCAGAAAGGCAGCATCTCCTTCTTTTAAACTCTCTGGAGCATTGTTTCTGTACATGTGTACAGTTGCCTAGCACAATGCGGCCCCAATCAGCTTGTTCTGTATGTGCTACATAATATCATAGAATTGTAGGACTGGAAAGACCCTCAAGAGGTCTTCTAGTTCAGTCCCCCGCACTCATGGCAGGACTATGTATTATGTAGACCATCACTGATGGTGTTTGTCTAACCTGCTCTTAAAAATCTTCAGTGACAGAGATTCCACAGCCTCCCAAGGCAACTTATTCCGGTGCTTAACCACCCTGACAGTTAGGAAGTTTTACCTAATGTCCATCCTAAACTGCCCTTACTGCAATTTAAGCCCATTGCTTCTTGTCTTATCCTTAGAGGTTAAGAACAATTTTTCTTCCTTCTCCTTGTAACAACCTTTTATGTACTTGAAAACTGTTGTCATGTCCCCTCTCAGTCTTCTCTTCACCAGACTAAACAAATACAAGTTTTTCAATCTTCCCTCATAGATCATGTTTTCTAGATCTTTAATCATGTTTGCATAAGCTTTCGTAGGTAAAAAAAACACGTCTTCGGATGCATGGAGTGAAAATTAAAGATGCAGGTATTATTATACTGACACATGAAGAGAAGGGAGTTACCTCATAAGTGGAGAA
The DNA here is from genome assembly GCF_020497125.1 of Mauremys mutica. Lineage (NCBI taxonomy): Eukaryota > Metazoa > Chordata > Testudines > Geoemydidae > Mauremys > Mauremys mutica. Next base: position 129,058,477 of record NC_059077.1, read on the forward strand.
CCAGTGTTGACAGGGCCAATTCAATCAGGGTGGATGTGGTGCACTCCGAATAATTGATGATGAGGTGTCAATTCCAGGAGAGGGAAAGTTGCTTTTGTAGTGAGCCACCCATTCCCAGTCCCTATTCAAGCCCAAATTAATGGAGTTAAATTTGCAAATGAATTTTAGTTCTGCAGTTTCTCTTTGAAGTCTATTTCTGAAGTTTTTTTGTTCAAGTATGGCTACTTTTAAATCTGTTATAGAATGTCCAGGAAGATTGAAGTGTTCTCCTACTGGCTTTTGTATGTTACCATTCCTGATGTCCGATTTGTGTCCATTTATTCTTTTACGTAGAGACTTTGGCCAATGTACATGGCAGAGGGGCATTGCTGGGACATGATGCCATATATAACATTAGTAGATGTGCAGGTGAATGAGCCCTTGATGGTGTGGCTGATGTGTTTGGGTCCTCTGATGATGTCACTAGAGTAGATATGGGGACAGAGTAGGCAACGAGATTTGTTACAAGGATTGATTCCTGGGTTGGTATTTCTATGGTGTTGTGTGTAGTTGCTGGTGAGCATTTGCTTCAGGTTGGGGGGCTGTCCCTATATCATGTTATATATGCCATCAATATGCCCTTCCAGCTTGACTGTGAACCATTGATAACTACTCTCTGGGAATGGTTTCCAACCAGTTATGCACCCACCTTATAGTAGTTCCATCTCAGTTATATTGTCTAGTTTGTTTATGAAAAGGTCATGCGAGACAATATCAAAAGCCTTACTAAAGTCAAGATATACCACATCTACCACTATCCCTCCTTATTCACAAGGCTTGTTACCCTGTCAAAGAAAGCTATTAGGTTGGTTTGACACAATTTGTTCTTGACAAATCTATACTGACTGTTACTTATCACTTTATTATCTTCTAGGTGTCTCCAAATTCATTGCTCAATTATTTGCTCCATCGTCTTTCCGGGTACTGCAGTTAAGCTGACTGGTCTGTAATTCCCAAGTTGTCCTTATTTCCCTTTTTATAGATGGACACTATATTTGCCCTTTTCCAGTCCTCTGGAATCTCTCCTGTCTTCCATGACTTTTTGAAGATGGCTCAAATATCTCCTCAGTCAGCTCCTTGAATATTCTAGGATGTCTAGGATGTGACTTGAAGACATCTAACTTGTCTATGTAATTTTTAACTTGCTCTTTCCCTTTTTTAGCCTCTGATTCTACCTCATTTTCACTGGCATTCCCTATGTTAAATGTCTAATCACTACTAATCTTTTTGGTGAAAACTGAAACAAAAAGTCATTTAGCACTTCAGCCATTTCCACATTTTCTGTTGTTGTTTTTCCTTTCTCATTGAGTAACGGGCCTAACCTGTCCTTGGCCTTCCTCTTGTTTCTAATGTATCTGTAGGACATTTTCTTGTTACCCTTTAGGTCTTTAGCTAGTTTAATCTCATTTTGTGCCTTGGCCTTTCTAATTTTGACCCTCCATACTTGTGTTATTTGTTTATATTCATCCTTTGTAATTTGACCTAGTTTCCACTTTTTGTAGGACTCTTTTTTTCAGTTTCAGATCACTCAAGATCTCCTGGTTAAAACTAACATGGCTACCCCTCTGATGGTTAAACCAGGGTGGCCTCTTGTTATACTTCCTATCTTTTCTATGCAGTGGGATACATCTTATCTTTCCTATGCTCTTGTGCCTTTAACAATGTCTCTGAAAAACTGCCAACTGCCTTCAATTGTTTCTCTCTTTAGACTTGCTTGCCATAGGATCTTACCTACCAACTCCCTGAGTTTGATAACATCTGCCTTCTTGAAATCCATTATTTTATTGTGTTTTCCCTCCTACCGTTCCTTAGAATCATGAACTCTATCATTTCATGATCACTTTCACCCAAGCTGCCTTCCACTAACCAGTCCCTCCCTATTTGTCAAAATCAAATCTAGAACAGCCTCTCCCCTAGTTGTTTTCTCCACCTTCTGAAGTAAAAAATTATCTCCAATATATTCCAAGAACTTGTTGGATAATCTGTGCCCTGCCGTGTTGTTTTCCCAACAGTTGTCTGGGTAGTTGAAGTTCCCCATCACTACCAAGTCCTGCGCTTTGGATGATTTTGTTTTGTAAAAAAAGTCTAATTGACCTCTTCTTCCTGGGTAGGTGGTCTGTTTTTTTACCCTTTTTATCCTTACCCAGAGACTTTCAATAAATCTGTCTCCTATTTCCATCTCAACCTCAGTCCAAATGTAAACATTTTTTATATAAGGCAATACCTCCTCCGTCTTTCTCTGCCTGTCTTTCCTGAGCAATCTGTACCCTTCTATACCAATATTCCAGTCATGTGTATTATCCCACCAAGTCTTTGTGATGCCAGCTATGTCATATTTGTGTTTATTAACAAGCATTTCTAGTTCTTCCTGCTTATTCCCTGTACTTCTCTCATTAATATACAGACATCTAAGATACTGATTTAATTTCCACCTATGTTCTCTCTTGTTGTTCCCTTATCCCTGCTATTATGGACCATGCTCCCTCCATATCAATGTTAAATATAATTTTTATACTGATTGTTACCAAGCATGCAAATGAACCCCAAACATTCAATGTGCCAGTGAATATCCACCACTGCCCCACCAAAAAGACATGTGCTGCTGAGCTCCTAATGTGGGACTTTTTTTTTAATCAGTGGAGTTTTCCAAAGTGCTCAACATTGGCCTATCTCTGTTCCCACTGAAGACAATGATAAAAGTCCCATTGGCTTCAATGGGAATGGTGTTAGCCCAACACTGAGTGCTTCCCTACCTTAAATTATTAATGTAGACCCTAGCTGAAGCCAGATAATGGAACATGAATTAATGATGCAAGGGATGATGTATGTCACCTTGAACAGATTAGGGTAACTTGCAGCACTGCATTTACAACAACATACTTACAAGAGTGATGTAGACTTGCTCGTACCAATGTGACTTACCTTGGCAATTTATTGGGGTAAGCTGAAGCATGCAAGACCTGTCTTACAGAATCATAGAATCATTGAATCTCAGGGTTGGAAGGGACCTCGGGAGGTCATCTAGTCCTGCCCCCTGCTCAAAGTAGGACCAATCCCCAACTAAATCATTCCAGCCAGGGCTTTGTCAAGCCTGACCTTAAAAACCTCTAAGGAAGGAGATTCCACCACCTCCCTAGGTAATCCATTCCAGTGCTTCACCATCCTCCTGGTCAAAAGGTTTTTCCTAATATCCAACCTAAACCTCTCCCCTGCAACTTGAGACCATTACTCCCTGTTCTGTCATCTCGTACCACTGAGAACAGTCTAGATCCATTTTCTTTGGAACCCCTTTCAGGTAGTTGAAAGAAGCTATCAAATCCCCCCTCATTCTTATCTTCTGCAGACTAATGGTACGTCTTCACTACCCGCCGTATCGGGGGGTAGCAATCGATTTCTCAGGGATCGATATATCGCGTCTCATCTAGACGCGATATATCGATCCCTGAACGCGCTCATGTCAACTCCGTAACTCCACCAACCCGAACGGCGGTAGCGGAGTCGACATGGGGAGCCACGGACATCGATCCCGCGCCGTGAGGACGGTAGGTAATTCGATATAAGATACTTCAACTTCAGCTACGTTATTCACGTAGCTGAAATTGTGTATCTTATATCGATTTTCCCCCATAGTGTAGACATGCCCTAAATAATCCCAGTTCCCTCAGCCTCTTCTCATAAATCATGTGCTCCAGCCCCCTAATCATTTTTGTTGTCCTCTGCTGGACTCTTTCCAATTTTTCCACATCCTTCTTCTAGTGAGAGGCCCAAAACTGTACACAGTACTTCAGAGGAGGCCTCACCAATGCTGAATAGAGGGGAATGATCACATCCCTCAATCTGCTGGCAATGATCCTACTTATACAGCCCAAAATGCCATTAGCTTTCTTGGCAACAAATGCACACCAGTGCAACACTTCTACATTAGCAGATTGCATGGAGATGGCTAGGACACACATGGAGGAAAGATGCTGGACTAGAATGCCCAAGGCAAGAGGTTATGAGGTAGCCCATGGCCAACTTGAAAACACAACAGAATCAGAACTGAAAGCCATCAAAATGATGTTGGAAGAAGCTAACACGGCAGCTAAAGACCACCAAAGGTAGAAGGCAGTGGTGAAGGCCTCCGTGTTCCACATGGAATAAAGAGACATAAGTATGTATTGGTGTAACTACACTGGTACAAAAATCCCCAGTGTGGACAGGGCCTTCACAATGTATTTCCACATTATTGAGTTGTAATCTTTTCCCAAAAATTCTAAAAATGCCAACACAATTTTAACTTTCCCTCTCCTCAAACCTCCAATTTACTACTGCACTATTTCATCAGATCTTTTCAAATCTGGGAAGGGGGGGGCGTTGAAGAGTTCTGTGCCTTTGAACTCATCATTGCAGAAAATGCACATTTTGTAACATTCATCTTCTTTCCTACCTTGTGCTTAAATAAGAGGCTGACACCTCTTCTTCTTGTGCTATTTTTTCTATTCAGGGCTAAACTGATGGTGGAGTGACTTGAGGTAACGAAAAATAAATCCCTCCAAACAAACAACCCCCCTCCCACATGCACAACCCCCCCCCCAAAAAAACAAATGACCCCCCAACCTTTATAGCACAATAATGCTGATCACACTAACATAGAGTTAAAAAAGGAAAGGATGGAGCATATGTGTTACCATTTTAAGACTCTGTGCATGTGTGCACACACAGAAGATAAACAAAACCAAACACTACATCCATAATGTCTTTGTTGCCAAACATGGAACATGAAAGTGGCGATGGCTTCTACTGATCTGCTTCTTAGTGAGTCAGAGATCACTAGCATGGGCCCACTGGAATGTGCTGGTTCAACCTGCATTCGTTACCAGTGCCTCTGGCACCCTTTGGCAGTGAATTTGCTTTCAGTAGGCTCTCTGCATCTGGGGTTCCCTCAAGTGGCTGGCTCATAAGAAGTCAGAGGTTTGACTTGGACAGCAAGATGTCTTCCTTTGGTCAAGCCTGAGATCCAGTTGTTTTCTAGACAGATCCAGTTGTTTTTTGCCCTGTGTCCCTTACGGTTACAGAATTACATCATAGGTGCCTTCTGCGGCACCTATCCCTCTCATTAGCTAACCCTAAAGGTATCTCACTGTGGTTTGAGAAAGATGATGGGATTCCTTTGTTTTTAGTGGTTGCTGATTGCCAGCCTTCTGCTGTTTCCATATATTTAGACTCTCTGTGATGGGAGACCCCTAGAAATTTGATCATAATGCTGCTTCAATCTTTTTCTATAACAGCAAGAGACTTTTTGATCTTTTGCCAAATCCGTTTGATAATCATGTAATTAATTAATTTATAGGCTCTTCTATTGCACTGATCACGACGGTATTTGAATGACTCTTGAACATGAATTATTTTAGCCTCGCAACAGCCAGGGCTGGCTCTACAGTTTTCGCCGCCCCAAGCAGTGCACCGAATTGCCGCCGGGGACAGCAGGGGCAGTTCGTGTGCCCTTAGGGTGGCAGGCGCGTTTCCTTGGCGACAGCTTCTATGTTTAGCTGAAGCAGCCGCGGACAGTTAAACATAGAAGCTGCTGTCGAATTGCCGCCATCGTGGAAACGCGCATGCCGCCCTAAGGGCACATGGACTGCCCCACCACCACCACCCGCGGCGGCAATTCGGCACGCTGCTTGGGGGCAAAACAACAGGGACTGCCACTCCTTGCAGATTGCAGCCCAAAGCACCAGCTTAGAATGCTGGTGCCTGGAGCCGGCCCTGACAACAGCCCTCTGAGAAGTAGGTTGTTGTTCTGAACATCATTGAATTCAACTGGAGTTTTCTATGGCCAGCTGTTATTTACCAGTGCTTTGAAAAGTCTGCATTTCAGGGTCTAGTGGGTATCTCGTCTGAGTCTGTGAGCTACATCTGTAGTAAGTGCTGAGATGACTCATCATGAACCAAATTATTTTCTCAGCACCCAGTTGATCAGTCAGCACTGTGGTTGGCTCTGCTTCAGCTCTGGCTAGAATATGTGTGCATTTAATATTTCTCTAACTCAGATGGAGGTGACTGAGGTCATTCTTGCTGGTTCTTAGATAGGTTTAGAGTAAATAGCTTCAAATTTTCTGTGATCAGCTTGGACTTCTGTCCCAAATATGCACTGATGAAACTTAAGAGTGGTTTTGTATATGGATGTAATTTTGTTCTGCCTAGCTGAGATTTTGATGCAATTGCTTTGATACTTCTTATTTAGACTGTAAGCTCCCTGGTGCAGGGTCTGTCTTTTTCCTGTGTGTTTGTGCAGCACCTAGCACAGTAGGGCCCTGACTTATGATTGAGCATGATAGGCAATAATAAAGCTGTAGCCCAATTGTCCTTTGTTAAACAAGCTGCTAGGCTGTCCATAGCTACATCTGATTGCAGGGATGATTTGTTTTCTGGAGTCATAAAAGCTGAGTGCTGAGGCTTGACAGGATGCTGTGGTTTTCTGGTGCTTTAGAGCCCAATTTTCACAAGTCCTGAGCACCCACAATTCCCTTTGAAGTCTATGGGAGTGGCAGCTGCCTGGCACCTCTGAAATTCAGGCTCCTAGTGTTTTATCATGGTCTGATGGCCATTGCCAAATGCACATTACAAAAGCAGCTTTCTAAGTGGACCAGCAAAAAAAAAAAGATTAGTCCAGGTCTACACTAGAAAAGATTTGCTGGTATAGCTGTGCAGGTGTGTGCAAGTATAGCTATCCCTGCAAATCATCCTGGTGCAGACAGTTACAACTTATACAGCCAGTATGGCTCATACGGTTTCCTAAATGAACTAAACTATAATGGCAACAACATTTGTGCTGTTATAATTGTGTCTACACTAGGGCTTTTGCAGATATAGAAATGTAATTTTTAAAAAAATCCCCATAACAGACATTAATATACCAGCAGAAATTTCTAGTGTACACCTGTGGCCTTATATTTATTGACTGAGGTGTGTTTTATTTGTTTTCGCTTTTTAATGCACCATAGCATCTGGACACAACTTTGGTTAAACAAAGCATTACATGAAATGAAACTGCCCATAACGGCATAAACTGCTCCTCTCCCTACACTATCCTGCTCAATCATGAATAACCCAGCAATTGTCCATAAACAAACAAATGTGTGACTAAAATAGATCATGTCTCATGCTCTGCAAGATAACAAATCTGGGCTTTTGTGGACTGACCATAGGGAGTTTCAAAGTTGAAAACGCTCCATTGAAAATGCCTTATCCTATTCCCCAAAACTATACATTGACGTGAGAATTTTCAAAAGAACTTTCAGCCCCCGCACTTGGGGCCAGCTTTTTACAAGAGCTCAGTTCCCATGTAGGCACTAAAATACATGGTAAGATTTGTAAGAGTACAGCCCACTGGGTGCAGAGGTCTTTTGGAAATCAGGGCCCAAACGTGGGTGCTGAGCACTTGAAAATGTAGCCATTTGGTGTCGTGGGGTGCTCTACCCACCGCTGCTGGTGCCTCCTTCTGTCGATTCTGGGGGTTAGCTTCACCTGGTTCAGCACCCCCCTTCTCCTCTTCTTGGCCAAGTCACATTGCGATTCCCCTTCCAGGGGGGAAGTCCTTCAAAGTCTTTCTGCTTAAGCAGTGCCAGGCAGTCCTAAGGCCCGCCACCCAGATCCAGTCATGCCTACAGTGACCTAGGCGGTCTTCTAGGTCACTGCCTCAAGTAGGATGACCAGTTGTCTGGTTTTTGACCGGAACACCCAATCGAAAAGGGATCCTGGTGGCTCCGGTCAGCACCGCTGACTGGGCCATTAACTGTCCGGGTAGCGGCACCCTGCAGTGGGGCTGGCAGGCTCCCTGCTAGCCTCCGTGCGGCTCCCAGGAAGCAGCAGGTATGTCCCTGCTCCAGTTCCTATGAGAGATGGCAGCCCTGCCCTAAGCGCCCCCCCCAGCTCCCATTGACAGGGAACTGCAGCCAATGGGAGATGCAGGGGTGTCATCTGCAGATGGGGCAGTATGCAGAGCCACCTGGCCGTGCCTCTTCATAGGAACAGGAGAGGGCATGGCACTGCTTCCAGGAGCTGCTTGAGGTAAGTGCTGCCTGGAGCCTGCAACCCTGACCCCCCATCCTGGACCCCAAACTCCTGACCCAGCCCTGATCCCCCTCCTGCCCCCTGAACTCCTTGATCTCAGCCCTAATCCCACTCCTGCAGCCCAAACCCCTCATCTCCAGCCCCATCCCAGAGTTTGCACCTCTAGCCGGAGCCCTCACTGCCCCTCCCCTGCGCTCCAACCCCCTGCCCCAGCCCTGATCCCCCTCCCACCCTCTGAAACCCTCAGTCCCAGCCTGGAGCCCCCTCCTACACCCCAAAACCCTCATCCCCAACTCAGATACCCCTCCAACACTCTGAACCCCTCAACCCTTAGGGGGAGGGATAACCCAGTGGTTTGAGTATTGGCCTGCTAAACCCAGGGTTGTGAGTTCAATCCTTGAGGGGGCCACTTAGGGATCTGGGGCAAAAAATCTGTCTGGGGATTGGTCCTGCTTTGAGCAGGGGGTTGGACTAGATGATCTCCTGAGATCCCTTCCAACCCTGAGATTCTATGAACCCCAGCCCCATATCAGAACCTGCACCCCCAGCCAGAGCCCTCACACTCCCTTGCATCCCAACCCCCTGCCACAGCCTGGAGCACCCTCCTGAACCCCTCATTTATGGCCCCACCCTGGAAAATGTGCCCAGAGTCTGTACCTCCTCCCAACCCCCTGCCTCAGGCTGGAGCCCCCTCCTGCACCCCAAACCCCTCATCCCTGGCCCCAACTGAGAGCCCACACTCCCAGCTGGAGTCCTCACCCCCTCTCAGATCCCAACCCACTGCCTCAGCCTGCAGTAACCCATTCCAGTTCTTCACCACCCTACTAGTGAAAAAGTTTTTCCTAATGTCCAACCTAAACCTCCCCCTCTGCAACTTGAGACCATTACTCCTTGTTCTGTCATCTTCTACCACTGAGAACAGTCTAGATCCATCCTCTTTGGAACCCCCTTTCAGGTAGTTGAAAGCAGCTATCAAATCCCCCCTCATTCTTCTCTTCTGCACACTAAACAATCCCAGTTCCCTCAGCCTCTCCTCATAAGTCATGTGCTCCAGCCCCCTAATCATTTTTGTTGCCCTCCGCTGGACTCTCTCCAATTTATCCACATGACTAGAAAGTTGGCAAACCTAGCCTCAAGCGGTACCACTCTGCAGAGGTTGGTAGGCGAACCCGGGCCCGCCTCCTACTCTGGATTCCAGGCCAGGGCCTTGTTTCAAGTGGTTAAAGTCTGTGGCTTCACCTACCTCACCACTCTAGCCCCTGGACTACAGTACTTCCTACCATGTTTCTCCAATCCTCCTAATCAGACCCCTCTCTCTCAGTCCTACGAGGTCTCAGGGGTTTCTGTCTCTCCTTCCTTCAAGGAGAGAGACTACAGCTCTCCTGTCCCCGCTGCTCTATTGCCAGCCTCCTGGCTTTATAGAAGCCCCTGCCATTCCCCCATAGAGCTTCCTCATTAAAGCTTCCTTCTAATCATGGCTCTTAGTAGCCTAAATCTTTCCCCAGTTTGCTGCTTAGTTGGTTGACTGGGTCTGCCTGGCCTAATTCAAGCCTCTCAGGGCCAGTGTGGGGAATACACCCCATCAGATTTGGGAATATCAACAAAAGCACTTTGCTGATCACAGCCATCATGGTCCCTAAAGAAAGGGCTAGTGCTAGCTAGCCAGATCCGAAAGCATGTAGGATTTTATAGGGCCCACACTTAGCTTCATCCAGATTGTACCATAACGTGCATAAAAGTTTCTGTACATTTTTTGTTTTTATAAGAATGCCGTGGTCACTATATCTTGTACATTACTCTCAGCTGACCTGATGCCCTGAAAAGTACGGATATATCCCAAATATTTAACTACTTTTTGCCATGAATTGAATTTTCTCTTGGTTAAACTTGATGCTTTCTGCTTGTGCTCTTTCTGTGACCTTTCTTAGGATCTGATCATGTCCCTGCTGTGTGGATGTTGCTATTATCATGTCATCTGCAATAACATGGACACCTGCTATGTCCCTGAAAGTTTCACTGTTTTTATGCTGAAACAATTTTCTTGCCAATTTTATTCCAAGAGTTAGGCTTTGGAATTTGAATCTGCCTGATAGTGTGTTAAAAGTGCTCAGCACAGATGACTTGTCTAATCTAACCTGCCAATATCCATCCATGTCAACTGGGATGGTGAATAGATTTATTTCCAACTAGCTTACATTGCACATCTGATAGCAATATACTATTCTAAAGCTATCTTTATTCTGCCTTTATTAGGAGCTCTAGGATCCAGGCAGGCTCCTAATGTACCATTTTTCCTTTTCATTTATTGTCAGAGTCTGTTTCTTGTGTGTGCAAACTTGATGTTCTCTCTCATTTGAGCACCAAAGCCCCATGTATGCAAATACTAATAGTCATCTTGAAAAGTATCTGCAGGGACCTGCATACTTTTGATTTGTGAACACACATTCTGAGCAGGTACCAATCAATTGCCTGTGAATAATTGGCCCTGCAGGGCAAATTTTCAGCCTGGCCTTCCATGTGTTACAAATAATTGTTGGCACAAATTTGCATCCACAAATACAATACCTGCCAGTCAAGTATGTAGGCATCATAGGGCAAATTTTCAAAGTGGTGAGACCCAGTCTCTGCTTTTGAAGGTGCAAACTGTTTCTTTAAAAAAGTACCTTCATTTTGCACGTGCAAAATGGACTGTGGGCATGAACTGGAGTACTTGTTCCTCTAAAAAGTATCCAATTTGCACTCTCAGTCAGGCAGCTAGAGATGTAAGTATTCTGACTTGTGCCTGCAAGGTGCAAATTGTACCTGCAACAAAGGAGTGTACACGCTTACAAATTTGGCTCCCAACGTGATATATATGGTGGATGCAAAAATATTGGTGCTGTAAATTTGACTATTAGAGTGTCTGTCTGCCTCACTATAATGGTATTTTCCTGTATTCATGTCTTACAGGCATGCCCTGCAAGAGAAGTGCAGCTGGTACTTGCTGTGGCTGCTGGATTTGTATACACTGTGCAATCATGGACCATATTTGCAGGTTCTACCAAAAATATCTTGAATATTGAGAGTACGGGGAAATAGAATGGAATACTGTAGATACTGAAATAACCTTATTTATTTATCTTCGGTAACACTGGCAAATTTGTAAAGGTTTCCACTGTATGTTCTGTGTCACATGGTACTAACTCCACAAAAGACTTCCGGTTTCTGTGAAATTGGAAGTGCTCTCATTCTGCATATTAAGTTCAACTCAGTTCCGGCTTTCCTCTCTATTAGATATTATGATAGTGACATGTGGTGGTGTTGCTGGGAGGATGCTTTTTTTCCTTTTTCCATATTTTGATACTACCAGATGGAATGAGGAGTCACGTCCTGGAAATATTTAATGAAGTGGAGATACCCAGAATCGTAGCCACAGCTACGAGATCAGCTTTTCTTTCTCTCATTTCCAGAACAAATTAGATTCCTTCTTGATGTCCTTCAGTAGAGGGTTTTAGGCAAAATTGTCCATTTACTGACCAAAATCCAGATACACCCGTTATTTTATTACATGTGGGGAAAGCATTTGATAGCACTGAATGGACCTGTAAGTTTCACAATCTACACAGCTTTGATTGTGGAAATAAATTCATCTGATGGATGAAACATTAGGGGAAAAAACTATAGCTTTACTAATACCTACAAGCATCCATTTAGGATCAGCAGGGTGAAAATGGAAGTAATGGCAGTGTGATCACTATGGCTGGCAGTTTTAATTCCCCATTACATGTTCTCTTGGCAAACATTATTTACCCCTTTACCCATTAATATGGCTAACTGTTGGCCTATAGGAAATAAGTGTGTAACTTCTTTAACCACTTCAGTAAAATTTTAGACTGGGATACTGGGAAATACTGAGTGAAGCAGAACGCACAGGTTAAACTGCTTGCTCCGGATAGTCTATCTAAACTGCTTAGCTTCATTACCCTGGGATATTCCCATATACTCTATCTGCTCAAAAAAATTGACGAGTATTCACAGATTTCCTCAGGTCTGGGGACTAAGAGAGATTGACATTAAAGAAACCATTACACAAGCCCAGTGGTTAAAGTACATTGAAACAGATGGGGGAACCAGGAAGGACAGAGAGATCTCCCTCCGCTTTAAAAGCAGAATCTGTGCTCTTTACAGTCATTCCTTCTTACTTTAATTGCTGTACAATTCCTGCCTCACTCAGAAGCCTAAATTACCTAATTCCTGATTGGACAACATCATCATTCATTTGAGCCACATATTGAACAGTGTGGCTGTAGACCTATCTGAAACATTTGGAGCCCAGATAGGGAGAACTCACCTTAGTATATCACATCTCTGTATAAAAGACAAGACCACTCTTCTTACATAGAATAAGTGAAGCACACAGGTCACATTCTTCCCTTCATGTGAGTCAAGTACTTCTGATACTGCTATTCAAGGGCTTATTTTTGCCACCTCTTGGATCCCCCTCCCCCCACTCCCAGATCATGACCTACTATAAGAGCTGCATTAAATTAAGGGTGTTTGTGTAGATTGTGTCTACAGAGAAGTGTTTAGATACTGAAGATTGTTCTTTGTCAGCAGTTTGCCAACCACTTTGGATCTCTCTTCCACTAGATATCAGTAATGCTGGTAGAATGTTCCCCATACACACACTGAAATAAGTTTTCAGCAAAAAATGGCTTTTCACCCAAACCAAAAGTTTTGTGGAAAATTTTCATTGCAGTCAAAATGTTTGGTTTTTTACATAACAAAAATTATTTATTTAAAAAAATTTCCCTTCCTCTTTTCATTCTTTCCAGGGTGGGGGGGAAAGACTGGGAGACAATGTTTGTTTTCATTAATCAAATGTAAAATATTCAGTGAAATTTTTTTATCAAAAATGTAATTCCCTTGAAAATTTTCACTGAAAAAACATAGGATTTTGTGACCAATTCTAGATAGTAGACTGTCCATCAATCTTACAATGTACAGAGCAAAATATACAGCACACCTCTTACACTTTAGCTTCCTCCTTCCACTATAATGACTCTAAAGGAAGAGTTATTTACCCCTTTACATAACCAGGGCCGGCTCTAGGTTTTTTGCTGCCCTAAGCAAAAAAAATGTTGGCTCCCCCCGCCCCCCCCCCAATTTTTTTTGCTTTTACACATGTTTGCACTTCGCAGTTTTGTTTTGACTGTTTAAAATTTAAAAAAAATGAAAACAGAATTTGTAGTTAATGAAACAAAACCATTTCCTACTAATGTCATTTTAACATTTAATTTTAACAAAACCCTCCTGCCTGGCCCAACTCTCACCTTGCTGCGCATCTGGCCCGAGGCAGATTCAGCTCCCGTCACCACCGCTCCCAGGGTCAGGGGTTGGGGCTGCTGCTGGATCCCAGCCCCACTCATCCTTGGTCTTCGCCTTGGCCCTGGCATGAGCTGGGCTCAGCCCGGGCTGCCGCTCTGCTCCCCTCTCCCCTCCCCTGGCAGGAGGCGGCGCAGAGGGGAGGAGGAGGAGGCGGGGACAAGCCAAGGAGGAGCGGCCCGCCCAGGCGTCATGTCCCCCCCGTCCTCTGCAGCCGGAGCAGGGATGTGCTACCGGCTCCCGCCTGAGGGTGGCCGCTGCCTGCGGGAGAGCGGCGGGGACAAGCCGAGGAGGAGCGGCCCATCCTCTGCAGCCAGGGAAGGGCCGCGCTACCAGCTCTCGCCGCTCTTCCGCGGTCAGCGGCCACACCCCCCCAAGGCGGAGCCGGTAGCGCGGCCCTGCCCCGGCTGCAGAGGACAGGCCGCTCCTCAGCTTGTTCGCGCCTCTCTCCCGCGCTCAGTGGCCACCCCCACTCCCCAGGCGGGAGCCGGTAGTGCAGCCCTGCCCAGCTGCAGAGGACAGGCCACTCCTCAGCTTGCAGCGGCGTGAACCAGGGCTGCCCAGAGGATTCAGGGGGCCTGGGGCAAAGCAATTTTGGGGGCCCCTTCCATAAAAAAAAGTTACAATACTATAGAATACTGTATTCTCGTGGGGGCCCCTGTGGGGCCTGCGGAAAATTGCCCCCCTTGCCCACCCCAGTGGCCCTGGGAAAAATAAATATTTAGAAACCTTCCGCATCTCGGGACAAACCCAGTTTTGAGAAAATTTCTTTTCAAGTCACCTTTACAAGGTATCACTGGTTCTCAGCATCAGCTAGTGCTAAAAGGCACTAAAGCTCATTAAAAAGGTTGTACAAATATTTTCCGTCAACACTTTTTTTGGATCGAAAACTAGGGGTTTTTAAAAAGCAGAAAAAAATCACAGACAATGGCTGCTTTCTTTCAAAATTTGTTGTGGTTTTTCTAATTGAAAAAGCTGAAATAAGTCTGCCAAAACCTGAACATGATTTGGGGTTTCAGAAGTGTGTGGCCAAATATTTGCTGCTTGCTGTGTTTGATTGTTTAAAGAAACTATAAAAAAAATCTGCTTAAAAAAAATCCAAAACTTTTGAATTTTAATGGAGTTAGATGGCTTGCCTCCTTGATCTTCTCTGGCAAAAGCACACACAACAACAGACAGACAAAGACTTTCCTCCCTCCCAGATTTGAAAGTATCTTGTCTCCTTATTGGTCCTGTTGGTCAGGTGTCAGCTAGGTTATGTGATCTTCTTAACCTTTTACAGGCAAAAGAGGAATTCACCCTTAACTGTATGTTTATGACACACTCTAAAAGCTTATCAGATGTCACTGCTCAATCTGACGAGGGCCCTAGTAAGCCAAAGTTCTTCCAGTCCTTCTGGAAGGGTTGCGTTTTTGGTCAGAAGGACTTGTCTGCTTGCTGAATCAAAAGAAGGCCCTGAGTCATAAGAACATAAGAACATAATAAGAACATAAGAATGGCCGTATCGGGTCAGACCAAAGGTCCATCTAGCCCAGTATCTGTCTACCGACAGTGGCCAATGTCAGGTGCCCCAGAGGGAGTGAACCTAACAGGCAATGATCAAGTGATCTCTCTCCTGCCATCCATCTCCATCCTCTGACGAACAGAGGCTAGGGACACCATTTTTTCCCATCCTAGCTAATAGCCATTTATGGACTTAGCCACCATGAATTTATCCAGTCCCCTTTTAAACATTGTTATAGTCCTAGCCTTCACAACCTCCTCAGGTAAGGAGTTCCACAAGTTGACTGTGCGCTGCATGAAGAAGAACTTCCTTTTATTTGTTTTAAACCTGCTGCCTATTAATTTCATTTGGTGACCCCTAGTTCTTGTATTATGAGAATAAGTAAACAACTTTTCCTTATCCACTTTCTCGACATCACTCATAAAATTATATACCTCTATCATATCCCCCCTTAGTTTTCTCTTTTCCAAGCTGAAGAGTCCTAGCCTCTTTAATCTTTCCTCGTATGGGACCCTCTCTAACCCCCTAATCATTTTAGTTGCCCTTTTCTGAACCTTTTCTAGTGCTAGAATATCTTTTTTGAGGTGAGGAAACCACATCTGTACACAGTATTCAAGATGTGGGCGTACCATGGATTTATATAAGGGCAATAATATATTCTCAGTCTTATTTTCTATCCCCCTTTTAATGATTCCTAACATCCTGTTTGCTTTTTTGACCGCCTCTGCACACTGCGTGGACATCTTCAGAGAACTATCCACGATGACGCCAAGATCTTTTCCCTGACTCGTTGTAGCTAAATTAGCCCCCATCGTGTTTAAATGTCAGTTTAAATGTAGACTTTTTATGCCAAACATCCTTTCTTAGTCAGTTGGTCTCTGGAAAACCTAGTTTGAACCGGTTTATGCAAGCATCCCCAGGCATGGTACCTCTCTGGAGGTCTTTACAACCTGAGTGATTCACCTTAAATCACCATCCACTGCTTTTAGTTCCTGAAGGAGCTGGGGTATCATTTCCCCTCACTCTCCTCCACTGCCCCAAGTTGCATACAGTCCCTGGCCCATAGTGATACATAAACCATTCATAAGCTTAAGACAGTATGTATCCCCAGAGATACTGCACAAGGTTGCATCATATGTCATAACAACCTAGTATGATATTAGTCTGTTTTGTAGCTACATCATATTGTTGACCCATTCACTTTGTGATTCACTATAATCCCCAGATCCTTTCCAGCGGTACTACTGCCTAGCTAGTTATTCTCTATTTTGTAGTTATGAATTTGATTTTTCATTCCTGAGTGTAGTACTTTGCACTTATTTTTATTGAATTTCATCTGCTGATTTCAGACCAATCCTCCAATTTATCAAGGGCATTTCAAATTCTAATCCTGTCCTCCAAAGTGCTTTCAACCCCTCCAGCCTGGTGTCATCTGCAAATTGCCTAAGTGAACTTTCGACTCCATTATCCAATTGATTTATGAAAATGTTGAATAGTGCTGGACCCCTGTGGGACCTGCTGGACACATTTCCCCACTTTGAAAGTGTATCATTGATAACATTCCTTGATTACTGTCCTCCAACCAGTTTTTCACCCACTGTTTCACCTACGTGCACATGACTGAGCCATAGAAGGCAGGCCAAGCACAGACTTGGCTAAAATAATGTAGAAATATCTTGTGGATAATCTGAAGAGCAGAAATACACTATTTTTCTTCTTTGCCCAAGGAGTGACTCAGTGATAGGTCAGAAGGAGGAATGTGCTCATGCCATCCAGCAAAAGTAACAGTTTCAGCCGGATATCTAGGCTCTGGGACAGAGGCTGGGTGAGAAGCTGAGGGTTAAGGTAAGCAAGCTATATTTAGCAGGTGCCCCCTATGAGACTGAACTCAGGCCAGGGGGCCATTCAGGCGAGGCATAAGGAACATACAGAAGCCTGTGCGGTTACAACTAAAGCGGGGTGATTTTTTTGTTCAATCAATACAACATTTAAGAAAAAATGTGCAGAAAAATGTTGTTTCATTCAACTTTTGTTTTCCACTTAAATTAAAGTCTTTAAAAATGGTTTTCATTGAGCTTTTCCTCTCCTGGGCTTTCCTTCTCCTCGCCTCCTTTTCCCCCTCGGGGCGGGGAGAGAGAAAGGGAAAGAGGGAGAGAAAGGAGGCGGGGTAGAGGGGTAACAACACATTGAAAACCTGGGAGGCTTTTTTGGTTCTTGTTTCACCAAGCAGAAAAACAAAACAAATAAAACCCCTGCTAAACGTTTCAAATGAAATGAGATGAGATTTTTTCGAATCCCTGACCCATCCTGCTCCTTGTCCCCTGACAACCACCTCCCCGAGACCCCCTCAATCCAACGCCCCCTTCCCTGTCCCCTGACCGCCCCCCCCACAGAACCTGTGCCCCCTCCCTGCCCCCTGACTGTCCCCGGGACTCCCTGCCCCTTAGCCAACCCCCCGGCCCCGACCGCTTACCCCCGGCTCACCGCGCGCATAGAGAAACGGCCCTGCCCAGCGCTGCAGCCGCATGGCTCCGGAGGGGCCTGAGCTCTTCCCCGCTCAGAGCCGCGTGGTGAGGGGAGGAGCCGCTTGGCTCGGAGCTCACAGCCCTGCCCCCTGACCACGCGGCTCTGAGTGGGGCGGAGCTCAGCCCCCCCCCGGAGCCACGTGGCTGCAGCGCTGTTTAGGACACGCTGAGGCACCGGGGGGATGGCGGCCCTGGCGTGAACAAGCCGAGGAGGAGCGGCCCGTCCTCTGCAGCCAGGCAGGGCTACCGGGTCCCGCTGCTCTTCCGCGGTCAGGGGCCATCCCTCTCCCCCAAACGGAGCTGGTAGCGCGGCCCTGCCCCAGCTGCAGAGGACGGGCTGCTCCTCGGCTCGCAGCGGCAGGGACAAGCCGAGGAGGAGCGGCCCGTGCTCTGCAGCCGGGGAAGGGCCGCGCTACCGGCTCCCGCCTGAGGGGTCGGGGGTGGCCGCTGCCTGCGGGAGAGCGGCGGGGACACGCTCCCCACTTAGCCAGCTCCCTGCCCCGCTGCACCCGGCGGCAGAACAGGCTGGTTACCGCCCCCGGGCCGTCAGGATTCAGCCTGGGACGCCGCTTCAGGCGTGAGCTGGGTCCCCAGCCTTATGCCGCCCCAGACACCTGCTTGTTTAGCTGGTGCCTAGAGCCACCCCTGTACATAACAGAAGAACCGGGGTCACCCAATGAGATTAATAGGTGGTAGTTATGACCAAAAGAAGCTTCTTCACACAACACACAGTTAACCTGTAGAACCTGTTGCCAGGGGATGTTGTGAAGTCCCAAACTATAACTTGGTTCAAACAAGAACTAGATAAGTTGATGGGGGATTGGTCCATCAGTGGCTTTTAGCCAAGATGGTCAGGGATGCAACTCCATGCTCTGGGTGCCCCTAAGCTTCTGACTACCAGATGCAAGGAGTGGATGATGGGAATGGATCACCTAATAATTGCCCTGTTCTGTTCATTCCTTCTGAAGCACCCGGCATTAGCCACTGTTGGAAGACAGGATACTGGGCTAGGTGGACCATTAGTGTGACCCAGGATAGTCATTCTTATGTTCTTATGTAAAGACAGCAAATCAACATGAACAACAAACTTAGCACATTTTACAATGCACACACTCACCCTATTACTATATAAGAAAAGGATGGAGAATCAAGGGTTTCATACTAAAAGCCCTGATCCTCCATTATTTGGTACCATGTCATCATTTACCCCTCTGAAAAGCAGGTAGAAAACACTGCCATTCAGGTATGTTAGAGTTCCTTGCACCATATAAATGAATGAGGGTGAGAGCAGCAGCGAATCAGGCTTTAATATTTACTTTATGTGGATTTGTTTATGCTGAGATATCACAGTTGATAGACAGGTAAAAAAATGTCTTTGATTAAATCAACGTCTATGGTGTTGCAATAATGCATTCCAGGAGGATGCTACTTTAGGACAATCTCAGAAAATGTGTAGTTTTACGCCTTCCCCTCCCTGCTTGCATTCGGCATAATACCCAGGCAGTGCAAACACGTCAGGGGTCCAATACAAGCTGCTGGGTTTGGACTTGACAGTCCATGAAACATCACTTGCTATTGCGACAGGACGCATTTCAAACTTGCTGCACACTGTCTATTTGGAGAGGGTGGTAGTTATTTTATATACCTTAGAGCAGGGGTCGGCAACCTTTACTATCAAAAGAGCCATTTTGCCCCCTCTTCCACTAAAGAAAAATAGTCTGGAGCCACAAAACATAACACTGCTTATAAACTTTTAAAAGTTTTAATCTTTTTTTAATTTTACCTGTTACAACAACAGAATACAACAAACAGAAGTGCAGTGTGCATGTGTAGGCCTACTTTGAAATAAATTAAACACTGAACTATGCAGGCCTTTTTGAGTCCTTCCCGTATTTGTGTAAAATTAAAATAAAACGTAGCCCACTTTAATATAAAAAACCATATAGTTGCAGCTTAGCAGTTTTAAAAAAGTAAACATAAAATTAGGAATGTTTTTTGACAAGTCCATTTCAGTGTGCTCTCATCCTCTTCGGGTTTCTTCCTCGGCCAGCAATCAACCGAAGCACCTGAACATACAATAAAAAACTACATCAGCTCCGGGTCTGAAATAAATGTTTTTTTCTGAATAATAATAGCCTATTAAATGCTAGTGTTCTCACCTATTTAATGTGACTTCTGTTTCTGAAGCTCGATGCTGATCTTCCCTATGTCGGGGCTGTAAGATGTGACTTTGATCTTTACACAGGCCTGTAGGCTCTCATTTGTGAGGCGGGAGCGATATTTGGACTTTATGAAGTTCATGCTCGAGAAAACTTGCTCGCATAAGTATGTTGAGCCAAAGATGGACAGGACTCCAAATGCATACTTTTTCATGTTCATATACGTGTCGGGAATGGCACTCCATGTTTCAAAAACAAGTTTGTCGGGTTTGGGGAGGTTTTCAATATCATTCCATTTGTGCTCTTTAGCGAGAGTGGCCTTCTGACGGGCGACTTCTTCGAGATCCGCTGTCAGGCTTTTGAACTTGGACACCCATAAGTCTTTATCCGCTATGTCGGCCAGTTCAATTTCAAGATCGGGCTGACTTATCCCTGTGAATGCGGATATGTTCAGCAGGGATGGGTCGATGTCCAGCGGTGTGACAGGGAAGGACAGAGTGTTTTTTTCCTTTCTGAACTCGCTGAATCTTTCTCCAAATGTAGCTTGCATTGCCATAACTGCACGGTGTAAATAATCACAATTTATGTGATTGTTCTCTTCTTTGAACTCTCTCAGGGAGGGGAAGTGAGAGAGCGTACCTCTCTGTACATCTCTGGCAAACACTGTCATCTTGCGCTCAAACGCCAGAACATCCTCCAGCAACTGCAGAGCCATGCTTCCCTTTCCCTGGAGATTTTTATTCAGTGTGTTTAAGTGACTTGTCATATCCACCATGAAATAAAACTTTTCCAGCCAATCGAGGTCTCCCAGTTCGGGATAGCTGAGGCCTTTGCTTTCCAAGAAGGTTTTCACATGTTCCAGACAAGCAGCGAAGCGTTTCAGCACGTCTCCCCTTGACAGCCACCGAACTCTGTTGTGCAGCAGGAGATCCAAATATGCGCTCTCGACTTCATCTAACCATGAACAAAACTGTCGGTGGTTTAACCCGTTTGCAATTATTTTGTTCACTATCTTAATAACGAGGTTCATCACTTCCACACATTCAGGGGGGAATGTTTGAGCGCACAGTGCTTCTTGGTGCAAGATGCAGTGAAATATCATCAGCTCTCGATCCAGCGACTTTTGAAGTAAATTCACAAAGCCCTTCTGTGCTCCTCTCATACTGGGTGCACCATCAGTAGACACTGACACCAGGTGAGTGGTGTTTATTCCTTTGGCTTTTAGACAACTCAAAACAGCCTCACAAATGTCCTGTCCCCGCGTTTGGCCCTTTAGCGGTATGAGTTCAATCAGTTCTTCCTGCGGTCCATCAGAGTTCACATATCTGCATAACAGTGCTGTCTGCTCAATATCGTTTACATCACTTGACTCATCACAGGCAATTGAATATGCTTGAGCTGAATTGATGTCATCAATTTGCTTACTGGTGATGTTTGTTGCCATTTTAATGGTCCTGTCCTTGACAGTCTTTGCAGAGAGAGGCATTTCTTTAATTTTCTGAATAATTTCCTGTTTGTTTTTGAATTCGGAGAATAGATGCTCTGATATTTTTATGAACGATTCTTTCATGTATTCTCCATCTGTGAACGGCTTCCCCCTCCTTACGATCTCATGAGCTGCCACAAAACTAGCAGCTGTAGTTGAGTTTGGAGAGTTGATCCACTTCTTGAAAGTATGTTTGCTCTGCTCAACTTTCCGTAGTAGTTCCGAAATCGCTCTCTTTCGCCCATCTTCAGTTGGGTACTTTTCAGAAAATGCTGAGTGCTTGTTTTGAAAATGTCTTTCAACGTTACATTTTTTGTTGTTTGCTAATTTCTTGCCACATATCAAGCACACAGGTAAGCCAGCATCGTTGGCAGTGAAGGCAAAGGAATCTGTCCATGCAGAATTAAACTCTCTATTTTCTTCTGAGATTTTTCTTTTTTGGGATGTATTCATGGTTAGCTTACCGCGGGGGTCGCACACTCAAGAAGCCGCCTGCAGGTAAAGGCGAGGGCTATAGACGTGGATGTGACGCATATTTTAATTGACAAATTATAAAAACTTTTTAAAAATTCAATGTTAAACTATCACCTCGAACTCCAAGATAACTGTGCAACAAAATAAACAAAAATAAAATAATATATAAATAAAAATTAAATTAATAAATAACCGTTATTCTTTTTTTTTCTTTTTTTTTCTTTTGTCAAGGCTGAAGGGCCGCATGCGGCTCCGGAGCCGCGGGTTGCAGACCCCTGCCTTAGAGTTACACCAGAGATGAATTTGGCCATTCTGGTTTCAGCAGGCCCCCCTTCGGATGAATCCTGGTCTGTGGATTGGCAAACTTCCCTTCTTTTGGCCAGAGTGGTGGGCATACACTATTCACTGTCATATTGGTATTTCAGTAAGCAGTAAAATTAAATCTTTTGAACGTCTCCTGCAGGAATTTCATTTACTGCAGACCCAATTACAGAACTTTATTTCAGCTATGGCACAGGAATGCTATTTAGCTGCTTTGTGGAATATTCACTCTTCACCTTCCTCCCTTACTACTAGAATGGGCTGTTCTCTGGAGCTTTGCATGTGCCTTGTCTTTTGGCCTTGGAGAAATATGTTTTTTGAACAGATAATGAGACCTGGATATTGGCCTAAAGTTAGCACAGGAGAAGGACCAAATCATCATCCTCATTATCTTAGGATGAAGAGGAGGTTTGGCTATATTTTGTCATAAGACAGACAGCTGTCCCATGAACCAACAGATCAAAGAGTTCAGTACAAATATGGCAGGTAAAAGGGATGGAGCAATATAGAGGCTCTAAGAGCCCTGGATTGAGCTGGAGGAAAATTCCTTCTTGAGGACCCCATGCAAACCCTGGCAGAGGGACTGGGGCTGAGGGCAGAAGGGGAGAGTAGCAGGACTGGGTTGGCATCACACAGCACTGCAGAGATTCTGTGCAGCCTGCAGTGCATGTTGAGAAAGCCACCATAATTCACACAGGCCCCCAAGACTGTCTAAATCACACTGAAGGTGCTCTGACCCCTTCCCAGAGCAGACTAGGTTCAAACTGGCACAAAGATGGTTTAAATCCATTTTAATCCCCTGCGCCCCCCCCAACACACGTACACACACACACACAGACACTTGGCTGCAAGTTCTGAGCAGTAGCTCTAAGCAGCACGGCACAGATTTTTTCACCCATGGTGTTGGTCACTTACAGGCTTGCTCCCAGTGGATTTTATGACAGATGAAGGATGTAGGAGTTGGTGGGAAGAAAATGATGCTATCTATGATTTGGGATTGTCCTATGGTAGCTCCCTTCTAGGGCACTATAGGGAAACAAATTGTTGTGATGCTGGGAATTTCTATGGACAGTACAGAGTGATTTATATGCATTTCTTTTGGGTATAAAATATGAATCAATGAGAAAGTAATTTGGTTCTAAAAGAAGCCAAAGTGCTGTCAAATGGATAATTCTGGTGAGCTGGAAATACAAGTCAAGGAACAGTGAATGGTGGTTATGGAGAGAATGAATTTGAAATGGTGGCAAAACATCTAGAAGATGGCTGAGACACTTAGAGATTTGAAGTTGGACAGAAGACAGGTCAGAGAGAGATTTGGGAATGATCCACATAGAAGCTGTGGTTTAAAATATGGGAGATTGCCAAGGATAAGGATATAGGATGTGAGAATCATTGATGTAAGGAAGAAGTCAAACCTATGGGAACTGATTACACAATTGAGAGAGAGGAACTACCAGCATAATGCTGTGAGCTACAAACAGATTGCAAAAGAGGAGAAGATGAGGAAATGTTAAATGAAATGCTGAAGGAGCCATTAGGCAAGGTCTGAGGAGAATCATGAGAACATTTTGTTGCAGAAGTCAAGAGAGGAGAGAGATTTGAGGAGGAAAATTATCTGCTGTTTAAGGCACAAGAGAGATCAAGGAAAAGAAAATTAGAGAGGAAGCCCCTTTGGAAAAATTCATTTAAAAAAAATTGAGAAGTATAACTGTTTCCTTCTAAGCATGTTTGCAGAATACAGCTGTGACAGAAACCCTTTTCTTTTAAATGTTTAATTGGTGTCTGTCAGGATCCTGAGCAAAGGTAGGCCAGACTAGGGTCAGGAACTGAAGCCAGGGGTCAGAAACAGTATCAGGGTAAAGAGTCAAGCAGAAGGGCAGAGCTGGAGACAGTCAGGGATCAGGCTGAGGGTCAACACCAGGTACTAAGGTCTTCACTGAGGTTCTGCAGGTTGATCAGGAGTCAGAATCCAAGTCAGAGCTGAGGCCAATAGTAGGCATTAGAAACAGGGCAATCATGGCAGCAAGCTAGGGATCCACATCATTGCCTGGACACTTCCTGGTACACCCCATGGGCTTATATAGGACCAAGGAGCCAATCAGAGATCACTAAGACAGCTCTCTCAGAGCACTTCAGGAGGAACTTCTGGAGGGGTGCAACCACAGGGGTCACAGGGAGCATCCAGGTTACAATTGCTGCCAGGGGGCAGTGTGGAGCTGTTGGCTACCTTGTAGGCCTGGGTTCAACTCCTATCAATCCTTCTAGTGTCTTTGCAGTAGCTTTCTATTTTGGTTCTTCAGGCTGAGGTTGCTTAGATCACTATGTACAGGCAAGTTATGTTTATTCGTCTATAATCAAATCAGAGCCTAGGGAGAGCAGGAACAAGCTATGCTGCGAGGCAGCCTTTCCACCTCATCTCACAGGGAATGAATGGCTGACGCATTTAATCATTCTCTATTATAGGATCTTGCTAAGCATCCCTTTAATAAATCGCTAGCTGACATTGGATTCCATCGCCTTTTGTAGAGAAGTCCCAGCTCAGATGATGATATGGTACTTTACAAGTGTCAACTCCAATGTCTTTTGAAGTGATAGGTCTTCAATTCTCTTCTCAGTGTTGTACTGCAACCATGCAACAATTTACATACTGAGGAGGAGTAATTTATCTGGATGCACAAGTAAAATGACATCAAGTTTTTCCATCGTTATAAAGGATAGGTAAGTAGATTCTGTGCCTGGGTTGTGGTTAAATTTCATTGCAATATTGGAAGGCAGTTGTTCCATATTTGCGTGGGTTGCCTGATAATTATGGTATGAGCGTTCGTTTGTGACATGAGTTCCTTACACACTCTGAACAATTCTCAGCCCACAAGATTGTGCCACAGGGAAAAAAAGCAGACAGTCACTGTGTCTCCCACATAACTAGGGGCTACAGCAGAACCTCTTCACATGGGATGAAGAGACTACAGGTTTTGGAAATCTCTCTTCTGATTTTATTTTTTTATTTCCTCTACTAGAACTGTGCAATTCCCTTCCAGATCTGCTTCAAAACCAGATTGCAGGGAGACACGGGCCTGAAATACAAAAAGATTCTAAGGTTAAAGAACCTTTGAGTTTGAAAGGGCAAATCCCAGAGAGATCTTATAAACAGAGTCTGGGTTTTGAGAGATTTGCACAAGTTCAAACAGGGTTTGCATGGATTTGCTGGAACTAGTGGCTGTAATGATATGTTCACTGCAATATATTCTCAAGCCAGACTGGGTTTGGTCCCTGGTAAACAGCAGAGACAAAGCTGGAACTCAAACCGCATGGGAGCCTCTTTGTGTCTGTAGTTGCAGTTATTGTCATTTTAAGAATGGCTATTATTCCATACATTACAACAGTAGTTGTATCCCTGGTGACCTGTCCCAAAAACCTAGGTTGAACTTGAAATAGCATGAACAAAAGTTTGTGGGTATTCAGAGGCAGAAATTTTCACAAAGGCATGAATAGTCAGCTTGTTTTTTCCCCTTTTTTTGCACCTTCTAAATAAAATGGCTTGTGGATCACTGCTGGTTCAAAAATAAAGTTCTGAACTTGAATCAAAGATGACTTCAGTGTCTTCAGGGTGTGAGTCTTACCTTTCCCCTAGCTCTATTGCTTATTTTTTGCCTATTGGGAACTTGCTGCTGTTGCTCATAGTTGTTGCTCATTCTGCAACAGTTGACCCGTCAGATGTTATAAGCAATCAGCAGCTGCTGATGTGGTCTAACCATTCATAGGCTTTTGATGTCAATTGCTTACATCCAGCTAATGAATTCTCCATGAGATTGTAGCTCCCAGCTTGTCCGCATTTCTTGCATCCCCATTTTAATCTCTTGCACACTAGTCTGTTAAGGAAAAGGGCTAACAGAGAAGACATGGAACAAGACGTGGTCTAGGCTGCAGGCTACCTCATGGTCTATAAACACCTCGGTGGAAATCAGGGGTGTGGAAGAGGCGTTGAACACATTGAAACAAATGTGCAAGGCATTATTTAGAATTCTTGTGGTATGTGAAACTTCAGTAATTCATGGTCGCAGTTGCACCTAAAATTTGAGAGAAGTCAGACAAGAATTGGCTAGAGCAATGGGGAAAAGAAAGCTTTCCTGGTCTAAAATCATCCATATATGAATGTATCCAAACTAATTTAAAACAATGGTCCTAATATGAGGAGTGTGGGGACTAGTACATTAGCAAAGGCAGGAGCTTAGTACAGCTTTATGACTGCTATCTTGTTTCTTATTTCTATTGCAGTAGTGTCTTGAGCCCAGGTCAGAGCCCCATTATGGTAGGCACTGTACTTAGACATAGGAAAAGGCAGTCTCTGCCTCAAAAAGAGCTTATAGTCTACATACACAAGACAGACAAAAGGTAGGAAGCAAAATCTATTATCCCCATTTTACAGACAGGGAGTTGAGGCATAAAGAGATTAAGTGATCTGTCCAAGGTCACACAGGAAGTCTGTAGCAGAGCTGCTAATTGAACCTTTATGCCTTAGCCCAAAGACCATCCTTCCTCTCACTTGCTTTCTCTATTGGCTCCCTAGAACTTGGAATCAGTAAATGAGATGTATTCAGTAGGTTTGCCCCTGAAAAATAAATGTGCTTAACTAAAAATCACATCTCCTCTTCACCTTTAAAATCTACATATCTCCACTAAAACACACACACTACTATCTCTGTTGTGAGATTGCTTCAGAATGCTCAGCCCCATTCTCTTTTCCCTTGATGACAGACTCACTCTCAGGGAGCTTCTTGTGCACGGCCTGTTCATGTAGCATATAGGACAACTGGCTTTGACCTTCTACATCAGTGGTCCCCAACCTTTTTGGCTGGCGGGTGCCAGCCGAAGGACCACTGCGGCAGTGGAGCACCCGCTGAAATGCCACCCAATTTCGGCGGCATTTCAGCTGGGATGCCTCTCGATGACACCGCTTGCTGTCAACAAGCGACGTCATCAAGAGGCGTCCCCGCCGAAATTCAGGAGCGACGCCTCTCGATGACGGCAAGCGGTGTCATCGAGAGGTGTCGCCACCAAAATTCAGGAGCGATGCCTCTCAATGACGTCACTTGTTGACGTTGTTGACGGCAAGCGGTGTCATCAAGAGGCGTCCCCGCTGAAATTCGGGAGCGACACTTCTCGATGACGTCACTTGTCGACAGCAAGCGGCGTCATCGAGAGGCGTCGCCACCAAAATTCAGGAGCGACGCCTCTCGATGACGTCACTTGTCGACGGCAAGCAGCGTCAGCAAGAGGCATCACTGCCAAAATTCGGGAGCGATGCCTCTCGATGACATCACTTGTCAGCAACAAGCGTTGTCATCGAGAGGCGTCCTCGCTGAAATGCCACTGAAATTCGGCGGCATTTCAGCAGATGTTCTCCCAGGGGCCAGGACGCGGGCGCATTAAGATGCCCCCGCGTGCGCCATGGCACCCGCAGACACTGCGTTGGGGACCACTGTTCTACATCTCTCCTGTTACTGCTCAGTGCAGAGCAATAAATCAGTACAATCTGAATTTCAATTCATTGGGGTTACTGCTACACTCGTGGGTACTCCAGCGTTCTGTGCTAGCCACATAGCCCATTGCTCTCTGGAATATGGTGGGAGAAGGAATCATGTGGAGGCTTCGGCATTTTGTTTGACAGGTTTCTCCAAATGCAATTAAACTGTGTCATCATTTCTGTTCAAGCTTCCAAAACAAAACAAAACAATTGCTGTTCGACATGTCTTCAGTAACAGCACAGCAGGGAGGAAACGCAAAGGAGGTGACTGAAAGGAAGGATAAGGAAAAAACTGCATTAGTTTATGAGACAGCAGTGGATATGCCTCCAGTCTCACAGGTTTGGATGGTAGAAAGATTAAGAGTAAGGCAAGAAGCCAACTGGTGACTTACAGTACTTAGCAACCACGCAGCGCTTGGAGGAAATGTGTGTCTTGACTTTGCAGCAGCTGAGTAAGCTGGGCGGTTTGAAATGTGTATCTGCAGTAGAGCTGGACCTTGGATACTTGGCAATGACAATATAAGGAAATTGTTGGCATCCGAGATTCAGCTTACACATATACATCCTGTGGCTTGATTTTTTTCTTATACCTCAATATATTGAGATTTCAGAGATAAAAGGGAGTAATCCTTAATTCGAGTAAATAAGGGGATCTGAGACCCTGGATCTGGCTTGCTCTGGAAGGAGAGGAAATATCACTTTTCTTTGGCGGAAGCCCAATGACTTGTGAAAATATAGACTCATAGACCTCACGGTCAGAAGGGCCCATCACGATCATCTAATCTGACCTCCTGTACATTGCAGGCCACAGAACCTCACCCATCCACTCCTGTAATAGATCTCCAACCTGTGGCTGAGTTACTGAAGTCCTGAAATCATGATTTAAACTTCGAGTTACAGAGAATCCACCATTTACACTAATTTAAACCTGCAAGTGATGGTGCAGAGCAAAGCAAAAAAACCCAAACCCAACCCAGGGTCTCTGCCAATCTGACCTGGAGAAAAATTCTGTCCAGACCCCAAATATGGCGATCAGTGAGGCCCTGAGCATGTGGGCAAGATCCTCCATGCTCTGCCTCAATCCTGCCATGGGTTTTGGCCTTGTCTTTATGAAATGGGGCGGTGCCTGTGAGAAGCCCTCCCCTGCCATGGTGCGGGAATGGGTAGGCTGGCTGAATAAGAGTTCCTATATGGTAGAGTGGAGATGGCTAGCCTGTCTGGAGAGCTGTGATGGGCACTGCTCCATCCTTTGTCTGAGGTGTTTGACTGGACTTTGAAGCACTTCTCTGTTGCCATTTGGCTGTCATTCCTTTTCATCATGATTAAAGGCCAGTGAGATAGGCTCTTCGCTATAGAGAAATGATCCTTAATGAATGTGAAGTTACCTGTGAGCAGGGAAGATGCAATATGGCCTGTGTCACTAAGCATGCTCTTGTTGGTGCGTATGTTCCCCCTGTCACACACACACGTTCTTCCTCGATGGCAATGCCAAATACCTGGCATTTCTCTAATGCCCTCCATCCACGTATCTCAGAGCACTGAATGCCAGTGAAGCTCTTCCCACAGTGTATGTCATAGAATCATAGTTTATTAGGGTTGGAAGGGACCTCAGGAGGTCATCTAGTCCAACCCCCTGCGCTCAAAGCAGGACCAATGCCCAAATCCCTAAATGGCCCCCTCAAAGATTGAACTTACAACCCGGGGTTTAGCAGGCCAGTGCTCAAACCACTGAGCTATCCCTCCCCCATCCTTATACAGATGGGTAGAACAGAAGCACCAAGGCAAAGGTGATGAGACAGTTCATTTGCATTTGCAGAAACCAGTCAAATAAAAGGAAAAGTTTGGGGGGAGGGGTGCAGAGGGTGGCCAGATTTCTAGCAGTGGTCCTGGTGTGCAGAACATGCCATGAGAGAGAAAGGAGGCCAACGAGGGCACAAACCCAGCAGCTGACAAACCAGTGTGTGTGTGGGGAGGAGAAGCATGTGACTCCAGTACCCTTTTCTGCCCTTACCTCAGGGCCTCAGCCCCCAGCCAGGAACTCTCTCTACTCCCTCAGTCCCTGTTTCACGCTGCTCTGTCCCAGGTGCTGGCGCTCCTTGCTCCTTCCTCCTCCTAGGAGCTTGGTCTTCTGCCCTTGAGCTACAGTTACCTACTGAACTCTGATCTGCCCTGCAGCCCTTCTTATATGAGCCTGCTGAGCCATGATTGGCTTCTCCTCTCAGCCCCTTTCTAATTGGCTGCCTCCGGTGCAGTCTCCCTAGGGCTGCTTTTAACCCTTTTCTGCTAGTGTGGGGCAGCCACTCCACCACATAGCCACATCCTGATTTGCATTTTCCTTGCTCTTTGTTCTGTCAATCCAGGGTTTCTGGGCACCTCTGGGTGTATTTATCTTGCTTCTTTGGGTGAAGGGGACGCCTGTGCTCATGAGCATGTGCAGTTTGTGGGAGAACTGACTCTGACAACTTTTGACCTTTTTGAAACCAGGAGAATAATGGAGCCTTAAGTCACACAGCAAGCCAGCAGCAGTCATGAAAGGAATCCAGGTCTCCTGACTCCTAATCCTCTATTCCAGGCACTAGATAACACTCCCTCCACTCACCCAAGCCAGACCAATAGGACACAAGCTGCACAGCTTTTGTGACTGTTAATTGCAGTTAACAGTACCCAGTTCCTCACACCCCTTACTGACAGTGGGCATTGTCTTGGTATCCCTTATGAACCTTTCATTCTTCAGTCCCTCCGAGTAGTACAGCAGAAAGTGTTGATAACAGCATCCTAAATAAATGAAGGCCTTATTGTCAATCATGTCTGCAGTTGCTGCAATACAGAGAATTATTCTATTTAGCTTTACTAGTGCTCTCACTGTGATATTAGTTTAGATTAATGAGGCATTGATTCTCAGTCAAGAAGCTATTTTAAAAAAAACACTCCTAATTCCATTGGATTGTGTGGATGAATTGGTTAATTCTGCTTAGCTCTTGGTGGTGGTTTTGGATAGATGATTTGTGTCTTCCCCTTCTTGTGCCTTGTTTTAACCTTGGTGGTTGGAATATTTGGGATGCTTTTGTCTAATTAAACTATAAAGTCATGCAGAATAGTGCATGTGAACAATATATACATATTGAATGTGGGAGACCAGGTGGGTGGCATAATATCTATTATTGGACCAACTTCTGTTGGTGAGAGAGACAAGCTTTGGAGCCACACGGTGGTCTTCTTCAGGTCTGGGAAAAGTGCTCCCAGTCTCACAGCTAAATACAAGGTGGAATAGTATAAGTAGTTAGCACATATTATAAGGGACCATTCAAGGCAGAGTGGCCCGTTAACACCTCTAAAGTCACATGACAAAAAGAGGGGGTTAGTGGGTTACAGATTGTTGTAATAAATCATAAATCCAGCATCTCTATTGAATCTATGATTTTTAGTGTCTAACAGAGTAATGAATTTAAGCTGCCAGGCTTTTGAAAGAGTTGTGCAAGTTTCCTTTGAGAATGAGGACTGAGAGGTCAGATATGGAGTGATCGCTTTGTGCATGTGTGTAGAAGAGGGAAGATTGTAATGGGATTAAAATAATGGGATTAAATATTCAGGGAGTTGATATTTCAGAGATGCCAGCTCCTTTTGACTTCATAGTGCTGTGCAAAGGATTCGGGGGCGCTGACTACTTTGGCTGTAATGTAGAGCCAGCAGCAGTGGGAGAAGGACTGTTTCATTCCAGCTCCAGCTCAGGTTTGCTTGATGTTGGGTCTTGTTTCAGTTGTAAGGTTCATGTGCACTTGGGCCAAGATTCAGGCTTGACCACCCCCTTGGGGAGATGGCATGTGCTCAGGTTACATGGGGAATATTTGTCTCATCTCTGTAGAGGATTGTTAGAATTTGAGAAGCAGGGTTCCTGGAGGGACCTGATAACTTGTGGAAACCTCTCAGTCACCAAATCAAACCTCTCAGTCACTAGGAATAGCTTCTGATCACTAAGATTTTATGCATTCACAGTGGTCTGTGTGAAATAAATTTGAAGGCCTCTAGCCAGGTCCTGGTGGGAAAGTACCCACATTGTGCAAACCACTGCCACATTTGGCAGCAGTTGGCACCCATGTTAATAGCCTCAGTAAAGATACCAGTGGCTGAATGGGCTAGGAGAATAAACTAACCAAGAACTGGGCAAAGGGTCACTGCCGAGGGCGTTTATGTTGTCGTTGCTGATGCTGTTCCTAGGCTGTTGCTAAATAGGGGATTCTAATCCCCAGGGTTGTTAATCCAGCACCTTTCTTGTGCAGAAAAGAAAGCGAGAGAGAGATTCACAGATCTAAGGCCAAGAAGAGACCATTGTGACTCTCTGCATAACACAGGCTTTAGATGTAGCAGAGTTTTTATTATTTATTTTAAAAATCAATTCTCTTGACTGGATTATTTTGGAAGGAAAACAGCTTTAAAATGTTAAAAAATATCAATGTGCCTTAACAACAGCTGGCAAGTGAATAAACGGTCTCACTAAGGTATTCAGCACATGCAATGACTAATCTAATACGAACATCGTAATTTATAATGTGCCCCTTTAAGCAAGTTCTGTGCCTGCATATCAATGGCTGTGCATTGGGGGCAGCTATGGTACAATGGATGGAATCTAGGATGTGGGCTTGGGAGACCAGGGTTTTATTCTTGACTCTGTCACTGACTCACTCAGTGAACTGGGGCGGCTCCAGGCACCAGCACGCCAAGCGCGTGCCTGGGGTGGCAAGCCACGGTGGGGCGCTCTGCCGGTCGCCGCGAGGACGGCAGGCAGGTTGCCTTTGGCGGCTTGCCTGCGGAGGGTCTGCTGGTCCCGCGGCTTCAACGGACCTCCCGCAGGCTGCCGCCGAATCCGCGGGACCGAGCATCTCCCGCAGGCAAGCCGCCAGAGGCAGCCTGCCTGCCGTGCTTGGGGCGGCAAAATACCTAGAGCCGCTCCTGTTGGTAACCTTGGGCAAGTCAGGTTGTGATGGGGCGCCTGCCCCACACTGGTTGAAAAAGGGTTAAAAGCAGCTCTCAGAATGCTGTGTAGGAGGCAGCCAATCACAGAAGGGCTTATAGGAGCAGTCAATCAGGGCCAGGCTGGCCCATATAAGAAGGGCTGCAGAACAGAGCAGGGGAGTCACTCCCTGGAGCTTGAGGAGGGAGTTGGGACAACATGCTTCTTAAAGCAGACGCGACAGCGGTGTGACGTCACCAGACAAGGGTGTCCTGGAGAACTAAGCTAATTCCCAGGATAGCTAGCAGGAGGCGCCACAGTGGTGAGTTGAACCCCGTCACACAGGCCCACATGGCCGTTAATTTGAGTGCCCAGTGTTGTCCCAAAGAACACAGCGTCCTCTTCAAGACACTGCCCTCCGGCTGCGCCACACTCCATGTCCCCCCACTTTCCAGGGGCACTTGCAGTCTACTGTCCAGCCAGGCCTTTCAGTTGCAAACTGCAGTCCACTGTCTAGCCACTTTCCACATGGCTCCAGCACCCTCTTTGCCCTTGCCTCAGGGCCTTAGTCTGCAGATCCCTGCAGACTGCCAGGCACTGCCTTTAGCTCCCAGGGTCTCTGCCTGCTGCACTACTCTGTCCAGGGTGTTTGCCTAAGGTACAGAGGTGCTGAGCTACTGTGTGATGTTGAATAACTTTGAAAGATCAGCTTTCATCTTTCTGTGCCACAGTCCTACCATCTACAAAATGGGCTCACCCATCTTTGTAGGGCTCTTTGAGATCTACACAAGAAAAATAACAGTGCTAGTGCAAAATATCACTGTTCTGCTATGTGTGATGTTACACTTTGGTTTCCACTAGGGCTGTCAATTAATTGCAGTTAACTCATGGGATTAACTCAAAAAATGTATCACGATTAAAAAAATTAATTGTGATTAATCTACTGTTAAACAATAGAATACCAATTGAAATGTATTAAATATTTTGGATGTTCTCATACATTTTCAAATATATTGATTTCTATTACAACACAGAATACAAAATGTACAGTTCTCACTTTACATTATTATTTTATTACAAATATTTGCACTGTAAAAATGATAAACAAAAGAAATAGTATTTTTCAATTAACCTCATACAAGTACTATAGTGCAATCTCTTTATCCTGAAAGTATAACTTACAAATGCAAATTTTTTTGTTAGATAACTGCTCTCAAAAACAAAACAGTGTAAAACTTTAAAGCCCACAAGTCCACTCAGTCCTACTTCTTATTCAACCAATTGCTGAGACAAACAAGTTTGTTTCCATTTACAGGAGATGCTGCTGCCTGCTTCTTATTTACAATATCACCTGAAAGTGAGAACAGGTGTTCGCATGGCACTTTTGTAGCTGGCGTTGCAAGATATTTATGTGCCAGATATGCTAGATCAGGGGTAGGCAACCTATGGCACATGTGCCGAAGGCGGCACACAAGCTCATTTTCAGTGGCACTCACACTGCCCGGGTCCTGGCCACCAGTCCGGGGGCTCTGCATTTTAATTTAATTTTAAATGAAGCTTCTAAAACATTTTAAAAACCTTATTTACTTTACATACAACAATAGTTTAGTTATATATTATAGACTTACAGAAAGAGACCTTCTAAAAACGTTAACATGTATTACTGGCATGCGAAACCTTAAATCAGAGTGAATAAATGAAGACTCGGCACACCATTTCTGAAAGGTTGCCGACCCCTGTGCTAGATATTCATATGCCCCTTCATGCTTCGGCCACCATTCCAGAGGACACACTTCCATACTGATGATGCTCATTAAAAAAAATTGTGCGTTAATTAAATTTGTGACTGAACTCCTTGAGGGAGAACTGTATGTCTCTTGCTCTGTTTTACCTGCATTCTGCCATATATTTCATGTTTTAGCTGTCTCAGCTTATGACCCAGCACATGTTGGTTTTTAGAACACTTTCACAGCAGATTTGACAAACACAAAGAAGGTACTGATATGAGATTTCTAAAAATACCTACAGCACTCGACCCAAGGTTTAAGAATCTGAGGGGGATGAGGTGTGGAGCAGGCTTTCAGAAGTCTTAAAAGAGCAACGCTCAGATGCAAAAACTATAGACCCCGAACCATCAAAAAAGAAAATCAACCTTCTGCTGGTGGCATCTGACTCAGATGATGAAAATGAACATGTGTTGGTCTGCACTGCTTTGGATTGTTATCGAGCAGAACCCATTATTAGCATGGACACATCCTATGGAATGGCGGTTGAAGTTGAAGGGACATATGAATCTTTAGCGCATCTGGCATGTAAATATCTTGCGATGCTACAACAGTGCCATGAGAATGCCTGTTCTCACTTTCAGGAGACATTGTAAGCAAGAAGCAGCAGCATTATCTCCTGTAAATTGTAACCAAATTTGGTTGTCTGAGCAACTGACTGAAGTAGGA
This sequence comes from Mauremys mutica, assembly GCF_020497125.1. NCBI lineage: Eukaryota > Metazoa > Chordata > Testudines > Geoemydidae > Mauremys > Mauremys mutica. The sequence continues at coordinate 129,093,329 of NC_059077.1, forward strand.
CTGAGTGGACTTGTAGGCTCTAAAGTTTGACATTGTTTTATTTTTCAGTGCAGTTATTTTTTGTACATAATGCTACATTTGTAAGTTCAATTTTCATGATAAAAAGATTGCACTATAGTATCTGTATGAGGTGAATTGAAAAATACTATTTCTTTTGTTTTTTACAGTGCAAATACTTGTAATAAAAAATAAAGTGAGCACTGTACATTTTGTATTCTGTGTTGTAATTGAAATCAATATATTTGAAAATGTAGAAAGCATCCAAAAATATTTAAATAAATGGTATTCTATTATTGTTCAACAACGCGATTAATTGCGATTAATTTTTGTAATCGCTTGACAGCCCTAGTTTCCACCTAAAACCCTGTGAGCATGAGTTTGCTGTGTTCTGGCATGGATCTGTGAGCCAGAGTTCGACATTCTAAAGCTGAGGTAACTTTCTGGACTCCACAAAAGGAGGACTCTCTCCTGTGACACTTTGAGTCAACTCATTTGACTCGATCCCGCACAACACAAGAGCAGAGTATTGCACACACAAACATAAGGGGAAATCACAGGGGAGCCAGATAGTGTGTTAATGAGAGCACTGCTGCCGAGACATCCATTCACTCCTGCCCAGTGTCTGGGTGATAGCCAGAGTGGGGAGTGAAGAAACGCTTTTGCATTCTGAGAACTTAAGATCATGTCACCCAACACATCTGTTCTTCACCATCTATCCAAGTACTTCCGCAGCCCTCCTCACCAGAGCACCTCACAGTCATTAATGGAGTCAATCTCACAACACCCGGGTGAGGGAGAAGAGAGCTAGCCCTATTGTCCAAATGAGGAACTGAGACATAAAGTAGATTAAGTGAATTGGCCAAGGTCACGCAGGCAGTCTGTGGCTGAGCTGCAAAAGCACCCAGGAGCCCTGAATCCTAGTCCAGAGCACTATCCATTAAATCACCTTTCCTTCCCTCCCACCTTTTTTGCTTTTGAGGATCTGTTTGCACAACTAACTTTACTAACACTTATTACTGTTAGTAAAGAGGACTAAGTCCAGGGCTTAGCCTTATTTGTCCTTGTGCATTGCTTCTACTCATATTTATGGTACAACCAACTTGTACTCCCTGCTGTGCATGCTGCATAGAATTGCAAGCCCCTATGTTGAGCTTATATTGGCCACCGTTGGAGGGTGTGATTCAAACTGCTCAATTTAATACATTTGCAAAGCTATACTTTTTTGTTGCACAATACAGTGGTGACTTACACTTTTTTGCTAGGGAGAACCTAGTTCTGCAGATTTCTGAATTGACAGTTTGGTTCATTAAAAGTTTTAGTGGCTAAAATGCAGCAATAATGAGCAACTATGTCAAGCAGGACTGAAATGGACTGTTGTCTTCCATGGGAAACTGGAATTTCACCCATGGTTGTGTTATGCAGGGGGAAAGTCCTTTAAAACATGCAGTGGGTTTAAAAAGCTCTGTGCACATCGCCTTCTTAAGGGCATTACCAGATTTGGTAGAATTTTTTTTTTGTCTTCCAGGAGCAGGCTGAGAACTCTGACAAAACAAAGAAGAATGTGTTGGTGTGAACCCATGGTAAACAACAAGTCAGCAGAGAGCTTAGGGCAGAGCAAAAAGGTGGATTAGAATACAAATGTTCCAGATGAGGAGGTTGGGGGGAATTGTGAGAGAGACTGGGACTGTGATGGAAAAGAAAACAATGCCACATCTTTGGGTAGAGGGGTTTTGTCCTAAGGTTCTTTTAAAGAAAAAGCTGGGGTTAAAAAAAGAAAGAAAGAAAATCTTACAGGCATTGACAAAACCTCTGGGTCTCTAAGGTTTCTCTGCAAAGGTTGAGCACCTGAGATTCTAAAAGCTCCGCATTTGAGAAGTACCGTTAGCAAGTGTTTATGTCCCCACATAGCAATGGTAAAAGATTTTGTTCTGCAGCATATCCATAGATTATACTACCTGATTTATCTTCGTTCTCTCTTTTAACTTGTGGGGTTTTTGTGGGGGGGAAGGAAGAGGGGCTACTATTGTTATAGGGAAAGATTCTGGAATCTCTGAACCCAATGTAACAGTTTTTTTTAAATAATGAGAAAAGATTCCAAATGGAAAGCTCATCTGGCTGTGGCAGTTTGTGCCTGAATGAGAGAAAAGTGCCCTAGAAGCTATTCATTAGGAATTCACTGGAAGCTCTCAAACAAGCCTGGCAGAAGCTGAAATTGAAGTGGTCTCTGACCTAATTTTCTTCTGCATGAAACATCTGCATCAAGGCACTCTTTGATGTATTCCACTTGGCTCTGTCTACAGTATTGTATCACATGGCTTCAGCATTGCCTCAGTTTTAAAAGACATTTCCAGCCTGTAGAAGGTAATGTGATGTTACTGTTACCCAAACTAATCACTCAATGTGCTCCCGAAATAGAAACAATAGAGGTTCAGACAATGTTGCCTGCTTTGCAGTTGTTGTGGCTGCCTAAGCTCACGGTTTTAAAAACGCAGATCTGTGATATTCATCTCATGTAATTCATCAGCACCAGGGAGGAGAGGGGAGAAAATGGCAAGCCTGCCGTGAAATAGTATGTCGAAGGACACAATGCTTTACATATGTGAGCCTCAGGTTTTTTTTTTTTTTAATGTTTTTGCCTTTCCAGCCATACGTTTACTTTAGCACATTAAAAATAAAACAGGCAAATGTTGGAAGACATTATCATAAAACTTCAATAGAAGGAGCTCCTGGTTTTCATTTTGCTGTTTGTTCTCTCTGCTGATTGACACCCAAAGCTCGCAGCAAAAGAAGTGTGTGTGTGTGTTTGTGTCGATAGATATGTGAATGCTAACTGCTGTATTTGGAATGTCTTCTCTTTTCTTCAGTGAGTTACGAAGCACATTTTAAGATACTCTCTCCCATCTTGAGGCTCTTCCTAAGCTGGGGTAAATAAACAAGCAGAGGAATAAATAAAAATGAACTACAACTAGGGTCACTTTTTTACTCTGAGTGAATAGATCCTTGTCTTCTCCAGAAAGGTTTGCTGCACAGTCTTACCTAATGGCTTGCTGCTGTTTCCCCAACCTTCCTTGTATTATGTGAATAACTGTGGTGTCTTTTATATTCCACCCCCTGAAGAAGAATCCTTTGAAATTCTAAATGACTATGCTGCAGGTTTTAATGTCTGCCTCTTAGAAATAGCCAAGAAATACCCACTCATAGAGCAAGATGCAAGATGCAGCAAGCCTTTTGAAAGATATTCAGCCAGCTCCCTCAGCCTCATGAATTTATATGTATGTTTTATATATAATGTACACACGTATGCTGTTTAATTCTCCTGATGTAGGGCAAGAATAAATTATTTTCCCGAGTCACTTTTAAAAATTGTTTCATTTGTATTGCCATGAAGAAAACAATGCTCAGAGACATCCAGAGGGGTCAGATTGAGATGAGTTGCAGGGTTCTCAGTCCTAGTGGATGTCAGAAGAATAAAAGCATCACTGTTGGCACTAATTAGCCTCCTTCTTGGCAGTCATGGCAGAGAAGCAAAGGTTTTAAATGGGCCGGGAGACTGAGAATAGCCCCTCACTTCCAGAGGTCATCCATCCAGGTCAGGGATGAGGCACATGGCAAGGCAATGTGGGGAAGCTTGCACTGCTCCTCCCCGGGCTAGTTAGTGGATTAGCGGAGATCTTTAAGTCTTCTCTAGTGAGTCTCCTGATATCCTTTGTTACTTTGCTTTGCAGATTGATAGAAGACTTGTACTTATTCTTCTTCTTTGTTTGGATTACAGTAGCACTGAGAGGTCCCCGGTTCAAATGAGAATCCGTTGTGCTAGGTGCTGTACAAACTCATACCAAGAGGCATCTCTCACACTAAAGAGCTGATGATTGAAATAGACAAGACAGAAATAGAATGGGAAACAAAAGAGAGGTGAAGTGACGACACAGTAGGTCAGAGGCAGAGCTGAGAAGAAGGTCCATGTGATCTGACTGTCGGTCTAATGCCCTATCCCGGGCTCTCCAACTAGTTGTTCTGTAGACAACTAGGGCTCTCTCACCAGGTCCTCTCAAGGCTCTCTCACCAGGTCCTCTCAAGCAATAAATTCACCTGAATACTTTAAAAAAATGAAACAAAAATCTTGTAACTCCTTCGCACCTCTGGTCAGTTTCCTGAAGGATAGTAAGATTCAGTGAAATATGCATGCACACTGATTACACCCATGAAGAGTTAGTTCAGATTACATACTTTAAAAAAGAAAAGGCAAAGCTTTCCAGCCTGCTCTGAACGCGCAGGCTGATTTACACTTTTGCATGGATGTGGCTGGCTGTGGACTGATGCTGGCAGAAGCTTATCATGCCTTGCTCTAAAAATAACCAGCTCCCATGGACGGAATCTGCTTGCTTAGACTTCATCTTGGTTTCAAACAGTGACACAATGCTCAAAAATGGCAGAGGCTCTTTGGCAGATATGTGGTGGTTGAGAATCCCACCTTGCAAGGTCGCTTCTACCTTCATGTAGATGTTACTCTGTGCCTCATTTTCCCTACTTCAGAATTATGCCCTCTCACTCTTTCCTTTCCTCTTCCTGTACATTATGACAGTACCACACGCACGCTCCGCCTGGTAGAAGGTTGGGTGATCTTGTCTATATGTCCCTCACTGAGCCCCCAGTCCTATGCTCCTCTTTGAGGCCATCATTCTCTCACACTATTCAGTCTGAGCTTTGGAGACCCCTGGTTACAGCACACTACCCCCTAGCCTTTCTACTGGGGTGACACTTCTTCTTTAGCCGACCCCTCTTCTCCCTTAAATATGAACACCATGAAAACAAGCTGATTTTTGTCTAGTGCTCTGACAGATGAGTGGAGTTTGAGATTCAGATTTTACAGAGCATTGTTAGAAATGAAGTGAAGAGGGCGGGGGAAAGAACAGGCCCCACTACCCCTTTTTAGACATAGCTATCTGGTTGTATAATTGTTAGCAGTTTCATGTCAACTCCTGTAGGTGAGAGGAATAAAGGGGCCTTTTTAAAAAAAACTTCATCTGTGCTGTATATACCAGCAGTGGTGGTCTAAGCCAGTGCTGAACATTTGTGCATTGGACAATAGCACAGCCTGGTCTGACTATTATCAGCTGCTGTTTTCTGGTTAGCTTTCCTTTTATTCAAGTGCACAATGCAAGCCTTTATCACCCTTCAGTCATAGTGACTCTTGAGGAATACATCTGGTTTTCTCTTTCAGCAGCTCTGAAAAGGTCAGTCTGTTCATTTCTTATTCGCAGGACACCACCGTTTTTTTTCTGAACTGGAAAGACAGGCCCTACGCCTTTTCATTCCGCCTTGTACGTAATTGGACATGGTGTCGCTCTAGAAACCTACCCTTGAAATCCTCCTGAGTAACAATTTCAGAGCGAGAGGGAGAGGACCATTTCCATCTGCTGCTAAATCTCATTGTCTTTTCTCAAAGTTGCTTCCCATCAGTATTGCCAGGGTGCTTCTCCTATCCCCCAAGGATGATTATTGCTTTACCGAAGCGCTTTCCCAGAAAGAAGGCCACAGATTATTTGTGCAAATGCAGTTGTAATCATTTTCACTTCAGTGACGTTCAACATTCTTCACGCGCGCTGTAACATAATAACAAGTGTGCCCATGAGGAAAGAACTAACAGCAGCTGGTGTCTGACAAATTATCTTACTCAAGACAGGCAAACAGTGACTTGAACTCTAGCAGTCAAATGGGCACATATTTTGTTTCACCTCCGCAAACTGGACATAATGGGCCAAATGCTCAAGTGGTGTAAATTGGTGTTGCTCCTTTGACTTACTCTGGTTTACATCAGCTGAAGATCAGCTTTCCTCATATCTACCTCATTCTACGTAGACGGGAGAGTCATTCAGAGACCATGCACAGCTTTCTGCATTATCCTGATAATGGCTGCATCTCTGATCTCTGTTCTCAAGGAGAAAAGTGCCTATGAACTAGCTGGTCCTGCGTTTCTCCTGAGGACAGACTGCCAATAATGTCTGAAGAAGAGAAAGGGGAGAATGTTCCATAAAATTAATTATTGACCAGTAGGAAATAAGCTAGAAGTATCAAATTAATTTCAGTTAGGCGAACAAGCTGAGATTTGCTGAGACTCAGTCAAGGGACATTTGATATAAAACTGCTGGTTTATTAACTTACCCTGCCAAGACCACTAAGAGATATTAGTATGGTTCTTGAAACGGGTCCAGGTTGTGGGTATTTTTTTATTTCACAGTTGCAGCATTTCCTTTTGTATCTTCACTTCTGTAAAGCAGCTGAAAAATCGGATATAGACCAAACCCAGATTAAGTGTCCTCTGATAAAGTTTACTGCCACCATATTTTCAATGTGATTCAAACTGACATGGTCTCAGTGAGTCAAAGTGACTTTCCTGGGATAAAGCCCATTAGTATTTTTTGGCTGGGGGATGCTAATTTGATGTACAGTTTTGCTGGCCTTGTGTCCAGTTACTAAGGGAGTGTGTTTCTAAAACATGAACAGCCCTATGCCTGGGACCAGATGCATTAAATGCTAATTTAGGGCAAGAACAAATACCCAGATATGTTTGTCACTGATCTTCCTCCCCAGCCCAGACATACATATTCTTCATGATTACCCTTGGACTCAGATACCCTTAACATTCCAGCACAGGGCATGAGGATATTCCTCTCATGCCAGTGATTCCAAGCAGTGTCCTAAGAGACATTCTTACACCCTTAACAGCAAGGAGAGACAAACCCAAGCATGTCAGCATTCTTGAGTATTGCAGCACAGGGTTGTGTTAAGGGTGATGTCTGTTACAACTAGCACAGTTAGGTTGAAAATTGTGTTGGGTTTACATCTGAATCCGTTCTTGTGAGTATAAGTGAGACCATTTTTTGCTATTAGACCAAAATGGTTTTTGAGGGTGCATAGCTGGAGCCACGTTCTCAGCTAGTCTCAGTGGGCGTGAGCTCCATTGACTCCATGTGAGGCTCTTACGTATTACAATAATGTCTAGAGATTCTCCAACCCAAACTGGGGCCCCATTACACTAAGCACTGTGTGAGACAGTCTCCTCCTCGAAGATCTTACAGTCTGAATAAGCAAGGCAAAGGGTAGGAGGAGAAACCTAAGCACAGAGAGGTGAAGTGATTTGTCAGAGGTCACCCAGCAGGTCAGAAACAGAGCTGGGAATAAAAGCCAGTTCTCCTGATCTCTCATCTAGTTCTCTAGCCACTGAAGCATGCTGCCTTTATCAGCACTGTCCTCTGCTGTTTACTTTTGATGGAGGAGTTTATCAGCATGGTACAGGTGTTTAAAAGGTGACATTTGTTGTTCTACTTTTATAGTTTAAAATGACTAAAGACAAAGAAAATTTGGTTTCTGGCATGAAATTTCTTGATTGGTTTAGAACTAATATATATATTTCAAACTAACGCCCTCAGAGACTTCCCTTGATTTACAGCTCTTTTGCAGTGAATAATGGCTTTAGGACACAGGAGGAACATTTGAAATCTTTATTAAATTGTCTCTGTGATAGCAGTTCCTACTAATGCAGTTAGACTTCAGGGTTTATCACTGTTTTTATCAAGGACCCTGATTTTCAGAGGCTTAGAACAATGGGGTCTGAAAATCTGCCCCCAGCTAACGCACATTGTTGTTGTTTTATTGGGTGTACAGTAAATTGAAATAGAAATTAGAAAAGTGTGAAAGCACTCATGGCTTCTGACATTTTTTTTTTTTAGAAATGAAACATCAGTCTTGGCATATCACAAAAGATCAAGACCCTTTTGACCTGGTATTGTATCTCTGACATTATAGTGCTAAATTATTATCACTCTCCCCCTTTACCTGCATGCAAAATACTGTAACATGGAGGGAAAGCTCTTGAGCTCCAGCTAAGGATCAATTTATGCCCTGAGCCTGAGGAATGACAGCCCTAATCATGTTATCCTAACCAGGCTAGCTGTAGTATTCTTAGCTAGATACATATCTACATTACTTTTGAAAGTCATTTCCTCTTTAACATCCTGTGGCTGTGAGTTCCACATGCTGTCTGAAATTTATTTCCTTTTAATTGTTTTAGTGTGTTACCTTTTTAAAAGTACAAGTGCTTTTCTTGTTGTTTTAGAGGAAAAAGTAAATTAGGACATCTGAGTGAGCAGGGCTGGCTCCAGCTTTTTTGCTGCCCCAAGTGGCGAGGCAAAAAAAAAAAAGATAAAGCTGCGATCGGCGGCACTTCGGCAGCAGCTCTACCACTGCCAAATTGCCACCGAAGACCCAGACGTGCCGCCCCTTTCCATTGGCCACCCCAAGCACCTGCTTCCTTTGCTGGTGCCTGGAGCCAGCCCTGTGAGTGAGTAAGCTCTGGTGTAAAATTATTTCTAAGCATGGTAAAACATGTCTTTTGGCTCTGTGCTTGTACAGCACCTAGTGAACTGGGGGCCTGGGCCAGGGCTAGGCACTGACATAATACAAATGATCAGTAATAATTAGGCTTGGCAGAATTCAATTTTTATTTTTTCTATATAATTTTGAGGGATAAAAGCAAAGTTTATTTTTAAGCATTTTTAGATTTTTATTTATTTAGATTTTTGCACAGTTCTGGGAGGGTCAGATAATTATTTAATAACGGATGTTGAGATTTGAAAAGTTAAAACTTTATAAACCATTAGAATATAAATTGTCAATGTCACATATCAAAACACACAAAGTAAATATCCTTAAACCAATAAACTATTCCTGTTTTTACTAGTCCATTTGTAACAAGCCTAATTCAGAGGTCTAAATCACTTAATTTTTGACGCTACTAGTTTCTTAAGCAGCACTTACTTTGCCTGTCTGTAAATTTCAATTATTATCAATGGAAATATTTTTTGGTTGGTTTGTGAGTGTACAGTGAAATCAATGTTTACCAATAAAAAATCAATCCTTCCAAGCGTAGTAGCAATAATGGGTCACATGAGTGATAAATGGATAAGCACAGCTCTAGAAGATGTAGTATATTGTTAAAATTCATAATTATAAGCAACCTATTAGTCTGTGTAGCAACTGATTATTTATCATCACCACATCACCCATTTATTAGTTCTTTATATTAAGGTATCATTCATATATAGTTTATAAATGATTGTGTGTTTCTGTAGACAGGAGTCTCTTATTCGGTGTCACAACATAAAAGTTACAAGCCCTAGTAGCTTTGTGTAACTTCAATGATGTATTTCCCCAGTGTGGGACTGGCCAGAGTTCCAACCCTGCTGTTGTCTCTGCCAATGGAACATATATCAGAGAGGTAGCCGTGTTAGTCTGGTTCTGTAAAAGCAGCAAAGAATCCTGTGGCACCTTATAGACTAACAGATGTTTTGCAGCATGAGCTTTCGTGGGTGAATACCCACTTCGTCGGATGCAAGAGTGGAAATTTCCAGGGGCAGGTAAATATAAGCAAGCAAGAAGCAAGCTAGAGATAACGAGGTTAGATCAATAAGGGAGGATGAGGCCCTGTTCTAGCAGCTGAGGTGTGAAAACCAAGGGAGGAGAAACTGGTTCTGTAATTGGCAAGCCATTCACAGTCTTTGTTTAATCCTGAGCTGATGGTGTCAAATTTGCAAATGAACTGAAGCTCAGCAGTTTCTCTTAGAAGTCTGGTCCTAAACTTTTTTTGCTGGAGGATGGCCACCTTAAGATCTGCTATTGTGTGGCCAGGGAGGTTGAAGTGTTCTCCTACAGGTTTTTGTATATTGCCATTCCTAATATCTGATTTGTGTCCATTTATCCTTTTCCTTAGAGACTGTCCAGTTTGGCCAATGTACATAGCAGAGGGGCATTGCTGGCATATGATGGCATATATTACATTGGTGGATGTGCAGGTGAATGAGCCGGTGATGGTGTGGCTGATCTGGTTAGGTCCTGTGATGGTGTTGCTGGTGTAGATATGTGGGCAGAGTTAGCATCGAGGTTTGTTGCATGGATTGGTTCCTGAGCTAGAGTTACTATGGTGCGGTGTGCAGTTACTGGTGAGAATATGCTTCAGGTTGGCAGGTTGTCTGTGGGCGAGGACTGGCCTGCCACCCAATGGAACATATGTTACTCACAAGGCCTATCTGACCGTGCCCAATCCTTTGAGATGCTGAGCAACCTCTGTGAGGTCCTGAGGTTTTTCTCTCCCAATGACTTGTGGGAGAGAACTGAACTGAGAGTGTTCAGCCACTCACCAGATCAGAATGTTAAGATGCACACTCACAAAAGTGACAAGCATGTCATGGAGCCTGATCCAAATCCCAGTAAAGTCAGTGGCACTCGATTGTAGTCAATCAAAATTAGGTCAGACTGTTAGGGACACATTCTGATACTCTTACTTGTTCTGAGTTGTACTTCACTCCATGTGCAGTCCCCTGGAAATCAATGGGGGTACTGATGGAGTAAAGTCTCAGAATCTGGTCCTTGGTTAACATTATAATTCATGGAGTGGAGCCTTGACTTAAGGTCCATCATTAAGACTTTTGTCCTTCAATCTCCTTTTAGTTTTAGGAAGATAATTTTTTTCAAGCCAATTTAATGCACAAGTTATCTCTTCTGAAAACAAGTTGGAAGAACAAAGCCTGATTTCATTTATAGGTGCACATAGAAATGCTTTGTTCAGAAACTTCTTCAGAAAGAGCAAACTAGTTATTTTAAAAGTCACTCCTACACCGTTTGTCCATCAATTTCAGATGTTTAAAAAATAATAATTCTACTCTAGTCTTAGACCAAGCTTGGGAAGTTCCAGGCGAAAAGAAGATTGTTCAAGGGAAGTTGGGGCAAGGCGGGGAAGAATCCATAACTTGGAATAAAAGTTGTCTTTCAACTTCAATCTTTGGAATCACAACCATAACTCCCATAATAAACCATCAAATTAATGAGTCTGAAATCATAAGAATGATTATATATTTCATCTTTTTGTTCTTTTCTGTTCTTCTTTTCAAATGAACATTAAAAAGAAAGGAAAAGGAAAGAAAAAGGGGTTGAAGCAAGAATTCATGGGTGAAGGTCTATGTTCTGTGTTATGCAAGAGCTCAGACTAGGAGTTACATTTTCAAAAGTGTGTGTGATTCGAGCTCAAGGTGTAAATTCCAGCTTGAGGAGAAGTACTTGTGCTAGCTTTGATTGAGCTAGTTCACTTAAACTAAAGCTTAGCCATGGCAGTGCAAGTGGGGGGAGGGGCTAGCTGCCTGAGTATTTACTTAGCATGTGGGAGGGGCTTGTACTCAGCACGGCTAGCCCTTCCCATCACTCATGCTGCTCAGACTACATTCTATCCTGAGCTCAGTCAGAACTAGCAAAGGTATGTCTCCTCAAGCTGAAATTTACACCTTGTGTTTGAAGAGTAACCATGCGTTAAGTCCCATTGACTTTCAGTGAGACTTCAGGCCTAAGTGCCTTACAAAAAATGGGACTATGGGTACGTCTATACTACCCGCCGGATCGGTGGGTAGTCTTCGATGTATCAAGGATCAATTTATTGTGTCTCATCTGGACGCGATAAATCGATCCGCTAGCTGACACCCGTACTCCATCTTGGCAAGAGGAGTAAGCGGAGTCGACGGGGGAGCCGCAGCAGTTGACTCGCCGCTGTGAGGACAGCCAGGTAAGTCAAACTAAGATACTTCGACTTCAGCTACACGAATAGCGTAGCTGAAGTTCGAACGCCCCTGCTAATGTAGCCCAGGCCTTAGGCTCCTAAAACACTTGAGCGCTTTTAAGCATTTTACTGTTTACTTGTCCCTTCTGGCCTTAAAAATCTCTGCCCATACAAAACATGGGTTATACTAATATCCAGGGACACACGTTAAGTGGAGTTCTGCTTGCATCAATGTGTGTGGAATTGCAGGGCTGTGTCTGTGAGTACCAATCAAAGCCATGCATATTTAGATTGGTAGTTAGATTCCTAAAAATACAGATTGGCATTTACAAAGGTGACTGTGCAATCACATGTGCATTTTTTGCAAGTGCGGGTGGGCCTGAACATTTTGGTTTGACTTAAAGCGATAGTGTCATTACTTTACAGTATTTTTAACTTCTTTTTCCTCACTGTTAACGGCTCCTTGGAAGACTGACACTGAAATATTTTATTTCCTAATTTTTTTCTCCTCCATCACTCATGTATGTTAGCTTCTTAGTGTTCATGAGTGATGCCCTGCTGGTAGTTAGATGTTTGTTTATTTATTTATTTATTTATTTATTTATTTATTTATTTTGAGTAAAAGATGATTGAAGAATTTGTCTTGCTTTTTTAAAATAATAAAAAAAGAAAATTGCATGGCTTTTGCATTTTCTAAATATGCTCACAATCAAATACATCTCTTGGTAATTTGATTTGTAGGAACTGGAGAGAAAAGCATTACATACAGAGTGCTTTTCAATAAATTCATCATTCCTTAAATGTGCAAAGCCATCACCTAGGTTTAGGAATATAATTTGTACCCCTAACTATACTGAAAATGCATATATGCACTTAGAACACGCCCTATGCTCTAAACTTGTCTGCTTTTGTTGTGTCGTTTAGGCACTTAGTAATGGTATAAACTCTTAGGGTACGTCTATACCCAATCCGGCGGGTAGTGTTCGATGTATCGGGGATCAATTTATTGCGTCTCGTCTGGACGCGATAAATCGATCCGCTACTCGACGCCCGTACTCCACCTCGGCAGGAGGAGTAAGCGGAGTCGACGGGGGAGCTGTAGCAGTCGACTCACCGCCGTGAGAACATCCAGGTAAGTCAAACTAAGATACTTTGACTTCAGCTACATAAATAGCGTAGCTGAAGTTGCGTATCTTAGTTTGAACCGCCCCGCTGGTATTGTCTTACAAATATCACCTGTTCGAGTGCGCACACCTGCAGGTGAGCTGCAAACAGGGCACCCACATTGGCCCTGTTTCATTCTATTCTACATAGATTCTTAAGCAATGTGATTGCGCAACATGTAGGCTGAAAAGCATGGTAGGTCACCGCAGCACAGTATGACTCAAGTCTACCATGGTTGTACAGCTCTTGGATCAAATTTGGTGTGACTTCAAATGAAATTGACTTGGAACAACAATAGGTCTTAGAGAGTATGAGTGTCAGAGACCAGGACATGGGTGCCTAGCAGTTGGAGCAGGAGTCCTCCAGGAATAGGAGCCAAGGGTCAAAGCTGGGTTATCTGGAGAGTATTGAGGCAGGAGCGGGGCTGGGTCTATGACAGAGGGAAGCCTGGGTCTGCTGCAGGGGAAGGACTGGAAGAAGGAGGAACTATCACAGCTGTGGGTGAATGCTTTGAGCAGCCAGCAAACTGCTGCTGCTGCTGGGCTTAAGAGCAAACCTGCTAGCTTCCTCAGCCAATCAGGAGGGACGTTTTGTCAGGCGGTCTAGCTGATGCAGCCCAGATGTGCCCATTAGGCTGTCAGGAGCCTGAGCAGGTGCTGCTGAGGTCCTTATTCCTGACAATGAGTCAGTGGCGTGTTTAGTCCTAGGGGTTCCCCGTTCTAAGTGTGTTAAGTCCTAGGGGTTCCCCGTTCTTAGTGTGTTAAGTCCTAGGGGTTCCCCGTTCTAAGTGTGTTAAGTCCTAGGGGTTCCCCGTTCTTAGTGTGTTAAGTCCTAGGGGTTCCCCGTTCTAAGTGTGTTAAGTCCTAGGGGTTCCCCGTTCTTAGTGTGTTAAGAACCTAAGAATGCAAAGGCGCCGACTCCACGGGGCTGGAGCATCCACAGGGAAAAATTGATGGGTGCTCAGCACCCACTGACAGCTCCCCATCCCCCCACCCCAGCTCACCTCCGACTCCGCCTCCTCCCCTGAGTGCGCTGCCGAGTCCAGCTTCTCCCCTCTCCCTCCCAGCACTTGCGCCACAAAACAGCGGTTTCACGCCGATAGGAGGGAGCGGGAGGAGAGGGAACATGGCGGACTAGGGGAAGAGGCAAGGCAGGGTGGGGATTTGGGGAAGGGGTCCAATAGGGGCAGGGAGGGGGTGGAGTTGAGGCAGGGACTTTGGGGAAGGGGTTGGAATGGGGGTGGGGCAGGGGCAGGGTGGAGTGGGGGGGGCAGGAGGGCGCGAGCACCCACTGGCGCCCGGGAAAGTTGGAGGCTATGTAAGAACGGCCATACTAGGTCAGACCAAAGGTCCATCCAGCCCAGTATCCTGTCTACTGACAGTGGCCAATGCCAGGTGCCCCAGAGGGAGTGAACCTAACAGGTAATGATCAAGTGATCTCTCTCCTGCCATCCATCTCCACCCTCTGACAAATAGAGGCTAGGGACACCATTCCTTACCCATCCTGGCTAATAGCCATTAATGGACTTAACCTCCATGCATTTATCCAGTTCTCTTTTAAACACTCTTATAGTCCTAACCTTCACAACCTCCTCAGGCAAGGAGTTCCACTGCATGATCCTGCAGTGTATGCAGCCCCAGAACCTGCAAAAGCAAATGAGGAGGCAACGGCAGCGTGGTGACGAGAGTGATGAGGACATGGACACAGACTTCTCTCAAAGCGCGGGCCCGGCAATTTGGCCATCCTGGTGGCAATGGGGCAGGCTCATGCCATGGAACACCAATTCTGGGCCCGGGAAACAAGCACAGACTGGTGGGACCGCATAGTGTTGCAGGTCTGGGATGATTCCCAGTGGCTGCAAAACTTTCGCATGCATAAGGGCACTTTCATGGAACTTTGTGACTTGCTTTCCCCTGCCCTGAGTTGCAAGAATACCAAGATGAGAGCAGCCCTCACAGTTCACAAGCGAGTGGCGATAGCCCTCTGGAAGCTTGCAACGCCAGACAGCTACCGGTCAGTCGGGAATCAATTTGGAGTGGGCAAATCTACTGTGGGGGCTGCTGTCATGCAAGTAGCTAACGCAATCACTGAGCTGCTGCTATCAAGGGTAGTGACTCTGGGAAATGTGCAGGTCATAGTGGATGGCTTTGCTGCAATGGGATTCCCTAACTTTGGTGGGGCAATAGATGGAACCCATATCCCTATCTTGGCACTGGAGCACCAGGGCACCCAGTACATAAACCACAAGGGGTACTTTTCAATGGTGCTGCAAGCACTGGTGGATCACAAGGGACGTTTCACCAACATCAACATGGGATGGCCGGGAAAGGTACATGAAGCTCTCATTTTCAGGAACTCTGGTCTGTTTAAACAGCTGCAGAAAGGGACTTACTTTTCAGACCAGAAAATAACTAAAATAACCAGTGGGGAGGGATAGCTCAGTGGTTTGAACATTGGCCTACTAAACTCAAGGTTGTGAGTTTAATCCTTGAAGAGGCCACTTAGGGATCTGGGGCAAAAATTGGTCTTGCTAGTGAAGGCAGGGGGCTGGACTCACTGACTTTTCAAGGTCCCTTCCAGTTCTAGGAGATTGGTATATCTCCTATTATTATTGGGGATGTTGAAATGCCTATAGTTATCCTTGGGGACCCATCCTACCCCTTAATGCCATGGCTCATGAAGCCATACACAGGCACCCTGGACAGTACTCAGGAGCTGTTCAACTATAGGCTGAGCAAGTGCGGAATGGTGGTAGAATGTGCCTTTGGACATTTAAAAGCTTGCTGGTGCAGTTTACTGACTCGGTTAGACCTCAGTGAAACCAATATTCCCATTGTTATTACTGCTTGCTGTGTGCTTCACAATCTCTGTGAGAGTAAGGGGGAGACGTTTATGGCGGGGTGGGAGGTTGAGGCAAATTGCCTGGCTGCTGATTATGCACAGCCAGACACCAGGGCGGTTAGAAGAGCACAGCAGGGTGCACTGTGCATCAGAGAAGCTTTGAAAACCAGTTTCATGACTGGCCAGACTACGGTGTGAAAGTTCTGTTTGTTTCTCCTTGATGAAAGCCTGCCCCCTTGGTTCACTCTATTTCCCTGTAAGCCAAGCGCCTTCCCCTCCCCGCTTTGATCACCACTTGCAGAGGCAATAAAGTCATTGCTGTTTCAAATTCCTGCATTCTTTATTAATTCGTCACACAAATGGGGGGATAACTGCCAAGGTAGCCCAGAAGGGGTGGTGGAGGAGGGGAGGAGGGAAGGACAAGGCCACACTGCACTTCAAAACTTATTTATTGAATGCCAGCTTTCTGTTGCTTGGGCAGTCCTCTGGGGTGGAGTGGTTGGGTGCCTGGAGGCCCTCCCACCACATTCTTGGGCGTCTGGGTGAGGAGGCTATGGAACTTGGAGAAGAGGGCTGTTGTTTACACAGGGGCTGCAGCGGCGGTCTGTGCACCTGCTGCCTGTCCTGCACCTCAGCAATATGCCGGAGAATATCAGTTTGATTCTCCGGTAGCCTGAGCGTTGCTTCCTGCCGCCTTTCATCATGCTGATGCCACCTATCATCTTGATCCTGTCACCTTTCCTCTTGCTCCCACCACCTGTCCTCATGTTCATTTTGTGCTTTCCTGCACTCTGACATTGTCTGCTGCCACACATTCTGCTGGTTTCTTTCAGTGTGGGAGGACTGCATGAGCTCAGAGAACATTTAATCGCGAGTGCGTTTTTTTCGCCTTCTAATCTTCGCTAGCCTCTGGGACGGAGATGATAGGGGAAGCATTAAAACATTTACAGCTGTGAGAGGAAAAAAAAGGGAGAGTGGTATTTAAAAAGATACATTTTAGAGAACAATGGGTAGACTCTTTCACGGTGAACCAAGCTGTTAACATTACATAACATGTGTGCTTTCTTTACAAAGTCGCATTTTGCCTCTTATATTGAGGGCCTGTCAGTTTGGTGTGAGAGATCACACATGCAGGGCCAGTGGGCAATGGAATTTGACTTGCAAGTAGCCATGGTAAGCCACAGTCTTTTGGCTTCTTTAACCTTCATAACATGTGGGAATGGTTTCAAACAGCAGCGCACTCATGTCCCATACCAAGCACCCGTTGGGTTGGCCATTTAAAAGGAGGGGCTGTGGTTTTCAGGGTAACGTGCAGCGCAAACCCAACTAAACTCCTCCACCCCACCCTATTCTCTGGGATGATCGCTTCACCCCTTCCCCCACCACATGGCGCACAGCGGAGATGATTTCTGTTCAGCCACAGGCAAACAGCCCAGCAGGAATGGCCACCTCTGAATGTCCCCTTAATAAAATTCCCCTATTTCAACCAGGTGACCATGAATGATATCACTCTCCTAAGGATAACACAGAGAGATAAAGAACAGATGTCGCTTGAATGCCAGCAAACACCGGGACCATACGCTGCCAGGCTTTGTTATGCAATGATTCCCGACTACGTGCTACTGGCCTGGTGTGATAATGGAGGACGCAATAAGGCTGCCCTCCTCAGAAACCTTTTGCAAAGACTTTGGGAGTACATCCAGGAGAGCTTCATTGAGATGTCCCTGGAGGATTTCTGCCTCATCCCCATACATGTTAACAGACTTTTCCAGTAGCTGTACTGGCCGTGAGTGCATCCCAAGTCTTCAGGGCAAATTAATCATTAAACACACTTGCTTTTAAACCATGTACAATATTTCCAAAGGTACACTCACCAGAGGTCCCTTCTCCGCCTTCTAGGTCTGGGAACCTGCCTTGGGTGGGTTGGGAGGGTACTAGATCCAGGGTGAAAAACAGTTCCTGGCTGTTGGGGAAAACAGTTTCTCTGCTTGCCTGCTGTGTGCTATCTTCAACCTCTTCCTCATCATCATCTTTCTCGTCCCCAAAATCGGCATCCCTGTTGCGTGAGAATCCATTGACGGAGTCCGCGCACAGGGTTGGGGTAGTGGTGGCTGCACCCCCTAGCATGGCATGCAGCTCATCATAGAAGCAGCATGTCTGGGGCTCTGACCCGGAGCGGCCGTTTGCCTCTCTGGTTTTTTGGTATGCTTGCCTGAGCTCCTTAAGTTTCACCCGACACTGCTGTGGGTCCCTGTTATAGCCTCTGTCCTTCATGCCCTTGGAGATTTTTTCAAATGTTTTGACATTTAGTCTTTTAGAACGGAGTTCTGATAGAACAGATTAGTCCCCCCATACAGCGATCAGATCCAGTACCTCCTGATCGGTCCATGCTGGAGCTCTTTTGCAATGCTGGGACTCCATGGTCACCTGTGGTGATGAGCTCTGCATGGTCACCTGTGCTGATCAGCTCACCATGGTGGCCAAACAGGAAATGAAATTCAAAAGTTCGCGGGCCTTTTCCTGTCTATCTGGCCAGTGCATCTGAGTTGAGAGCGCTGTCCAGAGCAGTCACAATGGAGCACTGTGGGATAGCTTCCGGAGGCCAATACCATCAAATTGCGTCCACACTACCCCAAATTCGACCCAGCAGGGTCGATTTCAACACTAATCTCCTCGTTGGGGAGGAGTACAGAAATTGATTTTAAGAGCCCTTTAAGTTGACAAAAATGGCTTTGTCGTGTGAACGGCTGCAGGGTTAAATCGATCTAATGCTGCTAAATTCGACCTAAACTCGTAGTGTAGACCAGGGCTTAGTTTTGTGAGATCTTTTTGAAGTTCTTCACAGTCTGCGTTGGTCTTAACTATCTTGAGCAGTTTAGTATCATCTGCAACCTTTGCCACCTCACTGTTTATCCCTTTCTCCAGATCCTTCAAGTACTTGGTGTCTGCAGCTCCTGGGAGGATGGGGTGCTCTCTTCACTTGTGACTTAACTCATCCCACCCTCCCAGTGTGGACCCAAAGTCACAAGCACTGTGGCTATAGCTGTCTTCGTAGTCCTCCTGACTTGCAATCCTCAGTGTAGGAAACTTCTGTCATGGGCCTCACAACATATTGTTTTTTTCCCTAAAAGCCACAGGTCCTTTGGTCATATATTCCAGCTTTCTTTTTAAAAAAAGGTTCTAGCCTTTGTGGTTACAGAAAAATAATTGAGCATGTGACTCCTAAAGGCTCAATAAGCAGAAGGTGAATCAAAGGAAACCAACATGTATTTTTTTCTAGTCTCCTGTTTTTAAGCCAATCTCATGATTTTTGGGGACCTGGACTCATGATTTGTGAACGCTCGGGGCTGGTCAATGCTGAATTATCCTGTTGTTTCCCACCCTGCTGTTTGCTTCATTCATGTGTTGCGCCTTAAGATTATAGACTCTTTAGGATGGAGATTGACTTTACTACAGTGTAGTATTGTAGCGAAGATGCTTCCTACATTGACGGAAGAAGTTTCTCCATCGATGTAGGTAATCCACCTCTCAGAGAGATAGTTAGCTGAGCTGATAGAAGAATTCTTCCATTGACCTCGTCGTGTCTACAGTGGGGGTTAGGTTAACCTAACTGTCTTGCAGGGTGCAAAATTTTTCACAGCCTTGAGCAATAAGCTAGGTGTAGAGCCCGACTTCTGTATTCATGCAGCACCTAGCACACCGGGGTCCCAATGGGGGCTGCCAAGCACTCCTGTAATACAGGTGTTAGTAATAACCTTATACCATTAAGCAACACTATCCCATCTAGAGATGTGTTCAAACCAAAATCTGGATCCAAATACGCAGAGTTGAACATTCGGGGAACATCCATTGCAAATGGAATAGATGCTCTCTCTGGAAGGGACCAAGCCAAACCCCCTTATCTCTTTGGGATTTCAAAATCTGGATCCAGATAAGAATCCTGGGTCTGCTCAGATTGTCTCAATATGTAGGCACAACAGGGAAAGTTTGCAGAGCTTGCAAGCTTTGGCTCTGAATTTCCATGCTTTGATGGTTACAATTAACTACCACTTCCTTGCAGTGTCACATGTGCTAATCCAGCTATACTATATCAGTCTGTGAGGAGTTACCCACCTGCTTAGCACTCGGCATCATTTGTTTTCCTTATTCCTTGTTCCTGTCAGAGAGCAAATACTACTGCTGTCACTTAGAAAAATAGGGTTTTGCCTGCTGTGCTTGAGAAATCCTCAGCACCAGGCGGATTTTATAGATTCCAGGAACTCCCATTGTAGGGCTGGTATTCAGACAAGTGATCTACAGATGCAAAGGTTCACTGCTTTACTGCACCAGCATAAAATGGAAATGTTGTAACATTCCCATCTGTGAAAGGCTTGCCAAAACAGCTTAGTGTTTCAGATGCCGTGTGCTGAACAAAGACAAGATCTCACTGGAAGCCATGGGAGCTAGGAGAGTTTATGAAGCAGAAAGTATGGACTAAGGAAGAGATAAGACCAGTGATAGTTTACTGGCCTTGCAATTCTTTTAAGAGGCACTAATGGTAGTGGACTGCTGCAGTGGAAGTAGACTCCGACTCATTTAAGGCAGTAGCATGAAATTGGTTGCAATAAAATTATGCATTAAATGTGCATTATGTTTAATAAGACTGTATTGTACTTCCAGTGTTTACTCTGTGCCTATTGAGGCTGATCCAATTTTCTTAAGTTCTCCAATTGGTTCACTATCCAGTTTCCAGCCAGAAGGTCAAATTTCACTTGCTGTTAGAACATGTCTGCATTACTTCACTAAGGCATTTACACTTCATATTCATTACCTCTTCTTTTTTTTTTAAATCTATCTATCTCCTGTAACAGCACTGCTCCAAGATGCTCCCTGAAGGTGGCATGTTTGACAAAAATGAGAGCAGCCTTAATAGCTGTCAACTCGAGAATTGTCCAAAAAAAAAAAAAGAGGAAGGAAGCTTATTTCAGAACCACACTGGAGGTAATTTTATGTTGTTGTGCTGAAGGTGTCTAAATGACCTTTGTGAAATAATGGGTTTCAGATAGGAAACTGGGAGAGTAAGTGGAGAGGCAGGAATGTATGTTTAATACAGTATGTGGCCAGAACTGTACCAAACTGGGAGCTGGATTATTTTAATCGGAAGCAATGATAGTTTGTGTTCCAAAAACTCATACTATTTCCCAACATCCCTACAAACTCTGTTAACACTGCGCTCAGTGTGGGGAACACAGGCAAAGGACCAGCAGGCTCATTTTCGAGTGCTTGCTTGCTCAGCAAATACGTTGTTAGGATAATCCAAGCCTGCTTGTTTATTCTCTTCTTGCACCAGGCTGTTAGGAGAACGTCTGGAAGAATTCAGCATGGCATTCAGAAGATGCCTTAGACAGGGCACAGTATAACACTTGGCAGTAAAGTCTATGCCCAGCATTCAGCTTCAGTAGCTAGGAAAAATACAACGGAGGTCCTAAACTTATCAGTTGCCTTAGATAATTAACTATTTGCAATTGTCTTGCCTCAGTATTTGGAGTATCCAAGGTATTTTCCATAGGAAGGGTAGGGAATATTACAGCTATTGGGTACTTCTGGGGAATTCTGCACCACTGCACATGTGCAGAATTTATATCCACTGCAGATTTCTTTGCTTCCCCACAGAAAAATGACTTTCTGATGGGGAAGCAAAGGGAAGCCAGAAGAGCAGTCATGCAACCCTCCCTAGCAGTATGTTTCGAGTCCCCAGGGCAGTCGGCACAGAGGTAAATCATTGTGGGGTTGGAGGCAGGACTGGGGAAAACCCGGCAGGTGGCTCCTACCCTGCGCCAGGCTCAGCTGCTAGTCCTGGCTGGGCTGGGGAGGACAGAACTTCTTCTTGCCCTGCACAGCATCCGGGGCAGGGTCAGACCCACCCTCAGATTTTTCCCCCAGCTGCAGGAAGTGGTGCAAACTCCCTCCTTCACACTTCCTGCACCCATCGCTCCTCAGCTGCCAGGAGAAGGATCCCTGTACAGAGAGCTGCTCCCCTATCCACGCAACCCTGTGCATCCAGACGCCCTCATACCCAGACCCTCCTGCCAATCTTCATCCCCCCAACACTCAGAACCACCCCGATGAGCCCCACTTCCCTGGCACCTGGACCACCCTGCTGAGCCACCCACACCAGGATCCTCACCCCACTGAGCCCCAACCAGCTGCACCTGGATTCCCCGCCCCACTGAGCCCCATTCCCCCAGCATCTTGACCCCACACTGAGTCCCACACACCCAGACCCCCACTGCTGAGCCCCAAGCATCTTCAATGGACCCTGGAGGGTAGGGATAGGATACAGAGGGACCTAGACAAATTAGAGGATTGGGCCAAAAGAAATATGATAAGGTTCAACAAGGACAAGTGCAGAGTCCTGCACTTAGGACGGAAGAATCCCATGAACTGCTACAGACTAGGGACCGAATGGCTGGGCAGCAGTTCTGCAGAAAAGGATTTAGGGGTTATGGTGGACGAAAAGCTGAATATGAGTCAACAGTGTGCCCTTGTTGCCAAGAAGGCTAATGGCATTTTGGGTTGTATAAGTAGGGGCATTTCCAGCAGATCGAGGGATGTGATCATTCCCCTCTACTCAGCACTGGTGAGGCCTCATTTGGAGTACTGTGTCCAGTTTTGGGCCCCACACTACAAGAAGGATGTGGATAAATTGGAGAGAGTCCAGCGGAGGGCAACAAAAATGATTAGGGGGCTGGAGCACATGACTTAGGAGGAGAGGTTGAGAGAACTGGGATTGTTTAGTCTGCAGAAGAGCAGAATGAGGGGGGATTTGATAGCTGCTTTCAACTACCTGAAAGGGGTTCCAAAGAAAATGGATCTAGACTGTTCTCAGTGGTACCAGATGACAGAACAGGGAGTAACGGTCTCAAGTTGCAGAGGGGGAGGTTTAGGTTGGCTATTAGGAAAAACTTTTTCACTAGTAGGGTGGTGAAGAACTGGAATGGGTTACCTAGGGAGGTGGTGGAATCTCCTTCCTTAGAGGTTTTTAAGGTCAGGCTTGACAAAGCCCTGGCTGGGATGATTTAGCTGGGTTTGGTCCTGCTTTGAGCAGGGGGTTGGACTAGATGACCTCCTGAGGTCCCTTCCAACCCTGAGATTCTATGATTCTATGACCCCCTGCAGACTCCCATTACCATTGTACCCAGAACCCCTCTACAAGCCCCTGTGCATTCAGATCCCCCTGTACCCGGATTCCCCACTGAGCCGCCCACACCCAGACTGCCCCACACAGAACCCTCTCAACCCACACCTGGATCCCTCCACACTTGGATCCTGCCTTGCTGAGCTGCCTGCCCATGCCTGGTGCACCTGGCACGGAGGGGCAGGGCCCTGGGGTGTTTCTGGTGCAGCCCTGGTCCTTGTGCTGGGTCAGGGTTGGATGCAGCATCACCTCCGAGTCCATGTCCTGTGGGGGGGAACTGCACAGTGATCTCCCACCTCGGTGCAGCCAGTGGCCTGTGCTCCCCAAAGCCATGCTGGAGCCTCCACATTTATTTGACAAATTTTGTAGAATTTTGCAGAATTTTAAAATATTGTGCACAAAAATTTTAATTTTTTTGGTGCAGAATTTTTAATTTTTTGGTGCTGAATGCCCTCAGGAGTAATTGGGTTAACCTTGCCTATCTAGAGTCAAAGTGGCAAGTTTTTAAGGCTGCTGCTGCCGTGAAAAAAAATTAGTCAAAGTATTTAGTAAGGGTGGCAGTGTGGGACGGGAAAGGTCATGGGCTTTTGAGAAGTCTTTGATCTGTTCTCTCGGAGGTGGGGGCGTGTAGTGAGTCAGAGTGGCTCCCCTCCTGCCCAGCAGAGGGAGCGCCCTTGCAGACACCCAAGTGGGCGGAGCCACCACCACCTGTCCCCGCCCCCCGGAAGTCAAGGGGCAGGACAGGAAGTAGAAAAGCCGGCCGCCCGAGCTCAGTCAGGGCCCGGCTGCTGCCGGGAGCAGACGTGTCAGCGGGAGCTCCTGGCTGGGAACCCTCCAGGGCCCGAGGCAGCTGTCCTGATTGGCCGGAGCTTCCCCGCGCCCGCTACGAAGAGGAGCCACCGGAGCTTCCCCGGGCCCGGTACTGGGAGGAGCCGCTGGAACTCCCCCGCGCCCACTACGAGGAGGAGCCATCGGATCCTCCCCAGCCCTGATGTTACCCGGAGGAGCCGCCCGAGCACGCCTGGCTGGACTTCCCCGAGGAGCTGCCGGACCTGCCACCAAGCCCTGGCCGAGAGGAGCCTAAGCTGATTGACTGGCCTGGACCCGGTGCAACCGACGAGGTAGGCCCTGAGGGGGAAAGTGGAAGTAGCCCGGAGGTAGCCGACCCCTGTCAGGCTGCTGACACAGAGGTCCCGATGTCAGTGTGCTGCGGTCAGGACCCCACTGACCGTCAGCGGTGATAGCCGCTGCTAGGGTCCCGGGCTGGGACACAGTGGAGTGGGTAGGCCTGTGTCCCTCCTGCCACCCCACTCGCGGGTGGCAGTTTTCCCCCTCACCCCACGCTCCGGTCTAGGGACCTGGACCTATAGAACTACAGTTTGTTGCTGCTCAGGCCCTGCACCAAAGGGCCTGAGCTCCCTATATACGGTTTGCTGCTCAGGCCCTGCACCAAAGGGCCTGAGCTCCCTATATACTGTTTGCTGCTCAGGCCCTGCACCAAAGGGCCTGAGCTCCCTATATACTGTTTGCTGCTCAGCCCTGCACCAGAGGGCCTGAGCTCATTGTACTGTTTGCTGCTCAGCCCTGCACCAAAGGGCCTGAGTTCCGTGTCCTGCATTGCCACTCAGCCCCCTGCACCAGAGGGCCTGAGCTTCCTAATACTGTCTACTGTTGTTCAGCCGGTTCCACAGAAGACGTGGAGTGAGTCGGTGTGGCTCCCCTCCTGCCCTCAGGAGGGTCGAGCCCCGGCGCGATTGATTACAGGGGGTAATCTGGTGCTTCTGCTCAGTGGGAGTCTTGCCATTGGTTTTAATGGGGGTTGGATTGAGCCTTGTAAGATCATTCCATTAGCATCTTACATCACAACACCTCTGCTTATTGAGTGTTAACTTGCTCGTTTGACCATTTCCTCATCCTAATCTCCATTTGTTTTGGCTCGTCCACCTGTCATGACTTTTGCATATCCTAGATTGTGAGCTCTTTGGGGGATGGACTGTCTTTTTGCTGAATAGATATACAGTGCCAACAACTGTGGTCTTGATCCTTGAGTGGTGTCCCAAGATGCTATTGCAACCCAAATAATAATACCATCCCTGACAGAATCACAACCAGCAACCTCTATTTGTTTCTCAGTGGAGACCAGATCCTCAGCTGGTATAAATCCACTGAAGTCAATGAGTTGACCCATCTTTATACCAGCTGAGGATCTAGCCCTGTGTCTATCTGCACTGTGAATTAAGAAGTCTTGGACCTCATTTTTTAATTACTTAAGAATGAGTAATTGAACCATGGGTTTAAATCATCATTTAAATATTTTAATTTCAGAATAAATATTGGTGGCTTGTGACAGATTTAGAACTGGAAACAAATTCATGTTCATTATTCTTCACTATTTAAGTACCATTAAAGGAAGTCCTGAGTCACTCATAGGCTTCGGGAAGGGTAGCAAAACAACATGCACATTTTCTGTTTTTAGTCCTGCTATTGGCTTCATCTGTTACCACTGTCCCCACCGAGATGAAAGTGTGAGGACTAGCTAGTTCTGTGCAGCTCATGGGAAGAGAGGGCTTAAAATGTAGTGCTGGTGGTATGTTTTTATGATATTGGCATGAAGCACTGGCCTGCAGGAATTAATTAGAGACAGTTAAATTAATTTCTCTAATGCCCAGTAGTTGATGTGTTTGGGAACATTACAAACCCTGAACTGAAAGGGCCAATATTTTCAAAATGACTGATTTTGGGTGCTTCCATTTTTGAGTTTTCAGACATCTTAGAGGGGCCTATTTTTCAGAATATGGTGAGCATCTAACCTATGAAAATCAGCCCCTTTCAGGGTATATCAAGTTGAGCACCAAAACTTGTGTGCACTAGTTATTTTGAAAGTCTTGGCTGAGAAATTTTGTCACAGGCCTCTACATTGGAGTAGTTTGGGGGTTTTTAACACACGCTGTTCTTAATGAACGTGGTGGTTTCTTTTACTGATAGAGGTGTCAACATTTAAAATTGAAAAATCATCCAGGGTACCGTGGTTACATTTTCAGTGTAACAGATAAGAAGAGACCAAATGAACAAGCAAATACTGCTAAGTTATAACTGGAGCTTATACTTCAGTAGCAGGGGCGGCAGGTTATATGGGCTGGTGGTGCCCGAGCACCAGGAATATTCAAGGCTGGGGGCTGTGCTCCACCAACATTTGGAGCTGGGTTTCTCCCCTGGCCTTGCCTGGAGCGGGCCCTGCCCCACCTCCCCGCCTCGGAGCTTCCCTGCCTGAAAGAAAACAGCCCGTGCCTCTCCCTTGCTTGTGCTGCCGGCTGCTTGATGCTGCTTCTGCCTAAGGGCTATAGAGAGCAGTGGCCAGCAGACTGCTGGAGCACCTCAGGAGGGGGAGGGGGAGAGAAGAGGGGGGAGGAGGCACACACGTGCTTGGGAGCCCTCCCTTCCGTCCCCTGGCACCCACCTGGAGGAGACGCCAAGGGGACTTCCGGCCAGGAGATGGACATCTGGAGTGGACCTCACTCACCTGAGCAGCTGCTGGGGCTCCGGTGAGGTTTGACCGTATGATCCACCCCCCCCCCCACAGCCCCCACTCCTGCCCAATGCTGGGCAAGGGGCAGCCTCATCCCCCATCCCCAGTGAGGCTAGAGTGAGGGGCAGCAGGCTGCAGCAGGGGAGGAAGGAAGCCACGTGATGGCAGTCCCCTCCCCCCCCCAGCACCCACCAACCACAGGGGAGATGGGGGAGGGGGCTTCCTAGACCTGAGCAGCTGGGGCTTAGGTGAATTTTGTGACACCCTGCCCCGCACCCCCAGCCACCACCCTGCAGTCCCCACTCCTGCCCCATGCTGGGCAAGGGGCAGCCCCATCCCCAGTGAGGCTATGGTGAGGGGCAGCAGCAGGGGAGGCCACATGTGATGGCAACCCCTCCCCTCCCGGTACCCACCATAGGGGAGGCGAGTGGGCTTCCTGGACCTGAGAGAGGCCCTAGGAGCATGTGCAGTGACCATGGTGCAGAGTGAGTGTGCTTCCCCTGGAGCTTGCAGCTGCCAGTGTGTGGGGGGGATCCTCTCTGGCCCTAGCCCTGGGGCAGCCTGTCTGCACCCCAAGTTCCTTATCCCCAGCCCTGCCCCACCCCAGAGCCCGTGCCCCCAGCACCCCAACCCTGAGCACCCTCCTGCATTGTGAACCCCTCATCCCCAACCCCACCCCAGACCTCACCTGAGGGGAAAAACACACAACTTAAATTTGTAAAAGCAGCAAAAGAGTCTTGTGGCACCTTATACACTAACAGACGTTTTGGAGCATGAGCTTTCGTGGGTGAATACCCACTTTGTCGGATGCATGTCACAGATCCAGACTAACACGGCTACCCCTCTGAAACTTAAATGTGGTGGTCAGTTTGGAGTATCATTGTGTTTAGCACAATACTTGGTTATTTTACACCCTTTAAAGTATATAACTAGTCGTATACAGGTGTTACAAAGTGGGAATGTTCTTAATGTTTTCTCTGACTACTGTGTGGGTGCCTCAGTTTCCCCTATGCATTTCTCAGGGATCTAGATGGTGGGATAAGGGGGTGTGATTGTTGTAGAGCCCTAGAGGGCCAGTGTGATGCCGTCTGCACAGAGAATGACCGAAACCCTGTCTCCTGGTAACTGATGGCCTGGGCCGCTCTCCTGCAAGGTGCAACTGACGGTGTTGGAGAACAAAGAGATCAGGTGGCCTCCTAATCCCTGGAAAAGAGACAAAGGCCAGAGGAGAGAGTGTCAGTGCCTGTGCAGACTTCCGGGAAGCGCATGGTGTGGAAGGGGATGCTGGGATGTTGTGGAACTACTCCATTCAAAGCCAGTCAGGACTCTGGGGAAGCCTCCTCTCTCTGAGCAGACTGTCTCCAGGGCAAGAAGCTTACACCTTCCTGGGAGCATTCAGCATGCCCTTCCACACCGTGCGCTTTCCGCGGGGGCTGTGGGAAGTGGCACGGGCTGAGGGATGTGCTGGCTGCCCTTCCTGCAGCCCCCATTGGCCTGGAGCGGTGAACCACGGCCAGTGGGAGCCTCGATCGGCCGAACCTGCAGATGCGGCAGGTAAACAAACCAGCCTGGCCTGCCTGGGGGCTTACCCTGAACAACTGATGTCCCAAGTTTGGGAAACACTGGCTTAGAACATTTTTATATCTTTGGATAAAAGCTCAAAGCCCGTGTTTCTGTTACTTCTAACTTTTTTTTCCCACAATGTCAAGACTGAACATTCAGGAAAAGCTGCCTGTTGCTTCAGAAGGTGGGTGGCCTTCTGGTCAAGGTAGTAGACGATGACTTAGAAAATATGGGTTCAATTCTTGGCTTTGCTACAAGACTGTGTGGTGTTGAGCAAGTCACTAAATCTCTTTGTACTTCTGGTCCCATCTGTAAAATGGGGATGATAATACTACTTTTCTTTCACCCTTTTTAATTTGTTGTATATTGAGACTGTAAGCTGCTGGGGTCAGGGATTGTCTACTACTGTGTGTTTGTACTGGCCATTTGGCTGGGCTCTCCAGGTGCTACCGCAGTAAACACAACCCCTTGAATGCCACCGATGGTTCACATGCAGAAGCAATGACAATTCTAAAGAGAACTGTCAGGTGGATGAGGTACAGTTGGCCACTGATGGCTCCAAGTCAAGGGTTTGTTGAAAAACAATGGGTGGGTTAATGAAGGCAGCTTAAGGAAGATGTCTAGTGACCTGACTGTGAATGTGGGGAAAAGGGCACAAATTGTTTCAAACTCCTCAGCAGTTGCCACTTTTAGGTTTGTGTTTTACAGTTATGGTTAGTATACACCTATTTGTTTAATGATTTTGTTTTGCTTTCCTCCAGGGTGCTGCTTTCTTCTCCATTCCAGCTGTTTGTATTTGCTACTGCTGACTTGCATGCTAGGGCAAAGGATCCAAAGCCCATTGACTTCAGTGGATGCTGGATTCTCTTACATTTCCATAACCTTTCAAACAAGTCAAAAAGCCTAAAATAATTTGGAATAAAGAAGGCTAATCAGGGACAAATCTGTAGCTTCATCACCTCTTAAAAAGCAGCTGGGGAATGAAGTGAGTGAAGGATTGATTCCAAACTGACTCACTGATTTCTCTTCCCCAAATGACCTGCTGTCTGCTAGTTTCAGTTTCTTCTCTCCCCAGGACTAACCAAGATCAGGAGACTGTGGCTCATGTGAAGAAGGGAGATTATGGTAGAATTAACTCTTCTCTCATTATTTCCAACCTCGCTCTCTAACACTTCCCTCCTTGTATGTTCTCGCTTGTAAATTCAACATTCTATCTGTCTGTGTTTCAGGGATTTGTCTGATTAAAACTAACAAAAAAAAGTTTGAGGGTTAGATGTTGTCTGTGGCTCTTACTTGTATTTTGTGTAGAATGCTGGCACGCATTTGAAGAGTTCTCCAAATGACTATGCACAAAATGTCCAAATCTAATTTGACCTGCATTGGTGCAGCTTCAGCTTTCAATTGCACAGAACTTCCTCTAAAACAGTGAGTGCAGCTCCGTTTCCAAATTGGGACATTGGAGAAATTGCTCATGGGGCAGCTCCCTCAGTAGACCAACATGTGCTTCGACAGACTCAACAGGCTGACAAACTCCTGGTCACTAAGCATTGAGGGCGTACCGTGCATGATTCAATATGTGTGTCATACTTCAAAACTGTGTGTGTACATATGTATGTGCAAACATTTCCCAGCGTGATTATTAATGATCAGGACTCTGTAAACAAGTCGTCCCTCATCACATGTTGTGGTTCAGCCCAATTCAGCAAAGAGATCTCAGGCCAAACCAAGGCTTTAGTCCTACAAAGATTTATGCACGTGCTTAACATTAAGCACTGGGAGAAGTCTCATTGTTTTCAATGAGACCCTTGTGTTAAAGTTAAACTTATGCTCAAGTCTTTACAGGATTACGGTATAAAACTGTCATAGAAAAGTTCCATGAGAAAGTTGGTCACGTGCTTAGGGTGCTGGAATGAACCTGAGGAGATCTGGGTTCTCTTCCCAACTCTTATGTAGACTTACTGTCACCTCAGTTTCCCAGATCAAAAGTGAGTGGGGTGTTGTGAGGATAAATCCATTAGCAGTTGGAAGTGCTCAGATACTAGGGTTAGGAGCACTATAGAAAAGCCTATAACTAAAAGCCTTCTCTTTGCTGACACATACATATTGACCCCTTTGTGTTTTCTCAGGTCAGATCAGTATGTTATAACTACAAAGCAGAAATGCAGTGGTGGAAGTTATTAGGTTTCACAGGCAGGATAGGAGGAATGCATGTTCTAACCCGGGAGCCTCTGAGGAGGAGAGATGGGAACTCAAGAGCTGCCCTGAAGTGGCAGTAATTGGGTTTTCTCAGTCGTGGCTGGTGCAGTCAGCTGACCAAAGTACACTTTATCTACTAGCCTGTTCTTCTTCAGGATGATTTGCTTTTCCCATCTTATGCTGTTCACAGAACAATAGTAATGAATAGGCATTCCAGTTTTGGATCTTATATTTAATTGTGAGAATATGTGAAGACCTACCTAGGGCCTAATCCAAAAATCCATTGAAGTCATTGGCAGGAAGTATGGTCTAATCAATAGTGCATTGGACTGGTACTCAGAAGATACCTGCTCTGATTCTCAGCGTAGCCACAGACTTCCTATGTGAACTTGGGTAAATTACTCAAGCTGCCTGTGCCTCATTTTCCTCTCTGTATTTAAAAAAGAGCGAGGGGCATTGATCCTTCTGTCACAGGACTCAGGCTGCAATCCAGACCAGTAAAGGGTTGTGTCACCTCTTAACCTGTGCCTCACAGTGCTTTGCTACTGTAGCTACCATCTTGGGATGCTCAAAGGCAGCCCAACAAGCATGTGGGTCACACCTGAGTGTCTGAACTCCGCAGCCAGCTTTGGTTCAGCAGCTCTGACCCCACCAGCCAGTCTACAGCCCCACTCTGGCTTCCACCAGCCTTGGTTACAACCAGCAAGGTGACCCCAACACATTCCCAGTCCTGAATTTTCCCACAATCGTGTGCTTTGCAATGTCCAGCCCTCTCCTGGACAGTTCAGTGAAATAATAAGGTTTGTTTGTTCCTTTAAAGAGAAAAAAGCACATCCCAGCTTGTTAACTTCACTGGGGTAAATACACCCTTCCATTGAAACACAAAAACAACGAGGAGTCCAGTGACACCTTCACCTTAAAGACTAACAGATTTATTTGGGCATAAGCTTTCATGGTAAAACCCCCTATTTCTTCTGCATCTGAAGAAGTATGATTTTTTACCCACGAAAGCTTATGCCCAAATAACTCTGTTAGTCTTTAAGGTGCCACTGGACTCCTTGTTGTTTTTGTGAATACAGACTAACACGGCTACCCCCTGATACTTAAACACAGCACTGAGTTGATTGATAGTAGAAATAAAACCAATTTATTAAAAATAAAATGGACATAGAACATAGGTTAAGTGATGCTGAGCAAAAGGAATAAAGTGGGAAAGGGTTACAAGCAACTAAAAGTGAAATCATGCATCTAGAAATCTACGACTTAATCTAGCAAGGTACAGGCTCGGTTCAAGATGGTTTCTTTCACTAGTCTTTCCTCTTCCCAGCCATGACTGACTCCCTCAGTCGAGACCTTCCCCAGAAGTACAAGGTGCTGGTTTCCCTTGTCTTCCTAGGTGAAACATCTTTGCCTAAACAGGTTTCTCATCTATATTCAATGTCTAGAGACTTTTCAACCCCTTCTTGGTTGAAGGACCCATCTTTCTCAGCTTGCAAGAACTCTATTTCCTTTTGATAGAATCATAGAATCTCAGGGTTGGAAGGGACCTCAGGAGGTCATCTAGTCCAACCCCCTGCTCAAAGCAGGACCAAACCCAACTAAATCATCCCAGCCAGGGCTTTGTCAAGCCTGACCTTAAAAACCTCTAAGGAAGGAGATTCCACCACCTCCCTAGGTAACCCATTCCGGTGCTTCACCATCCTCCGAGTGAAAAAATGTTTCCTAATATCCAACCTAAACCTCCCCCGCTGCAACTTGAGACCATTACTCCTTGTTCTGTCATCTGGTACAGCTGAGAACAGTCTAGATCCATCCTCTTTGGAACCCCCCTTCAGGTAGTCAAAAGCAGCTATCAAATCCCCCCTCATTCTTCTCTTCTGCAGACTAAACAATCTCAGTTCCCCCAGCCTCACCTTGTAAGTCATGTGCTCCAGCCCCCTAATCATTTTTGTTGCCCTCTGCTGGACTCTCTCCAATTTTTCCACATCCTTCTTGTAGTGTGGGGCCCAAAACTGGACACAGTACTCCAAATGAGGCCTCACCAATGTCGAATAGAGGAGAATGATCATGTCCCTCGATCTGCTGGCAATGCCCCTACTTATTCAGCCCAAAATGCTGTTAGCCTTCTTGGCAACAAGGGCACACTGTTGACTCATATCCAGCTTCTTGTCCACTGTAACCACTAGGTCCTTTTCTGCAGAACTGCTGCCTAGTCACTCGGTCTCTAGTCTGTAGCAGTGCATGGGATTCTTCCGTCCTAAATGCAGAACTCTGCACTTGTCCTTGTTGAACCTCATCATATTTCTTTTGGCCCAATCCTCTAATTTGTCTAGGTCCCTCTGTATCCTATCCCTACCCTGTCTTGTGATGGATAACTTAGGGGTTCTCTGCCCCTCACTTGATAGGCCAGTAAATCTTTGAAAAGCTGTTCCCTCCAAGTTCATTGACCTTGCTTCAAGAGGCAGGAGGTCCTCATGCTGTTCTTCCTTTCCTGTGGCCCTCCCATCCCTCTGCCGATTTCTGTGTATTTGGGGCTTTCACTGTTTTTGGTCACACCTTGCTTAATTTTTTTTGAAGACAGGTAGCTCACTGTGACGTTCCTGTCTGGGAGAGACCTGTTTTTCCTTTTGTTTGAGTCACAGACAGTAAAACATCATATTAATGAGTATTCATAATTCCTTCCATAGTGTTAATACATACAATTCACAATGTTATTAATCACCGGTGTGTCACAGGCTTTCATAAAAGATGTCATTCTGTGCACTTTATAATACAGTGATATTGTATACAGTTGCTAATCACTTGAGGTTCTGCCCACCCACTCGGTCCTTATAGACCAGTGAACCTTTGCAACGTATTCTTTGGCCTTGTCTAAGTGCTGCAAGTTTCAGCGCTGTAAAGTGGCAGCATAGACAGTGCCCCATCGGTTTAGTTGGGTTTGGTCCTGCTTTGAGCAGGGGGTTGGACTAGATGACCTCCTGAGGTCCCTTCCAACCCTGAGATTCTATGCTTCTATGGTGGGAGCTGCGCTCCCAGCACGGGGAGCTACTCCCTTCGTGGGAGTGGTTTTTTACAGCCCTGGGAGAGCTCACAGCCACATTAAAGCACTGCGGCAGCAGCACTCTAACACTGCTTGTGAATTCACACCCTCTGAAAAGTAAAACCCAGACCACGCATCTTTCTCTTGCTGGGTGTAGGCACCATGCTGTCTCCTCCCACACTTGTTAGCTTTGTTTACCCAATATGTAAAAATGGACCTTCATTGTCTTTGCCTGATGACTGGGCTGGTCAGAGAAGCAAACACATTCTTTTGTCTAGGGCAGACCTGTTTACCAACTGTCCCTGACATGCCTGGTTTAAACACATTTTTAGTCATAATTTCAGCATATATGCATAACTCATAACACACACCACGGAAATACGTCACACAAGAATATTAATGATCAGTGAGTTATTAGTTTTCAAATGATACCACACAAGGTATATTGTGTACAAATATTATTACAATAGTGTGTAGGGTGTGAATTCGGGGGGGCGGGGGTTAGGGTCACAACTTTCTACTTCACAGGGAAGTGAGGATAAAATCCAATGTGATGGTGCTCAGGTGATGTGGGTCATATGACTACCTAGAGACACAGAATTTAAAGGCTCCCTTTTGGTTTTGGATAGTGAGCCAGATGACTTTGTTTTTAACTTCTTAAAGTTTGCCAAGTTTGCGAGAGTAATAGACCAATGGCCGGGTTTGCAATGGAAAATGCATTTATTGTTTTGTTTTTTATTAAACTTTCTCTTTGTATTGATTCTCGTTTTCATACTATTAGTACAGATTATTTCTCAAATGAAGAAGTACATAGCTCGAAAAGGAGGAAAGAACCGTCTCAAATTACGCAGAATCAAGGCCAGTGTCTACCCAAGCAAAACTCTCACTGACATCAGGAAGTGATTTACCTCTTTATGGGCTGCTGGTCTGGGCCTATGAGCCACCCGCACTGTATAAATACACATATATAGAGATGTACATACAACAGCAGGCAGTTTGATCTTGTGGATTGAGCCTAAGGCTTTGGCTACACTTAAACTTCAAAGCGCTGGCTAAGTGTAGTCAAAGCGCCAGCGCTGTCCGTACTCCACCTCCCTGTGGGGAATAACGGACAGCGCTGGGAGCCGCGCTCCCAGCGCTGGGGCTTTGACTACACTGGCGCTTTGCAGCGCCGCAATTTGCAGCGCTGGAGAGGGTGTGTTTTCACACCCTGCTGCAGCGCTGCAAATTTGTAAGTGTAGCCAAGCCCTAAGAGTCTGGCAGGTCCTCATGCCACCTTTGCCACTGACCTTCTGTGTGACCCTGGCCTCAGTTTCCTGATATGTTAAATGAGGATAATTATACTGACCCACTTTGGTAAAGGCCTCTGAGTTCTATGATGAAAAGAACTATATAAGAGCTAAGTATTTCGCTAGACAGACGGATATAATTAGGGCCTTACCAATTTCACTGCTGTGAGAAACGTGTCACAGACTGTGAAATAAGCCATGAAATCCCATTTCCCCCTGCAGCTAGGAGCATCCCAGCCAGAGGGCTCCTAGCTCGGGCTGGGCTGGGAAGAGATAGGACTTGTCCATCCCCTGTACAGCCGCTCTTGGGGGGAGCTCAGACCCACCTCCACCTCCACCTCCGGGAACCTCCTGCAGCTGCAGGAAGCTCCATGGTTGCTGCCTTAGGAGGCCAGCTCTGAAGGCAACACAGCAGTGAGGGAGACAATCCCATGACCCCCTTACAACAGATTTGCGACCCTCCATCCCGTGAATTTGGTAGGGCCCTAGAGAGAGGCGAGTATGTGCACATAAACACACACGCATGTGAGCACGTACAGAGGAGTGACTGAACACGTTGGGCTGTAGACACTTCTAGACCAACTCTATTTAATCAGGCCTTCCCCAGAACACAGTTGGCTGAGTCTGGATCCCAGAGCACGAATGGTTTTTCTATTGTTTGTTACTTTCAGTTTAAAAAGGAAAACAATAGGTACCAGGATGTTCCATCCCATTATAAAATACCTATAAATAGTTGGCCAATCACATGTTTCGCTTGACTGAATAATCAGACCAGAATTGTTTTGCCAAAAGTCACGTCATCCTGGGTAATGGATCATCCAGTCAGCATATCCCCTGCAGTGTTATTGGCATGGTGGACTGAGAAATATTTTTACTTAGAAAAGGACATTTCTGCAATGGCTGCTACAGCTAGTGTTCATAGAATCGTAGAAGATTAGGGTGGAAGAGACCTCAGGAGGTCATCTAGTCCAACCCCCTGCTCAAAGCAGGACCAATCCCAACTAAATCATCCCAGCCAGGGCTTTGTCAAGCCAGGCCTTAAAAACCTCTAAGGAAGGAGATTCCACCACCTCCCTAGGTAACCCCATTCCAGTGCTTCACCACCCTCCTAGTGAAATAGTGTTTCCTAATATCCAGCCTAGACCTCCCTCACTGCAACTTGAGACCATTTCTCCTTGTTCTGTCATCTGCCACCACTGGGAAGAACCTCTTTGGAACCCCCCTTCAGGTAGTTGAAGGCTGCTATCAAATCCCCCCTCATTCTTCAATTCTGCAGACTAAATAACCCCAGTTCCCTCAGCCTCTCCTCAGAAGTCATGGTCCCCAGCCCCCTGATCATTTTCATTGCCCTCCACTGGACTGTCTCCAATTTGCGCACATTCTTTCTGTAGTGGGGGGCTCAAAACTGGACACAGTATTCCAGATGTGGCCTCACCAGTTCTGAATAGAGGGGAATAATCACTTCCCTTGATCTGCTGGCAATGCTCCTACTAATGCAGCCCCATATGCCGTTAGCCTTCTTGGCAACAAGGGCACACTGTTGACTCATATCCAGCTTCTCATCCACTGTAATCCCCAGGTCCTTTTCTGCAGAACTGCCACTTAGCCAGTCGGTCACCAGCCTGTAGCAGTGCATGGGATTCTTCCATATCCACAGAGCCAGTTATCGCATCATGGAAGGCAATCAGGTTGGTCAGGCATGACTTGCCCTTGGTGAATCCATGTTGACTGTTCCTGATCACCTTCCTCTTCTCCAACTGCTTCAAAATGGTTTCCTTGAGGACCTGCTTCATGATTTTTCCAGGGACCGAGGTGAGGCTGACTGATCTGTAGTTCCCCAGGTTCTCCTTCCTCCCTTTTTTAAAGATGGGCACTTCATTAGCCTTTTTCCAGTTGTCTGGGACCTCCCCCAATCGCAACTAATTTTCAAAGATAATGGCCAATGGCTCTGCAATAACATCAGCCAATTTCCTCAGCTTTGCTCCTCTTTGCCATGCTCTGACTAGGGAAATGCAGCAAGGCCCATATTTCCACTGGCCTTTCATCCTCTGAGAAATCTGGAGCAAGATGTCTCCAATGTCCCACTGGACACAAAGTTCTTCATGTGCTCTGGGCTTTGGGGCCCAGAACACAGTCTTTGACATGGTAGGTATAAATATAATGCTTGGAAATGCCCAAACAATAGACGAGAACTTTGTAATATCCCAAACGGACAGGAGGGGAGCATTTAAGTATATAGGAAACACCTGTTTAGTGGGTATCCATTGTTTCCTTTTGATGTTAATCACTGTGCCTAAAACTGGAAAGAATAGGTTCTTCTGGCCCTCAAATACAATTTCCTTCCTTGCCGTTATTGCTCAGAGAAATCTGTCCTTCTCTAAGATTTCTGCTTTAGAGATAACAAAACCATCTGCTTCTGTGGGTCTTCTCAAACCTTAGCAAGTCAGTGTCCACATACTGATCTGGTCATTTAAAATTTAACTCTACCTTAGGTTTTTCAGAGGCAACTCTCACAGTAGTGCCAGGGTGCTGTACAACTATCAAAACTAGTACTTTGTGTGCCCTAAATGGCAGTTTTCTCACAGCCTACCTTGTTCTTGGTTTTTGTATCTTTTCCTACTCAAACCATGCAGTCAATAAGCTCTTCTCTTCTTCTTCAAATCCCCAGCATCTTTGATAGGTTTGCTAAAACGTCGTTTCCTAAATGCTCCACTTGTATTTCAGATCCAGCCTGTTGTTTCTTTCGCACATTTATTGAATCCTCTTATCTTTGGTCATGTGTGCATAGGCGGCGAGTTATATGGGTCCATGGTGCCCGTGCTCCACCAATATTCAGGAACGTGGGCCCAGCTCCATCAGTGTTTGGGCTGATATTTTCAGAGCTGTCCCATCCATAGGACAGACCGGAGCAACCACTCCGGGCCCTGTGCTTTGGGGGACCGTGCGCTTCAGGGCGATGCAGGGTCCAGGGTGGCCTGGGAGGTTAGCGAGGGGCCTGGCACTGGCAGCAGCAAGTGACCCGGTCCCAGCCCGCCCCGCTCCGCCTCTTCTTCTCCCTCAACTCTGGGTCTTGGCTCCTGGCCAGGGACTCTTCTTGGTTGGTTGTTTCCCCCGATAGCCTTCTCCTGTCCTCCACCTATGCTGTGAGCTTAGGCTTCTGAACCCAGACTCAGCATTCTGGTTTGGTTCTGCTCACTTGTGCACAACCTGCTCTGGTGCATTTGGATTCTCATTTGAGCCATTTACCCAGCCCGACATTGTTATTCCTCCACTCCATTTGGAAAGAAGCTTAAAAAATCACCAGTGAAAACTCCATACATTCATAATTTAACCTGTGTTAAAGATCCATATTTGAGAAATGGGAACTCTAGTGAGAAGCAAAGTAGGAGCCTCTTCCATGATAAGTTTAAGTATCCAGCAATGTGTTCCTGAAGCATGTCTCTTTCTTGGTGTTGCCTTCTCAAGCTCAGAGGGCCAAAATTTCAACTTATGTAAATTGGCATAGCTCCATTGGCTTCAATGGAAGGATGTCAATTTACATGAGCTGAGGATATGACCCAGAGCCTTGAAGATACTCGGAAAACATAGTAATGTGGACACTAAACTGGCATTGAACAGGTCCCAGGTCTGTGCATCTGCCTTTGCACAGAGATTTCTTGCAGGAAGTCTCGGATGGGTGCAGAGATCCACTTTCGCATGTCTCTGAGACTCGTTCAGGTGAAAAATATTTAAAAATGAAGGGCCTGATTCTCATACGACTTAAATAAATGATAGGGTTCCTGTTGATTCTATTGTGTTAGCACGTCTGCAAATCAAGACCTTTAGTTAAATGTCTAAATACAAATGTAGGTACCTAGCTTTAGGAACCCATCTCTGAAACCTGTGGCCCTACTGCTAGCCCCACTGCTGCTCCGCGCGCTTGAGCTTTGTCTTCTCTTTTCAGCACCTTTTACTGGCCTTTTGACAGTGCCTTGACTAGTGATGATGAGGAAGCCAGGGCAGACATTCAGTGTTCCCGATGGGGCTGTTTAATTGTCTGGCTGTTTTTTCAAGCTGCCAGCTGGTGCTGACACTCAGCTTGTTTTCTTCCCTCTTGGGAGGCATTCTTGGGGGGGGGGGGAAGACGCCTCGCACCCCTTTGCTAAAGCAGTAACAGCAGCAGAGCAGTGTACAGCCTCCTCCAGTTCAAGGGTGGTTGTGTGACTAGCTTTCTTTCCTGCCACTCCTCCAAGCACACATCAGTTTCTTTGTACATTTAACAATCCAATTTTCTTTGATTTACACCAGCCCCCCAACCAAGTTCTTTCTTCTGGCCTCTCCTTGGCTAGCCTTTGTCAGACCCTGTAATTTCCAGGGAAAAGCATAAGGCCTGATTCTCCTCTCATTCACACTGGTGTAAATCAGGAATAAATGAATAGAAGCTAATGGTAATACACTGGTGGAAAACTGGTTTAAGTGAAATCAGAAGCAGGCTCTAAATTCTGTACAGGCTATGGGATTCTATTGACTCCTTTCAGCGACTCTGAGCCTCATGTGGTCATCTCATGCTGCCTCTACTTGTGCCTCAGAAACACCAGTGGAATATTAAAATCAAATTGTTATTATTAGAAGGAAATTTTCCAAGGCACAAAGGACAATGAACCATCTACCTCCCATTGAGAGTTTGGCACATAATTGCCCTTTGTGCCTTGAAAATTCTTTCCCTTTATTTATTTATTTATGTTTATATTATGGAAGCACCCAAAATGTTCAGACACACAGGAAGACACAGTCCCCGTCCCCTCCCCAGGCCCAGGAAAAAACCCGCACGTTAAAAGAGACAAACATCTGACAATAGATTAAGGGGATTATGGGGGGGTGGGGAGTTATACAAGCACAGTGTCCATGGATGATGACTGGTCCATGTTATGCTAGTTCCATTTATTTTTTCAACCTAACCCCAGCTGACCCGCTGGCTAATTTCTTGTATCTAGAAGGGGGTCTGCAGGAGGGATTCAAACCAGAAGAAAGTAGTGGCCTCCCACACCAGTTTAGGAAGGGCAATCCCCATGTAGGTGGAAAACATGGATGTTAAGACCAAGTTCATTATTATTCAAAAGAGCTTCTGATCCTCCTTTGGTTGAAGTTGCTGGCATAATAGCTTCTGGCCTCAGATACACTTGTGTAAATCCAATGAATGCCATTGGCTTCACTGCTGTTGCTGTGGATGTGTAACTGAGATCAGAACTAGCCCATTGAGTTCAGTGGAGCAATCCAAAATGTGCCGAAGGTCCCCAGATATACGTAGCAATGTAATCCATCCACAGGAGTCGTCAGGATACGGTCACCTCCTTCAGACTGGTACACTTCCTGAGAGCCATATTCCATTCCCTGCTGTTGCAGCAAATCAGCTCTAGAAGTCTCATAGGCTCGACCTTTCATCAGAATATCAAACATTGATTAGTGCAGGAGCATTTGGGCCTGTGATTCAGAGCAAGGCTCCCAGGAAAACACATTTAAACCGTGCTGATCAACAACTCGGTGCTGTCTGTGTTTTGGGACCTGTTCAAGTTATCTGCAATTCTTCTCCAGCATTTGCTGCCTTCACTGACTCTCTCCAGGGGCAGTTTGGTTTATCCCTGTATTATTTTATTATATATTTATATTGCAGTAGCACCTAGAGGCACCAACCAAGATCAAGATCCCAGTGTGCTAGGTGCCCTGCAGACATTCTGTAAGAGACTTGAAGACTGTGTAAAAGGCGTGCAAATGAGATCAGCAGGTGGCCACTAGTGATACTGCACTAAAGTAGAACCAGCAAAAGATCTTTTAGTGCTTCTCTTCCTTGGGAGACAGGACTCTGATACCGAAGAAAACATATTTGTGCAATTGTCTATTCACTATTCACCCCATTTCTTATGGGCCAAATTCTGATAACCCTATTCAGCTGAAGTAGTATCTGACTCTATGGAAGTTTCAATTTTTCCAACAGGTTAAATTCTGGACCCATTGATTTCAATGGGGTCATGATTTCACGTAATAGACTATTTGTAGAGTAAAGGCAGTAGAATCTGCCCCTATGTAAAGACTGACCCATAATGCTACTTAGCCTCCAAGGCTCTTGGACTATCTGATGCAAGTTACATAGGGGAACTGAACCTTTTTCATTTAGGCAATTAGCCTATTTGACTGGACCTTTCAATTTCTCTGCATTGCTCCATTTCTTCCTCTACCTTCCTTCATATTCTTAATGTGTATGGCTACATATCCCAGTGACCAGAATGCTAATTACTCTTGAGCAAATTAGACAGGGAGAGTCATGTCTAGTAACATCTCCTCCTAAATTACACATCTAACATGCAATTGGAGGGGAACTCTGTACCTCCTTTTGTGCCCCAGTTGGTTAAGTTTCAGTTCATTTACGATTGTGTTAATATTAGCTCACTGCACTGCACAAGGAAAGCTTGAAGACTCACTTGAAGGAATGACCTACTTCTGTGTCTTCCATTTTTGCAAATTACAACAATAGTCTGTGTGCACGTTCAGGTAATTTGAGCCTATTTCTTTCAGATTCACTGACCCCCCTCTATATTAAATCAGAATATTTGACCTTTTCATTCAGTTACTGCTTCTCCTTTCCAGGTAAG
Organism: Mauremys mutica; assembly: GCF_020497125.1. NCBI lineage: Eukaryota > Metazoa > Chordata > Testudines > Geoemydidae > Mauremys > Mauremys mutica. The sequence continues at coordinate 129,134,353 of NC_059077.1, forward strand.
TGCTGATGATTTTATACCCAGGATATTAATCAATATGTAGAAACTCTCTATTGATCTGGATAAATCCACCAATTATGGCTGTTCTAAGTAACCCTCAGCAGGGCAACTTGTGATTACATGGAAATACTACAGCAGTATGTAACAATCAAAGACATGTGGACCAAAGCCTCACCTAATGCACATCAACATAGCTCCATTGGCGTCTTGTGTGGCTTTACAGGATTTAATGGCGTTCTGTGTGATGTGGTGCTATACCAAACATTCATTCTGGTGACAAGACATTTAAAAAAAAATTGTTTCATGACTACTCTGACCAGTGTACTTCATAGAACAACCATTCAGGGTTTCATTCTGCCATCTCTTAAGCAGTGTGCAATTTAGAAATGTGACATATACCCACAATCCCCCACTCCTCAGTGAATCTTGTTGTGTCTCTGTTGTGTACTTTACACCGAAATGATCATCTGCCATATTCCAGCTCTCTGAGAGCTCAGCTGTTCTGCACAACATATGTCAGGGGAAGGAAAACTTGTGGTGGTTGTGGGGGAGGAGGAGTGCAGGGGAGGGGACATGGGAAAGGAAGACGCCAGATCATGGGACTTATATTTTTAAGTTTTAAAGCACAATGCAAATGTACAGAGTGAGACAATCCAACTCAGTTCCATCTAAGAGGCTGTACTTCCTTAGGAAATCCCCTTGTTGAACAGCTAAAGACACCCATCGATTCAGCCTTGTTCTCTGCTCTTCTGCCTTCATCAAAGTTCAGAGGAAACAATACTATTCACTGGCTACCGCCAGAAGGTCTTAAATTTGAAAATGTTGAGGGAAACTGGTGAGATGTTCTGGCTTCGAATATTCTGGCCCTGGTTCTGGTGTAAATCCATTGAAGTTTGAGGCAGTGGGAGTCAGCGGAGTTGCACTTGTGAAAAACCAGTGGGATAGGATAACCAGGCTCTGTGTATCTCCATAGATATCCTAGAGATTTTGGGTTTGATTCCTCTCTCACTTTCACTGGTTTTCACTGGTATAACTCCATTGACTTCAACTGAGCTACTCCTAACTTATACTTGGGTAAATGTGAGAATTGGACTCAAAAGACCAAATTCACCTCTGACTTGAGAGGGCTTAAGTACCAGGACTTTGGACTTTGTTCTGAAGTGAATGGAGAGCTAATGCAATGGCATGTTTATTCAGCAGCATCTGTTTAATTTCCCAGCTTACAGCAATTCTGATACACAGTTCATTGTTTGTTACCAGAAGAACTATGCTCATCATCTATGCTCTGACAATGCTTGAGAAATTGGTATCAAGAGGCAGTATTTGCTCCAGAAAGATAGATGTACATGCCTAGAGGCAAGAAATCGGAGGTATTTGGGACACCTTTGGCTGTTGGGATTCAAAGGTGAATGTTCCTTTTCTGTGTTTTCCTAATCTGTCATGATGGCTTCTATAGTTTATGATGGTGTAAGCATTTATATTATGGTAACAAGTAATCACTTATTTATTGTTTGCAAAGGTGTATTTATCTATCAGGCCTTGGTTGCTGTCCAGTTCAAACATTCAGGAGTTTCTCAGTATTTCAGTTATAAAAACCATTCTTTTCAGAAGTTATTTTAACTGAGCTATGTAAAAAAGCACTGTTCAATAAAACTTAGTTTACAAGGTATGTGACTGGGAGTGATTTTTTAATATCCCAATTAAAAAGAATAGTTTGGTATTTTTAATTATCTAAATATAAACTTTCCATTTTGTTTTATAAGTTTCAGATGGTTTCTTGAGGTTTTATAACTTTGATCTAAAAATGAAAACGCTCTTTTGGTTGTTTTGAAAATAAAACAAAAAAAATAAGAAAAATATTGTGGTTTAAAAACTTGTGGCAAATGTTCAGTAAATTTTATCTGTAAATTTTATTAGGACTGTTACTGGCACAGATCCTAAATATGGCACCACATCAAAGTCTGTAATGTGTTGACAGGTGCCGATCCATTCCAGTGCGCACATTATATACCACTTAAAAGACATATTGGCTACATGCAATATACAGAGCCAAATTGTGCTCTTATTCACAGCCTTGCAGCTCTAGCAAAGTCACATACCAAATGGAATAAAAACATACAATTTGCTTCTTTTCCAAATAACAAAAAGAAAAAGCACATTCTACACACACACACATGTACACATACATGTACACACACACACACATATATTTGAGAACAGAAATGTCCTTTGCATTGTGCTCTAAGATCAACAGATTCTGGCTGTTGACCCAGTGGGAGAAAGAGAGTTCCAACTTCAGAAGCTCTGCACTGAGAATGCCCTGATGCTAGGGATCACCAATCCCTAGTGTTCAAAAATCATGAATCGGGCCCCTACAATCATGAGCTTGGCTTAAAAATCATGAGATTTAAAAAAAAAAACCTAGAATGTTGGGTTCTTTTTCACACACATCTTTTCAATAAAAATTCCAAATATTGTGCCACCAAAATCACAAGAGCAGGCAAACCCTATACCACCCCTTTTGCCCTCCCCCCCCCAATTTTTAAATCTAGGATGGATCTAGGATGGATCTGCTCAAGTGCCCCAGCTGAACTCAACTTCTGCAGCATCACATGGACTGAGCTGGTCTCCAACCCAATCAGGACCCCAGCTATGTAGGGCCAGGTAGCCAGGCTGGGTGACGTTCCAAGCACATTGGCAATACACAAGGAATAGTAACAAATCCGAGGTGCTGAGTAGCTGTGTCTGTGATGCTGTGGAAATAAGGCCAATATAGTTATTAATTCTCAATTAATGAAAGCACATTTTATCAATCTAAATTATAAGTTCACCTGAGAGATACAAATTCAGATTGAAATCCCACAATCTGAATTTGCACCTATATCTTTGAAGCCAGGAAGGCGGAGGAATTTAATATCCCAAGTCTGGTTTGGAGAGAGCTAAAATCTCATGACTGCACCAGCATGGCCTAGGTTTTGACTCAAGAAATCACAAGAGAACGGTTGATTACAGGCCAGATGGTGGAGACTTTACCCCTTTACTCATGTGAGTAGCCCCATTGTAGTCAAAGGACTCCAGTAACTCCTCACTTAAAGTCATCCCGGTTAACATTGTTTCGTTGTTACATTGCTGATCAATTAGGGAACGTGCTCGTTTACAGTTGTGCAATGCTCCCTTCTAACGTCGTTTGGCAGCCACCTGCTTTGTCCACTGCTTGCAGAAAGAGCAGCCCATTGCAGCTAGCTGGTGGGGGCTTGGAATCAGGGTGGACCAGCAGCCCCCCATCAGCTCCCCACTCCCCTAAATTCCCTGTGCAGCAGCTGCCTGCAGTTCAGCTGTCCCTCCCCCCACTGCCATGTGCTGCTCCTGCCCTCTGCCTTGGAGCTGCTCCCCGAGACTCCTGCTTGCTGTGGGGGGGGGCGAGGAAAGGAAGAGGGGAGCTAATGTCAGGGTGTCCCCCCCCTGCTCCTACACCCCACTTACCCCATCTTCATAGAGCAGGGGGGACACACCAGGGCTCAGGACGGAGGGAACTTGCAGCAGCTGCGGTCTCAGCAAGCTGATCTAATTAACAAGGCAGTGTACTTAAAGGGGAAATGCACATCTCTCTCTCACACACATGGTGTGTCTCTCTGTCTCTGTCTGTGATGCTGTCTCCCCTCCCTCCATTTCTGCTGCTTTGTAGAGTGAGAGAGTTAACCCTTGAGGGCTCAGCTGAGTGCTAGTTCATCATTTAGCAGTAAGGCATTCCCTGGGAAATATCCCACCCTCTGACTCCTCCACCTCAACCAAGCTTCACAATCATCATCACTGTGTACCAGTATTAAATTGCTTGTTTAAAACTTATACTGTGTGTGTGTGTATATATATATATATATATATATAATATAGTCTTTTGTCTGGTGAAAAAAATTTCAGTGGAACCTAACCCCCTCATTTACATTAATTCTTATGGGAAAATTGGATTCACTTAACATCGTTTTGCTTAAAGTCACATTTTTTCAGGAACATAACTACAACTTTAAGTGAGGAGTTACTGTACTTGTGTGAGTAAATGCTCACCAAGATAGATAAAGGCTCCTTAATCAGGCCCTATGAGATTTCCAAAACTAAAACTCACAAGATCAGCTGATCTTGTGGAACTTCCAGCACTAAAGACCAAAATCACCAGAGAACAGTTTGCAAGATTTCAGTGCTGTAAAATCTGAACCCAGTTCCAGTCCCGATTTGTCCTAGCATCTAAATCCTGAACCCTAGCCTAAATCTAATCTATCTCCAGAAACTCTTTGGTCCATCTGTAAAATAAACACACCCAAATCCACTTTTAAATAATGTCAGGGTTGCACCACAAACTGATAAAAGCCAGGGAGTTTAGCCCAAAGGCCCGATGATCCCTTTCCAATTTAACATGCTATTGCCTCCCTTTCTTACTCACAACATTCAAGACCATGTCTACACTACCTGCCGGATCGGCGGGTAGTAATCGATCTATCGGGAATCGATTTATCGCGTCTCGCCTAGATGCGATAAATCGATCCCCGAATCGACGCCCATACTCCACTTTGGCAGGAGGAGTAAGTGGAGTCGACGGGATAGCCACAGCAATTGACTTGCCGCCGTGAGGACGGCCAGGTAAGTCGAACTGAAAATACTTTGACTTCAGCTACGCGAATAGTGTCGCTGAAGTTGCGTATCTTAGATCGACACCCCCCCCCCAAGACTGATCGCCCTTAGAATTTCCCCACTCTCTTAATTCTTAAAACTGATTGTTTAACTCTTGCTAGGCTTCATGCATTGCCTCTAAGCTCTTGCAGTAAGCAATGCTACTGTTGACAGATGGCGGGGAAAAAGTGGGCTGCTATGGATTCTTTCCAAAAACATTGTCGAGCTGCGGGATGTGTAAAACAGAAGCTCATATTTAAAATATGGTCCGTTGTTGTTGGTTTTCTTTTGTTTTGGTTGTTTGTTTTTATTTTTTCCTTGGCGGGGGGGTTGGGTTGGTTTGTTCAGGCCAATGACAACATAGCTCTTTCTGGCTTCTACTCCCTGCTCTTGGAAGTTTCTAAACTGCCAAACAGGAAATTCTTCAAAGTATGGCAGCTGAGCATTGGCCCGTTTTCCTGGAATGGGGGTAAAATGGAATAGTCTTGTCAGGTTTTTCATAAGTAGCGACTGTGATGCAGTAGGAAGCGGGGCGGATTGACCTGGGAATGTCGTTTAGTTTTACTGGGGCTGTCTGCATGGGGGGATGGGAGAGCAGGGGGTGACTTTAGGTGAGGGACTGTACCTGAGCCTGGAACCTGAGCCAGGAGGGGTGGGGCGAGTCGACACCTTTGCCCGGGAAACTGGACAAAGGGAGAGGGGGAGAGTAGGAGGGGGAAGAGAGCCTGCTGGAGGGGTTTTTGGTTTCAGTTTTGGGCTGGCTGGGAAGAGGCAGGGAACCCCAAGTCTGGGGTCTAAGATCCTTGCCCCCCAGAGGGACCTGGTTGAGGGGTCCTGGTTGTACCTACAAGCCCTGCTTGGGGCTGTGTTTCTGTCATCTAATAAACCTTCTGTTTTACTGGCTGGCTGAGAGTCACAGTGAATCACAGGAAGTAGGGGGTTCAGGGCTCTGACTCCCCCACACTCCGTGACAGCGACTCATAATAATGTATATCTAAAAGTCGCAAAGAATCCTGTGGCACCTTATAGACTAACAGACGTTTTGGAGCATGAGCTTTTGTGGGTGAATACCCACTTCGTCGGGTATGCATCCGACGAAGTGGGTATTCACCCACGAAAGCTTGTGCTCCAAAACATCTGTTAGTCTATAAGGTGCCACAGGATTCTTTGCTGCTTTTACAGATCCAGACTAACACGGCTACCCCTCTAATACTATCTAAAAGTCGTCAACCCAGAAATTCTTAGCAAGGGCTAGTGAATGATGAAATCTCTGTCAGCAGAAGATTTGACCGCTGCAAAGACAGCACCCGGGGTTACAGCTTATTAGCTTTGATTTTCTCTAAATATTTTCTTCTGAACAATATAATGCATCAAACAATTGCCAGTGAAACCTCTGGAGGGAGAACATGACTTCCGCAGAATGATATGACTTTCCATCAAAACTAAAAAATATTCATAAGCCGATTTTGTATTTATTTACCTACTTGTTTGAAAACATTTTGTCTTTTCCAAGTTAAAATTAATACATGTATCATGAAATGTCAGATCTCGTTTTCTTGAAAGTCCTAAGGCTAAGCAGGAATGCAGGCACTGTAAATATTGTATTGGCTACTTTTTCATGTCTCTTACAAGATTATCTGTACACACAAGATGAAAGTATAAAGCAAAAGGATGAATACGTTACCACTTCAGTATACTGTAGGAGATAATTTTGAGTGATCCTTTAACAGCCTCGCAGCCACCTTTATTTTCTATCTGGGGCAAGATGTGAAAATGATAATCTCACTTTTATTTGCTCATATGTATCTAATAAGGGAGTTGGATTGAGTGAATGTGAATGCAGACCATAGGTGACTGCTGATACTGGAAACCAATGCAAGGAGTAGATTGGTCCCTGAAAAGGATGGAAATGGAAAAGGCAGATGATTAGACATTGATTAGTTGAGTAATCATTGGACTGTGTAAAAGCTCTAACTTGTTATAAAAATATCCATCTTATATAGGGTAACTCTGCTGTACATTTAATGATTTTAGACCATAAACTGTGTGGTCATGGCTGGTAATAATGTTGACCACCTCCTCTTATTTTATGGCTCCAGATAAAATGTCTTTTTGTCAGATAATGACACAGTAAGAGACAGTCCCTGCCTGGAAGAGTTTACAAATAGAGCTGCCTGGAAAACTCTGAATTTTGACATTTTTTGAAGAAAACAGGGACACATCTTTCGTAACAACTGTTACAAAAAATTGATCCCTTTTTTTAAGTCTTCTTTACACCCTGTTTAGACTAGACAGATACAAGGTAAAGAGAGGCATAGCTAAGGTCACCCCTGGAGGTGGGACTAGAACCCAGGCTTTCTGAAGCACAGACCTATGCTTAGAGCAACACTGTGCCTCTATGATATGCTAAGCTAGCATTTTTATAACAACTCACATCCTATAGGATGCCCACATTCCTATAACCTTATATCGCAACATTTCATATTTGCCTTCTACAGTTGCTGTTTTTCCCCCCTATTTTGCAAAAAGCTGCAATCTTCTTTGTAGTGAATTATAAACAAAAATGATGCTTCAAAGCCCTAGCCTATGCTGTTCCCTTCATGTAGCACGGCCTATCACAGACATGGTACACTTATACAAAGGTAGAATTTGTAAGAAATGGCATCGTGGCCTCCAGTAGAAAGCTCCACATATGCAGCTGAGTTAAAAGTGTAAATCTGTGGCGGAAAGTAACATTCCAGCTGGTGCAGAGAACGAAGCGATGGCTTGGTGTGCCGTGTTGAGTACGTGATTTATCAGAAATTGAGGTGGATTCTCTTTCCACAGATTATCCTGCTCAAATTGCTATTGAAAATAGAACTGAGGAATCAACTGCCTCACCTCTACCAGCCTTTGACCGAAGTATACTTTGATGATATGGACAAGATCCTCACCTGATGTAAAGCAAGGTACCTCCACAGGATATGGACCTTATCCTCATAGTGTAAAATCCTGAACCCAGAGGGGGCCATGTACCCGCCATTCCTATTGAAGTCAATAGCAGTTGATGGGACCACCACACTTTGCAGGACAGGATCCTAAGTGAAGAATTAGTTAAGAACTTTTTTGCCTTTTATGCTTCACGGATTCAATCCTACAAGACACTGAGCATGCTGAAGAACTGAGCCCTGGGGTCATTCAGCCCAGTATAATGGTCGAAGGGAGACCTTATTCAAACATCTATGGAATGCCTCTTTTGTTAGTGCTTTCAGACAAAGAGTAAGGTTCCTACTCGGTGTGATTAAAGGTGGCTGAACAGACACAAATGAGTGCAGAATAAGCTATGGAACTCTGCAATGAGGATAAAGGATCAGTAGCATGGAACGAAGGGATGAATTTTGGCCTAAATGTGATGAGATTCTAAAAAAATGACATTTTCTTCTTTTTTTTTCTCTTTCTTCTCTTATTCAGCTAGGGATATTATATCATCCACAACCACACAAATGCCATTAGTGCTTTCTTAGGCTATTCAAGAATGTTATTTGACAGTAATAGGCAGTGCTGGGCAAACTCATTTTGTCTAATTTTGACCCACTTAAGCAGCATGGGTTTCTTGCTGAATAATTTTGCTATGTGCTGTGTTTAGGAAAGTCTGTGAAACGAAGGACCAGAGAGGCAGCAAAAAGAAAAAAAGCTGGTGAATAAACAGGATAAGCAATGGAGCTGTGAATGGGCAGAGTGAAAAACAAATACAGGAAGAGTGTGAAAAAGTAGCAAATAAAAATTCCAGTGAATAAATAACTCCCTCTCTTTCAAAATAAATATATAGAGAGACACACATACATGTATATGAGAGGCATCATGGCCCAGTGAACAGGGTGCTGGACTGGAGACCCACGTTCTATTCCTACTTCTTCCACAGACCTGTTGTATGACTTTGGTCAAGTCATTTCATCTCTCTGTGCCTATTTCCCCTCTCACTCCTCTTCTGTTTTGTCTATTTAGACTATAAACTCTTTTGAACAGACCAGGGACTGTCTCTTACCATGTGTTTGTACCTCAGGGCCTTGTAAAATACCACAGCACTGAGACTATTTATAGTAGAAAGAGAGCCTCAAACATAAGGCCTTGTAGTAGAGGCCTAATGTGAGGCCTAAGGCCTGAACCAAAGTAATGGTCAAGCTTTGCTGATATAAAGCAAAGAAGGAAAGTGAGCATAAGTCAGGTTCTGTCTGCTTGCAAGCTCACAGAATCTGGCAAGAACAGAGCAGAAATGCACATTTCTAACAGGTGCTAGGCACAGAGCACTTACACAAATACATTCCAGAAGGGTGGTACCAGAACATGTCGATACCAACACATTCCCTAAAGATAACAGGAAACCGCTGCCCCATCCTAAAGATAAGGTCAAAATAACAGTGTGATGAATAGAGATGTACAAGGTGATGGGTGGTAATTGGTTATGTAAGAGGATGTCAACTAACTATGTCAGAGGGGCAGTACATTACTTGTTTGTATTAATGTATAAAAGGGAGTCTCGGAGAGAGTGTCTTTGGCCAGCCGAGGAGGCAATGGAAAGTCCTGCCATTCACTGAGCTGCATCCATTGTCATGGGCATACATGTCTTAGTATCCTCGTAGAATCTGCCAGGTGCTAGTACCATGCTTCGTTGACAATAAACCTGGCTAGGCGTCTTGTGGTCATTGGGTAGTTCGCTCGAGGTCTGCTGTGCCGGCTGTCTGCGCAGAGCTGGGGCAGCACACAGGGAGAACACACACACACACACAGCTGAAATCTGACAATATTTATAGTGAAAACAACAATAAGTTTATCATCAAAGATCCAAGATTCAAGAGATAGTGAGAAAGAATAATGGGAACAACAGGGGTACATATAAAACAAAATCATAACACAATTTCTAAAGACTAAACAACATAACAGGCTAACCTGTGGAAAGACATTTATCTCACCCAAATGTTCTTTGCAGGTTTTCAGTCAGGGCAGGTTGTAATCATGAATGTAATCGCACTGCCTAATTACTTCCTAGGTGCAGGATAAAGGGGTGTCATCTTTGCTGCCTCCTTATATCCCCCATAGTTCATTGTCTGTCCCTAGAGTCAGGATAACCCTGGTCTCTGGTGTTTCTGCCCGCTGTGGATTTCACATCCCTCTCATTGACTGCATATGGAAATGACTCTCCATTGTGTTAACTTACAATGTTGAACTTACGCACCAGAGACATGGAATAAACAACTTGTGTCTAACAGAAACCTCTTTTTCAGCTCTGCCTTGATCCTGACTTTAGGAACACATTTTCAGTGTACATACATAGCTTCTTACATAGTAGCTGTACATTCATTTCACAACTACAGTATATTCACGACCAGCTGGCTTTTGTTCAAGACTTCACCTGATATTCTTTGGTGAACCAGAATGTCCGCACCGGGATCGGGATACTCTTGTAACTCCCTTGCCAGTTGGCTTTGAGGGGATGTTAGGGTCACACAGATAAACATAGATCTAAATTCCAGGGGGTAAAGACTAATTTTATTAACCTAAGTGACAGAACTTCAAATTCCATGGAGTGATGTGTGTTAATATGGGAAACAATCACTAACTGCACCCAGAGCAATGATTTCCATAGCGATTTTCTCTGTGATGCAGTGATGTGCTTAGAGTTCCGCTAGTGGCTTTTTGTGAGTAGTCATGACTGGATCACAACCTCCGGTTGCTCTAGGTCAGCACTGATGCTCACACCCTTAAAATATTTCCACCATCATTTAAAATACAAGATACTCCTGATCATCCAAATAGCCTGGGGACCATAGATTTTAGGCAGATAATCAGGAGTTCAGATAATTGAGAGAGCAGGAGTGGTTCAGCCATTCAGCAGTGGGGTGACCTGCTCTCTCAGCCAGGGGCTCCTCCTCCTCACCACTTTCTGCTCTTCTCCACTCACTCACTCCCATGACAGCAGAGGTGCAGAGGGCTCCCTGCACTGCTGCAGAGCTGGTGAGTTCCAACCCCGGCAGGCACAAGTGCATGGGGATTCGGGGCCAGGATTCAGCTGCCTTACCAGGACCTCAGCCTTCACTGCACCTTGCACCCACAAGGCTTGTGTGTCATGGCCCTGTGGCCAGGCAGGGAGCCTTCTGCAGGCTCATGGCCCTGGTCGCTCACTTTCATGAGAATGCAGAGGGCTCCTTGCACAGCCACAGGAGCCATTTAGCAGCAGGGTGGCCTCCTCCATGGCTGGGGGCTTGTCATTCTCCTCCCAGTCCTGGCCAGGGGTCTCTGCTCTATGATCTGAACCTCTACAATAGCTGAATCCTTTCCTTGTCCCCCAGCATGAGATATGTGCAGCAAAGGGCATGTTTGCCATGTATCTCATGGTGGGGAACAAGGAAGGGATTCAGGTAAAGAGGAGGTTTGGATGATAAGGTTTTGGATAAACAGAAGTATACTGAATATATTTTTCATAGTTTTACCACAGCTAACAGGTACCTGAAAAGGTTACAGTAAGTAGATTGGGCGAACCAATGGCATAAAGTTATGACTGATGGAAGAAAAAAATAGGAGACAGAAGGCAAATAAAGAAAATACTTGTGAGCTGGGCTGAATAGGGGAAAATAGGCCCTGATCCAGCAGTCCTCTTAAGGAAGTGTATGACTTTAAGCATGGGAGTAGTCTCATTGACTTCAGTGAGACTATCCAGGAGCTTAAGTGCTTTGCTGGAGCATTGGCTTAGTGCTCATTTGCAGACCCTGAAATCTTCCATCCCAACAACTTAATCTTTCCTCAGACAGCCATCATTGCTTCTTTTCATTCCCAGGTCTGTTGGTCTCTGCAGTGGGTGGCTTCTGAAGAAGTTGTTATCCAGCAGAAAGCAGTGCCAGATTCCTCATGATCAAAGGCGAGTTAAAGGAGAAGAGCATATGGAAAAATAAGGCAGCCTAGCCCAGCTTTCAGCAGACAAGCCTTGAGCTGGATCCCGCTGCATCTCCAGCCAGGCCAGCAAAACTTGTACACAGATCCTGCCAAGGAGCCATACTGCCTCAGGGCAACATTGACGGGTATCATTACATATAGCCTGGTGAGCCTCCTGACAGTGATTGAGAAATACAGATTTGAATGGCCTCACTATTCCTGTATTAGCTTTTTTATATTTCTCAGTTGACCGTTCCAGCTCTTTGACTGCACACTTAGATCAATAATATTTCATGGGAAGCAAGCAAAACAAATACACTCTAGTCTCGTCAGTGGCTGCCAGTGGAATAGTGTTTTCTATGGATTGCCAGCCATGTCCCTCGTGTGTTGTGGGTGGCTGCATTGCTCGAGGAAATAGACAGAGAGGAATGCAAGGAGGAGTGTACCCATTGCAGTTCACACCGCATGGTTAGGAGATGCTTCTTTCAGTACCAGAAAATTGACTTTCAGCTGGCCTTGTTGGTTACTAAAATGTTTGGAGTCTGCTCCTGCTCCTGTGGAAGTTGACAGGAATTTTGCCAGAGACTTCAGTGGGAGAGGATTGGGCCCTTCCTAGCAAAAGACCTGGCCATATCGAAGGCTTCCCTTGTCCACCTCTGCCAAGTGTGTAATTGTGCTCCCCCCAGTCAAACCTAGGCAGTGTTTTGTTTTGTATGAATTGCTGAAGCTGAATTTTCCCCTCACTGTGTTCAAAGACCTGAAAGGCTTTAGCTCACAGCAAACTGGTAAAGCCTCCAGTGAGCGATAGTTTAAGGTTGGCCGCTTTACCAGCGTTCCTGTGACCATTGCGGGTGGGCATATGATGGGGAAGAGAGGGGTTTCTGACTGCTGGGGGGAGTGGGTGCTGCTGCTGTGTTTGGGCATTAGAAAGGAGTGAAGCATCATCCTGCTCTGCCTCCACACTTCCAGAAATCTCCCTTCAGCCCTTGGCTTGAGCACCCAATGTTTCCTGCCTTACAGCATTCAATTACCAGATATCATCCCTCTCTCTAAGCAGGAACCAGCCATGGGGAGAGAGCACAGAAGTGGGCAGGGGAGGATACCACCAGCCTCATTAAAAACCAGGAAGAGTCGGCTGATGGATTAGGAGAGACAGGCTTAGGCCCCTGCTGAAAGGGGGCTTATGCTTATCCCTGGAAAGACTAGAGAAGAAGGAGGGGTGCCTTCTGAGGCTGTGAGGAGGCTCGGTCTTTCTTTGCAGTGTAGACATACCCTTAGGCTATGTCTACACTACCAGCTAAATCAGCACTGCTGCAATTGATGCAGCAGTGTTGATTTAGTGGGTCTAGTAAAGACATGCTAAGTCAAAGGGAGAGCGTCTCCTGTCGACATAGCGCAGTGTAGACACCGCTGTAAGTCAACCTATGTTACGTTGACTTCAGTTACATAATTTACGTAACTGAAGCAGTGTAACTTAGACTGACTTCCAGTGTTAGTGTAGGCCAGCCCTTAGAAAACCAAGATGGGGGTGTAGCAAGTCTGTAGAATGGCTGGCATTCAGACCCTGATTCAGCAAAGCACTTAAGCATGTGTTTACTAAGTCTAAGCATGCGCTTTAATCCCATTGACATCCATAGGATTTAACTCATGCTTATGTGCTTTCTTGAAATGGCTATTCTGTATTGAGGAACAGGAGGCATCAGGATTTCCCTATAGATCCGCATTCTCTGGTAGATTTGGAGTCCATAGTGCCCATCCTATCTCCAAACTGCCCCCTTGAGAAGAGACTAAGGCTGAATTTTCACGAGTTTTCTCTCTCCTGCAAATTTCACTTCAGGAGAATGTGCGACAGCGCCACCTAAAATGGAGGGCTAGTCTTCATTTTTACATAAATTTATCATGAGCTAAATCTATGATTTGTAGAGTTGGTCACAATTTTTCAGCTGAATTTTTTTATTATCCAAATTTGGCCCATTATCACAAAAATATTTCAATTTTTTAAAATACTCTTTTATTGGTTGCCCTGCAATATTTTCTCTCTTGTTTTTGCATAGCCAATGTTGATCCTTGGATGTACAAGCAGGGGAATATCAAGCAGGAGTAGGGAAGTGGTATTATCTCTGTTACATGGCATAATGAGACCATTAGTGGAATATTGTATCCAGTCTGGGGTCAACAATTCAAAATGACTTGCATCCGACGAAGTGGGTATTCACCCACGAAAGCTCATGCTGCAAAATGTCTGTTAGTCTATAAGGTGTCACAGGATTCTTTGCTGCTTTTACAGAACCAGACTAACACGGCTACCCCTCTGATAATTCAAAAATGATATTGAAAAATTGGAAAGAGTTCAGAAAAGAGTTACAAGAATGATTTGAAGTCTGGAAAAAATGCCTTAAGGGATGATTTGATCATGGTCTATGGGTACCTGCATGGGGAAGTGATTTCTGATAGTAGATGGTTCCTTAATCTATCAGAAAAGGCATAATAAGATGCAATGTCTGGAATTTCAAACTAGACAAATTCAGACCAGAAATACAGCAAGGGTGATTAACCACTAGAAGATTACCACTAGAAGATTCTCCATCATTTGAAGTCTTTATATCAAGAGTGGGTGTCTTTCCGAAAGATATGCTATAGTTCAAATTGAGGGTATGGGTTTGATTCAGATATTACTGGGTGAGGTTCTTCGGCCTGTGTTGCACAGGAGATCAGACTAGGTGATTGTAATAGTCCTTTCTGTCCTTACAAATGTATGAAAATCTGCACAAAGACAAATCAGACCATTATAAAAAACAATGGAAGAAAAACCACTTTCAAGTATGCTGATGGCTCCATTTCAGGGTTTGGTTATATACAGGGCACTAAAATTTAGTCTTGCTGGCACCACCAGAAGTTCTGATGAAAGCCTAGCTGCAGGACCAAAGTGGTATCGGACCCCTTTGGTCCCAGGTATCCTGTGGTCTTTTCCTCACAATCATAATGAAGTGTACAGTATATCTAAACTCTCAGAAATCAAGGTTATTTCAAATGTATGTCTGAGTCACAGAGGGGGGAATGAGCAGGACCAGGGTGGATTACCAGGTGTGATCAGAAGGGAATCACTGGCCTACTTGATATTGTTTGTAGTGAAGCAGTGAGGACGAATCCTTCAAAGAGGATGAAGATGACTGAAACTGGAAAACAGACTTGGGTGAGGTGAGAGTGGGAGGGGTTATATTTTAAAACTTATGACAATTTACATAAAGGCATAATGATACTGCTGATTGAAAATATCTTTGTCTAGTGTCCTTTGCCAGGAAGCAACAATACAAGGGTAATATTGTAAGCATCTAAGCAATATTAAATGCAAAAACAAAGAAAAGAAGCTGACTCTGTCACAAGGGACTCATTTGTGAAGAATTGCATTCTTTTTTTTTCCAAAGTACATTCACAAGTGTGTATTTCATACTTTTCTAGAGGTTTGTTTGCTTGTCCTCAAATGACACAGATAGATGAACTGAGAGCCCTATTTTTCATTTTGAATTCCTTGAAGCAGATGCCGATATTCTGTTTTGCACTTCTGGCAAATAATATAAATATAAAGCACAATATAAAGGCACAGCTGGCCCTGGAAGAGAGGTTGATGCTGTAACTGGAAACCTTGCAACTCAAAATCCAGAATGACTGATAAAGTTGTATATGATTTCCATTAATTATTAGGTAGGTGTTCTTGCCAGCATAGATCTGTGACTCACTGAATACAATAATGGAGGCAGGAGAGTTAATATGAGGAGGCCATCATCAAGCCTGGAAGAACAGGTCTAACACTCACAGTCCCCAGTCATTGGTGGGCAGGATTGAACCTGGGACTTCAGGAGTGAGGCTTGAGTCTCTACTGCAGGAGCTGAAAGCCATATGGCTTTAGAGCAGCCTCTTTAATTGCTCTCTCTTGGTGCCACTTGATGGGGCAGAACACCACGCCCAGGAGGTGTGTGGGTTACACAGGCAGCAGATTTTAGAACTGGTGTTTATATATTTTAAAAAATCTATCATAAGGGCCAGGACCAACTTTCTATGCTTGTTGCACTTTCAAGATTTTTTATTCTGCAGTCTGCATCATTTAAATGAAATAGCATGTCAGTCAAAACTCAGCCTCTGTAATTACTTGCATCTCAGCAAATTTTACAGGTAAGCACTGGGAGCAGAAAGGAGGTGTCCTCCTGTCTGAGCTAGATAATACTTAGTCCTGCCATGAGTGCAGGGGCCTGGACTAGATGAGTTCTTGAGATACCTTCTAGTCCTATGATTCTAACGTGGTCTTTACCTGGTGTGTGGCTTCTGATGGCACAAACAATAAATTAGATGTTGGGTAAGTGATGTAGCCACTTTATCATGGCAGCAGCATCCAGAGATGTCAAGCACATCCACCCAACCTTATAGAGGATAAAGAGGGCAGTCCATAATTGGATGACATGCTGTTTCCTGTTGAACTCCAAGAAAGCCCAATGGCAAAGATATGAGGTAAATGGCACATGATCACAATGTATCTCATTGTAAAGAAGGATCTTTTGTTGTTCTGAGGGATTGTGAGAGCTGATCTAGAGAGACTGGGGGATGCAAAGCTAAGTTGTCTATCTGCCAAGAAATGCGCCATTGATCCAGAATATAGTCCCACAACATCTGTTGCTGCTATTCCTTAGAAAGGCCATATCTGATGTACTGCATGAGAGGTTCAGCTAATTCAGAAGCCATACACCAGAAGAAGCTGAGATCCACTGGGAAAAGGACTAGACCCACCTCTAAAGGCTGCCTGAGCTACCAGGCCTGAAGGGAAGGACCTTAGGCATGGCTCATTAAGGGCCTAATGTTGAGAGGTCCTAAGCACCCCACGGATTTCCATCACCTTAATTACTGCAGCCATGTAGACAAGAGAGCTGTTTGGAGGAGAAGCGATGCCACTGGCCCTAGTGGGCAGTTGATTTTCCTCTCACCCTGAGTAGAGAAGATATGGGGCACCGTGCAGGGGGCTCTGCACGGTGCCCCCACCCCAAGTGCTAGCTCTGCAGATCCCATTGACTGGGAACCACAGCCAATGGGAGCTGCGGGAGCAGCGCCTGCGGACGGGGCAGTGTGCAGAGCCACTTGCTTGTGCCTCTGCGTAGGAGCCAGAGGAGGACATGCCGCTGCTTCTGGGAGCTGCTTGAGGTAAGTGCTGCCTGGAGCCTGCACCCCGACCTCTTCCCGCACCCCAACCTCCTGATCCAGCCCTGAGCCCCCTCCTCCCCTCTGAACCCCTGGGTCCCAACTTGGAAAACCCTCCTGCATCCAAAACCCCTCATCCCTGGCCCCACCTCAGAGCCCACACTCCGAGCCAGAGCCCTCACCCTCCCTGCACTCCAACCCCTTGCCCCAGCCTAGAACTCCCTTCCACACTCTGAACCCCGCTGCTCCATCCCCAGCCCTCAGCCCCCTCCTGCAGCCCAAACCCCTCATCCCTGGCCCCACCCCAGAACCCACTCCTCCAGCTGTAGACCTCACCCCCTCCCACACCCCAACCCCCAATGTGGTAAGCATCCCGCCATTCAATCTCCATACCAGATGTGGCCCTCAAGCCAAAAAGTTTGCCCACCCCTGCTCTAAGCTCTAGGGGCCAGGCAGGACCAAGGCCTAGTGGTGTGTTTACTTGCCTTGATAAGTTGGGAACTGGTTTTATTTTTCCCCAGCCACAGAAGGATAACAACTCTTTCCTTGCCTCTCGCCCTGTTGAGAAGGAAGCAGCGTGCCATGGGGGCCTACATTTCCAACACTGATAATTGAGTGTGGGTGCCCTACCTGAACACATTAAATGGCCCTGATTTTTCAGAGGGTGGATACTCTGCACTTTCTTAAAATCAGACCTCTTTACAATGTCGCAAGTTGATCTCCAAAAGTCATAATGGGTTAAAAATTAGGGTATGAGTGTCTTTTGCCCTGAGGGCTGGCACCTACTAACTAAGCATTAAAAAACTTAATCCTCATAAGTTTTCTTTTATCTGGAATGGTGTCGTGACCTGCGGGCACACAGACAAGTAGAGATGGAGGAAATTTTTCAGACAAGTAGTTTATTTGCTGAAAGATGCAGTTTCAGGTCAACCAAGGGCATTCACGAATTTGGGTCAAATTCGACAAATAGTTTTGGCCAAAAAAAACCCCAAAACTAAATATTCTAAATGTGTCCACATTTTCCAAATGTTCTGAATTTTTCTTCTGAAACCTTTTGTCTCAAAAATTTGCTAAATTCATTAAAAATTCTCACACACCCCCAAAAAGCTGGGGAACCACTCAAAAACTAAATGGGGAAAAAAACCAAAAAATAATTTTGGGTGAATGAAACATTTTGTTCAGCCTGAAATAGATTTTTTTCTGTTTTTCTTTTTGTTGAGAAAAACTGAAAAAATTCAGTTTCAGGTGAAGCTGAAACAATTTGGGGGGAGGAGGGAGAAATTTTTCAGTTTGCCATGGAACCAAAAAAATCAAAATTATTCACTCCACTCTGCTCCATAATGTTCACCCAATCTTGATTGCACTTTACAACCACACTGTAAGGGATACTCCCTGTTCCAAAGAGCTTATGGTCTAAATAGACAAGACAGACAGAAGGTGTAAAGTGAACACAGAGGCCTAGAGATTCAAGAACACACTTGATGAGTGACAGAGCCAAGGTTGTCTGAGACCTGGTCCAGCTCCCTGTCTACTAGACTACCCTGCCTCTCGTTTGTAAGAGAGCTGGGCCCACAGAATTAGTTTACAAATAGTTTTATAGAAAATTGAGATATGTGAACACAGAATGTTGCCGTATCGCCTTGGACCACGGTGTACTTGCCCAAATGTATGTGGTTGCAGTTACCTCCTGTCACCCTAAAGAGATGTGCCAGCCACTCCTGTTGCATATCAATAACTCCATGGTCTACACGGGGAACACTGAAAGCCTGCTCCTGCTCAAATTGAAGTCCACGGTAGCCAGTAATAACCCTATTGACGTTATTTCTTTCTAAATGTGTGTATAGAATGAGTATCCCACTTTAGTACCTCTACATCTTTAATTCTTGTATTCACTTTAAGAAAAGTTAAGTGGAAATAGCTCAGGAAAAAAAATGCATCTAAAGTGTGAACCCACTATAGCGAGTTATCAGCATTACAGATTCTTTTTTTATACTTTAACTAAGCATTTAATGCCCATTGCAGTCAATTGGAGGGTTTCTATGGCCTTCCTTGGGCTTTGGCTTAGGCCCTAGCTGAACAATACATCACTGTTAAGATCAAGCATACTTCTATGACACATGATGCTACATGTTAATAATTAATATGCAATATTAACCTACTCTCTTGTAAATAATACCAACAAACGGGAAGTCTTTGCCATAGGGAATTACTAATGAAAGAGTCTACAGCCTGATTAACACTGTGAGCAAACCCATATCCTGCATAGTATAAAAATTCAACCACTGACAGCAACACCATAAGAGATCATTTGAACTGAAGGAACACATCTTTGAAGCAGGTCCTGATGAGATTCTACTTGACACAAACAATATTGTGAGTCTGTACTGGGTCCTTTCCCTTTGTGTCTAGGTGATGAAGAAGGACTTGCTCTAAAGGAAAACCAATGTGTTATCAAAATGATAGAATCCTTCAGTCATCTTTTCTCTCTCTTTCTCTCTCTCTCTCTAAAAACTTGCTTAGCTCAGCCTATGGAGGTAGTCAATGCTAGCTTTAAAGAGACAAGAAATGTAATGCGCAAAGGGTTTGATTCTCCAGACTGACTCAAACCACAGTGAGAAAGGTTGCAAGCGTTCTGATTTGAAAGGCAGTAGTGACAGAGATAATTTCTTTTGCTGCTGCAAATATTGCTGGACTGAAAGCAGGGTCAGCAGTGCTCCATAAGCATGTGACTGCTAAAGATGATCTATCAACTTTATGCTAAACCACCACTAGATCTCACTAGATGATACTGTCTTTGCTAGCATGACCAGACAGCAAATGTGAAAATTCGGGACAGGTGATGGGAGGTAATAGGAGCCTATATAAGAAAAAGACCCAAAAATCAGGACTGTCCCTATAAAATCAGGACACCTGGTCACCCTAATCTTTGCTTTCAGTGTAGGAGTGGCTAGTGGAGGAAAAGGTGGCTAGAAGATTGAGGAAACAGCTATCCAGTGCCTTGACTTGGCCTCAGGAGACAACCATGACAATGAGCATTTGATCTGTGTGGGATTAACCAGATGAATCCTTCAAGTCTTTGGCATTTTGTCTATAATCCACATCTCACATTTTGTTTTTCTAGATTTCAGAAGTTCCTAGAACTGGGGTAGAACATTTAAAACTTAACAAATTTCATCTGCTCTTGAAGCGTGACAGACTCCTTAGATCCTTTTCAGTGTTAGACAGATGCTCTTGTGCCACAGCGTGAAGACTGAAAATGCAAACATAGTATTTACAAAATACTGCACTGCGTTGGCTAACATCAGCAAATCTCAACTCAAACAGCCTCCCCCCCTCCATCCCCCCCCCCCCCCCGATGTAATGAAATAGCTGAACCATTATTTGGAGCCATCTTGGCTTCTGTCGCGAGAGCTGATGTATAATGTTTGGAGTAGGATTTTCAAAGCAGCCTAAAAGAGTTAGGCACCCCACTCCCATTAAATTTCCATGGGATTTGGACATCTAACTCCCTTGTGTTAGTCTTTTTAAAAATTCTGTCCTTGTTATGCAGTAGAAGTGGGGGGTTAATAGGTGCCGTGTGTTGGCTTAACTCTGCTTCCATTGAAGTCAATTGGTGTTTTACCATTGACTTTGAGGAAAACGTCGTTTGACCAGGAGTGAGCACTTTTGAAAACCATACTGTATTGTCTTTGATTTATTTACTCTAATATTTCTGACCTAAAAGTTAATCCAAAGGGCTATTTTTTACAAGAGGAGGGATGAGGGGAAGAATTGAGGTGTAGTGCATTGATGTGATCTTGATGAAATTTAATAGTCAATTCCAAGGCACTGAACTCTCCAACTGTAGCCTGGTTATCTCAGTCTGGAATAGGCTCTCAAGCCCTAATATTTATTTCACTATGAAAATAACAAAGGGTTTTCCAAAATATTTTCCAGTTGGTGTGCAAAGCATAATGGAAAATCCACACTGCAAACAGAAAGCTGATTGCATCTTTTCAAGACATTCAAGAATTTTATCTGAGTGTTTGTGAAAAATCTGCTTTCAAAAGAATACACATATTTGATTATTAGCTAACAAAGAAAATTATTTGGCCCTTGAGCCATTCATGAAACCTCCACTGAACTCCGTTTGGAAGTATATAGAAACAGAATGTGGCCCAAAAATTGTTGGCACTTGTCTTTGAACAATCAGTTCGACCAGATAAAAAATTGATATGGGTAAACTAAACTGACTCTCTAGTGTCCATTCAACTAATTATCTTCTCCATATCAGTAATTATTACTACTGAAACCAGATGTACGCAGCATCTGAATGAGCTCTCCCCTGCATCTAGTGACACACTGGGGAAAAAAACAACAAGGAGTTCTTGTGGCACCTTAATGACTAACACATTTATTTGGGCATAAGCTTTCGTGGGCTACAGCCCACTTCATCAGATGCATGCAGTGGAAAATACAGTAGAGAGGTATAAATACACGGCACATGAAAAGATGAGAGTTGCCTTACCAAGTGGGGGGGTCAGTGCTAACGAGCCAATTCAATTAAGGTGGAAGTGGGCTATTCTCAACAGTTGACAAGAAGGGAGGAAAATCACTTTTGTAGTGCTAATGAGTTCAATGTAATCAAGATGGCCCATTTCAAACAGTTGACAAGAAGGTGTGAGTATCAGCAGGGGAGAAATTAGTTTTTGTAGTGACCCAGCCACTCCCAGTCTTTATTCAGGCCTAATTTGATGGCGTCCAGTTTGCAAATTAATTCCAGTTCTGCAGTTTCTCGTTGGAGTGTGGTTTTGAAGTTTTTTTGTTGAAGAATTGACACTTTTAAGTCTGTTATTGAGTGTCCAGGGAGATTAAGGTGTTCTCCTGCTGGTTTTTTAATGTTATAATTCTTGATGTCAGATTTGTGTCCATTTATTCTTTTGCGTTGAGACTGTCCGGTTTGGTCAATGTGCATGGCAGAGGGGCATTGCTGGCACATGATGGTATATATCACATTGGTATATCTTTTCACTGGGAGAAAAGACTTCAGGAGCAGACCGTGTTCACATAGACATGCCCACTCTGCCTAAGTGCACAGCATGATGGAGTTGCTTTGCCAAAATGATTCATTTTGGCTGGTTTGGGGTTGCTATTCTAGTATTCAAATGCCGGGTAATGAAATGGTATCCTTATTGTACAAGTAAAGGGCAGCAGAACTGTGTTTAGCATGCCCTGATTGATGGCGTCTCCCTAAACTGAACCGCTCTTGCTAGGCAGGGGGTAGGGATGCCAAATCCCAACGAAGAGGAACGTGGGTGGAGAAAGGTGTTCCTACCCAGTGTGCGAACTCTGTCTAAAGAGTCTTAGACCCTATTTGAGCTGTGCCTCTCCAGTGTTTAATGGCAGAGCTGATTCGACTCAATTAAGAGTCCTAGAGCTGTTTTCACTGCTGAGCAAGCCTAGGGACAAAGCCTTAGTCCTTGTGTGGGAACAGTGAAAGGCAATGCAGAAACCACACTGACAGCAAGGCTCCCTGCTAGCTGTTGAAATCGTTGAGAGTTAGGTTAAGTGGTGGAACCTCAGAACGCGATGCCAGCAGAGAGACAGCAGTGGCAGAGAAGTGGCCAACAGGGAGTGGGGTGCCGCGGATGGTGAGGGGAGTGATGTGTTAAAGGAACATTTGTTCATCAGACTTTTCCACTGCCAGGTGGGAAACTGAGGCAGAGGACACTGCCCAAACATGCTTTGAGGTCAGGTTTGCTTATGGTCACATGCTTTTGAATGTGGCTGTGGTGTTTTTCCAAAATTAATGCTTGGCTCCTTTTCCCTTTTAGTAACAGGTCTCTTTTGTTATACACAGATTTAGGGCTTGTGAGTGGGGAAGTATTGCCTCTTAGAGGCCTCCAGGGATAGTGTTAAATTTTCCCAGATTATTGGGTCGGGGCTTGAGCTGATTCAGTTTTGTATTGCTAGGAGGAATCCCTAAATATTGAACCCGGCCCTTGTTACTGCCAGCTCCACCTGGCAAAAGGGTTACACGGCTCAGGCTCATGAAGTGTCTTCCATTCTTTATTCCTTCAGAGACTTGTCCCAAAGGCCACTGCAATCAACAGGTATCTGTCCATTGACTTTAGAGGGCTTTGGGTCAGGCCCTGAGTCAGCAAATTTGGTCTGGTATCACCAGCATTTGGAAATGGTGAGAGCAGACTGTAATGGAAAATGGTCTCTCTTGTGCACATGCAAAGATCTTTTCTCTTTGTGGGTAATGGTAGTGCATGGCAAACAGATTTTCCAGGTTGCATAGATTACAGTGTTATCTAGAAGAGAATAAGGCTCAGCAAGTACAAATTGCAAAGAGGATTGCAAGAAAAAAAGATTGAGCTGAAATGAGAACCCCTGAGATGAGAGATATTAAAAAGGTTTGATTTGGGCAAGAAAATAAAGTTCTATTTTTACACTCTCCCTTTGCTTAATTCCAGGAAAATGACAAGTATAATCATTAAAAATCTGTCTAGATTTTTATAATTTAGGCTCAGTGCTGCTCTCCAAGGCAACTACTCTTAGCATATACTTCTGCAATGCAAGAATCGTGTTAGAACATATCCAGTGAGAAAAATAATTTCTTCTCACCTTCTGGCCATCCTTCAGCTACCAGGGTTTCGTTTGTTAGCATCAGAAGCATATATTTCAATCTCCTGTTTGGAGTCAGCTCCAGAAGAGAATTTGCACACATGGGTGAACTGCAAGTGAAGCGAAGAACTCCGATTTGGCACTAATGAACTCAGTTCTCTCTGTAGCTACCAGTTATGCACATATCCATTGAATGTACAGTACTGACAGCAACTATTCTTATGGATGTTCCTGACTGAAGATGTTTCTCAAATTATTACAAAGGCTAGGACAGCAAATGGGGCCCAAGGTCCTACACGCATTTTCCCTCTCAGCTCAAGGCATCCTCCTTCATCTCCTGTGTAGGTTTAATTGTTCAGCATGTCTAAGCATTGACACAAGACACTAATTCTCTTTGATCCTTACTACGTGAGAGTTGAAACAACCCTAACTGCCGGTTTTAATAATTCCAGTTACAGTGATAGCTTATTACAAGGCTTCTTTCTGAGATGATCCCAATTTGAATGGGAGGCTATCCAAATTCTCTTATGAAGCACTTGGTGAATGGAGAGCTGCCCAAAAGATGTTTCACTCTCACATTAGACAATTTGGATTAGTAATGTATTTTATAAATAATACCAGGTTGTGTAAAGGTCTATAGATCAAGCAACTTTGCATAAGATTGCTAATGGGGACATTCTAATTTGCTCCTGGACCCTATGTCACTTTGTGGTGTGGAATTATTTTATTGTAGACATGTTCTGGTCTGCATTTTGGAAGGAAAAAACCCCTGACTCCTGCAAGATCTCATGTTATCATAATCATTCCTCTACGTAAATTCAAAATACTAAACATGTTAATGAAGGCTAGAGCTCTGGTGAAACTAATATCTGTACTGACATATTAGAAGCAACATGAGAGGTAATATAGGGCACTAGTTTGTGACTGGAGACGAGTGCTATTCAAGGTTCTGCTTCTGTGTGATCTTGTTCTCACTTCTCTGTACCTTATTTCCTGTCCCACCTATTTATTTTCTCTCTTGTCTACTTAGAATGTTTGAATGTGTAGGGATGTACAGTCTCTCAGTGTATATGTACAGAGCCCAGCTCCAATCTCAATAGGGCCTCTAGGCATGTCCGCAATGCACATAATGAATAAGTAGATGTCCCATCAATTCCTGCTTGCCTGAAGTTTAACTTCCAGAACTCTTATCTTACATTTTGAAGCTGCATTTCTGTAGACCTTAAAGACAATAACAAGAAATGTTTTTTTTTAAAAAAAAAGCTTTCTCCATCATCTTAGCATTAATAAAGCATCCTCAGCAATTGTTTCCAGACCTCTGAATTAGGCCTTTCCCTTTTGTTTTTAAAGGAATGCAGGCTTATTTAAAGTTTGGCATGTGCCACCTTCTTCACCTAAACAATTTTGAAAAATCATCAGCATTTTTGTTTCTGAAATTAGAAACTCAGAAGGATAGGATGGTCACATACTGAGGTTTTGCAATGCCACTCTATGGACACCATTGAAAGTTCATTGAAATTAATGGGAATCTTCCATTTGACTTCTGTGGGCTCTGGGTCAGGTCATTGTGGTGTTCCATGCTTTCGAATTCTACCTTATGGTTGCTGGGCATCTGTCTTTTTTTTTTTTAATGCACAGAGAGGTGAAATGATACCATAGTCCATTGCTTTCTGGATGTTTGACTTTGCCACACATTTATGAGTGCAAACCTTTTGCATTGGAAAATGGCCTTGTAAATGAAATTAACAGATGTTTATGGGTGAGATTTTTAAAGGCACAAAGGGGAGTTTGGTGTCTAACTTTCCCTTATGCCATTGAACATATCTCCCTCTGTGATTAGTTTTAGTGAAGACTGTATTTTAAGGGAATAACATTTGTTAATACATTAATTAATGCTTCTTTACTTTCATTCTTGAAATAGCAACAGAGTGAGTATTGTCTTTGAAAAATTATTTCCCCTGTGTTCACACTGGCAGAATGCAAACCTGCTATTTTGGATTTGCATACAGAAACTGAATTTTCAGAGGATTACATTGTCTGGTAAGTTTATCACAGCTCCTGTCTGTTGTGACATTATAAACACTCTACTTGCATTTACTCATGACTGCTTTGTGTATTGGAATGATGAAAATCACATCGGCAACTATGGGACTGTGCCTTATTTGTCTTCACTGCAGAAGGTTCAAGATGGTATTGGTTGTCTAAGGGGCTCATTCAAAGCCCACTGAAGTCAAGGGAAAGAATCCCATTGACTTTAACGGCCTTTGTATAAAAACAGCAACCTTAATTCTAAATGTCTTAACTTCCTATCTAATTTTGTTTTTTATTGTTAATGTTCCTGAAAGGTGATATGAACACAAATCACGAATCGCAGCCCTCAGCCTTAAAGGTTTTTTTTTTTTTTGGTTGGATTAGATAGACAGATAGACCTATCTATCATCAAAATACGGGACATAATTTATGGCATTTCATCAGCTGAACAGAGAGGTTAACTCTCACAAATTGCATGAATTTGACCTTCTTGCTCTACAAAACATCTCTTCTAATCTTATAGAAACAGGGCAAGATACCACAGGATTCCAGACACTACACTCTAGGAATCTAGCACTCTAAACTCAAGTACACACAACCATATATAGCCATATTTTAACCTATGTGATAGTCTGGTGCAAGATCCATGATGGCACATCCTTCTGTGGCAGCTGAAAAGATGAAGCAAGGGACAGAGCTCTGGAGAAAGGCTTTCATACTCAGAAGAGAAGGGAACACTTATGCAACAAGCAATTTACTTTGCCAGGAACTGTTTTGTTCACTAATATCATTGAAGACAATGCTTTTTATCTCTCATAAGCTTTTAATCTCCCAGTCTAGGGTTTCCTTTTGCCTGACACCATGTTATATACCTTGAGTAATATAACATTGCAATCTGTTGCTATGGGAACAATGATGATGATGTTGACACACATTCAACATGATAGTGATATATGCAGGCGTGACTATGGATTTGCTCCACCAGAACTGGATATGTCCCAGTGAAGTACTCAAAGATCATGTAGAAGATGGTGAGAAAAGCTGAAATACAAATACCTGTAATCATTAGGAAAAGGTAGCATGGAACACTATGAACACCAACATGAATGTACATATATGTAAGTGATAGGAAGTTCACATTTACCCTTACTGTGAAAGTCTTCTTATAAGGTCAGCCCCGTCCACAGTTTGGAAAGAGGATTAGTCATCCAGGAAAAAGAGAATTTTTAACTATACTGCACAATTCCCGGTAACAATACATGTTATCTTCTACAAACATAAGCATGTTCCTGCATGTCACTGTGCGTTATCACTTTTGGTCTCCACTTGTTCCTAGGAATATAACTACTTCCAGTTGCTGCAGGCCAGAGTGACATGGTATGAAAAGCTCTAGAGCCATGAATAAATTATGTCTGTCACCAACATATGTGTCTAAAAAAGGACTGTTGTAAAAATAAATTAATACTGCCCTTGAGCAATGCTAAGAGTGAACGTCTTACTCATGACTTTGCTAACTAAATCAATCCTCCATTTAGCAACACTGAAACCTATACGAGCAATCCTCCTTTTCCCATCTCTAACTTCAACAAAGAGAAATTAGCCACTGTGAAACACAACCAGAGGGATAATAAGGATCTTTTTAATGCAAGAAAGTAGAGTTTGAACTGAGTAATTTATGGCCTTATCCAGCTCCCATTGACCTAACTGGGATTTGAATCAAGCCTTAGAGTAGGGAAATCTAAAGATATTATACAATGAATGAAACCTTCTTCATTGGTACAGACGCCAAATCTTCGTCAGATATGGACGATTTTAATCAGGCAGCTGCAAATCTTATGCGCTAGAAGGTGTGAATTCACATATGTGATAATTAATGTGGCGTTATCTCCAGATTTATAAAAACAGACTAACTTTGATTTTAATAGTAATTTTATTTACTTGAAGAAAATAAGTACACAGTTTTCCCCCACACAAACACTAGCACATACAGGTGTGTAAAAAGATGGGATAAATTCTCCCATTCTTATACTCATAGAATCATAGAATCATAGAACTTAAAATCAGAAGGGACCATTATGATCATCTAGTCTGACCTCCCGCAAAATGCAGGCCACAAAAGCTGACCCACCCACTCCTGAAATAATTCTCTCCCTTGACTCAGCTGTTGAAGTCCCCAAATCCTGATTTAAAGACTTCAAGTAGCAGATAATCCTCCAGCAAGCGACCCCTGCCCCATGCTGCGGAGGAAGGCGAAAAACCTCCAGGGCCACTGCCAATCTACCCTGGAGGAAAATTCCTTCCCGACCCCAAATATGGCGATCAGCTGAACCCCGAGCATGCAGGCAAGACTCTCCAGCCAGACACTCGGGAAAAAGACTTTCAATATCCCAACTTTGACCCTCGGTACTAATTACCAGTGGCGGCACATTATTGACCTATTGACTAAATCACGTTATCCTATCAAACCATTCCCTCCATAAACTTATCAAGCTTAATCTTAAAGCCAGAGAGGTCCTTCGCCCCCACTGTTTCCCTCGGTAGGCTGTTCCAGAATTTCACTCCCCTGATGGTTAGAAACCTTCGTCTAATTTCAAGCCTAAACTTTCCGACTGCCAATTTATATCCATTTGTTCTCGTGTCCACATTAGTACTGAGCTGAAATAATTCCTCTCCCTCCCTGGTATTTATCCCTCTGATTATTTAAAGAGAGCAATCATATCTCCTCTCAACCTTCTTTTGGTTAAGGAAAACAAACCGAGCTCCTCAAGTCTCTTTTCAAAATCCTTTTGCTCATTTGGACCCTGCTTTTCTTTCTTGTTCCCTTTGAGGTTTCAAAGAGCTCTGGTCTTGGGCCAGAAGTTATAAGATGATAAAGCTCCATCTTACTCCTGTTAACTGACTAATGTCTCCTGTGAGTGTTCTCCATCCACTGGAACTCCAGCATGGACTTTATTGGTAGTTCGAGTATGGCTGTGGACAGGGGCGGCTCCAGGCCCCAGCGCGCCAAGCGCGTGCATGGGGCGGCATGCTGCGGGGAGACGCTCTGCCAGTCGCCAGGAGGGCGGCAGGCGGCTCTGGTGGACCTCCCGCAGACGTGCCTGTGGAGGGTCCACTGGTCCCGCGGCTTTGGTGGAGCATCCGCTGGCACGTCTGCGGGAGGTCCACCGGAGCCGCGGGACCGGCGACCAGCAGAGCGCCCCCCGCAGTGTGCTGCCGTGCTTGGGGCGGCGAAATTACTAGAACCACCCCTGGCTGTGGACAGCAAGTATCCAAAACCATGTTCTGATTGGCTAGTTGAGCCTTCTTGGTGATGTCACACCCATGGATCAAATCCCAATGGTGCATATCTGGGATATTATCATCAAAAAGTAGAAGGGAATCTCTGCCCTTTTTGATATGTAGGTAAAACATAAAAGTGAAGGTGTATAGTTTCTCTTTGCCTGTCTCCTTTCTACTGACATTTACAAAATGGGACTTGGGGAGTGCCTTTTAAAATGATATAACTGACTATAAGGACAACCAAATCTGTAGTGTCCTTTCACCATCCTACGGCTCCTGGCTATTGCCCTCTAGCTCCTTCTCCCTCCTCTCTTTGTAAGAAATTCATAAGAGCCTCAAACCAGCTCCCATTTCAGGCCTCTGAATTCAACTGTCAAAGCCATTGAGGGGCTTCTGGAGCATAGTGGTTACCGGGGTAGGCAGCCTGTAGTTTCCCTTTGAATCTTAGCTCCTATCACTCCACCTTCCTCTCCTCATCTGCTCTGAAAGCAATATTCACTAAACCTCACTGACAAGAGGATATCTAATCAGATGTTCTGAGAGCAAATGTCATGCTGCCCCCTTTGCAAAATGTTAAGCATCCTGGAGAGAAGAATCACACTTAACTGAATCAACCAGCACCTCTCTCTGCAGCATTTATGCATACCTTGGAGTTCTGCCATCCAACCTGGGTGGTCTGCCATGAACACAGCACAAAGTGCGGTGGCTAAAGAGGGAGCTGCTGGAGGGGGTGCAGTGCAGACTGTACTACCTGCCCCAGGAGCCCCAAAGCATGATCTTTGAAATAGTCCAAGGGCTGCTCCTTTCAGCGCTCTGGGAAGCTCTGTATCTGCCAACCTGAAGGCAGGTGGTAAGGTTAAAAAATGGTGTTCTCTGTATAGTAGATCATAGATCAGTCACTTGTTTTATACCCAAAGCCTCAGTATTATCGTACTGGTTTCTTTTCTTTGACATGTTGTCAGCATCGTTGACCAACCCGGAAGAAGTTTGACGGATGGCCTACGTAGTTAGCAGCCATAAGAATGCAGCATGCCAAAAGAATCACCAGCTACAGCTGCAATGTTAGCTGAAAGCTGGGTGAAAGGAATCTGTTTAACAGGTGTGCTAGGAATCTGGCAAGGAGACTTGGACTGAATCCAGTACCACTGAGCTTGTCTGAATGTCTTCTGTGTTGATTTGCTGACTGGCTAGAGTTACAGGAGTAAAGGAGGGTGGAGGGAATCTAAAGCAAATGCTTCTTAGCCTACATCAGTTATTCAATTGCTAGAAAATTCTCTGTCTTCAGTGCTGCTGATTTAACCATTGTCCAGGAGCATCCACTGCCTTTTTTTTTTTTTAAGAGATCACCATGAAGAGTTCTTTACCCAATGATTTTTCTCCACAGCACTTGCCTTGGGCAAGTGCTTCAAGTCAGCTCTGCAGAACAATATTGAAGGTGCTCTGAAATAGTCCAGAATTTTGGCCAGCTCAGTGCAGATGTAAAAATTCCTTCAAATATGAATTTGATTGCTGCAACTATCTGAGAAATTGCAGGTGGATCAATGTATGTTAATGGCTTGGATCATCTCGGACTGGGGATTTATGCGACAGTGTCTTTGCTGCGTACTTACTCACTGGAATGCCAAAACTGTCTTAATCCTAGGAAGTAAATTACTCCAATTTCCAAACCATCATTTCAAAGCTGCCAATGCCAAGCTTCTTAACAACCCACTGAAAAATTATGACTAGAAGAACTCTAAACAAACTATGTCTGATGGCTTTAAACAATTTCAGATAACAATCTGAGCGAGTACATTCTGGGCGAGGGAAGTATCCTGAGCGTCATCATGATTTCAGCAAAATATCATCTATCCATAGATGGGTCTCACTGCAAACACTCCAGGCCCAATGCTGCATTCCCATTTTGGGTGCACAGGATTGAATCGCAAGACAGTTAGCCAGGTTGCTTTGATTTATAACTTTCAAATGTTGTTATGAGCAATGATTGATTTTAGGGCTTGATCTTGCACCACTGAAATCAATGCGAGTTTTGCAATTGATTTCAATGGGTGTCTGGCATTTATTAACCAGTTTTTCTCTGGTCCCAAAGTAAAAATTAAAGAAAAAAGAAAAAAAAATGTTGAAAGACTGCAAACAAACAAAAACCCAGGGAGATGATATGAGAGAGTTTGTTTTTTGCGGCTTTGCACTCAAGTTTCATGTTCAAACTCTCTGAAACAGATTCACAAGATAGTGAGATGGTAAGGCCTCCAATCTGCAAAGCTTTATGGGTATGGTTAATTTAATGCACTGTGAGCAGTGGGGCCATAATCCTTACAGGATCAGGGCCATAATATGTTAAATTCTCCGGGCAAGACCTTGCCACCCTTACTCCTCAGGGGTATTATCTTATTCCCACTGCCTCAAAGTTTTTAGGTTTTTCCATGGGAGTTAGGTGACTAACTAGCTTGGAGGATCAGGGACTTACTCCATGATTACTAATTTCAGTGTGTGAATGTGGGTGGCAGAATCTGTCCAGTCTGATTAAAGCAAAAGTGAATGTTCCTGCATGTTACAAAGAGAACAAAAGGGACTGGGAACACAGGTTGTAAAGAAAAGTCAGTGTACTTTTCAGGTAAATGATCATCTCTCTCTTCTTACTTCTTCAAAACAGCAAGTGTCCAAACAGGTCAGGGAAAATTGCTAACCTGAAACAATAATTATGATTTGCATTTTGTGATTTGGCAGTTAATTAGCATATGACTAGTGTTCTACAGGATTGCAAATGTGTGAGCCCAACCCCAGCTGGAGGCTCTGTTAGACTACACCACTTGACATAAGTCTTAATAAGTAGATTGGTAATGCTAGAAAATCTCTGTTATGGGCTTGTCTCAAATTGAAAGAGTAGGAAACATCCCATTCCTATAGGTCTGAAAGAAGATTAATTGATTGGTCTCATATGAACCTGAAAGCCATTAAGAGCATGGAGGATGAAAAGCAATTCAAACTGCTTTATTGCCATTTTCTAGTAAAGTGCCAGTTTAGACTCTGGACTTACTGTGAAGCAGCAGGTTTCCAGATATTGACTGTGCTGGCATGTGCTCCTGGAAGAGAGGAAATGACTAGTTCCTAGAAGCAGAAACATCTGCTCAAATCATACAGGCTTGCTGGCTGAGGCCAGACAGTGGGAACGCTAAAAGAGTTCATGTGCTTTGCTAGCCTCACCAACTGCCATGAGGAGAGGAACATGGGGCCACAGTGGTGGATGGGCCTGTTACTGGGGGAGAACGGGGGGGGGGGGAATGCTCTTTTAGCAAAAATGGACCATTTTATGGAACATATGGGGGGGCGTTATACGTGAAACAAAGGAAGTATTAATATCTGCATAAAGAGACAAAGCAACTTGTCTGAAGGGAAGGCTATGGCAGAGGTGGGGCTCCTGGACTCTCAGTCTTGGGCCTTAAGCACACAGTCAGCCTTCATCTCTGGAATGGTGGGTCCCCCCCGTTTTCATTGCAGAAACAAATACAGACAATGGGGTTGTTGTTTCCCCCCCCTCACTTGCACTGGTATAAATGAAGATAACTCTTCATTGATGTAAAATGTGGTCTAAATGAGAGGGGAATCAGGTTGCTATGCAATCCCTGTTAAAATACTTCCGTCTCCCTCTAATCTCCCCCACGTAGTTAAATTTTATTTGTACTACTGATCAAATCAATCCTGGAGGTGACCACCACTGTTCTGCTATAGCTCCATGCTCAAAGTAACTGAGTCGCTTAGAAAAACCTCTGCTGCTTTTCCTCAGCAGTCATATCTTCTGACTGAAGAGAAAATATAGTCTTTTTTTTTCATTTGCACAAGGAAAAATGATGCAAAAAACCCAGTAAGAACTCCCAAGATTAAAGGAAATAAAGGCTGAAGACAGAGGGTGAGAGGCGATCCTGCACACAGGCCAGCTCAGGGAGGTCCCCATCCTCCACAGACTCATGCACAAGCTGAACTTTACACGCTGTGAGTTCCCCCATGGACGTCAACAGTGAATAAAGCTAAGCAAGTGCATAAGTCTTTGCAGGGTCAAGGCCATCGGTAGTGCTTGGGCCTTGTGCGGCCTTCTGTACAGGACTGAGTCTGATCCAAGGAGAAGGAAAGAGGGTAATTAATGTGTGGGTCTGATTGTGCAGTTGTATTCCTTCCTGTTCTCTGCTCCAAATTTCAGGATTAAATGTAAATTTTCCTACCTTGAGGCCAGTCCTGCAGCCCTTGATCCTGTGAGTAGTCCCACTGAAGTCATAGGAGCTAATATGAGGAAGAGCAACAGGATTATGCCCTACTTTGAGCACTGGTGAAACTGGTTTTAAGGCCCCGATTCATCAAAGCATTCCAGCATATGATTAATTTTAAGGACATATGGGCCTTAAGAATGTGGTTAAAATTAAACAAGTGTTTGAGTGCTTTACTGAATTGGATCATCAGTGAGGGTTGCTATTTGATCAGTCAGATGCGAAATACATTGAACTGACTATAATTAGTCCATCACTATATTTTATTTTTTCCAAAAGTCCTAGACTATGCACTGTATTCAGTCATGGAAATTTTCATTTTCATTTTTTTTCTAGCCATCTGCAAGTAAATATTGATTTTTAGGTTTGTAAGTATTTGAGTCGATAGTAAGTCTTTTTATTTCCCTCCCTTAAGTTTCTTAACACCTTTTGTGTATTAAGAATACATATTAACTATAAAGAACTTCTGGTGCTTTCAGAGTTCAAGCAAAAATAAAAATCAATTTCTGTTAAAATGTCCAGTTGCTTCAAACCAGGGTTAAAATGAAAAGGAGAAGTTTAGCTTGTGTATGTGATAGAACAAAGAACAATTCCTAATCACTCTCACCACAAAGATGTGTGTATTGTCCATTTTTTGGCCATTGATAAATTAGGAGGCATAAGTAATAACAGATTTCTTTTTTTAATTCCTTTTTTGTTCAGCATTCAGGGTGCATTTCCAAAGAGAAGACTCTGACCATGTATGAGCGAATGAGAAGCAGAAAGAGAGGGAGAGATTTAATTTTGTTCTGCAGATTCAGATCTATGGATTATACCAGTTTATTGCCTTGAAAAAAAAAACACCATAAGATCATTTGCATCCCTGCTGCAAACAGATTAGCCCAGTGTCATCTGAAAAACTTCTCAATGCTTATCCAGTCTTTAATATATGAGGACATGCTCTCTGCTTTATGGTCTTGAACATTGTCAGTCACGTCCATTCATCCAGATGTTCCAACTGCAAAATATTTAACAACCCTTTTGCAATGTACCTATCAATCATAATATAAACAGAAACAGTTGATCTTCATCCTTCTGATTTTTAATCCTTCCCCCTTTCTATCCAGAAGCACTGCTTAACCTAAAACCTTAATCCCTAAGCTTGAAAAGTCGTAGTCACTTGCCTTCATAACCTTGTTAGCTTTATTCCTGAAGCATCAGAAGTACTATTTTTTTAAACCTTGTGCTAAGCCACAACTTTAGCACTGCAGCGTCCATGTCTTCTCATCCTGAGACCTGTATTGTGGCTTTGGTTAGTTTAGCAACTGGAGTGCTTTCTAATCAGGGCCGGCTCCAGGCACCAGCTGAGCAAGCAGGTGCTTGGGGCGGCCAAGAGGAAGGGGCGGCACGTCGGGCTCTTCGGCGGCAATTCGGCAGCGGATCCCTGTTCATCACCAGGTAAGTCATACCCAGGAAACCGGGGCTAACCAAGAACAAAAGGATGCATTGAACTAACTTTTGGCAAATTATGTTTAAGGAAGAAAAGTAAAGCCTTTTACATCAAATGGCCAATCAAGCATCTGGATGAAATGCTGGCCATGGTGAAGTCAATGGAAGTTTTGCCATTAACTTCAAAAGGGGCCAGGATTTCACCTCAGATGTTTAGTGGATTCTTAGGATGGAATATCAGATGCACTTATCATTGGTTTTACTCTGCTCCCACTGACTTCACCTTAATCTCACCCCTATTTTTCTTTATTAACAGCTACTCGGTCTCACAGGTACCCAGAAACCTTGAGGGTACATTGTAGCGAAGCCAAGACTCACCTGTGCAGCGCCTCCTGGTGGTCGTCTTGGGAATTAGCTCAACTCCAGCTCCGGAGCGCCCTCTGCTGGCTGGTGTCTCGCCTGCCTCAGGGCCCATGTCCCTCCTGGACCCCGGTGCCCCTTTACCTCAGGGTTCTGCCCCGGCAGTACCCCCACTCTCTGGGTCTCCCCTCCCTCTAAGCCCACCTTGCCTCAGTGGCTACTGCTAGTCATCATTTAACCCCCTTTCCCTGGGGCAGACTGCAGTCTGTACTGGCCACTCATCCCTGGCAAGGGGGTTGGACCAGCTGCCTCTGCCTGTCCCCGGGCTGCACCTCTGCAGCCCCAGGACCTGCTTACGCCTTAACAAGGCCTCAGCCTGGGGAGTTGCCAGGCTGGAGCTCCCCAGCACCCTTGCCTTATTCCCCAGCACTGCTCCAGTTCAGGCACCTTCCTCTCAGGCAGCCAGCCCTCCCCACTCCAAGGCTAAGGTGACACTCCCCCAAATCCTGGCCCCCAGCCCTCTCATCAGGGCCAGCTGGGCCCTAATTGAGCTGGCCCAGCTGTGGCTGCTTCCCCAATCAGCCCAGCTTGGCTGCTTTTAACCCCTGTTCCCAGGAGTGGGGAAGCCGCCCCACTACAGACAACTACCCTGCAAAAGAAACCCTGTGGCTGTGAGTCTCAGAGCCCAAGTCAGCTGATCATGCTCAGGAGATAAAAAGAGTGGAGTAGACATTCTCGCTGTGGCTCTGAGAGCCATCCCCTTGCTGGCTTTCAGAGCACGAGCTCCAGCCCAAGCACGAATGTCTATACTACTCTTTTAGCTCCAAAGCATGAGCCTTGCGAGCCTGAGTCAGTTGACCTGGACTCTGAGACTTGCTGCCATGGTTTTGCTTTTATTTTTTTGCAGTAGAGACATACCCTTTGGGGCATCCTTTTCCCTCCAATTCCCACTTTCTATTCTTGCAGCCCCTTTCTGCTACCATCCATTTGCACTGGATGGACTTCCCTATGGAGTCTTTTAATGCTGCCTCTCAATTAACTGGAGGGATTCCTGTAAAGATTCTCCATTGATGTAGGGACGGCACCTAGTCTGCAGCATTCCTCACTACTACCAGCTTGTGGAGTGAGAGACAAGGCAGTGGAATAATTCTGTAGCGTGCCATGGAATGGCTACTAATGAAACATCAGGTTCTAGTATCTCGGGATACTACTTATAAAAATTTGCCATAGTTACTAGAGCTGATGAGAAAAAAAGCTTTTTTTCTTCATGGAAAGTTTCATTGAAAATTAGTGTTTTGTTTTGTTTTCATTGAAATTTTCAATGGACAATTTCAACTTTTTGTTCAAAAACCAAAAAATTCAGTTGGGGAATTTTAGAGGAAAGTAGACACTTTCCATGAGACTTTTCATTTGTTTGTGTTTTGATGGAACCATTTCTACCAGCCCTTGATAAAGAAATATAATTGAGGAAGAGAATCTGAGAAAGGGGGAGTACATCATGAATTAGACTGAAGTCAAAGAGCCTCCATATGAATATGAGTGTAGGAAGGGCCTATAAATACCATCATCAGCATACAGAAGTTTCTGGAACCATGTGGTATAAGGTGCCACAATCTCATCTCATGTAAATGGATATAGTTCCACTCTAGTTATTGGAGCTGAATCTTTTAATACTAGCTGAGGATCTGGCTGTATAAATGCAAATATATATATTGCGACAAAGTTTCTCCTCTACCTTGGTGGGTCCTGCGCTTATTGGCAGATTTGCTCACCTCAGTGATCTTCCCCACAGTCTGGGTCAACTCCTCCTGTGTCTGATCAGGAGTTGGGAGGTTTGGGGGGAACCCGGGCCCGTCCTCTACTCCGGGTTCCAGCCCAGGGCCCTGTGGATTGCAGCTGTCTATAGTGCCTCCTGTGACAGCTGCATGACAGCTACACCTCCCTGGGCTACTTCCCCATGGCCTCCTCCCAACACCTTCTTTATCCTCACCACAGGACCTTCCTCCTGGTGTCTGATAACGCTTGTACTCCTCAGTCCTCCAGCAGCACACCCTCTCCCTCTCAGCTCCTGGTGCCTCTTGCTCCCAGCTCCTCACACGCGCTTCCTCTCCTCTGGCTCCTCCTCACCTGACTGGAGTGAGCTCCTTTTTAAACCCAGGTGCCCTGATTAGCCTGCCTTGATTGGCTGCAGGTGATCTAATCAGCCTGGCTGCCTTAATTGGTTCTAGCAGGTTCCTGATTACTCTAGTGCAGTCCCTGCTCTGGTCACTCAGGGAACAGAAAACTACTCATCCAGTGACCAGTATATTTGCCCTCTACCAGACTCCTGTACCCCACTGGCCTGGGTCTGTCACATAATATATGTCTATATATCCCACAACAAATACAGCTGTCTCAGCTTCTCGTTTCATCCAGTATGTGAGAAACCCTTAACTTTGCCCTAAAGATATTTAATTATTAGATGTTCAATACTGCTTTACCGCGTTATATCCAAATTCGTGTTATATCAGGTCACGTTATATCGGGCTAGAGGTGTATTCATAGAATCACAGGTGATTGGCTAGAATGGTCCTTTTAGATCAACTGCTCCAGCCTCCCACTTCAAGTAGTAAAGGACTTACAGGATAGTAAATCCATGAAGTATGTATGGCATATTGCTTCTCATGAAAGATCTAAAATTTCAGTCCAAAATATGATATCAGAGAAAGGTATCTTATCAGCTTATTGTCCTTTAATTGGACAAATTAGAATTTTCACCCATTCCCAAATCAATTATTTTCACTCAATGGAATTTGAAATGGAAAACTAAGATTTTTATAGGAATCAATCAAAGTACAGGCCTCCACAACATAAGCAAAACCAACCTGGGATCAAGCTACTTACTGCATAATAGAAGATCTAAACATTGAGGTCTATGGGCCTCAAGGGGTGAGTTAATACTGTTGAGATGATATTCACCATCCCAAGTGTTACTAATACCTATTCCTGAAAACTATTTTGCCAAAATAGAACAGGTGATCTCTTCATTTCAATAGAGCTATCAATACTTTATTGAACATAGATAGAGGAGATTTGAGCTTGCCAAAATTTTAACATTATCAAATGGACTTTAGCAATCCTAGCCAAAATCAGTTCATTGACTGGCTGAAGTTCTAATCTTTGCTATATATGTTTCTGCACCATGCTCATCACTGTAGTATCTGTGTACTTTCCGGTGGTGCATTAAGCAACATGACTAACATGTATTGCATGTTTGTTCCGTCATCCTCTCCCCAGGGGGAGAAGTGTTTGCAGTGTTTTCTTTTGGAATTTTTATATCTATATCTTTTATACCTATATCTATCTATCTGTAAATATACACACACACATGTTGCTATATGTTTCTGTTAGAGACTGCAAGGTCAAAGAAATGTGCCTTGCAGTTAGAGCAGAAGATGTTGAGGTTCATGATGGTCCTGTAGGAATCTATTCCACAGC
This sequence comes from Mauremys mutica, assembly GCF_020497125.1. Taxonomy (NCBI): domain Eukaryota; kingdom Metazoa; phylum Chordata; order Testudines; family Geoemydidae; genus Mauremys; species Mauremys mutica. The sequence continues at coordinate 129,172,545 of NC_059077.1, forward strand.
CTTGGGCCAGCCCCTAAGAAAGCTCTGTCTCCTGCCCAGATGAACTTTATTCTTATTGTAGAAAGTTTCTTTGTGCCAGAAGAGTGGAGTAAATTCTCTATCATGAAAAACAGTGGCAATCATAGGAAAAAGAGACCCTTGAACATTCCTTTGTGATGATCCAGAGCAGGGTTTCTCAAACAGGGGTTGCCGCTTGTGTAGGGAAAGCCCCTGGCGGGCAGGGCCAGTGTGTTTACCTGCCCCGTCCGCAGGTCCGGCCGATCGCGGTTCCCACTGGCTGCGGATCACTGCTCCCATTGGCTGCGGATCACTGCTCCCATTGGCAGCTCCCATTGGCCCAGAGCAGCGATCCACGGCCAGTAGGAGCCATGATCAGCCGGACCTGCGGACGGGACAGGTAAACACACCGGCACGGCACGGCACGGGCTTTCCTTACACAAGCGGCCACCCCTGTTTGAGAAACCCTGATCCAGAGATTGAGGGATCCCTTTTCAAAAAGGCATAAGTACAGGCATATGAGGAAGAGAAGGTCGGTCCTAGCATCAGTTTGGAGTTGGAGATGTAGGAGCTAAAATTTTGAAAAGGATTAGAGGGAGGGGCTATAAAATGCAGGAATAATCACAGTGGGTGGATGCAACAGGAAGGTCACAGAACTCTGCATGACTCTCTTGCCTTGCATAAATGATAGTTGAGTGCAGGGGTGCTGGAAGAGTTTTTATAGTGGGGGTGCTGACAGGGGCGGCTCTAGGCATTTTGCTGCCCCAAGCACGGCAGGCAGGCTGCCTTCGGCAGCTTGCCTGCGGGAGGTCCCCGGTCCCGTGGATTTGGCGGCACACCTGTGGGAGGTCCGCCGAAGCCGTGAGACCAGTGGACCCTCCACAGGCAAGCCGCCGAAGGCCGCCTGCCTGCCGCCCTTGCGGCGACCAGCAGAGCACCCCCCGTGGCTTGCCGCCCCAGGCATGCGCTTGGCGTGCTGGTGCCTGGAGCCGCCCCTGGGTGCTGAGAGACACTGAACCAAACTCTAAACCATCTATATAATGGAAACCACTTCCAGCCACCCCTAGTTCCAGCCCCTATGGCTGGGTGACCTGGTAAAGTATGCAGTGCAGCAGGCAAGGTTATGATGCGGGTGGAATTACAAGAGGCCTTGTAGAGGTTGGTCACAAAAAGGCTCCTCGATTGTCCAGAATACTGAGTCTAACTGAAATACAGCTCCTTCTCATGGAACAAGGCAGGAGGTTCACGCCCTCCCTCCACCGCTGCAGAGATACGGTGCCAGATGTGGGGGAAACTGGGTAGAAAAGACAGATGCCCACATGTCAGTAGCATTGCTGAAAAATAAACGGTGGGTGCTGAAAACAATGCCAGTGGGACTACCCGCAAAATAAGGTACCTCTTAATACAAGTAAGAGTAGCAGAATTGGGCCTTTAGGGTCTGATCCAAATCCTAATGTAGTCAATGGAAAGATTCCCATTCATTTCAATGGGCGTACCAAATAATATCATTATTCATGAAATACAGTATTTAAAGAATAGTATGTAAGCAATTCTATACAACAGGAATGAAATTACAATGGTGCTGCCCCAGAATGCATAGTGCATCTCTTTAAATATAAATCCTATTACAGGAAGTCTTTGAGCTGGACCCCCAACCCTTCCTCCAGCAACACAGAACATCTGTGAGCAAACCAGACAATAGTATCCTGCAAGCCACAATATCTGGCATGCTACATTGGTTTCAGTTGCACAACTCAAAAATGAATGAGGAAATCCAGGTTAAGCTATACCTGTTTATTTCTGAGCTGCAATCAGTCTTCTTTTACAAATGAGCCAGATTAATAAATGAGGAATCAAAAGCAGATGGGACACATCAATGGCACTGCAAAAATTATCAACCCCATCTCCCAAACAGCCCATTGATATCTGAAAACATTTGGTAGGGAGATGGGCTAGTCGGTTCATACTTTAAAAAGGTACATTGCTGCTCAGGCACTTCCCTTATTTGAGTCTGAACAATGCAAGGCCTTGTCCTTCCACAGGAGCAATAGATACATGGTGGGAGAGCCACAAGGAAGCACTGGTTTCAGAGGGGTAGCCGTGTTGGTCTGAATTAGCAAAAACAGCGAGGAGTCCTTGTGGCACCTTAGAAACTAGCACATTTATTTGGGTATAAGCTTCAGGGCCGCCCAGATGATTCAGGGGGCCTGGGGCAAAGCAATTTCGGGGGCCCCTTCCATAAAAAAAAATTACAATACTATATTCTCGTGGGGGCTCCTGCGGAGCCCGGCGCACATTGCCCCACTTGCCCCCCCACCATGGGCGGCCTTGGGAAAAATAAACCTTCTGCATCTCGGCACAAATCCAGTTTTGAGAAAACTTCTTTAGAAGGTATCACTGGTTCTCAGCATCAGCTAGTGCTACAAGGCACTAAAGCTCATTAAAATTGGACAAATATGTGCCGTCAAAACTGTTTCTGGATCGAAAACTAGGGGTTTTTTAAAAGCAGAAAAAAATCACGGACAATGTCTGCTTTCCTTCAAAATTTGTTGCGGTTTTTTTAATTGAAAAGCTGAAATTAGTCTGCCAAAACCTGAATATGGTTTGGAGTTTCAGAAGTGTGTGGCCAAATATCTGCTGCTTGCTGTGTTTGATTGTTTAAAGAAACGATAAAAAAAATTCTGCTTAAAAAAAAATCCAAAACTTTTGAACCACCTCAGCTTGTGACCAAACGCCTGAGCCCATCCAGTCAGAGATTTTTCCAGGTTTCTGATACTCTTCTGGCTTCCTTGACTCATATCTGTCTCCATAACTTTGGGTTAATTTAGGTTAGAACATAAGAACAGCCATACTGGGTCAAACCAAAGGTCCATCCAGTCCAGTATCCTGTCTACCGACAATGGCCAATGCCAAGTGCCCCAGAGGGAGTGAACCTAACAGGTAATGATCAAGTGATCTCTCTCCTGCCATCAATCTCCACCCTCTGACAAACAGAGGCTAGGGACACCATTCCTTACCCATCCTGGCTAATAGCCATTAATGGACTTAACCATGATGCATTTATCTGTTTCCTAGAGACTGGCTCCATGGGGTCCCTCACAAACTGGAGACGGTTACCATGGGTTTGTCTTTAGTACAGCTTATGTACATACTCCACGAACTGAGCATTTGAGCTTGTTCCAAATCTGGGATGAGCCTATGTTGTGAAAACTGAAATGCTCAAAATAGCACATGCATGTGAATGGACACAGGGTGCTAAAATTAAATTACCCCAGAGGTTCTCAAACTGGGGGTCAGGACCCCTCAGGGGGTCACGAGGTTATTACTGGGGGCCGGGAGCTGTCAGCCTCCACCTCAAACCCCGCTTTGCCTCTAGCATTTATAATAGTGTTAAATATATAAAAAAGTGTTTTTAATTTATAATGGGGGGCGGGTCGCACTCAGAGGTTTGCTATGTGAAAGGAGTCACCAGTATAAAAGTTTAAGAACCACTGAATTAACCCCTCTGGAGTCTCAGGGAATGTAAGAGGCGGGGGTCTCCCTTGGTAGGGTTGGGAAGGAGGTAGGTGGTGTAGGATATTGCTCTTCTCATGTGATCCCTCCCCCAGTGGCTAATTTTAAATGAAGCTACCCTCCCCTGACATGAATCTCCCTATGGCACTGAAATTAAATACAGACTATAATTTGGCATTTGAGAAGTGAAAGGGATGGGAGCCCTAATGGAAAAGCTAACAGCTCGGCTCTTCTGCAAGCCTCAAACTGCTGAATGAGCTTTAGGGTAGGGAAGGCTGTGCCTCCCAAACAGCCTAGCCCTGCCCCCTATCTGACCCCCACCCACTTCCTGCCCCCTGACTGCCCCCCTCAGAACCCCTGACCCATCCTGCTCCTTGCCCCCTCACCGTCCCCTAGAGACTCCTCCCCACCACCACCCCAGGACCCCACCCCTGGTCCCTGTCCCCTGACTGCCCCGACCCCTATCCACCGCCACCCCCCGCTGAGTCCTGACAGACCCCCGGAACGCCCACGATCCAACCCTCCCTTTCCCTGTCCCCTGACTGCCCCCCCAACCTCTGCCCCCTCCCTGTCCCCAGGACTCCCTGCCCCTTAGCCAACCCCCTCAGCCCTGGCCCCTTACCCCTGGCTATCCTCTCACTCGGAGCCTCAGTGCATCCAGGAGCTTCGCTTGACAGCTGCAACGTGGCTCCGGCGGGGCCTGAGCTCTGCCCCGCTCAGAGCCACGTGGTCAGGGAGCGGGGCTGGGAGCTCCATGCTGAGCTCAGCTCTCTCCGCTCAGCCTGGAGCTCGCAGCCCCACCCCCTCACCACGCGGCTCAAGAGCCCCGCCGGAGCCACACTGCAGCTGTCCGGGACGCTGCTGGATGGGCTGAGGCTCCGGGAGACGGAGCAGCAGCCATGCTCATGGGGGCCCCTGCGGAGCCCGGGGCCTGGGGCAAATTGCCCCACTTGCCCCCCCCCTCTGGGCGGCCCTGATAAGCTTTCATGGGCTAAAACCCACTTCATCAGATGCATGGAGTGAAAAATACAGTAGGCAAGTATAAATATACAGCACATGAAAAGGTGGGAGTTGCCTTACCAAGTGGGGGGGTCAGTGCTAACGAGGCCAATTCAATCAGGGTGGATGTGGCCCATTCCCAACAGTTGACTAGAAGGGGTGAATATCAAGAGAGGGAAAAATATTTTTTGTAGTGCTAACAAGGAAGCACTGTTATCCTGTCTCTCAAAATTATCAGTCTGAGTGGGAACTTGATTTTTTTCTCAGCATGGGGGTCTCAGTCTGGCTAAGCACTGCACATTCTGGCCCCAGTTCAGCAAAGCACTTCAACATGGGCTTACTTTTTTGTGGGTGGGTGTGCAGTCCATGGGACCACTCACATGCTTAACGTTAAGAATCTGCTTAAATACTTGGTTGGCTCGAGGCCTTGGTGCTTTGCAAGATCGTATGCAAAATAAGCAGATCCTGCATTAACAGCTCAGCTCCTGCTCCACTTTGTGCTGCTGATTGCTTCTGGTGCTAAAAGTGTGAGCATTTGAAGCTGCAGGAGCCAGTGCAATAATTTGCAGACTACATGATTAACTTCTAATTTATCTTATCTGACCACACCTACATATGCCTTAAACTGAGACCAGAAACTAGCTTTCCCACTACTCATATCTTTCCTCATGCTAGCAGGATGTTGGAAAGCTAAATTTAGCCTTGGAGAATTTTAACTTTCCTAGTGCACCATTTAACTACAGTGGTTACTTCGGATTTTTCTTTGTCTGCTCTTTGTACATCCCCTGATGTGGCATTCTGGATTTATTGGTAAGTAAACCAGGTTTGATGATACTCCCTTGAGAAACTTTGTTCAATGAATCTTTGCCTGCTGTTTCTGAATGGCCTACCTATCTTCTCAGGCTTATTCTAAGGAGTGAATTCATTTTATCTTACAGTGATTGTTGTAATACGACACAAATACTTATATCAATGTGACCCTTCTGCCAGGTGGAGCCAGCAGCAACAAGGGCCGGGTTCAGTATTCAGGGGTTCCTTTTCAATAATACAACACAAAACCAGCTCAAGCCCCCACCCAGTGACCTGGGACAATTACACACCACCCCCTGGGCGCCTCTAAGAGGCAATACTTCCCCTCTCACAAGCACAGAGTCTGAGTGTAGCAAAAACTTTTAATAAAAGGAGGGAAGTAACTCAGCATTAATTTGGGAAAACACCACAACTAGGGTTCATAAACATAAACCATGAGCAAAAGACCCACAGCCAAGTAAGTTGAACCAAGTCCTTTTCCCCTCAGGTTCTTAAGTCCAGAAACCCAAAAGTCCCTTTAACATGATTGTACCTTCTCTGCACCCCACTCTCAGTTGCTGTCCTCGGCCAGTACAGCCCCAGAGTTCAGAGGTTCATCTGCAGAGTTCACCTCCCAACCTGTGTGGAAGGGCGGGTAAGGAGGCACCTTACATGCTCTGCTGCTCGGGCACTCGCTTGTCACCCCAACAGCCAATTGCTGCACCTCTCTGCAGGGCTCTGCTGTGGCCTTCTCTACCAGCCGCCCACTTGCCAAGATGTCTTCAGGGCCCTGAACTTAACACAACTCTCAGTGATTTCAGCTGTTAGTGGGGGAACCTCACTGCTGGTGCACAGTGGATAGTCTCTTGCAATAGAGACACTGTCCCAAAGTAGGTCTAATACTTAGACCTAGGTATCAGTGACTTCAGCTCTGCAGCATGCAACAAGACTTTCAAATGAGTCTAAACTAGCCCTTTTATTATACCATGGAGAGAGGAAGGGTCAAATGTTGCCTGGGACCCTTAAACAGAACCCACACCACCAGGTACAAGTACCTCTCTCTACTCTATCTCAATTCATTGGGCTTTGGAACCCATGTACCCTGCCTAATGAGTGCCATTCAGTTGAGGGTGAGTCCCTCCATTGGGGTATGCCAGGTATAGTTCTGCTGCCCTTGGTTCACACAACAAGGATAACAACCCTTTATTACTCCTGCCTCAATAACAAGGAGACTGGAGATCCAACACCAGCCATAAGTGATCATTTGGGCAAGCAATCCCATCATGCTGAGCACCTAGTCCGGGTGGGTGTGTCCATGCAAATGAAATCAGCTCCTGAAGTCTTTTACAGAGCTCACCACTAGATGCCAGGAGAGAGCTCATTCAGACTCTGCTTACATCAAATTTACCATGATCAGTGAAAAGAGTTATCTTTAAATACTTAGGTATATTTCACATAATGTGGATATCATTTTCTAAAATTCATAAGCTATTGAAGGACCCTATTTTTAAGGAACTGCTATATTAAGAATTCCCAAATTATTGTGACTAGAGCTGTGTTTTAAAATACTTGACATTTCCTCTGCTTTAAATTCACAAGACTTCCATGAAAATAGAGAAATTCCCGTGAAACTTTTTCATATATTCAAATATTTCATTGAAGATGGCTGACTTTTTTTGTAAACTGTTTGGTTGCCAGTAAGAAGTTTAATTTATAAATGGATAATAGATGATTAATAAATGGATAACAGGCTGTTGTAGATTCCAACATGTCAATAGTTGGTATAGCCATCCATAACTCATCACTCATGTCTGATTCAGGGCTTATACCTAAAGCTGGACAAATAACTTAACTGAACAGTTTTACATTGGAAAATGCAACTTCATTTACATCAAAATAGTTTGTGGGGATGTTGATTGACTAAGTATTTGCTGGAAAAATGTTTAAACAAAACATTTACACCTTCTCGTTCTGTTTTCATAATGTCAAAACATTACATTAAAGTACAAATATTGTTTTGCCTATCATTTTTATTTGGTTTTGATTTATATTAAAATATTGTATGATTTCATTATACCAATGCAGAAGGTCTCAAACTTCATTGCACCGTGACCCCCTTGTGACAACAAAGATTATTTCACGACCCCAGGAGGGGTGACCAAGGCCTGATCCCCGCTGCTGCCGGCAGGGTGGGGAGCAAAGCTGAAGCTCAATGGCTTCAGCCCCAGGTGGGAGGCCTCTAACCTGAGCCCCGCCATCCTCAGGCTTCAGCTTCAGCCCTGGGTGGTGGGTCTTAGGCTTTGGCTTCAGCCCCGGGGCCCAGCAAGTCTAACACCAGCCCTGGCAACTCCTTTAAAATGGGGTCGAAACCCACTTTGAGGTCCCCACCTACAGTTTGAGAACCCTGGACTAATGTTTTTACTACACCAAAATGAAATGTTTTGGCATTTCCATTCTTGGAGAAATTTTGACTTCAATTTGATTTCAGAATGAAAAATTTCAAAAGGTTGGAATTTCACACAGAACAGAAATTCCTATTTCTGGCATTCATTAATCACTAATCATTTATAAATGGAAGTTTAATATAAAGTGTTACCAAAGTTTCTCTGCAGCTTTTCATGGTGCATTTTTAACATTTCAACAAGGTTGGTTGGGTTTCATCACATGGCTGAAATTACCAAATATTTCTCCAACTTGGCAAAGAGCCAATTGTACCCAACGTGCATGGGAGGGTCAGTGGAAAGCCATCTTGACTTATTCTCTAATGGCTCTATGGAAGGGAAGAAAGAGTCAGTGATTTATGTTCCCAGAAATACCATAGAAATGAGAGCAGCACCTGAATGGGGTGAGACAGTCCTAACTCTTTCTTAATAGTTTAAAGGAGTAGCTGTCTCTCTTCAATTTACTGGACTTCTTTTGTTACAACTTCTTTCTGCCTTTCATTTGCTTTTTCAGAGTTATAACTTTTAGACAGGGCTGGGTTACAATGTTTGGATCTAAATCCAGACCTGAATTTCCTAAAACTTGATGGCATTTGGTTTTAACTTTTTGTACCAAGCTAAATGTATGGTTTCTAGTCTCTCCCTTTGTGGCCCTTCTCTGCACTGATTCTTATCCACAGGGGACAAAAAAAAACCCAGAACTGCTAACGCATTTTTAGCACTGAAGCGAACGAAAGATGTTGTCAGATGTGGGGAAACATATTTTCGTCTTGCCTTCTCCCTTGTGCTAATGGCTACGCACAAACAATGAATGACATGGCATGTTTGTAGGAATGAGCTGGTAAATTTTAATTAGGCAAGTTAGAAAGATTTTTTTTGTAAGCAATGGAAAATTGAGCTAATCCACTTGCAAGACAAAATGGGCACTAAAAGGGGAAATCAGAGGGTGAAATTCACCCCTGAACAAAGGGCTAGCCCAAATATAGGCATTATTTAAGACCCCACTTCAGCTGCTGCAAAACGGCACACCTACATTGACTTCCAGGGAGGTATGCTGATTTGCCCTAGCTGAGGTGAGGGCTTAAGTGTTTCCATAGGCTCGGTGCATAGGGGTACATTTTACCGGAGAGTAGAAAACCTTCTACTAAGCAGAAGATATTAGATATCTATCACAACCTGTCCACTTATTTAAAATAAATAAGGGCAATATAGGTCCAAACCACTACAATTGCCAATAAATGTAACGTTTTTAGTTGGGGGCACTAATGCAGAACATATTCTTTTGGATGTATTTTAACCTAATAAAATATACAGGTGTAAGGCATTGTAATGGGGTACACAAACCCCACACTGGGCCTGAAGGGGATAAAAGTCAATATGGGATATATACACACACCTCTACCCCGATATAACACGACCCGATATAACATGAATTCAGATATAAAGCAGTAAAGCAACGCTCCGGGTGCGCGGGGCTGCGCATTCCAGCAGATCAAAGCAAGTTCGATATAACGCGGTTTCACCTATAACGCGGTAAGATTTTTTGGCTCCCAAGGACAGCGTTATATCGGGGTAGAGGTGTGTGTGTGTGTATATATATATATATATATATGCTCAGGCCTTCTGAGCATGCTCTGACTGGCTAAACAGGTTAAAAGGAACTCAGAAGGCCAAGCAAGGCGTGGTATATGGGCTGCAGGCGAGAGGAATCCTTCTCCCAGAAGCCAGGCAGAAGAGTGAGGCTGAGAAGGGACCTCAGAGCAGGTAAGGACCCTGGCAGTGCCTTCCCTAACCTAAACACCCTTTGAGGAGTCACAGATCTGGCATGGCCCTGGTCTTTTCAACTCCTTTGTTATGAAGTGATTGACTATTTGGACTATGGGGGCCATGCCCCAAACTGACGGGACCTATAGGTAGGAATTAGCCCAGGAAAGCAACTTAGACTCACTGCAGGAAGGACCCTGCCAGTCTTCCACAGGGCCCTGGGAAGGACCTGTGGAGAAGGAATGCCAGGAACCCCCTGCCACACGCTCCTAAGGGCATACACCCACATGTGTGGAAAGCTGAAGATCCCCGACTTAAGGTCAGGAAGAGCTACCTCTACTCTGCCCTGATTGAGAGACAAGGCGACAGAAGTTGTGAGGTCTAACCACTAGGCTACCTGGCTCTCGGAGCCCCGTATCTCATCAGGTGGAGAATGCAAGCACTATAGCATCCCAGGCCTGAGAGTAGGCTAGAGAAGAGAAGAGAGAGAGGAGGGCAAAAAAAGGTCAGAAATGGATCTCGAGAAGTTACTGAGGTGGGTCCTGGAAAACTAGCAACAGCAGGTAGCCCAAGAGGTTGTCCAGAGATGGGGTGGTGCATCACTACTGGAGGCAGAGTCAAGACCAGAAGACCCTGGAAAGCCAGAGAAGACCGCAGTGACTGAGGAAGAGCACCACTAGGGGAGTGCCCCAATAGGATTCGAGGAATTAGGGGAAGGACCATCCTGACAGGTGAATGACCACACAATGGGGCTTAATCAGAGAAATAAGGTCCCACCACCACCCCTCAACAGGGACTTGCTGTCTAGCAAGCCAGACTTTGTAAAGAACAAAGGAACAATCCAACCTTGGATTGGATTATGAAAAGAACCCCCATATGGATTGCACAACATTAGACCCTTAGCTCTTGAAATAATGGCCCTATTTTATGCTGGTTGAGGAAAGGGCATATTGGGCCATGAAGGACCCCAAGCTGGGGGAGGTGAAGATGCAGCTTCTTGTGCGGAGGAAATTCTAAAGGTCCATGTGATATCATGTGGGAGGCCACTTGGGAAAGAAAAGACACTCAAAACAGTGATTATGCGGTTCTCGTGGCCAAGCATCCACTCAGAGGTGGGAGACTTTGCACGATTCAGATGAAAAGCTGAGTATCAGTGGACAAATCAGAAAAAGGTCCCACTGCTACCACTGTCCCATCATATCTGTTCCCTTTGAAAGGATATGTATGGACCTGGGGGCCTGTTAGAAAAGTCCATGGCTGTGTACAAAGACCTGAATTATGCCAGCAGATACCACAAAGTCATCCCACTCTGATCTGCTACAGTGGCCATAGTTAGCGATGAGATCCTGAAGGTATTGTCCCAGGTGGGGATCCCCAAATAGATGCTAACAGATCAGGGAACCAACTTCATCTCACAATTGATGAAGGAGCTGTGCAACCTGCTGTGGGTCAAGTCTTTAAAATATTGGTACACTACCCTCAAACTGATGGATTAGTGGAGTGGTTCAACAAGACATTGAAGAATGTTGAGGAAATTTCTAGCCACTAATCCCTGACACTAGGACTGCCTGCTTCCATCTCTTCTGTAAGCCATACACACAAGGCTCCCCAAGCATCTACCGGCTTCTCCCCATTCGAGTCATTGTCTGGGAGGCAGCTCTAGGGAGTTCTGGATCTTCTCCACAAGATGTCACAAGGCAGTTACAACACCTCGTTGGCAGAGTCCAAGCCCTGTGGAATGCCCCATCCTCTCCAACAAGAAGCAACTTTGCCATTTCTTGGGATTGCCATGGAACTATTGGCAATTCATCCCAAACTTCACTACCATTACTGCCTCTTTGATGGACCTGGTAAAGAGTTTAGGATCCAAGAAAATCTGCTGGATGAAAAGCTGTGAGAAGGCATTCAAAGCATTGAAAGACCAGCTGAGGCAGGAACTGGTGCTGTTCCACTTGGATTTTGTGAAGCTGCGTATTGTACAGAGTGACACATCTGACATTGGGCTCAGAGCAGTACTGTCTCAAGAATTTGGAGGAGATGAGTATCCCATTCTCTTTCTCAGTAGAAAGCTGTTTCCCTTGGAGCTGGCATATGCACTCATTGAGAGAAGGGCCCTGGCAGTAAAATGGGCTGTTGATGCCATGTGACATCACTTGCAGGGGCAGCCCTTCTACCTAGTAACTGACCACTTTGATGGCTGAACTCCACCAAAGACCACACCCCACGCATCATGCAGTGGTACCTCTCACTGCAGCCATGTAGTTTCCTGGAGTCCCATCATGCAGGCATGGGAAATAAAAATGTCAGTTTCTGGGACTCAGTGGAGAGGGAGGGCCTGGGTCCCCCTATGACATTCCCATAGACCCAGATGTGTGTGGAAATTGTAAGATCCCTGGCTTACAGTCAGGAACAGGTACTTCTAATGCTCTGCTTGAGAGGCAAGGGGATGGAAAACAGGTGCTGTAACCACTAGCCCCCTACCACAGACATACTTGCCTTTAGGTGTTTTCAAAATGTGTGTCAGTATAAATTAGAACCATTTGGGGAACTGGGGTAAAAATCTGGGGAATTGATCCTGCTTTGAGCAGGGGGTTGGATTAGATGACCTCCTGAGGTCCCTTCCAACCTTGGCATTCTATGATTATCAGGAAGTCATCTAGTCCAACCCCTTGCTTGAAGCAGGCCCAATCCCCAGACAGATTTTTGCTGCCCCAGATCCCTAAATGGTCCTCAGGGACTGAACTCACAAGCTTGGATTTAACAGACCAATACTCAAACTGCTGAGCTATCCCTCCCCCCAAATAGTAATAAAAAACCTGTTATGTATTCTAATGCTTTTATGGTCCCCAGTTTGGGTTGGACATATTCCTGGAGTTTTCATCATGACATAATATTTAATTAAAGATTAATCTTTAATTCCTGGAGACTCCAGGACAGTCCTGGAGTCTCCAGGCAACTTAGGTGCTTTTCTTGGTAATTTATTGTCATGTTTAAAATTAGCCTAAAGTAAAAAAAGAGAAGTAGAAATAAAATAGAATAGAATCCAAAATGAAGTTGATGGTTTCTTGGCAAAAAAAAAAAGTCATGATATCAAAAAAGATTCAGGCATGATTCGGGCATTGACAATACTGTAGCAACCCAAAGAAAGTGGGCTAAGAAAGCTGTGGTGGGTGTCATCTTTGGCCTGGTCTACACTAAGAAGGGGGTTCGAATTAGGGTACGCAAATTCAGCTACGTGAATAGCGTAGCTGAATTCGAAGTACCCTAATTCGAACAACTCACCCGTCCAGACGCGGCGGGGTCGAACTCCACGGCTCCCCTGTCGACTCCGCCAACTCCTTCTGCCGAGGTGGAGTACCGGAGTCGACCGCGGCGCTTCCGGAGTTCGAACTATCGCGTCTAGATCAGACGCGATAGTTCAAACTCCAAAAAGTCGAACTCTCCGCGTCGAACCGGCAGGTAAGTGTAGACGTACCCTTTGACTGATGGCATTAAAGATCATTTAGAAGATGATGAATTCAGTGTCTATTCTCTTGATTGTTCAAGCTATAAAGTATAGTCATTGAATCTCTTGTTTCCATTAGGTAAAATTCCAGAGTCATCTAAGTGCATCAACTTCTTTGCATCATATGATTCTTTGTATTGTGGCCTGAAGCCATCCATTATTTGGATTGTTCAGTTTTAGGCAGGGTTGGATATCCAGGGTCAGAAGAAGGTAGAAGAATTTAGGAGAGCCTTGCACACAGTGGAGAGTGGTGGTGGCCACATGTGGCTTGGCTGGGCAGTAGTCTTGGCTGACAGAGTCTCTGGAAATCAGAAGGGTTCTGAAGCTGAAATGGCCAAATGCCGTGCACAGAATGGAAAGAACAGGGATTCCCCTTGAACTAGAAGAGGAATAAGACTTACCATGTGTCCTGATTGAAAGGTTTGTGCACTTGGGGGCAGGGATCAGACAAGACGACTTGCCTAAGGCCTTGTCTACACAGAGAAATTGACTATAGCAGAATTAATGATTATCAATCTCCCTGTGTAGACCAGCCCTTAGTGAAGCAATGGAATCTCTCCCAGATAGGAGATGTGAGGCTGGCTAAAGCTTTTGGTTAGGGTAGAACTGTGGAAGCTCAGTTGAAGAAGTGAGCGGCAGAAGGGTTTGATTCTTGGTAAAGAAATAGCAAAACAACTTCTGACAGATGGAAAGAGTTTGAGCTAGGAAATGTGAATATTTCAGACATTGAAGCAAAATTCCACCTGTTATATTAGTGGTATTTATCATTTGTTGTTCAGGTTTGTGCCTCTCTCTACTTTGTTACTCCCAAGGAAATCAGAGTGATTGCTTGATTTCAGTAATAAGAGAATGATTATGTAAATTTCCAAAACACTAAAACTTTGCGGGGCTGGTTTTCAGTTACTACAAATCTTCATGTTCAGTGGAGTAAGGCTGATGTACACCAGCTGAGCACCCCACCCACCCAGTAGTCCCTGTAAGTATGCTAGTATAAGAACAAGACCAATTGAGAAGTTTAGTGTTCTGTGCACATGGCTGAGGTCCCGTGTACTCACCCGCACACCAGGCCTAACTTCTGTAGCAAGATTCTTGGATTCCTGTGGCCCACACTCAAAATTATGTGACAACTTGATTTACATTTAAAATATTGAGGCTTCCAATGAATTATATATGAAGATAATTAATGCACTCAGTACACAAGTCCCTGTGGTATTTATACGGATATAAAATTAAATTTATGCAGACCCCACAAGTTTTTGTAAGGACGACACCTAACTGCATGATAAAAGTTATCAGGGGATTTTAGTAGCTGGAGCCTTTCTCACCTGGAGAAGCATGGGAGACATTTTGGAATTATGGAATAAAGCAACTAGCTGGACATTTCTGTGGAAATCCTCAAAAGGGAAATAGTTTAAAATGCTGATTGGAGCACCTTGAAAATGTTCAATTTCTGAAATGTTGATGCAAAAAAGGGGACATATTTTCCAGATACTTTACAAATGTTCCCACCTGTAGACCATCTGTAATGCTAACACTTGAGACTGAAGCCTAAAGATGACAACTTAACACCCCATTGAGATGAATGGGGATGTTCACGCCTCTCGGAGTCTGCCCTACACTTAAAACTTTAGATCAGCCTAGGTCTGGTCTACACTTCAGACCTACATCAGTATCACTATATCACTAAGGGGTGTGAGAAATCCACACCCGAGAGCAACATAGTTATACTGACCCCCCATTGTAGACAGTGCTATGGCAGTGGGAGAGCTTCTCCTGATGACATAAGCCTGGTCTACACTAGGCGTTTAAACCGGTTTTAGGAGCGTAAAACCGATTTAATGCCACACCCGTCCACACTAAGAGGCCCTTTATATCGGTATAAAGGGCTCTTTAAACTGGTTTCTGTACTCCTCCCTAACGAGAGGAGTAGCGCTAATATCGGTATTACCATATCGGATTGGGGTTAGTGTGGCCGCAGATCGACGGTATTGGCCTCCGGGCGGTATCCCACAGTGCACCACTGACCGCTCTGGACAGCAATCTGAACTCGGATGCAGTGGCCAGGTAGACAGGAAAAGCCCCGCGAACTTTTGAATATTTCCTGTTTGCCCAGCGTGGAGCTCCGATCAGCATGTGTGGTGATGCAGTTAAAAATCAAAATAAAGAAAGAGCTCCCGCATGGACGATGTGGACGTGATCGCTGTAAGGGCAGGCAAATCTGTTCTATCAGCGCTCCGTTACAGAAGACGAAATTCAAAATCATTTTTAAAAAATCTCCAGACAGATGCCATAGCAGGGACTCAGCGCACTGCTGCGTGACAAGCGTAACGGAAAGCCAAAGAATCAAATGGACGCTCATGGACTGGAGGACTCAAGCTATCCCACAGTTCCTGCAGTCTCTGAAAAGCATTTGCATTCTTGGCTGAGCTCCAAATGCTTCTAGGGTCAAAAACAGTGTCCGCGGTGGGTCAGGGCATAGCTAGGCAATTTACGCACCCCCCCACCCACCCCCAGATGTGAAAGGGAAAACAATCCTCTCTTGACTCTTTTACATGTCACCCTATCTTTACTGAATGCTGCAGATAGACGCGATGGTGCAGCACTCAACACCAACATCCTTGCTCCCCCCACGCTATGGATGGCTGATGGTGCAATATGGCTGATATCCGTCCTCATCATCAGCCTATTGGCACATGGGGCAGTGCAAAAGGACTGGTAACCATGCTGACTAGCATCCGTCAGGTCGATCAAGGGCGCCTGGCCCTAATTTTTCCTGGTAGATGGTACAGTATGGCTGATAACCATCGTCATCATAGCAACAGGGGGCTGAGCTCCATCAGCCCCCACCCTTCATGTGTAAAGAAAAGATTCAATTGCCCCTGGACTAGCAGAGGGATGCTGGGCTCCTCTCCTACACACTTCTTAATGTCCTGTCTGGACTATCATAGCAGCTGGAGGCTGCCTTCCACTCATATCTCACTAACAAGTCACTGTGTCTTATTCCTGCATTCTTTATTACTTCATCACACAAGTGGGGGGACAATGCTACGGTAGCCCAGGAAGGCTGAGGGAAGAACGGAATCAACAGGTGGGGTTGTTGCAGGAGCACCCCCTGTGAATAGCATACAGCCCATAATTTCTGCAGGATCTGACACAGAGCAGCTGTGCTCTCTGGTTCTATGATACAGTGGTTCTCTAGTACACTTGCCCATATTCTAGGCAGGACTGATTCTATTTTTAGATACCAAAAAGGAGGGATTGACTCAGGGAGTCATTCCCAATTTTGGCTTTTGCGCCCCTGGCTAAGAGCAGCCAGGGGCACTTATGACAGCAACAGATGGTGCAGTGCAAAAGGACTGGTAGCCACGATCATCTTATTACCAATTTATGGTATGGTAGATGGTACAATATGGCTGGTAACCATCTCTGCTATCATGCAAAAGCAAAAGCATGCTGCTGTGTAGCGCTGCTGAATCGCCTCTGTGAGCGGCATCTAGTACACATACGGTGACAGTCACAAAAGGCTAAACAGGCTCCATGATTGCCATGCTATGGCATCTGCCAGGCCAATCCAGGGAAAAAAGGCATGAAATGCTTGTCTGCCGTTGCTTTCCCAGCGGAAGGAGTGACTGACGACATTTACCCAGAACCACCCGCGACAATGATTTTGCCGCATCAGGCACTGGGATCTCAACCCGGAAATTCCAAGGGGCGGGGGAGGCTACGGGAACTATGGGATAGCTACGGAATAGCTCCAGAAATCGATGCTAGCCTCGGACCGTGGACGCACACCACCGATTTAATGTGTTTAGTGTGGCCGCGCACACTCGATTTTATACAATCTGTTTTGTTAAACCGGTTTATTTAAATTCGGAATAATCCCGTAGTGTAGACGTACCCATAGATACTGCCTCTTGTGGAGGTGGATTAACTAAGCCAATGGAAGATCTCTCTCCTGTAGGCTTAGAGCATTTTCATTAAACCACTACAGCAGTGCAGCTGCATCGGTGTAGACCCGCCTCTAGCTATGTTACTCAGAAATGTGAGAGACGTAATTAAGCTGACCTAAGCCCTGTTATAGACACCGCTAGGTTTCTAAGAAGTCTTCCATTAACCTAGCTACCACCTCTTGAGGGGGTGGATTTACTACAGTGATGGTAAACACCCTTCCATCACCATGGGCGCCAACTTATATGGGCTCGTGGAGCTAAAGCCCCAGGAATATTCAAAATCAGGGGCTCTGCTCCACCAATATTTGGAGCTAGGTTTCGCCCCTTTAAATCCCAGCCGCCGCCGGGAATCAGAGGGCTCTGGGCTGCCCGCTGCTGCGGGGAGCCCAGAGCCTTTTAAATCCCAGCCGCAGCCGGGAATCAGAGGGCTCTGGGCTGCCAGCTGCTGCGGGGAGCCCAGAGCCTTTTAAATCCCAGCCGCGGCCGGGAATCAGAGGGCTCTGGGCTGCCCGCTGCAGCAGGGAGCCCAGAGCCCTTTAAATCCCAGCCGTGGCCGGGAATCAGAGGGCTCTGGGCTGCCTGCAACAGTGGGGAGCCCAGAGCCCTTTAAATCCCAGCCGCGGCTGGGAATCAGAGGGCTCCGGGCTGCCTGCAACCGCGGGGAGCCCAGAGCCCTTTAAATCTCAGCCGCGGCTGGGAATCGGAGGGCTCTGGGCTGCCCGCAGGGGCAGAGAGCCCAGAGCCCTTTGAATCGCAGCCGCGGCGGCTGGGATTTAAAGGGCTCAGGGCTCCCCGCGGCTGCCAGCAGCTCAGAGCCCTTTGAATCCCAGCCCCTGGCCGCTGATTGCTCCCTCCCCAGACCTCTGCCCCAACTGCCCCCCAGAACCCCCACCCCCTATCTAAGCACCACTGGTCCTTGTCCCCCGTTACCCACTCCCGAGACAACTGCCCCTAACTGCCCCTTGGGACCCCAGCCCCTATCTAAGCCTCCCTTCTCCTTGTCCCCAACTGCCCCCTCCTGAGACCCCACCCAACTTCCCCCCAGGACCCCACCCCCTACCTGTCCCCTGATAAACCCCCTGGACTCCCATGCCTATCCAATAGCTGCCTGTCCCCTGACTGCCCCTCCCAACCTCTGCCCCATCCAACCCCCCCTGCTCCTTGTCCCTTGACTGGCCCCTGGAACCCCCTACCCCTTCTCCAACCTTGTAATCTTGTGGCACTGACGCGTTGTAGCTTCATTTTATATCGGCTTACAGGGCGGGAGCGGGGGGGCACCACCATTTTGGGCCCCACCAAAAATTATACAAACCTGCCGCCTATGTCCATCGCTGTAGCAAGTGTCTACACTAGAGCACTACTGCAGTGTAGCTTCAGCACTGCCACTGTAGCCCTTGTAGTACAGACATAACTAAAGCGAATCCTGTATCAGTTTACCCTTGAAAATGTGAATAAAGTGTTTCTTTGCAATCATAAAGGCCAAAGGAGCAGGGTGATATGGTGTAGGAGAAGAAAAGAAACAGGGGAGCTTAAGGGAAATGGTCACCCTCTTCGAATAAAGATGGATCCTTTAGGATCTAAGGAGGAAAGACTTGTGCCCATATCAAGCCTGAATCCATGCTGATAGATGTAAGAGAACAGTAAGCATTGTTCACACTGCAAGTTGTGATGAGAAGGCTTGGTGACAAGTCAGAGAGTAACGTAAACAGTGGAACCGATAGAAAAAATTCCAATGGAACCTTTTTTGTGTGGAATTTGCTGATTTGCAGAGACATTTCTCTTTTGGCAAAGTTCTGAGGGAACTCTGGCACAGTTCTGATGTGTTTCCTGCCAGCTTGCTGTCTGAGCTTCTCAACAGCCCACCTGGTGGACTGTTGGGGAGTCTGAGCTTTCAGGCTATGAGCTCCTTAGCAGGCCAGGTTTGCAGGGTTCCCTGGCTCCAGTTCCTCGGCAGCCCGCCTGGCAGGCTGACAGACAGCCAGGAAGCCCTGGGAGTCCTGGCTCACAGATCCTTGGCAGCCCAAGATACCAGGACTTCCAGGGTCCAAATCAGAACAAAATTCTGATACAATGAAATACTCCATGAAACAGAATTTGCTTTCTCTGCCCAGCTCTCGTAAATAGCCCTGTTGTCCCTGTTGTCTCTGTAGCTGAAGGAGACAAAATCCTGGCAAATCTGGTGGGGAGAGAAGGGGGACTCTGCCTTGGGTGTGGCTCTAGTTTCTATAAACATGGACATACTACTCAGAACATGTGCTGTAGCATTCCTTTAACTCAAAGTGGAAAAACCAAAAATGGTTAGGTTGCATGCCAAACGCCTGTGACGTGAACCATGTACTCTTTAGTACACATTATTTTAAGCCCCTCTAAGGTTTTCCATGGTGTTTTTGCTCAGGGATAAGGTCAAACAGCAGTTACTCCTGTGCCCTTTTCAGAGGCAACTTTTGTCTTCTGTGCTTGAGAAAATGAGGCTTTCAGACTCCGGTTCTAGCCAAGTTGTTCTTAAAACTGTGGACTTAGCCATGACTGCCAAAACAGCACTGGAGTAGGGATCGCCTCCTCTTCACAATACTGTTCTCCTTAGTGAGTGAGGGCGGCAGCGATGGAACCCTCCCCTCATTTTAACCCAAAATATTGTAACATCAGGGGAATCTGAGGAATGAGGTGAGACCACATTGTCTAAAACTCCAACCGATTTTAATGCAGAGTGTTCACATTGTAGTGCCAGCCTCTCCTAGAGCTGGTGACAGGTGGCACCACTGTGTGTTTGCATTCTGCCCCCTCTCACTACACACCCGTGGTGGTGTAGTGTAGACCACTCCCCTATCAAAAGGCTCCAAGATAGTCTTATCTCATCTCTCCATTCTTAGAGCAGGTTCCATATCTAATCTCATATCACTGCAGTGCCTGCTGCAAGTTTCAATAGCAAACACTTCTACATAGGCTGGTTGGGACCTTAGAGTAAAACACCTTTTTGTGACGTATCAGAGTATTTACAATATGTTCCTGTGGAAGCACATTGTGCGCCATGAAAACTCATTCCGATACCTCTTGGGAAAAGAAGAGGAGGTTTAATTAAAGTGTATAGTAGCAGCATTGAAAGTTGGAGCACCTGGAAGCTAAGGTACTTAAATTAGGTATATGTACCAAACTAAAAAGAAAAGGATAGATATGTTGCTCTAAATTCAGCCTTGGTGTATCTTCACAGAAGCCAATGTGAATCCAATAAAAGGTCTTGATAGTAAAGTCACGATCTGCAATGGAAAGTAGCCGTAGGATGGGCTTTATTGCAAATGCTGGCTCATTAAGGGCTGATTTTCTGTCCACTCTAATATCCTCAAAGTCTTCCTGAAGATGGCTGATAGTTTTCCATACATATTTAAAGGCAGAATTTGACCCTGAGCTGCCACCTCTCCAGTAAATACATTGTGAAGGGATTGGCCACCATTCCCAAGCTTCTTGTGTCAATGGGACCTATTAAGCATTTTGAAACAATATTGAGATGATGTTGCCAAAAACTATTGAGCCTCTTCTGTGGAAACTTCAGTACAGAAAGCCTAGGTTTTAGAATATATCTGCTGTAAATTGTGAAGTAGTCCTTGAATACTATATGGTAGCTCCTCTCCTTTTAAATACACTGTACCTTATGTAGTTGTGGGACTGTCTCTCTATTAGCTGGCCCACATTTCATGAGTAACAATGTAGCAATGGTGCTAACATTATGAATGGTATCTTTTTGTTCCACTTCTGTAGGACAGTTATCTTGAGAGATACAACAACACTGCAAACTACGGGTAACGGTAAAGAATAGGACTTGAAACACAGTTTCTGCTTTGTGCACAGTATAGAGATGGTAGGAATAGGATACTATAGAAGAAAGCAGCTTTGAAATGTGGTAGATGAAAATAACTTAATGTGGAGAGAAACTCAGTAGTAGGCTATCGTTTAAAAAGTAAGAAAACAAGAATGGCTTTAGACAATTGAATACGCTAAGAAAAGAGCAGACTAGGTAAGAGAAAAAGAACTTTAATTGACTTTAAAAATAGAGTAAAGGAAACTTCAGTGAAGGAGGTATGTGTAACTTCAGTGCATAAATGTCTACAAGCAAAAAGAGAACTAAAAGCCTTCTATCTGAAATAGCTGGTAAAGACTCATTAACTCCATTAGAATAATGAGCCAGGCCATCTGGTTTAAAATGGTGGCGTATCCCTTGAAGTCAATGGAACTAGCCAATTTACACCAAGCTGAGGTTATGGCTGATAATGTGGTGAATTAAAATGGAAAAATTTACACTGGAAGTACATACTAATGTAATAGGGATTCAATCATTAATACAGGCAAATGGATAAAAACATGGATGCGAGAGATCTTGGACTCATGTTGGTCATAAATTTGAGACTTTTTACAACTAGGGCTAAAATAGGGCTGAGAGAGAATTGCCTTAAGCAATGTTTATAAATGTATTCAGGTAAACAAACAAAACAAAACCCCACAATAAATAAATAAATGGCCCACCCCCACCAAAAAGTCTTGGAGGCTGAACTTGTGAGCCCTGAGCAAGCCTTATTGTTAGAAAAACGAGACTCGTCTCACACACCCCTTTGGAATGTGCAGCTTTCTCATGTGGGCATCTTTACGCTTACAAGGGGAAATGAACTGGAGCTGAGTTGCGCTAAGGACTAGATCAAAAGCTAGGGAAAAAATAAGATGACTACTACGAAATGTGACCCATAGGTTGAAGCAGTTCAAAAATAGGTAATAAAATGTCCTGGTTCCCAGTACAGCTGCAGAGAGTTAAGGATGCGTAATAATCTATGCTGAAAATGTTTCAAAGAAGAGAGGAGACAGAGCACATCTATTGGAGTTGCCCCAAAACAACTGAAATTTGGGATAAAATCGTAACCACATATGTAAGAATAAAAATATTCTTATACTCTATATATCCCTACAGTTTATTCAATATTATCAGGTGCAAAGCCAAAGTGGATCTTGCTCATTTTAATAACAGCTTTAAAACCCTAGCTTCTCTAGAAGCTCTAATGACAGCAATATTAGATAGGGAGTGGATCTCAAATCTATTTGAGGCTGTATATTATAAGGTAGAATAAGGTTAACAGAATAAAATGGGAGATTTGAATGGCATATGGTCACATAAATTAAAAGAAAAAGGGAAATATCAAAGAGTCAGATCTCTGATTGTTTGAGGGAGGTGCACATGCAGCATCCAGATCAGAAACTGAGAGAGGGAGAGAGAGAGAGAGAGAGAGAGAGAACACTGTGCATTGCTTTTCCTATGTTCTGCATGGAAAGGCAAGCAAAGATAACACTGTATTGAATTACATGCGACTTATAAAATTCCCAGTAAAAACTGCCTTGTTAATTTCAGGATAAATGTCATTGGGATATTGACTACTAAATATGGCCAGACAACATAGACTGCACCATAAAATCCAACCATTTCAGAAACTGAATTATTTCACAAATCACTCAATATTTATCCATGCCAAATGGCAAAATCAAACTCTCTCTGAGTCCTCCTGCTAGCAAGTGTAATATAATGTTGAGATATATTGCTAAGATAATGGAATGTTCAGCAACAAATTGACAGCTGATGTCATGGTCCAGAAGGTCAGATGTTTTAAAGAGTGACCACAATTTCAATCTTTCTGACACCATCTAAAACCCTTCAGAAAGGTACATTTTACTGAAATGTGAGTAAATCTAGCAGGGTTTGAAAGACTGAATTGCATAATAATTACTTTGAAATCCTTAGATGAAAGATATTCTGTGAGATATGTACAAAATGCTTGCAAGCTTTAATTAAAGGCTCATGGTCACTGGTGTTTAGATATGCACCTTTCCAACTCTCTTTTTAAAAAAATCAAGTTGGTCATTAAAAGAGAACACAAGGAAGCTAGGGTACCTTATGGGAAATTACTTATTTAAAGATCTGGGGCAACTGGTGATTACTGCCTTATCAAGAAAGAACCTGGCTTTCAGTTAGGTCCCAGTTCAGTTCCCACTAAACCTCACTCCAGGAAGGGCTCTGGTTGGTGATTATTCCTTCAACCCCCACACAGGGGGGTTTCCTGTGGTGATGAGTTCATCACTGCTTCAGCTTTGAACTAGCTCCCAAGTCTTCGGAGACCTCAATAGGCCAAAGACCTGTCAACCCTTCCCTAAGGATTGCCCCCGCGCTCTTGGACCACAGGTCCTGTCTGTTTGCTGGCTTACAAAGGAGACACCAAGTCAGTTTTAACTCAGGCTATTTAACCAAAAACACTTTCTTTGTCTGTTGCTTCCCTCCCTGGAGAATCCAGTTTGAAGCAGTACAGGTGAGTCTCCTCGGAAGGTAGTAGCTCTCTGGAGCTGTTACAACAACAATACAGCTGTTATTTTAAAGAATCCTTATTGAGGTTGCAGGAACAGACCATCCCGATGTGTAGGAAGAAAAGTAAATATGGCAGGTGACCAGTGATGAGCTGCCAAAATCATAACAACCGGTTCCCTCCTCACCCCAGGAGGGTGAGGAGGGAACCGGTTGGCCTACCCCCCACGTTCCTTGACGCCCCCCCTTTTTTTTTGTTTTTGTTTTTGTTTTTTAAACACACACACCTGACTTTACAGTCAGGTGTGTAAAAACCTGCTGCCGCGCCCGGACCCGCGCTGCCGGAGCTGCAGCCCGGCCCGCCCGCCCGGACCCGGCGGCAGGAGCCGGCTGCAGGAGCCATGCCCGCCCGCCCGGACCCGGCGGCAGGAGCCGTGCCACCCGCCCGCCAGGACCCGGCGGCAGGATCCAGCGGCAGGAGCCACGCCGCCCCCCAGCCCGCCCGCCCAGACCCGGCGGCAGGAACCGGTGGCAGGAGCCGCGCCGCCTGCCCGCCCGGACCCGGACCCGGCCGGGCAGGAACCCCGCCGCCCGGCCGAGGTCGCAGCTGGACCCTGGGGGCAGGAGCCGCGCCACCCGCCCCCCAGAGTCTCGCCGGGACCGCCGTCTGGAGCCCTCCTCCCGCTGGCACCCCCACCCCAGCTCACCTGGTGGAAGCGCTGCTTCTTCTCAGCCCTCCCAGGCTTCCCGCGCGAACAGCTGATTCGCCGGAAGCTGGGGAGTGGGAGGAGAAGCCGGAGGAGCTTCAGCAGAGGAGGCGGAGTGAGGTGAGCTGGGGCTGGGGGAAGGGCAGGGAGCTGCTAGAGTTTTAGTTAAATTTAAAAGCCCTTTTGGAACTAGTTGTCCCTCCAGGAACAACCGGTTCTAAAGGGGGCTTCTAAATTTAACAACCGGTTCGCGCGATCCGGTGCGAACCGGCTGCAGCTCACCACTGCAGGCGACCAGCTTGGCTTAACAGTGAAATCCTTGCTCGTCTTAAACACAAAAAAACAGCTTACAAGAAGTGGGAGATTGGACAAATAACCAGGGAGGAGTATAAAAGTATTGCTCAGGCATGCAGGAGTGAAATTAGGAAGGCCAAATCACACTTGGAGTTGCAGCTAGCCGGAGATCTTAGGAGTAACAAGAAGGGTTTCTTCAGGTATGTTAGCAACAAGAAGAAAGTCAAGGAAAGTGTGGGCCCCTTGCTGAATGAGGGAGGGAACCTAGTGACAGAGGATGTGGAGAAAGCTAGTGTACTCAATGCTTTTTTTGCCTCTGTCTTCACAGACAAGGTCAGCTCCCAGACAGCTGCACTCTGCAGCACGGTATGGGGAGGAGGTGACCAGCTCTCTGTGGAGAAAGAAGTAGTTCGGGGCTATTTAGGAAAGCTGGACGAGCACAAGTCCATGGGGCCGGATGCGCTGCATCCGAGGGTGCTAAAGGAGTTGGCCGATGAGATTGCAGAGCCATTGGCCATTATCTCTGAAAAATCATGGCGATCGGGGGAGGTCCCGGATGACTGGAAAAAAGCTAATGTAGTGCCCATCTTTAAAAAAGGGAAGAAGGAAGATCCAGGGAACTACAGGCCAGTCAGTCTCACCTCAGTCCCTGGAAAAATCATGGAACAGGTCCTCAAGGAATCAATTCTGAACCACTTAAAGGAGGGGAAAGTGATCAGGAACAGTCAGCATGGATTCACCAAGGGCAAGTCATGCCTGACTAACCTAATTGCCTTCTATGATGAGATAACCGGCTCTGTGGATGAGGGGAAAGCAGTGGATGTGCTATTTCTGGACTTTAGCAAAGCTTTTGATACAGTCTCCCACAGTATTCTTGCCAGCAAGTTAAAGAAGTCTGGGCTGGATGAATGGACGGTAAGGTGGATAGAAAACTGGCTAGATGGTCGGGCTCAAGGGGTAGTGATCAATGGTTCCATGTCTAGTTGGCAGCCGGTATCAAGTGGAGTGCCCCAAGGATCGGTGCTGGGGCCGGTTTTATTCAATATCTTCATTAACGATCTGGAGGATGGTGTGGACTGCACCCTTAGCAAGTTTGCAGATGACACTAAACTGGGAGGAGTGGTTGATACGCTGGAGGGTAGGGATAGGATACAGAGGGACCTAGACAAATTAGAGGATTGGGCCAAAAGAAATATGATGAGGTTCAACAAGGACAAGTGCAGAGTCCTGCATTTAGGACGGAAGAATCCCATGCACTGCTACAGACTAGGGACCGAATGGCTGGGCAGCAGTTCTGCAGAAAGGGACCTAGGGGTTACGGTGGACGAAAAGCTGAATATGAGTCAACAGTGTGCCCTTGTTGCCAAGAAGGCTAATGGCATTTTGGGTTGTATAAGTAGGAGCATTTCCAGCAGATCGAGGGATGTGATCATTCCCCTCTATTCAGCACTGGTGAGGCCTCATTTGGAGTACTGTGTCCAGTTTTGGGATGTGGATAAATTGGAGAGAATCCAGCGGAGGGCAACAAAAATGAATAGGGGGCTGGAGCACATGACTTATGAGGAGAGGCTGAGGGAACTGGGATTGTTTAGTCTGCAGAAGAGAAGAATGAGGGGGGATTTGATAGCTGCTTTCAACTACCTGAAAGGGGATTCCAAAGAGGATGGATCTAGACTGTTCTCAGTGGTAGAAGATGACAGAACAAGGAGTAATGGTCTCAAGTTGCAGAGGGGGAGGTTTAGGTTGGACATTAGGAAAAACTTTTTCACTAGTAGGGTGGTGAAGCACTGGAATGGGTTACCTAGGGAGGTGGTGTAATCTCCTTCCTTAGAGGTTTTTAAGGTCAGGCTTGACAAAGCCCTGGCTGGGATGATTTAGTTGGGTTTGATCCTGCTTTGAGCAGGGGGTTGGACTAGATGACCTCCTGAGGTCCCTTCCATCCCTGGGATTCTATGATTCTATGAACCTGAGTGAATGTGTCTAGCTACTTCCCACTGCTCTTAGCTCCTGGATGGCCTATCGTTCCCCTTCCCCATGGCAATATATACAGGTTTAACTTCATTCAATAAGATTTGTCCTGCAGACTGCAGGATATTGTCATGTGTGTCACAAATGTCAACTCTAGGAACATGGCTGGAGATAACACAGTGGCCGCCTAAATCTCAACCAGTGAATGAGCAAGCTCTGTGCCTTTGTTTCACTAAATAAGATGCTCCTGGATCGGTTCCATAGTATACACGAACTAGGCACAAGATAGGGAACTTTTCTGAACTTAGTCAAAATGAGTGGCCTGGTCAAAATTTTTCTATCAAAGCTGGGGTCTGATGGAAAATTGGGTTTTTGACTAAATTAACATTTTCACGGAAAGTGTCTGATTTTCAAGTAAAACTGTGATTTTGTTGAAAAACTGAAAATTTACTGCACAGGGAGGAAAACCCTACTTTCTGGCCTGCACTAGTGATCTGTACATTCATCATACAGTGAGCTGACATCAAATGCCAATCCAATACCATTCCCTCCCAACAAGTTTCCTTTACAACATTCCCCATGCCCCAAAGAGCGTATCATTCTAGATGTCTGTAAAGTATCTAGCAGAAGTATCTAGGGGTACCTCTATAAATAATAACCCTTCATTAATCTTATAATTAATCATCATGCTTGCAGCGATTATATCTGATATCTTCCAAAAACAATGTTAAAAGAACTAAGGTTTCTCAAAAACTTTTGTAGCTCTTTCGGGAGCAGGAATTCTGGATTATATAGACAAGTTTTTACTTGAAGATGTTAAACAAAGAAAATCCAGTGAGTAGGTGTCCCTGTTCCTCACACAGGTGGGTGGAGTCTCTCTGCTTCTTTCCAACCAGTCTTCCGAGGTCTTCACAATAATGAAATCTCTGGACATTAAAGAAGTAAGTTCTTTGCCTGGGTAAAAGAACAATATATTCTAATCTTCTCAGAGATGAGAGTGAAACTCTCTTAATACCTGCAGAATGTGATATTCAAGAGAAGGGGAATGTTAGTCAGGTCCTCAGTGGAAAAAATGAGAAACTAGTTTGCCAGGCCTTGTCTACACTAACCAGGTCAACATAGCTACGACAACCAGGGGTGTGAAATATTTTATGCCCCCGGGCACTGTAACTATGCTGACCTAACTCTTGGTGTAGAAGCAGCTAGGTCTATGGAAGAATGCTATGGAAGAAGGGTCACCCTAGCTACCATCACTCAAGGAGGTGGCATTCTTACAGCAAAGGAAAAACACTTTCCATCGCTGTAGGCTGCATATACACTACAGGATTATGACAGCACCGTAGCTATAGTCCCTGTAGTGTAGACATCAGATTAAGGCATTGGAAGCCTCTGTGGTGTAGGATAAAAGGACTCTTAAGGAGAAAAGTCTAAATAGAAGCTTCCTGGCACTCCTATCAAATTTATTCTTACCTGATTTGTGAAAAGGGGCATCATCCGCTCTACAGGTAAAGAGTACTAATTAGGGGAACAAATTTCAGAACTACTTGCTACATCAGATTCAGAAAGGAATAACTTCATGGATGTCCAACCAAGACTTGGTCTACACTAACAATTTATGTCTGTATAACTACATGGAAAAGCCACACCCGTGAGCGACACAATTATACTGACATAACCCCGGTGTAGACAGCACTATATCAACAGGAGAGCTTCTCCAGTCATCATAGCTACTGCCTCTCAGGGAGGTGGAGTGCCTACACCAACAGGAGACATTTTCCCATCTTGACAAAGTGCTACAGCCGCACAGTGTCAGTGCTGTAAGTGTAGATGAGCCCTGAGCAACCAAATGATTTAACTCTTCAGCAGAGGACTGGCATAACTAAGCTCATTCTTTTAACAGTGAAATGTTGGGCTTGATGCAAAAATTATTCTGTGAATTCCTGTGGCCTGTGTTATATAGGTGGTCAGACTAGGTGATCAGCATGGTTCCTTCTGGCCTTAAAATCTATGAATCTATGAAATCAGCAGAATTACACTGATATCAGAACATGAGGCCCTTCTAGCAACTGAAGCCTTTTTCTGCCAGTTATAACGTAAAAAGGGATGTGTATTTCTTCTCTTCATCGCAGCACAGGTAGGATTACAGGCGATAATACTGATAGTAACTCCTCCTTGGTCAAGAGAAGTATGATATTTCTAGTTCTAAAATGTCATTCCACTTTCTTGACTGGGATACATTACTATGGATTCAGAGATAGTGGCAATATTCCTTCTCTGTGTTCCACTCTGTTCCCTCTTGTTACTTGTTTAGAAGGTTTTTGGAATGTCTCTGTGCTCCCAGATGGTTTTTCATCTGTAGATTTGTCTCTTCTATGAAGTTCCTGGGCTTGCAGTACCAAGCAGACTTATGGAACATCCTAATACTTGTTTTGCTTCTACTGCATAGCAAGATGAGTGGGTCATATTGGTATATTACTGTAGTTTTACATGTGTATTACCTTACGTAAATAGATCAATAATCCCAATCTATCCTGTCTACAATAGTAGCCAGCACCAGACATTTCAGAGGAAAACGTAAAACAGCTCATATAGACACCTATGCCATAAAAGGCCTTGGTAGTTCTGTGTTCCAAAGCATGAATGTTTATTTTATCCTATTAATGAAACTACTGACATTCTTGTATATGTCTAATCCTTTCTAAAATTCAACCAAACTCTTTGCATTGATGATATCTTGTGGCAGTGAGTTCCACAGATTGACTATGCGCTAGGTTTTAAAATGCCCCTTTCTCAGTTTTATGTGTGTTGTCTTCTAACTGAATGCCCCTTTCCTTCCTATTATGAGAGAGGAAAACGGAAGCACTTGATTGACAGTCACCATTCATTACTCAACTCCTCCGAATGTAATAGTCCTAAACATTTTAAGCTCTCTTCACTATAAAAGTTTTTGCAAGATTCTAAATACTTTTTTTGTCCTTTCCTTGACTTCTCCCATTTCTGCTCCAATAATGTTGAGATGGGGTAACCAGAAATAAACATAGGATTGAAGGTAATGGTGTCTTATTGATTTATATATGTGTAGTTCCAATATCTTCCTTTACCCTTTTCTTAATATCCCCATACATCTTATTTGCATGTTTGTTGCTGTTTACTGGTTCTCATGAGCCATTATGGTTAATTTAGAACCCATCAACATGCATGAGTGGTTGAAAACTAGAAGAACAATGTACGGTACCTTGACTTTCCTCTGGTGTTGTGCTTCTTAGCCACCTACCTTGGGCAGGTCTTCTAGTTCTCATTATTCCTTTATACCAAAAATGAAAAGTTTATTATTTTAATCGACCTGAACCAATTCCCATCATAGTCCACAGGAAAACTTCCATTGGCTTCAAGAGGAACAAGAGTAATGCTGTAGTTTTAAATAGTAACCATTCTGGTGAAACAAGATTTCCATTAAAAAAAAAACTGAACTAGGTCTGAGCTCCTATGTGGAATGATGGGACAAGAAAAATATTATAGGGACAGAAGATGCACATCTACAGAGGATTTAGGTTCTTGTAATAGATTTTGCTGGTTTCCTACAGATTCAGTGCTTTCATTTTTAAAAATTATGCTTCTAGGCCCTCTGGTTGTGAAGGTAACCTTCAGAATGTAAACACAAGCATTGTTGTCTTGGTGAGTCATCAGAGACGGAAATGCCAGCACCAAGAGAAGTGCAAACTTTCCTCCTTCCTCTTAATGGGCTGATAATTTGAGAGGCTAATTAGGATCACTTACGTGTCAACACAGTTAACCTTTTTATTGCTGATCACCATACCTGAGACACTCCGTTTAGACAGACCTCGGGTGGATGGACCCACCTGTCACATCTTGACACTTCATCCCTTTTACATTCCTAAGAAGAGGGCTGTAAATTTTGACAGTCAGACACACTTTCACTGACTGTATTTGGCTAGTTGATGAACTTGCTATTTTCCTTCTATAGGTAAACTGCTGCCTCATTAGCTAAAATCTTGGGTCTCCTGACTGCAGTTTGTGGAATTGTGTACATTTCCTATCCAGCAGCAGTGGAGAGAGCTCACTTGAAAAGTCAGTATTTGTGTGATAAGGCTAAGCAGAACAAATAATAGAAACACAGATATCTGTAGATATCTAAAAGTTTGGGGGCATGGCAGTACCTACAGATTTTAATACAATTCCGCCAGATTTCTGTTTTTCATGATTCATTGTTTTCAGGAACATGGGAATTGTCAGACAGAATCAGACCAGGGGGGCCATCTAGTCCAGGAGCCTCTCTCCCAGAGTGGCCAGCACCAGTTGCTTCAAAGAAAGATGGAAGAAACTCTGCAGAAGGAAGTTATGGATTAACCTGTCCACAGGGACAGTGTCTTCCTAACCCCCATTAGCCAGGGATTAGTTTGTGCCTTGAGGCAGGAGGGTTTTATATCCCTGCCAAAACTCCCACCTCAAGAAACCTTCTGCAAAACTTGACTTCTATGAGTACACGTGTCATCTCCTGTCTTAAGGGGAACCGATGGGAGGCTCATTCATTTATTTGAGGGGATATTTTAGCGAACGCTTCCCCTTTTCAGTCCCCTGAGACATCTGAGGGGGAAACAGCTGTGTCTTGGGGGCAAGCCTGGTGCTCTTTGTGGGGAGAGGCCACAAGGAAAGGACGGCAGCTCCCTGCCCTGCCGATGGACCGGCATTCTAGCACCGAGAGGCCAGACCCGGTCAAAGACTGAGATTTTGGGGGACCCCAGTGAAAAGCAGCAATCGAGAAACCATCTCACGGGAGATGTTTGTCCCAGGCTCGCTGTGGAGCCTCCATCCCGATGTAGGGTTGTTCTTTCGGTGGCGTGTAGCCTGACAGACCAGCCAGGGGTTCTCTTCTCTACCTCACATTACAGACAAAGAGGTAAATGATCCGCTCCGCCGCCGAAGGGACGTCAAAGATCCCGTAAAAGTCCCGGCCGGGCGTTCTCGCCAAGCCGGGGGCTGATTTATAGACCGTTGCTGCCAGGACACAGGCACATCCTGGCAGCCGGAAAGCCAGTCCCTCCCTTCCCTACGGTTCCTGTATCAGCTCCCCAGGAGCTGCCCGCTTCACGGGTCTGCGGGAGGCCACCCGAGCCGGCGGGAGTTCCCCTGGCTGGATCGGAAAGCCGCGGGGTCCCCCCGGGCTCCCCCTGCCCATCCCGCAGCGCTCGGCGGGGAGGTCTGCGTCCGTGGTTGAAGCGGGATGAATGAGCTCATGGGAGACGCTACATTGTTTCCATGTCTGATGGTGGCATGGCATGATCTGAGTAGCCTTTGTCTCCATTTCTCCTTGTTCTGTCGCTCTTGCGTTGGGATGTTAAAGAGAACACCGCTGTCATACACCACCGCCATATCTCTAATAAAGCCCTGGCACCTTTAAGAGTCTCTCCGTCCCGCCCTCAAACCACAGAAGGGCTCTTCCTGTTCGCCCAGACTAAAGCCCGATCAAAAGAACCTTTAATTAAAGTTCTGCTTCCTCTCCTAGGCATATCAAGCACGACGCAGCGTGAGGACTAGAGAAATGCCAGTGATGAATAGTCATGTCCTTGCACTTAGCTCGCTTTGGCATCACTACAATGTACTGGTTTGCGAGACTGTTCCCCTCCCAGCCCTAGATTGCAGCTGGAGAGGTTTTTGATTTCGAATGGAAAGAAGGGATGGGCGAGGAGGGGGAGAATTATTCGCAAAAGAGGTGGCTCAGAACGATTTTTGGAAAATGACACTAAACAAAAATTCAGGGTATAACAACTTCATCTTTGCTTTCTTGCCTTCAACATCCTGACACCTGATCATTATGAACCTTGCTTGTTACTTTCCAGGGTTTAAAATGTTCAGCTACAGACGTGCAGAGAACTTGGGGTTGGAAGGTGTAAAACTTATTTTAAGTAGGGGAATTTCCCAGTCAAAACATTTCACAGATCTAGAAAGTAATGTTGGTGCTCGGTATTACAAGCTCTCTTTTTCCTACATGCTTATGAGTAATGAAAAACTAGCAATGGCAGAGTCTTTATTTCCGGGAGAAGACTTCAAAATACGTGCCAGCAATGGACAATTCGAGCCTCTTTCCTCCACATCAAATGCAGGCTGGAAGGGGGATTAAAAACCAACCACGTGGTGAATCTGGTTTTATACTTTGCTACCTCCAGCTCCATTATGTTCTTTGCCCTGCTCAGGGAAGATTAGCCTCTAGATGGATGTGTCTGAGGGAATCAGCTTAGGGGCACATCTGCATGCAGGAACCGGTTTTTGCCAGGGCTGGTAGAAAGCTATGACCCAGCAGGCGAGATCCATGCGAGCGGGCTGCCTCGGCATCGCCAGGGCTCATGAGCGCTTCTGTGCAGGAGGCGGTGTGAAGGCAACAGCTTGGCATGGGAAGCTCTTCAGATCGCTTCTCCCCCCTCCACGTCCTCGCGCTGGCCTCTGAGTGACTCCATGTCCCAAACCTTAACTTTGTAACCACCTTCCCTCCTCTTAATCTCCTCCATCTTCACCACCTCCTCTAGCAGCAGCAGCAGCATCTTCTCCTCCTCCTCCTCCATCTCTTTCTTTTCCTCTCTCCTCCCTCCCTTTCCCCCCTCTTCTTGCCTTTTCCTCCTCTCTCTTTCTCCTTCTCGCCTTTTCCTCCTCTTCCCCTCCACTTTGTTGTTGTTGTTAGAAAGGCTTCGTGCACCCCCTGGTGCTCTTGCGTTTTGTGTGGTAGGAGAGGAGATTGTCTCCTTTCTCTCTCTCCCTCTGGTTGCTCATTATTCAGAGAGAGACACAGAGGGTGAGAGAGAGAGGGAGAGAGAGACGGATATCTCAGGTCATCTGCAGCTGCAGCAGCAAGCCAGTGAAGGAGAGGGGGGAAAAAGCAGGGAAAGATGGCGATCCTCCATTGCTGAGACCTGGCAAGGAGCACATGAGACTCACATAACAACTTCCACAACAAACACAAGAAGAAGAGCTAGACACAGAGGAGGAGGAGAAGAAGAAAGCAGCAGCAGCAGCAGCTTCGGGACGCTACTGTAAGTTCTTGCAATTAAAATCCATCTCCGGTTTGGCTTTGGGGAGATCATCTCTCTCTCTCTCTCGCCCGTATTTTTCTTTCTCTCTTTCTTTCCACCACCCCTTCTTCCTCTGAGATCCATTCATTCGGCCAAGGGAGGAAGGCGAGGAGGAAAAGAAAAAAGGAGGGTGTTTTGTTTGAAAGAGAGCGAGAGAGAGAAGTCTCTTGCATGGAGGAGGAGAAGGAGGAGGAGGTGCTGGTGGTGGTGGGAGGAGGAAGGCGGTTAATTAATTTTTTGTTGTTGTTGTTGTTGCATTAAGGGGGGGATATGGGGCGATAAGTGAGAGATCAGCAGAGCTGGGGGGATGGATGGATGTGTGTATGTGTTAGGACTGGATGGTGCCTGGGTGTGTGGACTTGGATCAGAGACGGGAGAGACACAGAGGAGAGAAAAGCTCCGTGCTGGCACGACCCAGGCAATCGGGTGACCTCTTTCTTTTCCTTTCTCTCCTTCCTTCTCTCCTCTTCCTCCTCCCCTGGTGCGACGCTGGTCCCTCGCCCAGGTATTTGCCTCCTCGCCCCCCCTTCTCTCCGCCTCTCCTGAAGTTGGGATGTGGGGGTCTCCGGGGGGGCTGGTGGTTTCTGAAGGGGGTTGCTTGGAGGAGGACAGCGTTAGCTGGAGAGGAGAAGCCATTACACACGCTCCTGCTCTCCTCTGAGAGGGAGAGAGAGAAAAGGAGGAGGAAAGAGCCTCACTTCTTGCTCAGTTCCCCGGGTGCCTCTGTCTTCCAGTCACACAGGGAAGAAAGAGCCTCCCCCTCCTCTCCCTTTCCCTTCCTTTATCTCCCTGTCCTCCATTTGCAAGCTGTCTGCTTTGGTTCCAGTCCAGACTCCACCACACAAAGCTCCCCCCCCCCCCCACCACCACGCAGACACAGTCTCCAAGCTTTTTATGTCTCCTGGAGTAACCTTTCTTTTCCTCTTCGCATTGTAGTTTCTACCCTACACAGAGTGAGATCCTCCTGAAGCTCCCTATAGATGAGATATGATAGGATCCCTCCCTCCTCTCCTCCTTTTTAAACAAAACAAAACAAAGTTTCATTCGTTTTAATGTCAGCCACTGGAAAGACCTTCAAGTTTGGGGGCTTTCTGCTGCTGCTTTTCGTGTGTGTCTGTTTGTCTCATGAAGCGGCTTGCATGTCTAAGAGGAAGTGACTAGTTTGGCAGAGAGCTGTGATCTGAGTCAGGTAAGCCATGTCATGTTCTGTAGCTCCACCAGAAAATGGAGGAGAGAGAGAGAGAGCAGGCTCCCAGTAGACAAAGCTGAGATGGGAAGTGCTCATTATGGATGTCTCTCCATTTTTTGAAGCTTTGCTGGCAATGGCTGGCTTAAACATAGTTTATTTTTTCTTTTAAGGGTTCTTCAGTTTTTCAGTGTGCAACATTTTGATGGTTCTTCTCTGTGACTTCATTCTATAAGGAAATGGAAGAAATTTCTTAGGCTCTCATCCACACAGAGAAACACATCCTGAGGTTTTTTTCTCTCCAGTTTTCATGTTGAAGTCAACCTTTTAGATTTTTTTTCTGGTTGAACTTCATGGGATTTGAGATGTTGATTCAGTTGGCCAAAGACCTAATTTTTCTTGAGTATTTGGAGGTAAGTGTCTGTCACTTGAGTCTGATCAGGTTCTTCTGCAGAACACCATGAAATGTCAGTCATTAAGGTGCTAAGGGAATGTTGGGAGCCTTGTATTGAACATTTTCACTTCTGAGGCTCACCAACATTCCTTCTTTAGGATACAGTATACATTAAAATGAAACATTTTTGCCAACTAATTTGGTTACATGTTTACAATGTCACAAAGCTTTTAGAGGTGCCTGGGGGCAGGCTAGGAAGGTGAAGGTGCTTAAGGTATCATAAAAGATATGGTTTCTCATTGAGGTTTCTCTTTTTCTTCATGTTCTCTGACTTAAAAACATCCAACAACTTTCATGTTTTCAGTGTCTTAAAAATGCTTATTTCTGAAATGGTCTAGCAACATTGGTGTTCTGGTTTATTTTTAATGTCATTATGGAAACCTAAGATCTTAAAAAAATATGATGGCATATTTCTTCAAAGCTTATTTCTTTTCACCTTTTTATATGGAATAGTTTAGGATAGCCTTAAAAAAAGGATGGCAGGTGTCCCATCATCCTCTCCCCACCAACCTTTGCAGATTGGTTGCAGAGTTTATGCAGTTCTTCAAAAGTGCAAACTAGAATCCTAAAACATTGTAGCATTTAAAGGAGCTACAATATACAGTTTGAAAGCATGGGTCAGTAGAGAGGTGTGAGTAATGTGCTTTGTGCTGTGTTGAGAATATTTGGAAGAGCTCAAGAAAGCAATATGGTGGTCGTAGGATAAAATACACACAAAAGTCGAAATACTTGGAGATGGTAGTTGTTGGAGTAGAACTTGGTGATTCTAGCTGCTAGAAGGTTTTAAAAACATTTTCTTGATGACTTGCAATTTTTTTAAATGGTAGTATATGTTCAATATGTTCTACGTGTAACATTTTAGGTGGTGTCGTTCCAGAGTTCTGGTTGCCAGTGTGTCTGGCTCAGTTTCTGAAAGGCTGCAAACATCTGTGTCTTTCTTTGAAACACCACTTTTGTAGGATGAACTTTGGAACACTAATTTCAGATGTGTTTAAGGTTACACTGAAACTGAATAAAAAACAAGGAAATTCATTTACCGTCCGATCAGTGGTATGGGCCTGAATCAATGACCATTGAAGTAAATGAAAAGGCCCTCATTTAATTCCGTAAGTTTGATTCTGGTTCTCATTGTCCTTCTCCCATCCCTATAACTGTGAAACTATTTTTAGATATATAAATTCCATACTCAAAAAAGCAGTCAATTTCTAAAATGAGAGAAACCAAAGGGTTTGTTCTGAGCTTAAGTTCATTGCTATAGAACAGTAGTTCTCAAACTTTTGTACTGGTGACCCCTTTCATATATCAAGCAACTCCCCATAAAAATTAAAAAACACTTTAAAATATATTTAATACCATTATAAATCCTGGCGGCAAAGTAGGGTTTGGGGTGGAGGCTGACAGCTCATATGACACCCCCCCCATGTAATAACCTTGTGACCCCCTGTGGGTCCCAACCCCCAGTTTGAGAACCATTGCTATAGAACATAAAAAGAGTTATCCTGCAATAGGTATGAGATTTAAGGTGAAGTACCTTAAGGGAGGGCTGACTATACATGTCGTAGTGATGGCAATGTAGAGAATCCTAAATTAGTTACTATGAATGTAAAATACCATACAACATTCTTCATGTTTGGAGGGACATGGCCTTATTCTCACAAGAATATTCCTTCTAGTGAAGATACTTACCTTAGATATTTCCAAGCAGGAACTGAAATTCACATCAAAGTAAATGGACTTGATAAGTATTGAAAAGATGGTAAACCTTAAAGTAACTTTGGAAAGACTGTCTTATTTTCTAAATAGGGGTACCTCACAGTTGTTCTCTTGACTTTGATGCTTGGTTCCTTGGTTTAAACAGTGATTAATTACAAACCTAATAAAAGCACATATCACCATGAGCTATGCTGTTGAAGAACATGGAATGTAAAAAAAGCACTATTGAATATTTCAAGTTGATAAAGAGAAGAGATGCTGTTTCACTATCCAGAAAAAATAGTATTAATGTGTATATATAATGAGTTCAGAATGTGAACAATCTGATGTGAGTGCAAAATTGGTTGGTTGGTATGAAAACTAGAACAATCACAAGCAGAAGTGTAAGATTTGGGGGTGGGATTTTTTGTTGTAACTCAATAAAGCTAAAAAGAGATTTAATCATGTTACTGCATTGGTTTGTGACTTAAAGGAAGACTGGTATTTGGAAGCCATTAACTGATTGTAAGGATGGCTGATAAGTATTAGGAGAAAATGCTCCACATAGATACTTAGACATCTGGCAGATGTTATGCTGGGCTCTAAGGAATGGACAGTTTAATTTTAGCACTAGAAAGGAAATAGGAAGTACTAAAATCTTATTATAGGTCAAGCTACAGTTTGAGGAAGGTTATTCCAAAAAACAAAGATACTTCTTGAAATGCTGAACTCTCAGAGACAGAGTAGTGAGCAAAAAGCTACTCCCATGATGGTTGTGTGGACTTTCTATAAGCACATGTAGGTTTACAATAAGAATTAAGATTATTCTATTCTGCTCTAATACTATCTATGCATGTTGTTGCAGGTAATTTCTCAAATTAAGCTAAAGAACACTGCTTTGTAGCTTTTAAACTGTGGAAGAAGGACGTAATCTGTAAAATTGGTAAATAACTATGTACTATTCCTTAACCAGCTTTGTCCTATTTTAAATCTATAATTGACCAAACTCAGGGAAGAAAAATATACTACTAGTTGTATACTAATCAAGCATAACAACACTTAGTTATGCTAAAATGTTGCAAAGAGTAATTTGGGGAGGTGGACTAGTTGTAGGGAAGAAAAGTTTGTAGAGCACGTCAAGTTTTTGTGTCATTTTTAAGTTAATTTGTTTTACTGAAATTTTTGCTATAGTTCTGTCATACCAGGGAGGAACTCTTATAGCAATATTTATCTGGAAGGTTCCAGTAGCTTCTCTTGGACTGAAAGAATATATTTTATAAACTGTTCCAAGTCTTCTACCAGTGACAGAATTCTATAATTTCCATTAATAATGAAGAGAGTGGATTTGTTCTGAACTTCTAGTTGATGGCTTCCAAAAAGATATCTGTTCCCATTAGTCTAAACATCAGAGTTTCTCCAAACACAGTGGCGTATTGAACTATCCTGCTGGTGACAGGAAATTATTCTTATGGAAATATTTCGGATAATAGTAAATGTAATATGAGCCCATGGGATTTGAAGACCAAGCATTGAAAGTGTTAACTAAAAAATGTTGGGGGGGCGGAAGGGGAGCCCACTTTACTCTAAAATGTTCGAAAGTAATTCTGAAGAAAAAACAGGGCTGAGGTAAGAGTTAAGACTGCTTAAATGTTCTAAAATGTTTGAGACCAAGGAACACAAATTCTTTAATCTAAGAGGGTCTGAAGAAGGTGGTGTGATGCAAGTCTTCAGTTG
Source organism: Mauremys mutica (assembly GCF_020497125.1). Lineage (NCBI taxonomy): Eukaryota > Metazoa > Chordata > Testudines > Geoemydidae > Mauremys > Mauremys mutica. Next base: position 129,210,948 of record NC_059077.1, read on the forward strand.
CTGGCAGAGACACAGTTAACATTGTAAACGGTTGAACTTCAGCATGGCACTTCTCCAAACGAGTTGACTGTTGAAAATAAAATGTTCCAGAAGAACTGGGAGAACAGGAAAGAAGTTAAAATAGCATGGTTTGTATGCCAGTGCTGAAAGAAGAAAAAGGGGGAGGAAGGGAGATAGCTTGACTTATGTTAATTATCTTGTTGGTTGTAGTGAAAAGGGTTTAGTAGAAGCTTCCAAATGAGGGGACTTGATTTATAAGAATTCAGACTTCCTTTATGCCTTGTGTTTTGGAAGCATTCTTTTGTCTACTCAGCTTATTTTTGGGAGGTTGAAAACACTGGGGGGAAAAGTCAAATGAGGTTATTTTTTCTTTTTCTTTTTTTTCTTTTAATTTTCAAAACAAGACCACAAGATTTAACGTTTTGCCATTGTTGTCTTAGAGTTCTGTGAAGCTTTGTGTTGCAGTACAAACACAGCATTAGAGAAGCTTTGAGATACGGCAAAAGTGGATCTTCATTTTCCAGGTACTTGCAAGTACGCAGGCTCATTTGTGGTTTTTATTTTTACTGTATTCTATCTTCAGCAAGAATACTTTCATTGGTAGAATTGCTTTGTTCAGCTTGGGGCACTGTCTTATTACTGCAATATTCTCAAACCATTCTTGACTAATTGCTAATTGAAGAAACTTTTCTTAAGCTATATTTGGAAAGAACTTCCCCCCCCATGGTGGAAGGTCAGGACCACTTGGTATTTATTCTCTAGACATAACCCGCTCTCTTTTTTCCAATTAATTGAATGTCAATCCCAGATAGAGCAACAAAAAGCTGTGTCTTCTGACCTCCCCGTTTTTCCTTGTGCTGAAAACCCCAGTGTTTTTGGACAATACGCCTGCAGTTGGTGAAACCGTGGAAGATGAACATGCACAGTTGGCTCCCTGAAGGGGGTTCATGATGTAACTGGGTGAGGCTGGTGTTGTAAAGCTTAGTATTTTGTGATAAGGGTGGGCTAGGAAGATCCCTCAAGGAAGCTGAGCTGTTGGGACTATTTTGTGCTAAAAGAGAATACCGTCAAGAGATCCCGAGGCACACAGCTATTGCTCCCAGATGGGGAGTCACATACATTCCTTCTAAGAATAAAAGCTTGATGATACAGTCTGGACAAAGAGCTGTAGTCACAGCAACAATGTCATCAGTGATTAGAAAGGACTTACGGAAAACTTAACTGGGTAATGACCATTTCAAGGCTAATGTAGTGAAAGCCAAATAGCTCTAGAAGCACTTGATTGACCTGCATCACCACAAGGGAGTTGGCCTGTCAATTTAAGAATCCAGTTTTCACCGTGGATGATGCTGATATTTTTAATTGGGAAGAAGATAAAACTGAATTGTTAGGTTTGTGCTGAAGTCTTTGGGACTCTCCCAGGATCTTGTGGGTGTGGGGAACAATTAACCTTCACCCCATACATTGTGGATCTGCCTTTTCCCTTCTCTGATTAATGCTATATGTTTGCAGTTTAATAATTTACCAATTGTTAAGAAAAGGAATGGGTAGCAGCATAATATGGCATGTTTGCAAGAGATCTTACAAGCACATCTTCGATCCTGATCTGAAGATTAAGGAATAGGATATTTAAACCATTGCATTGCTATTGCTAATGAAAAGCTTTGGAAGGGACCTGAGAATTAGAATCCCAGCTGCTGTCAAGGTAGAGGAAATAAGGCCTTCAAAGGATGCAAGGATTAGAGTGTCAGGAAAAGCAAACAGTAGCATCAGCACTAGTAGAAAATAGGCAGGGCTGTGCAGCCAACAGAAAAGTAGGCTAAGGCATGCCGTAATTATGTGTAGTGGAAACTTGCTGGTAATAGAGCAATTGCGTGGGGTAGAGAGGCATTAAAATGATTTGTGAGACAAAACAAAGCAGATGTTAAGAGGCAGAATGATATAGGAAGACTGAGAGAAATCTGTGCTCATGATAATGAGGGAGAAGACTTTTCTGAAACATACTAAAAATGGAATTTTCTGATATATATATATATATAGAGAGAGAGAGAGAGAGAAAGAGGGTGTATCTTTCAATGATCTACTGGACAATAAGGGCTTCACTGCACCAGCTGAATGAGCAAACTCCCCTCCTCTTGTGTCTTTTCGGGTCAAATTGTGTTACTTTGGGATGACATCACTGGTCATCAGATGAATTACCTTCCTGAACATTCTGGATGGAGATTAAATGGGCCAAAACTGCTGGAATACAACCAAGTGGACATTGATTGCAATGCTAATGGATTCAAACCATGATGGTTTGTTGTAGGAGGCCCATAAAAGACTTCCCTTCCACATATTGCCAAAATGTCTCTGATTATTGGCTAAGGTAGAATAATAAAGGTGGGGGGGTCTGGGGAAGGGAGAAGAAAACAAAATCCTGTACTCTTGTTGCAAATGAAATTTTTTGAATTATTGCTTAAAAAGGTAAACAAGATGCAAGACTTCATGTGCTTGGAGATTCAGGTCAAGAGGGCAGTGCCATTTTACTTGTAGAGCATGGTATATTTACCTTTTAATTACTTGAAAGTTAGTTATCTGTTGAAGACTTTAATTTAGTGTTTAGTTGGGAAAGGGATCATTAATAAAGGGCTCACTGCAGTCTGAATGTCAGAGTTCAGCTGTCTGGTGATGAAACTAAAAGAAAAGTAAACATTTTTTTCCCTTTCTTCCTCCTTCCTCCTGTTGTTATTTTAAATTGACAGCTCCAAGAATTCCACATTTCCTAACTTAGGCTAAACAAAAGTTCTAGAATAACTCATGAAGTTGATTAATTCACTGAAGGTTTCTGCTAACCAGTATATGAAGTGGACATTCCAATCTCTGTTTTTTTTTTAAAGTAGATCAGAAACAGGAATCAAATAATCAATGGGGTCATTGATGATCAAGGTTTTAAAGGAGCACTCACGGAAGACAAGGCCATTGCAGAGAAGCTAAATGAATTCTTTGCATCAGTCCTCACTGCTGAGGAACTGTGCCAGATTAAGGTGTCAAAGGAGGAGGTTTTGGAACAAACTGATAAATTAAACAGTGTAAGTCCTGAGGACCAGGTATTCACCCAAGGGTTCTGAAGGAACTCAAACACGAAATTGCAGAACTACTAACGGTGGTATGTAACCTATCCCTTAAATTACCTTCTGTACCAGATGACTGAGGGATAGCTAATGTAACGCCAATTTAAAAAAAAGGCTCCAGAGGTGATCCTGGCAATTATGGGCCAGTAAACCTAACTTCAGAACCAGGCAAACGCGTTGAAACTATACTAAAGAATAGAATTATCAGATGAATACAATATATTGGGAAAGAGTCAACAAGCCTTTTGTAAAGGGAAATCATGCCTCACCAATCTGTTAAGAGTTCTTTGAGGGGGGTCAACAAAGAGTGAACAAGGGTGGATAAAGTGTACTTGGACTTTGAGAAAGCCTTTGACAAGGTTCCTAACCAAAGGCTCTTAAGCAAAGTAGGCAATCCTGGGATAAGAGGGAAGGTGCTCTCATGGATCAGTAACTGGTTAAAAGACAGGAAACAAAGAGTTTCCTTTGTCAGTATTCAGTTTTCACAGTGGAGAGAGTTAATAGCAGGGTCCCCAAAGGTCTGTACTGGGACCAGTGCTGTTCAACATATTCATAAATGACCTGGGAAAAGGGGTAAACAGTGATGTGTTAAAGTTTGCAGATGATATAAAATTACTCAATACAGTTAAGTCCAAAGCTGACTGTAAAGTGTTACAAAGGGATCTCAATAAATTGGGTGGCAGGGTGACAAAATGGCAGATGAAATTCAGTGTTGATATATGGAAAGTAATGCACATTGGAAAACGTAATCTCAACTATACATACTAAGTGATAGGATCTAAATTATCTGTTACACTCAAGAAAGAGATTTTGGAGTCATTGTGGATAGTTCTTGGAAAACATCTGCCCAATGTGCAGCAGCAGTCAAAAAAATGAACAATGTTAGGAACTGTTAGGAAAGAGATAGATAATAGAAAATATCATAATACCACTATATAAATCCATGTTATGCCCACATCTTGAATTCTGCTTGCGGTTCTGTATGCCCCATTTCAAAAAAGATATGTTAGAATTGGAAAAAGTATAGAGAGAGGCAACAAAAATGATTAGGGGTATGGAGCAGCTTCCATATGAGGAGAGTTTATAAAAACTGGGACCGTTCAGCGCAGAAAAGAGACAACTAAGGGGGGATATGATAGAGGTCTATAAAAATCATGACTGGGTTGGAGAAAGTGAATAAGGAAGTGTTATTGATCTCGTCACATAATGCAAGAACCCCAGGGGTCAGCTAATGGAATTAATAGCCAGTAGGTTTAAAGCAAATCAAAGGAAGTACTTCTTCACACAACACACAGTCAACCAGTGGAACTCTGCCATGCAGTGTTGTGAAGGCCAAAACTATACCAGGGTTCAAAAACAAACAAACTAGATAAGTTCATGGAGGATAGGTCCATCAATGGCTACTAGCCAAGATGTTTGGGGATGCGACTGCATGCTCTGGGAGTCCCTAGGCCTCTGACTGACAGGTCCTGGGACTGGATGACAGGGGATGGATCACTTGGTGATTGCCTGTCCCGTTCATTCCCTTTGAAGCATCTGGGTATTGGCCAGTGTTGGAAGACACGATATTGGGCTGGATGGACCATTGTCTGACCCTGTATGGCCGTTCTTATGTTCTTATAAACTTCTGAGATCGTACGGAGGAATGATGGTTAAGGCACAGAGCTATAAGTCAAACTTGAGTTTTTGTTCCCAGCTCTACCAGACGCTTACTGTGTGAAGCTGGACAAATCGTTTGTGACCAAAATATGAAAAGTAGCCACACTATTTTTTTTTTTTTGGTTGAGTGCCTAACTTGAGACCTTTTGGGCCTGGTTTCTTCAGAGGTTCTAACACTCCTAACTCTCATCAGCTTCAGCTGGGGTTGTGGTTGCTCAATGCTTCTGAAAATTGGGTTGAAGTGATCTCTGGTGGAACTGAGGAATCCAGTATTAATGGTTGTTTCAGGAAATGTTGTCCCTTATCACTCTAAAAACCAGGGATAAATAACACTTATCCATGTCAGAAGGGATATTGAGAGGCTAACCTCACTGGGCCAGATTCTGCCACTTTTACTCATGATGAAATAGAAATACCGTAGTTAGCATCCCCTTCAGAGTAAGGAACTATTCATTGTGTGCAAGAGGAGCAGAATCTGGACCATTGCTTGTTAAGCTCTCTGAGACCCTGGGATGGAAAGTGCTATAGAAGCCCACAAGTTTTCATTATTTATCATTTAGCACCACTGGGCTACCACTCAAGTACTCATCCAGTGAACCTTTAGTTGTGCTGACTGATGATCTGTTTTCAGATCTGTATTACTAGCTGGGGTTTGTATGGAAGAGGAGACTAAAAATATACACACTGTGTCTATGTAACTCTTTATTTGGTAGTGGCTTGGTAGGGCTGAGCAGCTCAGGAAGGGAGCAGCAACAAAGGGGTATGTGTAAGTAGTCTGCTGTTCTACTAGAATCAGTTGATTCCTCTGATTATTTTGTTTTGCGAAAAGTGGAGTGGGGGAAATGACAGAATTGGGGGGAAAAAAGCAGAAATACTGATACTGTCTTGTTCTGGTGAACAGAAAGTTCTCGTCTTTCCATTTCAGTTTTTCTCTTGCTTGTCTTTGTTTTGGTAATTTGCTCTGGCTACAGGATATAGAGGTATCACTATTGGTAGGTCCTGAAACCCACATGTGTAGTAGGACCAGTTCAGGTATCCTGGACAGTCCTCCATTCAGTTTAAGGAAATTAGTGAGTGTTAAATATTACAAGGGTATCCAGAGACTTCTCAGTCTAATTAATTAGCTCCTGACTGCTAAAATGGTTGCTATCCTCTTAGTACAGTTCCAAAGGCCAGAGCTTACAATGAAGCAAGGAAGTGCATCAGTTCCTGGTCAGAAGTGCATCTGAAAGTTAAATTCATGTAATATCAAGTCTACTTGTATCAATTCCTTTTGGTCTATTGACCTTTTATCTTCTGTTGGGGGGAGGGAATGGGGGAGAAAGTATATCAGCTTTCAGCTTTGTCAGGTCACAGAGAGGTCAAGTTCCCTTGTCTGTGATGAAGCATATTGTGTGAAACAGCATTGTGTATGATAGTAGTTATGTGGAGAGACTCTGACTTTATCAGGCCCCCTGGAGGTAAATATCACTTACAGCCATTAAGTGAATCAACATATATGATGCCTCTTCTGGCCTCTTGGCCCAGTGGTTGTAGGATAGGAAAAATAAGAAGCATGCCTCTTTGGAGGTTATAGCTGACTAGCTAAGCAATTAGTTCACTGGACACTTTCCATTAGATAAAGAAAAAGTTCCTTCTCGGGAGTATGTGGACTCTGCCATCAGAGGTTCTATTATCAGGTAAGATCTGTTAGATGTTTCATTCAAGGACAGAATATTATTACTTGCTGAAACTGTTGGGAGGAATGAGTCAATATATTGGGGTCTCCCAACTGTATGAATAAATAAGTACACCTGAAAATATTTTTTAAATTAATGTATCAGATTACAGAGCAATAACACAACTGTTAGCATACCATACACCTTCCTTTCCACTCCCCCTTCCCCAGTGTACTCCATAGCTCTCATAAGGCTTTCAATGTGCTATGCTATCAGGAGGTCACAAGGAATCACGTTAAAACTGTTAAAACTGTTAATATTTTAATTATGTAGAAGCTGCAAAGAATCCTGTGGCACCTTATAGACTAACAGACGTTTTGCCATTTTAATTATGGTTTCACAACCAGAAAATGCAATCCAACCTAAAGCCTTGAATCAGAAGTTGCAGTGGCAGGGTGGTACATTGATTGACTTGAAATGAGCAAACCAAATCTTATATGCAAATGAACGTGAAACTTTTTCTGCTTTTTACTTGCACCGTTTAAACACTTGGCTGTCCTTCCCTGTTTTCCAGTGCTAAATGGCTCTCCATAGGTTTATTCATGTAGCTTTAGTGATGTACAGTAATGTAGGATCTGCTTACCTGTGTTCCGATCTTCTCTGTGGAGATGTTTATTTTAAGAGTTCATGTCTACTTAGTTTTGCTAATACTGTACTGTAATATCAGATGGGCTGTTGAGACCTCAAGGGGTGAGTAAGCTATTTTTAGTGTGTTTGAAGGGTAGATGATGTTTCAGATTATGGAATGACTTTCTGGAGGGTTCATTACCATATACTGAAGTTTAGTATGCCATGGCAATGGAGTTCAGTCATATGATTATGATGAGGTAGTATCTTAACTGGGACATAAAAAATGGAGAACATTTACTTTCTTCTAGCTGGGAAATTTTAAAGGTAGATGGAGCTAAATTGCTACACTGGAAACTCTTACACTTGCCATTTAAATATAGTGAGAACTTCTAGTCTTCTTTACAGGTGAAATAAGCAGCCTGTTGACAGCGATGCTTGCTGTTCTGTAGCCCACAAGTTTACCCCCAAAATCAGAGGAAGCTTCATATGCAGATGGCTTTTTAATTGGTCAGATCCCTTTGCTACCTTTCCATGTTCTGGTTACTACAATATGATGGAAAACAGCAGAAGATGAGGACTTATCCTGCAAAAGCTTATTTGTGTGTAGCCCTTATTCATGTGAGCTGTCCCAGTGATTTGATTGAATTTCAGTATGATTACTCATGTGAGTAAATGTGTGGCGGACCAGACCCTTAGTTGCATAGAGTGTGACTCTTGGGGTTTGCACTGGTGCACTTGGAAATGACATCTTAAATGTGAAATGCACTTAATTTTCAACAGCTACCATCTAAGTACATAAGGTGTTCATTGGTGCTTGCAGATGGGGATTTTGATGGAGTTCATTTACACTCTCTAACAAATGCTAATGCAATAGATAATTCTTTCACTTCTATTCATACTCCCCTCCTGTTTTGAATTCCCACACTTTGCATTTTGGTTTGGGGGTAGGGGAGTGCAATTTGGCATTTGTCTAAGAAATACTTAAATTGGATTTCATTTAGTGCCTGCATATCCCTGAGGTGTGATTTCGTATAAGGATGAAGCTTAAAAGAACTTTCCCTTTGTTCTGTTGAGTGTGCGCTCAGTAGATGGTGTTCAGATACTTCATATCACCTGTATTTATAATGGCGTTTCTGGAAGCTGGGGATTTTGACAAGTTACTTTATAAAGAGCTGGGTTTGAATGATAAGTGATTATGATAGATGCTAATGTAGTTGTCAATGAAAATTGATCAGGGAAAATGCTACCAAGCCCTTTTGTAATTAGAGGTGTGTGTATGTACATAATATAAATTGCTATCCATGTGGTTATACTGCTGTGGTACTTAATCTGGCAGATCATTTAAATATTTACTCCAAAAGATCTTGTTCCCTGTTGGTGTGAAGCAGTATTTCCAGTTATTTTTATCTTAGCAACCCTGTTGGAGATGAACCAGACATTCTGCTGTAAACTGTCCCTGCGTTTTGATAGAATTTAATAAAATAAAGTTTAATGGTTTGATCCCAAGGGGAGAACAGACCATCTGGTTAACAGAAGGTTAGGCCGAGTAATGTATTGCTGAGAGTGGCACAAACCAACCAAGAATATCTGGTAATGTGTCCAGTTGCTGCATGTATTAAGCATTGAAATGGTGCTTTCAGATCTGCAGAGCCAGCAGTCCTGTTACCACTGCTGTGACGCAGGAGATAATTCTGTTGGGCAAGCAGCAGCATGGGGGTGGATCTACAGTACAGGATGTGTAATGTCAACATGAAGCATTGGAGCTGGCAGTAAGAAGGAAAGCAGCCATTTCATGCCAGTGCAGGAAGCCTAAATAGATTTTTCCCTCTGCATCTTCTCCTTTTATTTTACTTTCATTTCAGTATTACATGATTACCTTTTGCTTTGTCATCTGAAAACTTCAGCCCAGCAGGATTTCATTTCTTTCTCTTTTTGAACCTGTCTTTTTAAACAACTGAAGTATACTCCAAAAGCATGTATGATGGGTAAAAAAGGGGGGGTTGAACAAATCTGGAGAATGAGAATGGTTTAGTCATGTGAGTCTTGAGCTTCAGATGAAGTTTCATTGTAGATCCTTTTGTCTTTAGTGCAGAGACAGTTTGTTCAAAAGCAGCAATCATTTGAGAACATTGTACTGCAGCTGTGAAGTGAAGAAGGGTACAGAATATTGCAAGTGATACTGCATAGACTTTGCAATTATATAATTGCTAAGTAACCATAGAAAACCGTCACAATTGTCTTTGCTTTCCCTCTTAACAGGGAAGTCCTACAATTTAAGGTTTCTTTTCCCCTTTTTGTAAAAGCCAGAGGCAAATTAACCATGCTACCAGATTTTAAAAGCCAAATACAATCACTGGAGTGAATAAATCTGCAGGAGGAGACTTCATAAATGAACTTGCCAGGCACTCTGTTGACTCAGACTGCAAAAACCTAGTGGCTTGCAGTGTTGTGGATTCTTCTGTCAGCCGAATAGGAAATGTCTTTCTTTCTTTCTTTTTTTAAAACGGAGACACCTTCCTGTAGTCACAGCATGGAGTATACCAGAGCTTACTCAGTAATGGGCATGGCAGAACTGTACTTCATAACCAGAGCCCTCTCAATTTCTGTTGCCTGTTCAGTGGGATTTTGAAGGAATACTATTACAGCCTAACTTGAATGAATACTTGTCTTGGATGCTGTTTTGTGGTAGCCCTGCAAGGTATGACTAGCTTCAGACGTTCCTGAGAGCTAATGACAGAAGTAGTCAACCCACAGGTATGTTTTTCCAGTGGCATTTTGGGAGTGGGAGGAGATGTACATAAAATGAGATCTGTCTAGGAAGACTGTTTGTTCTGTGCTCTAATAACTTCATCCCTTCATCCTTCTGCTCACTCCACTGGCTCCATTCAGAAGATTTTTGGTTGAAGTACTGCAAGTCTAGGACTTGTGCTTACAGTATATATTTGTGGTTGTTTTTAAAGCTCACCTAAAAATGACACTGAACAATTTATCTGGAACTGGAATGGCATTTCCCAATGCAGAACTTCTTCTTAGTTATGTAAAATAATCCCAGGTTGCAGTAGTTATTTCTGTACTAGCCAGTTCAAGGATATATCTGAGCCAAGATATGGTTCCTTCATCACTTCTTATATAATTCTCACTCTACAAAGCTTTGTTTTCCATTGGCTGGTTGTCTTGTGTTTTCAGTTTTATTTGACAACTTCCTAGCACACTTTGGATGAACTCATAATCAGGTGTGTTTTTCCCATCATAAATAAGAAATAATGTTTCATGTTGTTCCCAAATTTTTGCTTGGGATATTTTCCTTTAAACTTCTTTGTGTTGTAGAAATGCTCTAAAGAAATCTTATTTGACATTTTTTAAACAAAAAATGTGGTTCACTGTGAGAATGGCTGATTATAAATAACTTCTAAAATAATATCTTACCGATAGCAAAGTTGGCAGTCTTCCATTGAGTTAGCCTGTTTCAGCAAGGAGCTCTGGCTTAAGATGTAAAGCAATCTGCAGGGACATATGATCGCACATACTGGCTGTTGTCTGTGTTATCATCATTTGCTCTAGCTGATGACTAGGAATTACAACCATTGTCTGGAAGACCAGTGAAATCCACAGTACATGACACCAGAGGAATGGGCCTGACCTATAAGTATTGAGTAGGTAGGATGCTACAGAGCTTCTTAAGGATTTTGGAGATCATAGTGAGTCTTCATGACACAGTGTTCTGGAGCAGTCATCTAAGTGAATGTTCTTAATAGATATCCTTTTTTGTTTCTGGCATCAAAACAGGTAACACTAGGCAAAGGATGTCTTGATGAATGACTCTGTGATTGCCTGTAGGAATTGTGATTTATACATAATGACAACATACCTTCCTGGGAGATCTCTCCTCCCTGTGGTTTCTAATGCCTGTGGTGGTGGTGTGGGAGATCAAAGTGAAGATTTGTAATGTAGTGACTTTAGAAAGAAGACATTGTGCAGTTACATAAAAATATTACCCAAAAGAAAATAAGGAATGTAGCATAAAAAGAATCAGTATGCATTATTCTGAAGATATCACAAGACCAACATTAATGTCCTCATACGTTCCACTTTATGCTTTGATTACACTCACATGGCTTGGTAGTGACTTCATCTAAAGCTCTCAAAGTATAATACTTGTTTGTGGTTTATGGCAATCCAGCAGCCATATTATCTCAGCATTTATCTGAGAAGCTTCAGTAACTACCATGTACAAAATTATTTACAGGTTATATACTAGTACATAGAAACTTGGCAAATGATCTTTTTATTTCCATGAGGAGATTGGACTCCTCAACTCATCTCCTACTCTAGCTGGGCTGAGTGCTTATATATAGCTACCTATTAGTCATCAAAATTTAAACTCATCCCATGTCACCTTCTGAATTTCTGTTCCATGGCACTTGTAATAATAACTGTAGGTTTCTGATAAAACAGCCTCTCTTTATTGGCCTCTGTGTTGCATGTAGTATGGCACACAGTATTCTGGTAGGATAGCACACGTAAAACAGAAGAGCAGGACCACAAAACTGGAAGACTGGAATCACTGTGTCATGCATAGTTTTATAAGAATCTTGAACTCTAGGCATTCTGGAAGTGACTGGCTGGTAAGATTGTGTTGGGTAGAATACAGGTTGAAGATGCCAACAGTGATGTTGGATGGTGGTTTCCTCTCCCTTCCCTCCCCCCTATTTTCAGAAAATGCAATATTTGACAGATTACTAACTTTTGTATCATGCCATTGAGATAGATACAGATCACTGAAAAAATCAAACCGTGAAGGACTTAGTCAAAAACACTGATCACAAACCCTGAACAAAATTTATATTTTGCAAATGCCGCAATGATTCAGAGGTTGCTTATCTGGGAGATAACTTGTGTGCCTATGAAGGAGAAGTATGGAATAAGAAGAGATGGTAACACACCTTCCCCATGGTATTCTATTCTACACTGAGAGATGCATGTTTTCAAAGATGAAATTGTGGAAATGTAGAGTAATGAGGGATCCACAAACTGCAGGAACTGTTGAAGCCTGTTCTCTACTGTTCTCTGAGCCAGTCTAAAATGCTCAGATGTGGGGGAGTCCATCATCTCTGTTTCTGAACTGGATGCTTTTGCACTTAAAAATGAGTTTAACCATTCTAAATCGGGCATGACCAGAAGCTTTCAAACTTGGGTGACCTTGCAGCTTTAAAGAAATCCACTGGAACTGTTAGCTTCCACCTTACTGAAGGACACATTCAGAAGAGCTAGCTCATTAAGCAAGCTTTTGAAGGGTGTGCTCTACAGAGCAGCTTCCTGTTATTTGGTTAATGGTTGACCTAGTTCTATTGCCATATGCTTCCTGGAATGGATTCTGATATAAAGTATGTGCTAAAGCAAGACTGGGATAATAGCAGGAAAGTCAAAGCCTTTATGAAACAGTAATCATGTTACTGCTAGTATATTTTGGGGGATACTGTGGTTACTAAAAATGGCAATGTATTCTCCAGGAACTGTTTACTGATTCTGATTGCAAACTGCGGAGTATTAATCAAGCCCATTTGTAATGTTTCATATATATTTTTTTCAGAATCACCTTTGTACAAAAGGTTTGTATCAGTGATTCTCATGTGCATGTGCATATGTGTGAGGCTAAAGTTAGGGACTGAAGCACTCTGACTGAATTTATAGCTGCAAGGAAAGATTAGATTAGATTTGGTTAAAAGCAAGTGATTTTTCCTGTGGTGGGATATTTTTTTTCATTGCAAACCATAGGATAGTAAATCCGTTGTTGTTGTTTTAAAGTCTGGCTAATGAGAGTTAAGACATTTACCTGGAATCAGCTATACTAGAGCACATAATTTAAAGATAAGTAAATATACAAGAAACCATGGTGGATAGGGTTCAGTCTTCAAGCAGAATTTTTAGTCTGCAACCAAGTGAGGTTCTGAAGAACCTACAGATCTTGCTTTCTCATTGAAGTGAAGACTCTTTCCATAATGAGGATGCAGGTGCGTGGCAGCAGTTGCTTCATGTGTAGCATGCATTATGTTGGGGGAGGGGAAATAGAAATTACAACCATTCTTTGTTGCCCTTTGAAAGCTCATAGGAGTTTCAGTAGATATGGTGAGTTACGTTTCTGGTGTCAGTAGTGTGGAAAATTAAGCTGCTGACCACACCCACTGCTTGACTATTCATATTAGCAGTGGTTGAGGAAAAGAGATCCTTATGCAATTTCCTTTTGTTCTTTACTAGTCCATAGCATTGAATGGCATTGTTAGAGGATAGTGGCTGTGCAATTGGAGAATAGACTGATCTCTAATGGGAAGCCATCGGGGGCGGGGGGCTGTTTTGTTTTAATGGTATTGGTCACCTTCTGTTGTGCAGACTGGCACCAACATGGCTGTTAGTGCAACTTGATCAAAACAAAGGAAGATGCCACTGCTGCAAGACTTGAGAGGTCTTCCTTCCTGAGGAAATGCAAGGGAAACAATCTGACTTCTCTTTACCATTGTCTTTAAGGTGCAGAATGGTTAACAAGGAAAGGAGGTTGAGTTCACCTTCTAAAAGGAATTTCCCACCCTCCTCTCCCCTCTGTCATGTTAAATGAGGAAATAGAGCGTAAGGACATGGAGTGGGGGAGAGAGCAAGCAAGCAATAGTTACAAAGTTGTGGAACCTCTCTCTGTTGACACACTTAACTGTAGTGTAATGGGGAATTGTGGTAATGGACCAGTAGTGCTGAATACGTTCTTGTGTCTCTGTGTATTAATGCTTGTCTAGGACAACAGCTAACTGGCATTTTGAGAGGTAGGTGGAAAGAACTAAGCCTATCTTGAAAGGTTGGGCAGAAAGTGTTATGAGTGAGGAAATCCACTGATCATGATGTGTTACTGAGAAGTGGTTAAGGACTTGCCTACATGAGGAAAATTGACCGACGTAGGTATTCCACTATAATTTATTGATTCTGGAATAACTCCCTCATGTGGACATGCTATTTCAGACTAAAAGTGACTCCTATTCCAGAATAATTACTCCACTCACAGAATAAAGTAACTTTTATTTAGGCATGGTAGAATTCAGTTTCTATATTTTGTATAATTTCAATGGATAATATCGATGTTTGTTTATTTTTAAGCTTTTTTTTTTACTGATTTTTAAATTTTCACAGTTGCAGGAATGGTGGGGGCAATCAGAAAATAATTTAATGACAGTAGCCATTAAGATTAAAAAACCTACAGCTTTATAACCATTCAAATCAATGTCACATGTCAAAATATACAAAGTAAATATCCTTAAATCAAACTCTTAAGTTCTCAGGCAGCATGTTTCTTATTTTACCTATCTGTACATTTCTGTCATCATCAATGGAAATATTTTTTCATCAGTTTGTATGTGTAAGGTGAAATTGACTTTTACTGGCATTTACAGATCAAAATCTAACTCTTCCAAGCCTATTTTTATTCCAGAATAGTGTGTCTACATGGGCAGCTATTTGGAAGTAGCTATTGCAGAATATCTACATAAGTCAATTCTCTCCCCTATAGACAAGTCCTTAGGTTGCTGATTAGAAGAGTGGCTATGAACGTCTACTTTGGTTGTCCCAGCAGAGCTGGCCTTGGTTTAAAGTCTGGCTGAGTTTTAGGAGTATGATGTCATTTATGCTTAAATCCATCCTTTAGAAATAATAATAATGAAAAAAAATTAAAAGATGAATGTTAAAGTGGGAGTGTGTATAGAATTCAGGGCTGCTGCACATTCCAACACCACAATGATTGACTCCCAGCCTCAAGGGGGTTTCTGCTGAAAAATTAGGAGGACTACGTAGTAAGCTCTGGCAGCCCTAGAGTTGTTTAGACTTTTGTGTGTTGCCTCATCTGGAAGGATTGTTGCCTTTAGCATTATAAAAGTTTTTGAGCGTGGCTTCTCAGATTTGAGATGCTTAAGATTATTCTTCCATGGGGAGAACCATTTTCCATTGGATCCAACTCCACAGACCATTGTGGCTCAATGAGGCAGAATCAGACTCATCAGTCATGTACTTGGGTCTAAGCTCTGTCCCTCCTGAAGAGCTTGCCAGCTTTGAAACAGGGAGCAAGAATCCTTCAAACAAAAATTGAAGACACTCTTTACCCAAATTTCTAAACTGGACTTTTAAACCAGGCTTCTCTGACCTTGGGGACCTGCAGGAGCATTTCCCCAGGGGATCTTTATCCTTTTTCTCAAGGCCCCTCTGCTTCAGAGGCACTGCTGCAGGGTCTGTCCTCCATCCTGCACCATGGTAAAGGCACCAAAGAAAAGTTCCAAGGCTTTAGATCTAAGAATGTAAGTATGTTGCCTGCTTGTTTCACCTGCTTTAAAACCTGCACTAAGGTCTCAACCCATCGGCACAAGGAAATACTGGGAGGGTTCAGCTTCAGCTACCTTCCTCCAGTTCTGGAACTTGTTTCCCAGCAGAATGTTCTGCAGACTCTGTGGCCTCCCTATCTTCCCCTGTTGGAAGTGCAGCCAAAAGATGCCAGGCAAACCTTCAGGAGCCAGCAAAGATGCCTACTGCCCCAGACCATGGCTCTGGCAACAGAAGAAAATAAACACATCCATTTGGCTAAAGTTCAAATATTGGTGTGGGGGCAAGAATAATTCTTCCAGATCAGCCCAAATCTCACAAACTCATGAATTTTCTCCAAAACAGCCAGGATTTAAGCCTGGAGGCAAAAGCACTGAAAAGACAAATATCGGTCTTGTGCTAAGTGCAGCCACAGTCAATTGAATCTTCAAGAGAACTTAGTGACCTTCCTATTGACACCTCAGCAAATATAGAAGTCACCCCAGCGTTTTTAAACCACTCACAAAACCATGTTTTTGAGCCAGCACGAGTTGTATTTCCTAACAATTGAAGTAGCACTTTTTAAAATAGAAGCTCTCCAGACAGAAGAATATCAGAACTAATGGTTCTTTTCTATGGAGTCATAATACAGTATCTTCACACAGAAAAAGGCATACCAAGAAAAGACAGCTTTTATACCAAAATAAATGCCATATTCCATAAATGCCAGGAAGTTGTTGCATTCCTTGCATTTTGTCCAGATTGTATTCATGAAAAAGGTAAACAATGGCATAGCCTAGACAGCTGGAGAGCCATAAAATATCTATGTTGCACAAGAACAATGGCGTTTTGAGCTCTGATTCATCCTCTCAGTCAAAGGAAAGAAGGCATCCACAGTGTTGATTGCCAAACGGTGCATAAGAGGCCTATAAATCAGAGAGGGCTTTGCCTTGTATCCTTGAAAGATTATGGCAAAGTTATGGTCAATTAAGACAATATGCAGCATAAGGCCACCCTGAGGAGAGAGAGGGGAAATCAGAAGAGTCTAATGCCGGTCACATGCACCAACTTTATATTATTCACTTTTCACTGGGACTAAGTTGTTGGGTGAATTCCTCAGATGACATACTCAAAGGTTTATCCAAGTGGAACCGCCTGCTTTCTTATTCTTGCTGTTTCATTAGGAGAAGGAAAGGGGAGGGAAAGAATTCCTTGTACCGAAAGTACAGATGAGACCTTGAGCTAACCAGCCATTTTGTTCTTCTGGAGCCAGGAAGCATCTTTCTGAGTTTGCAGGGCAGAAATAAGCACTGAATTCCTTTCAACAGATCAGCCAGATAATGTGAGTGTGATGGCCTAACGGCCTTTAATCCTAAGGAGAATATCAAATATCTCCTTTGAATGCCACCTCAAACAAAAGCATTCTAAAAGGGTTACCTTTACAAAATGTTTAGAGAGATTTCTCCTCTTTTCTTCTCTCCTCCCTGCCAATACTTCAGATTTTAAAAAAAAGAGAAATGTATCTAGACATAGTTCCTATCATCCCAGTACCATCCTCAGAGTGACGACCCAGGTGTCTTCTGTAGTTTGTCTCTAGTCCCTGTAACAGTTCTATCTTCATCCAGTCTATATCTGAAATAGAAACAAGATTTGTAAATATTCCATGACTCATTCAAGAAATGACTCTGCCTTACCTCTTTACATCCTCTGTAGAGCTCCATAGAGCTTCCTTTCCCCCCATTATTCTTGTGTACGAATGTAGGCCAGGAGTATCAATTATTTTTTATCAAGGTATAATCAAGGTCCAGACTCTAGAGAAAATAATAATAATAATAATAAACCAATTATGATAATAAGTAAATCAAAAGATTTTGGAGTCTGTTCAAAAGCATCTGGTAGTCTGGATTTGGCCCCCGGTCCACCTGTTGACTACCTGTGATGTAGGTCATACTTACAAGTAGGGAGGACTGTATCCTGGGAAGCAGTGGCACTGAAAATAATGCAGAGGTAGATAACCAACTAAATATGAACGCTAAGTGTGAAGCTGTGGCTAAAAGGGCTACCATAATCTTTGGATGTATGAACAGGGAAATATTCAGTGGGAGATGATACTACCTCCACTGGTGAAATCACTACTGAAAAGGTGTATTCAGTTCAGGGGTCAACACTGTGTAATCTAAACAAAGACATAACAAAATCCTATGGCTGGAAGCTGAAGCTAGAAGACTTAGAATTAGAATTAAGGCACACATTTTTAACAGTGAGGATAACAAACCATTGGACTAGCTCACTAAGGCACTGGCTCAGGAAAGCATTTTAGCACATGCTTAAGTGCTTTCCAGAATCAAGGTCTAAAGGGTGTGTGTGGTACATTCTTCATCACTTTGAGTCTTGATTTTTTTTAAGGTGCCTATGTCTTTTTCCAAAATAAGTTCTACGTCAGACATGAGTCCTTCATCTCAATGTAGGAATAGCTGATTGAAATTCTACGGCCTGTGTCCTGCAGGGCACAGGCACCGGCTTCCAACTTTCCCCAGGGGTGCTCAACCCCTGCTCCACCCCAGGCCCTGACCCCACTCCAACCCTTTCCCCAAGACCCCACCCCTGCCCCATCTCTTCCCAGACTCTTCCCACCCAGTTCCGCCCGCTACCCTAAGCGCGCCTCGTTCCTGCTCCTCCCCCTCCCTCCCAGTGCCTCCTGCATGCCATGGAACAGCTGATCTGCAGTGGGTGGGAGGCCCTGTGCGGGGGAGGTGCTAAGCACCTACTAATTTTTTTTGGCGCACCCTCTGAGTTTGTTCCTGTGCTGCAGGGGGTCAAACTAGATGATACAGTGGCTCATTCATTCAGCAGATTCCCAGGACAATCTCTGCATTCCTCATCAAGTGACAACTGGATAGCAGTGGGCACAGGTCCACTGCTTAGTAGGAACAAAGGAGACAGATCTGGATTACACAGCCACCAGCATCCTCTCTCACTGGAGAGGTGGTGCTTGCCTACCAGAGCAGCCTACACAGGAGGCAAGCAAAACATCAAGGCTGACTAAGCACTGGAACAGGTTATCTAGGGAGGTTGTGGAATCCCTGTTGTTGGAGGTTTTTAAGAACCTGTTAGACAAACACCTGTCAGGATGGTCTCAGTGTACTTAATCCTGTCTCAGAGTGGTGGGTGGGAATAGACCTCTTGAGATCTCTTTCAACGCTACATTTCTATGATTCTAGATCAGAGGTGGGCAAACTATGGCCCGCGGGACCGTCCTGCCCAGACCTTGCACTCCCGGCCGGGGAGGCTAGCCCCTGACCCCTCCCCTGCAGCCTCAGCTCGCCGTGCCACAAGCGCTCTGGGCAGCAGGGCTGCGAGCTCCTGCCGGGCAGCACGGCAGTGTGGCTGGCTCCGGCTGAGCAGCATGGCTTCCAGACATGCTGCTCTGAGCGGCATGGTAAGGAGACAGGGAGCAGGGGGGTTGGATAAGGGGCAGGGGGCCCCAGGAGTGAGTCAGGGAGCAGGGGGTGGTTGGATGGGGAGGAGGTGGTTGGAGGGGGTGAGGGGACAGGGAATGGGGGGTTGGATAAGGGGCAGGGGGCCCCAGGGGTCAGTTAGGGAGCAGGGGGTGGTTGGATGGGGAGGAGGTGGTTGGAGGGGGTGAGGGGACAGGGAATGGGGGGTTGGATAGGCGTGGGAGTCCCGGGGGGCCTGTCAGGGGGCGGGGGTGTGGGTAGGGGTTGGGGCAGTCAGGGGACAGGGAGCAAGGGGGGTTGGATAGGGGGTGGGGTCACGGGGGGCAGAGGGTCCTGGGAGGAGGTGGTCAGGGGACAAGGAGTGTGTGTGGGGGCGTTGAATGGGTGGGAAGTTCTGAGGGGGGCAGTCGGGATGGGAAGTGGGAGGAGGCAGATAGGGGGCGGGGGCCAGACTGTTTGGGGAGGCACAGCCTTCCCTACCCAGCCCTCCATACAGTTTTGGAACCCCGATGTGGTCCTCAGGCCAAAAAGTTTGCCCACCCCTGTTCTAGATGCCTTCTCCTCCACAGGAACGGATATTCATGTGTGCTTTGCCCCTGTTTCTCCTAATCACCATGAAAATGTGACAGGAGAATCCTAGCCATCTCCCCAATCCAGAAACTTAGTTTCTTCAAGAATCTTCTTCACCAGGAACCCACTTAGTTACCTGGACTTTTGCAGATTTGATTTTTCAGTGTGAAACTGGAGAGTCTGATGCTTCAGTTATCTCTGTGGTGGCTGCGGCATAAAAACTAGCCTAGGATAGAGTTCAGCAACATGGTTGCTCCTGGAAATTGGCTATTAAAGTTTCGGAAACCTTCTGTAACGAGAGCATTTCCAGCAGACATGAGGGACTTGTTCACTTTGTTTATAGACCGCAGCTTAAATATGTTCCAAATGTCTGTTCGTCATCCCTTCTTGTCTCATGGATGATCTCCATAGTGGATTTAGGCTTCAATTACCTAAAGTTTCAGTCCCTGTCCTTCGTTATGAATCAAAGACTACTAGTATCAGCTTTGTCTTCACATCGTCAGTTTCTTTGTAACTGTTGCTCAATCAAATCTCCCAATGGAAGAATGATGCATCAACCTGATTCCATAAGACATCTTTTAATCATCTAGTGAGGCCTTGCTGTATGTGTCTATCTCCTTTCGTACAGTCATTACTTGTGCAGCAAGAGTAAATGAGTGGCGGTTCTCCAGTTGATAGAGCTTCTATGGTAATTTCAGCTTTGGAATTCATCTTTGGGAACCAAAGTGCAGTGCTGCAGCAGTCTAGATGGCTGAGTCAGAATTCAAAGGGGGAAAGAAGGGTAGGAAAAAAGCCTGAACTGTCTTTGTTTTTGTTTTGCAATGAGCAAATCTAAGCCACGAGTAATATCCTGAGCAGTGAATGTCTTTCGTTAAGAAAAGTTAAAATCAAAGGTAGGCTGACAAACTTTCTGTCTTCCACTTGGCTGTGCTTTTAGCACTTCTGTGAAAATCCTACTTTCAGATCTGGTCGGGACTGAGAAGAGGAAACCCTTGTCTCTTACCTGAATGTTTACTTTCCCATCTTCTACTATTTAGGTCTGCAGATACGGCTCAACTGAGTCTGTGTGCTAAACAGAAACCTAACTTAAAAAAAATAATTCGGTGATCTTGCACTGCAGGTGTCTAGATGTGTAAGATACGAGATAAAGTGAGTTAAGTTGTCAGCTGTGGGACAAGGCTCTTCAGGAGGGGTGTGGCACCAAGGTTTGGATTACAAAGACCTGAAGACCCATTGCAGGCTCCGTGGAGATGGATACTAGACAAATACAGTCAGGTAAGAAACTTTTTTAAATTTTATTTCCTATTTGCGCCTCTCTTTTCACACACCTCTCCCCTGCCCCAGCAACCACCACCACTGTGTCATAAAGGATCTAGTCACGTAAGGTCAGTTCCTTAGCTGGTATAAATGGGCAGAGCTCCATTGAAGTTTCTAAGCTGCACCCTGCAGAAATAAAGGTATAACATGCGACATTGCAAGACTTGCACAAAATTCTGCAGTTAATAAAATAGAGAAATGGGGTGAGGGTGATACATGAATTAGTCAAAACTATCTTGCTGCGATCTCTTTGTTTTATGGGTGAGGCACAGGGGGAGTAAAAGCCTCAAAGCACAGGAGAGGACTTTGCTCCTGTTGTGCTTGGTGGCTTGCATGTGGCTTTTTTTTTTTTTTTTTTTTTGGAAACTGATAGCAGAGGAGTATCCAACCTTCAGGAATGAAGCCCTTCAATGTGGACTATGTGACTGGATCCAAAGTTTAAAAATAAAATACCAGGCTGCCTTTCTGAGGATCCAGACATACATGCGCACACACACACACACAATCTTGATTAACCAAAGCTATGTCAGTTACTAAGTACAGAGGAAAGGACAATGAGAACCAAAAGGGAGTCTTGTTCCTTAAAAAGAAAGAGGAAGTAATTTAATACTTCTGTACCTTCAGATGCCAGTGCTCCTCCTCTTCAAGTGAACTGAGAGACAGCAGTGACAGTTGCTTGCTAGACTGAGTTCATTGGTGTTGTCTGTCTGGCTTTCCTTCCCCCTCCATACACACTCCTCCCCCAAACACATTACTTTCCCCCCCCCCCTTTGTGTTACTAGGTGATAGGTCTCAGTGGAGCAGCTACTGTTCAAAACGTGCTCCTTTGCAAAAGTAAAGTCAAACAAAAGAAAAAAGCAGAAGAGGCTTCGACTTTGGCTTCGACTTGGTCCTGATCATAGCGGGGCCAGCGCACTAACCATGTTCAGAGGAAGAAGTAGAAGAAATCAAGAAGTCATCTTACTCTATGGCTGCCTCACATACCTGTGGAGTTAGGAGGCCTTGCTGGGAGGAGGTGGCCAATGTTTACCTTTCCACAGATCTAGGAGGTGAGAGCACCTTCAGAGAAGAGGGCAGATCTTCCCTTAGGGCAACTCTAAATCAGGGAAACCTAAAACTTGTTAAACTAATAACAGATGGGGAGGGTAAGAAGAGGGAAGATTTAGACAGAATCAAGATGTTAAACAAAATTAATCAAGGAACCAAAGGACACGAAGAGAAGAAATAATGTAATTGCCTATGTACACCAATGCTAGGAACCTGGGTAACAAATAAGGGGAATTGGAATTGCTCATTTTAAGAGCATAAGTTCAGTCTAGTTGGTAGTAGTAAAACCTGGTGGAATGTTAAAATCAATGGTTATAAATTATTTCAGAAAGATCGAGTAGGCAAAAGGGGAGGGGGAGTTGCACGCTGTCAAAAATGACTTTACCTATTTCTGAGGCACTGATAACTCAGAAGAAAATGATTTTGAATGCCTATGGATCAATGTCTTAACAGTTGAAGCACAACATGAGGTATTAGTTGGTGACTGCTACAAACACCAAATCACACTAGGGAACAGGATGACTCTATGCACCTATCTATAATGTGTAGGGAAGAAAGCTGCATGATCATGGGGGATTTCAATTTGAGTGAAATATGCTGGAGGTCTCATGCTGTCAGTACTAAAACACCATTGGAATTTCTAAGAGTGAGAGATGACAATTTTCTAACTCAGAAAGTATAGCCACCAGCAAAGGGGAATTCTATATGACATATCTTGATAGATAAAGATGAACTTATCACAGAACTAAAAATTAATGGTAGCTTAGGTACAAGTGATCATGACTTCATCACATTTATAATGTGCAAGCAGAATAAAGTCCAGACAGTAATTATATATAAAGTCGATGCTTTAAAAGGGCCAATTTCACAAACCTGAAAACAATTATGAGCCAAATCAGCTGGGAGGAAGAATTTAATCAGAAATAGGAGAATGATTATAGAGAATTATTTACTTTTATCAGATGCCCAAAAAGCCATTGTCAAGGAAGAAGACCGTTTTAGTTAAAAAACTAACCTGGTTTAGAGGGGACGTGAAGGCTGCTATAAAAATAATATATAACAAACACAAGAAAGGGGAAGTTATTAGTAATGAATATAAATTAGAAGCTAGGAAATGTAGGGAAGCAAAGGGACACAAGGAGAAAAATCTATGGCCAGCAGAGTTAAGGACAAGGAGAAGGAGTTTTTAAGTACGTTAGGAACAAAAAGATTCTTGACAACGGTATTGGTCCGTTACTAGATTGAAATTGTAAAATTATTAATAATGCAGAAGTGTTCAATAAACATTTCTGTTCTGTATTTGGGAAAAAAAGCAGATGTCTCATCATATCATAACACTTTTTCTTTCTTTCTTCCATTTGACTGGTATCTCAAGAGGACATTAAATAGCAACCATGGAAGTTAGACATTTTTAAATCAGCAAGTCCAGATAACTTGTATCCAAGAGTTTGAAAAGAGATGCTCACTGGCCCATTAATTTTGATTTTTCAATAAGTCTTGGAACACTGGGGAAGTTCCATAAAACGGGAAGAAAGCTAATGTTGTGTAAATATTTAAAAAGAGTAGTTACAGGTCTCTCAGTCTGACACTGATCCTGGGCAAAATAATAGAGCAGCTGATATGGGACTTGATTAATCAAGAATTAAAGGAGGGTAATATAATTTAATGCCAATCAACATGGGTTTATGGAAAACAGATCCTGTCAAACTTGATATCTTTTTTTTTATATATACGATCACAAGTTTGGTTGATAAAGGTAATAGTGTTGATGTAAAACACTTTTGTATGATGTTTGACTTGGTACTTCATGGCATTTTGATTAAAAAAGCCTAGAATGATATAAAATTAACATGGCATAGAGTAAATGGATAAAAAGCTGGCTAATAGATAGGTCTCAATGGATCTGTGAATGGAGAATCATAACTGAATGCTGTGTTTCTACTGGGGTCCCACAGATATCTATCTGTTCTTGGCCTGAAGCTATTTAATTTTTATATCAGTGAAGAAAACATCAAAATCACCCATAAAGTTTGTAGATGACACAAATTAGGGCAGTGATAAATAATGAAGAGGACAAGTTATTAATACTGGGCAAACAACATGCATTTTAATATTGCTACATGTAAATGTGTATAGGAACAAAGAATATAGGCCATATTTACAGGATGGGGGACTCTATTATGGGAACAGTGACTCTAAAAAGGATTGTGGTGGATATTCAGCTGAACTGAGCTCCCAGTGTGATGCTGTGGCCAAAAGGGCTAATGCAATCCTTGGATGCTTAAACATGGGAATCTCAAGTACAGGTAGAGAGGTTATTTTACCTCTGTCTTTGGTAGTGATCTGACTGCTGCTGAAATACTGTGTCCAGTTCTGGTTTCCACAATACAAGAAGGATGTTGATAAACTGAAGAGGGTTTGGAGAAGAGCCACAAGAGTGATTAAAGGATTAGAAAACATGCCTTACAGTAATAGACTCAAGGAGCGCAATCTGTTTAGCTTAACAAAGAGAAGGTTAAGGGGTGACTTGATTACAGTCTAAGTATCTACATGGGGAACAAATATTTAATTATGGGCTCTTCAATCTAGCAGGGAAAGGAATAACACGATCCAATGGCTGGAAGTTGAAACTAGAGAAATACAGACTCGGAATAAGGCATACATTTTTAACTGTGAAAGTAATTGGAACAATTTATCTAGGGTTGTGGTGGATTCTCCATCACTCACAATTTTTAAATCAAGATGGGATGTTTTTCTAAAAGATCTACTATTTTGGGGAATTTCTGTGTGTTATAAAGGCCGGATGATCACAATGGTCTCTTCTGACTTTGGAATCGATGAGACTAAAACCTAGAAAAATCTCCCTAACACTGGGATATGTTGTGTCGTGGGAATAGGTTTCTAATGGAAATGGTAACATCTTTAAAACTGGTCTCAAGATAGTGCTAAAAAACTCCAGGGCACAATTCTGTCTTTAGGAGGAAGGCAGGGGAAGAGATGGAAGAGACACAATAGGTCATACAGCCTAATTGTTATGATTCTGTGAAGTTGCCAGTTCTGTGATGGTCTCCATTCGTCCTGCAAGCTTTCCCCCCGCCAAAGCTGCTGCTCAATCTGCTACTGCCAAACCCTACCTAGCAATTCACTATGAATGGAACTGGCGAAGAGTGGGGAGCCCAGGCTCCCCACTAGCTCCCATGAAGAAACCTGACATCTTCCCCACTCTGACTTTGGCAGTCCAAGAGCCAGTCAGTTGACTTGGCTCAGTGAGAAAGGAGCTAGGCCTGCTACCCACTGGCAGTATGATGGTTCCTTCAGGAATGACAACAGCCACACAGAATTTATTACTAGCTAGGGGTTTAGTGAATGGGATATGGTCCTCTTCTGGCTGTACCCCATGCCTCTTGGCCAGTGAAGATGTAATCTCCCTGTTTGCCTTGCCACCCCACAGTAAATATAACTTGGAACACCTAACCTTTTAGCTTGTCCCTCTCAGACTGCAGTAGCTGCTGTTGGTGTCTTGATCTGTTGTTGAGTAAAAACCCGAAGAAGTGTTGCCATTTGATGTCTTCTCTCTAGGAAAAATCTCAAATCTGCAGCTCCCAGCAACATACATATACTGTGCTATGTTAATTTTCCTTTGTCAGCAATTCAGGGAATGTCTCTGGGGTCTCGGGATCAACCCTATCCATTGTTATCCCTTCAGAGAAGTGCTACACCAGTAATGTGTTTGATAAGAAGAGAGAGAGGGGGGTGTGCGAGAGGGGAGGATGTTGGGAAGTTTGGATTATTCCAGATCTGTGTCTGTGCATAGGACTTGGATTCATAGTGAGCAGACTGCAGACTCCCGGTTTGAATTCCATGACTTCTTGCAGGCCTCAATTCAAGTTTGCAGAAAAAGATTTGTGGGATAGCTACCTTTCTGCACGATGCGATCTCAGTGGCACCTACACTTGTGGCATGGCATTATGAGCTACAAGAGCTCAGTTGCTTTGCCGGTATTGTGGGAGCAATTGTTCTCCTGGTCAATCCTTGGACCACAAGCCTTTAATGATATCTGAGAACTAAAGGTAGCTGTGAGAAAATCCCAGTGTCCAAAGAAAGTGGTAGGAGTGCTTCAAAAATGGAAGCCTTTCTTGAAGATATTCTAGCCTATGCTTTCAAGAGACACGGTTCTCTCGATGCAATTTGAACCTTTTTGAACCCACAAAACATAAGGGCCTTGCTTTTTATTTTTGCCACAGCAGTGAATGGCAGGTGCAGCCACCAGCATTTGGAAAAAACTAACTTTTGGATTTGTTCCCACACATTTTTGAGGGGTGGGATGTTGGAGATGTTGATGCACAGGCAGCATGGTCTAATGGACAGGGACCTGGAGTAGGAGTCTGGAAACCAGGATTCTGTTGCTGGGCCTGCCACTGACCTGCTCTCTGACCTTGGGCAAGTCACTTCCCCATCTCTGTCCCTCTGTCTCCATCTATTAGGGTAGGTCTACACTTACCGCGCGGGTCGACGCGGTGAGTTCGACTTCTCGGAGTTCGAACTATCGCGTCTAATCTAGACGCGATAGTTCGAACTCCCCGCGCGCTCCGGTCGACTCCGGAACTCCACCACTGCAAATGGCGGTGGCGGAGTTGACCTTGGAGCCGCGGACTTCGATCCCGCGGCGTCTGGACGGGTAAGTAGTTCGAACTAGGGTACTTCGAGTTCAGCTATGCTATTCACGTAGCTGAACTTGCGTACCCTAGTTCGACCCCCACCCTTAGTGTAGACCAGGCCTTAGAGTGCAATATCTTCATGGTGTGGACTATCTCTTATTTTGTGTTTTTTGGATAAGTCCTATCACAATGGGGCCTCAGTCTCTGAGGCCTGTAGGCTACTGTAGTACAAATAATTAGCAACAGGGTAGGGGAATATTTGTAGCTGTATAGACATTATTTGATAAATTCAACCCTCTCTTTCCATTCCTGTTGTATCCTCAACAGGGTAGGATTTTTGTGGTTATGTTCACTATTCCAAAATGTAGGCAAATTTTTCAGCCTGTGAGCTAGTTGTGAACTGTTAACATGGACTGCATGGCTCGATCTTCAATGACTTGTACGTGGTATATGACTAGTCCCAGAGTATTGTTTCTGCTCCTTGGTTGGAAGCTTTATAAATGAGATTTCAACATGTCCACGTGAACACTTCCGGCATGAACCACTGAGTCAGTGAATTCAGATGAATATGAAACTTTCACTTTCCACATTCTTGCAGACAAACCCAACCCCCCCACACGTGTATGAATGCTTTCAGGAAATGAATGAAAAGAGATGCAAATATGTCTAAGCATAGTTGTGGTTTTTATTCACACAAATATTCACCAATGATTTCTCAAGTATTAGCCGATGTCTAGAGTGGACTCTAAATATTTTAGAGTTTCACTTTTGATTATGCTTTACCTTTGGTATAGTGTTAAGGGCTAGGTTGGCATATAAACAAAGAGGTCCCACAAAACAGATTGGTATTTACATCTGGGTCTCATACAGTTCACATAACCATCTTTGCAATGAAAGACCAGCGAATGGGCAGGCCTGAATAGAAAGTGGTGTTACTGAACATTGTGTCTGACTGGCAGTGCAATCAGTTAAGATCTTATTTGAAATGGATGCCCTTGATAATAACACAGAGAGGTCTGTTGTCATTTCCTATATGGGATCAACCATTGCTCCATTTTCCCTTGTACTTGTAAGCATGCACCCAGAGCCTTAGCTGCTGTAAATAATCAATCATCAGTCCAGTGGAGTGAGGCTGACTTCCACCAATTGAAGCTCTGGCCCGTGTGGTTTTTTAATTCTTTATTCCTCAGTTCTTAACATGATTTTTTTAGAAATGCAACCCCATCTTAAATCCTGAGAGAGCCTATGCATAATGCATGTTCTACAGCATAATGTCACAACAATATGTGCATTACAAACCATTGCCATCTCCTCATCTGTGGAGGTGGAGGGTTCCAGTGCTGTGAAGTGCTATTCAGTCTGCCAAGTGCAGCTCTCAGGAAAGTGGTGAGGAGGAAAGTTTGGGGATTTGTTTTCCCATGGGTGGAACATTATTTTATTTTCCAAGTAGTTGCATAACCATCAATAAAACCAATCTAAGTCATGCCCTTTTTGTGTTGGAAAACAGTGGTGTAATTTCTACAGCGCATCCTGTTTACCGTTGCGGAACAGTCTCTCTTGTTTAACTGCCTGACCCAAGGTTTCTCCTCTTTGTTTTCAGAGCATCTCTCCTGAAGGTTTCAGGTACCCTGAATGGTACCATGATGTATTATGTACTGTATGTATCTCACTGGGCTTGAAACTTCTGTTGGGTATTCTAGAGGGTCATGGGCTTTTTGTTTGGTTTTGTTAAATGAAGAATTGAAAGTGCCATCTTTGCCATCTGACTACTCTGATCACTGTGTGAGACTTTCCTTATCCGTTTGTACCTATCTATTCTGTCTGCATCTTGTGTGCCCTGAAGACCGAAGACCTGAAGACTGAAGAATAGACTAGAAGAGCGTGCCAAGATAAACTACCCAAGACTGCTGCAGGGATTGTAAGTTGTATGAGACCATGCTGAGAGGGAAGGACTGAGAATGAGAGGAGTGGCCATCTTGGTAATACTAAATGGGTGTTACACATGCACATCCTGCAGAGAATTTGTCTTATTTCTGTCTTGGTGAAGGAGCTTGCTCATACTTTTGGCAGCGAAGAGTGCTTTTTTTCCTCTTCCATTGTTGAAGAATGTTACAGCAACCCCAGGCAGCTAATAGCACTGTGCCAACTTCAGCAGTTGTTTCACATGGAGAATTAATATTACAGCAGCTGAAAATGAGAAGGATAACCAGCACCTTGTGACCAGGGCCATGAACCAAGGGTGAGTGTTCATGGGCCACTGGTGGTCTGCAGAATGACAGCTGGGAAGGTCTGTTCTGTGGTGGTCTATTTCTTCTTTGCATTTTTAAACTTATAATGGTGTAAAGAGTCAGACTTTCAGGCCAAAGCCTAAGAAAATGTTGCTTCTATTCTCTTGGCACTTTGCTGCGTGGCTCTTATCAGACTTGTCTTCATCACTTTTAATAATTACATCTGAAAATAAAATGCAAATGCAAATCTAGTGTTTTCCCCCACCGCACCCCGTAGAGTAGTGGAAGGCAGCACTTTTCTTGGATTGATCTGAATGTCTTGGGACATATATCTTCCGGGCATTTTTTTTTCTTTTGGATAAGTTCCCATTGTTGATTAAGCACATTCATGAGAGCTTTCCAAAGAATCCTCTGAGACCCATCAATGCATTTTCTTTTGTTAGGGGAGGAAAAGTGAAAATCTGTTCCTGTGTTCACCTTGCCTTAAAGAAAGCATTCTCACAGGACAGATTTTCTTCCTTTTTCCTTAAAAAATAAACAACCTCAATTTTAATTTATATATATATGTATAATCTGAAGATTAACCGGAACTCCTACAATGAAGAAAACTGAAACATCTACAGGGCATCTCTCAGGTGGGCAGTCCTATAGACTTATTCTCTTCCTTTCTCCTCCCACCCCCGTAGAGAAGACATGCCTATCTATTGTGAATAGGAGATGTGGGCAAAGTCTGAAATTGATGATGGTCCAAGATGGCTAAATAGAATTAATGAGCCATTTGTAAATTATTAGCAGCTGTTTGTCTAATTCACTTGTAATGTAGAAAGATCAGCTGTGGGTGAAAAATGTAAGAACAAGGAATCCAGAGTATTGTTACTATATTGGGATCTGTCTTTCAGTTGTGTTAAAATCCTGAGATCAAGAAGTTTCAGTGCAAGTGAGGTAAATAAAATGTATATCTAGAAATACATATAGATTTAATTTTTATATTTTTACTAATTTGCATATTTATTGTTAATGGAGTATGGTTTGGGTATCTGACCAGTAGCTTCATAATGTTTTACCAGCTTCTATCCAGCATCCTGATCATACAAACAAAATTAACCCACTATATTCTCACAGTAGGAAAAAATTTAAGATGATAGTGAGTCAGCTTTAATCTTGAAATTGATTCTCTTTGCTTAATTTTAGATCCAAAAAATTAATATTCTAATTCATTTACAGTCTCTTATTTTTCCTGCTTTTGCATCTTATGGGTTTCTACTCGTGCTGTACTTCTGTAGTATCTACAAACTTTTAGTGATTCTATCTTTTTGTAAGGATGCCGTCAGTAATAATCTTTTATTACCTCCCTTAGCTATGGGCCTCATTTACAAAGAAAGTCTTAGTTATTTTTTCCTTTTTATGGCCCATTTCCTTTTTGGATAGTTCTTTGAAGAAAGAAAAAGAAATTGGATCTCAGTGACTGACCCTCAAAGAGCTTATTTAAGGAAGAAAGGAATAAACTGGGACAGAACTCCTCCATTAGAGCTCTGGCATCTTACCTTTTTTGATATAACTCAGTTTAAAAATGTTTCTCTTCTTAACTTGATTGTGCTTGGAGTAGTTAAGGGAGGAGGACAGGTAGCCTCTATTGGAGTGTAGTGATTTGACAGATGAGAAGTTGATGGAGATGATTTGTTCTGGAGACTGTTCTGAACAATCACCTATGTAATGGAATGCACACTTCTTTTGCTGAAGACACCCTTTTTATGGGGCAGGGCAAGGCAATGCTGCTTTTACTTACTTTAATGTGTCCAATGCCTCTCTAGTCAAAAGATTTGCTGGCTGGAGATGTTCCACTAACCTCAGTCAATTAGCTAGTATTGTGAGCTATTACAGGCAATGCTGTAAGTTTTAATTTTAAAATTTTTTTATTTTAATTTTTTTTAAGTACAGAACAGAGTTTTGTTTAGTTTTGTCTAGACAACATATGGTGCCTGTGTGTTTTACAAATTACAAACGTTGAACCAAAACTTATTGCCCTTTTAAAAACACTTTACGCTTAGTCTTCCTATACCAGCTTGCAGAAACTGGTGCTGATTCACTCCTTTCAGCAATAGGAGGCAGAAGGAAAAAACTGAGCTGAATGAGCCAGCAAGATTCTCATGGAGTATGAGGGTCTGTTGTCATGAGAACTTAATTTTTCCAATCTCCAAGAGGTGAAAGCAGCCCTTTTCATTCTAATGCAGATTTTCTTCTCTTGAAGAGTTGAAACTTCTAGTAGGCAGAGAGTAGGGGCCACAAAGATGTTGTCTTTAGAGTTGGTGGAATGTTCCAACTATAATTGGCATCCACCTCATGACACTGGGGTCATGAGATGGACCTGTTGCTTTTCACAAAGCCTTTCCTCAAGAGGCAGAGCTTTCTCTTGGACACCAGCAGGGGTTCCTGTTCATGCTTGTTCAATCTAGTCAATGACATTGGTGGTGAGTAGAGTCAAGAGTGAGACTTAATGGCTGTTGGTAACCTCCATCCCCAAAGAGACAAAGGAACGGCCCCCCAGCTAGATGCAGCAAAAGTGGTCTTGAGAGGGCTTTTGTGTAACCCAGTGTTAATACTGGTCCAGGTAAGTGCTAACGGCAGTTTGTCAAATACTCTTTTGAAGTGCACTGGGAAGTAAATTGGCTGGACTGTTTTCTCTGATCCTGCCTGAGGCTATGAGGAAGAGATCCTTGCTGGTATTTTGCCAGAACTCAATGGGCAAATGATATCGCGTCCTGTGTTTCATTATAAACTGGTCAGCAGTATCTTGCATCGACCTGAGGAAACTTGTTGGCCAGTTAGCAGAAGATTCCACTCTTTGTCCAAGGCATGTGGAATTTCAGGAGACTTTAGGATACCAGGAAATAAGCATTGCATTAAAGTAGTAGTGAGAGGAATACTTCCTAAGACTGTGGTGAAGAGTAGAGAAATTTCTGTTTCTACCTGAGGATTTGAAGCCTAAACAAAATAGACATCTTTAGAGACGTTCTGTTCCCTAGGGAAACTTCAGCCACTGACAGCACTCTTAGGCCTTATATGTATGACATGGGCTCTGAATCTTAGTGAGATAACACTACACAGCATATAGGCTGCCCCTTACTTGGCTTTGTCAACCAGGTTCCAATTTAATTGGACTTATTGGTGCCTTGGAACATGGCTGGTGGTTGGCAATGCTTTGGTTTTATCACTTGCAATTTGGAAAGTTACAGGGTTACAACCTTGCTAGTAACTACCCTTTCTCATTCTCCTTGGAAGGCTTCTAGACAGGTCAGCTCTTATGAAATAGGAGTAATAAGATGATAAATCTTTACAGGCATCTAGAGCTTTTGGAATGCTGATTAAGAAAACCACACCCTCCACTCTAGAGACCTCACTTAGTTGAGTTCATGGGGAAGACACTTAGTTCAGTTCATGCTCATGAAGAAAGGAGTCTGTAGAATGAAGTCTTGATGCTCTCCATGGAACTGAT
The DNA here is from genome assembly GCF_020497125.1 of Mauremys mutica. Lineage (NCBI taxonomy): Eukaryota > Metazoa > Chordata > Testudines > Geoemydidae > Mauremys > Mauremys mutica. The sequence goes on from NC_059077.1 coordinate 129,243,104, forward strand.
TCATGTGTAGTTCTGGGTTTCAGCCCATGCTTTGAACTTCATCCAGCTAGGAGCCTAGTACTCGTACCCAACTGGGCATTGCATAGCACTTGTTAGAAACAACCCCAGGAATTTATTTAGGTGTTCCGGCCACAGTATTACTTTGGGTCTCTTCCCCTGCCTCACACCCCCCAGTTTAGAAATCCTCTGGTAGCACTGATGCAATATAGCACTGGGTCTAGATCTCAAGGTGGCAGATGGAACACTTCTCCAGCAGAACTCCTGTTTGTCTAGTCTTTGAGAGGCATATCTTTTCATTATTCTGTGTTCTTCCTTGTTGAGGATTTTTGTAAGCATCAGGACCAGATCTGAGCTCTGCTTTTTGGCCTGGAATCAGTATGCTGGCTGACCTTGGGGAAATGGAACCTCCTGTTTTATGGCCATCACAAAGTTTCAGATCCCTGGGCCCATAAAATAATGTAGTATTTCAGGGATCTTTATTTATCTCACAGATACATGACCTGGGCCTAGCTGTGCCATCAGTTTGAAGAGTAAAGTCTACATACAGCATGTGGCCTGTGTAAATCGAGCTTCTTGGATACTAAACTCAGACTTTCCTAATGCACACACATAGCTTATCAATCATGCATCCTAAGCAGTCAGACCTTTATAACTGTAACTGGGACAAATGGTCAGAAGGCTGGGTTAGGAAGGATCTGTGTCTGTCTGTTGTAGGGATCACTAGGAGCAGAAGAGTAACCGGAGATGAGTGTACAGTTCTGCTGTGTGATGTTTCTGCCCTTCCTGATTCTTTGGACTGTTTTGCAGAGAGCATTATCCTGCTAGCTATAGCCAGTTCACCACAGAGGGAACCTGATTATATAACCTGGTAGTCCTGACTTGTGTTCACTGTTGACTTTCTTGGCAAGACAGCCAACTTTAATGAGGTTCTGCCATGCTGAAGAGTCTTGTAATCCATTGTGTAATGAGCTGCTAGAGGAAACTATTTGCAGGGCACAACAAGCAGTTTTATTGGTTCTACAAAACCCGGCTTTATGCTGCTGTGTTCCTGAGCACTGTCTCCAGGCACCTTATGTATTAACTATATATACACAGAGTGTGTGCTCTTGTAACAGTTTGCATGGTGCAAATTGGCATTTATGGTGACCCTCCAACTTGCTGTTAATAAAGATCTTTCAGTTGTTTTCTACAGTGTGAGAAGTACACTCAGGAGGCTGGTGCAAAAAGCCAAGTCAGTTTAGTTGTTTGGCTCTGATACCAGAGTGTTCACAGGAGGGCCAATGAACCAGCCTCTTGCAAAAGAATGTCTGTTGTTGAGAAGTCAGTGGGGTGCCACTGAGGTAGTCAGTTTTCCTTGAGCATTGAGCATGCGAATAGGACAACTGGCCTCATTTGCCCTCTAGATTTTCTCCATTGTCCTGTTCCTGTCATGGCCCGTTCCTCTTGGGCTTTTACAAAATGTATTAGCTTAATGTTTCCTTTGGAAGATGGTTTTGTCTAATAGCATCTTCCTCTGAAAGGCACTTACTAGAATCTCAGACCTGCTTAATAGAGTTATTTCCCTGGAGGGTTTTCTCCAGGAAGAGGATTCAGTACTTTTATTTATTCACCTGCTGGGAAGAGGAAGCAAACCCTCCTGTCTGGGCTTGTATAGGAGAACTAAAGGAACCTGCTAGGAAATTACCTTTTCCCCTTCTGAGTAAAGTTGTTGTTGGATCTTCTTGCAATATATGCTCAAGGAAGTATTCTACATATTGATTCCAGGGAATTTCCTTTTATCTAGAGAGAGAATCTTCTCCAACCCCCACTCCCCTCTCCCCAGCTACAGTTATCCAAAAACACAGGTAAGGAACTACCTAAATTTTTAGGGAAGAAAAAGTGCATTATATCCACATCTTTCTGGAGGAGCATATTCTTCTCATTCACCTTTCCAGGCATAGGTGCTGGAACTAGGGGCATGAGGGGTGCTGCCGCACCTCCTGGCTTCAAGTGGTTTCCATCGTGTGAAGGATTTACAGTTTGTTTCAAAGGCTCTCAGCACCCCTACTATGTAAATTGTTCCAGCACCCCTGTCGCCAGACCCTTTTTGGTATTGTAAGGGTAACTATCTTCCCCTAGGCATTCTTCTGAGGGTCTTCTTTTATCCTTTGAATTACATGGCAGCGATGACTGAGATTGCAACTTTTTGGGGGTCAGACAGGCCTAAGCCTCTAATTTTGGGAGACTTGTAAACAATGTTTCTGTGTCTGATCTTGTTATGATGAAGTCTGGTTGCCCAAGGCCTGAGTTTTCCCTTGGTTTCTGGCAACTGGACTTCAATAGGCTGAGAGAGGTTGTAGCTTTTAATAAACTCCCTCAATTTTTTTTTAATTAAGATGTGGCAGCATATCTGCATTCTGCCTTTAATTTTACAATTTTGAAATATCCTCCAGGAATTCAGACAGCAACTTCAGCTGTTTTTAAAGGAGAAGTCATTCTTCTCATTCATACGTTTGGAATCCTAAGCAAAAAATCCATTGAATTATTATCATGAAAACTGCTGGTATTAGGGCAGTTCGAACTAGTAAAAACATCTTGTGTTCTCATGGAATTCTATGTCTAAACATACCCTTACCCACTCACGCTCCCCCCTGGTTTCTTTCCAAGTAACACTTTGGTTCATAATTATTTTAGATCATTTGGGGCTTTGTCTTCAATGCCAAATTAAAGTGTGTTGAGCACGGGATAACTAAGAGATGCGTGAGCTGTCCCACTGTAAAACCCAAGTGGTGACAAGGCACTGTTTGTTTGGACTGCAAGGTAGCTAGGCAAAGTGAACTGCAGGTGTAGGCATGTTGTGGACCTTGCCTGGGTACCCTGCAGTAGAAACAACAGTGGATTGTCTCCACTAGGGTTTTAAACTGGGATAGTTAACAAGTGTCAGTTATCCTGCTACAGCTGAAACCCATCCTTCTTGCAGTGAAGACATAGCCTTGGAGAACAGGTTGAGCCAGTAACACTTTATCTATTGCGCTGACCTGTTTGCAGTAGTGGTTTCTGTATGTGTGAATGTCAAGATCTCAAGAAGAAAACACCCTTTTCTGAGAATTTAAGTTCTTGCTCACTGAAAGGTCTAAGTACTTTATGTCCCAACTCCCAACACTGTTGTTGTGAAGTTTCCCTCTGTCTCATCAAAATACAGTTCTCACATAGGATTTTTTTCCTTTTAAGGATAGAAGGTTTTGCAAGCTGTCTAGTAGCTTGAAAACTCTCTTTTTAGCATTGCACTGACCTAATGTTATAAATGATTTGCATGTGACATGGACTCACACACTGTAAAGGGCCAAATTAAGCATGGGTATAAGTGGATGCAACTCCACTGACATGAAAGAAGATGCAACTCAATTGACCAGAATAGAATTTAGCTGTGTGTCTGTCTCTGCGTGTGTGTGTTTATGCTCACATGCATTTCTTGCTCCTTGTGGAGCTTCATAGTGCCTGGTTTTCATAACAATGCAGTCAACCAGAATTTCAGCATATACTAGGTAGACTTCATTTTGTGAAACCTGGCTTGAAGCTCATGCCACATTCAAAATATTGTCTAAAATGTATATCCAAACACTAGCAGAGGTGTTTAGGTCTTTTATTGCTGCTATTCAAATTGTGGTTTTATTATTTATTCCTGGGGTATAGTGCATCTCTGATCACAGTAGTTTCTTTTCCTGAAACCTTTGTTTTGTGACACTTTTGTATCTCTCTGAGTTTCTTGATTATTCATGCTGTCTTATGTTATGCCTTTTCAATATGGGTAAATTGAGATCACATAGGAAGCTGGATAAGTGCTTAATGGCCAAAATGTGGTGATGCTGCATGTATGACCGTCATACACAGTCAACTTGAATTGAGTTTAACTGATGGATGCAGCTATTTTTTATACATTTTGTTTTCAAAACGTAATGCAGAAGACTTAACCATTGGGTTAACATACAGGGAGTTTGACTGTATAGTCTATACCCATGTACTGAAGGCAGACTTTAACTTTAGAGTCTACACTGTATCCAAACTGGAATCCTGAATTAGCTAATGAAGTGAACTACTGCAACCTATGTAATACCATCAAACCCCACAAAAATGAAAAAGATAAAGGAAGAAAATAGATTTTATTTTTCATTCCTAATACAAAATGGAAGAAAAAAAATTCCGACAAAGCTCCTGAGAGGATTGAGGTTGCTGCTAAAGAAACCACTTTAGGTAGTCTTTGAAAGAAACCACTGACTCAAGTGAGATTGCATGGATATAACTGAGGGCACAAATTTGGTCTCTCATTTCCTCATTGTTTCTATTCTGTGAAGAATATAAATGACAAGACACACCCTTTTTATAGCACCCTTCAGGCTTACATTTCTCAAACATGTCAGCTTTTCCATTGCTAGAAAGTCCCATAGTTTTATTCAATGGGTCATTTAATCTTGGTGTCTTGAATGGTCAAATATAGATAGTGTTTTAAAAAAATCAACGTAAGAAAAGAAGATCAGAAGCCACACATGCATGGGCTAAATAAAGCATTTCACTAGTAATCTAATCTATAGTAGGAGACAGTTCTGCAGCTGTAAAATACTGGCATCTTTTAAAATCTTGATTTCTGTGTCAGGAAAAAACGTATACCCTATGGTGTTACTCGTGAGATTTCAAGTTCTATTTCTTGAAGATTTTGTAATGTCTATAATTAGGTGCTGGTGAATCACATTGCTGTAGTGTTTCATAGTTTATTTCTGGGAGATTAAGCTCCAACAGACAAAAAAAAAAAAAAAGACCAATGCTGAGGCCTCCTACACTTTGTCAGAGGAGAAGTTTGCTCAAACGCATGAATCCAATCTCTACTAAAACCCTTTGTTCATGCCGATCTGTTTTGGCCAAGTAAAATGAGTCTCCAAGGAAATTTTGTCAAGTTGTATCAGGTTTAGCAGCAGTGCATCTGTAATAAACTGTACAACCCTAGGGTGTCTCTGTATCAACTTCACCTTGGCAATAAATAAAATTTAAAGTGAACAAAATGAAAACTGTGTTTGCCTTCTGTTTGCTAGGTCTAAAGAAGCTTCTGATCTTCCGAATGTTGGAAAACTCAGAAAATTGGAGTACTCATTTTTAAATGTGGTGATACTAAAATTGAGCTGGATGGATGTTCTGTGTGTGCTCGGCATGACCTTTTCAGTTGTGGTTGTTCATGTAGGTATTCTTAACTTGTAGAAGCACTGTTGACTCCATCTCAAAACAGAACAGATGGGTAGTCAACCCTAGAAGCTCCGTTTTGAGGTCACAATACTTTAGGCTTCACAATTATTTTGTTTTTTGAAGCACCAAAACCACACACACAAAAAAAAAAATAAGTCCCTCAAAACTATTTGTACCGAAGTTCAGTTGTTGCTAAGCTCTAGGAGAAGAAAGGTAGAGAGAATGGGAGACTTCAGCCTGAAGCTTTAAAACTACAAAAACTTGGGAATCTGTTTGCTCAAGTTTTTTTTTCCAGTTGGAAAATCAGAGTGACTCTTTTTTCATATGAAACAGCCATATAATTTAAGAAAAGGTTGCGCTCTATGTAGACCAAACAAATTTAGACAAACTTAGACAGTGGTGTATTTAATTTCAGTTTTTCCCTAGTTGCCTGAGGAGAGTAGCCTGACATTAATATGGATATTTTAGAAGCTATGATATCGTAGTTAGCATGGTCACAAGGCATGGGTTGGAATATTTTAGAGGTCTTGCTTGATATATGGATTCCTTGAATGGTTTGTTATTTGGGGGCTTTTTGTTTTTGGTTTGTTTGTTTGTTTGTTTAAAACTTTGCTTTGGTAGTTCAGAAGCTTCCTGTTCTGCTTTTGATTTTGCTGATTTGGTAACAAAAATAAATAAATCTTGCTGTCACAATATCTGAAAAAAAAACCAACAGAGTGTGTGTTTACTAAAAAATCAGAATGTTGAAGGCAGTGTTGGTATGTGAACCTACAGAGAGTGTTGCCTTTGCTGCCTCATGATGGACAATTGTGCAAATCTTGCTTTGTCTCCTTTATTTGGTGCATGTCTTGACAGACGATCAACATCTGCACTGACAATGTGCTCTTTTTTGCTTTGTGATAGATGGGTCTCTCTTGGTTCCATATCCCTTGCAGACAAGAAAAAAAATAAGGAATGCATCACATTTCAGTTTCTTTGGATAGTTTAGCCCAAACTACAAGTTTCTGTTTTTTTTGTTCACACAGTGCTTGAATTTTAAAGATAAATGTGTACATAGTAAGGCAAACTGCCTCACAAAATAAGTTTCATTGTGATTTCAGTACATACCTTAGTGAAAACATCAGGTTGAAGGCCATTCAGCTGTACCTGAGGATGTTTGTTCCTTTCATCTGCTGTGAGATTAACCTCTTCTATGACTCAGTGCTGCTTTTGTGGGAGAGGCCCTAGTAACATTAAAGCTAGAACCCATTAGAAAGGCTCTTCCGTCATTTTATAAAAAAAATCTGTAGCTTTTACTGATCTCATAACCCTTTAATTTGCTTTGTAGCAGAACAAGGAGACTGCTGGTTTGAGTTTGTCTAGACAACAGCTAGCATCCTTGAGAATAACTTCAGAAAGTGCCAGAATATTAAAGAATTGTAACTTTATATAATATAGATGCTCTAACTGCACCGCTGAAGCCGTTGCGTTTATCTTGTTCAGAAGCTCAATTTTTCTTCCTTCAGGTTTTTTTTTGTAAATCTGTCTAAAAGTTCCCAAAAGACACACAGTAGCAAGACTTTTGTTATGTTCTTTCTAAAGTGACTGAAGTTTTAAGGAAAGAGGTTTTTGTTTTTCCTCTCTTCCACACAATGGAGCTTTCAGAGAACCTCTTTTAAAAGGAATAGCTACAGCCTTTGTGTGGAAGGGTGTGTCTGTTGGCAGAGTTTGCTGAAGCAGACAGGCTGGCTGGTGATTAACAAAGGTCATTAGACTTTGGAATCTGGCAAGCAGAGTCAGATGGTATGTCTTCTGTGCATAGAAGGACGACTCTCAAGACGCTGAGGCATTCTGGAGGGTTCCTTCCCCCTATACCCCTCCCCCTGTTTAAGAGGGCATGCTGTGTGCTGCTTCAGTCTGCAGGACAGTTTGGACAAGTGTCTTGCTTCAGTAATACTGTTGTGCTGGAACTAATTAACACATTTATCATTCATGGGATAAAAGAACCTTCAGAGATCTTTGCAAATGATCAGTTAGGGAGAAAAGGTGCTGTTTCTGACAGTGCATGGAAACAGCTAATTCTCTGTTGAAAAAGGCAAATCATAAGAAGAAGGCAAGTAGTGTTCTTATGATGATGCTTTTTCTAGCATGAACCTAGCAAAAAAAAATTAAAAAAATCGTGTGCTCTTGAGATGAAGCTCAGAGAAGTGAGGCCATGTTGTGCACAAGCTAGAAGCTCTCAGCCTCTGAGTGCATGAGTTGTCTGAGCTAAAATGGCTGCTCCTAAAGCTCAGAGGACTAGGGCAGCTTAGTGAGTCTTAAAGCTTCAGTGACGCAGGAGCTCATATCTCTTGAAAGTGTGATAAACACATTCAGCAGAGCTGTGGCTTGTTTGGCTGAGATGAAAGGACTAAGCTTTGGGGGATGGGCAGTGAAAACTGGATGATCTGCTTTTCTGTGAAGTGCTCTAAATGCAGGAGTCGTCTGCTCCATGGAAAAAAAATTGTTTTCAGGTCTAATGGACTGTGCTAAAGGAGACATGGGGTGGGGCTTCACTCACTGCTGTAATTTGATCCAGAGCAGAGATAGCAACCTCTTCCACACAGTTTGGTCTGGTACTTGCACAAAAAAACTCGAGTATCTTGATTATTGTGTCTTTGCTAGCTGGAAAGAAGCTGGTGCAGTGTTCCTTTTCTTTATGGGGGACTAAGGAGAAAAAGGACAAAATGCAGTGTGCATAGTAGTGTAGGTAAACATCTGGAGTGTCTGTGTGCTCAGTCTGTCCAGAATTTGACTTGACAGAAGTTTATTTTAGCAGGCTATCAGGAGGAACATTCTTGTATGTAAAATCCTGATGCAATGCCTTCTTTTATTGCATTGACATAATATTATTGGACTTTGATCTTGCTGTAGAAGTAATTTTATATTGTACAATAAATGAATGGAATTTTCATCATAAAATATTTTGGCTGCCGTTCCCTCTGTCAGACCTCTGGAAGTCCTGGGTTCATGTAGCCCAGTGGAGCATGTGGGAAACTTAAAGAAGTAATTCATTCATTAAGATAATAAGTTGCTACTGTGCCCAAGAAACATATGAGGTAGGAGGACCACCGTCTCTGACTTTTTTCCCTGTCTTTCTTCTACAGCAGTCCATAAATTTTGAGCACAGAGACAAATTCTCCCCCAGAATTATGTCTCACTGGATTAACTGGTCATGTACTGAACTACAGTACTTGACTTTACCAAGATCAGTGTGTCACGTTGTATATCAAATTAGGGTTTGTGGAAGAATCCTAGGAAGCCATGAAACTTTGGGGAGTGGTCTTTTTTATTCTTATTTCCATTGTGCTGTTGCAGTGTTTTTATTAAATGAGAGCAGAAATCCCTTCCTCTACCATCCACCACCCCATCAAAATCCTGATCCCAGAGACAGGGTATAACTCAGGGCATAGTTATGGGAATTTCAGCCAAGAATGTAGCTCTCTTCTGTGTTTACTGGAATTGTTTAGGGGTTGTGCAACAATCTGTCAAAAGTCAACGTATCCAGATCTCTCACTGCCATAATGTCTCTTTTTTCCATTAAGGTCAAAACTGACTAGATGTTTAAACTAATTGAAAATGCAAGTTTCCAGTGGAGACTTTTTAATCTTTGGCAGTGAAGTAGTCAGTAGTTGTCGAACCTACAAGAAGGTCAGTGCTGGTCGAAGAGAGGCACAAATGCTGTTTTCTAATAGTAAACATCAATGCATGAATGGCTGGAAGTAATGGAGCTGCTCAAATCACGTGTGCTTCCCACGTCTTTATTTGAGGCAGATGTAACAATAAGCCCATGTAGGAAGGACCTGAGTAAGGGAACAGGCAAGAAGGCATGGTCTACTGAATCAACATCCATTGGTCAGAAGGCTTGAATATTTGTAGAGCCCAGCTCAGCAACTCGTGAGCCATTTAGGTAGGACTTTCTGTTAATTTGAATTTCCTTGATGCCTTTCAACATATTGAGTAAAAGTTGAGTTCCTGCTTCTGTAATGTTAGCATTTCTGGAGGTTACTAAAATTATTGCTGACAAGCTTGGTTTTATTTATTAGTCACAGTTCACTGAATGGTGTTTCTGTAACAAGTGCTTCTCCCACATTCCTTTTCTTTCAGAATTTCCTGATGTAAAAGTATTATCCAGGACCATGGAGGTGCTGCAGTGCGATGGCTGCGATTTTCGAGCTCCATCCTATGAAGACCTTAAAGCTCACATTCAGGATGTTCACACTGCTTTTTTGCAGCCAACAGATGTTTCTGAGGAAAGTCCTAGCCAGCCAAGGTCTGGCTCCATGAATGCTAGCAACCAGACAGAGGTTGAATTTTCTTCTGTAAAGGATGAATTTACAATTGCAGATGAAATTGCAGGTAAACATAAACCCCTCTTTCTTGTTGCCTGTCTTTAATTTGTAATTTTCATTAATTTTATTGTAATGACAGCAAAGTGAGCATTGTCATTAGTAATTATACTGCCATATCAGTTCTGATTTCTGTTTTGTATATAACCACTGAAATGGGGAGTTATCTGTTTTTTTTTATCAAGAATTTTAGAAGTGTTTTTTTGTGTGAACTTCTGAAATGACTGTGTTTATTTAAAAAAACTTTATTTTAGAAGTAATACATATTCCACGTTATGTCCCACATATCAGAGTTTTGCAATATGTGCAGTAGAGAATCATAAATAAGATAGTCCAGTGCATTGCATGCACTGGAATATTGGTGTACCCAATGGGATGTGATTTTTGTTGAATATTGTATTATATTGTTGAGTGGTAGGTGGGGAAGAAATTGTATGTATTTATTTCTTGTGGTTTTTTTTCTTTCTTTTAGGGCAAAATGCAGCTCAGATGGGGACTGGAAGTTATTATAGCCATAGCCAGAGTTTTTATAGCCAGCACATGGCCCCAAATCCTAAACCAACAAACAAGTTTTTCCAGTGCAAATTCTGTGTGCGTTACTTCAGATCCAAAAACCTTCTCATAGAACATACCCGAAAAGTGCATGGTACACAATCTGGAGGGAGCTCGGTGGGGCCGCCTGCTGCTGGATCCTTAAATTACAACATCATGATGCATGAAGGGTTTGGCAAAGTTTTCTCGTGCCAGTTCTGCACCTATAAATCGCCAAGGCGTGCAAGGATTATTAAGCACCAGAAAATGTATCACAAAAATAATCTAAAGGAGAGTTCAACTCCCCCTGCCGCCGCAGCTGCCATATCTGAATCTGCATCTGCATCCGTGCCAGTACAGGAATCTTGCAAGGAGCTGCCTGCTGAAGTAGTAGAGCGTAGCATCTTGGAATCCATGGTCAAGCCTTTAACAAAGTCCAGGGGCAATTTTTGCTGCGAATGGTGTAGCTATCAGACTCCTCGAAGGGAACGCTGGTGTGACCACATGATGAAGAAGCATCGCAGCATGGTAAAAATACTGTCAAGCCTGAGACAGCAACAGGATGGAACCGGATTGCCTGATGTGCAGAACAAGAGTGCACCGAACTCCGCCCCAAACTCCAACTATATCTCTATGAATGCTACAGGACGTGAGATGCCGAATGCCAATATCTCAAACTTCAGAGGTTCTATGAGTAACTCCCTTATCAGACCCAATTCTTCTACATCTTCAAAGTTTTCTTCTGTGTCTTATCCTCAAATGAAGCCTAAGTCACCTCATAACTCTGGTATGGTTAATTTGTCTGACAGATCCCGCTATGGAATAGCTGACATGACAAATTCTTCTGCTGACCTGGAAACTAATAGTATGCTAAATGACTCTAGCTCTGATGAAGAGCTAAATGAAATAGACAGTGAGAACGGCTTGAACTCCATGGATCACCAGACCTCAGGAATGTCTGCAGAGCAGCTGATGGGATCTGATGGTAACAAATTATTGGAAACAAAGGGGATACCCTTTAGAAGATACATGAACAGGTTCCAGTGTCCTTTTTGCCCTTTCCTCACTATGCACCGCCGAAGCATCTCCCGCCATATTGAGAACATCCACTTGTCTGGGAAGACGGCTGTATACAAGTGCGATGAATGTCCTTTCACTTGTAAGAGTTCATTAAAACTTGGCGCTCATAAACAATGTCATACAGGTACAACATCAGATTGGGATGCTGTGAATTCCCAGAGTGAAAGCATAGCCTCCTCTCTGAATGAAAGCACAGTGTCTTATGAAAGTGGAAATATAAATGGCAGGAAGTCAGGCGGAATGATGGAATCCGTGCAGCAGCAACAGCAGCAGTCGCCGCAACCCCACTCGCAGCACCCCTATAAATGCACGCTGTGCAACTACTCCACAACTACTTTGAAAGGTCTCCGAGTTCATCAACAACATAAGCATTCTTTTTGTGATAACTTGCCAAAATACGAGGGACCGTCATCCAATGCTCCACAAGAGAGTGAGGTGGATGCCCATGCTGCCTCCAGCACTGTGAAGAAAAGCCAGACCTCAATTCTTGGGTTATCATCTAAAAATAACTTTGTAGCTAAGGCCTCTCGAAAACTGACAAATGACTTTCCCCTAGATCTATCACCCGTGAAGAAGCGAACTAGAATTGATGAAATAGCTAGCAACTTACAGAGCAAAATCAACCAAAACAAGCAACAAGAAGATGCAGTGATTAATGTAGAGGATGACGAAGAGGAGGAGGAGGACAATGAAGTGGAGATAGAAGTAGAATTGGACAAGGAAGAAGAACAAACAGAGCCATTGATGGAGGTGTCTAGTTCCTATGCACCCCAGCAAATGTGGGGAAGAGATACTAATGATTCTCAGAAGGAGACTAATTTCAGGAACATGCCGCATGATTATAATTCCACCAATGGGGCAGAAATTGAGCTAACTTTATCTGAAGATGAGGAAGATTATTACTGCTCTTCTGTCAACATGAAGGATCATCAAGGGCCTAATGCATCTCTTTTGGGCCAGTCGAGTATGTATGGATCTGATCAAAACAGTGAAAATGCAGAGTTTAATGATTCCGGGCGGCTTTATTATTGCAAACACTGTGACTTTAGTAACAAATCTGCCAGGAGTGTTAGCACCCACTACCAACGGATGCACCCTTACATTAAGTTCAGCTTTAGGTATATCTTAGACCCTAATGATCACAGTGCTGTGTACAGATGCCTTGAATGTTACATTGACTACACCAACTTTGAAGACCTGCAGCAGCATTATGGTGAGCATCATCCTGAAGCTATGAATGTACTCAACTTTGATCATTCCGATCTGATCTACCGCTGCCGCTTTTGTTCTTACACTAGCCCGAATGTTAGAAGCTTGATGCCACACTACCAAAGAATGCACCCAACTGTTAAAATTAACAATGCAATGATATTTTCAAGCTATGTAGTAGAGCAGCAAGAAGGGTTAAATGCAGAGTCGCAAACACTGAGAGAGATCTTGAATTCTGCTCCCAAGACCATGGCAACTTCGACCCCAGTGGCCCGCGGGGCTGGCATGCCTGCTACATTTAACAAAAATGCTTCAAAGAGTTTTAGTCCAGAATGTGAAAATCAGAAAGAGCCTTCAGTTAATAGCGTTGTGGTGTATGACTGTGATGTGTGTTCGTTTGCAAGTCCTAACATGCATTCTGTTCTGGTGCATTATCAGAAAAAACACCCTGAAGAAAAGGCTTCATATTTCAGGATTCAGAAGACCATGCGGGTGGTGTCTGTCGACAGGGGTTCTGCCTTGGCTCAACTGTCCTTTGAGCTGGGAACTCCCATCTCCCCAAAAATGTCCAACATGGCTTCGCAGCCACCACCTCCCCCCCCACCACCACCAGACCTCACCACTGAACTCTACTACTGCAAGCACTGTTCATATAGCAACCGCTCGGTGGTGGGAGTGCTCGTTCACTATCAGAAAAGGCATCCAGAAATAAAGGTCACTGCGAAATACATTAGGCAGACGCCCCCCACAGCAGCAATGATGAGGGGTGGTGAAATGCCACCTGGCATTCAGAGGCCACCAGCGTCTATGCAGCTGAACAGGGGCAGCTCTGAGAGCTCTGTGGCTCCCCTTGAGAATGAAATGTTCTTCTGTCAGCATTGTGATTATGGAAATCGGACCGTTAAAGGCGTGCTCATTCATTATCAAAAGAAGCATCGTGACTTCAAAGCCAATGCAGATGTGATCAGACAGCACACGGCCACAATTAGGAGCCTTTGCGATCGTGGCCAGAAAAAATTGTCCAGCAGCATGCCTGCGCCCACTTCCAATGCAGAGCGGGACAAGGCGAAACTAAGAGCTCTCAAATGCCGTCAGTGTTCCTACACATCACCTTATTTTTACGCACTGAGGAAGCATATTAAGAAAGACCATCCAAGCCTGAAGGCCACAGTTACATCCATTTTACGATGGGCATTTTTGGATGGCTTAATAGAAGCTGGTTATCACTGTGAATGGTGTATTTATTCACATACAGAGCCTAGCGGTTTGCTCGTGCATTACCAAAGGAGACATCCTGAGCATTATGTTGATTATACATACATGGCCACTAAACTCTGGGCAGGTCCAGATCCTTCCCCTCCAGCCCTAATGATGCCATCAGAGGCAAAAACCTATAAATGCAGAGACTGCATTTTTGAAGCATCTTCCATTTGGGATATTACAAATCACTATCAGGCTTTTCATCCTTGGGCCATGAATGGGGATGAATCTGTGTTGCTGGATATCATCAAGGAGAAAGATGCTGCTGAGAAAGCTGGGACCCAGTCCGATGAAGTCGGGACTAGGGTTAATTCTGAAGACCAGATAACCACATCACAGATGGAACAGGATGTCGATTGTGCAGAAGATTCCAGCCTTCCCCAGGAAAAAAATGTCCAGCTGGCCTCTGTAAACCCTGCGATATCCTCCACACCGTATCAGTGCACGGTGTGCCAGTCTGAATACAATAACTTGCACGGGCTCCTGACGCATTATGGCAAAAAACATCCTGGCATGAAAGTTAAAGCTGCAGATTTCGCACAGGACATAGACATTAATCCAGGAGCCGTGTACAAATGCAGGCATTGCCCATACATTAATACGCGGATCCACGGTGTCCTTACACACTACCAGAAACGGCATCCGTCAATAAAGGTCACCGCTGAGGATTTTGTGCATGACGTGGAGCAGTCTAATGACATGGCCCAGAATGATGTGGAAGAAACGAGTAGGATTTTCAAGCAAGGGTATGGTGCTTACAGATGCAAATTATGCCCTTATACCCATGGCACTTTGGAAAAGCTTAAAATTCATTATGAAAAATACCACAACCAACCTGAATTTGACGTGTTTGCGCAGTCACCGCCGAAGGTGTCTGCGTCCATGGAGCTGGAGGGTACCCCCGAAATAAAGGCTTCTCCGGAAATTGCTGCTGAGGACATTGGAGAAGTCACCGTGCCAGCTTCTCATTTCTCCAGCTCTCATCTCGTGTCCCACACGGTGTTCCGCTGCCAGCTGTGCAAATATTTCTGCTCCACCCGGAAGGGGATAGCCAGGCACTACCGCATCAAACACAACAATGTCCGGGCGCAGCCCGAAGGCAAAAACAACCTCTTCAAATGCGCTTTGTGTTCCTACACAAACCCCATCCGCAAAGGGCTTGCAGCACACTACCAGAAACGGCATGACATTGACGCTTATTACACTCATTGCCTGGCAGCCTCCCGGACGGTAAGTGACAAGCCCAGCAAAGTGATCATTCCGTCGCCTCCCAAAGACACCTCTCCTCAATTGAGTGAGGAGCTGAGGAGGGCGGTGGAAAAGAAAAAGTGCTCCCTTTGTTCCTTCCAGTCCTTTAGCAAAAAAGGCATCGTGTCCCACTACATGAAGCGTCACCCTGGCGTTTTCCCTAAGAAGCAGCATGCGAGCAAGCTGGGAGGCTACTTTACAGCTGTGTATGCTGACGAGCATGAAAAGCAGACTCTAGGAGAGGAGAGAAATGATTTTGAAAAGCCTGAGGTGGAGAATGAGGCTCAGGAAATTGAGTGGCTTCCTTTCAGGTGCATAAAATGTTTCAAACTATCCTTCAGCACGGCCGAGCTGCTGTGTATGCATTACACTGACCACCACAGCAAGGATTTGAAGAGAGACTTTACCATACTGGGATGTGGCACCCGCTCTCAGAGCTCTGCCTACCAGTGCAAGCACTGTGATAGTAAACTGCATAGCATGGCAGAACTGACCTCACACTTGAACAGTCACAATGAGGAATTCCAGAAGCGTGCCAAACGTCAAGAGAGGAGGAAACAGCTTTTGAGCAAGCAGAAATATGCAGATGGTGCTTTTGCAGATTTCAAACAAGAGAGGGTAAGAGAGTGTGTGTGTTCTCTCAACACCCCCCTCCCCGGCAGCTTATTATTAGTGTACACATGCATGTGCTCTTTGGCAGCCAAACCGCTACAGGCAAGCAAGTGACTTTGTGTGCCGATGAGTTCTGTAAATCAATGGAACGTTCTAGCTCGATTACATTCCCCCTCCCCCCCGCCCACTTCTGAATCCCTTTCTAGAGCTTCCTAGGGGATTTCTGTTTCCTCCTCCTCCTCCTGTGAGTAGCCTCCTTATCTGCCACTTAATAATGTGACTTTCTATTAGAAAGCCCCTGGCCTCTGTCTCTTTTCCAACCCCCCCCACCCCCCCAAGTCATCATCCCTTGTAATAACACCAATTTCCTTCTCAGGTATAGCCTGCTCAGTAAGGCTCGGTGTCAGCGTAATGCGGGTGATAGAGCTGACAAGAAGCCTCAACCAAAGCCTGTTAATATCAATGGGCGTCTCTCTAGTGACTTCAGGCTTTGGATCAGGCCCCATATGAACTTTGGACCAAATGTTGTTCTGTTTCACTGGTGTAAATCTGGAGTAACTATTTACCATTGCAAAGGAGTGACTCATAGTTTATATCAGAGTCACCCAGTGGCATAATTTGGCCTTGTAATTAAAAATTAATAATACTCTGTCACTAGGCAGAAATTCAGAGTTCATACTATGCAAATGTTTTACCTGCATATTTCAAAGGCATTAACGAGGGGTAATTGAAAACTTGAGAGGAGATTTTGCAAAGCAGCCTAAGGAATTTAAACACATATTATCCATTTATGTTAATGGATGTGTATGTATCATACAATCATAGAATCTCAGGGTTGGAAGGGACCTCAGGAGGTCATCTAGTCCAACCCCCTGCTCAAAGCAGGACCAACCCCAACTAAATCATCCCAGCCAGGGCTTTGTCAAGCCTGACCTTAAACACCTCTAAGGAAGGAGATTCCACCACCTCCCTAGGTAACCCATTCCAGTGCTTCACCACCCTACTAGTGAAAAAGTTTTTCCTAATGTCCAACCTAAACCTCCCCCTCTGCAACTTGAGACCATTACTCCTTGTTCTGTCATCTTCTACCACTGAGAACAGTCTAGATCCATCCTCTTTGGAACCCCCTTTCAGGTAGTTGAAGGCTGCTATCAAATCCCCCCTCACTCTTCTCTTCTGCAGACTAAACAATCCCAGTTCCCTCAGCCTCTCCTCATAAGTCATGTGTTCCAGCCCCTTAATCATTTTTGTTGCCCTCCGCTGGACTCTCTCCAATTTTCCCACATCCTTCTTGTAGTGTGGGGCCCAAAACTGGACACAGTACTCCAGATGAGGCCTCACCAATGCTGAGTAGAGGGGAATGATCACATCCCTCGATCTGCTGGTGATGCCCCTACTTACACAGCCTAAAATGCCGTTAGCCTTCTTGGCAACAAGGCTAAGTCGTTTAGGCTGCTTTGCAAAATCTGTACCTGTGTTCTTAAAGTGCCAAGAGAGTGAGCTTTTTCTTTTCTATTTGGACAAACAAAAATGGCTTGCCTAATTGTTTTTGATTTTCAAGTCCATGCTGTTGCAGGGTACATTTGTAATCTCTCTCTCTCTCTCTTTTGGTTAAGTTAGTTCTGGAAGCAAATTTCAGTGTATATGTTGATTATACTGATGTGTTCCAACAGACATTTGGTCACTTGGAAGATGTATCAAAATTTAAGGAGAGGAAAGTTGTGGGATACAAATGTAAATTTTGCGTGGAAGTTCATCCCACCCTTCGAGCCATCTGTAATCACCTTCGCAAGCATGTTCAGTATGGGAATGTCTCTTCTGTGACAGCTACCGTAAAGGTGAGAATTATAAGAACTGGCTATGTGTTTGTTTGAGTTTAAGGCCTGATCAAAAAGCTCACTGAAGCCGATGGGCAGACTCTCTCATTAAATTCAATTTTGATTAGGTACTGATTTACCTAGTCATCATCCAAATCTAATGGACAGTTTTCTTTGTTGTCTCTGGATTATTTTAATGCTATTTTTTTCAGATGTTAGTTACAACTTTCTTCTACCTTTGATTCGGGACATGAAGACTATTTTTTGCCACTGAGTATATCCCATTTCTCTTGCATAAAGGAATTTGTCTTGTCCATGGTAGAAAGCATAGGCCTCTGAGCAGGAAGCTCTTGTCCAGCTATTTTGGGCTACTTTTCTACTGTCTTTGCCTCTGAAGGCAAAATTTTCAGAAGAGGAAACCTGAAGTGTGTACACACAAATGTACATGAAATTGTGTGTTCCGTGCTTGCATGCATAGTTACAATGACAAGCAAACTGGGTATTTGTATCCGTAAACAGCCATTCAGATGGCTAACTAGTCATTTATCTGAGCCATTGGCCCAACTAAAGAGGCTAATTGTAAATGCACTTTATTTTTCATGTGCAAATGGACTTTTGCTTCTAGGAAATTTGGTGTGCAGGGGAGGACTGGGGGTTACTTCCTCACAGCAGGTTCGTCAGGATATCAACTGGGGAGTGTGCATGCAATCATGCAGCAGGAGCTGTGAACACGTTCCTTTTGCTGCAATGAGAATTCAGAGTGGGTTGAGTAGCAGAGCTGACCCCACAAACCCCTTTTTCATAACCCCTACTGCATACTATTATAGGGCAACTACATCCAGAAAGGTCTGAAGTGCTCTACCTAAGAGGGCTTTTATTATTTTGTTGTCCTTTCACTGTCCTCCCCCTTTGCTTATGTGATGCTACAAAAGAGATTGTTCCTTTTCAGGAGTAGCCTACAGGATCATTACCATCTTTTTGAGCAAAAGGAAATTACTTAAGTAGTTGAGTAAGAAAGCTGAAAACCAAGGTCAAATGAACGTGGTGCCACACTCTCTACCAATTTTAAGCTGTTGATCACAACAAAATATGTGTCATGATGAATAATAATAAGGGAGGGGAACAAGAAACAGGTAACGGTTTCTGTAGAGGAGTAGTGTTTTCTTAGAGTGCCTGTTGTTTCTCTCTCGTGAATTCAGTGCTGGTGGAAAGTGTTTGTTCAACAGCCCTTGGACGGGGAGGTCTGGGTTAGTCCAGAGGCAAGGACAATGCAAGTTTCCTCCATACCACCCTTCTGGGTGTCTCTAACCTGTTTTGGGGGATCCACCTCCAGGGCTTAGATGGTTGTTAGCTCAGTTTCTACTCCATTTCCATGGCTTTTGTGCTGACATTGACAATATTACTTAGGGCCAGTTGTGAGAGTTAGTCTTTTTTTAGAATAGATTTGAAAGTATGGGACCTTTTCCTGAAGAAAGCCATTGATGATATGGGAACGGTGCAGGGATATCTTTAGAACATGGATGTAGTGGGATTCCAGGAGACATTCTGAAAAGGGAATCTTAGAGGTAAAGTTAACTCACGGGGAAGACCCAAGGCAGAAGGGAGAGAGAATTGATGGCTTTGGGGGGGTATGTGTTTTTTAGCAGGAAGCGGAAGATTCTTCAAACACAACTTTGGAGGGTTTTGAGGGAGCAAAAGACCATGGCATGGTGGAATTTACAGAAGCTGAATCTGGAGCATCCTTGGAAGATGAAACCAGGCCTGGGGGATACCACTGCAGCCAGTGTGACCGGGTTTTGATGTCTATGCAGGGTCTGCGATCTCATGAGAGAAGTCATTTGGCTCTGGCCATGTTTACCCGTGAAGACAAGTACAGCTGCCAGTATTGCTCCTTTGTCTCTGCTTTCAGGCACAAGTAAGTTTTTGCAATAGAAGTACAGACCAGTGATACTGCTTTCCTGTGTGCTGACATTAAAGGGGGCACTGTACACTTGAAAACTGGACACTTTTACTGTTTAACTGCTTTTCCCCCCTTTTTGCTAGTTTTCAGGTATTCACATTCTTCTGAGTCCCCTTACTAGTGTCTCTGATTCTTTTCATATTTTTTTAAAAAATGTTCAGTCTCCTTTTTTCTGTGGGGGAAGAACACACACAAACAAAAGCGGCAACCTTCCTACACAGAGGAAACAATGAAACTGACCTTCTTCACAGTGCTGTCAAATTCATGAAATAAACAGGAAAGAAAAGAGGGAAATATTCATAAATAAGAAACCTGGGTGTTACCTGTAGCAACAGTTTTCAGATAGCAGTGTGATTTTTTTTATTTTTTGTTGGTGGAGTTTTGTTGGATTGATTTCAAGAGATGTAGTCTCTTTAATACTGAGCAATTCTCAAGAGCTGAACTTATTGTGGTATGTAAATTGTTCTATGAAAACATTATCCACAAGAGTATAGGGCTCTTCTCTGAGTGAGTTCCACAACATACTCCATTTTCTGATGCAACAAATTAGGTGTTAGCAGAAATAAGCAAACTTCTCACAAAGTATGTGGTAAAGGTTTTCTTAGACTGGGGAGAGAGGTAGCTTCTTAATTGGCTTTTTAAACTTACTTCTTGAAGGCCTGCCACAAAGAAATGTATTTTGTAGGATTCCCCCTCACCAAACCCCTATGGACTGGCTTGAGAACACATGCATGCTTCATCTGTCCTCCAAGGAGACACCTACTCATCCAGCGAAGGAGGGAAAATCCATGCTCTGTTCTGTCCGAAACATTTGTGGCATCATCCACAGCATCATAAGTCAAGTTTAAGTGTGTCTGCTCTGCAACCAAATCCATACCTAGGGAGAGAGCAGGATACAGAAAACAAATCTTGTGTTCTAGACAGGTGACACTTCCACCAGCACCCCAAGCCAGGTTATAACCATAATCTGTTTTACAGGCTCGGCGAGGTAAAAGGACAGGGCATCCCCCAGGGAGTGTGTGTTGGGCACTGAACTGGCAGGCCCTGGCAGAACTGCATTGGTTTAATACAGATTGTGCCACTTTAAAAGTGTAGTGAGAACCACTGCTCTCTGTACGAAAATAACCTCCCCACCCCTGCCAAACACAACACAACACAGCTCTAGCACTGAGGTTGCCTGCACTCTTCCCTGGCAAGTGTTATACTGGCTCTGAGTGAAGAAGGTGCTGGGATTAAATAGGGAGGATCAAGGTGGAGTTCAGTGAATTTGTGGTTGCCATAGAAATAGGTGCAATCTACATCATCTCTTTAACTTGGGTAAAATAGGTAATTGGGAGAGAGAAAATCCATAGTGCAAGTCTAAAAAAAAAAAAAAAAAACCTAAAGAAAAACTGATTAGAAAAGAATCTTGGAGGTTGGACCTATGTTTTGAGTTTAATTGTATGCGGTCCTGTATGGACTAGTATTATATATTCTACGTCTTTGGATGGGCAATCTCTTTTAATTGTTAAGCCAGTTTGTTTCCTTGTCAGGTATTTAAGATGGGGTTTTGTTATATGAAGTATCGACACAAACGGATGCTCAGCATATTTTATTCATTGAGCAGATTTGTTAATTTCACTGGAATGGCAGTAATTATATCTCCTTATTGAATTTACAATAAAATTATTTTGCTATGAAGTGCTCCTGTAAATAAAGACGTACTGTACATTTTGTTACTATCCAGTGTTCATTTGAATGGACTAAGAGTGTGGGCAGGAATTGTCGTAGATCAGGCTCTTTTTGTGGTAGTACAGGACGAAAAATGCAACAGGAACCCCTGCATTGTGTGTGAAGATGTGCTATTTAGTATGAATTTGCCAGTTGAAGTGAAATACAAGCACATTTGAAAATAAAACGGAAGCACTTCTGAGGCTAAAGACTATTTTCCCTATCCTATAATTCTGTTGCCATGCACCTCTTACACATGCAGGCTGAAACTAGGACAAGAGTTAAAAGTTTTTAACATACCATGAGAAGAGGCTGTTGTTGGGATATGTCTAGCCCAGCCTAAAGTTGGCGCTTGCTCTCTTGAGATTTGTGGACTCAGGAAGATCAGGTGGTTTAGAGAAGCTTCCAAACTCCAGGGTTCTGATTCAAATGTTAAGATGTTCACCTAGTGCTTCATTCTTCTAAATCAAATGTAATTATGGGTTGAGCTGTTATAAAAAGATTGATTAGAAAGAGTCTGGAATCTGAAAGGGTTTCTTACCCCCCTCTCTTGCTTTGACTTCTCACAAAGAAGATCCTAGCATAGATGTTCCCTGCTACCCATCCTTTCTTCTTGGGGTCCATGCACTGTCTCCCAAATCTCTCTCTAAAACCATCTTGGTTTTTTTGTTTTTTTGCTCCTGGAACTCCTTGGTTGGCTCCTGCACAGCCTGCTGGCATCTTCCCCAGAACAGACTAACCAGTTTCTATTCTCTTTGCCAGAAGAAGGCTTCCTCAGTAGAGCAGGTTGAAAAATTTCAAAACTTGCTGATTGGAGGGGGAAATGGGGCAAACTTTTCACAAAAACTCTTGCCAAACCAAAAATTGCTGTGTTATTTTTTTGGTTTTTTTTTAACCAGCTTGGTTCCATAGCACCTATCCTGTTAAACTCTGGATAAGATTGATTAACACCAGATTTTTCCCAATGTCCTGTTTAAGTGGCTTGCATTCTGTATAACATTGGGCTCAGTTCTCCCGCCCTTCCTCACGCTAGATACTACCTTGCTTTGCAAGTTGCCTTGTTGGATTAAGGTGGTACCCAGCATGAAGAAGGGTAGCAGAATCTGGCCCATTAGGTTTTCAGCCTGGCGTGTGAAGTAGTAGCTGAAGTTATTTAATATTTTGTGTTTCCTTTTTCTGCCTCTCCCTTGCGAAGTTTGGATCGCCATATGCAGACTCACCACGGACACCATAAACCATTCCGTTGCAAACTCTGCCCATTCAAGTCCTCCTATAATAGCCGTCTGAAAACTCATATACTCAAAGCTCATGCTGGTAAGTCTGTGTCAATTTTATAATGCAGCAGCTATAACAAATGTCTTACTCTTTGTTGGTCAGTGCCACTGTTACCAGTTAAACTTTCCATTTTGGGTGGGATTTTCAAAGGTGGTTCAGCATTAAATTCCCATTAAATTCTCTGCTCCCATTAAATTCAGTGAGAGTCTTAACATTGACTTCAGAGGGAGCAGAATTAGGCCAATACTGAGCATGTCTGAAAATCCCACACTTTTGTTTCTAAAAGTGTGCTCAGTCATTCAGCTTCTAGTAATGGTGGCCAGACAAGTCTGATACTCACATGTTGATGATCTGCTGTTCTGATCTGTTTATATTTTAAATGACTCCTGAAATGAGCTGGGATTTGCATTTTGGACTGTCATGTGTTGGCTTCAATGTGCAAACTGAACTTGGAGCCAGATCCTCAGCTGGTTTAGACTGGCATAGCTCCATTGATGGAAATGGAGCTTATGCTGACTTGCACAAGTTGAGGCGTGAAGTATTTTATAGACCTTTGACCTGTTGTATAGAATATGAACACTCAACCAACATGCTTGTGATAGTTGGGAATTGGGAAAGTGATACAGGGGAGGGAAAGGATCACAGCAAAATATTGCACCGGTGACTGTCTAAAGGTACACAAAGATCTAAAGGAGACACAAGATCATTCAGAGACTGATCTTGATTTTCTGGCCTCAGCCATGTGACATATTTCTGCATTAAAAAGGTTCTCACAGGTCTGGGGTCAATATCTACTTACTCCTTTGGCTACGGTTACAGCTTCCTTTTAATTTAAAAAAAAAAAGGCAAATTAAATCACATGCAGATAAGTACTGACTGTCAACCAAAACAAACCACCACTCAGTAATCTAGCTAATTACTAAAACCCAACGGTGTTAGACATCTGTCAGTAACTACATCTCTGAACCTCCAGGGATTGCTGATCACATGGTCACATCTTGGTCTCATAGCATTTCCTTCTGCCTGTTCTGCAGTGGCACAATTAATAAAATACAATTGGTTGTAGTCCACTAACAAGAAGTTAATCTTTCCTGTTAAATTCAAATAGATCAAAATTAACCTTGGATGAAGGGCAGCCAGGAGTCGGCTATAAGTTTTGCTGCTGCTCTGCATTCTGTTTCCTATATTGATTGCAGATTTCACACTTGCGTACCTTATCTTCAGCGACAGCATTCATGTCAGGCCCTGTTCTTACACCTCTCAGGATACGACTAGGCACTGTGAATTAGTTTTAACGTTTCTGACCTCACGCTGTGTGGTATTATGGGATGGTGTCCTTTGTACAGAATCCCATTTTAAGCAGCTACTTCAGTTTGTATAGTCCCAATAAGTTTTCATGTGTGGAGGTGTCTGGGTGCTTTTTGTTGGCCACCCATTTAGAATCAATCTCTCAAGCTGTTGTACGGTTGGGCTATTTTGTATTTCTTGTTTGAGCTTGTCAAAATTTTGTTTAAAAATGTGTAAGTGAGCCATATTTCCTCCAAACTCCTTTTTCTGTAGATTCTTGATTTTGCTATATATAGGTGATCTTGAAACCATGTCTGCTCTGAGAAACTCCCTACAGGGCCTGTATCTCACATTATGCAGGTACTTTTGGAATTTCGTGGTCACTTTCTGGAGTGTAGGTGGCGCTTTGTACAATGGTTTGTGTAATAGAGTTTCCAAAGTTTCATGGTCTATTTCTGCCTCAATCAGTGTCTACCAAATAGACATTCATGAAACCGAATAATTGCTAGCCTTTTTTTCAATCTAAACATAGCTCTGTTGTGTTTATTCAGTCCTCTGGAAACATAAGTAATCACCTTCCGGGAAGGCTACCCCCTAACCCATGTGAGTTTGAATCAACCAAGATCTTAGACTCTTTCTAATCTCAAAATATTCCAGTTTCAGCGCTTCCATGACAAATTTTTTTTTTTAATTCCCAAAACTTTTTCTCTCCCTGATCAGACCTGTGCTAATCTGAACAAATTTAGAAGTGAATTTGCTTAGATACGTTAGCCTGCTCCTTATTCTAGGTCTTTCCATTTGTACAGTTAGTTGCCTCCATCTTTCTGGCTCTAGTCAAACTCCGTTTGTCACAGAGTACGTACTTTACGTTCACTCCTATCTGGTATTCGTTCCTGTTCAATGTAATGTTCTTTCTTTTGGCATGTTACGGAATGTTATGTGGTGCCTCTCATTGTGGTGTTGTCTTCACCCCAAATCAGCAGATTGTTAAACCATTACTTCCACCCAATCCACATTCTAAATAATCTGGATCATGATGCTTTGGTACATCTCAGGATCTGAGACAGTCCCAGAGGGATATCATTTAAATATATATATCTGCAAAATGGGGAGCTGAAGATAGATCTTTGTAGTTTTTCTATTGTCAGATCTACCAAAAGTCTTGCCTTGCATCCAAAACTGAAAGTACTCTTACATTTTGAAGTCCTAGATCCAACCACCTCAGCTGTTCTCATAGAGTAGTGCTTATGTTTGAAACCTTATTCAAATCTTCTTGATCCATAACAGTACTTAACTTGTTTGAGTTCCTTATGATGTCCTTAATGTTAATAAAGTCAGTCGGTGCCTGTATTTATTCAATAACATCTAATTTTACCATATCACGAAGCTCATCCTTCTTGCTCACTGTATTTTGGACAGCATGCTAGTATCTATGTCAATGGGATGCATTATATCCTTAATGCATCCTGTCTCACTAAGCAACCAATCATATTCTGGAAGAATTATATTTGCATATTGTCTGTAAATGTGCTTTACACCTTTTTATTAATCAGCATTTGCAGATGGGACCACATGGGAATTCTTGTTCCACTACTTCGTACTCTGAGTGGTCTGTCCTCCAGATACACCAGTATGGGCTTGCCAGGTGGTCTTATTTTGTGTCTTACACTAAAGAAGCTTAGTTGTTGTTGTTGTTGTTGTTTTTTAATTTTAGCACAGGGTGGTCACTAACCTTTTCACGTATGCTTGCTGTGATTATGTTGCACTGAGCTCCAGTATATATTTTCAAATTCTCTTTTTTTGTTTATTTCCATGTCACAAACCCAATCTGTTAGAGAATCTTATTTTCTAAATTTATGAAGAGATCCCCCACTCAAAATAATTGTTTCTGCATCTTCATTATCAAAGCTTTGTCCTCCAGCTAATATTCATAAATATTTTACACTTATTTTTGTTTTGTTTTTTTGTGGTTTTGTTTTTAACCCATGCTTACTCGGTGTGGTGCTTTGTTCTCCCTTCCAGATAAGAGCGATACTTGCATATGTAACACCACAACCCTCGTGTTGGACAACTTTGCTTTGTGTTCCAATTGCCTCTGCACTTACTGCAAACAAATCTGGTCTCTGCAATTAGTTTATCCTTGTATTCCGTCTTTATGACTTGGAATGTACTTAGAATTACAAGCACTTCTGTTCTTTCACTTCTTCTTAATGCTTTCCATAACACAGTTTTTGCTAGCCTTGCAAATATCCACTTTTCCTAGTATTGTCATGTCCATTTCTTGTAATAACCTTACCTTGATCTGGTTATCACTTATACCACAAATAATTCATGCGACTTAGCTTTGTTACGTGATGACCAATGATCTTGCCTGGCAGCTGGTTTCATGTAAGGTAAATGTACCTTTCCCAAATTGCCTGGATTGGCGTATTCTTGAAGATTTTGAAGGATTTTGGCTAGCATCTTGTTAATGCCCTTCATGTTCCTTCAGTAATGCTTCTGGACCTGCTACATGTAGCAGTATGGAGGATTCTACCCTCTTCAATTACTGTGAAAGGCCTCTTGCTTCCAAGAAAATTTGAAAGTCCCGTACCCACCTCTTCCAGCTGTCTTTCAGCTTCAGGGTTCAATCAGCTCCATTTCACCAAAGATTGTTTTCTTCCAACACCATGCAACAAAGTTGTGATGCACGGGAGTGCTGATGAGAGACTGGCCTTTATTTGCTGGCCTCTAGTCATGTGGCAAGGGGGCCAGGGTTTCAAAAGGGCAATATCTTTGTCATATGGCAGGTGTCACTATCCATAGACTCCAGTACTGACTGTTCCAACAGGAAAACTGAATAGCTGGTTTTCTTTGGAACCAGTCTTGCACCAGATGAGTCAATGGGAGTTTTGCCATTGAGTTCAGTAGGAGAAGGATGGGGCCCCATTATTTCTTTTGTGAGCTGATGACTTGCCTGTATTTCGCTCACCCAGGTGAACATGCCTACAAATGCTCCTCCTGCTCATTTTCCACCATGACAATCAGCCAGCTGAAAGAGCACTCCTTGAAAGTGCATGGGAAAGCACTGACACTACCAAGACCCCGCATTGTCAGCCTTGTAGCCTCACTCGCCCAACACGCCTCCAAGAACCACACTCCTGCTGAAGAAGTGGAGGACTCTAATGGTAAGAGGTGCCTCAGAGCAAGAACCTAACTGTCTAAAGTGCTGTTTACCCACCCACCCACAGCCTGCCCCAACGGCAGTTTCTATGGTCACTTTGTAAAGGAAAATCTGAAGTTGCTTCTAAAATAAGAATAAATTTGTTTGATGTGATCTACAGAAGAACCTCACTAATTCATGCTCCTCTAACTTATCCAGCCCGTAACTGATACTCAGGGTATGTCAGGGTGTCTTCATTTCTCAGCAAAGTTTTATGGGGGAGATTTTTAAAGCCACAATTAGATTCTCAACTCCCACTGAGAATCAGTGGGAACAGGATATCTAACTCTCTATCTGTGCCTCTGAAAATCTCCCCCTAAAAGCTACAGGGTGTATAGAAAAGAAGTCCAAAATATTGGCTGTATCAGGATGGTGGGTAAAGATGGTGAGTGAAGTAGAAGAGACATTATTTTCCCACCCTCCTGCCTCCCTTAAGCCCGTTGTAAAAGCAGCGTGCTGCTCAGGGCTCTGGGAATTTTGGTCAGTGTGCTTGAATAGAGCAGATGCAGAACTGGAGTATGGATGCTATATATGACACAGACGCTAGCAAGCTTACAGGGAGAGAATGCAGCTGCAGGGTCAAGCTCCACATCTTGAACCCCCAGGCTGGCAAGGGAGTTGGTACTTAGGCAAGAAACTACTATGGTTCCCAAGTGAGCCATATTGACAAGGAAAAAAGATGCACAAGGAGCTGGGCAGAAATCCCAGCTCTCTGGTGATCTTCAAAGGTTGTCTGGGATTTCCTCAGATCAGATTTTCCATGGAAGAGTTAGAAAGGAAGGAATGGAATATTCTGAATATTCCATAGAATGGTCTGACTATTTGGGTTTGTTTTGTTGAAACAAAAAGTTTCATTTCTAAGGGGGAATGGGGAAGAATGAAAGAGGACTAAACCCAGAGGCAGAAACCCCAAAAGACTAAAATAGAAACTAAATTTTTCAGAGAGAACTTGTAAGGATGTGAACAGCACAAACATGTTCCAAAAAGGCTGTTTTTCTTTTTTCAAAAACACCTTTTCAATGATACAGTTTTGACCAGCCCCGTTCAGATCCCTTCCTGTCACAGGATGGTGTCTGGAACTAGGCAGGGAATACTGACTGAGCTTCTACTGATATCATTTTTGCTAATACTCACTAGTCCAGTGAATAAAGTATCTCTGGTGTGCATTATTGCGTTTTTAAAAAGTATTTCTCTGACTCTTCAGATTTCAAAACTCAGCCATTATCAATGGCTCTACCAATCTTTAATGTTAATTAGCAAGGTTCTACTAATGATGAAGGTATTAAGAGATGCGTAGAGACAATGTTATGGGCTTTGGAAGGATGATGCATTTGCTTTCTGTTGCTCACACTCAGAGCTCCAAGTCATGATTACAGGAGCAAGGCATGAATTACAATTATTCTTTGTAGCCTGTTATGTTTTCAATATTGTAGTATTTTTATTTTGAAAGAGGAGTACATATTAGTTAAAGGGTTCTGGTTTAAAAAGTTTTAGGTACACTGAAACTCACTCATTATCATAGGAGGTCTCTGTTAAACAGTCCAGATTTGTATTGTGACCAGAGGCCAAGACACAATTTGTCCCAAATAGCTTGATTGTCTTTAAACTAGGTTAATAGTTAAATGACTTTGAAAATAATAAAAGCCACCAGCAGCCAATTAGAAGAGCACAGGTGAAGTAATAATCATATGAACATTCTCAGCATCGCTTGGGAAAGGAATAATATGCTTTAAGTAATTTTCTTGACATTGCAGAGTTGGTTACAGACCAAATTCATGATCACTATGCTTTGGATATGGTTTGTTTTGGATTTTTAGAAGTGGCTGAATAGAGTTCCATGTAACTCAGACCTGTAAGCTGCAGGTGATACGTGGAATAGATAAATGATTGGTCAGAATAATGGAAAGCAGGCAGTCCATGTGCAAGACGCTATTATGCCCCACTGGGGGAAGTATTAAGTGGGGTTCGCACAATACAGAGTAGTTGGACCTCCACTGTTCTAACATATATAAATAACCTTCCACTGGGCTGGCTATAATCTAGTTAATTTGCTGATGACACAAAATTGGATCAGTACGAGGGTACATCGCAAACATGGATACTGTATCAAATGAATTTGGACTTGTTTCATGAATCAGTAGCTATATGGCAACAAAGTACATTTGAAAGCATATAAATCAGGCCCAGTTACTCTGCACGTGCATTGAAATGAATGGAACAGAACTAGAGCAGGATGGCTTGAAAGAGACGTGGGAATGGAAAATGTGGAGCCTGAAAGAGTAAATTAAAGAAGGGGGAGGTAGGAGGGGTGCACAACCAAAATAGCGAAATGCACATTTGACACAGCCTTGCTGAAATAAAATGGTTCTGTGACGAGCGCCCAGTAGAAATTTTGCTTCCAGTTCAGGCAGAAGCTGTTTCCCAAAGCACCACTTTTAAAGGTCCAAAGAAACACATTTAGGCTTATACATGCATTCCAAGGCAGGAAGGAATTTAAATCTGTATGACTCATTTATTTTAGCTTTTTCTTGGGAGCAATGAGCACAGCTTTACAGTGTATGTCCTGGAGCTGGGAAGTTTGAGTGAGAGTAGACTTCTAGGTCACTCTCGGTGGTCCGGTCCTTGTTGGCTGTGCCATCAGTAAAAAGAAGTTCCAGTGCTGGTATAAACTGGTCCAGGTCAGCAGTGAGCAGTGGTTTGGAGGTCTGTGGTGAAATGAACAGATGAACTGTGGTGGTGGTGAGGCTGAGGCCTAACCAGGCATAGAGCCATAACTGCCCTCTCAATTCCTAGAGGTGTAGGCCTTGCAGGTCAGCATTGAGTCTTATTAATGAGACAACATGGGAAGCTGATCCTATTTGTACCATACCTGGGTTGTGGAAGGGGGTCTTCTACATGTGCACAGTGTTTCTGGTATAGAAGGTGACTGTCACCATGATATCAGGTGCTCCTTAAATGGGAATCGGCCAGCTGAAAGAGCACTCCTTGAAAGTGCATGGGAAAGCACTGACACTACCAAGACCCCGCATTGTCAGCCTTGTAGCCTCACTCTGTAAGGACAGAATCCCCCCCCCCCCCCAAAAAAAACCTATTTATTATTTAGGAAGTTTTAACAGCTTGCCATGTAAATATCAGAGACAAAACAATACTCATTGCAATGCTGAGCTTTTGTTTAGAGAAACATTATACAGCAGTATGATCATCAGAGCTCTCAATTTAACAGGGTTTTACCACGTTAGTGAGCATCTTTACACTACCCCCAACATATCAGTGACATCTCTGAATACACACATTGACCTGACTAGGCATGTCTGTCTAATGTTAATATTTAAAAAAAAAAATTGGACAGGAAGCACCAAATTCTTTCAACAAACAAAAATGAAATTCCTGTGTAAATATTGTACATTAAAGTGCAGTCTTGTGTGTAGCATAATCACTGTATTATGTTGCTGTTTTAAACAATTTTATTTAACCTTTTTATTACTGACCTTGGCACAAAAAGCGGGAATGTGCTAATAAAGTTTGCGGATGACACAAAGCTGGGAGGTATTGCTAACACAGAGAAGGACCGGGATATCATACAGGAAGATCTGGATGACCTTGTAAACTGGAGTAATAGTAATAGGATGAAATTTAATAGTGAAAAGTGCAAGGTCATGCATTTAGGGATTAATAACAAGAATTTTAGTTATAAATTGGGGACACATCAGTTGGAAGTAAGAGGAGGAGAAGGACCTTGGAGTATTGGTTGATCAGAGGATGACTATGAGCCGCCAATGTGATATGGCCGTTAAAGCTAATGCAGTTTTAGGATGCATCAGGCGAGGTATTTCCAGCCAAGATAAGGAGGTGTTAGTACCGTTATACAAGGCACTGGTGAGACCTCATCTGGAGTACTGTGTGCAGTTCTGGTCTCCCATGTTTAAGAAGGATGAATTCAAACTGGAACAGGTTCAGAGATGGGCTACTAGGATGATCCGAGGAATGGAAAACCTGTCTTATGAAAGGAGACTCGAAGAGCTTGGCTTGTTTAGCCTAACCAAAAGAAGGTTGAGGGGGGATATGATTGCTCTTTATAAATATATCAGAGGGATTAATATCAGGGAGGGAGAGGAATTATTTAAGCTTAGTACCAATGTGGACACAAGAACAAATGGGTATAAACTGGACACCAGGAAGTTTAGACTTGAAATTAGACGAAGGTTTCTAACCATTAGAGGAGTGAAGTTCTGGAACAGCCTTCCAAGGGGAGTAGTGGGAGCAAAAGACATATCTGACTTCAAGACTAAGCTTGATAAGTTTATGGAAGGGATGGTATGATGGGATAGCCTAATTTTGGCAATTGATCTTCGATTATCAGCAGGTAAGTATGCCCAGTGGTCTGTGACGGGATGTTAGATGGGTTGGGATCTGAGTTACTATAGAGAATTCTTTCCTGGGTGTCTGGCTGGTGAGTCTTGCCCACATGCTCAGGGTTTAGCTGATCGCCATATTTGGGGTCGGGAAGGAATTTTCCTCCAGGGCAGATTGGCAGAGGCCCTGGAGGTTTTTCGCCTTCCTCTATAGCATGGGGCATGGGTCACTTGCTGGAGGATTCTCTGCAGCTTGAGGTCTTCAAACCACAATTTGAGGACTTCAATAACTCAGACATAGGTTAGGGCTTTGTTACAGGAGTGAATGGGTGAGATTCTGTGGCTTGCGTTGTGCGGGAGGTCAGACTAGATGATCATAATGGTCCCTTCTGACCTTAAAGTCTATAAATCTATGAGTCTATGTAATAATAATCCAGATAAAGGGCCAAATCCACAGCTGTGACACTACTGAGCGTCAGTGGAGCTACGCTGCTTTACACCGTTCCTTCTGGTTGTTTTGAATTAGAAAGTCGGCTCCTGGATAGTGACTGGCATGCTTGTAAAATCATGACATCACAAGAATAAGGAGACTCAAAACTAAGCATTTGAGAGTTTGGATTTTTGTTTTTGTGTTTTGTCAAACCGTTTTTTTTGTGTTTGGTGAGTTTCTTCAAACCTCTCTTTCACTTCCAAGTCTAAGGAGCACTTTGGAGAAAGGACGTCTTTGGCTCTGTTTCTAGTAAGGCAACCCACACTAGTTTGTTACAGCAGCACAAACTCTTCATGTAGACGTACCACTCTGGTGCAAAGTGGGGCTTTACATCTGTGCAGCTTAATCCAGTAATACACAGAAGTTGCACTGGTGTACCTATAACAAGTGCAAATTTCCTTACTGTAGGCAGGGCCTGAGTTATAGATTAATTACCCCTTCTTTCAGGGTGAGAGGTCAGACTACACATGTTCTGAGATCCTCCAGCAAAACTAGGGAAAGCCTGATTGGACTTTCCAAGGCAGTACTACACCCTGCTCCATCCCTTTTAAAGATGGGAGGAAGCATAAATCTTTCAGTTTGCCTGCAAGTAGTTACACTAGGCCGGGGCTTAAGTGTTTGCAGGACTGAGCCTCAAAATCCTAGATGCCTTCATTCTCCCCAAGGGAAGCTTCTGAGACCTGTAAATTGAGCTGTCTTCCATGCAAGTTCCAGTCCTAAACAAATATCTTTTGAAGTTGAAGGCAATGTTACTTCATTTTAAAAAGGAGAGAGACAGAAGTACACGAATGGGTCCTATAACATTTAAAACATTTTTAAAAAATACCCATCAGCTTAATAAATGGGTTGGCATAATAATTTTATTGTTATTTCATGCACATTGTACTTAAAAGCTAAGTTATCATGGCTGCTCACCCATGCTCACTTTGAGTAATACTTATTTTTTTTGAATAGCCTGATTGGGTTTTCGTGGGACGGCAGAGAAAGATACTACTCTATATAAGTAAGGTTGGCAGAGTCTGGAGATACCCTTTGAAAGCAATACAATGCACTTTATGCATGCTCCTGCGACTCAGTGGCCATCCCCTTCCCTCCATGCATGCCAAGAAAAATATTTGCCCATCATAAATACAGGCACACATTACAGAACACATACAGAGTCAGTAATGTTCAAAACAGAAGCTTTTTTGAGTTTTACTTTATAGTACGCATCAGTGTGATCACTTTTTTTTTTTAGCAGCAACTCAAAACAGACCCAACACCTCAGTGTCAAAAATCAAAAGCAGATGCAATGATAATTAAATTCACTAAGTAGCAGTATCTGAGCTCCATCATTGTCCAAAGCACCCAATCCCATGTATTCCAGCTCTTCTTGAACTTTATTTTCCCTTTGATAAAGGCCATTGCCTCGTCTGGAGACTGAAATATAAAGACGTGTCTGTCTTGATTCACCGGAGCCTGGCTGGGCACAGAACTGCTCAACTGAGTCCCCTCTTTTAAGCTGTTGTCTGAAAGGTGCAAATCCATTTTTTTTCACCTTCCCATCCCCTTTTCAGAAGTGATGCTGCATAGTCAGGAAAAATACCTATCTCATGCTCTTTGACAGCTGAAATCCCCTTGGGCTCAGAGGGCCTTCCAAATATTTATTAGAGCGAGTTGATGTGGCAGCAGAACCACACAAGAAGCCTGGGTGAGGAGAGGGGTTCTCAGAAGACCAGCAAGACAAGAACAGATCCATTGAGTTGCACATAGCTAGTGATCCACGTTTCCCACAAAAAACAACTACAGCTTGTCCAGGCAGATCCTTCAGCAACTTCAGCTGCCCCTTGATTTTTTGTGTAGGCCTTAGTTTCTAGCTCATCTTTTATCTTAGGTGCAGTGTTGTCCTCCTTCAAAGTGTTTTAATAGCCTCCTATCCAGAGGTCTCTAAATCTTTCATTCCTAAGGCCAGTCGTTTAATTTTCACTTCAGTTATTTCTCTAATTTTATTTGTTTGTTTGTCTTGCTAGTAGCAGCTAGTGTTTTTTGGATGTCATGCAGTCTTTTTTTATATAAGGATTCCATACTTGTAGTCTATTACATTGTTAAGTTTCAGAAGACTGATATCAGAGTACGTTTCATAGGAACATTGTTGCTGTGGGAACATGGAAGTATCCTTTTTGCTGCATGGGCCTCACAGTTTTTGAAAGAAACCCTTTGAAGTTGGCAGTCCTTTATTTGGCTTCCGTTTGATTGGGAAGGCACAGAACCAGTGAGGACAAAAGTGCAAGTTCAAACAAAGCTTAAGGCATAATTGCTTAAATTGCAAGGCGAGTTGGATGTGCAACTGCACAGAATATCTTTGGTGATCAGATAACATGGTGTGATGAACATGCTATTAAAACAAGTGGATGTCTCCATGTGCACATGCACAGTCACATTTGATAGGTATATGCACATTTGATACTGAACTCTTAGGGTTATTTTGTGTATATTTGTGCTGATTTCAGTGAAAGTGCGAGTCAGAACAGTTACTGCCCTTGCACAGTAAAAGACTCAGTTGTTACTAAATTAGGTCCAGTTAAAGAAAGCACTTAAGCATGTCCTTAACTTTACAGACACACAGTGGGCATATTGAACTCTAGGAAAGTACTTACAGTGCATGAAGTTAAGCATATGCATAATTCTTTGCTCAGGTCCTTAATTTTGCTGGTTTAGTGTTGGACTTTTTTTCATCTAAAAAACCACTTTGGGTTTGATTACTACTCTCCTAAAATGTATCCTTTTTAAAGCAAAACACTTTGCATTTATTTAGAGTAGAGAAACTCCTAAAATGGAGACTTGCTTATGATTTTTCTTTTCTTTTTGTCTTTGCATTATTACAACTTAAAGATGTCCAGATAGACTTAAAACAACAAAGCAAAAACTTTGAAGGCTGAAATAAATAAAAATATTTCTTTTCTTAATGGTTTCTTACAAAGCTCTGGTCTTACATCAAATGTTTACTACAAAGTCAGAAACCACAGAAGATAGTGGTTTAGTGGCTTGATTAAGATGGACAGACCTTAACTATAGTTCTGATTAAGGGCACTGCTGCAGTGTACAACTCCTTTATACATTCTTATATTTTATACCCAACCCAAAATTTGAATGAAAAAATGTGTGGCTAATGTATTGCATTATGAAAGGAAGTTAGCCTGGAGACTTAAATGAATTTTTTTCAGGGTGGTGACATGTAAAATTGTATATGCAAGCCTGAGGTGGTCATAGGAAGCTATTTCCCCAATAAAATTGGTTGAGGGTTTTTTTGTTTGTTTGTTTTGTTTTTTTAATTATTTTTAAACTCTGTGGTTCACTTTAAGCCAGCAAGTGCATTTTGACAGTATTATACAGATTTGTAAAGTACACAAGAGGGACACATCTTAATCACCTTTCAGAGGGTGAGAGAGAGAGAGAAGCTGAAGGGAAAAAAGTAGTCAAAAGGTATGGAGAATGACAGTGATTGCTTAAAAATAAAACACTTCGCTTTCACTATCACTTAAAAAAAACAAACAAACCAGCCTGAAAATAGCAAAGGTGCAGCTTCCAAAATCATTCGGCATTGGTCTAACTTTGCTACCATTGAAGTTAATGAGCGTTTGCTCTGAGGAGCTGCCACACTCTCTCAATCCTTCCTGTGTTTGATGATGGCCCAAAATGCAGTACAAATGATGCCAGTGCTAGAATTCTGATTAGAGCAAAGCCTTTGTATCTATTTGGTTGCCTGAGGTCGCACGGGAAGGAGTGGCTCCAGTATGTCATCCCCCTGTGTTCAGACTAGGGTGCCAGCTTTGTAATATTTAAAAACCGGACACTTCAGCAGGAGTGCCAGCACCTCCTGAGGCTGCGCCTCTTCCCTTCCAAGGCCCCACCTCTTCTCCCAAGCCCCCAACCCCATTTGCGCCTCTTCCCTCTCCACTCCCAGTTGCTCGCTGCTTTTCCCCTCTTCATAGAATATCGGGGTTGGAAGGGATCTCAGGAGGTATCTAGTCCAACCCCCTGCTCAAAGCAGGACCAATTCCCAACTAAACCATCCCAGCCAGGGCTTTGTCAAGCCTGACCTTAAAAACCTCTAAGGAAGGAGATTCCACCACCTCCCTAGGTAACCCCATTCCAGTGCTTCACCACCCTACTAGTGAAAAGGTTTTTTCTAATATCCAACCTAAACCTCCTCCACTGCAACTTGAGACCATTACTCCTTGTTCTCTTATCTGCCGCCACTGAGAACAGCCGAGCTCCATCCTCTTTGGAACTCCCTTTCAACTACCTGAAAGCAGCTATCAAATCCCCCCCTCACTCTTCTCTTCTGCAGACTAAACAATCCCAGTTCCCTCAGCCTCTCCTCGTAAGTCATGTGTTCCAGCCCCCTAATCATTTTTGTTGCCCTCCGCTGGACTCTTTCCAATTTTTCCACATCCTTCTTGTAGTGTGGGGCCCAAAACTGGACACACTACTCCAGATGAGGCCTCACCAATGTCGAATAGAGGGGAATGATCACGTCCCTCCATCTGCTGGCAATGCCCCTACTTATACAGCCCAATATGCCATTAGCCTTCTTGGCAACAAGGGCACACTGCTGACTCATATCCAGTTTCTCGTCCACTGTAACCCCTAGGTCCTTTTCTGCAGAACTGCTGCCTAGTCACTCGGTCCCCAGCCTGTAGCGGTGCCTGGGATTCTTCTGTCCTAAGTGCAGGACTCTGCACTTGTCCTTGTTGAACCTTATCAGGTTTCTTTTGGCCCAATTCTCCTTCCCCTGTTTCTCTCCCCCCTTCTCTCAGGTTGGGAGGGACTCAACTGTGGAGCTGGGACATGGAGCTGTAGCCGCCCGACGCAGGTGGGCGGTGACCTGGCTGAGTAGGGGCTGGCACGGGTTATGACCGGGTGCCTCCCCGCCTTCTCCGCCTGCATTAACCAGACTTTTGGTGTCTGGTCAGTAGATCTGACCAGACACTGTCAGGTCCCCTTTTTGACTGGAAAGTCCAGTCGAAAAGCAGACACCTGGCCACCTTAGTTAAGGCCCTTCATTATTGCTGCTTTGCACTGCTCTAGCACCTTCCATCAAAGGATCTCGAAGAGCTTTGTAAAGGACCGTCAGCTCTATGTCCATTTGATGTGTGAGGACATAGGTGCACAGAGGTTCATATCAACATTTTTGCACCTGGGTGCCTAAAGTTTTGGCACCTACATACTTATTTAGGCATCTGAATATGTAGTTTGATTCTTCAAGTGTCAGTGAGATTTTAGCACCAAAATGTGGCACTTGTGTTTGAAAATATTGACCAAAGTGGCTTGACTAAGGTTGCTCAGACAACTTCCTGTTCCTCTTTCTGGTTTTAGAATTGCACCCAGGCCAATTGCAGGGGCTGGACATCAGGCCAATCAGTGTGGCTGGACACTAGGCCAGTTGGTGGAGCTGGACATTGGCTCCAATCAGGAGCTTCGTGGGCAGAGTTCTGCCAGTCCCCTCCCATGCTGGTTCTGGAGAGCTGTCGGGTGGCAGTCATGGTCTGGGTGCTGCTTGGGGACTTGTGGGCCCAAATTCAAGACCCATGATCCTTCACACCCTGCCCCGGTGTCCACTATTAATCTTGATATTCTCCAGAGCAAGTTTAGTCATGGTAACAGGAGTTGCCAGACTGGATCGGACTGGGTGGCCAGCTAATCCAGAGGAAGGTGCAAGAAACCATGTAACGGACAGTTAAGGAATAAGGGAGGGATAGCTCAGTGGTTTGAGCATTGGCGTGCTAAACTCAGGGTTGTGAGTTCAATCCTTGAGGGGGCTGCTTAGAGATCTGGGGCAAAAATCAGTACTTGGTCCTGCTAGTGAAGGCAGGGGGCTGGACTCAATGACCTTTCAAAGTCCCTTCCAGCTCTAGGAGATAGGATATCTCCATTTATTTATTTATAACCTGCTCTTGGGGGAAGTTTCTTTCTAACACCCAATAGTTAGACACTATCTTAAGCCTTGAAGCACAGGGCTTAAATGTAGAAATGCAGTTCAGTTACTGCAGTTTGTATATATACACACACAAACATGCACACAGATCCAGAATAATAAAGAAACATTTAAATACTTTGTGTTTGATGATCATAGAATATCAGGGTTGGAAGGGACCACATGTAGTCCAACCCCTGGCTCAAAGCAGGACTAATCCCCAGACAGATTTTTGCCCTAGATGGCCCCCTCAAGGATTGAACTCACAATCCTGGGTTTAAGCAGGCTAATGCTCAAACCACTGAGCTATCCCTCCCCCAAATGATCATGCTTATTAAACAGGAAGGGAATTGCAGAGCAGACTAAAATAAGTCTGAGATGATTACAAGTTCATAAGACACACCTCAGCCCGTTACACTTGGAATGAGGAATGAATGGTGGATGGAAATTTACATAAATTAAGAAACTAACTATTATTGATCACGCCCAATCGTTGAATGGTTAAATCTATATCTCACTAGATCTACCTAGTGTCTAACCTCTCTGCTTTGCTTTCTCCATCTAGTCCTAAGTGTCACAATTCATCCCTTATATAACTTCATTTGCCACACTGGAGCTGCACCATGAATGCAATTGGTCAAGAGATTAGAAATAAATGGACAACTTTTATTTTAAAATCTTTGGAGATAGTGTGTGTATTGAGATCTGACATTTGAAATACAAATAAGTTTTGTTTATTTCTAAGTCCTACCAATGTTTAGACTGTGGAATTTTTATCAGTTGAATAACAAACTGTGTAAACACATGGTTGAAACCTGACCTACGTATTGAACTGTTAAGCCAGAACATCCAGGTGGCAGCATACTCCCAGCCTACTGCAGTGCTCATACTTTAAACAGCAGTCTCTGACTAAACAGAGATGCCACACTCTCAAGCAGGTAATTCAAATATGTAAAGTTATTCAGCATGCATCAATCCTATATAATGAGGAAAATCACAGTGAAGAAAACCCCATTCTATGCTAGAATTCCTCTCTGGCCTGACAAATACTAAGTAGGGAGCATGTTGCAGAAAAACGATTGGAATAACCTGAGTTTTAAAGAATGGAAATGTGCTTGGCATAAAATAATAATAAACAATTTTTTGAAGTAAAGTTGAAGGATAATAAGCTAAAAATAAAACCAAGAAAGCAGCTTGGGAGAGGGGGAGGGATAAAGAAGCAACAGAATTAATGGCCCTGGACTGAATGAATACACAGAGAGCAGTGTCCTTTCCTACCTAGAATTGATCATTCCAAAGCAGCACTTTTGTAGAGCAGCATAGGGATGCAGATAGTGCTGCTGGCCATGTTGTACCTACTCTGTGGATAAATAGAGGCCTTGAGTGCCAATGTTAATAGAAATTCCTGGCAGTACAGGAAACTTTAGAATAGGAGGGGACAGGAAGCTCTTTGGTTGGTCCCCTCCCTGCAGATAAAAATAATATGGTGCAACTTCTTCCTCCAATTACTTTTCTCTCTTCTGAAATGTTTATAGTTCCCATTGCTTTTCCTTGTAATTGATTATATAGTGTATTATTACTACTGTATACCTGATCCTGTGCCCAGTGAAAAATCAATTGGAGAACTCCCATAGACTTCAATGGGGAGCAGTATGGGTCCCTCGCTGTGTTAAATAATTTTACCTTCTGAGTTTCACCTTCTAAATTCCTTTTGTTATTTTCCTCTCCTTAGATTAAGTGCATGTCCTTTCTAAGTGATTTTGACACTAGCACAAGGAGTTGTGCAACATCTATCCCCTCTTTGTTGCGTTCAGAATTACGTGTGTGTCTATAACTCAAAAGAAAAGAGGAGATTAAAAGTTACAAAGGAGCATGGATATAGTCTCTCCAGCCTTTTTATTTGAACAACTAAGATCCTACAGTCTGTGTATCTTTCTGGTTGCCCTCTGCTGTACCTTCTATACATCTATAATATCCTTTTTAATGTTAAAAAAATGTCCGAAACTCATCAAACCGTTCCAAATGTGGTCTTGATACACAGTGCTGGAATAACTTCCTCCTGTGCATGTTCAGTTCTCCCTTTTATGTATGTATGTATGTATTTATTTATTTATTTTTTAAATGCATCCTCAAATGTCAATTGTTTTTCTCTGCTGCATAAAGCAGTTTGTGGCAGGTTTTTGTTTTCATCCCCTCAGATCTTTCTTCTGGTTATTTCTTGGCAATGCCTAAATGTTGAGGGCCTGATTGTCATTTACACCAGGGCCACTTCAGTGTTGTTCTATCAGTGTAAAGGGGCCCCTTTGTGTAAATGAGAATTAAGCCCAAAAAACCCGGTCATATTAAATTTCCTTGCACTCTCAGTATTTTCCACAAGCACCCATGCTTCAAGTCTGTGTTGAATCCTCAGTCTTCTCACCCTCTTCCTCCCCCACTATGTTTCATCTTCAGAGTGTTTCACTCTCCCACATATTCCTGCTTCAGGTCAGTGATGTGCGGCATCAAGTGAACAAACGTGTGTCATCTTAGTGATCCCTGTGGAACTCCACTTCCCCACCCTCCCACTTCTCATGCTGTTGCTGCTACATGAGTAGAATATCCTCTCACCTCTGCCTAAGCTGATACTTGGAGTCTGGTTGATTTTCAGTGGGATTCATATTTTGAAATTACAAAGACTCTTTTCAAAATCCCACCTTAACGTACTTTTACTTGCTCAGTGTCTGGTATCGCATCTTGACTTGGTTTCTTCCTTAGAGAAGAAACCATTTGCTTGTATTTTTTCTTCCTCAAAAAAAATCTGACTGTTCCTTATTACAGTCTTCCCTTTGTGAATAACATTCTAGGGCTTCCCCGTTATAGGCTCTCCAATATGCCCCCAATGCTGAAGTTGCTGTTCCTGTTCTGTATTGTCTTGGATCTTTCCATGGTATCCCATTTGCTTCTTGATCTAGTTCATCATCCCATTTTTGCCCAAAGAGACTTTTAAATACATGTTGAAGTGTCCCAATCTCTCGCACTTTCTTTGTTCAAAACTCTGGAGCTGTATAAGAGGGTCTCCAACTGCCGATTTCTTATTTTATTTCATTCCTCAACCCTCTACAAGAAGATGATCAGTGACTTTGTAGTTTCTGTTCTGGTATGAATTTTACGGGGAAATAATGTCTTTATTTTTATCCGTCTCTCTCTCTTTGGTCATTGATCTATCTCTTGCTATCACTTAGAGGCTGGAGTACTCTTCTTCCTCATGTACTCAGTCTATTACATCTCTTATGCAATATTCTATTCTCCATCTCTGGCCCAGATTCTGGAAGCACTGAAGCATATTTTTAATGTTAGACACGTGTAGCCCACTGACTTCAGTGTCTGAAAGACTGGGGCACTCATTTGTATTTTATTTTTAGTTTAATTGTGTGATCTTCCTACTGCTTCTCTGTGCCTGATACTTAAACATTTTGCATTTGTATCTCTTAGCCTAAACTGGTGTTTGCTCTGATGTGTTTGTGTCGATTGACAGATTTTGTATGTTAGACTTCTGTATGATATTTCAACTTGATTTTCTTGGATTTTCAAGTAAATAATAATATCCTGGGATGAAAGATTAGATTTATTTTTCCTTCCTCAAAAATATTCTATTTTTTCCTTTTATTAAATTAAAAAAACCCATTTTTATGCACGTTGGCGCACACATATTAATTTGCCCAAGACTGGCTATGGAAACTTGGGAATTTTCATTCTTATCTAGTATTTACGGCACTTTTTAAATATTTTTTCCTAGTATTTCTCTAGTTTTTCCACAATTCCATAGTATATGTATGAACCTGTTGTTTTCTCTATTGCATCTCTTCCACTTGCTTATTTCAGATATGCTTAATTTCTTTTGGAATAAAGAAATCCTGTTGTACCTTACATATTATATTTATTGTTAATATGTTGTGTTAATACAAAAGAGTTTTCTCATTCTCTCGAGTTACGGAAGTCCAGGTGTTTCCCCATAGACCATAATTTTTAACAAACTCTGTAAACAGTTAATGCCATTGTGTATGGCTGTACACACCAGGTATGGTACCATCAGCCAACCATGTGTTGCTCTTTCCAGTGTAAAAAGCAGTAACCAGTCACAACACTGTTGTTTTTCTGTGTTGCTAGGACCTCCTAACTGGGATGGCCAATCTTACTCCTTCCTTTCATAGGCCTCTTTAATAGGGCATCCAGTATGCACTGGCCAAAGTGTTGCTGAAATGATCTGATTGCATATCCTCCGGACACTTTGAGCCAACTTTTCGAAAGTGCCTGAGTTACACTTAAAGCCAATGAGATTTAAGCTCCAAAGTGACTTAGGTGCTTTTGAAAATTTTATCCTCCAATGGTTAGGAAATGTGGTAGGCATCGATGCACAAATATAGTTAACACATGGCTGTGTTGAATATCCTCACAGCAACTCTTCTCCATCCCACCCTCCAACTTGTGCTGCATATAACCAGCTCAGATGATCACTTCACCATGTATTACGAGCACATTGCTTCTGAAAATCCCATCTATAAGTAAACAATCTGTGCTGACCTAACTGCTCCCTTTGAAGTCAATAGTAAAACTTCCATTGATTTCACTGAGAACAGAATTAGGTCAATGGTGAGCACTTCTGAATATCCCCTCCTATAATATAGGCAGGAACTGAGTTATCTGCTAGTCTTATGGCACTGTCTCTGCAGTTGGCCTATTGGAAAATCTTACAGGTTACATTTCAAGTCACAATATTTCTACTGTACCCGTTGTTCTTCCAAGGTTTGTTGTCTCAGTTACTCCAATTCTTCCTTAATTGGAGTGGCTACTGCTGCTCTTCTTTTATGTCTGAACATTCTATATTTTATCTCAAACTTTTGAAGTGGGATAGTATATCCTGTATGTCCTTTGTGTAAAAATCGTTGTTAAAAGCAAATCTCTTTGGTGTTTGTTTGAATATTTGACTATTTTGCCCCGGTTGATTTGTTGCTTGCCAGTCACATTTCGGTGCAGTTTCTGAGATATGTGTACAGAAGTGTCCCATGTTTTCTTTGTCATGTTAGCCATTCTCATATTTTGGAGTTGTTTTTTTTAAATGTGCTAGTTTTTCTTATTACATGCTCAGCCCTCGTTCGTGGTTGTTTTTCCTTTTATGAATCTTCTAGGGCCTCTCTTTTGGCTTTCTGTATTCTGTATTTAATATAATTTTCTAACTGCTCCCTGTCTGCTGAATGTCTTTCTTTTTCTTGCTGGGCTTTGATGCAAACTTGAGATACCCTTTTTCTTTACTTTCTTCAAACCTGGATTGCAGGACGCTCTGTCTACTCTGGGCTGAGATTGCAAATGCCTTTTGGGAGTTTGCCCAACCCAACTTCTCCTCTGGGTGCAACAAAAGGCTGGCGTGTAATTTGCATCATTAGTGGGGTCCTACCAAATTCATGGTCCATTTTGGTCAATTTCATGGCCAAAGATTTTTTAAAAGTCAATTTCATGATTTCAGCTATTTAAATCTGAAATTTCACAGGGTTGAAATTGTAGGGGTCCTGACCCAAAAAGGAATTGTGAGGAAATGGGGGTCGCGGTACTGCTCCCCTTATTTCTGCGCAGCTGCCAGCGGCGCTGCCTTCAAAGCTGGGCACCTGGAGAGCAGCTGCTGGCCGGGAGCCCAGCTCTGAACTGCCACCAGCAGCAGTGCAGAAGTAAGGATGGCATGGTATGGCATTGCCACCCTTCTGCGCTGCTGCCTGCAGAGCTGGGCCCTCAGTCAGCAGCCGCCGCTCTCCGGCTGCCCAGCTCTGAAGGCAGGAACGCAGAAGTAAGGATGGCACGGTATGTATTGCATGGTAAACCACCCTTGCTTCTGTGCTGCGGCTGGTGGGGCTCTGCCTTCAGAGCTGGGCGCCTGGCCAACAGCTGCTGATCTCTGGCTGCCTGGCAATACTGCAACCCCCCCGCCCCCCCAAGTACCTTTGTGACCTCTCCCCCCCCCCCAAAAAAACCTCCTTTTGGACCCCCAATTTGAGAAACGCTGGTCTCCCCCATGAAATCTGTATAGTATAGGGTAAAAACGCACACAAGACCAGATTTCATGGCCTGTGACGCGTTTTTCATGGCCATGAATTTGGTAGGGCCCTAGTCATTAGTTAATAGAACCACCTGCCTATTTTCCTTATATCCAGGTCTTTTTGTCTTGCCTTGTTATTATTTAACATTAATATTGTGGTAGTGCTTGGAGGCCTCAATCATGTTGGGACCCTGTTGTGCTAGGTGCTGTACAGACATCTAGAGAGAGACAATCCTTGCCCCCAAGTGTAACTCCGGGTGCTTCTAGACACCTCTCCCCCCAATTCCATGGGAGTTAAACAAGTGCTTAAATCCATTGCTGACCAGGGATGGACTTTATTACTCACACACATCAATGTTTTGCTGAGTTGGGGCTATACTACCCCTTCTCCTTTGCATTGAATTGCCATTCTTTTGCTCAGAATAAAGAACCTACCCAGTCATTATTGCACTATACCACCGTTTTTTGTTTTTTTTACCCCTAACTTGGCTTTTACCTACAGACAGTGCTTGCTGTACTATGCACTAAAGG
This sequence comes from Mauremys mutica, assembly GCF_020497125.1. Lineage (NCBI taxonomy): Eukaryota > Metazoa > Chordata > Testudines > Geoemydidae > Mauremys > Mauremys mutica. Next base: position 129,287,266 of record NC_059077.1, read on the forward strand.
CTTGATCCAAGCCCACTGAAGTCTATTATGAGGCTTTCCATTAACTTCAGTGGGCTTTAAATCAGGTACTAAGGGCTTGGTCCAGAGCAGTGGTCTTCAACCTGTGGTCCATGGACCCATGGGGGTGTCCAGACTGTCTCTAAGGGGTCTACAGAAGGTTGTCATTACCATAGAACAGTGGTTTCAACCGGAGGTCCATGGACCCCAGACTATGTCTAAGATTTTCAAAGGGGGTCTGCACCTCCATTCAACATTTATAGGGGTACACAAATGAAAAGGTTGAAAACCAGTGGTCTAGAGCTCATTGAAGTCAATGGAAAGACTCTGTTCCATTCAGTGGCCTTTTGGACTGGGCCCTTGGTGTTCTTGGTAGAATCGTGTCTGTAAACATTCCACCTTTGAACTAGAATATTACATAGTCTGGCAAACTGCTTCTCAGAATCAACAGAAGCCACATATACACATTAATCCTAGTTGTTTTCCTTCAGGAGGAGCTAAATCTTGCACTGCTTAAGGAATCTGAGAGAATTAAAGCATACTGTCAAAGGAAGAGGAGTGAAATATCCATGCAGAGCTGTAGGCATAAATGTTAACATTGTTTAAATGTGAGCATATAATCACAAACTCCAGCGGTGTGTGGATAACTTATTTTCTGTAAATATTAAAGTGCTGATCAAGTGTAGAATATTTTCATCAGAAGAGCTATAAACCAAAAATAGAAAACAAATGAACACAAATCCAAGTTGAATGAAGAAAATTCAAATGTAAATGCACATTATGTTCCTTTCGGGTATTTCCCATGATAGGAAAGTTGATCTTTGGTTCACCTTTTTCCTCCTGTGGGTTTATAAGAGTGCCTCTTTATTTCTGCAGGTTTCACAGAGCAGATTCCACATAAATATGTAAATACCAGAGTTTAAGGCTTCTTCTCTTTCTTTTGTTTGTTTGTTTGTTTTTTAAATGAGACAGCTGGAGTAATATGCAGCAGACTCTAGGGAGAAGGAAAATATGTGAAATAAAATAAAGTATAATGGATCTTCCAAAAAACCCACTTCTGGTTAAAAGATTAGCCAAATTTTTACCAATGGATAATATTCAAAACATTGATGGGTGAAAATGAGGGCCAGATTCTCAGCTGCTATAAATACGCCCAGTTCCATTGGAGTGGATGAAGATGCACCTGTTTATTTCTGCTTAGGATCTGGCCCAGAATGCTGAAGATGTGATGGAAATTGTCAGTCTCCTTGTTGCTAAGTAATGGATCAACAAGGTTTTGTTCAGTGATTTACAGGAGGCCTGAATGGCGCGCACACAACTGCCTGCTGTGACATCAAAATTATTAGGATGCCAGGTCCTTGTATGGGAGGCTATGTCTAGCTGGGACGTTAGAACGGTTGGGTCAAATAACCCAGACGTTAGTCGCTTCCCCCCTTTGAAAGAAAGTATACGATGAACTCTTCTGACTTACTGGCCAAAAGCAATGCAGAGGAGCACGTTGCCAGCTCTCTCTCTAAGGGAGTAATGGCTTTTAGAGAAGGCTGCTTCAGCTCTGAGCTTGCTAGGCCTGTGCTAATGTGGAGGGAATAGGGGACTGTTTCGAACAAAAGGAAAACAAACCTTAAGATTTGGGGGTGGGGGGGCACTGTAAACCACTAATGAAATGGTAAACTTGCTACAGAAAGAATGAATGCACAGATGCTAAATGCAGCATTCTGATCAGGGCTGGGTTCATGAGACTTGGATAGAAGAATGTAGGAGAGAACTTAATGCATTTTACCAGGATCCTTTATGTCTAGTCTTTGTCCTCACTCTACACCTGGTGATAAACCAAGGGAGGCGTGAGACATTATTTAACTCTTCTCCCTGTTTTGTTTTTTGCCTTGTTTTGTTTATCATTTCTAAAGCCTGTATATTCCCCTTTTTGGCAGGGAGAAAGCAAGCAAGCGTTGTACTCTTTTGAAGACAGGTGGGGAGAAGTCCCCACAGTGAGTGCTGTGCAGTGCTGCTTGCCTTTTGTTTGTCTTTACTAATTGGTTAGAAGGGATGGTATTAAGTTCCATCGAGTGGGGTGTTAGAGAATTCCTACGTATCCTGCCTCAGGGAATTATACTTTGGAAAATTAAGTCTCCATCAAAGCAGGAGGTGGTTTGTACAGTTTGTAGTCCCTCTTCTTCTTTCTTTTCTTTTCTTTTCTTTTCTTTTCTTTTTTTGAAAAGCTTAAGAAAAGAGCCTTTTGTTTTCTTTTCAGGAAAGTTACACTGAAATTCATCTGTGCTGTATTCATCTGCCTTCATTCGTGCCATTCATGGGCAGCTGTCGGTTATATAGGACAAAGCTGCTGAATTCCAAACCTCCACATTCAAAACAGTGTATTGGGAAAGGTTCAAGACCTTTTTTTTTTTTATGTTGGGAGGAAGGAATACTGGTTTTCAGTTTGTGTTCTGAGGTTTTTCCCTCCTCTTCTTCTTCCCCCCATGCCCCATCAATCTCATTTCTCTGTCATGATATTTTAAGGGCATTTAAAATGCTCTCGGACTCCTTGAGACTTGTCTGTCTGACGTCGATGTTTTTGTCACTGTAGCCAAACTTCAAAAATATCTTTCAAAGAAACCTGATTGGGAAATCTCTTTAGTGGGATTTAGGATGAAATACCCTTTTTAATATTGTCTCACTTTTAAACATCAGCCACTGGAGAATATATCTGATTTTTATATTTTAAAATTAAAATCATTTCAAATTTTAGGATGTGACTAGTTAGATATTATAGTGACTGCTCCATACTGGAACACTTTGTTTTAGCTAGCTTTGCAAGGGGTTTCTCCAATAATTCCATGAATTTTAGGGGAAATAACTGTAAATGCTTTTTAAAAAAATAGGTTACTCGTAAACATCAGGGGCTAGATCCTCAGCTGGTGTAAATTAGCAGAACTCAGTGGGAATGCACCAGTTCACACCAGCTGAAAATCTGTTTTAGATTGTGCATCAAATATCAAAGCAGCAAAGAGTCCTGTGGCACCTTATAGACTAACAGACGTATTGGAGCATGAGCTTTCGTGGGTGAATACCCACTTCGTCGGATGCGTGTAGTGGGATATTGCCACAGTACTCTTTGCTGCTTTTACAGATCCAGACTAACACGGCTCCCCCTCTGATACTTGACATCAAATATAGACGAATGCTCACAGTATGTTAACCTGCCTCTATTTCACAGTTTACAGATTTCTTGCCACTAGGCTCCTTTTTATACTGCCCCATTTTGAAGCCTCTCACTTGATAATTAAAAATAATGATTTCAGTCAACTGCCTTTAATTGTAAAATATAAACTAGATTTGAGATGATAGAGATGAACAATTACCATGCTTCCCTCCACACCACTTCTGAAAGAAGTGTCTAAGATTTTCATGACTTAGGGCTTGATCTAACTCCAGTCAAAGTAAACAGGACTTGGATCAGGTCCTTAAAACCTCAGATTCTCTGACCAACTGGTATAACTTCCCCTTCACTTTCTCCCCAGATTCTTCGTACTCTGAACCTCCTGACGTTCAGCAACAGCTGAACCACTACCAGTCAGCAGCTCTGGCCAGGAACAACAACAACATTAGCCCCATCCCACTTTCTGGGGCTGCTGCAGGAGCTGAACAGAAAACGGAAGCCATCCTTAACTGTGAATTTTGTGAATTCTCCTCGGGTTACATTCAGAGCATTCGGCGTCACTACCGTGACAAACATGGAGGGAAGAAGCTCTTCAAGTGCAAAGATTGTTCCTTTTATACAGGCTTTAAGTAAGTATGGTACAAAACAGATAAACTGAAATCACTTCTAACACTTTAAAAAACAAGCACTCTGGTTCCTGAGATGGTTGACTGGAGCTGAAGAGAAACATAACAATGGTTGATTAGGGAGAAATACATGAGACCTGCCTTTCCAGATCACACCAGGGTTAATCTAATCCAATTTCCTGTCTCTGACAGCATTCACTACTACCTGCTGAAGAGGGAAGGTGCAAGAAATCCCTGCAGTAGATTGTTACAGAATAGTGTGTCCACAGAGAATGATTCTTCCTGATCATCTGTGGTTAGAAGTTGGTTTATGCCTTGAAGCATGAGGGTTTATGTCCCGTCCGAAAACTCCTGTGTGTGTTTTTGGAGGGCATAAGCCGGCATGAGACGTGAGGAAGGCAGATGTTGTAGTGAAGTAGTAGAGTTCCCACTGATTGTCTAAAGGAGTCTTTATCATATAACTTTATAATCTCCTCCCTTTTTCTCCATCTAGTTCAGACGGCAGAAGTGAAACACATACCCAAAAGTGTGTGGCGGTATATTTGAATATTTCATGAAATCGGTTAAACACCCCAAAATAAAAACTCAGTTATTTCCATGTATTTCCAGTTCCAGGGTTTTAGACTGTTGTTCATCACTTATCATTATTATTATTATTACTCCTTTCTCCAACCAATAACACTGGACAAAACAATACTGTCTTAAATCAACATATAATTAAATATGTTGACACTTGTGACATGGAGGTTTGTGTTCCTTAATGCAGTCTTTCTCAAGCATTTGGGGATTAGATCTTTCCTCTCAGGAATGTAGAAAAGTCCAGTCCTCTATTCATTATGGAGAGTGAAACACCCATTGAACACAGAACAACACCCACTGACGTCAGTGAAAAGACTCCTATTGACTGCAATGGCCCTGGACCAGGCCCAAAGCCAGCAGAGTTTGTCATTTTCTTGCTGTCATAGAGTCATAGAATCTCAGGGTTGGAAGGGACCTCAGGAGATCATCTAGTCCAACCCCCTGCTCAAAGCAGGACCAACCCCAACTAAATCATCCCAGCCAGGGCTTTGTCAAGCCTGACCTTAAAAACCTCTAAGGAAGGAGATTCCACCATCTCCCTAGGTGCTTCACCACCCTCCTAATCAAAAAGTTTTTCCTAATATCCAACCTAAGCCTCCCCCGCTGCAGCTTGAGACCATTACTCCTTGTTCCGTCATCTTCTACCACTGAAAACAGTCTAGATCCATCCTCTTTGGAACCCCCTTTCAGGTAGTTGAAAGCAGCTATCAAATCCCCCCTCATTCTTCTCTTCTGCAGACTAAACAATCCCAGTTCCCTCTGCCTCTCTTCATAAGTCATGTGCTCCAGCCCCCTAATCATTTTTGTTGCCCTCCGCTGGACTCTCTCCAGGTCCTTGTTGAACCTCATCAGGTTTCTTTTGGCCCAATCCTCTAATTTGTCTAGGCCCCTCTGTATCCTGTCCCTACCTTCCAGCATATCTACCGCTCCTCCCAGTTTAGTGTCATCTGCAAACTTGCTCAAGGTGCAGTCCGTGCCATCCTCCAGATCATTAATGAAGACATTGAACAAAACTGGCCCCTGGACCAACCCTAGGGCACTCTGCTTGATACTGGCTGCCAACTAGACATGGAGCCATTGATCACTACCCGTTGAGCCCGATGATCTAGCCAGCTTTCTATCCACCTTATAGTCCAAAGGTCCTTATATCAAGGCAACAGGGACTGTAAATTCCTTAGTGAAGAGTTAAGCAGCTTGCTGCATTTACAGGCTCCACCACTCCTTAATCCAAAATTACTGAACCACTCAAGTTTACCAACCCCTCCTCCACAGCTGGCCTTGTAGCCACATAGGACATAGTTAACTTCTTAGGTATGAGTGTGCAGTGTATCTGTCTTCTACATGTGCAGCTAGTAGTATAATGTGCTGCAAAACGCTTACTGCTAACTAAAGTCTATTTATATAGCAAATCTGGAGCATAGCAAATCTGGTTTTGAGTTAGGTCCACAAAAGAAAGGTGGCAAGAATGTTTCTGCTGTCAGAGTGACATTTATCTTTAGGCTTGTGACTCCAGAACAGTTGAAGGAATTTTGCTCAAATTTTCCAAACATGTTTCGCCTCTGGCAGAGCCCAGGCATGGAAGTTTTCAGCCCAAAGACCTCTTTTGAGCATGTGGAATGGAAATTCTTTGGCTGCATTAACTATAGCCCCGTGATCAGTGCAACCACTGTAGTAGAATATTTTGTCAGAGTACGTGATGGCTATGTAAGAGTAAATCCTGCAAATACATACACAGGTGTTACTTCAGCAGGATTCCTCATACGAGTATCATGTGGCTTTACACAGACAGGAGTAAGTGGCATCTGTAGCACTTTAAATAACATTTCAGTGATAGAGCTGTGATACTTGAAGTGTGTAGACCTATGAAATACTGAATTTTATTTCTTCTGCTTCTCCTTACTTTATAGATCTGCTTTTACTATGCATGTGGAAGCCGGGCATTCAGCAGTTCCTGAGGAAGGACCCAAAGACCTTCGCTGTCCTCTTTGCCTGTACCACACCAAATACAAACGTAACATGATTGACCACATAGTCCTGCACAGAGGTAAAGACATCCCTTGTAGTATTTGTGTCTGACAAAGAAAACCTTGAACAATACCTGTTTATTTCAGGCCCATGAAATGAAGTGAGCATTAAAGTGTTGAGTAGCCCAGAAGCCTTTGCACATATTTTTAGTGATGCATTTTTTTTCTTTTCTATGAAGTACAAAGAAGTAGACCAAAGTGGATAGAGGGCAGATTTGAAATTGCTGTTTAGAATTTCCACCAGAAATGTTTACAATCATTTGACATCTGGTTAGCATGTGTTATGCTTCTCTTATCACTCTGGGGGGGAGGATAGCACCCTGCTGACCCAGAAACGTGTTCACCATATCTATATGTATTTCTAATGAGCCCATGATCAAAAATCTCTGTTCCGTGTACATTGTTAAAGGATGGGTCTATTCCATCTGCCAGTCCTCTACCCTGGACACCCCAGAAGATCCCATTAGGACTTAAAATATCTCTTCACCACACCTGCATCAACTATTCTTAGGAGCAAAAATGGCCAAAACTTTTAAACACAATTAAGAGCTGATTTAGAGATTATCCTACTCTATTAATCACAGGCTTGAAAGTTCAGAAGAGACAGCTGTTTGGACACTCTGGGCTGGGATTCCTGCCGAAAGTTATCACACTTGATGCTTATAGATGGTCTGTTGGCTGCCTAAATCCAAACCCATGGGTTGGGATGGCACCCTGCCTACTCGCAGGTTAAGCAGAATCTCGCAGTACGACATTGATGCTGAGCAAATGTGGGTTTCAAATGCCTTCTTTTCCTGGAGGAGATTCTTCCCGTGTGGCAGCCCTGTCACACCATATACTTCACTATATTCTGGGCTGCTTCAGGTTTAGAAAGGCTCCAAACAATGAAGTAGATTGAGTTGATAAGTACTTTCGGCTGTTGGAAAGGCTGTATTGAAGGGGCATCTGGGAAGATGAAAAGGCATGTGATAGAGCAGACGTGGGCAAACTATGGCCCGTGGGACCATCCTGCCCGGCCCCTGGGCTCCCGGCCGGAGAGCCTAGTCCCCAGACCCTCCCTCGCTGTTCCCCCTCCCCCACAGCCATGCTGCCCCCGTGCTCTGGCCCGCCACTCCCGCTGGGCAGTGTGGGAAGTGCAGCTGGCTCTGGGCAGGTTTCGCGGCTGCAAGCTCCTGCTGCTGGTAAGGGGGTGGGGAGCGGGGGGGTTGAGTAAGGGGGCGGGGGGTCCTGGAGGGCAGTCAGGGAGGAGAGGGTGGTTGGATGGGGTGGAGGTTCTGGGGGGACGGTCAGGGGAGATGATCAGGGGATGGGGAACAGGGAGGGTTGGGAGTGGGAGTCCTGTGGGAGGGGGCTTGTTGGGGTGTGTGTGTGGATATGGGTTGGGAGGGCAGTTAGGCGACAGGGAGCAGGGGGAGTTGGATCCTGGGGGGCGGTTAGAGGCGGGGGATCTTGGGCGGGGGTGGTCAGGGGACGAGGAGCACAGGGCGGGTGTGTGGATAGAGGTTGGGGCAGTTGGGACAGGAAGCAGAGAGGTTGGATAGGGGGCGATCATCCCGGGAGGGGGCGGTCAGGGGACAGGGAGTGGAGAGGGGTGGATAAGGGGTGGGGTCCTGGGGGGCACTTAGGGATGGGGGGGCCTGGAGAGGGAGATCAGGGGACAAGGAGCAGAGAGCGGTTGGAAAGGGGATGGGACTCCCAGGGGGGCTGTCAGGTGGCGGGGGTGTGGTTAGGGGTTGGGGCAGTCAGGGGACAGGGAGCGGGGGAGTTGGATAAGGAGGTGGGATCCTGGGGGGCAGGGAATCCCGGGTGGGGGTGGTCGGGGACAAGGAGCAGAGGGCATCTGTATAGGGGATGAGAGTCCCAGAGGGGGCTGTCAGGGGGTGGGGGATGTGGATAGGGGGTCTGGGCAGTCGGGACAGGGAGCAGGGGGGTTGGATAGAGGGTGGGGGTCCTGGGAGGGGGCTGTCGGGGCAGGAGTGTGGATATGGGTTGGAGCTGTCAGGGGACAGGGAGCGGGGGAGTTGGATAAGGGGGTGGGATCCTGGGGGGCAGTTAGGGACAGGGGATTTTGGGAGGGGGTGGTCAGGGAACAAGGAGCAGAGGGCATCTAGATAGGCGGTGGGACTCCTGGGAGGGGGCTGTCAGGGGTGGGCTGTGGTTTGGGGGTCTGGGCAGTCGGGACAGGGAGCAGGGGGGTTGGATGGGGGTGGGGAGTCCCGGGAGGGGATGGTCAGGGGACAAGGAGCAGGGGGGTTGGATGGGTAGGGGTTATGAGAGGGGCAGTCGGGGGTGGGAATTGGGAGGGAGCGGATAGGGGACGGGGGCCAGGCTGTTTGGGGAGGCACAGCCTTCCCTACCCAGCCCTCCATACAGTTGTGCAACCCCAATGTGGCTGTCGGGCCCAAAAGTTTGCCCACCCCTGTGATAGAGGAGGCAATGGCCCTCGGTGCTGAGCTCATCCTCCAAAGGTGTTACCAAAGGTGTTATGCACTAGACAGGCCAGGTCTGTTGATCTGCAGGATCTGTCTTCTATGGCTTTTGAGGAGGTGGGTTAGGGAGTATTTGGGCTGTTAGAGGCATCAATGAGGAATGTGTTTATCGGCACTTCTGGGGTATTGATTGGCTCAGAAGAGTTCACTAGGTATAGTTTGTGCGAGTTGTTTTATAATTTGTGCGAGTTGTTGTCGTCATTACTTGTGTTACCACACATAGGCGCCCTAGTGAGGTTGTTCTCTGTCCTGTGTTTGTATCTGAACTGTGTGATTAGACACAACTTTTAAAGTGTGAATAAACAAGCGTAGATAAGAGAATGGGTTGCATCGCCCTAGACCTGGTTGGAAAACTTGCACTAATGCAAGATTTTTGATGAAAACTGCAAATGTTCAAAAATCTTTGTTAGTACTTTACGTGTTCAAAGCACTGTGCAAACATTAACGAGTTGATCCTCACAACACCCCAAGGGAGCAGGCAGATAACTATTCTGTGAAACTGTGGGTCAGTTCCTTGGCACCACTGCAGCGACTTTGCAATGCTCCAGCCACACAGAGCAGCCGTGAACCCTTGTCTTGATTAGTCTTCAGGTAGAGCAGAGCTGCCCGAGTGGCAGCTGTGAAGCATCTCTCTGCCCAGGTGCCAGAACAGTCCCCTAAGAGTTATTAGTGGCTGCAAATAATCAAGACCAGACCATTTGCTAGATGGGACCGTGTGTGCGCGTTAGCACATTTACGCTCCTTGCTGAGCTGCACTTCTGTTTCCATTTTCCAACAAGCTCTATAAGATAGAGCATCTTTCATCTCAGTTCTAATCTGGCCCTGTGAAAAGAGACATATGTTTGTCTTTTAATTTTATCCAATTTATCCAGTGCTCCTGTTGTAGATCTCTAGACATACAAAATAAAAACCTGAAAACACAGACCAAATAAATGAACTGAACACTACTGAAAGACCCTTCCAAAAAAGGGAAAAAAGCATCCAAACTTAATTAAGTTCTTCTACCCTCTCCATGCCCCCATCCTCCTTAGGCAAAGCTTCATTGTAAATAGGCTTTATGTACGTTGTTGCAGTGAATCCTACAAAAAGGCCCTATTACACCATTCAGGCAGCGTAAAGAGGCCTTAGTGTCCATGAGAATTGGGCCTGGGAAGAGTTAGATGATGTCCGCTTTCAAGGGCCTACGAAGAGCGGTTCTTTCATACACATAGCACCCAAACTCTATAGGACAAGCAGGTCAATACCCGAATCATCCATCCAAGTCCTTCTTCCTGATGAACATGGGACCAGATCATGTATGACACTAATTATGGCGGCCTCAGTAGAGCGGTTGAGGGGTTAATGTACATGGGCACTGAAATACCTTGGCATCTTGCGAGCTGGACAGGAGTGAGGCATGGGGTGGCTGCTCTGCTGCAGTCTGTTCTGAAGCCATTCCAGAGATGGAAAGAGGGCCTTGGTGTCAGGCTGTCTGTCCAAGCACTAATTTTGCAGGGGGTTGAGGGTGAGTAATGGATGCTGTGCATAAAAACAGTGGAACTATGCTAATTTACACCAGCTGAGGATCTGGTCCATTATGTTGATTTGGTGCCCTTTCTCCCTCCCCACCGGATAACTAGTTACAGGTGTACAACCTTGTACTGGCCGGTTCTCACGGTGACGTTCGGGTCTTTGTCACGTGGCTCTGAAGGATGAAAACACACTGTCAATACTGTTTCTGTTGAGATGATGTCCAGAGGCCCCAATCAGAATGAGAGGTCCCTGATTTCACAGGATGTGGCTGACACTTGACAGCACATCACCCTCTCTTTAACCACAGTTAATGGGTGGTGATCGAAGTTGACCATTCACTGGGTTCAAGCCATTATCAGCTAGAGCATGGAATGGTTTGTTAGAGAACTTTAAGCAAGGAATATGTTTCCCATTAAAAGTTATGGGCGCAGGATGTTGTTAGTCTGCCTCTGAGAGCCTTCTGCCATGTGTCACCTACTCAGCTCAATCAGTTACACATCATCAGTGTGGTGTAACTTCCCTTTTATGGGCACAGAGGAGCAGTGATTCTGTGCCCTTTCCTAGTCTGAAGGGAGAGGGAATTTATAGGACCAGAGCCTGCATTGCAGGCATACAGTGGGGAGGAGACTTTTGAGTCACTCTTGGGCTTCATGGCAGTCCGATTTGGAGAGCCCTTGGAAGTTCTGGAACTGGGGAACTCCAGATCCGTGCCCAGATCAGCCATTAGCCTTTAATTTAGTCCAGACGATGCAGTTACATTTTACGGGCCATTCTCTCATGTGCTTTCCTATTCAGCATATGATGAAAGGCTCTGATATTTTTCCAGTGCTGAAAGTAGCTTTAAAGCCAGATGCCTTGGTTCCACAAGTCCAAATGCACAGAACTCAGAGGGAGCCCTCTAAAATAGCTTGCCTATCACCCCCGGATGTCACAGCTTTAAATCCTGTTCTCTTGTAGCCTCCCCACCACCACCACTGGGTTTTTTCTTCCCCTGAAGGGCCATGAGTTGACATTTTTACAGAGGGAACAACTGTCACCGGTACAGGAGCAAATTTTACTTGTTCTGAGCCTTTAGCAAGAATAGCTTTGGGGGAAATTCCACTTTTTGGAGTGGTGTGAGGAGAAGGAAATATTTTGAATTTTATTTATTTATTTATTATTTTATTTATTTATTGGTTTAATAAACAGATGCTTGAAGGAGCTGAGGGGTTTGGAATATTTAAATATTTGAAAAATAGATTAATTGGCAAAGGGTTCACATGAAATGGTGAGAGATGCATGATAAATGCATTTATTATATGCATATCATTCCTGTATATGTGTGTGTGTGTGTGTATGGGGGCGGGGGGATGTCTAGGAATTCTGTGAGTACAATAAATTACTAGAAACCAGGATTACTTTGGTTTCTCCAACTGGGAGGCAAGAGACCCCACGTTTCCACTTTACCAAAGAAACTGATACATTGGTCCGGATCCACCTCTTGTATGGCAGAGCTCCGTTGAAATTCAGGGAGCTGCACGAGTTTATATCAGCTGAGAATCAGGCCTACTTCTTTAAAATAAGTCATTAGTGATTCGCTATGTTAGAAACATTGAACTGCCTCTTAACCTGCAGTCCTTAAGGAATAACAGTCTTAAATTCCTGTGCCCTAGTTCAAAAGGTCAGTTAAGTAATGAACACCTTTTGGTGACCCTATATGGAATGGGGGATTTGCCCTGGTGTGCACACAATACTCAGTGGCCCATAGTGGATGAAGGAACCAAATTGCAGGATTCTAGCTCAGTGGAAACATGGAAAACTTCTTGTCGGTCACGCTGTTATACGAGTGTGATTGTGTGTTACATACAATATATACACCTGTCTGTGTATGAGTAATATTAAAATTCAATAGAATAATTTTTCACTATATATTTAAACTAAAACCTGAAATGTATATTAACACATTGGGCAGGTTGGCATGAAAAACTGAATTGGTAGAATTGAGCACATGGGTGGGAAATGAAAATGGACGTTAATCTCTAGTCTTACAGTCACAGTATTTAAAAGCTAATCTGTACAGCATTTATCACAGTGGAGTCCTGGTCTGTGACTGGAGTACTACAGTAATATTTAAAGGCTCTTACAGAATCATAGAATCTCAGGGTTGGAAGGGACCTCAGGAGGTATCTAGTCCAACCCCCTGCTCAAAGCAGGGCTAATCCCCAACTAAATCATCCCAGCCAGGGCTTTGTCAGGCCTGACCTTAAAAACCGCTAAGGAAGGAGATTCCACCACTTCCCTAGGTAACCCATTCCAGTGCTTCACCACCTGCCTAGTGAAAAAGTTTTCCCTGATATCCAGTCTAAACCTCCCCTTGCTGTGCTCAGCTCAGCCATCATCAGAAAGACCCACCATCCTGTTAACTGTGTCCTACCCACCAACTCCCAGACTCTGCAGCCCTGACTCCTGGCTGCACCGCTTCCTCTCTTCCTTCCCTTTCTCCCACCTAATTAGTGATCGTTTTCAGGATGACCTCTGCATTCACCGTCTTGAAGAGGATTGACCCTACCTTTGTGGAGGGAATGTAGCTCATTTCTTTGGTCAGTCCAGTTTAGCTCCCCTGCCCTCAAGAAAATGTTTCATACGACTTGCTGGTAAATGGATTGTATATATACATAGCAAATCTTGTTTCTTGGGGGGAAAGAGGGGGAAGGCTGTTGATACAGTGCTGCCTTTTTAAAAATGAAAATGCTCTTCTCATCACATTTATCTCAACAGAAGAGCGAGTTGTTCCCATTGAAGTCTGCCGATCCAAACTGTCAAAATACTTGCAGGGAGTAGTTTTCCGCTGTGATAAGTGTACCTTCACCTGCTCCAGTGATGAGAGCTTACAGCAGCACATAGAGAAGCACAATGAACTGAAACCTTACAAATGCCAACTGTGCTACTATGAGACCAAACACACGGAGGAGCTGGACACTCATCTTCGAGATGAGCATAAAGTAAGTTCTTAGCAGGATTTTCTTTGGGACTATGTACACATTGCAAGTGGTAAGTTGACTTGACTTTTAGTGAAGGTAAGTGATTCAAGATTTGGAAATGACCCCAGTATGGAATAATTTTTTTGTGAAATTCCTATTTTCCAAAATCTTGTTTGTTTGCAGGGCTTTTTCCTGAATTTTGGGTACCCCTCCTGAGCCATTCAGATACCTGAATGTGTAGATGGAGAATTTACCTTTTTTTAATAGTTATGAAGCAACAATTAAGGCAGTATGATCCAGTCCCATAGAAGTTGGGAGATTTCAAAAGTTGAAATTGCTCTGGCAATAAATAACATCAACAACATGGCACATAGTACATATTTTAATAACTGTGTAATACATTTTGGTTTACACTTAAGGAAAAGATAAAAAATACATCATGTATACATCATGCTAAGTTAAGGGTGTTTTGGCCATATTAATTTTTAGAATTACCTGACTGTGGGTGTGACCCAAAACCACTGAAGTCATTAAGTATATGTCCAGTAATATCAGTTGGTTTTGTATCAGACCCTATCATTCTAACTCAAGATGTTCTTGTGAGGGATGATCCTCTCCAGGATAGAGGCTTTGCATTGCTTCAGCTCAGAATTTTAGGAATACGTATTTTTTGTCAGAGTTTATAGGGAGATAATCATTTAACTCCTGTTAACAGGAGCTAAGCAGCTAAGTCCCCATGCTAGAAATTTACTCCCAGTACTTTTGCTAAACAAACCAAAAATGTTATTGACAATGAGCGCCAAAAGTGTCAGCAGAATCTGTTTTGCCCTAAAAGTTATTCCACGGCATTTTAAAAACTAGCTCTGTGAACTGCAATGTGTTTACTTTCCTTATGTCAGCTTGTTAACAATCGGCATGCTTCTCTCCTCTTCTCTGTACTGCTGCTTTAGACTCTTTCTACTCGTCTGCAATAGACAATTTTTAGCTCTCCCATTTCCCCCACTGACCACAGCCCGGGTGCTGGGCCAGGATTCACTATTCCTCATGCCTTTTGATGGGGTGCTTCATTATGGGAAGATTTTACCCCTGTCCTGGCTCTTTCCAGAGGCATATTCTTGTCTCTAGTCTTAGCCTAAATAACCCAGCAGTTACTTTGTTCATGCTCTCTCACACTTCTTAAAAATTAGTTATTTCAGACTATTTTGTGCACAGTACTTGTATTTAGCATTGCTCCTTAGTTGTAGGTAAAAAGAACAGGAGTACTTGTGGCACCTTAGAGACTGAGGGCTTGGCTACACTCGAAACTTCAAAGCGCTGCCGTGGGAGCGCTGCCGCGGCAGTGCTTTGAAGTGTGAGTGTGGCTGCAGTGCCAGCGCTGGGAGAGAGCTCTGCAGGTACTCCACCTCCCCGTGGGGATTGGCTTGCAGCGCTGGGAGCCGCACTCCCAGCACCGGGGCACTGTTTACACTGGTGCTTTACAGCGCTGTAACTTGCATCGCTCAGGGGGGTGTTTTTTTCACACCCCTGAGCGAGAAACTTGCAGCTGTAAAGTGCCAGTGTAGCCAAGGCCCAATACATTTATTTGGGCATAAGCTTTTGTGGGCTAAAACCCACTTCATCGGATGCATGGAGTGGAAAATACAGTAGGAAGATGTGTATATAAACAGAGAACATGAAAAATGGGGGTTGCCATACCAACTCTAACGAGACTAATTGATTAAGGTGGGCTATTAGCAGCAGGAGAAAAAACCCTTTTGTTTGTTAGTTGTAGGTGCTACTGTCATGCTATTGTGATTCTTGTCATTTCCCTATGGGAAAGCACTTCACTTTGTAAACGTTTCTCAGATGTAAAGTGACTTGCGCTTTAAATTCATTCCAATTCCCCTCCCAGAAAACAGTCATGTCAAGCTGTTACCTTATCCAAGGTGCTGCAGGAAATGTTGTCAGTACTGGATCAGAGCCTTGGCATAATGCTGGTGCTACTGGAGGTGCTGTCGTTTCAGATCAATCTGAATCCAAAGTCATGATCACTAGTGGTCATTCAAAATCCCAGGGCGCTGTTCACAGAAAAGGTATTAACCCCAGTGTCCTGGTTGGGTAATTGTATTCTGCGCCTCTGTTGTAAACCTTTGTCCACCGTTTCAGTCAGATACACGAGTTCTTCACTTCCCATCCTAAGCTGTTATGTACTATTGCTGTGAGCTGTTAAATAGCTGGCGCATTTCACCTAAGGGTTAGCTGAATTTGACTGCTGGGTGAAATGTTCCCTTTATAGTTTGTAAATCAGTTTGTGAAGCACTTAGCAACCCTTTGTAATGAAAATTAATCTGTTATTAATGAGTGAAAATGTACTCACTCGGACAGCAGACATGTATAGTTAAAGGACCCATCTCTCCATGCATTAAACTGAGTGAATCATTCACAAAGGATTCTGCTGCACTAGCGTGGTGCTATATTAATATTATACCACATAAGATTAGTAATCCCCTGCAATGATGATGACTATAGAATGCTTAGGGGTTAATAGTGGTGCCTGTATTATTATTATTATTATTATTATTAATATTTATTAAGTTTAAAACCTGCACATAGGGGAAAAACAAAGGAGATTCCTCAGCTGACAAGAGGGTTGCAAGGTGAAGCATGGAGAAATGCTGTATAAAAAAACATAAGTGAAACAATTAGAGGAGTGTCTAATTGTGTTTCAAGGGAATGGGTATTAACTTGACAGAGAGGTGGTAAAAATGGCCTCTGGCAAATTTTACTCATCAGTCATTACTCTGCAAATAGAAGTGTGTGTTTTTTTTTTTAATAGACATGAATATTAATTAATATTTATATTGTTTCTTTTAAGGTAAGTCGTAATTTTGAGCTGGTTGGGCGGGTTAACTTGGATCAGCTGGAACAAATGAAAGGGAAAACGGAGAGCTCCAGCAGCGATGAGGAGGAAAAGGAAGAGGAGATGAGCCCCAAGACTGAAGAGAGAGGTCAGTGTTGCTTCCTTTTCTCCCAGCTTGGGCATAGGGATGTCTCTGACAGCCCCATAGAAGAAGAGGAGCCATTGACTCAACAACAGATTTTTCAGGAACCATGGGCAGGATGCATGTCGAGAAAAAGCAGATCACATCTAGGCAACTGCGGTCTTTTGTACCTGTCAGTACATTGTGTTTTGTAGCATGGTAGTCCAGAGGGCTATCAAATCTGTTTGTCGGTAACCCCTATGCAACCTTGCTGTTCCGTGTTAATCCCGTGTGATATCAAAGTTAGTGGAGAAATGTGTTTTGGGCCATCGTGGTGCTGTTGTCTTGCTCTTCTTTAGCTCTTCGTCCTCCCCGTCCTTTGTGCCTGACTCCCCTTTTTAGGTTCAGGCTGGCTGGCAGCTGTGAAGCAAGAATAACAAAGTGCTCCATCTTGGAAGCACATTACCTGTTAAGACCCCAGTTCAGCAACATACTTAAGGATGCGCCTAACTTTTAGGATGTGAGTACTCCCTTTGGTTGCAATCAGACAATTCATTTGCTTAAAGCTGGGCACTTGGTTAAGTGCGTGGCTGAATCAGGGCCCGAATCATCTGTCAATTTCAGATTACAAGTACTGCGAGCTAGGCAACCTGAAACTGAGATTTTTCACATTTTCTGCCAGTGAAATTGACAAAACCTTTCCCAGAAGGGGTGCCAAGGCTGTACACACTCAGCCTCTTCTCTCTCTGCCCCAGCTTGGGGGCTGGAGTCACTGAGTACCCCAACTCTCTGCTTCTCTAGCTCCAAGGGCTGAAGGAGAAGACAAATGGCCCAGGTCTCTGCCTCTTGGGCAAGCAATTTAGAAGGCTCTTATCAGTTCCACAAATGAAATTCGCAAGAGCCTTCTTGACAGGCAGGCAGAAAAATCCATATCAGTTCTCCCAAAACGGAATTGTTCTCAACCCTTCCTCTGAAAATTCTCACTGTTTTGATGTTTCGTCCTGGTTTGGGACAACTATTTTTTTCAAAAATGTGAAATTTTTCTTGGGAAGTGATTTTCCATTTTCTGGCCAGCTCTTCTGTGCAGTCCTAGTGTGTTTTACTCAGTAGCACACTCTGTTCATAAAGCGCTTATCAGAAGGAGAATGGCATTATTCTTTTCTGCAGCTGCTGATCCTGGTAATTTAACCAACATTAGTAGGGGAGGGAATACGAAAGAGAAATCTTCTATCCATAATACTGTGCTTCTTCCTTTAATATTGCTGAGTTGATTTAGTGCTTATGTAATTTCCAGACCGATAGCCCCAGGAACTGAAGTACTCTCTGTATTCTCAGAACCCACCCTATATTGCGAACTTCTATCAACCAGACATAATACGGTGGCCACCGCTAGCCAGGGTTCATTTTGAACTAGTGACTCTCAAAGGTGAATCCCATTACCAGTTCCCTGTGCCGTCCAGCTCCCACGTCCTATCATGCTGCTGACTGGCAGGTTACCAATTTCTCTACACATCCAGCTAAAGGAATGCTGTAAACTTTTTTTTGTGATCTTAAAAAGAATTCAAAATTGCATTAAACAACGATTTCAGAAGGGAAAATACCCATCTCCTTGAAGTTTTTTAAACGTATTGCTGTTGTCTCACAGGCAGCGTATAGAACAGAATTTGGGTTTAGGTTATGTCTTTCATTCCACTGAAATCTCAACATGTTAGCTATTCCAGTGTCATGGCACAATCAGTAGTTAGGACATTGCTTCTTAACAGTTTCTTGTGCTCAGCTATAACTCATCCAGAGCTTTTTTTCAGTGGGGGCAGAGCCATCCCTAGGAGACAGTGAATCGGGCAACTGCTCTGGGCCCCACGCTTTGGGGGGACCCCATGGGCTAGCGCAATTAGCTGGCCCTGCATGGGCAGCGGGTGAACCGCTGGTCAGGGGAGACTACCCCAACCCCGCCCCTTCCGCCCGAGGGAGAGCAAGCGCGTGGTGCTGCCGCAGCCTCCCCGTCCCCAAGAAGGCAGTCGGCGTGGCCCAGCGGCGATGCCGAAGCGGGGCCCTGGGGGGGGGCGGCGGAGTGTGGGCGGGCCAGGCCGGCTGTTTGTGGAGGCACCGCCTCCCTACCCTTCCAGTGCGGTTGGTCCCAGAAGTGACATCCCTTCAGGCCTGGACCCCGCACCCCCCTAGGGATGGCCCTGAATGAGGGGGAGGAGTGTTGGATAAGAAACTACATAGCTCTTATCGAAAAAAATTTCCGTGAGATCTTTGTTGGTCGCCCTAGAGAAATTAAAAAATCAGCAGAAGGGATGTCTTTTTCACAAACACTCAGAAGTATGGCATCTGTAAAGGGTGCAGCATCCCAGGTAAAAGTGTAAGTTAGTGTCAATATAATTAGTCCTGTCAGTTCAACAGTGGGTTTTGAACCTAGGAGCTGCAGTGCTGAAAGTATCAGCCTATACTGCTTTAGCTAGAGGACCATAACTTGCAGCTGCAGCAGACCTATTAACTTCTTATGTAGACCAGCACAGTAAAAAAATTATTTTAACTTGTTTTCAGGATACTTAAATCTCTGGATGTTTTTTGTTATGCAAATACAAGATTTGAACTTTCTGGATTGGGGTTTTAATCATCAGGGACAGTAGAAATATCTACATTTCCCAAAGACAGTGGTTATAACGTGGAGAGTATTTCACCATTTTACATATATTTTTTTCACTTGCAGCTGGGTCTCTGCATCTGTGAGTGGCTAAAAATAATCCATGTTTGATCAAACAATGGGTCCAAAAATCATACTTTTTTGAGGATTTTATTTACCTACCATTCTCCGCTCATTCCTCTTTAGGAAATGACCTCTCTTCTCTCCCTTTTAGCTAGTATCAGGCTGCAGTAGTATCCATGTAATACCTGACATGGTACATACATCATCTGTTAGAGACACTGTGGGTAAAATTTTCAAAAGTGCCTTTGTCCCATTTTCAAAATAACATTAGGCACTTTAAAAGTCCAAGTTCCATTGACTTTCAATGAGACTTAGTCTCCTATGTCACTAGGGCATTTTTGAAAATTTTACTCTACATCTTGTGCCAGGGACTGGACTTTAGATAAGAGTCCTCTTTCGACTATAAGTACCATGGATGAAATTTTGCTCCCTGTTATGTTCAAAACACACACAGAAAGAAGTTAGAAAAAACTATAAGTGTTCTTGCTGGAAGTTTGTAGTATAACACTACTTTTATTTCTTAGAATTCAGGACAGTTACACACAAGAACTCAAAAACAGAGAGAGAGAAAACAGGCTGCTCCCTAAAATAAAGAGGTACAACTCTCCCCATCTTAGGGTAGGTCTACACTGGGGGGGGAGTCGACCTAAGATACGCAACTTTAGCCACACCAATAGCGTAGCTGAAGTCGGCGTATCTTAGGTCGATATACTTGGCCGTGAGGATGGTGGCGAGTTGACCGCTTCCGCCTCTTGCCATGGTGAAGTTCCGGAGTCGACGGCAGAGCGATTGGGGATTGATTTTATCGCATCTACACTAGACGCGATAAATCAATCCCCAATAGATTGATCACTACCCGCCAATCCTATTACTGTAGCCTGGCTGTCTGTAGACTGACTTCTGTTAGGCCCAAATCTCATGCTTCCCTGTAAAGCCCCCCCTAGCCTGCAAGCAGGACCAGGAAAATCCGCTAAAATTTGAAGTGACAGCCTGTTGTTTTACCCCAGATTTCAATACACCACAGCCCCACTCAGGTCAGTGACTCCCCATGGCCTAGGTCGTGACTTGGCCTACAAGTCAGCACATCCTTACGTGGGCTACTGGAACCACAGAATCCACGCAGGCAGGAGTAAGCAAAGCTGTGCAACCACATATTGCTCCCTGGAGAAGATGGGTGAAGGGTGGCAAGGAATGGATGGAGCCCGGGTACAACATCTCAGCACAGATAAGCTGTTGTGTGCGGGGCAGGGGGAAAAGAATAACTTGGCGTAGGAAAGCAGAAAATTAACCCCTCCCCCTGGGAGCAATGGGGGGGGAGGGCTGATGTTCCTTTCCTGGGATGCTTCTGGGACAGAACAGTGACGTGCCACCCCTTGCTAGAAGCAGTGTCCTAGACACACAGTCTGCCCCTGTGAACTTCTGTCCTTTAATCTTAGAACTCAGATCATGAAATGATTCATGCAGTAGCAAACAAGCAATGAATGCCCACAAAATAACACGCCGTCAAAGGCAGTCAGGTGTCTTGTGTGTACAAAACATCCTTTTTCTTTTGGGACCATGGCATATACCCAGCTTGGTAGATCTGAGGTGACCTTACTGCATTCAGCTTGATTTGTAATTCAGGGAGCCATCCACATTCAGAGACCTTAAAGCCAAACTGACCAGGAAGTCATGGGGAGTGGGAGAGGAGAACATGATCTGTTCGGAAAGGCTGGAGGAGTTCCTAGGCTAACGCTCATTAATGTTAATGGAAATTACAAGTCTAAATCCCCCTCATGCATTTGAACAAAATGCATTTGTCTGCACCTCCTCTGCACAGACCCAGAATAAATTTCCCATTGGCTACTGTACTCTAGGTACATTCTTGCACAGAAGAGCAGCTATTGCCTCCAAAACTTCTCAGTAGGTGGTAAACTAATCCTGGTGCAGAGATGAGGTTTGATAGTGGTGCTTATAAATTTGCACCACACACATAAGTGTGTATGACCAAGCTTAGGGACCAGAGCTTCAACTGGTGTAAACTGGCCTGGTACCATTGACTCCATGCTGATTCACATCAGCTGAGGACCTGGCCACAAGAAACTTAGTCATATAATGAAGTGCTGCATCCTGTGAAATCCGAAGCCAGTTCTCCTTCAAGGGGAAAAGGATAAAAGCTGTGTAAAGGAACATTCCCTCTACAATGTAAACAACTAATGAAGGTTACAAACTCGTTGCAACACACATCTGTACAAAACATGCACACAGAGAATAGGAGTGAGTGTGTGGGTAATTTTGAGTCATAGCCTGAATTTGAATGGACTAAATTTTAAAGTGAAGAAACCAGACAAGCAGAGATCAAAACGAAACGAAGCAAAATCCCTTTTCTTTCATTATGTAGTTGGGGAGGAGTCAGAAAGGCATTCTGTTGATTTCTTGCTTAAGATAATCCCTGCTAAGGAATTAATGCTCTGAACAGATGGTGCTGTCTCATTTCCAGTGAAAAGAATGAACCGAGATAGTCCATGCAATTATTTTTAATGGCTTGTGTGACGATCTTAATTTGTGAGTGAAGGTTTCATCTTTTGTTAAAGATGGCTCCATTCATGAAGAGCTTGGTTTCAGAAGTGCTGAGTGTCCGCAGCCTCCCCGACTTCAGGTGAAGTTGTAGGTGCTTGGCACTTCTGCAGATCAGGGCAGTGGCATTTTGTGTAAAAGACTAGGATGGGAGGAAACACCTATCCAGTTAACAGGTTTCAGGGATAGTCGTGTTAGTCTGTATCAGCAAAAAAACCGAGGAGTCCTTGTGGCATCTTAGAGACTAACACATTTATTTGGGCATAAGCTCTCGTGAGCTAGAATTGTATCAGGTGCTGCTTTACATGTGAGATATTATATACATGGGTATGAGGGACTCATACATGGGGATCAGATGCCTACTATAATGAGACTGCATAGCCCAAAATTTGCTTTGTGACTGAAAAATGTATTTAGACTTGTATTTATTTGCTTTCTTACAAGCTGTTTCTACATTAAGCTTCCCTCACAACATTGATTTTGAACTCTGAGGGAGGTACACATGTTCTCTAGCCACTGAAATGTGGAGAAAGGGGATGTACCTGTGAGTGGCAAACTTCATCACATCAGTTTGCAGAGATGTTTTGAAGATGGGGAGCAGGAATCTTGAGCTGCAAAGTGTGTGGTGAGAGTTTGATCCAGAGTTTTCAAAAGGATTCCCCATCTCACACACGCCCCCTTTCAGAAGGATAGTGGAGGAGACCGCATTAGCTTAGCGTAATTGTCCGTTCTGGCCATAACATTGATGAATCTGAATGACATTTCTTTTACTCTTCCCCAGAGTCTATGATGTTCTCTGACAGTGGCGCTCCAGAGAAGCGTTTTCCATGTGAGTTTTGTGGGAGGTCATTTACAGAGGGCTCCGAGTGGGAACGGCACGTGCTGAGACATGGCATGTAAGTTTGTTTACAGGCTACTTTTCATCACCGCTGAAGGCAACCGTAGATTGTTGTTCCTCCACACCCCAAGCCTAGGAAAGGCAAACACAGGGAGGTGAACAGATCATTCTAGCAAGTCACCATAGGAGTCATTGTGTGAAATTGTCTGGTCTGTGATATAAAGGAGGTCAAACTAGTCGATCATAATGGTCCCTTCTGGGCTTAACATTTATGTATCTAGTGAACCCATAATTCCAAGCTGGCTGTGGTACTCAAAATGGGTCAGAACCAAACCTCAGTCTAACTTTCTCGACTGGGGGGTTGGGGTGGCTGGATTCAAACCCCAGATGTGAGTGTGACTCCAGGCCTGGATCAGATTCCAGGCTGGAAGGAACCTCTCTTCGCAATGTGGCCCAAGATGGCAGAAGTCTCGCAAGCACAGCGCATCTTCAGCAACTTCCACCCATTTGGTTCAGAATTGTGTGTGAACAGCTCCAGGAATACAGAGCCATCTAATCCAAACTTGAATCATGGGACCAGATTGGCCTTAAACCTGACCTCAGAATCCAATGCTGAAAGTCATCCTGATCTGAACACCACTTCATTGACCTAATGACGCTGGATACTACTGTTGCCATTTCAAGCTCATAGGCCAGCATTGTGTGTGTGTACCGGGGTATCTGGGGGTGCTGGAAGGGATACCTGGGGTGTGTGTACTAGTAGGGTATTTGGGGGGTGCTCGCAGGAATACTCACAGGAGGTGAGAGGCAGTGTCACTCCCTGTCATGGAGGCAGGGTGGCTGGTGCAAGGCCAGGATGCAGTGACAGCCATCAGTCAGCGCCTCCTTGAGGGACCCCTTGCCCCAGGGCTGAGGGCCTGGGGTGGATGGGATCCAGCAGCTTTTGCCTGTTTGAAAAATCTGCCTAGACATATGATAACCCTACTTTTGAGGATAACAAACACTTCAGTTTTCTTACCCTTTATCTTGTCTATTTAGATAGTCAGAGTCTCTGCCCTAAAGTGCTTACACTGTGTTTGACAGCACCTAGCGCAGTGGGGCATTATAATCGTAATGATGAGTGTACCGAGTTTAAAGACTGCAGCTCATAAGGCACTTCAATGGTTGAAAAGCCATTAGCCTTTTTAGATTGTTCACTCTTCAGGGAAGGACTGTCTTCACACTCACATACCTAGCACACTTTGGGACCAATTCTAATACAAATAATGAGTACAAGGGAAAAGGGGAAGGGAGATGACCTTTCAGTGACCTCTAATGAAAAGGTCAAACATCAAATTTGGGATTGTTCCTGCCCCTTATGTTCAGCAGCCCATAATGAATAAGTACCAAATGTCGAACTCCGTGAATACACAGAAATTCGTGTTTCATTCTGTCACATGACCTGTTGCAAGCGTACGTATCATATTAGATGTTGGAGGTTTGACTAGTTGTATTCTCTCTGAATGTCGTTAGAGGAGAAGTGAGTTGTTTTTCCCTGCTGCAGTAAGTAAAGGAGGGCTTTGCTTTCTGTGGGTCTGATCGTAAAGTTCTCCACTTTCTGTTGCTCGAATTTCCAGGGCCCTGAATGAAAGGAAGCGAGGGATCAGTGAGGATGAGCAGCCGAAGGAGAACATGGAGGAAAATGTTAAGGTACCCTCAGCAGAAGAAAAGGAAAGCAGTGAGGAAATGGTGGACTTTTCCCACAAGAATGAAACTGCAGTCCTTGGTGTGGCTGCCGATAAATCTCTCCAAGAGAACACAGAGGCCAAAAACGAATAAGCATTTGGTGTGATTTTAATTAACCTACTTGAACAGTGATGAAAGGGGTGGGGGGGGTGGGCTGACGGAAGAAACAAAGCTGCTTTTAGGACTGAATGATCTATTTTCAAAGCACTGGTACCTGTGTGAGTGTGTGTATATTAAAGTTATTTAAATGATGGAATAAGTGGCTCCATTACATCACTGCATCTTTTCTTCTGGATTTTGACAATGGGAAGTTACATTCATCTTGGACTAACGAAGCAACTTCCCGGGTTCCTACATTACACAATGTGCTTTGCAATGGAGACTTGGATTGGTTGAGAACGGAAGCATCGTGAGCGTGGAAGAAGGGGGGACAACTTTTTGACGCACAAATTTCAGTGCGTTTTTCTAGTTTTAATACATTACACTTTTCCAGACTGAATGCAACTGCTTTAGAAAAGAAAAGAAAGGATTAAAAAAAAAAACTGCTTTGCATAAAACAGTCACCTGTTTCTTAGTACCTCAAAATTAACCAAGGGAAATCTCTGCATTTGTCAGTACTACCTGTTGTCGTTGTGGTTAAATGTAGAGACTGTTGGCTGAGATGGTGAATGGAGGAAGAAAAAAAAGAAGTTTTAAAGAAAGGAAAACAAATTGTGCTTAAAATCCCAGTGTGGGTTTTATTTCTTAAAATACTGTGATTTTTTAATTATTTTAGTAAAAAAAAAATACAAAAAAAAAAGAGAGAGAGACTTTAATTCCTAGATAACTGTTTGTGAATTGTCATCCTTTATTCCAGGTAAGCTGTTTGTTAGTATTCAACTATAATTTTAGGGTTTGATAGATTCATGTGACTGATTGTGCGGTTTTGTTTGCCACATGTTTGTTTTCTATCTGCCTGAGGTGTTACAAATACAGCACAATTCAGTATCTCATGTAAAATGATTTCTTTTTCAATGGAGGGGGAAAGGGGGAAAGGAGACTTGTTCTTGCGAACAAATTTTTTTTTAAACATATGGAAATAACAAAGAAGTTTAACTTTTTTTAACAATTGAAACTAAAGAACCAAACTTACGGCACAGCTATGCAGCTTGCGGACCAGCCACTTAGGTCCTCATAACCATTCTGTTGCTTGTCAAATTAACATTGATCAGTCTCATGCCAGTAACTTTTCATTAAGATTGGCTGCCTTTTTGTTTGTGGTGTGTGGTTTTTTGTTTTTGTGTGGTGGGGAGGTGGGAGGGGGTCTCTGATAACACATGTTTTTGCAAGGGGAGGTGAAATAGTTACATACTACATGGAGCTTGAATCTAACTCGAGTCAAGACGGGAGTTGCTATTTTTCCCTCCTCCTTAGCATGAGGGGAGCAGCATAGAATAAATAGGAATCTACACCCCTGGGGAAGGATCCTGCACTCTTTTTTTCCCTGTTGGTGAAACGCCCACTGAAGTCTATGGGAGTTTAGCCTGAGTAAGGAGTGCAGAATCCAGGCCCATGGTATGTTCTGACCGTGAACAAAAAAGAGTTTCTTTCCAAAAAGTAGAAAGTACTTGACTGAAACCTAGTTTTAGAAATGCATGTGTCTCTTGGTTTGTTTTTTTGTTTTTGGTGGGATGTACTGGGAGGGAGGGGAAAAGACGACAGGAAGCTGGTTAGAAGACGGCATCCCACAGAGCTTCACATAAAATTGATGGCAAAAATGTTGCATTTGTGGAATAAGTGCTACTTGAAAAGCATGGTGGTTTTGCTTTTAAGGATTCATCTTCTGGGGGTTTCTTTGGAGGTGGGAGGGAGCATCATGTGGAAAACACAGCAGAGGGACAAGTATAAATACACATTTTGTGTCTGTATTTGTTTTTTAATTGGCCTCATTTCAAATGTATTTAAACAGTTCCATACCTGGATTGGGTGTTTGTAATGGTTACCAAAAACAAAAAAGAAAAAAAAATGAAATAAATGATTGTGACATGCTTTTATCACTACTTTATTTTTCAAATAACATGTAAATATTGTAATCCATTGGATTTTGTTTTGCTAACCTGTTAATAAAAATATGGGACCATTATCCTTTTAACAAACCTAGAATGTCCTATATTTCTTTCTCCCTCGCCCCCCCCCAATGTATACCTGATCTGTTGTGGACACCACATTTTAGATGCATTATTATGAATTCTGTTAACTGTAATGATGACATAGAATTGAAAATAACATTTTTTTTCATTGTTTAATTTATGCAGAGGACTTTTTCAGAGTTTGACAGACGGAAATAAATAGCAAAATGCTAACCCATCGCCTCCAGCCCTCAGTATTTCCTGATTTTAAATTACTGCTTACTGATGGGGGAGGCGGAGGATCGTTGCACTGATGGGTTTGGGGGTTGTTTGGGTTTTTTAAGGCAATGAAAATGAATAAAGACTTTTAAAAAGTGTGTGTGTGTGTATAGTTCTATTGTAAGTACTTGTAATGGCCCCCATTACTGTGGTATTTGTCCCTTTCCACAGCTGAGGGTCTCTCTGATGCTTAATTGATTTTGCACTTTCCCCTGGGCTAGTACGATTTCAGCAAACTGTGGCTGGTGTTTTTACTCTTGTATTGCTGCTGAGAATCTAGAAAGGACTTTGTGTTCGGGACTGACAACCCATCTGGAATCTTTTCCTCAGCAACCACAGACATTTCAATGCATGGAAATACGTGGCAAGCGTTCACTTTTGGGGCTGATCCTGCTCCTCCTAGAATGCCAGAAGTTCTTTTGATTCATCGGGAGCAGAATTGGGCTGATTGCCTGGGTGCTAAATAGCACCAAAACTCTGATAATCAAATCACATTATATGTATCCTTCTCTTTAGGCATTTATACCACCAAGGTCAAAATAATTTGCGGGCTGAAATACATATTCCCTTGAACTACAGAAAACAAAACAACATGTCTAAGGGTTTCTGTTACTGTCTTTCTAGATGCTTTTTGGAAACCTCTCATCATTTTATTTATATATATTATTGATTTACAACATTCTGTAAACTCTGATCTATTCCATCCCAGAGCTAACCTGAATTTGTAAAAGTAATTGTTTAATACTAACAGCAGTTACATTGCTAATGTAGTGAGAGACTGTGGGACAAATTCTAGTCTTGTATTACACTGGTATAAAGCTCCCAGTAAGTTACAATAGTGAACTCCATTGACTTCAGTGGCATGACCCCTGATTCATACTGCTGGAAATGAGAGAAAAATCTGACCCCTTGAGCTTCTGCTCTGAGTTCTGTATTTGCACTGGGGAGCAGTGTGTCTCTGAGTTCTACTGGTTCAAGTGCCTGCATTGTACTTAGGAAACTAAGTACACACAGAACATTCAAGGTCCATCTTTCTTAACTTGGGGGCAATTCAGTGGTTTTCTGGAGAGCAGTCAGTCCTCTGAGAACTTGTGTTTTGTGCTGGTCTTCTGTTCGCTCATGCTGTGTTCTCAAGGACTGGTTCCCTTTCTGCCTTCTCAGGAGATCTGTGTAAGCATTTGTGCCTTTATGTCAACTTACTGCCAATTGACTGCTTTGATTTTGTTCTTTTTGTGCTAACAATTACAATCCGCATCCCCTCCATGCGCTGCTCTCACTGGTCTTGCACCATTGTAAATCCTAGTGAGTTACATGTACACCAGTGTGAAGGGAGATGGTCACCTGGCCCAATACATTTAAGCTCCCTCACTCACTGTCTCATTCATGCAACCTTATCTAAGGAAAGCCAGAGCCACAGGAGCATGTCATTCAGCCTGGGCATGGAAAATTGAACGTCTGGATCCCACAACCGGTAGGAATACTACGTGGTCATTTGGGAAATTTAAATACAAACTGAACTCTGTTGGCCCAGCCACAGAAATACTTTTACTGAACACTTGTGGGCTGATGCCATTTCACTTTCTGGTGAGAAAGAGCTATTCTCTCTGCCACTTGTGTGCATCAGGCTAACTGAAAGTGGCTGAGGGAGGGCATGTCAGAATAATGAACTTCAGGAGGTTCAGCTAAGGTCTGTTGTGTCTAGGGAAAGTCCCTGGTCCAGAGAGAGGAAAAGCATTAATAAAATCCTGGTTCTCTGCAAACTCATTAGTTTTTGTGTCACGTTATTGCTGGCCACGCCCATTGTAACAAGCATCATTACAAGTTGGGTGTTTGTTAGCTTGCATGGTGCTCTGGTCAACAGGCCACAATGCTCTAGGGCAGATACTCGGACTGAGGCTCGTGAGCTGCAAGTGGCTCTTTAATGTGTCTCCTGCAGCTCTTCGCAGCACATGATATTAAAACACTGAGTGATTTAATTATTAACCAATCTAAGCTATTAATCATCAGGATGCTTTTACTATGGTATTAACCAATTGTAGTTGATAAAGTAATAATACTTGGTCAGTCATTTTGCTGTGAGAATTTTATTTCCCCGTCATACTGTTTAAATGTGAATATATAGCACTGTAATAAATGAAACAATGAATTCACAGGACTGGCTCTTCTGGGGAATGTTGATCACTAATTTGGCTCCTGAACCACTGAGCTCTGAGTATCACTGCTCTTAAGGTTGATCTTTTGATGCCTTTTCACCTTTCTCTTCCCAAACTATACTCACTCAAGCAGGCGGATCTTCTGAAAAGTGGAAGTGGGATTTAGCAGAATAATCCAAGGTAGCTGTCCTGGGAGGAAAGGAAGGAAGTACTTATTTGAATTAACCTGGGTTTTGGATTTAGGTGGTGCATCAGGGCACATCTCACTCTTGATTAGTTTGCGCTTCTGAGATGGAGATATGGGATTGTTACTTTCCTTCTGGAAACTAAGCATAAGAGACTGAAATACAAAAATCAGAATCTGGAACGGCTCAAGCAGAGTGAATTACTGTGAGGCCATGCCAGCTAATTCATAGATTTATAAGGGACCATTAGATCATCTAGCCTGACAGTCTGTAATATACAGGATATCACCCAGTTACCCTTGCATTAAGCCCAATGACTTCTTTGAAGCATGCCTCCATTCAGATGTATTCTTGCCAACACAGAATGCACATCAAACCTGATGGCGTTCTCTTCGTATAATCTGAACAAATTTTAAACACGAACATTTTCTCTGCAGGTTTATTTGCTTCATTAGCAGATGGGTAACATTGAATATTTTTAAATCTGTAAATTAGCTTCAATGAGAATGGATTTGTTGTGACAGGATTGTAGAGGATAGTGAACTGAATCATTTGATTTCATCTTGGACAAAACCTCTTGATTAGCTTTGTCGTGAACCACACAATCTTCCCTCCCCTCCCCCACTCCATATATGTTTCAACAAGTTGCCTCAAATCAATTGAAATTTGAAGTTTTGCCAATGTTGTTTGGTTTTGCTTAGCTGGTGTTCGCACTTGTTATAGATGGAGGAATCCAGGCCCAAGTTATGTAAAATTTGGATTAAAAAATAACAGGATGCAAGTGAGTTTTTCATAGCGTCAATGATTATGACATTTATTTTTCATTTTAGAACTCTTTTGCTCCTGAAGTACATGGGAATTGCCAGGCTGGATCAGACTCATAGTCCATCTAGCCCAGGTATCATTTTGTCCCAAGAGGGGCAAGCACCAGTTGCAAGATGCAAGAAACCCTGCAGTGGGCACATGTGGGATAACCTGTCCCCCATGAAAGTATCATCCTACTCCCTAAGAGTTTGACTGAAGCCCTGGAGCCCTTCCAATACGCACGTCTTTTCTTACCATTAACTACTCAGAATATTCTTGCCGATTCAAATCTCCCTAAATTCTTGGCCTCAATGATTAAAACTTGACAGAAAAAAATCATTCTCATCTTTTTTGCCTTTTAGGAATATTTTGCTATTTTGTTCCCCTAAAAGGAAAAATCTTCCTATAACTTAGTTGCATTGTGTCTTTCCTACAGTGTTCATAAAATATAAGTGCTGTGATAGGGATCTTCTCAGCTCACTGCTCTGCAGCGCCTTCTTGTGGCCCATCTGGGAAATTATCTCTTCCACTTTCTCTGATGCCCCTCCCTGTGATTTCTTAGTCCATCGTTCCACTCACTCCTTCGCTGTGGCCTCTCATGTGCCTGGAGCTGCAGTGCTTTCCTCTTTATGGCTCAGACCTCCGACTAAGTCACATTAAAGTTCGATGATACCCCAGAAGGGAGAAGTCTGCTTCTAGACAGCTTCCAGCTGTCCCAAAATGGGCTCTCCCTAGTGTGTCATTCCAGCAGTGGTTGGTAGGGGAACCTGGGCCCATCCGCTACACTGGGTTCCAATCCAAGGACCCTCAACCCAGCAGCTCTGGGCTTTTACTCTCCCAGCCCTCACAGCTCCTTCCCTGGATTGCTTCCTATCCTGTCCTTACAGCTTCCTGCTCTTGTCCCTTGTATACGGGTGTGTGGCGTTATCTGATCAGAGTATGACCATGCAAATCATTGTTGCTGCCACTGTTATATAATTGCAATGAATCTTATACAAAGTGTGACACGTAGCTAGAAAGGGTTAAGCAGCTTGCAGGCTAAATAACCCAAAGCCAATCTTTAGAGAGATGGTAGAAAAGTATGTGAATGGTAATTAGGGCCATTCCATGGTAGATAGGCTAGAACTTTTGAAATGCAAACCTATACTGTTAGAAATTAGAGGTGATGCTAATTGTATGTGTGTTCTTATATCTTGTTAAATGTTAGCCATGTAAACAGGCAGTCCCTGTCTGTCACTATAGCTATTGATTCAGAGACCAAAAGGGAGTATTAACATTTAGATGAATCTTGGGTTCAATAATGTCATTGTCTATATGTCTCTTTAAAGTTTGTGATAAACTGCTTAATAGATAAATTCCCTTATGTAAATCCATGGAGCTAATTACCGGTGATGCTTAGGAAATAGGTCTACTTCAAAGTATCTGTGATTGCCTAATGTTCACCTAAGGACTCCGAACTGTATAAAGATGCCTTGGGTCCCGATCCTTTTTATCTCAGATCTGCTTGATGCTTCGTGTAGCGCAAGATTGAGATCTCCAGTCCTAATCTGGAATGACCCTGAATATGAACATTGGCCTATAACCTATGAGCCAATTCTAAAAGAACTCTTTGCAACTACAAATCTCAGCATCTCTACTATGAATCTAATCTCAAGGGCTGTACTCATGTCTATGTATATTGATCTTTTAACTAATACTCTCTTTTTTCTTTTTTAATAAATTTTAGTTATTAAGAATTGCTGTGTGTATGTATTTGGGTAAGATCTGAAAAATTCATTAATCAGGGAGGTAATGTGTCAGATTCTTTGGGATTGACATAACTTTTTTATATGAGGAATAAGTTTTTCAGTAATCCTCCTCATATTTGACGTGGGTGTCTGGGTGGAGGCCCGAGGCTGGGTTACTATAGAAGCTGTTTTGTGCTGGTTTGGTAAATCTAAGCTTTGGGGATTGTTGGCCCCATTCTTTGCAGTTCACCCTAATTGAGTGACCTTGGTTGGCTCCCCTGGGACTCTGGTCACAGGGGGTATGACTGCAGGTTTCCTTCCTGCAGCCTATCAACTTCCTTTCTTCATAGATCCCACCCACCCAGCTCCTCCCCCAGCTGGACCATAGCAGCAATTAGGCCCTGGCATTCCTTGGGTTCCTTCCAGGTGCAGCCCAAGGTTAATTGGTCTAATTTACCCATTTAGGCCTTTTGGGGGTGGACACCCCATCACAACTGTCCATACATTGGGTCGGGGATAATACGAATGTACATAACAGTCCATGGAGAACTCGGAGTGATTTCTTTTCAGTTGGGGTGCTCAGGAGAAAAAGAAAGTCAGCTGTTGGAATGCGAAGGGAGACACTTTATCACCTCTGCGTCTCCAGTTATTTGGCTCTTTGAATAGTTGGTATAAAAGCCAGTACGCCTCCTCTTGATTCACAAATTCTCCATTGAGTGTTCACTTCTGTTAATGAAGAGCGGAGTTTAGCCTAGCCAACCATAGGACGGCCTTCCAAGTGGGAGCGAAATGTGTCTGCCGCTGAGCTCCTGCCCACCCACTGGTGTCTAACCAAGAACCTTGTTTACCAGGCATGCCTCAGAAATCAGTGTTGCTGGAGTGAAAATGGTAGATTGAAATTTTCACTTTTCTCTGCAGCTGGAAGAAACCACGTTGAGTTACTGGACCAAACTGTGCTCTGTTACACTGGAGTCATTCCAGAACAAGCCCACTGAATAGCACTGCAGACTTGCATTGATGGCAAGTTGGCTCATTGTTTCTAGCTGAGGACTTTAAATCACTAGAAGAGAAGGTCCGTAAAATACTTGGTCCTTGGTATATTACTTTGGGAGTGTTTCCTTCTGCTTTAACGCCCTCTAGAATCTCAGTTATGAGATGTTAGAAACCAGGTACCTGTTATTTTTAAGTCTCGTGCAAAATTAGGAGGGATTGAGTTCCACAGTAGTAAATATACAGCCTGAAAAGGCCACTACATGTGCAAAGAGGGGCCATCGCTGAGCCCTTTGGAGATACACCCTGCTACAACTTCAAGGGTGTCTTCCTGCGGCTGGCAGTTCGCATCTCTTCCCAAAGAAATGTTTGCAGCCCAAAAAGCAGTTAGTGGAAATGTTGAGAATACCCCAAAAGTGAATGTGAGAGGGGCCTGCCATGGCACTCTGGAACGGACAGGCAGGATCACCTGTCCTGCAGAGGACAAGATTCTGGCACTCCCCAGCGCTGAGACCTCTTGGCTGGCCACGCCAGGGATGGCAGCGACCATCGGGCACCCTGGGCCTCCGTTTTCTAAAATGTCCATGGTGAGTTTTGAGCAGAAGGGGCCGAGCATCAGCCCTTGGAAAATCAGCCTCCTGAAAGTGTCCCAAATTGAGCAGCCAAAAGCACTAGTCGTTTCGGAAAGCGTAGGCCTAAATGTGCAGCTGTCGGTTGTAACCCCGTCTGTGAGGAAGTGTCTCTCAGGAGCTGGGGGAAAAAGTCCCCCTTTACTGTTTCTCTCACCCATACCCTGTGGCCTCTCCAGTAGGCCACATCTTTGTGTCCCTCCTTAGGTGCCTTCTAGTCTACTGCTCTTAACTGGTGATAAAATCCCAGCCCACTGAAGTCAATGGGAGTTTTGCCAGTGGGGCCAGGATTTCACGTCTAGGGTCTGTGCATAGCAGACCCAGGCCCATTTACCTACAAATTTGTTTTCTGCAACTGAGTCAAGATTGCGCAGACACCGACCTAAGAGGAATTTGATTCCTGGCTGGATGGGGGAGGTGCGTTTTCTGCCAAGGTAGGAAGATGGAGTAATTGGATTTATTACAGGGCAGAGCAAATCAACCTGGCAAGTGAAAAAGATTCCCTGGAGGTTCCTTCTCTCTGATTGGTCACTGGTCCTGCCTCTCTGCTCCAGAGAGCCGGGATAAACCAGGGTCTGTGCTGCTTTGACCCAGCCACAGCCAAGGAAAATTTCAGGCGAATGAGATTAAAATTTGTCTTCCTGTGGGCCTGCTCTCATAGTTATGAATCAAGAGATCTCTACTCCTACACCCAGAAGTCAGAGGTAAAGAGATGCTCAGATGTGCATATCAGAGACTATTTGATTAATTTCCCCATATCAGCAAAAGTATAATCACATTCTTATCAACAGATTACATTTCCATTGTTTCTTAAGCCATTTAAAATATGTGCTTAGCAATTAGGACTTCTTTCTAGAGGAATTTGTGCTGTAACTCAGATTTATTTCTGTGTCACTGAACTGGAAAACTGACAGGAAAACACTGTGCTCCCACCTAATTTATATCAAGTTGATGTCATCCCTGGGCTGTGCAGAGAGAGATTCTGCAGGAGAGCAAGGACTAGAGGGCTCATGGAAAGGGGAAATACAGAAATAACTGCTCTGCACTACCACACTTCACAAATTCACATTTGCAAAATTAAGTGTGCCCATTTATAGGTGCAGATGATAATTTTGAGATTATCCTTTCCATTTGCAAGTCAGATTCTGCAAAAGCCTGTCACATCAATGGCACTGACAGGAGGGTAAAAATGTGAGGTTCGTCATTTAAAAAAAATACCCCAACTCGATAGAAGTGAAATCCTACCACTTACTCAGCAGCTATTGGGGGGGGGGGCACTGCACAGCTGGGTGTGGCTCTGTGTGGGGGGAGGACTTTGCATAGGGGGCTCACCCATTACAACCTGCAAAGCCCAGTCATCTGAAAAGGAAGGATGGGCTCAGGGTAGCCATTGCCCTGAGACTCAGGAGAGTGGGGTTCAATTCTGGCTCTGCAAGGCACTGTGTGTGTGACTTTGGACAGTTGCTTAGGGCCAGATTTTTAAAGGGATTTAGGCATCTAAAGTGCAGATCAGCACTTCCCAGGATTTTTCCAAAGTGCCTGGATACCTGCTTCTGACTGATTTCAATGGGATTTAGGCACCAAGCTGCTTTTGATAATCCTAATAGGTGCCTATCTGCATCCTTAGGTGGCTAAATACCTTTAAAAATCTGGCCCTTAGTCTCTGTGGCCCAGAACCTCAAAGGTATTTAGTCACTTAATCAGAATTACTGGGGGTTAGGGGCTGAAATATCTTTGAGGATCTGGGCCTCTATACCTCAGGTCCCCGTATCTGAAATGAGCATCACTTGCCTTCTTCCACCCTTTGCCTGCTTGGAGCTTTGGGTTGTTACTCTGCTTATGCTCAGGTCCTGCACCCATTGGTGCTACTGCAGTACAAAATAACTATGGGTGCTCATAGCGAAGCAGTGGTTGTTTGGGGCCAGGGTAAGTGTGGGCTGGCATATATAGTGAGGGCTGGAAAATCACCACTGTCTTCACACAGAAGAGAGGAGTAGTGCAAGAAACACAGGCCAATTTACTGAAATCAATGGGACTATTTGGGGGCACAGAGTTAAGCCAGTGCTTAGCAACCTGGCTGGAGCTATAGAATCTTCTAGATCTTCCTCTTGCTCCCAGACAGGCCAGAGTAATTCCACATAGTGACTCCAGCCCTGTCTCGCAGCCCAGAGAGCAGGAATCCAGCTGCTTCCTGCCATGGAGATCGTTGGTGCTCAGCCAGTATTATCAGTTTGGTGTTTGAACGTGTCCCGAAGGGTAAGAAAATTACTCACTCACCAGTGTGGCTCTTGGGAGGGAAACACTGCTATGACATGCATAGACTTGGAGGAGTAACTCAGGATTATGTCTGGCATCATCAGCAATGGCAAATGCTCTGTGACCAGGCAGTTAATTTGTTCTGGAAAAGAGATGGTGATTTTGATTCTCATGCAAAGGATGCCAGGCAAAATGAGCCTCAAAGTTTCTCCAATTAAAATGATCATATTAAATGTTAGAGTTCAGTTCCAATCAAGATATTAGCAAGATGGTAAGTGAAATAGTAGGGATGCCATACCAGTGAGTCAGCATCCAGGTGATTTCTCACTTAGCTCGAGTTTACGGATTGAATTTGCTGTGCTCTCTGCAAATAACAAGGAAATGCATTTCATGGTATGGTCTTGTGCATATGCAGGTGGTTTGTCTTGTTAGCATGATAACTAACGTATTGGGATCCAGCCAGGATGTTTACATTTCCCAGATGTCTGAGGTCATTGCTATTGAACATACATTTGTGGGAGTGTTTTCTTTCTTAGTGCTAGCCTCATGAAATAACCAAACACACTGGGTCATGGGCCATGTTCATTTTTTAAACATGATTGCAGGTCACTGTGGTTTCCTGTAAATGATAGTGACTCTTAGCTCGGATACAATGCTTTTAATCTGCTGCTATCAAAGCACTTTACAAAGTGAGGGAAGTATTATTGCCTTTTTCAGATGGGAAAAATGAGGTGTGAGGTGGTTGAGTTGCCCAAGGCCCTGTGGAGCAGTGGAACGCAGGTCTCCTGATTCCCAGTTCAGTCCAGTGCCTTCTTCACCAGATCAGACTGTCTCCTCAATGGCTGCTTAAAAACAATCTGTTCTCCGTCTCCTGCTCAGAAAAGTCAGTCACCTTTTCCGTAACGTGTTCTTCGAGATGTGTTGCTCATGTCTATTCCACAATTGGTGTGCATGCTCACCACCTGCACTGGTGCTGGAAGTTTTTCCCCTAGCAGTACCCATGGCGGGGAGCGCCCCAGCGACCCCTGGTGTGGTGCCTCCATGGCACAGTATAAGGGGCGCTGCGCCCTCCCCCCACCCTCAGTTCATTCTTGTCAGACAACTCCAACAGAGGTGGAGGAGGGCATGAGCAACACGGCTCGAAGAACACCAGTTACGGAAATGGTAACTGTCTTTTCTTCTTCAAGTGATTGCTCATGTGCATTCCACAGTAGGTGATTCCAAGCTGTATCTGTTGGAGGTGGGTAGGAGTTCCCAACTGTCGGGATGGAGCACAGCCCTGCCGAACCCGGCGTGCTCCCTGGTCTGGGAGACAATTGCATAGTGCGAGGTGAATGTGTGAACTGAAGACCATGTGGCAGCCCTACAAATGTCCTGGATGGGGACATGGGCTAAAAAGGCAGCCGATGAGGCCTGCGCCCTAGTTGAGTGCCTTCACAATTGGTGGTGGAGGGATTCCCGCCAGGTCGTGACAGGTACAGATACACGAAGTGATCCGTTTGGAGAGCCGCTGAGTGGAGATTGGCCAACCTCTCATGTGTTTGGCTGAGGCGATGAACAGCTGTGAAGACTTCCTGAATGGCTTAGTCTGCTCCAAGTAAAATGCCAGAGCCCGTCTCACATCCAGCATGTGGAGGCGGCACTCCTCACTGGACGCTTGGGGCAGAGGACTGGCAGGAAAATGTCCTGACCCATGTGGTAGGTGGAGACCACCTTCAGGAGGACCGAAGGATGTGGGCAGAGCTGGACCTTATCCTTATGGAACACCGTGTATGGGGGCTCGGAGGTCAGGGCTCTGAGTTCCGAGACCTGCCTAGCCGACATGATTGCCACAAGAGGTGTGACCAGGAGCACGTAGCTAATGGCTCAAAGCGGGGACCCATCAACCAGGCCAACACCAAGTTCAGGTCCCACTGCGGGACTGGGGGCCTAACATATGGGAAGAGGTGATCCAATCCCTTAAGGAATCAGCCAGTCAGAGCATGGGAGAACACCGTGTGCCCCTGCACCGGTGGGTGGAAGGCTGATATGGCTGCCAAGTGCACCTTGACGGATGAGGGCACCAGGCCCTGGGCTCTAAGGTGAAGGAGACAGTTTAAAATGAGCTGGATCGGGGCAGCCACAGAGGAAACGCCCGCTCGTCCGCCCATCGGGAAAATCGAGATCACTTTGCCAAGTAGACTCGGCGCGTGGAGGTCCCCTACATGGGCTCCTCACCCTGTTCGAAGCGTTGGACACCAGCTCCACTGACGGGGGCCTGCCCCTGAACAGGACCCCATGGAGCATGCTCCCTGGGGAGGACCACCATTGTAGGGAGGTGATCACTCCTCGAATTTGGGTAGAGAGCCCCCAAATTGAACTCATACCGGCCCAGGAGAGCCTGATGGTTTGCCACCCTTAACTGGAAACTTGAGGACAAATAAACGTTTCTCCCAAATAAGTCCAGCCTCCTTGAGTCTTTATTTTTCAGAGTAGGGGCTGGTTGGCCCTGCCGCTCCCTGTGGCTGACCAACTCGACCACCAGGGAGTTGGGGGCAGGATAGGTGTATAGGTATTCATGCCCCTTGGCTGGCACAAAGTACTTCTGTTCAGCCCTCTTAGAGATGGGGGCAAGGAAGCCGGGGTTTGTCACAAGGCTTTTGAAATTTTTGCCTCCCCTTCATGGAGTAGAAGGGCCACCCTGCCCGGTCCCACCTCCTCAGCCTGA
The DNA here is from genome assembly GCF_020497125.1 of Mauremys mutica. NCBI lineage: Eukaryota > Metazoa > Chordata > Testudines > Geoemydidae > Mauremys > Mauremys mutica. Next base: position 129,325,240 of record NC_059077.1, read on the forward strand.
AGGTTGAGGCTTGATGCCACCCTTTTCAATAGATCCTGGTGGGCTTCAGAGTCCTCCTGTGGGACAGAGGGAGGGAGGGAAGGAGGGGCCACCAAGCGAGCCCCCACGGGGGGCTGCGCCGGGACCATGGGGCCCATTGGTACCACAGTGCTGGCCAAGGAGCCCAGTGCCACTGCACCTGCTGTGGCACCGGCAGAGCAGGCTGTTTGGCCTGATTGGCCTGTCCCATTGATCGACGGCTACAAAGGGAGGCCGGGTTGGCGTACTATCCGTCACTGTCCCTGGACTGGGAGGAGCGGTGGTGTTGGGAACGGTGCCAACCATGAGACTGTGATCCCGACGTGAGGAACAGTACTGCTGGTAGCAGCTGCTCCACGATTGGCTCCGGCGGGCAGATCCACGATGGCCAGGTGCTGGCAATTGACGCCCTGGGCTGCGGGAGTGGTGCCGTGGCGGGATCTTGGTCTGGAGCAAAACGACAAATGGGAACGGCGTCGACGTCCGTGCCGCGACTGGCTCCGGTAGCCCCTCAGAGACAAGGACTTTCGGTGCTGTCTGTCTTGGTCTTGACGGGGCCCGCTCCTCGAGGCGGAGTGGTGCCTGGAGCCCCTGTCAGTCAGAACCCAGCCAGACAACCTAGGGGGGGTCGACGGTGACCGGTGTGGACTACGCACGGGGCGGCCGCTGAGCGGTGAACGGTGTCTGGAAAATTCCTTCGACCATGAATGCTACTGAGCGGGGGGCGACTACGGAGATCCCAGTGGTGGCTTGCCTCTGGACTGGGGAGCCAGCATTGGTGGTGCCCCTGGTACCGGCAGGGACATAACGTCCTGGGCTGCTTCCAAGGCCTTCGGCGTGGAGGGCATCCAGACATCTGGTGAAGTCTGCTCTGAATGAGCCAGGCTACTCCGCTCAACCTGAGTCGGAGGCCTGGAGGCCAATGGGGACCAAGGACTGGCCAACATGGGTCTAGCCTCACCCTCAGTCTTGCTCTGGTGCCGCGGTGGAGAAGGCCTCTTCTTAGCATTCTTGGTGTGCCCCGCGGATGGGGAGTGGTGCCAATTGGTAGATGGCACCAAGGGGTCGCCGCGCACTGACATCGCGGTACCCAGTGCCAACTCGGAGCAGCGCACCAGCGTTGGGGTCAATGCCGACTCCATCAGGATAGCCCGGAGCCGAATGTTCCTTTCTCTCTTGGTCCGAGGCTTGAAAGACCTGCAAATCTTGCAGTGATCGCTGAGATGGGTTTCCCCTAGATAGCGTAAACAGTCTGCGTGCGGATCACTCACTGGCATTGGCCGCCTACAAGTGTCGCATGACTTAAAGCCCAGGGCACAGGGCATGCCCCAACCTGGGCGCATTAAACTAAACTAATCTAACTACTTCAACTACTACACTGAACGAACAAGAGTTCTAGAGGAAAGCTGCAGACAAGCTGGAGCACAGCAGTTCTGAAGCAGCTTCACTGGCGGCAAGAAGGAACTGAGGGTTGGGGGAGCATGCAGCTCCCCTTATACCGTGCTATCTAGGCACTGCTCCAGGGGTCGCTAGGTGTGCTCCCCCCCACGGGTACTGCTAGAGGAAAAACTTCCGCCACCGGTGCACATGGCAAGCACGCACACCTATTGTGGAATACACATGAGCAATCACTCGAAGAAGAATTCTAGGCAATCTTAGCAATTACAGCAGAAGAACCATCATATCCAGCCCATTTCAACTAGTGTAACTGATTCCCCGTGGTATTCCAGTCTGAGTGCCCTGATGTCTTTGAAATGGAAATAGTCTGAACCAGAAACCCCAGATCCAGACACTCTGAACATTCTGGAGAAGTCTGGATCTGAACATGGACCAGTGGATCTGTTGCACGTTAAACCAAAACCTCAGTGCTGAGCATCTCTGAATTTTGGAAAAGTTTTAATCTTGAACAAAACTTTGTGGCTCGAATCCATCTCTAAATTGAACATTTAAATTGATGGTGCCTCACAATGACCTCTCAATGCAGCTGTTCCGTTGTTGAACTGCTTTCATCCTTAGAAAGTTTTCCAGACATCTTTAGCTGTCTACAAATGGTGAAGAATCTTGCTTACTTCAGTGATGCTCAATAACCGGTTTCAGGCACAGTTTTAGCTAGCACAGTTTGCATCCAAGGACAGGCTCTGGTTTTTAGAGAAAACAGCTATGCCAGAAGAAACGGCACTATAGACTAACTTCCCACAAGCCTTAGAAAATCTTACTGAAATCTGTAATATTCATGTTCTGTGTTTTCCTGAAGATCTTGTTGAGCAGGGGTGGCCAACCTGAGCATGAGAAAGAGCCAGAATTTACCAATGTACATTACCAAAGAGCCACAGTAATACATCAGTAGTCCCCCATCAGCTCCCCTCCTCTGCTCCCAGAGCCTCCCACCCCTCCCAGCCCTGTCGATCAGCACCTCCCCCTCCCTCCTCGCAGCCCCCGATCACTTGTTTCGTGGTGTGCAGGAGGCTCGGGGGGGAGGAGCGAGGGCACGACAGGCTCAGGGGAGGGGGCAGGGAGGGGTGGAGCAGGGGCAGGGCCTGTGGCAGAGCCAGGGGTTGAGCAGTGAGCACCCCCCGGCACACTGGAAAGTTGGCGCCTGTAGCTCCAGCCCCAGTGTCGGTGCCTGTACAAGGAGCCGCATATTAACTTCTGAAGAGCCGCGCGTGGCTCCGGAGCCACAGGTTGGCCACCCCTGTTGGAGAGGAAGATTCTGAGTCAAAATTCTTAGCATTTGATTCTCATTTACAGCACCCTGGCAGTGTAAAGCGGCTTCCAAATGGTTATAAATATTATCTAGCCCCCACCACCGCCCAGGTCTCTTTGAACTGCCAGAGTGATGTATAGGGGCCTTAATGTAAATGGAAGACCCTGGTAACTGCCTTTGGGGTGTCAATCCTCCCCTTTTAATATCTACTATCCTTTGGGAGATTCTTCAGCTACGATTTCAGCAAAAGCTAGTAAGTACGTGATTGTTTGATCCTCCTCATCACATTTTGATCATGAAAAGCTTATAAATCAGGTCCAAAGATGAGGAAATGGTTAATATTTTATTTGTATTACAGTAGCACCTTGAGATTGGGTCCGCATTGTGCTAGGTTGTGTACATACACATAGTAATAGAAACCCCCCCCCGCCCCCCATGCAAAGAGCTTACAATCTAAAGGCCACACAGACTGTACATAGACAAGCCCACGTGTAGAAGAGAGGAAGGTTTCTTATCCCCATTGCATAGATGGGGAATTGAGGAAAAGGGGAGATTTAGTGACTTACCCAAGCTCATATAAGAAGTCAGTGGCAGAGCAGGGAAATAAACCTAGATACGCTGCCTCCCAGCTGAGTGCCTTAACCACTAGACCAGCCTTTCTCTCTTTATCAGAACAAAAATATTCATATTATCCCAGATAGTTACAAAACCTGTGCAGGCCTGGGGGTAAAAACATTGTTTCTCTAATCTGAATTTTTTTCTTTAAGTCTTATATCTCATTTCTGTCTAAACTTTTGGTAAGGAAACAAAATATTTGCTTTATAGGTTCAATGATGCCAAGACTTTTCTTTCTACACTATCTTCACTAGTCAGCTTGCCATTGAATTGAAGCTATCCAATGCCCTGTCCTACATCCGGGTGCATTTTCTATCCGGTCTGGTAATAACGTATTAAGAACATAAGAACGGCCATACTAGGTCATCAATGGTCTAGCTAGCTCAGTATCCTCCCTTCCAATGGTGGCTGGTTCCAGATGCTTCAGAGGGAATGATCTGAGCAGGGCAATTCTGAGTGCTCCATCCCCTCGTCCAGTCCCAGCCTCTGGGAAGTTGACTAACTTCTCCACACTGGCACTTCCCATTGCCAAATCTTCCCGGTCCAGATCCTCAGCTGGTGCAAACCAGCGCTGACTTCAAGGGCGCTGCACCAGTTTGCATCAGATGAGGATCTAGCCCATGTGTGGTTTTGTCCTTTCTGGCCCATATTAAGCCCTGCCCGCCTCCCCCGATTCCTGGCTGGAACATTTCCACTGTTGTGACTGCAGTGCTTCTTGAGAGATAGTTACACTGAACAATATACTATTGTAACCTCTGATGAAAGGCGTCTGGGACAGGACTCACATTAACCAGTAATACAGGGCACCTGTTGGCTAGGAGGACCTTTGCACCTCATGCTAGAGGTCCGTTAACATGCTGATTAAAGAGATCAACAAGTATTTTGGCAATAATTTGATGTTTAACTTTCCGCCTGCTATTTAAATGCTAATGAAATGTTTTAACATGTCATACATGGTTTTATGGATTAATAAGCAATAAGTGTACAAGTTACACTTTTTATGTGATTTAGAATTAATTGCAGGATGGTGAGATTTTCTCCTTTATATACCTATTAAACCCACGTAACTGCTCTTTTTACAGTTGATTGGTGTTCATTTAACATACAGTAATTGCTCTTTAAAGGCTTTAGTAAGTGCATATTTGAGACAATTTACTGTGTTAGCAATTTCCTGGCAGTATTCCACAGAGGTATAGGAAAGCAAATCATTTTCAGCTCTGGGATTCTCCTGGAGTATGGCATACCTTTCCTCCGTTGATTGTGTGCAGAGCGGTTGGCCACTGGGACTCTACCTCGACACGTAGGGAGGCTCTTCTTATTAGCAACGCGTGATACCGTAGCATGCCTGGCCGTAGCTAGTTGAGCAAAGAGGATATTGGGATGTATCACTAGAAAACAAACCAGAAGGGACTAATGAAGAGGCCATGGGACCTAGTGGATAGAGCACTGGGCTGGGCAGCAGGAGACCTGGGTTCTTCTGGCTGACCTGCAGCACCTAGCATGATGGGGTCCCACTCTTGACTGCACTTTTAGGCCCCACTGTAACGTAAATGATAGCTTCAGAAAACAGCTGAGGTAATGTAAACCTTCTCCTTTCTATCCAGTATTCAGACTCAACCACAATCTCTGGTAAAAGTTCCAAGCGATAAGGATAACAATAGAAAATATGTGTTGGCTTTCCTTTCCCACCTAACCAGCTGTGGGAAATCTCTGTCTTGGTAATCTAGAGGACACTGAGGGGTTGCTGCCAATGCTTTTGGGCTGTGGGCACAAGACTAATTTGCACAGGGGAGAAATGGGAACCTGACATGGGGCGAGAGGTTAAAGGCTTAAGCAATCCTTCAGTGGGACTAGTTGCATGCAGAGAGTGTTTGCAAGACCAGGGCCTTGCACTAAAACAGAAGCAGTTGAGAAGAAGGAAGATGGAGAAGGCCTAGAACGTTTCACTTCAGGAAATGCAGGAATACGATATGAGTTTTCAGTCGGACACTTTTCTTTGGATGCTCAAATTCCAAGACTCCTATACCAATGAAAAGCTGAGTCTATTTATTACCTATTTCCTTTCCCTGACCGACTGAAATGCTTGGATGTAGAATATAGTTATATTTGCTGTGGAGTCTGATTCGCTGTAATAGCAAAATGGAGGTAGGTTCATTCTAATTGTTTACTGAAATGTGTTTAATATGGACTTAGGTCCTGATCCTCCAAACACTTATGTATGTTCTTAACTTTACTCATGTGCATAAAATTAAGCATGTGTTTAAGTTTTTTGCAAGGTCTGAGCCTTATTTTTGCCCTCCTAATTAGAAATTTCTACTTTATAATTATTCCACAATTCAGACGCATTCCACCTAGTGACCTAAAAGGAACTGCATCAGATCATGTATTAAAAATGCTTCATTTTTATACAGTTCCCATTTAAAACAAAAATCCATCATTTTTGGCCTCAGTCCAACTACACATTTAAGTATGTGCCTAACTTTAAACACACAGAGCACGACTGTCAATGGAACCACTTTGATCTTGTGTCAAGTATCAGAGGGGGAGCCGTGTTAGTCTGGATCTGTAAAAACAACAAAGAGTCCTGTGGCACCCTATAGACTAACAGACGTGTTGGTGCATAAGCTTTCATGGGTGAATACTCACTTCATCAGATGCATAGACCTTGTGCTTCCTGTTAAGCACATATTTAAGTGCTTTGCTGAGTAGGGATGGACTGTCTGATGCAATGCTCATTGAAGTGAATGGGAGTCTTTCCAATGACTTCAATGGACTTTGATCTGGCCTTTCATACCAAACTTGTCATCAGGTTATTGAGACTTGTTGCCATATTCGACATTTTAGCCCACACTGACTCTAGCTTGGTGGAAGAGGCCATGTTTTTTGCTGGGATTCCAATTTACCAAACATCAATGCAGGGTGAGTGTCTAAATTGCTTTCTAGGGTTCCCGTTTGCCACAGATGTCTGTGTATCTTCAGGTTTAAGTTGTGTACTCACACAGAAAAGGCATTTGGTTAGCTTCTATCCCTTTATTCTCCTTTTCAGGGTACACACACTCACATCTGCTGAGTCTCCCTGGAGGATGACCTAGTGGTTAAGGACATTAACCTAGTACTTGGAAGACCTGCGTTCAAGTCCTTGCTCTGTCACAGACTTCCTGTGTGATTTTCATAGAATCATAGAATCTCAGGGTTGGAAGGGACCTCAGGAGGTCATCTAGTCCAACCCCCTGCTCAAAGCAGGACCAAACCCAACTAAATCATCCCAGCCAGGGCTTTGTCAAGCCTGACCTTAAAAACCTCTAAGGAAGGAGATTCCACTACCTCCCTAGGTAACCCATTCCAGTGCTTCACCACCCTCCTAGTGAAAATGTTTTTTTCTAATATCCAACCTAAACCTCCCCCACTGCAACTTGAGACCATTGCTCCTTGTTCTGTCATCTGGTGCCACTGAGAACAGTCTAGATCCATCCTCTTTAGAGTCCCCCTTCAGGTAGTTGACAGGGGTTTGGGGCAAGTCTCTTAGACGTCTGCATTGCAATCAGAGTTGTGATTGCAGCTCAGGTAGGTAAACCCATGTTAGCTTGAATTTAGCTAGCACGGCTAAAAATATAGCAGTGAAGATGCAACGGCACATGTGTACTAGTGCTCTCAACCCAGGCCATGGTCTGCACTGCCTTGTCTTCACTGCTAATTTTAGCCATGCTAGTTAGATTAAAGCTAGGCAGGTGTGTCTATGTAAGATGCAATCACAGCTCCGATAGCAGCATGGACCTCCCTTCGTCTCTCAGTACCTTAATTCCCCATCTGTAAAATGGGGATAATAGCATGGCTCTGCCTCACAGGGTGTTGTAAGGATAAATACATTAAAGTCATGCCTGACCAACCTGATTGCCTTCCATGAGGAGATAACTGGCTCTGTGGATGAGGGGAAAGCAGTGGATGTGCTATTTCTTGACTTTAGCAAAGCTTTTGATACGGTCTCTCACAGTATTCTTGCCAGCAGGTTAAAGAAGTATGGGCTGGATGAATGGACTATAAGGCGCTAGAAAGCTGGCTAGATTGTGGGGCTCAATGGGCAGTGATCAATGGCTCCATGTCTAGTTGGCAGCCGGTATCTAGCTGAGTGCCACAGGGATCGGTCCTGGGGCCAGTTTTGTTCAATATCTTCATTAATGATCTGGCTGATGGGATGAATTGAACCCTCAGCAAATTCGCAGATGACACTAAGCTGGGAGGAGTGATAGATAGGGTAGGGATAGGATCCACAGTGACCAAGACAAACTGGAGGATTGGGCCAAAAGAAATATGATGAGGATCAACAAGGAAAAGTGCAGAGTCCTGCACTTGGGATGGAAGAATCCCATGCACTGCTACAGACTGGGGACTGACTGGCTAAGCAGCAGTTCTTCAGAAAAGGATCTAGGGGTTACAGGGGATGAGAAGCTGGATATGAGTCAGCAGTTGCCCTTGTTGCCAAGAAGGCCAATGGCAAATTGGGCTGCATTAGTAGGGGCATTGCCAGCAGATCGAGGGAAGTGATTATTCCCCTCTATTCGGCACTGGTGAGGCCACACCTGGAGTACTGTGTCCAGTTTTGCGCCCCCCCCCCCCGAAAGGATGTGGGCAAATTGGAGACAGTCCATCGGAGGGCAATGAAAATGATTAGGGGGTTGGGACACATGACTTACAAGGAAAGGCTGAAGGAACTGGGGTTATTTAGTCTGCAGAAGAGAAGAGTGAGGGGGGATTTGATAGCAGCCTTCAACTACCTGAAGGGGGGTTCCAAAGAGAATGGAGCTCGGCTGTTCTCAGTGGTAGCAGATGACAGAACAAGGAGTAATGGTCTCAAGTTGCAATGGGGAAGGTCTAGGTTGGATATTAGGAAACACTATTTCACTAGGAGGGTGGTGAAGCACTGGAATGGGTTACCTAGGGAGGTGTGGAATCTCCTTCCTTAGAGGTTTTTAAGGCCTGGCTTGACCAAGCCCTGGCTGGGATGATTTAGTTGGGGTTGGTCCTGCTTTGAGCAGGGGTTGGACTAGGGGGACCTCCGGAGGTCCCTTCCAACCTTGAGATTCTATGATTCTATGTGAGGTGCTCAGATAACATAGTAATATGGGCCAGACAGGTAGGTATGATAAACAGGCATATGCTATAAACCACGCTCATCCCCATCTGTTGTGATATATAGAGAATTTGGGGGGCAATAGAAAACAGATTACTGCTTCCTAAGTAACTGATACTGCAGGATGCATAATGTCTGCCATCTAAGTGACAGCAATATCTGCAATCCAGTACACAAGGCGTAAGTGAAGGAAGAATATGGCTTGAAATCTGTATGCTGGAGAGGTAGAGCACATTGAAGAGAAAGCAATTTTTGTTTCACATCATTCCTTTTGTATCCTTGTGACAAGGCAGCATAATAAAGCTCAACTTTTTTTCCATCTCAATTGCTGCCTTAAAAGAAAACAGGGAAGACCTATCTTTAGCATCAAATGAACAATGGGCACTCTTCCAGAGAGGAGAAAGGAACTGCTTTTGAAAGAGTTGTGGAGGAAAGTGCAAAATGTTCTAACTTCACATGAAATAAATATTTAAATGATATGCATTTGGCACATTGTCTTACAGATGTCAGTGTAGCGTTTACACTCCAGGTTTATATAAAACACGGGCTTGGTGGGGGATGCAGGAGACAAGGGAGCTAGAAATCTCTTAGCATAGACAGGGATACACAAAGAGCCACTAACACAAATGCTTTTCATGTTCAAAACACTTTAGAAATAGTAACTAATTAAATTACTACAAGCTGGTGTATTTCATCCTATCAAAGAGACACACCATAGCTGAAATCTTCAAGGACAGGCCGGCGCTGCCTCATATAGTTAGGGGAGATGCCACAGTCACAAGGCACATGCACAGCCCCTCTATGTACTGCTAGGCAAAAGTCTCCATCTCTGATGTGCTGGGCATGCACACATCTCCATGGAATACACGTCTACATCACATCTCGAAGAACCACCGTTTCATTTTCAGGGCTGCCTCGGAGACATGGACACATTAAGTTGAATGGGATTTGGACACCTAAATCCTGTAGGCAGCTTTGAAAATTTCAGCAGAAGATCTTGGGCCGATCCAGTTTGCACTTAGAAAGCCATAGGAAGCCGCCTGGAACAACTGAAGTACTATAGAAAGTGGATTCTACTTACAGGGCCAGATTCTCAAAATTCAGTGGAGCTGCATAACACCTGCTAAGAATCTGTCCCCAGAGTTAGGGGGTTGAACCAAAGCCCACTGAAGTCCATGGAAAGACTCTTATTTACTTTAGTGGGCTTTGGCCTGGGGCTGGGGAGAGAAGTTCTTACTGACTGGAAAGGTGGGTTGTGTGGGAGGCAAGGATGTTCCTCCATCGAGCCCTCTGCTTCCTAAAATTGCTGCTGCACCATCATGTCTAGCCATCCTACGAGCACAGGCACCGAGGGGATCCATAGGCCATTATGAACGAGCAATAAGCACCCTCCTCTCGCAGAAGTGAAAAGAAAGCCCGTGCTCCCTGTATTATGTCTCCCTTTTATGGGGCAGGATGGATAATCCAGGCACATAACTTGCTCACAGTGTGAAAAAGCCAACAGACACTGTTCTGGAGCTAATTTTAAAGAGGTGAGAGCAGGTTAATGGATTAGCTTGTTCTCTGTATTATCAGGATAGATTTATTATTTTTGACAGAACGATGACTGGGGTTTTACATAATCCACTTCAGATGGGGCAGGTGGGATTCTGCCAGTTTCATTCCCCTGTTGAACAGGCATCCGTGATTCATAGCAGAGCCTATGAGACCAAACCATGAATAGCTTCATTTTATTAAAAAACAAAACCTCATAAATCTGGGTCACACCCCTAAGAACTTTGGTAAAAAATATAATTTTAATGGCTGTGTTGCACACAGGGCCGCCCAGAGGATTCAGGCGGTAATTCGGCAGTGGGGGGGTCCTTCCGCTCCAGGACCCGCCACCAAAGTTCCCCGAAGACCCGCGGTGGGGACCCCCCCCCACCAAATTACTGCCGAAGACCCAGCACTTTGGCGGCGGGTCCCGCTTGGGCGGTAGGGCGGAAGGACCCCCCCCGCCGCCAAAGACCCGGAGCAGAAGAAGCTCCGGGGGCCCAGGCCCCGCTACAGTTTTCCAGGGCCCCCAGAGCGAGTTAAGGACCCCACTCCAGGGGCTCCAAAAAACTCTCGTGGGGGCCCCTGCAGGGCTGGGGCAAATTGCCCCACTTGCCCACCCTCCCCCCCCCCCCGGGCGGCCCTGGTTGCACAGCATCAAACTGTCTAGATTTTCCCCAAAAGACGAATGGCTCTGATGCCGCCAGTGCAGCTCAAGCATTGGTGCCTATTTATGTCTTCAGGGCATGTTTTCCCTTTGGTGTTTGTGCTTGTCTCTCATTGGTGCCAACACAACAGAACTAACAGCCTGTAACTGCGAGGACAGGTGGCCTTGTGGTTACGGTTCTGCATTAAGGTTCAGCAGAATGATGTTGGATGCCTGGTTCTCCTACATGGTTCCTGTCTGCCTTTGTGCAAGTCACTTATTTTGGCTGTGCTTTGGTTCCACACCTGTACATTGAGGTTCAATCAACCTCCCCTCCCTTTGGGGTTTGAAGGTAAATTCATTAATGGGATGAGGTGCTAAGATAGGGGACAGAGTCCATGGAAAATGGCTCTTTACCAGATGGTCCTACAATACTGGACCAAATGGCACACCACTACTTTGGGTGGTTCTTCACTAGCAGCCTCTCATCACATGATGGACTAAATACAGTAAAGTATGTCTAAAGGAGCCATCCAAATATTTGTTTCATAGTGGAAATGATCTTTTAGCTTTTAAGTTTTGCAAAAATTATGCCAGAAATTTTCAGGTTACCTTAAAGTGACCATTTGAAAACAAGGTTTTTGGTTTTTTTCGGAGGGTGAGGTGGTGGTTGTAGGTACTATTGTAGTTAAATCCTGAGAATTTATTTTGGTTGCTATTAAAATCTCTAAAATTGACACTTGCAAGTAATTAACATTACCCAGTATGCCGTATGGGAGGCAGAGCAAATAGCAAGATGCAATTAATTTGGCCAAAGTAAAGATTGTAATAATTTGTAATAATGCTCATTGCACTTAGCAAAAATTACAAGCGAAATAAAGATTTTGCCCTATGGTACGTAACAAGCAAGACAACTTGAGCTGAAAATCTTATAAGTTTATACCTCAAACTAAACTTTGTTTTAATGTTGCTGAGTGTGATGGGGTGTCCGCCCCACACTGGTCTGTAAGGAGTTAATGGAGCCCCAGGGAGGCTGTGCAGCAAGCAGCCAATAGGAGAGTGGCTGCGAGGAGCAGCCAATCAGGGCCAGGCAAGCCCATATAAGAAGATCTGCAGGGCAGAGCAGGTTGAGTTGCTCCTTGGAGCTCAAGGCGGGAGGACTGGGTGCCTTGCAAGAGGAAGAATGCTGGACAGAGCAGTGCTGGGCAGGATCAGCGGAGTGAGAGCAAGCTCCTGGCTGACTGCCAAGGCTGGCAGACTGAGGCCCTGAGGCCAGGGAGAAGAAAGTACTGAGGCCAGGGAGAAGTGGCCCTGGGAAATAGATTGAGAGGTTGGAGGGATGCAGCATGTGGCTGCCACCTACAGGGTCCCTGGGCCTGAACCTGGAGCAGTGGGTTGGCCCAGGTCCCACCTTCACTCCCTCTCTCCACTGAGGAAATGGCTTGACTGTTGGACTGCGATACTGTTACCTGGAAGCGGGGAGCAAGCCCTGAAGAGGACACCACGGTCCTTGGAGAAACATGGGTCCAGGAACAGAGATGACGGCAGGTGAGAGACCATCAGGACTCAGCGTATTGACCTGTGGATCTGATCTGCAAGACAACCAGTAGGAGGCGCTGGCATGGTGGGTCCCACCCCATCACACTGAGGTAGTATTACTTGTATTGGCACTGTCTCCAAAAGTATTATTGGCTGAAAATTTTCCAATGGACCAATTTTCTGTTTGAAAATGTTGATTCAACAAAATTGAAAAGTTCTGCAGGGGCGTCAGTTTCACTAAAAAAATCAAATGATTAATTTAAGTAAAATCAAAATTAATCATTTCAATATTTTCATTTCAAAATAACTTTTTTGTTTCAACTTTTATTTTATTTTTGATTTCATCTTTTATTCTAAATAAAAGTTCTGATTTTATCTAAGCAAGATGTTTCTATTGACCCAAACCAAAATATTTTGGAATTTTTCATTTTGTGGAAAATTCTGAATTTCTCCATTTTGTTCTGATTTGGAATGAAAGTGGATTTCAAAACCATGGAGTTTCCAGTGAAATAGAAATGCTGGTTTCTTCACAGCTCAACTTGAAAGCTTTATTATATTGACCGTATTCTGACAGTAAAATAGATCCACACCATCTACCTCAGTTACATTGCTTTTACATTGATTTAATTAATATGATAGAGTTTTATCAACAAAATACTGGTGGAACAGAGCTGAAAATCAGACCATAAGTTGAGGCCAGATTCCCATCTGATGTAAATTGGAATAGGGCTATTGTTTTTCTTTTCATGGAGCTATGTCAATCAAAAGCAACTGAAAATCTGATCTTTTGTTTTGTATTACTATCATAACATTTTTTAACATAGGCTTCCATTGATCTTTTATGAAGAGATTACAAAACTAAGTCCTATAAGACGTTTGATTTCTGGTCATTGCTACAATAAAATTAACATGAAATGACAATATTTCACATGAATGTTGGCACTACAGCTGAGAATATGGTGGGGGCGGAAATCTGCAAATATTTGTTTGAATTCTGGTTTACTGACAGAATAACTGAGTGACTCAATATGTTGTGGATATTGAACCTGAGGATCATATGTGTATGGTTAATTCAAGGCCTGCCCTTGGCAGATTTCTGAGAATGTGTGTTGTGCACATTAGTTACGTTCTCTAGGGCTCTTTCTGGAAGTTTGCACTATGGTGATGGGTTGCAGTATAAAAGTATAAGATAGAATTCAAGCGTGTTCACTTCCCTTCTCTAGGAATGCGTGCTAAAATAATACAATTTAAGAAAATGTTACATGCTGTTCACAGAAAACAAGTTATGAATATTGCAAATGCCCACATTTGCATCAGAAACTTGGTTCAAAGAGTGACGCCCCTCCAGTCAAGGAACAGAATGTACCCTGTTACTAAGGGGTGTCAAATTTTGAATTTCAAATATGGAATGTTTGCAAAGAACTGCTGTACCAATAAGCTACAGGCAAAGAATTCTTAGTTCAAATTATTTGGTGCATAATTTCAAATAGCGAAAATACTTGAGAAAGTTGCAAATGTTTGCAACTATTAATTAATATAAAATGGCAAAATTGGGCAAAAGCAGCAAAGAATCCTGTGGCACCTTATAGACTAACAGACGTTTTGGAGCATGAGCTTTAGTGGGTGAATACCCACTTCGTCTTGCATCCGACGAAGTGGGTATTCACCCACGAAAGCTCATGCTCCAAAACGTCTGTTAGTCTATAAGGTGCCACAGGATTCTTTGCTGCTTTTACAGATCCAGACTAACACGGCTACCCCCTCTGAAAATTGGGCAAATAATTTTTTTGCTCAGCTCTGGCTGATGTTTGGAAGGTGACACATATATGGTAAATGGAGTGCTGGTGAAGGTGTCTTATGCACTAGATTTAAGATGTGAGGCGAGGTTTTAAGATAATAGAAATGTAGGACTGGAAGTGACTTTGAGAAATCATCCAGTCCAGCCCACTGCACTGAGGCAGGATTAAGTAAACCCCTAGACCATCCCTGACAGGGGTTTGTCCAGCCTGTTCTTAAAAACCTCTAGTGATGAGGATTCCACAAACTCCCTTGGAAGTCTGGTCCAGAGCTGAACTACTCTTCTAGTTAGACAGTTCCTATTATCTAGAATCACAGAATCATAGAATAGAATCATAGAATATCAGGGTTGGGAGGGACCTCAGGAGGTCATCTAGTCCAACCCCCTGCTCAAAGCAGGACCAAACCCAACTAAATCATCTCAGCCAGGGCTTCGTCAACCCTGACCTTAAAAACCTCTAAGGAAGGAGATTCCACCACCTCCCTAGGTAACCCATTCCAGTTCTTCACCACCCTACTAGTGAAAAAGTTTTTCCTAATATCCAACCTAAGCCTCCCCCACTGCAACTTGAGACTGTTACTCCTTGTTCTGTCATCTGGTACCACTGAGACCAGTGTAGATCCATCCTCTTTCAGATGGTTGAAAGCAGCTATCAAATCCTCCCTCATTCATCTCTTCTGCAGACTAAACAATCCCAGTTCCCTCAGCCTCTCCTCATAAGTCATGTGCTCCAGCCACGTAAACATTTTTGTTGCCCTCCGCTGGACTCTTTCCAATTTTTCCACATCCTTCTTGCAGTGTGGGGCCCAAAACTGGACACAGTACTCCAAATGAGGCCTCACCAATGTCAAATAGAGGGGAATGATCACTTCCCTCGATCTGCTGGCAATGCTCCTGCTTATACAGCTCCAAATGCTGTTAGCCTTCTTGTCAACAAGGGCACGTTGTTGACTCATATCCAGCTTCTCATCCACTGTAACCCCTAGGTCCTTTTTCTGCAGAACTGCTGCCCAGCCACTCGGTCCCTAGTCTGTAGCAGTGCGTGGGATTCTTCTATCCTAAGTGCAGGACTCTGCACTTATCCTTGTTGAACCTCATCAGGTTTCTTTTGGCCCAATCCTCTAATTTGTCTAGGTCACTCTGTATCCTATCCCTACCATCCAGCATATTTACCACTCCTCCCAGTTTAGTGTCATCTGCAAACTTGCTGAGGGTGCAGTCTACGCCATCCTCCAGATCATTAATGAAGATATTGGGGCACTCCACTTGATACCGGCTGCCAACTAGATGTGGAGCCACTAATCACTACCTGCTGAGCCAGAAGATCTAGCCAGCTTTCTATCCACCTTATTGTCCATTCATCCAGCCCTAATTCTATCCACAGTTAAGCCTGTGCTACCTCGGTGATGTCAACAGACCAGTGTGGATGTAACTGAGGGGATATTCTGGCCCTTGATTCAAAACTTAGCATGGGCCAGTTACAGTGGACACACAGGAAAGAATAAAACAAAACATTAAAGGAATAGTCACAGTATTGTATTAATAGCCCCCTAACTTCTTGCTAGTTGAAACCTAAAGTTATCCTGGAAAGAAACAGCAATAAATAATAGGACTGTCGATTAATCGCAGTTAACTCATGTGCTTAACTAAAAAAATTAATCGTGATTAATTGCAGTTTTAATTTTACTGTTGAACAATAGAACACCAATTGAAACTTATTAATTTTTTTGGGATGTTTTTCTACATTTTCAAATATATTGACTTCAGTTACAACACAGAATACAAAGTGTACAGTGCTCACTTTATATTTTTTATTACAAATATTTGCACTGTAAAAATGATAAACAAAAGAAATAATATTTTTCAATTCACCTCACAAGTATTATAATGTAATCTCTTTATCATGAAAGTGCAACGTACAAACGTAGATTTTTTTTGTTACATAACTGAATTCAAAAACAAAACTATGTAAAACTTTAGAGCCTCTAAGTCCACTCAGTCCTACTTCTTGTTCAGCCAACTGCTAAGACAAACGTGGTTGTTTATATTTACAGGTGATAATGATGCC
Source organism: Mauremys mutica (assembly GCF_020497125.1). Taxonomy (NCBI): domain Eukaryota; kingdom Metazoa; phylum Chordata; order Testudines; family Geoemydidae; genus Mauremys; species Mauremys mutica. Next base: position 129,341,289 of record NC_059077.1, read on the forward strand.
CACTTCCTATTTACAATGTCACCTGAAAGTGAGAACAGGTGTTCGCATGGCACTTTTGTAGCTGGCATTGCAAGGTATTTACGTGCCTGATATGCTACACATTCGTATGCCCCTTCATGTGTCGGCCTCTATTCCAGATGCTCATTTAAAAAATATAATGCATTAATTAAATTTGTGACTGAACTCCTTGGGAGAGAATTATATGTCCCCTGCTCTGTTTTACTGGCATAGCAGTCTCGGATGATGACCCAGCATATGTTCATTTTAAGAAAACTTTCACTGCAGATTTGACAAAACACAAAGAAGGTACCAATGTGAGATTTCTAAGGATAGATACAGCACTCGGCCCAAGGTTTAAGAATCTGAATTGCCTTCCAAAATCTGAGAGGGAAGACACATGGAGCATGCTTTCAGATGTCTTAAAAGAGCAACACTCTGATGCAGAAACAACAGAACCCGAACCACCAAAAAAGAAAATCAATCTTCTGCTGTTGGCATCTGACTCAGATGATGAAAATGAACATGCATTGCTCTGCACTGTTTTGAATCATTATCGAGTAGAACCTGTTAGCAGCATGGACACATCCCCTGGAATGATGGTTGAAGCATCAAGAGACATATGAATCGTTAGCGCATCTGGCACGTAATATCTTGTGACGCTGGCTATAACAGTGCCATGCAAATGCCTGTTCTCACTTTTAGGTGACATTGTAAACAAGAAGCAGGCAGCATTATCTCCTGCAAATGTAAACAAACTTGTTTGTCTGAGCAATTGGCTGAAAAAGAAGTAGGACTGAGTGGACTTGTAGGCTCTAAAGTTTTACATTGTTTTATTTTGAATACAGGTTTTTTTGTACACAATTCTACATTTGTAAGTTCAACTTTCATGATAAAGAGATTGCACTACAGTACTTGTAATGGGGGAATTGAAAAATACTATTTCTTTTGTTATAGTGCAAATATTTGTAATACAAAATAAATATAAAGTGAGCACTGTACAGTTTGTATTCTGTGTTGTAATTGAAATCAATATATTTGAAAATGTAGAAAACATCCAAAAAAATATTTTTTAATCATGCAATTAATCAAGATTAATTTTTAATTGCTTGACAGTCCTAATGAATAGATCTGTATTCCTGTTGGAGCCAGTTAGAGGCTGCTTAGCATAACTGTGTGCCATAACCCACTCAAAGCACTCACCTTCTTTCCTTTGTGTGGCCCAAGGTATTGTGGGTATGGAGTGGGTACGGCTTTGGCTGTATGTGGGGTATTTCTTTCTCAAGGACATTAACGTGTATCCACTGGGGGTTCGACTGAGGCTTTGCATCAAACCCTGAGCCAGGGGCAGCATGGTGTTGCATGGCCCCAGGAGCAGTCTGGGAACTGGAGTGTCACAATCGGGTCCCCATGCTTGAGAGGAGGGGAGTCGTTTGTACAGCTTGGCACTGATTGAATGTTTATATTTATTACTATTTATTATATTCCCATAGTGCCTAGGAGCCCTAGTCATGGCCCAGCAGCCCACTGAACTAAAAGACCATCCCTGGCCCGAGAAGCTGACTATCTAATCCCACCTCCATTCCCCCCCTCCCCCCCGCAAACCTCAGACATCCCTAGATTGCTGCACAAAATAAACTTCCCTTCAAATTAGGGAGCTCTTTAAGGTTTAATTAGCTTTGATTAAGGTACAGCACTAACCTGTGCTGCGGTAATGAACTTCTCTCCTTTTCCAGAACTAGCGTTGCTCTTATTTTGAACTCTCGGTGGTGCACATTTTCACTGCAAATCCCCTTTTCTCTCTGAACAGGACATCTGACACCTCGCAGACCTGGAATTTTAATTAAAGTGAACGATACCTGGAGGTAGGAGTCCACATTCTCAAATTACTATAAAGCTAATGGGGGGGGGGGAACCTTGCATGCTAATAAAGGCAAATGTAAAAGGCTGGATTGAGGTGATCCTCTCTCGCCTCCATGGAATATCAGATGAAGACAGCTTTGGGGCTGAATTCCATCTCCACTGAGATCAGGAGAATTAAGCTGGAAGGCGTGGGAGACTGCCACTTTTTGACAGTTTTCTCCAGGTCTTGGAAACATGGCAGGCAGCCAGTTGACAAGATCCTGTTACCACAGCTGGAGCCAGGTAAAAGGCAATTGAAAAAGATGCTCTAAGGATTGCAAAAAAAGCAAAGGCAGAGAAGATCACGTCAGTATTTTGGCAAGACCTTGCTAAGCTCAATTTCTTACATGCCAATTTTTGAGGAGGACACCCAGAGGTTACACTGATACCTTGGAGCACAGGCGCCTCAAATATTCAGGCACTGCAGCTTCCTGGCATTCGTCATGGGCATCTCAAGAGTCTGAGCAAATTTGAGGGTGCATCCTTGCCCGTAGCGTGCACCAGCTTGTCCATCTGTCTCTCTTGGAGCCACAGTTGGAGGCACCGAGTTCCCTACAGACCAGTGACACCTGGTGGGGCTGGGGTGTGTTCTGTGGTTTGCTGTGTGAGAGCTTTGTTGAGATCAGCTACCATTTGTTAGAAACCACTTCCTGCTCTGCACTTCCTCCTGCAACTTCCTGCTTCTGCTAGTGTTTCAGTTTGTCAGAGAGATGGTCACTTGTCTGAAGCATCAAGATGTCTCATCTCTAAAATATGACAGTCAATATATTCAGACTTTTAATGCTGGGAAAAAACCAACATTGAAACAGGTGAAAGTTTCAAAGGGAAACAACAACAATCTATTGTTTTGGAACCCTGGGGTCCGGGAGGAACAGGTTTGTGTGAAGGGATCCTACTGACTTGTTTAGAGGATTGATTGTGGGTGAAGGTCCCTTTCACCTCCCAGTATCTCCCACAAATAGAGGATGACCCTCATGATGGCTTGGACTGAGCGTCCAAAGCGTTTTCAAGCCCTTGGAACTTCCCCAGGAAACTAAGGGCCAAATCTTCAGCTGGCATAAATCAGCATAGCACCATTGGCTTTGATGGATCTACATCAATTTACACCAACTGAAGATCTGTCCCAAAGACTCAGGATACCCTTCATTGCTTTGTAGAATAAATGGCCATGCAGATCTGCATGGCCAGATAGGCAGATTTTCAACCCTGACATTCTGCCTCTTAAACACTTAGAAATTCCAACCATTGGTCCAGTGGTAAAATGACTCATGCCTCCAATCTCTTCAGTGTCTTGTAAGGTGTTCAGAACATGATGTAAATAACTAGTTGGATCTAGCTCTGAGTGTCTCTAACGTCATTGTGGAGAAGTGAATTCTGTAAGTATCACATAAATTTGAGATATTATATAAGCCATGGCTCCAAGTATTTGAAAATGTAAGACAGGAGTTGTCTTAGGATCCAATCTCATACACAGTTGCACAAGCAAAATTGCACCAAATTCTGCTTAGCTGATGTTTGTGTAATAGTGCTGAGTGCTCGCATGGGAAGTAGGACTGTCATACGGTAGGCCACAAATCTTGACTGTGTTTGAGTGTTGCCTTTTGAGATTGAGTAATACTTGACACAAAGGTATTCAACATACTGTAGGACAAAGGCAGCACTCGCACTGTGTTCTGAATCCTGGATGGTATTCCAGCAAGAAACATGCACTACAGTAATACCCTGGAAAACAATGTGTCCTACTGATGCATGGTCTTGTCCTTTAAAGTATGGCTCTGAGGAGTGCCTGAGAAAGGGCATCGTGAAGCCGCATGTTCATAGTTTCTCAACTAGTGTTTGATCAAATTTGCCCAGTTTACAAGTACGAAGCTTCCCCCCCACCCCCACCCCCTGCCTATCTGTCAGCCCCAGGAACTCAACCCCAGATTTGAGACCAAGCTGGTTCATTCCTTCTCATTCATTAGCTGCAGAAATAAAGGCCAAATCTGATTTTCAGTTACACCTGTGCACCACCATGTCTTGAGATTATGCCCTCCCTGTCACCTGTACAACTCCATCAACCTTCAGTGGATTTACACAAGTGTCGGTGATGGGAGCTCAGTGAACAATTCTGATGGTGATCCACAAGAACCAACCAAATCCACATGTACCCTTACTGAGGCTGCTTATAGAGTAAGGGCCTACTTAACAGATCAAGAGGTGGGAGAACGGAATCAGGTTCTGAGTTAACTAAGAGAATGGGCCATATCCTCTGCTGGGCGGCCCTGTTCAGGTGAATGGTGACTATCTGGGGAGTAACCCAGATCCGGGTGACAAGGAGTTAAAAGCTTTGACATTCATCAACAACTGTGCTGAGAACAGGGACTTAAACAAGAAGGAAGTATCTGCCACCTGTTCAATTCATTCACTGTTTAGATGATGTCAAGGATAGCCAATCAACTCAAAACCTTTGTTTGCCATTGGTCAGTGAATGAACCTTCTGATTCCACTTGTGAAGGACAGGAGTGGAAAGCTGGCTGCAGATGAGGTTGCTATTCGCCAAAACTTAAATTATATCTTTGCCGCAGTAGTCATGAAAGAAGCTGATGGGAGCATCCTAGAGAATGAGCTGCATTTTCCTGGGGGATGGGTGTGGGGGGAGGGGAGCAGAATTTTGAAAGGATTTATTGTTGCATCTGAGCAGCTAAGGCAATGCAAAAACTACGGGAAGTTATGAAAGTACCAGGGTTGGAAAATTGTATCTCAGAACTTGGAAGGAAGTAGTAAAAGGCAGGAAAACTTTGCTGAGCAAGTTCACTGAGGATGGGGGAAAAGGAACTATGGAGGCTCTAGGAAATGACAGATCTTTTACAAGAACATTGATAAGCAACAAGATTGGAAAAAAAATTTAAATATGATTTTCATGGGTTTAAAACTCAACATCTGTG